>NC_141685.1:668266866-669466866 GCF_964263255.1 Lissotriton vulgaris | reverse complement strand
AATTTTAAAAGTTCGCTTCATCAACTCCCTCATCTGGTGATTTTTAAATCACCAAACAAAACCAAAAATTTTAACAAAATTTTAACTTTTAGAAATGTCATATTATGAACACTCTCTGTGTTAGTAAATCTAAACTCCTGTCTCAGCAGTTTGTCTGGAAGTGTCATATTGAGCCCTACGAAATTCTTCCATTTCTATCTCGTTCTCCTGAGCTGTTCTGAGTTTATAAATCCTTCTTTTTTCCCTCACATGCTTCTTTCTCTTGTGAATCATACAACTAATTTTTAACAAAAGTGTCACTATAACAATGATTATTACAGGATAAAGTACTTTGCCAATGATTGAGCTGCCAATTTGTCTAAACCAGTTCCCGATTGCCTCAAATCTTTTGTCCAAACGTTCTGAAAAATTATCACTTTCCATAGGTTCTATTTCTGAGTGAAATTCAGTGATATTCTTTATAAGCAACTCTATGTTCTGACTTTTGTCTGGAATATAAGTGCAGCAATGCTGAACATGCAAAATCCCACAGACTCCTCCCTCTTTTGCTAGGAGAATGTCTAAAGCAAGACGGTTCTGCATCACCATGCTTCTGGTGGCAATAAGTTCAGTCTTAACGAATTGAAAACCACTTGCAGTATCAGTGGACAATCTGTCAACAATTGTGGAAACCTTTCTAATTTTAGTTGCATTCAGGGTTATTCCCACCATAGGAATTTTTGCACCAAATATATCTCCCATGATCTCAGAGGACCTTTCTCTCTTGTACCTGTTCAGGTGTTTGCCAATTTCAAATGAACCTTCACCATTTCTGTCCACATGAAAAATGTTGGGAAAAACTAGACCAAGGTAGCACGTCCCATACCAATGGTCTGGGAGATTAAAATATGCTTTGTTCCCACAAACAAAATAAATTCCAGGGAAAATTGGATCTTTACCACCTTTAAATCCCCATCCTCCTACAATACGATAAGTGTCTTCACATTGACTAGCACCGACGAAATATTTGTCGTAAAGCGTGTTATCTCTTCTAATACAAAATTTCCCACTAAGAGGATCATCTATGTGAATAGCAGCATATCTCTTTTCACAATTAAGTTTTTCATCTTCAAGCTGCCAAAACTTAGATTTAGTCTGTTTCAGCATCTCATTTCTTTTGTAAATCGCCCTTCTCTCCTCAACCAACTTGAGAAAAGACCTTTCTTCATCTCTCATTTTGCAGGTTAAATTGTTTTTGTAAGCATACTCGTAGGTGAGTTCATTAGTTACCAAAAAGAATTCCCTCATCTGTTTAGTAGGTCTAACTTTGTTTAGGCTATGTACAACTTTCAGGTTAGCGAAAATGTAATCAAAGTCTGAGTAATAATACTCCAGACGACCTGTTTGATAGAACAAGCTAGCTATAACACTTCATGTTATTCCATAAGTAAGGGGAAGCATGTTATATTTGACCCCTTCTGAAACTGAAGTAGGAAGCTTAACACAAACATAACAGTCCTTGACATCCATGGCCCTAACATACTCTGACAAGAGTCTTGAAAAATAATTAGTAGAAAAATCACCAACAGATCTATCTTGATGGATCTCTGGCTTGTGCTCAATAACCCTGCTAGTTTTGCCTGCAACATCGTGAACAGCTTGTTTAGATTCCGCTTTGCCTGTCATGTTTACTTTATAATCCTCCTTGTCTATACCAAGAGGAAAAATAAGTGCCAAAATTAACCAAACTAAAATGATTAGAATCACACAAATAGAAGACATTTTACAACATCTCCTAAGAATAGCACACCTTGAATTGTCCGTATTAGGCATTCTTTTTTTTTCTTTTTTATTTACTCAAATAAAATTTTTAAAATAATAGTAGTACTATATACACCTTCCCTTTTTTTTTTTTTAGTAACCCTCTAACAGCTTTTCTTCGACCTTGCGTCTTACATATAAGTGTTTTTCCAGATAACACAATTTCTTGGACCTTGTGTCACCTAACACAATTTCTTCAGCCTTATGCCAAAAATAAACCTCAACTTAAAGAAAATTATTTCTAATCATTGTCACTATTTTATTCCATATCTTCCTGACTATTACTACTAATCTCCACTACTGGTGGGATTATAATGTAGGCCCACTCATGAGACTTGTACTTTGATTTGGCTTCAATGGTCTCTTGCCCTTTCTGCTAATTACTTCAATTTTCTTTCCTGCTTGTTCTTTTTTATCTGATTCACTATTCTGACTTGATATCTCATTGATCTGCTCTTTTGATTTGTTCACCAACTTGAACTTTAGATTTTCTTTCGGCCAAACATCACCTTTTCTCAAGAGTTTCTTTTTAGGCTCAGTCTCATTATATTCAGCTTTCCAAGCCCTTTTTCTGAATTGTCTTATTTCAGACTCTTCATCACTCTCGTCCGAGTCAGTTTCAGAGATTTCAATTCTATATCTAGGAACTTCTTTACTCGGCAGCTTCACTCCGTTAGGAACAACATCTCTGTAGCTGGTACTTGTAATTCGTCCTCTTCCTCTTCTGGAATTACTTCTAACTTCCCAGTTTCAGAATTTTCGTTCCAGCTTTCAGAGCTTTCAATCTGCTTTTCAATACTCTTTTGATCTTGAATCTCTACTGACACAGTTTCCTTTCTAGTTCCTTTTCTAGTTCCCTTTTCTAGAACATTTTCATCATTTCCTGAATCTAGAATCACAATCTCTAGATCTTTTTCATTCAATGCCTGATTCGTATCAGAATCTTCCAAATGTCGACTTTCTTGATCTTCAGAATCTGGATTTTCACGTTCTTCTTCAGAGTCTGAATCAGTTGTTGTGTCGTCACTATCCTCATCAGGATTATCAGGAGGTGGCACACATATAGTTTGACTCGCATGTACCCACCTTTTCAGACCTTTGCATTTAACTGCATTTGTTGTGACTAGTATCACCTGTCTTGCTTTTTGCCACCTGGGTACTAAACAGTTTCTTCTCCAATGAACTTTTGTTCTGACCCAGTCTCCTGGCAATAGATCATGAGCCTGCTCCTTGTCTTTTGAAATCACATCTGTTCCCACCTGATGGAATACAGAAGTTACCACGTCAGATAATTGTTTGCAATACTCCATAATTGCACTTTCATTTATTGTCAACAATTTTCCAACTGGTATAAAAGCCTGTCTCATTACTCTTCCCATGAGTATATCATGAGGGCTAAGACCTGTCTTTTTATCTGGTGTGCTCCTCAAAGATATCAAAACAAGTGGAAGTGCATCTGTCCACTTCATCCCTGTAGCTAGGCACATTTTTCCAATTCTATTTTTATTTGTGCCATTAATTTGTTCAACCACGCCTGATGCTTCTGGTCTGTATGCACAATGTAACTTTTGCTTTATACTGAAGGCCTCACAAATTAATTTTAGCAGTCTGTTTTCAAAGTGTGTGCCACGATCACTTTCAATAGTTACTGGAAATCCATACCTCGGTATAATCTCCATTAAGAGCAATTTTGCCACAGTAACTGAGTCATTGTGACGAGTTGGGAATGCTTCCACCCATCTTGAAAACAGACAGACAATAACAAGGACATATCTCAGCTTGTTATGGGGCGGCATGTCAATGAAATCCATTTGTAACCTGGTAAAAGGACCACCCTCCCGTCCTATGGTTCCCATGCTCACAACTGTTTTTCTATTTGGATTGATTTGCTGGCAGATCAAACATCTTTGGCAAAGTGACTCCGCAATAATCCTAAATTTTGGATTATACCAAGTCTCCCTGAACATTCGAATCATTGAATCTCTTCCCAAATGACCTGGACCATGGTACATCCGTGCCATGTCAGCAATCATGCAATTTGGCATAACAGGTCTGTCATCTTTGTAAACCCAAATCTCATCTTCCTCCCTCTGTCTGCAACCTTCTTTCAGCCATGTGTTTTTCTCCTCATCATTTGCCTCATCTTGTAAATCTTTTACTCCCTGTGATGTTTCAACCACAGATATTAGCATGAGAGAGTTCATAACATGATCATTGTCGTTTTCTCGATTAATTGAAGGATTGTTTTTCGCACAGTAACGTGCAGTTTCATCTGCAAAGGAATTGCCTTTAGTAATATAGTCCTCACCCTTCTTGTGCACTCCACATTTGACAACAGCTATTTTCTCAGGTAATTGAATGCCATCGATCAGTCTTTTGAACAATTTTGCATTTCTGATCAGTGTTCCCGCAGAGGTCAATTAACCTCTTTGAGACCAGAGCTGACCATAGTCATGGACTATGCCATATCTATACTGACTATCAGCCACTATGGTAACCTTTTTTCCTTTTGCTCTTTCACATGCACGAATTAAGCCAATTAATTCTGCCACTTGAGCTGAACGAATTCCTTCAAGAGTTGAACCTTCAACTATTTCTGCAACCGTGCAAACTGAATATGCTGCTCTCAGAATGCCTTCATCTGTTCTTAAACAGGAGCCATCAACAAAGTAAACAATGTCTGACTCTGATAAAGGCACATCTTTAATGTCTCCTCTAGGTTTAGTACAGTATTCCAAAACATCCAACCATTCATGATCAACATCAGCTTCATTTCCGATTTCAGTAACCACACCGTCTGGCAAAAGTGTAGAGGGATTAAGATTAATACTCCTCGCAATAGCTACATTATCTGATCCCAGAATAACCTTTTCCTATTTGGTCAATCTGTTACTTGACAGATGCTGTGTTTTACTTCTGGTAAGAAGAGTTTCAACTGAATGTGGTACATATACTTTTACAGGAAATCCCCTTATGATTCCTTCACTTTGCTCAAGGCTTACACTTGTTGTAGCCACTGCTTTTAAGCAACCTTGCAATGCTTTCGCAATAGGATCAAGAACAGCTGAAAAGTAAGCTATTGGCTTTCTCATTTTTCCATGTCTCTGAATTAAAACTGATAATGCACAACCTTCCCTTTCACTGCAATACAGCTCGAATTCTTTATCATAGTCTGGCATCCCCAAAGCAGGAGCTTCACACAGACTTCTCTTTAGTTTTTCAAAAGCCTCTAATTCAGTTTTTGTCAAAACAATCGGGTCTTTTATGTCTGCTTTTGTCAGTCTTTGCAGTGGTTTCGCAATCACTGAAAATCCACAAATCCATTGGCGACAATAACCAACCATTCCCCAAAACATTCTGATCTGTCTTTGTGTTGTTGGAGGTTGTATTGCTCGAATCATTTTTATTCTTTCAATTGTCACTTGTCTAATTCCTTTTGCAATTCTGTGGCCAAGGTATTTTACCTCTTGTTTGCAAAACTGTAGTTTCGCAGGTGACACTTTATGTCCCTCATCTGCTAATCGATTCAAGAGTATAATGGTGTCCGTTACACAATTTTCTCGAGTTTTTGCAGCCACAAGGAGGTCATCAATATACTGGACCAATGTTGACTTCAGGCAACTCTAAATCTTCCAGGGATTTCTTTAACAACTGATTGAAGATAGATGGACTCTCAGTATACCCTTGAGGGATACGACACCATGCTAAAATGCGATCTTGGAATCTGAACGCAAACATTTGTTGGCTTTCTTGATGCAGTGGAACTGTAAAGAAGGCATTACATAGGTCAATGACCGTATACCATTCTGCATCATGCAGAATCTGATATAAAATTACTGCTGAGTTTGATACAACTGGACAGCAAGGAACAACTATTTGGTTAATCTTTCTCAGGTCCTGAACTATTCTGTAAGTTCCGTTTGGCTTTTTGATTCCCATAATCGGTGAATTACATGGGCTGCTCTCAATTTCTTTTAAAACACCTTGCTTAATGAATTTTTCAATTGCCGGAATGACACCCTCAATAGTTTCAGCTTTCATTTTGTACTGAGGAATGTTTGGAAAATCTATCCCTTGCTTCACAGTAATTTTTACTGGGTCTACATGTTTCATCAAACCCATTTCATCACCAGTTAAATCCCAAATTTTCGGATTAACTGCCTCTTTCAATTCTTCAGGTAAATTGTCTTTATCGTAAGCAGGAAACATTTTGTTTTCTTCTTCAACCATTAGCATTGTTAATCTATACAGGCCATGTTCTTCTAAGGTCTGAAGCTCAATACCATCCGGTGAGCAATATATTTTACAGTTCATTTTACACAACAAATCCTGACCTAATAGGTTAACGGGACTGCTGTTACAGACAACAAATCTGTGTTTGTCTTTGTAATTTCCAATTTCTATATTAACCGGTTCTGTCAAATCTGTTTTAATTTGTTGATTAGCAACACCTACAACCTGGATTGTTTCACCCGAGAGAGGAAGATTTTCAATTTCCACTGATCTAACAGTAGAACGGGTAGCACCAGTGTCCACAAGAAAAGTGACATCTACATCATTCACTTTACCATTTACAAATGGACCTGACTGATCTACCTCAAGAGTGGCTCCAAGCACACACTCTCCCTCTTCTCTCAGGCACCGTCATGAGTAATCTTCTGAATCACTGCTCTCATTTTCTTTTAGCCAAAATTGTTGAGAAACATTCGACACATTCACTCTTTGCGATCTGTTTACCTGCTCAGCTCCGCAGAATCCCGTCTCAGGACTGAACCTCTGTGCATTCATACAATTTGGTAGAGGTGGCTGTGGAATTTGACTCTGCTGATTGAATTGGCTCTGCTGATTCACTAACTGTCGCTGTAGCTGTTGCTGCTGACTTATCTCATTTAACTGTCGCTGTAGCTGTTGTTGCTGATTTATCTCACTCTGCATCCGTGGATTTAATGATGAATTTTTAAGAATTTCTGGGCGGATTCTCACACTCTTGCTTCCAGTGTCCAATCTCTCCGCAATTAAAACATGGGAGCTTTTGTTTAAGCTCTTCAATATTTTCATTAAATTTGGGTTTGTTCACAAAGTTTCCCTTAAATTTACCTTGATTCTGCTGAACATTTTTATTTCTAAGGTTGCTATGTTGCTGTTCAGCTACCTTCACTTGTGCCCACATTGCCTTTTCTTTAGTTTCTTCTGTTTCGCATCTATCTCATCACTGCAGTATTTTGCTTTTCTCAGAATGTCATCAACTGAAAGTGATTGCCAGTCGACAATTCCGTTTCTAATCATTTCTCCAATTTCAGGTCTTAAACCATAAACAAATCTGTAAATGAAGTGGCTCATGTGCTTTTCCCTTAGGTTTTCAGAGCCACTGTATTGTTTAAATACCAAGAGTAATCTCTCATAAAAGAATGAACTGATTCTTTTGGTTCTTGGTTTGTTCTGTCTGTTTTAACCCAATCCACTTCTTTTGGAGGAATCTTGTTTTTCAGCCACACAATTACTTTGTCATAGAAATCCATTACATCGGCTGAAGGAGCACCTGTTATTTTATGTCGAGCTGGTTCTTCTCTGGGCCAACCCACAGACATTTTACATTCTGTCCAAAGATCTGATGGGACAACAATGTCAAAGAAACCATCAAGATCAATCCACAGACCTTTTGAAACTTTTATAAATCTGTCTACCTGACAATACCATTCTACTGGCTTTTCTCTCAGCCGAGGGAAATCATTTGTAAAAAGCAGAATGTCCTGTCTTGTCCATGGAACATGAACATAACCTCCGCCAGCTATTTCTCTCATAGGAAATTCACTTATGACTTCTCCTCTTTCTCTTCCTTTCTTTTCTTTGTCCATTTAACTCTCCATTTACTTAATTCACCTAATCTTTTTAGAAACACAATTAACTCTTTTACATGGGTTATCCTACCTGTGGTATTCAGGTTCTCAATGTCTTTCTCGGAAAAATCCACTCTGTAATGTTTTTGCAATTGCTTCTGTTGACTTAAATCTATATCTAATTCAGCAGCCACATCTTCACATTGATCATATTTATTTTTCGTTTTCCATTGAATACTTTTGCAAATAAATAATAATTCATCATCCTGATATTGCTTTACACAGTCAGTTCCAATAGTGCCAATAATTAATTCTTCTAAATCTGCCTTTAATTTTGCAACATCAAGTTGTTTAGACTCAGGAACTTGTGGAATTAGTGGAATCTGTATTAAATCTGTTTTGTTCGTGGTCTTTTCTAAAGACCCAGAATCAGAACCTGCAGCTGATGGTGTCAGACCATTTGACAGACTTTGATTAAAAGTTAAATTTGGCATTGTTTTATCTCGATGGATTTCTGTTAATACCGAATAAAATTTCTCAGCCACTTTCTGAATTTCCGCATTTAATGGAATAGTCAGAGCTGAATGTCTGTTTTCACCTTGTTCAAAAACTGGTACAACAGGACCAATTGTTACTGGTACTGTTACTGCTTCCATCCCTTTTGTTAATTGCTGAATTATTTCTCCCTTTGCTTTTAAATATTCTGACATGTTTGGTATATTTTCAGGTACTTCTGCTCTTTTATCACTTTTCGGGAAATTATTTCTCAGTTCTGCAATTTCTGGATAATTTCTGCTTTCTCTTGGGGTATTAGATTTACTTCTTGACCTTGCTCTTTCAGGTAATCCTAAAAATCGAGGCTAATTTTCATCAACCTCTCTAGGAGGTGCACTAGGAGAAATTCCTGAAGAACCTCTCGGGGTAGACTGTGAACAGCTTGGCTGATAAGGTGTGGATTTGTAAGAATTTCTTCTAAAACTGCATCATCTAATTCTTCATCAAGATGACCTTTCTTTCGGGAATTCTTTTGATCTGATGTTTCAACAACCATTTCTCTAACTGGGTACAAACTATCATGCATATCTGCTTTTCTCCAACGACGCACTCTATCTTGATGAGTTTCCCTATTTATATCTAATTTTGGGCCTCTTGTTATTCCCTAGTTTTCTCGTTCAAGCTCCATCATTTCAATTTCCCATTCTACTAAAGCTTTAAATTGAGTGGGTCTGGGCTTTGGCGTGAGAGCCATAATTTTATCTCTTAAGTTTCTCAAAAATTTAACATTAAACGATCCATCTTCCGGCCACGCTAATACACCATCATTTTTGGTCTATTGCATCCAATTTTCAAACCAGAGAACAGTATGATAACCATATTCTCCTTCCATGTATGCTGCAGGTGTTTTGTGCTTCTGAAGTAATTTTCCACCACGCGTTTCAATTGTCTTATCGGGGTTGAATAAACTTTTAAATTTCTGAAACCATGAAGGCTTCTTTTCCTCTTTATACCAATAACTCTTGACTTAAAAATATTCTGTTTAATTTAGAAAAAATCGTAAGTATTTCCTTGTTGTTCCGCTACTGTAGCCAATCCGTGCGCGAAACACACCAACAAACCAATCAGGTTAAGCCACGTCACTACCTTGCTCAACCAATAAAAACACTGTTTTCAGAAAAGACCAATCAGCTAACAGCTCGTTCTGGTCACGTGAACCAATCAGTGCGCTTGCTGTGACATCTATCAACCAATCACAGCGTGAACCCTGTGACATATACTGCCGCTGCAGCTTCGCTCCGCAAACTCACCCCTCCTTCACAAAATATTTTCACAGCGCCATTTTAAAACAATTCTTTTCAATGAAATACAGTTTATAACTACGGAAAAATAAAACCATTTGTCCGTTTCGCTAAACAAAGTGATAGTTTTATCAGACATTCAAGTTTTCACTCTCGTGAAATAGACAACGCTATTTTCGCAAAATCAATTTTTACGCATTCAAAACGGAAAACCCTGTCCATATATACATGAAATCTTTGGCAGGACTCTAACCAACCAATAGAAATCCACAATCGCCAATAACAATAGACAACGCTACCTTACCCTTCACACAAGCTCGGAAAAATCCTACTACTCTTTTCGCAATGAGTTTTAAAACGGGCTCCTAGTCCCTGCTACAATTTCATAGAAAAACCTCACTATACATACAACTTGTCATACCTAAAAATCCCTAGACTTGTGCTGTAGGTCCACAACGCTACCTTACCCTTCACACAAGCTCGGAAAAATCCTACTACTCTTTTCGCAATGAGTTTTAAAACGGGCTCCTAGTCCCTGCTACAATTTCATAGAAAAACCTCACTATACATACAACCTGTCGTACCTAAAAATCCCTAGACTTGTGCTGTACGTCCACAACACTAGTGATATATTCAATACCACTAAGCCCGTCTACGCCCGTCCGCGCCTGGACCGCGCCCAGCGCCATACCCCCCTGGCCCTCGCGCTGCGCTGCCCTCCCGCATCACCTACGATGCCGCCACCCTCCTAGCCCTTAACCCCGGTCGCGCCCCCAACTGCGTCCAAGCCGCTCCTGGACACACTCATGGACCTTTCTCCTGCTACTCCTGCAAATTCAGCGGCACCAACTGCATCTCCGCTACGACCACACCACAGATTCCCGACCCCAACCACCTACAATGCATCCTTCTCAACACCCGCTCGGTCCACAGACACGCCATTGACCTATGGAATCTACTAGACACCATCTCTCCAGACGTCGCCTTCCTAACAGAAACATGGATGAACGCTTCCTCCGCCCCAGACATCACCATTGCCATCCCTGAAGACTATAAGATCACACGCAAGGGCCACACAGGAGGAGGAATCGCTATCGTCCATAAGAAATCAATCCGCATCTCAACCAGCTCTGACGCCAACCTCGCCAACTCCGAACACCTTCACTTCCAAATACACATCGACCCCAAGACCACACTCAGAGGCACCCTCCTCTACAGACCACCAGGACCCCGCGCTAAATTCAGTGAAGACATCACGGACTTCATCACTCCACACGCGCCCCCCTCCAAAGACTACATCCTTCTGGGAGACCTCAACTTTCACCTTGAAAAGATCAACGACCGCAACACCACCACCCTCTTGGACAACCTCGCCAACCTCGGACTTAAACAACTAGTCACTTCACCCACCCACATCGCAGGTCACACACTCGACCCCATCTTCACCTCCAGCAATCATGTCTCCTTCAGCCACACTACGGATCTCCTCTGGACTGACCACAGCTGCGTTCACTTCACCTACAACAAGCCAAAACCCACCAACCACCTCCAACCAACTCTGCAAAGAAACTGGAACAAAATCACCACCGACCAGATCTCCGCATCGCTCCTTCTAAACACTCCAGCCCACTCTTCTAACCCAAACCAAGCCGCCGCCAACCTCACCCTATGGTTATCCAACACCGCCGACACCTTAGCACCACTGAAAAAACGTCAAAGCAAACCTGGCAACAAGAAGGCCTCATGGTTCAACGATGATCTTAAGAAGTCCAAGAAACTCTGCCACTCCCTTGAAAAGGCCTGGAAAAAAGACCCAACCACTAGCACCAAGGACGCCTTCAAAAACGCCTCCCGCACTCACCACCAACTTATCCGAAAGGCCAAGAAAACAGCATTCAAGGATCGACTTGACAACAACGCCCACAACAGCAAGGAACTCTTTAACATCGTCAAGGAATTTTCCAACCCCTCGGCCAACTCCAACGACATCACCCCCCTCTCAAGCCCTCTGCGACTCCCTAGCCTCATTCTTCCACAACAAGATTGCAGACATCCACAACAGCTTGGACAACCAACCCGGAGACCAACCCACCCAACCATTTGCTGAACATTCTCCCCCCGTGAACACCCTTAACGACTGGAACCCAATCTCCACTGAGGACACAATCCGAGCAAAACACAGCACTGAGACCGCCCTCATCGCAGCAACAGACGACATTCGAACTCTACTGGACAATGGAGACACAGTCGCCCTCATCCTCCTCGACCTCTCTGCAGCATTCGACACAGTCTGCCACAGCACCCTGTTACAACGCCTCAATAACATCGGAATACAAGGAAAAGCACTTGAATGGATCACCTCGTTCCTCACCGGAAGAACCCAGAGAGTCCGCCTCCCACCATTCAAGTCCGAGGCCACTGAAGTCATCTGTGGCGTACCACAAGGATCTTCACTCAGCCCCACCCTTTTCAACGTATACATGAGCCCCCTCGCGGCCATCGCCCGTCAACACAACCTCAACATCATCTCTTACGCGGATGACACTCAACTAATCCTTTCTCTCACCAATGACCCCAGCACCGCCAAAACTAACCTACACGAAGGAATGAAAGAAGTTGCCGAATGGATGAAACAAAGCCGTCTGAAACTGAACTCAGACAAAACAGAAGTCCTCATCTTAGGTACATCCCCCTCTGCATGGGACGACTCTTGGTGGCCGGAAGCCCTTGGAAAAGCACCCATCCCGACAGACCACGCACGGAACCTAGGCGTCATCCTTGATTCTTCACTCTCAATGAACAGACAAGTCAGCGCCGTATCCTCATCCTGCTTCAACATTCTTCGCATGCTCAGAAAAACATTTCGCTGGATCCCCACCGAAACAAGGAAAACAGTCACCCATGCTCTAGTCACGAGCCGACTGGACTACGGAAACACCCTCTACGCAGGTACTACCGCTAAACTCCAGAAGAAACTCCAACGAATCCAAAACGCCTCAGCCAGGATCATATTAGACATCCCGCGCAACGAACACCTCTCTGGTCACCTGAAAAACCTCCACTGGCTACCCGTCAATAAGAGAATCACTTTCCGACTGCTAACCCACGCACACAAATCACTCTACGACATCGGACCAGAATGCCTCAACTCACGACTGTCCTTCTACACCCCCTCCCGCCAACTACGTTCTTCCAGCCAAGCCCTCGCCACTGTACCTCGCATCAACAAGACCACCATGGGAGGCAGATCCTTCTCATACCTGGCTGCTAAAACATGGAACTCACTCCCCGCTTACCTTCGTCTCACCCAGAACCACCTAGCATTCAGAAAGCAACTTAAAACGTGGATATTTGACAAGTAATCCTCCTCCCCTTTCTAAGCGCCTTGAGACCCTCTGGGTAGGTAGTGCGCTATATAAATTCTCTGACTTGACTTGACTTGACATTTGAAACAGAACAAATGAACTGTGTAACTTCACCTGTCCCACTACTCTGCCGGCACATAACCAGGAATTTTTCACACTGCTGGAAAAAACCTTTCGACAACGTATAACAACTAGACAAACCTTAACATGTGTTAAACATGTATCCTATGTAACATGTCAGTTACCATAGCAACTATCCTCTGCTACCAGAGAATTGATCCAGCGGGCCAAAGAAAATTCTGTCTCAATAAACACAACTCTACACCACAATACTCACCATTATTCATAAAAATAAACACTAGGCCCATAAATGACTGAGACAAGAAATGACCAACTGAATCGTGTGACCTAATTAATCATACTATTCACAAAGCTATTTATATATATATGTACAACTGCAGTTTAACTCTGACATTTTAGTTAATAAACAATGAATTAAGTCAAAACCTAGGCAATGGATTAACTGATGGTAACTTGACACAAAATAACTAAGTCCAGCTTGTCATTTCAAAATCTATTTTATTAACTTTATTTTCAAAATAAGAGCATTAAACTTGAATTTTTTTTAATAGCAAATGTATGCATCTTTTATTAAGGCACAAACTTAATGAACTGTTGTTATAAAGCAAGTCAGAAACAATGAATTATTTGCAAATTAATTTTTCATTTTAAACTATCTCCCTGTCTATCTTAGTCTAAACCTGAAAAGGAAATTATTAATAAAGTCAGATCATCTTACGTGCGCCAAAAGTCCAACAGCACGTCATCAGGTATCAGGAAACAGCCAACAGGGCTGTCCAAAGGAACCAGTTTTTATACCTTTCTAACTAACTAAGTAACTAAATCCTAAAAGTAACCAAAAATCCTGCTTTACTATTGCCTGAGCCATTTCAGTCCACCAGCGTGTCACTCGTCCCTGACCAAGTCCGGGGCACATAATTTGCCCTTATTGTTCTTAGATTCCATCCTTCTAGCTTCCTTAAAAATGCAACATTTAACCGAGCAAGTGAACTTCCACTTCCTTAACTTGGCAGGCAATACAGGCTCACTGTCCTTGGTGCTCTCTCCAAGCACCCTACTTCGACTCGACCATCAACTGTTCTGCACATTATTCCTTTGTTTTGGCAGGAAATTCTTTCTTTATCACAGCGCGTGAGTGAAGGCTTCACTCTGGTCAAGTAATCTTTTCAGCTCTGCCAGGCACCCATTTTCTAAGGCCCACTTGGAAAACTAATATTCAAACAAACACAAGACAGTAATTAATTAGAGAATTGAGACCCATTCTGTTACCCACCCCTTGCTAATTATTAACTCATTAATTTATGTTACCTAGCTTTGAGCACAAGGATAAACAAAACATTGTCACATAAAAGACACGACATAGACAAAAGCACATTTAAAAATAAGCACATGCTATTATTTAATCAGCCGCAGTTATTTTTGACAAAACAAAAGGACAAAGTTAATATATTATTCAAACATACTGACAAATGCAACAAGAGCACATAATATTAATCCTGCGTGTTTATGAAGGTGCACATTACTCTAGGTTGAATTAATACCAAAACATGCAACACTTATTAATATTTTTATTGATTATGGGAGTTTAAATATGCAAACAAAAACGCATTTAATTTTAAAAGTTTGCTTCATCAGTAGATATTAACCTTTTATCTGTAGCAACATATACATTTCTCTAAAGGCCTGCCTGCATTCTTATGGTCGGAACTATAAACAAGATGGACATTGCACACCCATGGCTATTTTTTTAAAGCAATTTGGTTTAGGTTAATCAACCTGACATTTTTATTTTATCTCCAATAATATTTTCTTTTCAACATGCATTGGTGCTCTTTGCAAGCACAAAAACTGGTTGCAAAATGTGTGACTTTTAGTTCTCAGTAGCCTCCTCCTCTAATTAATCGTATGTAATGGGAACCATTCTGCCTTGAAATTCCTCATCATTCCTTTAGCAAATGCTTGCAGTATCCACAGAAGACCGTTTTAAAGACTAAAGATGCAACTTCATGAAAGGTGGCATGTGCCATTTAACAACTAAGTAGTCATTGTTATTAAGCATGGAAGACAACAGTCCGTTGATAGTGGCATGCAACAAATTTTGGCACCAGTGGCAGCTGGTTACATTCCAAAGTGGACTGGTGTCAATACCTATCCTAAAAAGTACTGAGTGAGTAGAGCAGGTACAGCTGGCCTAAGCAACAATACACAGAATGGATCAAAATCGGAAAAGATGAACTGGAGATATGATTCTTTAAAGTTTTAAGTATAATACTCACTGACATAATGGTATTTATGGATTGCTGACCTTTGTGATTGATTGCTTGCATGCTAGAATACAAAACATTCTCAAACATTATCAAGTTAAACTACTAAGGGACTAATGTTTAACGATTACATTTATAACATGTGGTCACAAATTGAGCTTTGAAATTTTCGAATGCAGTTTGAATTTGTGAACCTACAAATAGATCAATTTACAAAATGTCGAACTGCAGCTGGTTGCATTTTGTTCTCAACAGTCACCTGAGTTGCTTAAAAATCCTGTCTCCTTTGAAAAGAAAAAAAAGTTATCTGTTTTGGAAACATTCAGCTAGCACAGGCAATGGGTCATTGCCTACTCTCTCTGAAGCTGCCACACTGATTCCAAAAACGGAAAGCATCCAAAGGAATTCCCCCTCCCCCTTTGTGAATAAGTTACCATCCCAAATTGGGTGTCAGTAACAGATCAATGTTTTTTAACTGGAATTACGGTTACAAACTATTGATACATTCCCTACCAACTCGCAGTTTGGAGGAAACTCCCTCAACATGCCCCTGCCGAATTGTGATTCGGTCTGAGTTTCTAAACCCGTTTTTAGATTTGGCAACTCTTTCTGAATTTCAAAATGAGGTTAGTACATCAGAAAAAGTGACCCAGTGGTCACAAACCTGATAATTTTGGGTTTGTGCACCACTTAATTTCTTTTTACACTAGCCTCTTAGTGCCCTCCTCTGGTTGCAAGTTCCAGGAAAAATACCTTATATATCAGTCAGCAACTACTCACACTCATTGGCATATGCGGATCACTTTAAACTGTATTTTCAGTGGGTTTCAAATATGCTTATTACCAAGTACATGTGGATTTGTACCAGCTGTCTC
This sequence comes from Lissotriton vulgaris, assembly GCF_964263255.1. Lineage (NCBI taxonomy): Eukaryota > Metazoa > Chordata > Amphibia > Caudata > Salamandridae > Lissotriton > Lissotriton vulgaris. Next base: position 669,450,848 of record NC_141685.1, on the reverse strand, counting down.
TCACACTTCTTCATCCATCACACTGCTATGGGCTGCAACATAACACAATGACCGCACAGCTCTGGTCCCCATGCATGACATGGAAACACTTTGCACACAGGATCAAAACAAAGACGACACACTTCCAACTAAACCCCCTACATGGTGTAGCATGTTACCCATGTAGTCAAGTGCTTCCTCACCCTACATAGGGGTAGTAAGTGCTATATAAATGTTCCAATACAATATAATACAAAGCAAAAATACTTATCATGTTACACATATACATGTATCTAGCCAGTTTGACCCACAACTCATACGCTTAGTTAGAATCTTGAAAATCTCCCCTGCTTGAGACATCCAGTACCTAAAACTCTGCCTCCGAAACATCTAAACTTGGAGGTTTATCCACTATCTAATGCTCAGTTCAGTCAAGGCAGAATTCCTGTTATTTGGCAAGAGCAAAAAGCTAAAAACAGTTTACACCTCTCACTATGACAATGACCTTGACAACTTTGAACCCCAACTTTCACTGACTGGCAAATCACTTGAATTCACCCTCGACATTAACCTCACCCTTCCCAAAAAAGCAAAGACGGCCTCATACCAACTCTCTCTTCTAAACCAAATGAAACTGTTTCTTCCAGAAAGTGATTTCAAAACTACTATTTAAGCTCTTGCATCTGTATTGTGGTAACACCCTTCTCCTTGGCCATCCATACTCTACCCTGTCACCCCTGAAAGGTTCCTACATTTAGCAGCATGTCTCATCCAGGCCCTGAAGAAATATGACCACATCACCCTCATCCTGATGGAACTCCATTGTTTCCTGTGCTGCCCCATCAACCTCAAGACCAACTCCTTCAAAGTCATCATGGCCAGCATTCCTGCTTATGTTGCAGACAAGCTCACTGTTATACATGTCAGCATTGTTTTGGTCTTCCCCCAAACCTTTTGTCTTCTCCCCTCCTGTTTTGCTGAATTGGCTTTTTTTGGCCTTAGGCCTCCGTGCACTTTACCACTGCTAACCAGTACTAAAAAGCTTGTGCTTACTCTCTAAAACAGGGTAAAATTAGCTTACATCTGATTGACAAATAAACAACCCATAGGTGAGGATACAATTCATTTAAAAAGTGCTACATGTAGTTTTTAGTTTTACATGTTCCAGTAGTGAAAAACTCAACAAATTTGTTTTTCACTACTGTGAGGGCTGCCTCTCCCACAGTATAAAATTGGGTTACATTATTTCATATAATAAGTGATAACATTTGTTTGGGAGCAGGCAGAAATGTCATGTTTGGTGCGTAAGAAATTGTCATTTAAAGTCCTCTTTACAGATACATTTGAACTTTAAGTCACCATTCTGAAAATGCCACTGTTAGAATGTTGGCATTTTACTTGGTCACATGCCTAGGTGTTGGCATTTGGCCTTTGTGTTTACTTCCCAGACACCCACACAAAAGAGGAACAGGATATTGGCAGGATGGGCCATCTTTCCAGGATGCAGGAGCAAAGCTGTGCACAGTCCCACTTTCACTTCCAATCAGCTACCTAAGCTCACACATAAAGAACTTCACAAAACCCGCTTGTGACACCTGTCAGTTTGGGACAAGGAGGCAGAAAAGTCCAGACTCTTCTGTGGGGGAAAAACTCCAGTAGTTTCTTCCATTTCAAGACTGGCATTAAGAATAAAATTAGGAGCCTCCGACCCACTCTTCAGTTTACTTATGCACCTGTGGAGGGACTCTCGGAGGACTGCTCTGCAGCCTGTGGCCTACTGTGTACTTCAGAAGAGTGCCCCGCTGCAACAAGAGAACTGCCTTGCTTACTGAAGCCTGCCTTGCGCCCTAAAAGGGCTACCCTGCTGTTTGAGACCTGCTTTTCTGCTTGAAATTTGTACTTCCAGAGTGACTTCAAGGGCTACTTGGCTAACCTCTTGATCAGTGTCTCAGGGACAGAAAAGGCTCCAACCATTTTGAACCTGCATCTTGACCCAACTTGAGTGGATCTTGACCCTCTAAGTGGTGCCTCTCCAGTCATGACCCCTTTGAAGTAATGTTAAATTTGCCCAGATAGCTCAAATCCATAACTGGGGTGTGGCAATTTTTCATCCAAAAAGGGCCTCAGAACCGAGAGGAGACTGGGACCAACCTGCTCATTAATCTTCCCAAGGTGCATCACCGGTTGGCCTGACTTCACGGTAGCTCCTACTACGATATTCTGTGCAGCAGCAAATCCAGTTCAGCAGCTTACCGCAGAAAGGGTATCAGGCTTTGCGGAGCTCTCATTGGCTACAGCCTGCAGTTTCATCCAGCTGGAGATTTTCAGCTTACAACCAAGAGACTAAGTCAGAACATAGAAACCTTCACTGTGACTTTGTCTTGAGGTTCCCTGACTACGACACCCCCTTCTTGGCTTGCTGAACTTTACCTTCTCAGACATTTTTGATCGAAATTTCTTCTGAGTCCAAAGGTAACCAAAGACTGGGCCCAGTCCATTTTGTGTATCGTAACCTGCGCTACATCGCGGTCAGCCATAACTTTCAACTTTCCCCCGGTCTCATGCGACTAGATGTCTGTAGTTGGTGCTTTTATCTTTTAATGCTATTTTTCTCTTTTGAAACATTCAAAATTCTGAACTCTTGTTTTATTGATTGGATTTTTATCATTCTGGTGTCAAATAATGTATTAAAATTTACTGTGTTTTTCTAAATTGGTGTGGGATTTTTCTTCTGTTGTGTTTTCACTTTGTTACGGTTTGTGTGTTGGATAAATACTTTACACATTGTCTCTAAGTTAGGCTTAACTGCTTTTGTGCCAAACTACAAGAGGATTAACCACGAGTTAATTTAGTGACTTTTTGTGGTTCACCCTGACAAGGATTGTAGCTGTTGCTTGAGTAGGGTTTCACCCCTCTGAATCAACAACCCAATTCTGGTGGTTCTTTGCACAACCCCATCTGGGACACAATAATACTACAGACTATGCCCTGAGAATCTGTAACAGCATCCCCATATTCATCAGGACTGCCCGAACGCTACTACAATTTAGGAAAGAGTTGAAGACGGACTTCTTTAAAAAACGCTTCATCACAATGCATTATCCGTCCATAACCCAGCTACCTCTCCTATCATTTTTGCATATGCGCTTGTCTTTGAAACTGTAGTGCACTCCGCTACTTTTTGGCCAGGTTCGTGCTTTAGAAATATCATATACATACGTACATGCTCAATCTGGCCATTCAAACGAATCTCCCTTCCGTAAAGAACCAATGAATATAGATGCTCTCCACAGTGATTAGAGCGGCAGACCCTGATGCAGAGGTCTAGCCCGGGACCAGGGTTCAATTCCCCGCCTTGGCGGGTCTTGGGCTCAAAAATTCCACGGACCTGATAATTCTCGCCTCGGTGCCTATTCTAATCATGGAGTCCCACTCTGCAACTCTGGGCAATAGCTTGCTTAATCTCCACAACGGCCCCCACAACGCTAAGGATGCCTGGCCTTCACCCTGGGGGTGCCCAGGAGTGGACGCCTCACAGGGAAAGCCAGGACGGGTTCCACAGCGGTATTCGTACAAGCGCCTTGAGACCCTTGCGGGTAAGTAGCGCGCTATACAAGTATCAATTTACATTTACATTTTACAATTTTTTACCAGAAGGAGGTTTTGTGTGCAATCGGAAACAGCTATTGTGGTGTGCACATTCTGCATTTATGCACACTAACAGAGCAGCTGAAAATATAAATAACTGGATTGTATGTATGCTTCCAAAAGAGGTATGTTACAAACGCTGCCTCTCATATGTCAGACAGCATTACAGAAGTATGCAGCACAATCTGTACTGCTCTATTCCCCAGTGTCCTTTGTGTAGGTGCACAGATCCAATACTCCTACGGATATATATATATATATATATATATATATATATATATATATATATATATATATATATACACATGCAAAATTGGATATTCGGATAGCCGTGTGCATGATTTAATTTTTTGCACTTCAGTGTAACTGGGGATAATATATTTCCAGTGGTTTGCCTAATTACTGTTATTTCAGCTGCGAGCAGTTAATTATACTTAGAGGAATGGCCTCAATTACGTTTTAAATTAGTTTGTATTCACCCTACTTTGTGAAAAGAGAGTGCAACTAGGTGGTGGCAAGGGTAATGTAGAATGTTATTTGCAACGTTCAGTAGGGCTCACAGACATGTTCAGATAATGCGAACAGGACGCAGGACATTTGGTACCTGAAATCATCACCACACCCATGTACAGTATCTTGAAACCCATGTGAGTTAAGTACGTGCTGTATAGAACAATTATTAATAAATGGAGTAAAATGGAATAAAAAAGTAGAGAAAAATTATAAAATATATGGCACTTAAAACCATTGTTCAAAACAGTGTAGTATTTAATAAATACATCACTAGACAGTTGGAGGAACTGCTGTAAAGGAGTTTCTGCAAATACATCTTTAACCACATTATGCATGTAGAATTTAAAAGACCTCTTTGGATGGAGCCAAGTCTGCCTGTTACTAAACATCAAGGGGGGAGGAGCATTTCAGACAACTTAAGCTTTGGCACTACTTAGCTCTGAAATGAGCATTATCTGCATTCACATGCACACAAGCAAACACTAACACAAGTGTGTGATCTTCAAGTAACAAAAACCTCTTAAATTGATTCCTTACCTAGTAAACTGCCTTACTTCTTTTAAAACCAGAAAACGCACATCAATTTCTGGAGGAGAAATCCAAAGTTTTTAATTCAGTCCTTGGTCCTTCCATCTAAATTTAAAATTGGGCGAGTGCTTCAGAGTCCAAAAAGCCTGACAAACTGAGAGTTATAACCTGCTAACCATAATATTACAAGTATCATATTATTTCAGTGCTGTTTTTTGATGTAGTTGGCAAGTGAACCCATATTATGTATGTTAGAAATGGGTAGCGTGGTGCAGAGCGGGCGGGACAAACTTCAGAGGAAATGTGTAAAGCATGCACGCAGCACACACATGCGACACACCAGGCACACTACAAAAAGAGACCACATCAGTTTGGGTAAAAAACAGCATATGTATTATGCACAACACAGCAAGAGGTAATCAGAGGGTTGAACACGGTGCCAACTGGCACCCAGTAGTCATGCACAGAAGGGGACTATTTACAGGGTAGGGCCAATTGGGCCACTGCCAAAACCAGCGCAACTACACGGAAGAATCAATGTAAAGTCCATTAATAATGATCACCGAAAGCAGTCCGTACCTGCGGAGTAAAAGAAATGAGCTTATCGTCATCACCTGGTGCAGAACAGTAACTGGACACTAACCAGTACCTACCGGTGAAATAATGAGGTCAACAATATGGCTGCAAGCAGGAGCCTCATTGGCTTAGGCGTAAACCTGCGAGCATAAACCACATTAGCTTAGGCATAACATTTGGGGAAAATGGTATGAGGTATCACCATAGGCCTAGAAACACATTTATGCAGTAGCTCAGCGTACGTCACATAGGGCGTAATCATAGTAGGTGCTCTCAGTAGACCCCAACATGTGCAGGTGGCATTCCCAAAGGCCTAGAAATGTAAGAGGCATAATCAGATTAGCATAGGTGCAACATTACTATAAGCCTACCCCTCATTAGCCAGGGCGTAGGCCGTAAGCACCCTAGGTGCAAAACCCATCAGCATCGCAGTGACAGGATAAGATGTTATGCATTACAGGGGGGCATAAATCACATTGACAAGAGGCACCAAACCTGTGAAGCATTAGGCATAACATTAGGCAAGATCACCAGTATAAATACACTGTGCACCACCACATTGTCATGAGGCATGACACCTGCGGTCTTTCGTTAGGCATAAGAACACCTTAATGTAAGCGTCCGGGGGAGGACACTAGGCATCAACCTTTAGGGATCTAGGCATTAAGCATGAATGATATCTAAGCCTAAGGGCATCCGGCCTAACCTAAAACATCCTATTTGGCCTCGCATCGACATCATCAACATTAATAGTGTACACATTAGGGGCAGAGGCCTATGGTAATGGGGCCTAGAACATATCCAGTAGTGCATGCTCAGGGGCCCCACCGTTGCCACTGCCCACTGTCCAGCGGGGCAGGGAGGTAAAGTCAGTCCTGACCTGACTCTGTCCCGTGGGGAGCCCCTACTCTGGGACTTAAAAGTCAAGAATGCCCGTCGTTGCAGCTACCCACCTTCAGGCGGGGCAGCTCTGCAAGGAACCAATGCAGCACTCCTGGTGCCCCTCCCGGCACTAGCGAGGCTCCCAGGAGCCCACCAAAAGAATCCTGGCACCGGGGGCGGGCACCAGCAATGTGCCCCAACACATCCCCCAACCCCAAGATGGCTGAGCCCCACTCACCGGGCTCTCTATATGATTCTGCTGCTTGCTGTTGCGGCGGGATTTCCACCTGGAGCCTACGAGGTGCCGGTCGTACCAGGTGACCCGCAGGGCTCCTCTCTCCACCCGGAGCCCTGCAGACATCGCGCTGCTTCTTTCCGTCTTCACCCAGGCCCCCTCCAGAGACCCGGGACTTCAGTAGGGCGGGCACGAGGCTCCAGAAGACTTCTGGGGCCTCTCTCCTCTCGCCTCCGGTGCTGCCTCGCTTGCGGGGGCACTGACCGGCGGGGTGGGCTCCCGCTCCGGTCTCTTGCCACAAATGGGGCTCCCTCGTCACCACGGGAGCCCCGCTACACCTCCGCCTCCTTCCGGCTTCCTGGGGCGAGCTCTCGGCTTCTTCCTGGCTTCCACCCCTGCAGGGTGGGACTTCCTCTGGGCGCTCTCTCCAGCACCAATCCCATTGCGGCTCCCCTGATGTCACGGGGAAGCCCGCACAGGACTCCGGAGCCTCCTGGGCCAGCGCAGTGATTTCGGGTAGCTCGGCAGTGCAGTGTGGGCTCCCGCTGTGGTTCAAAACAGGCAGTTACCCTTGTCGCGACTCGGCCGCGGCGGTGATCTCCGGGCAAGTAAGAAGTGCGAGGTAGGCTCTCGCCCTCACCCGCCAACAACTGCGCAGCCGTGGGGTGGCACCCGCTCTTTCAGGGCACACGCGGGGTATGTTATGTTATGTTACCTGTTTTGTAGAGCGCAACAGCTGCCCCAGCGACGGGGCGTCCGGCGCTAGAACCGTAACACAATCTACTGGCTGCGAAAGAGGGACCTACGGGGCGGGAAATAGATGGGTTTTGATCGCTCTTCGGAAGGCTAGCAAATCATCCATGCAGCGGATGTGGAGAGGGAGGGAGTTCCACAACTTGGCCCCCAGTAGCTTGAAAGAGCGACCTCCGATGCGACAAAATTTCGTCTGGGGTATCAGAGCTAGATGTTGCCCCATAGACCGGAGGTTCCGTTTGGGCTTGTAGGGGGTCATCAGAGGACGGAGAAGCTCTGGGCCTTCATTCTTTAAGCTCTTAAAGGCAAATAAGAGGGCCTTGAACTGTATACGGGCTTCTATGGGCAGCCAGTGAAGTCTGTACATAGTCGCTCTTGCTGAGCACCTTCTTGGAAGGCCTACTATCGCTCTAGCTGCCGAGTTCTGGATTCGTTGGAATCTTTTTATCTCAGCTTTATTAGCTCCCAGCAGCAGGACGCTCGCATAGTCCAGTCTTGATAAGATGGTAGACTGCACTATGAGTTGTCGTGTCTTGGAGTCGAAATAGCCTAGGATGGGGTATAGGCTTCTCAGTAGTCCAATGCAGGTTGCGGCAACTTTTTTAGTGTGCGATTGGAAGCTCAGGGTCGAGTCCAGCCATACCCCTAGATTTTTTACTAAGTTTTTTGGAGGGGGTGCTGGGCCCAGGGACTGAGGCCACCATGAATCGTTCCAGTTGTTGCTGTTTTTTCCCATTATCAATACCTCGGTTTTGCCACCGTTCAGTTGGAGGCAATTTGCTGTCATCCACTTGGCGACAGCAGACAGTCCATCCCTGAAGTTGGTGGCCTCCGGGGAGGGGGCCTCACTAAGGCTGATGACTAACTGAGTGTCGTCAGCGTACGACACCATTGTGAGGCCCCATCTCTTAGCAACCTCCGCCAAAGGTTTCATATATAGATTAGACTGAGAGCCGAGCCCTGTGGGACACCTTGTCCTATGTCTTGGGGTTTGGAGATAAATGGAGGGGCAGATACCCTGAATGATCTGCTGGTTAGGAATGACCGAAACCATTGGAGCGCTGAGTCCACGATTCCTATATCTTCCAGGCGTTTTAGCAGAATGGCATGGGACACCGTGTCAAAGGCCGCGCTGAGATCGAGCAGTATCAGCGCGGCACTTTTACCGGTGTCCATGATTTCCCGCAGACTCTCAGTGGAGGTGAGGAGCGCGGATTCCGTACTATGGCCCGGCCTGAAGCCATGTTGGGAGGGGTCCAGGATATTATTATTCGCCATATACTCACTGAGAATTTTATTCGCGTGGGCTTCTGCTAATTTAGCGACCCAGGGTAGCAGTGAGACAGGCCGGTAGTTCTCTGGTTTAGCGGGGTCTAGGGAGGGTTTTTTTATAATCGGGGTTACCCAGGCCTGTTTCCAGCAGATGGGTACCGTGGCCGTAGCAAATGATATATTTAGAATCGCGGTTAGGGAAGGGAGGAAGAATCCCAAGGCTCATTGGGTCTGTGGGTGCACCCGACTTCACCTTCCTACAGAGTTTGGTAAGTTCTTCGCTGGAGATGGCGGGTAGGCAAGTGAGCCTTGCGTCTCCGAAGGTTGCGTTAGGAGAGTCGACGTCTCCTGGGATGTCCTGGGTGAAGGAGTTGTAAATTTTCTTCACCTTGTCTGTGAAGAAGGTAGCTAAGTCTTCACATTGTTGCGTGGAGGTGATATGAGTGGCCGGTTTGGCTCCGTTTTGTATTTTTTGCACAATTTGAAAGATAGTTTTCGTGGGGTTTGGGCTGGATTCTATTTCAGAAGCGTAGAAGGCAGCACGGGCTATCCGAATTGCCTTGTGGTAAGATTTCAACGAAGCCAAATATAAGATTTTATCATCCTGCTTATATTCCTTCCTCCATTGCCGTTCCATTTTCTTGCAGGCTTTTCTCATTTTTTTCAGGCTATCGTCAAACCAAGGGTTGGAAGGAGTACTACGTCCTTTAGTCCACTTGGCTGGTATGATGTTGTCCAGCCCCTTGGTGATCCACTCCTGGAAAGACGCGTAAGATTTTTCTATGTCGTCTGTGATCTCCAGGGTAGGTTGCCCCAGGCTGGCCGCAAGGTCACCTTGTCGGAGTTTATGCCAGGGTCTTTTTAAACAGGAGGTGGGTAGTTTTTTCTTGGGAGGGGAGTTATTCGGAATGGAGAGGGTTACTAATGAGTGATCCGTCCATGCCATAGGTTTTGGGTCATCCGTTTTGGCCTCTGGAATGTTAGTGAATACTGGATCAAGTAAGTGTCCTGCTACATGTGTGGGAGATTTGACCAGATGGGTTAGTTGCAAGGCGGCTAAGTCCGCGACAAAGTTGCTAATTTTAGCGTCTGTTCCGTTGTCTAAGTGGAGATTAAGATCTCCTAAAATCGTGAAATTAGCCGAGCCAGTGATCAAGGCATGTGTAACATCAATGACCTCTTCCGTGAATTTGGCAGAAGGCCCTGGGGGTCTATAGATAAAAAGGCCCGAGAAAGTGCAGTGGGGGCTCGTGGAGATTTTAAAGCGGGCCGATTCGCAGTCTGCAATACTTTCCTTTTGGAAGGAGCAGGTAAAGGGGGTTCTGTAGATGGCAGCAATGCCGCCTCCTCTTGAGTCTCTATTGATGCACGTCATAGAGAACCCGTCTGGTATTGTTAAATTCGGGATGCTAGTAAGGTCGTCTTTGAGCCATGTTTCACTTAGAAACATTATATCTGGGTTCTCGTCCATTAGGAGAGTTCTTACCTCTGCATGGTGTTTAACCAGCGATCTAACGTTCAGCTGCATGATGGTGAGTGAGGTATCGTTCCTTATAATCCCCGCTCGCAGTTTTCAAAGAGCCGGCATGCGGGGTGGGCACCCGCATGGCGAAATTTGCATAAAGCAGGGTAGGCACCCGCTATAGGACACCAAGACGCAGGGTAGGCACCCACCAGTTTTAAATAGGCAAAGGCGCGGCAATACGCGGGGTAGGCTCCCGCACTATTGTTAAATGCTTAGAGGCAGCACAAACGCAGGGTGGGCACCCGCGACTGCAGCAATAACGCGGGGTAGGCTCTCGCCGTAGGTTCCAATAACCAGCACTCTTCACCAGCATTGTGAATATAGCGCTCACTAGGCGCTAGATAGCCGCCACAGATTAAGAGTTCCATCTAAGGACATAGCGCCCACGCTCCTCTTTCCTCACTGGCTATCTGCATATAGCGCTTGGGCAGTACAGCTCTAGAGTGCAGGCAGGGGGGTACAGGTAATCCACCTGGAGCACTCACGAGGCGCTAGGTCCCACCAGCAGACTCAGGGACACCACATAGTGCTCCTCACCTCCTGGTAGTACAGGCCAGTCCAGTTTGGCGTTCCCTTCTTCTCCTGGGCAGCACAGATACAGCGCTCTTCTTTTCCAGGCGCTGGGTAGGGTGCACAGTCAAAATATCGATTCCCTAATATCGACCTACAGTAATATCGAGTTGTAAATATCGAAGGTGAAGAATATTGAGGTCAAGAATATCGTTGGACAGAATATCGACCCTAAGGTAAGTAATAACGATTTTTTTATATCGCTGTAAGTAATATCGAAGTTAATAATATCGATATAAATTATATCGATGTCACTAATTTCGATGTTACTAATATCGATATTGAATGAATGAATGAATGAAATTATTTGTAGAGCGCACGATGGCCAAAACGGCTTCCTGGCGCTGGGAGCTCTAAAGAACCGAACAGACAGGGCCAGGAGGTTTAGCAGGGGTAGGCCAGGGCAAACAGAAAAGTTTTCAGCGCTTTACGGAAGTGTGAAAAGATAGGGATCGAACGCATAGAAAGAGGAAGGGAGTTCCAGAACCGGGGAGCAAGAACAGAAAAACGGGTTCCACCAGTGCGAGATTTGTGAAAGCGGGGAACAGTGAGGAGGGCAGAAGATGATGAGCGGAGAGTGCGGGCAGGGGTGTGAAGGGAAATCAAAGAATTGATGAAAGCTGGTGCAGAGTGATCAAGGGCCCAATAAACAAGGCACCCTAATTTGAACAGAGATCTCTGTAAAATGGGCAACCAGTGAAGGGATTTGAGGACGGGAGTGATGTGATGGGTTTTGGGCAAGTGAAAGATAAGACGGGCAGCCTGATTCTGGATAGCTTGTAAGCGGCGGGTTTCATAGGCAGGAATGCCAGCGAACAAGCTATTGCCATAATCAAGGCGGGAAGTGATAAGGGCAGAAATAATGATTTTAAGGGAGTCAAGAGAAAAGAAACGAGAGATTTTCCGGATCATCCGGAGGGAAAGAAAACAGGAGGACACCACGGCACTGACCTGGCCGTGCATGGACAGGTCCTGTCTGACCTTGATGCCCAGAGTTTTAACGGAGGGAACGGGGGTGGGAGGAGGGCCAAGAATGGGAGGCCAGAAAGCAGGGGACCAGGGGCTGGATGAGCCGCCAATCAGGACAAGCTCAGTCTTATCTGGATTGAGCTTGAGGTGGTTGGCGCTCATCCACCCAGAAATAAAGACCATGGTAGAGTGAAAAAAGGATAGGGAGTGAGAAGAAGAGGAAAGATCAAAGACGAGCTGGAGGTCGTCAGCGTAGTTATACACAGAGACCCCCAGCTCAAGAAGGGAGGAGATAAGAGGGTGAATATAGAGGTTGAAAAGAAGGGGAGAAAGAGAGGAACCTTGGGGGACCCCACAGGGCACCGGGAGGGGGGAAGCAGAAAAGCCGGGAAGGTGAACGGCTTGAGAACGACCTGTCAAGAAGGAGGTGATGCAGGAGAGGACAGAACCTCGTATGCCCGCTGCGCTGACACGATCCTAAAGAATGTTATGGTCGACCGTGTCAAACGCAGCGGACAAGTCGAGGAGGATCAAAGCTTGGGGGGAGTTGACGTCGGCCTTGGCTTTAAGCTCGTCAAGGACGGCTAACACCACGGTTTCGGTCGAATGACCCGAACGGAAACCGGCTTGGTGAGAAGCCAGGAGCTGGTTCTGTTCAACATAAGCAGAGAGACAGGAAGTAACGTAAGATTCGAGAATTTTAGCAAGATAGGGGAGAAGAGAGATAGGTCTAAAGTTAGAGGGAAGAGAAGAATCGAGACCAGGTTTTTTAAGAATGGGAGAAACAATAGCAGATTTAAATGAAGAAGGAACCAATCCAGTGGAGAGAGAGGCATTAAGAAAGGAGATAGGGGTATCAGGTCAAGAAGAAAAAAGGGTTTTAAGAATACGGGCAGGGGCACAGTCAGTGGGGGAGTCAGACTTGATTTTAGTGAGCAGAGCTAGAAAAGAGTCCAAGGAGAGGGGGGGAAAAGAAGAGAAGGAAGATTTAGACGCAGAGGGAACAGAGTGAGGAGGAGTAAAAGGAGTGACCAAGATGTTAAATTTAATTTTAACAATCTTCTCGATAAAGAAGTTGTTAAGAGAAGAGCAGAGGGCCTGGGAGGGAGTGAAGTGAGGGCAGGCACGATCAGAGGTGGCCAAGTTGTTGACCAGAGAGAAGATTTCTTTAGCTTTGTTAGCCGAGAGCGCCACTTGTTCGGAGAAGTACTTGGTCTTAGTGGCCAAAATGGCCTTCTTGTACTCCTTAAGAAGAATTTTGTATTTGGCCTTGTGGTCAGGGCAGTAGCTACGGCGCCAAAGGCGCTCTGAGCGTCTAAGCTCCAATTTAAGAGTCTTGAGCTCCGGGCTAAACCAACGATGAGCCTCATGAGGGCGAATGGACTTGACTAACTTGAGGGGGGCTACTAAGTCACATGCAGAAGAGAGCCAGTTACCAACTGCAGCGGCCTGTGAGTCAAGGGGAATGCCAGTGAGGTCTGGGGAAGAAGAGGCAAGGGAGTGAGAGAGGGAGGCCAAGTCAACACGATTCCAGCTACGGGAGAAGACATTCTTGGGACGAAGGGGCTTGTGGGGGGGGCCAGTGGTGATAGAGAAAGAAATGAGAGAGTGATCAGACCAAGTACATGGGAGGATACTGGGGGGGGAAACTATGTCCTGGGATGACCAGACTTGGTCCAGGATGTGTCCACAATTGTGGGTAGGGACCAAGACATGAGACCTAAGGTTGAGACAGAGGAGAGTGGCCGTGAAGTCCTTGGATGCTGAGTCCTCCCTGGGATCGCCAGGCCAGTAGTTAAAGTCCCCAAGCAGGAGGACAGAGGAGTTATTAACCACCAGCGTGGCGAGGAGTTCCTGCAGGGAAGCCACGAACAGGGGCATGTTCAAGGGAGGGCGGTAAACAAGGACAACGGTGAGAGGTGCCGGCAGATTGGAGGAGCGAGCGACCAGGAAGTCCACTCCAGCGATGGGTGCTTGGGGGAGAAGCTGGAATTGAATAGTGGATCGGACAATCATGGCAACACCCCCCCCGATCTTGTCCGCGGGGCGGTCGGCCCGAAGGACATAATAGGAATGGGGGAGGATGGCAAGAATGTCGGGGAGGGAAGCCTCTGAAAACCATGTTTCCGTTAGGAACAGGAAATCTGGGGAGTCTGTAGTAAGAAGATTAAACAGGTCAAGTTGGTGTTTGCCTGCCGAGCGAGTGTTGAGGAGATAGGCAGAAGCGGTGTGAGGGGGAGATGAAGGTCCAGTGGGGGGGGAGTCGGTATCCGGCGTAGGAAGGGGTATAATTGGATGAGGAAACACAACACGGTCTGAATGGGGGACATAGATATCTAATGCAACAAGGTGCTGCATAAGGGTATGGGGAAGGGGCACCTCAGTGGAGCAGGTGAGGAGTTGTGCAGGCGTGTATGACAACAAGGGGGCAGGGGGTGTGGCCCCTGGTCCCGGCCCGTCGCGGACGGGCGCAGACGGGCTTAACTTAGGCGCAACTTCGGCGCGCCTTCGGCGCGCCCGCTGCGCGGCCGGGATAGTAGTGCCATAAGTAGGGAACCGGAAATAGTAGGGCGTGGCAGGGGGTGGAGGGACAGAGGAGCTGCCCCGCCAACCAGAGAGCAGCCCAGGATGTTACACACGCCCGTCCCCGCCCTCGTGACCTGCCCGTCAGAGGGGGAGGGAACGCTCAGCGTGGGGCGCTCTGGTTGCGGCAAACAAGGAAGACCCAAGGGGACAAGGGGTGCGCGGTGTCCTCAGCGCAGCCCCTGAAGCAAGGAGCAAGGTGAGTAAAAGTGTCCAAGCACGAATTAAAAAAGAGCGTTGCGCCGCGCCTCGGCAGCGTTGTTGCTCCCGGCGAAGCCTCGGGAGGTCTGGCGATTCAGCAGAGCTAGGGCGGGACTCGCCCGGCAGGTAGAAATTGCCAGGGGGGGAGGGACAGAGGAGCTGCCCCGCCAACCAGAGAGCAGCCCAGGATGTTACACACGCCCGTCCCCGCCCTCGTGACCTGCCCGTCAGAGGGGGAGGGAACGCTCAGCGTGGGGCGCTCTGGTGGCGGCAAACAAGGAAGACCCAAGGGGACAAGGGGTGCGCGGTGTCCTCAGCGCAGCCCCTGAAGCAAGGAGCAAGGTGAGTAAAAGTGTCCAAGCACGAATTAAAAAAGAGCGTTGCGCCGCGCCTCGGCAGCGTTGTTGCTCCCGGCGAAGCCTCGGGAGGTCTGGCGATTCAGCAGAGCTAGGGCGGGACTCGCCCGGCAGGTAGAAATTGCCAGGGGGGGAGGGACAGAGGAGCTGCCCCGCCAACCAGAGAGCAGCCCAGGATGTTACACACGCCCGTCCCCGCCCTCGATATTTGTTTGTTTGTTATGTATTTTATTATGTATTATATTATGTATTTTATATGTATGTGTTATATGTTTTTGTTAAGTATTTTATTTGTTTTAAATTATATGTGTACTATTTATTATATATAAAAAAATGTATTTGTAATTTAATTTTATGTTTTAGTACTGGAGCGGGTTGTGGGTTTATAGGGAAATAGGGTGGGAAGTAATTTAATTATATTAAATTAGTTATATTTTTAGTAATTGTAAATTAATTTTAATTAATTTTTGCATTTCAGTTCTGTAGCGGGTTGTGGGTTTATAGGGGAATTGGGTGGGAAGTAATTTAATTGTAATTAAGTAATTATTTTTGATTGGTATTGATAATTATTTTATTTCTAAATAATTATTAATTGGTAATTAATTATTTTAATTGGTAATTAATTTATTAATTGGTAATTAAGGTTTTTAATTGGTAATTACATTTTTTAATTGGCAATTCATTTTTTTATTGGTAATTACTTTTTTTAATTGGTAATTAAGGTTTGTAATTGGTAATTAACATTTTTTATCTGGCAATTATTTTTTTTAATTGGTATTTAATTTTTTGAAATTGGTAAATAATTTTTATTAATTCATTTTTATAAATTGGAAATTTCTTTTATTAATTGGAAAAATTGGAAAATAATTTTTTATAAAAAATACTTTTTATTCAAAAATAAATTTGTTTACCATTTTTTAATTGTTATTCAATTTGTAATTATTAATGTTTTTTGTTTAGAAAAATATTTTAGTGTTCAATATTATTTGGTTACTTATATTTACTAATTAATATTTATTGGTATTTAATGTTATTTATTGTTAATTAATTATTTAATTGTAATTATGTTTTTAAGTAATTATCAATGGGTATTTGCAAATGATGTAGTTATTTAAAAATAAACATTTTATGTATTTTATTTAGAACAATTATTTATAAGTATGTTATATTTAACTTCTACACTATACAATGCTTTCCCTACTGTTGCACTCTCTGGAGTGGGAATAGTAATTTTTACCCCTATGCTATCCAACGCTTTCCCTACTGTTGCATTCTCTGGAGTGGGAATAGTAATTTTTACCCCTACGCTATACAATGCTTTCCTTACTGTTGCATTCTCTGGATTGGGAATAGTAATTTTTACCCCTACACTATCCAACGCTTTCCCTACTGTTGCACTCTCTGGAGTTGGAATAGTAATTTTTACCCCTACGCTATCCAACGCTTTCCCTACTGTTGCACTGATTGGAGTTGGAATAGTAATTATTACCCCTACGCTATCCAACGTTTCCCCTACTGTTGCACTCTCTGGAGTTGGAATAGTAATGTTTACCCCTACGCTATCCAACGCTTTCCCTACTGTTGCACTGATTGGAGTTGGAATAGTAATTATTACCCCTACGCTATCCAACGTTTCCCCTACTGTTGCACTCTCTGGAGTTGGAATAGTAATTTGTACCATTAGCCTTTCCCTACTGTTGCACTCTCTGGAGTTAGAATAGTAATTGTTACCCCTACGCTATCCAACGCTTTCCCTACTGTTGGACTCTCTGGAGTGGGTATAGTAATTTTTACCCTTATGCTATCCAACACTTTCCTTACTGTTGCACTCTCTGGAGTGGGAATAGTAATTTTTACCCCTACACTATCCAACGCTTTCCCTACTGTTGCACTCTCTGGAGTTGGAATAGTAATTTTTACCCCTACGCTATCCAACGCTTTCCCTACTGTTGCACTTTCTGGAGTGGGAATAGTAATTTTTACCCCTACGCTATCCAACGCTTTCCCTACTGTTGCATTCTCTGGAGTGGGAATAGTAATTTTTACCCCTACGCTATCCAACGCTTTTCCTACTGTTGCCTTCTCTGGAGTGGGAATAGTAATTTTTACCCCTACGCTATCCAACGCCGCTATCCAACGCTTTCCCTACTGTTGGACTCTCTGGAGTGGGAATAGTAATTTTTAACCCTATGCTATCCAACGCTTTCCTTACTGTTGCACTCTCAGGAGTGGGAATAGTAATTTTTACCCCTACACTATCCAACGTTTTCCCTACTGTTGCACTCTCTGGAGTGGGAATAGTAATTTTTACCCCTACGCTATCCAATGCTTTCCCTACTGTTGCACTTTCTGGAGTGGGAATAGTAATTTTTACCCCTACGCTATCCAACGCTTTCCCTACTGTTGCACTCTCTGGAGTGGGAATAGTTATTTTTTTCTCTACGCTATCCAACGTTTTCCCTACTGTTGCACTCTCTGGAGTTGGAATAGTAATTTTTACCCCTACACTATCCAACGCTTTCCCTACTGTTGCAATCTCTGGAGTGGGAATAGTAATTTTTACCCCTACGCTATCCAACGCTTTCCCTACTGTTGCATTCTCTGGAGTGGGAATAGTAATTTTTACTCCTACGCTATCCAACGCCTACACTACTGTTGCACCCTCTGGAGTGGGAATAGTAATTTTTACCCCTACGCTATCCAATGTTTTCCCTACTGTTGCACTCTCTGGAGTTGGAATAGTAATTTTTACCCCTACGCTATCCAACGCTTTCCCTACTGTTGCACTCTCTGGAGTTGGAATAGTAATTTTTACCCCTACGCTATCCAACGCTTTCCCTACTGTTGCACTTTCTGGAGTGGGAATAGTAATTTTTACCCCTACGCTATCCAACGCTTTCCCTACTGTTGCATTCTCTGGAGTGGGAATAGTAATTTTTACCCCTACGCTATCCAACGCTTTTCCTACTGTTGCACTCTAATCTAATCTAATCTATGATCTTTCATGCTCTCATGCCAGATTAATGGTATTGGGGGATTTCAACATGTGGCCAGACGGACCTACAGACTCAGCCTTTACTTATCTTACACAGGCTTGTAGTAGTATCAACCTAGAACAGCTGGTCCTATCTAAGACTCATCGGATGGGTCATGTTTTGGATTTGGTATTCGCCGATGCCGGGCTGGTAAAGGTTGGCAGTATTCTCCCGCAGTGCTGGACGGACCATGCCCTTGTCCTTTTTTCGGTGGCTCTCCCGACGGGCTGCTCCAAAACTAGCACGGGAACGACTAGGATAGGGAGGCAATGGTCTAGACTTCTGAGAGGCACCACCCTTCCAAAACTGCTTGGTGAGGGTTTTCAGCTGGCAGGGGATGTGGATAAAAGTCTGAGTGCGCTCACCCAGCAAATTAAGACCACCTTGGATAGTCTAGCTCCGCTAAGAAAAACGCGTGACAGAACTAAAAACCGCCATGCCATGGTTCTCGGAGGAACTTTTTCATCTTAAACAACAGTGCAAACAGGCGGAGCGGAGATGGAGGAGATATTATCTGTCATCGGATAAAACTCTCTTCAAACAGGAACTAGCAACATATAAAGCGCAGATTAAGCTTGATAAAGCGAGGTATTTGGAGGAAACTTTATTGTCAGCCTCAAACAAAGCACAAACTTTGTTTAAAATTGTCAACGAGCTGTCACGACCAGCCTGCGCTACTACCGCTGTCCCAGCCTCTCAGCTATTATGTGACTCTTTGGCTAAGGCCTTTGAGGATAAGATCACGACCATCCTGAGCAACCTAAATCCTATGACACCTGAGGCTGCTCCTACTCCTTTATTGGAGTTGGAGGCTGGGAAAGCCAGGCTGGAAAGCTTCCCGCTCCCATCCTTTGCGGAGTTTGGTGCCTTAGCGGATAGTGTTTCCTCTGGGTCCCCTCTGGATGTAATCCCACACAAAATCTGGAAAGCTTTTCGAGAAGAGTTATACTCTCCTCTCCACGCAATTTGTTGCCAATCTCTGAGCTCGGCCCAGGTCCCGGAAAGCTGGAAACTAGCAGTGGTTTCCCCTTTACTGAAGAAAGACTCACTGGATCCCCTCTGTCCCGCCAACTACAGACCTATATCGTTACTTCCCTTTCCGATCAAGATCTTGGAAAAACTGGTCACAAGACACCTGTCCAGTTTTTTGGAAGGTAACCAGTGTCTGGACGCGGCGCAGTTTGGTTTCAGACCAGCGCATGGAACCGAAACAGCATTGGTGACTGTCTTGAGCGACCTTCGTTCGCGTGCCGACCATGGACGAGCAGCCTTTCTTGTGCTGCTCGACATGTCGGCAGCGTTCGATACGGTCAGCCACGCCATCCTGATCAGGAGATTGGAGGAGGTGGGGGTGACGGGCACCGCCCGGGATTGGCTGGTTTCATACCTGGCCAATAGACACCAGGTGGTTGCCCTCCCCCCATATAAATCCATCGTTAAGAGGGTTGGTCAGGGAGTACCCCAGGGCTCGGCCATCAGCCCCATCCTCTTTAATCTATACCTCCGCCCCCTGATCAAGTTAATAAAAACATTTGGCATCTCAGTCACCAACTACGCTGATGACACCCAGCTCATTTTCTCCTTTGAAGGGGAGAACGCGGTGTCCTTGGAGACCTTTCACCATTGCATGGTCACCACGGCAACATGGCTGAGCAACAACTCGCTGCAATTTAACAGCACTAAGACAGAGGTGTTACACTGCTCAGTAGACCGGGTCCCTCGATCGCTGCCACAAGACTTTTGGCCTTCTTCCTTCCAGGGCACGGCGGCAGTAGCAACCTCGGTTCGGAATCTAGGTGTGACAATGGAACCAAGTCTTCAACTGGACGGCTTCATTGATAAAACAGTATCCACCTGCATGGGCCTTCTGCGCTCTCTCAGGAAGATTCTTCCTTTGCTCCCTGTTAATGCCAGACCAGAAGTAGTGCGCAGCATTATCCTTAGCAGACTGGATTACTGCAATGCACTACTTCTGGGGGCACCTGCCACGGCGATAGGTAAGTTGCAAAGAGTGCAGAACTTCGCGGCTAAGTTAGCACTCTCCCGACGCCGCTTTGATTCCTCCTCCGCAGCTCTCAGAGATTTACACTGGCTTCCTATCCTTCAACGGATTGAATTTAAGGCGCTTTGTTTGGTCTTCCGGGCCCTACATGATTCTGGACCATTGCCCCTGCAGGAGATGTTCACATGGTACATCCCCGCAAGAGCTCTCCGGTCTGCCTCCGCCTATTTGACGGTTGTTCCCAAATTCCAGAGAAAGCGAATGGGTGGCCGCTCTTTTGGTTTCACGGCATCCAAATTGTGGAACGACTTGCCACTATCGCTTAGATGTGTGGGAGACCTCCTTTCTTTTAAAAAACTTTTAAAAACTCATTTATTCCCCAGGCTAGGATAATCCCTCTCTGATCCTTCTCTTGATTGTGCTTCAGGACCTGTTAGATCTCAGCGCCAGGATGCCCGCTGGGTGACAGTAAGCGCTTTACAAGTGTGTTATACATACATACATACATACATACACTCTCTGGAGTGGGAATAGTAATTTTTACCCCTACGCTATCCAACGTTTCCCTACTGTTGCACTCTCTGGAGTGGGAATAGTAATTTGTACCCCTACGCTATCTAACACTTTCCCCACTGTTGCACTCCCTGGAGTGGGAATAGTAATTTTTACCCCTACGCTATCCAACGCTTTCCTTACTGTTGCACTCTCTGGAGTGGGAATAGTCATTTTTACCCCTACGCTATCCAATGCTTTCCTTACTGTTGCATTCTCTGGAGTGGGAATAGTAATTTTTACCCCTACGCTATCCAACGCTTTCCCTACTGTTGCACTTTCTGGAGTGGGAATAGTAATTTGTACCCCTACGCTATCCAACACTTTCCCTACTGTTGCACTCTCTGGAGTGGGAATAGTAATTTTTACCCCTACGCTATCCAACGCTTTCCCTACTGTTGCACTGATTGGAGTTGGAATAGTAATTATTACCCCTACGCTATCCAACGTTTCCCCTACTGTTGCACTCTCTGGAGTGGGATTAGTTAAGTTTTTTTCTCTACGCTATCCAACGTTTTCCCCACTGTTGCACTCTCTGGAGTTGGAATAGTAATTTTTACCCCTACACTATCCAACGCTTTCCCTACTGTTGCAATCTCTGGAGTGGGAATAGTAATTTTTACCCCTACGCTATCCAACGCTTTCCCTACTGTTGCATTCTCTGGAGTGGGAATAGTAATTTTTACTCCTACGCTATCCAACGCCTACTCTACTGTTGCACTCTCTGGAGTGGGAATAGTAATTTTCACTCCTACGCTATCCAATGTTTTCCCTACTGTTGCACTCTCTGGAGTTGGAATAGTAATTTTTACCCCTACGCTATCCAACGCTTTCCCTACTGTTGGACTCTCTGGAGTGGGTATAGTAATTTTTACCCCTATGCTATCCAACACTTTCCTTACTGTTGCACTCTCTGGAGTGGGAATAGTAATTTTTACCCCTACACTATCCAACGCTTTCCCTACTGTTGCACTCTCTGGAGTGGGAATAGTAATTTTTACCCCTACGCTATCCAACGCTTTCCCTACTGTTGCACTTTCTGGAGTGGGAATAGTAATTTTTACCCCAACGCTATCCAACGCTTTCCCTACTGTTGCATTCTCTGGAGTGGGAATAGTAATTTTTACCCCTACGCTATCCAACGCTTTCCCTACTGTTGCACTCTCTGGAGTTGGAATAGTAATTTTTACCCCTACGCTATCCAACGTTTCCCTACTGTTGCACTCTCTGGAGTGGGAATAGTAATTTGTACCCCTAAGCTATCTAACACTTTCCCCTCTGTTGCACTCTCTGGAGGTGGAATAGTAATTTTTACCCCTACGCTATCCAACGCTTTCCTTACTGTTGCCCTCTCTGGAGTGGGAATAGTCATTTTTACCCCTACGCTATCCAATGCTTTCCTTACTGTTGCATTCTCTGGAGTGGGAATAGTAATTTTTACCCCTACGCTATCCAATGCTTTCCCTACTGTTGCACTCTCTGGAGTTGGAATAGTAATTTTTACCCCTAGGCTATCCAACGCTTTCCCTACTGTTGCACTGATTGGAGTTGGAATATTAACTATTACACCTACGCTATCCAACGTTTCCCCTACAGTTGCACTCTCTGGAGTGTGAATAGTAATTTTTACCCCTACGCTATCCAACGCTTTCCCTACTGTTGAATTCTCCGGAGTGGGAATAGTAATTTTTACTCCTACACTATCCAACGCCTACCCTACTGTTGCACTCTCTGGAGTGGGAATAGTAATTTTTACTCCTACGCTATCCAATGTTTTCCCTACTGTTGCACTCTCTGGAGTGGGAATAGTAATTTTTACCCCTACGCTATCCAACGCTTTCCCTACTGTTGGACTCTCTGGAGTGGGAATAGTAATTTTTACCCCTACGCTATCCAACACTTTCCTTACTGTTGCACTCTCTGGAGTGGGAATAGTAATTTTTACCCCTACGCTATCCAACGCTTTCCCTACTGTTGCACTCTCTGCAGTGGGAATAGTAATTTTTACCCCTACGCTGTCCAACGCTTTCCCTACTGTTGCACTCTCTGGAGTGGGAATAGTAATTTTTACCCCTACGCTATCTAACGCTTTCCCTATTGTTGCACTTTTTGGAGTTGGAATAGCAAATTCTACCCCTACGCTATCCAACGTTTTATATAATTAATTTTAAAAATATTAAAAGTATATTTAATTTTTTTAATTTATTAAACATAATTCTTTACTTTTTATTTATGTTTTTGTTTTATGTTTGTAAATGTATTTGTAATTTATAATATTTTTTATTAATTTATAAATTATTAAAATAATTATTACAACTTATTGTTAAGTACATATATATTATATATTTTCTGTATATTTTAAATTAATGTATTAATATATATGTATTATTTAATAATTTTAAACTTTATTAGATCATTTTAACAATGTTGATTTTATTTATTAGTGTTATTTACTTTATTTTACATTAATATTTTTACAGAAAAAAACAAACAATATTTTTAACATAGATATTTTTAACATCTATATTTTATTTTCGATATTTTTGTAGTTACCATGTTGTAGATAGGATGTCGATATTCTTGCCTTCAATATTTTTGCATCGATATTCCTGAAGGTCGATGTTTTGTAGGTCGATATTTGGTCAGTGATCCGCTGGGTAGCAGAGCAGAAGACACTACTGGGCAAGGTCAGCAGTCAGTGGGCACTCATCAGGACAGAGCTGTAGGTCCTAAGAACCATCGTCCTCTGTAACGTGGCACTCCTCCTGATACAGTAGCCTTTACTCCAGCAGTGGGGCTCTCACTAGCCCTGTGGACAGCAGAGGGTTTACAGTTGGGCACAGGAGCCAACACACAGGCCCAGGTGGCGGTACCTCCTGGCAGAGGGTCCCCTCTCTCTCTCAGGTCCACGCTCTGACTGAGCACATGGTGGCACAGCCCCCCTATTTATAAACCCCTCACCCCACCTACCAGACAGTTCCAGAAGCTTCTAGAAGCGTCCGGGGAAACCGATCCTGACTGGCTCAGGAGGAGGTGTAGAGCTCCCTGGGTGCCAGGTTTTCCTCCAAAAGCTGGGGTTACTGGGAAACAACAACTAGACTACTAACCCACCTTAGTCGGGCGGCACAACACACAGCCATGGCACCCATTTTAAACGTAGCATTTTACCAAAGTGCATTTGTTACAATGGAGGAATTACAGGTGCGTACACCATTGTGTCACATTTAACATTTATATTTCACATTCATTGCCATGACGTGGATTCCCACAAAAGCGAAAAAATTCAGGGGAAAAAGGGCCAAGTCCAGCAATGTATGACTTTTTCAGCAGGTCATAGCCTATAGAACTTGGCATGCCCAGACTTTGACAAGTTTAATTGAAATTATGAGTCTAATAATTCTGTTGGGCAAGAATAGGGACTAACTAAAGATGTCATGCATAAATTGGGTCCAGCTCCTTTGCTCCTATGTCGGTCTAAATGGGTACCTCTTTGGTGTTGATGCTAAAATTGCCATAGCTATATCTCATGTAACGAGCCTTACTTAAGGAGAACGTAGGAAAGGTTTTGGTGCCCTTGGGTTGTCTATATACATAAGCGCCTCTTTATGTGCTGCTTGTGAGCATGGGCCTTGTGTAAAATAGTAATAAATCCAAATAATGAGGAGTCCAGGATAAGAAGAAGAAGTAGGTTTAATCCAAGTAAGAAAAATCCCATCCACCAAGCAAGCCTAAGTCAGGTTAACTGATCTGGACCTTCCATCATTCTCTGTCCCCATGTTCCATCACCATGGCGCTGCTTAAGAATAAACACCAAGCAGAATGCCACACACCTTCTCCCTTTATACAATAGGAAAGAAAAATTAATAAGCAACGATACACAACAAATGAAAAAAAATTCTTAAATATGCAAACATATGAGATAACAGATAAAATGCAAGGTTTACAAGGTAAGACAAGCATTTACAATGCAATAGGTCTCGAGTTAATTAAGTTTGAGCTATTGGCATTGCTAAATATTGCAACACCAACTGCAACAAAAGTCTATAAATTTTAGGCCAGAAAAATGTGTATTTATTTTTGTAGCAATGGTAGCATGCTGCGCTTTAGATGAATATGTGAAAAGTAAAGAGCCCCATACTGCGATTGCTACAATAGTTAATTGTGGATGCGTTAACAAATGATCTGTGCACAGATGGCTGGTGGTGTGTGTGCCTGTAGAAATTGTGCACTGATGGCTGGTGGTGTGTGTGCCTGGTAGAAGTGTGCACTGCCGGCTGGTGGTGTGTGTGCCTGGTGGAAGGGTGCACTGACGGCTGGTGGTGTTTGTGCCCGGTGAAAGCATGCACTGACAACTGGTGGGGTGTATGTCTGGTGAAAGCGTGCAGTGATGGATAGTGGTGTGTGCCTGGTTGAAAGTGTGCACTGACGGCTGGAGGAGTGTGCCTGCTGAAAACATGAAACGCCTACAGCACCACTCAACTCCCAACGCCTACAGCACCGCTCAACCCCCACGGCGTAGAGCACCACTCAACCCGCAACGCCTACATCACCACTCAACCCGCAATGCCTACAGGGCCACTCAATCCCCATTGCGTACAGCACCAATCAACCCACAACGCCTGCATCACCACTCAACCCGCAACGCCTACATCACCACTCAACCGGCAACACGTACAGCACCACCCAATCCCCACCGCGTACAGCACCACTCAATCCCCACCGCGTACAGCACAACTCAATCCCCATTGTGTACAGCACCACTCAACCCGCAATGCCTACATCACCACTCAACCCGCAACGCCTACAGCACCACTCAATCTCCACCGCGTACAGCACCACTCAATCCCCATTGCGTACAGCACCACTCAACCCGCAATGCCTACATCACCACTTAACCCGCAATGCCTACATCACCACTCAACCCGCAATGCCTACACCACCACTCAATCCCCACCGCGTACAGCACCACTCAACCCGCAACGCCTACATCACCACTCAACCCGCATCGTATACAGCACCACTCAACCCGCAATGCCTACATCACCACTCAACCCGCAACACCTACATCACCACTCAACCCGCAACAACTACAGCACCACTCAATCCTCACCGCGTACAGCACCACTCAACCCGCAATGCCTACATCACCACTCAACCCGCAACGCCTACAGCACCACTCAATCCCCACCACGTACAGCACCACTCAACCCGCAATACCTACATCACCACTCAACCCGCAACGCCTACATCACCACTCAACCTGCAACGCCTACAGCACCACTCAATCCCCACCGCGTACAGCACCACTCAACCCGCAACGCCTACAGCACCACTCAATCCCCACTGCGTACAGCACACCTCAACCCGAAAAGCCTACATCACCACTCATCCCGCAAAGCCTACAGCACCACTCAATCCCCACCGTGTACAGCACCACTCAACCCGCAAAACCTACAGCACCACTCAATCCCCACCTCGTACAGCACCACTCAATCCCCACCGCGTACAGCACCACTCAACCCGCAATGCCTACAGCACCACTCAATCCCCCCATGTACAGCACCACTCAACCCGCAATGCCTACATCAGCACTCAAACCGCAACGTCTACAGCACCACTCAATCCCCACCGTGTACAGCACAACTGAACCCGCAACGCGTACATCACCACTCAACCCGCAACGCCTACATCACCACTCAACCCGCAATGCCTCCAGCACCACTTAATCCTCACTGCGAGCAGTACCACTCAACCCGCAACGCCTACAGCACCACTCAATCCCCAACGCGTACAGCACCACTCAACCCCCAACGCCTACATCACCACTCAACCCACAACGCATACAGCACCACTCAACCCGCAACGCCTACATCACCACTCAACCCGCAACGCCTACATCACCACTCAACCCGCAACGTCTACAGCACCACTCAATCCCCACGGCGTACAGCACCACTCAACCCGCAACGCGTACAGCACCACTCAATCCCCACGGCGTGCAGCACCACTCAACCCGCAACGCCTACATCACCACTCATCCTGCACTGCGTACAGCACCACTCAACCCGCAACACCTACATCACCACTGAACCTGCAACGCCTACAGCACCACTCAATCCCCACCGCGTACAGCACCACTCAACCCGCAACGCCCACATCACCACCCAATCCCCACCCCGTACCGCCCCACTCAACCCGCAATGCCTACATCACCACTCAACCCGCAACGCCTACAGCTCCACTCAATCCTCACCACGTACAGGACCATTCAACTCGCAACGCCTACATCACCACTCAACCCACAACGCCTACATCACCACTCAACCATCATTCCCTACAGCAACACTTAATCCCCACCGCGTACAACACCACAACCCACAACGCCTACATCACCACTCAACCCGCAATGCCTACATCACCACTCAACCCACAACGCCTACAGCACCACTCAATCCCCACCACGTACAGCACCACTCAACCCGCAATGCCTACATCACCATTCAACCCGCAACGCCTACATCACCACTCAACCTGCAACGCCTACAGCACCACTCAATCCCCACCGTGTACAGCACCACTCAACCCGCAACGCCTACAGCACCACTCAATCCCCACTGCGTACAGCACCACTCAACCCGAAAAGCCTACATCACCACTCATCCAGCAAAGCCTACAGCACCACTCAATCCCCACCGCGTACAGCACCACTCAACCCGCAACACCTACAGCACCACTCAATCCCCACCTCGTACAGCACCACTCAATCCCCACCGCGTACAGCACCACTCAACCCGCAATGCCTACAGCATCACTCAATCCCCCCACGTACAGCACCACTCAACCCGCAATGCCTACATCAGCACTCAAACCGCAACGTCTACAGCACCACTCCATCCCCACCGTGTACAGGACCACTGAACCCGCAATGCCTACATCACCACTCAACCCGCAACGCCTACATCACCACTCAACCCACAATGCCTACAGCACCACTTAATCCCCACTGCGAGCAGTACCACTCAACCCGCAACGCCTACAGCACCACTCAATCCCCACCGCGCACAGCACCACTCAACCCGCAACGCCTACATCACCACTCAACCCACAACGCATACAGCACCACTCAACCCGCAACGCCTACATCACCACTCAACCCGCAACGCCTACATCACCACTCAACCCGCAACGCCTACAGCACAACTCAATCCCCACGGCGTACAGCACCACTCAACCCGCAACGCCTACAGCACCACTCAATCCCCACGGCGTACAGCACCACTCAACCCGCAACGCCTACTGCACCACTCAATCTCCACCGCATACAGCACCTCTCAACCCGCAACGCCTACATCACCACTCAACCCGCAACGCCTACAGCACCACTCAATCCCCACCGCGTACAGCACCACTCAACCCGCAATGCCTACAGCACCACTCAACCCGCAACGCCAGCAGCCAGACACCTGCACTGTCTGGTAGGTTCGACCTAAAAAGGATGCTAATCAATCCACAGGAGTTGCAAGCCGTACTACAGAAGGCCTATCTGCTATTCAGAGCAATCCAATAATGATGTCCCTGTCACAGTTCACTTGGGGAAGGAAGTCTGTACCATTCCAACAGCATGGAGTGGGGGACATGCTGTACAAGGTCTCCGACACAGCTCAATTCTTTGCAAATGTGTTTGAGACAGATCGAGATTGTTTGTCAGTGGGAGGATGGCATGCAATTGAGGTGCCAAGAAATCAGGGGACCCCAGGGGGAAGCACAGAGAGAGGCTTGGTGACTTGAGGTGGGAAGGTGGACAGCAGTGCATGCTCTCATTAGCAGGAGTGGACACAGCTGAGATGGGAACAGAGGCCAAAACAGGAAGGAAGTTTGCACATGTGGAACAGGGCCATGCATGCTTTACTGTAAAAGGCATTTTACATTTTAATGTAATTGTTTTTAGTTTTATAAACCACAAGGGCATCAGAGTACTTTACATTAGCACGCCAGCCCGCAGCTCCACTCAAGCGCGTTCGGTGGCCGTCAGATGGTCAGTTAGAGATACAGACAATAGATGCTACAGGCTGTATATTTCCCAAACCTGGAGTAACATACTTCGCACATAGTTTGTACATTTACCTTGCTTGCTGCTGAGTAAAGGGCACCAGACTTCCTCTTCGTAGAAAAACTTGACCAAAACTTGCAGGAAGAGTATGTGACACACTCCTGTCAGGCACTGCTGAGAACTCAAATCACTGAAAGCGATCGCTTTCTCGATCGCTATAGTAAAAAAAAAAGCCAGTGAGTGGTGCGCACGCGCGCCACTGCAGGCATATGTCTTTAATTATCGCGCCCGTGTCGGCACGATATTTGAAGACATATGGGCTTTGGTGCGCGTAACAGACACCAATAGGCCATGGGTGGAGCTACGCGACCACCCATGGTCTATTGCGTGTTCTGTTTTAAAAATACACGCACACAAAGCCCAATCAAAATGGTCCTAGGAAATAACACGCACGAGCCGTGTGGAATTTCCAGGTCCATTTTTAAAACCCCGAGAAAAGGACTCTGGCTGCGCGAACACTGCTGCGCAGTGTACGCTAGGCCGAGACCTAAAAAATGAAGTATGTTACACTCTAACCCAGGATAAAGTCCTTGAATTGTGACAGTTGTCCCACATCCCTCTTTTGTCTCTGTAGAGTTAAACCTGTAGGTCAAGAGTCCAACGACAACTCCACATCTTTGTTTGGATCCTGTAAAGAAGACCTTGTAGAAATAGAACTACCTTTAGTGTGTCCCAACAAATGTTCGTTTACAACAATCACTCTGTTGAGATTCCAAATACGAGAATCCTCAGTTTTAACAGCATTGGTCAGGACTTTAATCGCTTTGTGTGGTCTTTTAAATTTACCAGATGCCTTTCTCCCAAAAGGAGCTCTAACCATAACCTAATCACCAACTTTTACAGGTGTAACCGTTACAGATTTCCAACAATCAAAATTAATTTTTCGAGCATTAATCTTCCCTGCTTCTTTAACACTCCATTCTCCATCAGACAATAAAAGGTCTCTCTTTGATTCGGCATCATTCACCCAATTAGGAGCAATCACAGTGTTGGGATATGTACCCATAAATAATTCAAACTGTGTTTTACCCGTGATGGAATGAGGAGATAGCCTGTAAACTTCAACTTTCCTATAAATTTCTTCTCTCCAATCAAGGTTATTCGGTTTAGCCATAGCAATGGTTTCCTTTAAGACTCGATTAAAACGTTCTACCATACCGTTTGTCTCAGGATGATATAAGGAACAACTTTTATGTTTGATTGAAAAAATTTCCAGAAATTCATCCATTTCTTTTGAGACCAGTTGGACCCCATTATCCGTAAGTAAAGAACCAGGCAAACACTTCTTTCACAAAAGATACCACATGCCTCTAGAAATCTTACGTCTGGCCACCTTGAATACATGTCTATGAGGACTAAAACATATGCATCAAAAGCATTCCCTTGAATAGGACCTAATATATCAAAAGTTGCTTCCTCCCATGGTTTTCTTGGACGATCCCTGATAATCATGGGCTGTACCTTAGGTTTGACACTCTTCTCACTCAGCACACATGGCACACATTCCACCAAACGTTCAACCTGTAAGTCCATGCCAACCCACCAATATGTCAATCTTAGTCTCTCTTTAGTCTTGGACATCCCTTAGTGACCTAAGTGGGCCAAATTCACTAATTCCTGTCGAAGAGAAACATGAGGGATAAGCCTAGTACCTCTAAACAAAAGCCCATTGCTTTCAGAAAGTTCATTTCTAACATTCAGCATTACCCTTAACTTTGGTATACCAACCCTTACTAAGTAATTGGAAAGGTTCCTGAATTCTTTATCTATTGTTCACTCTTCACGCCATCTAACTTCCTTGAGACCATCACACTCAATGTTACACACCCATTCATCTTGCTCATCCTTGTCAAGGTCTTCCCCTCCTTCTGAACTTGCTACTAATCTGGATAGTGTATCAGCTTTCTTATTCTTGGCGCCAGGTAAGTATTTTATTTGAAAGTCATATTCTTGCAAAGCAACAACCCATTTAGATTTTCTCTCTGAAACAGCATCCATCCTTTTTTTAAAAAATATCTCGCAAAGGGGTTTATGATCTGTGTGTACCTCAAAGTTTGAACACCATAGTCAATTCTTCAGTTTTTTAATAGCCCAGTGTACAGCAAGGGCCTCTTTCTCAATGACAGAGTAATGAGGTTCTGCTCCTCGGAGACTGCGTGAGAGAAACAATATAACATTCTCTGAACCTCCACCCTCTTGTTGTAACACTGCACCTAAACCTTTCATACTTGCATCCGTGATGATAACTGAATTGTAAGAGGGATTAAAACTTCTCAGCTTAGAAGTTTTCTTTAACATCTCCTTTATATCATTAAATTCAATTTCACACTTTTCAGACCACAAAAATTCAACACCTTTACATGACAACGATCTTATATTGACGCACCTCACAGCAAATCTTTTCACCATCTTACTATAATATTGTGCCATACCAAGAAATTTCATAAGTTATTCTTTATTCGTAGGAGAAGCTAATTTTGGAATTGCGTCAACCAATTCTTTTTTGGGAGCTACACCTTCACCAGAAATGGTGTGGCCAAGGTAATCAATTGAAGATTTCCTAAACTTAGACTTGTCTAATCTGACAGTGAGATTGATTTGGTCAAACCTCTCAAACCCTGATTTACCCTGGTATCATGCTCCAGCTCATATTTTCCAAAAATTAAAAAGTCATCCTGATAAATCTTCTCACCTTCTTGACCCTTTAAGACTTTCTGTAGAGCCCTTTGAAAAACTGAGGCTGCCGCTTCAATCCAAACGGTAACCTGATGAAACTATATGTGCCAAAGGGTGGCATGAATGAGGTAAGATCTCTAGACCTATCATCAAGCCTTATTTGGTGATACGCGTACTTAAGGTCCACCGTAGAGAAAACTTTAGCTCCCTTCAATAGCATGAGCATGTCAGAAACCTTTGGAAGAGGAAATTTGTCATCCACAACTTGTTTATTTACTTCTCTCAAGTCAATACAAAGCCGGACACCTCAATTGGCTTTCCTATCAGCTACCACTGGAGCCAACCATTGAGTTCCTTCCACTTCTTCAGTTATGCCTTCAGCCTTAAATTTTTCTAACTCTAACTTCATCTCTTCTCTTACAGCAAAAGGCACACCACAAACCTTCTGTGAGATGGGGCTGGCCCCACTAATCAATTGTATGTTGTGAACATAGCCACAAAGACATCGTAATTAATTTCTGAATACCTTGGGTAAGTCCTGTTTAGATCTCGCCTAGGCAACGCGCATGCGCTGGCCCAGGAGCTGACCTTTTGAAATCAGTCTGCTCCGTTTCAAGCACACTCATGCTTTTGATGAATCCACCTTGCGGGAGCGAACAGCAGCACACGTGCGAATAGAAAAAATATGGCTCTCGCGCTGCTCGCTCCCACAAAGCGGTACAAAAGGGGGTGTTGATGGATGGAGCATCTGAACCAATCAAACACTCACACCCAGTCAACAAATCTGGGTTTAATCCATCACCGTTCTTTAGCCCACTCTGCCACCCCAGTTCAGACATGGCCATATGCAAATCAGTCTGACCCTGTGCCTCATGGGAACAGTCCAGCCCAAACTGCCAAGCCATGCCTTCCCTGGGCCAGATTCAAGCTTCCTAGGACTGGTTTGTGGCATTACAGCCGTCTTCAGCCAGGCTTGCTTGAATCCAGTGGCAAAGTGAGCAAGGGACTCACGTCTGAGCATACCCTGCCAACTTATGGCAAACAAAGCGGTACAAAAGGGTGTGGAGATGGACGGAGCATCTGAACAAATGAAACACTCACACCCAGTCAACAGATCTGGGTTTAATCCATCACCGTTCTTTAGCCCACTCTGCCACCCCAGTTCAGACATGGCCATATGCAAATCTAATGGTGTAGATTGGCGTGAGCTGATCTGTGTATTTCCCAAGTACAAATATTCTTTTTGTTTTCTGCCCCCGGGAATTGAAACGCCAGAATCAAAAATATGGCGCCGCATCCAGGAGCAGCAGAACCATATTTGCAACTACTGAATTGGAATCCCCAAACAGGGATCCTGCAATGTTTGCTTAAAGATTATGCAATCGCCCCACACCCCTTTAATTTAACAACCTGGCTCCAAGCTTCTTCGGTGGCTTGCATCGGCCAGCCTGTCTTACATTTTTATCTCGTCATCAAGATTCCGATGCGTGAACTCTCACAACAGAATATAGGCACTTCCTGCACCTCCAATGGAAGATTTCCAAAATGTGAGACAAAGATGACCCTTTGTCTAAATATTTGCAGTGTTTTGCCTTGCATGTGTATCGCTAGCGTAGTGGAGAGGGGGGCCTCGTGGAAGAACCAATTTGAAATGGTTTCTTTTGTAGCCAAATGGGTGAGGAGGGCATATTGTTGTCGCTTCGAGCTGAAGAGATGACAGTTTGGGGCATAGCTGCAAGGAAATGAAATGCCATGTTTATGTAGTGCTTTGTACAGCCGCTTTTATTTTTACAACTTTAAGCCCTCCTCATTGAAAAGTTTTGCCATACATATTTGTGTCCCTCAGGTGCACAGTTGCTATTACAAATGAAAACACAGTGGAATGGCTCCAGGGCGCGCTCTGCTTCAGCGCTGAAGTCAGTGACTCTGCCCCAGCCCGCCGGAACACTATAAAATGGCTCCAAGGTGCCCTCTGCTTCAGCGCTGAAGTCAATGATTCTGCCCCAGCCCTACCGAACACCATAAAATGGCTCCAGGGCACGCTCTGCTTCAGCGCTGAAGTCAGTGACTCTGCCCCAGCTCTACTGAACACTATAAAATGGCTCCAGGGCGCGCTCTGCTTCAGCCCTGAAGTCAGTGACTCTGCCCCAGCCCTACCTGGTGCTGTAGAGCGGTGCTGTAGAAGGGTGCTGTAGAGTTATGCTGTAGGTTAGTGCTGTAGAGTGGTACTGCAGAGTGGTGCTGTTAGGGGTGCTGTAGAGTGGTGTTGTGGAGTAGTACTGTAGAGTGGTGCGGTAGAGTAGTGCTGTAGAGTGGTGTTGTGGAGTGGTACTGTAGAGTGGTACTGTAGAGTGGTACTGTAGAGTGGTGCTGTAGAGTGGTGCTGTAAAGTGCTACTGTAGAGTGGTGCTGTAGAGTGGTCCTGTAGAGTGGTGCTGTACAGTGCTGCTGTACAGTGGTGCTATAGAGTGGTGCTGTAGAATGGTGCTGAACAGGGGTCCTATAGAGTGGTACAGTAGAGTGGTGCTGTAGATTGATGCTGTAAAGGGGTACTGTAGAGTAGTGCTGTAGAGTGGTGCTGTAGAGCAAATGTAAAGTGGTGCTATAGAGCTCTTCAACACAGCTTAAAAACATTGCAAAAGCCAATCGCTGGGGCCAAGAACTTACAAGGGTCCCAAAGGCGAGACCTATTGGCTATGCCAATATGTGTTTAACATTAAGGTGTTACACTCATCAACACTCTCTTCAACATTCACTTCTTTTACTTGAAAATTCTCTCTCAGAATGATGGGTGGATCATTATTAGGATCAAGTATCACACCAAGGTCTTTCGGGTGAAACCAGCACAAAATACTGTCCCCTTTTTGAGATACATAAATCTTTCCAGACAAGTATCTTTCTTTGTATTCTACTAAACCCCAAAAATAACCTAGAAGTTTTATAGGCTCTCTGCCATAAGCAATTTTTTTAATGTCTCGTTTCATAATTTTGATCTTGTCTTTGAAAAAGCATAAATACAATATGGCTGAGATACCCGCCACCCCCTCTCAACACAATCCCCAAAAGGAGGGAAACCGGAAACAGTTCTTGAAGTTTTTGGATGTGGGATGGAGTGACCATCCCGGCCGTATTTATTAAAACAAAAATTAAAACATTAAACGTTTTCATGTTATGTACAATTTCATTATCACATTACGATGTTTGGCTAACCTTAACATAATCTCTAATACAGAGGTTCTCCTAGCCGAACTAGCATCCTACAAAACATTCTCTAAGAACACTGAAATTGTACATCCTAACGTTTAAGGGCCAACGGCAAGGTCATAACCGGTGTCAAGATCCCTAACCAGACTTACCCCTCCCACTTAGGAGGGGCGATGGCACAGGGGCTTACCACAAGTGCAACTACTAACAATTTCCCTTGACTTGACGGGGGCACTTAAGACTCGACGCCATTTAAAGGTCGTTCGAACACTTGTGTGTGGTATCTAGAAGGTATCGTTGACCTCTCCCCACCCCACACAACTTACCGCATCTGCCGTCGCAGATGACACTAGCCCCGGGAAATTCCCCAGGAGGGGGCTGTAACCCCTCCTACAAAGGAAGGGGCCTTGACCGCCTTTCCTTTACTTCCGGCGACCCGCCCTTAGACGGGACCGCCTCCCCACTGAGGGGCCAATGGCCACCTCTCCCGAGCGCTCCCATCCGTGTTGGGTGACGCCCACTCATAGGGATCTACCAATTAGTGCTCACCGATCATGACCTTACCGCCTACCAAAAATAAATACGACAGTTCTTCAACCTATGAAAACATTGGTCGCTACGACCGAAGGAACATGCTAAAAATGCAACATCACATCAAATCACTTTAATCGTAACAACCTAAACGATATTCACCATCTTTATTAACCACAAACTGATACTGTTATAGCCTGTAAACGAAACGGAAAAACAAACTTATCAATTCACTTTATTGCACAACAACTTTGCTGTCCTCAGGGGCTGGTGGGTGGGTCAAAATTGGCTCTTCGTTCCGTCCCGAGCTCACGTGTAGCGAGGAGGTGCAGCTTCGGAGCACAAGAACAAGAGGACGTCTTCTGGTCTTGCGCCTTCTTTTATCCGTCTTCAGGGCGGGCGAGAACCCGCCCCTGCCTGCCCCGGGGGCGTGGCTGGCTGCGTCGGTGTCTAGGCCAGCCCACTCTAGGGCGGGAAAAGGCGCGCCCCGGCTACGCCGCTTCGGGCATACCAGCCGAGACGCGCCTCCCGCCCAAAAATGGCTTCCCGGGGGGATCGAGGCACTCATCCATACGTTCGGGGGGACCGAGTGGTCGCCCCTTTCCATATGGCTGAGATACCCGCCACCCCCTCTCAACACAATCCCCAAAAGGAGGGAAACCGGAAACAGTTCTTGAAGTTTTTGGATGTGGGATGGAGTGACCATCCCGGCCGTATTTATTAAAACAAAAATTAAAACATTAAACGTTTTCATGTTATGTACAATTTCATTATCACATTACGATGTTTGGCTAACCTTAACATAATCTCTAATACAGAGGTTCTCCTAGCCGAACTAGCATCCTACAAAACATTCTCTAAGAACACTGAAATTGTACATCCTAACGTTTAAGGGCCAACGGCAAGGTCATAACCGGTGTCAAGATCCCTAACCAGACTTACCCCTCCCACTTAGGAGGGGCGATGGCACAGGGGCTTACCACAAGTGCAACTACTAACAATTTCCCTTGACTTGACGGGGGCACTTAAGACTCGACGCCATTTAAAGGTCGTTCGAACACTTGTGTGTGGTATCTAGAAGGTATCGTTGACCTCTCCC
Organism: Lissotriton vulgaris; assembly: GCF_964263255.1. Classification (NCBI taxonomy): domain Eukaryota; kingdom Metazoa; phylum Chordata; class Amphibia; order Caudata; family Salamandridae; genus Lissotriton; species Lissotriton vulgaris. The sequence goes on along the minus strand of NC_141685.1, from coordinate 669,415,049 downwards.
CACCCCACACAACTTACCGCATCTGCCGTCGCAGATGACACTAGCCCCGGGAAATTCCCCAGGAGGGGGCTGTAACCCCTCCTACAAAGGAAGGGGCCTTGACCGCCTTTCCTTTACTTCCGGCGACCCGCCCTTAGACGGGACCGCCTCCCCACTGAGGGGCCAATGGCCACCTCTCCCGAGCGCTCCCATCCGTGTTGGGTGACGCCCACTCATAGGGATCTACCAATTAGTGCTCACCGATCATGACCTTACCGCCACAGGTCCGGATAGTTGACCGGCTATCCGGACCCCCCACAAAACTCCTACCTATAGGTCATGCTTTAAAGATTTCAACCAGGCTAGGAAGTCTCCTATGAGTAACTCGTTCCCCGCCCCCGACAGATGCACACCATCCCCCAGATACATACTATCATCATTAATACAATTATGCGAGATTGAATGCAATGTCTTGGACCGGAACAACCTACTTACTTTGTTATTCAACTTTTTAACCGAATGATTCAAAGCAGGGATCGAGATAGCCCCCCGCCACACTTTTCGTGGGATCATATGAGACCACGCAATTAGGCACCCCGGAACTCTCCTCGCTAACCAACTTACCGTGGAAAGCATAGCCTCCAGGAGCAGTCGTCTACCGGTGGTGACCAAATCATTGCCCCCCAAATGTACTATGACTATGGACGGCGGTGACCTCATCCGCCCTAACAGGCCCTCAAAAAATTCCTGAAACTGGTCAATACAGAGACCGCCCCTTCCGTAGAAGGACACTCTGTACCCGTATTCCCCAGCTATGTGAATCATGTCACCTGCTTTGAATACGTCTGCGGCCCGTCTCACGTATGAGTGGCCCACGACCCACACCTCCTTCTTCACAGCCGGTGACGTGCGACCGCTGGCCTGGTGTTGGGTCGACTGCTCAGTTTGCCCTGCCGCGTAAGCTTGCACAACTGAAAATAAACAAAAGACAAGAGGCGTGAGTACATGAATACAGCTTCACAACATGTGCAATCGCACGTACCTCTTATAACAATTGGAGGACCAACGCCCCACACGTTTCACTTGTTCTACATTAAGACCCCTGGCTGTAGCTTCAGTGGCAGCCCCTATACGAAAGGAGTGGGTCCCAAATTCGCCCGGGTCCAAGCCCGCTGCGGCAATGGCCATTGCAAGCACCCGTTGAAACTGAAACCTCGTCAGCGGGGTGGCGTCTGCATGCCTCAACAACGTCCCCCCCCATGATGCCACTCTCTGTGCTAGGTAATCTTCTAAGCACTGTACCGGACACATGGATGACTCGGGGTTCCTGCGAATGATCGTACAGTCCCCTCTCCCATCTTGGTCAGTCTTAGACCGGGGAAAGGAGACAATCATCGCGTCCCCCCTGATCTGAACATGCTCCCTGCACAAGCCCCCCGTCACATCCTGTTTGTTCCTTGCAACCAGCTCACTAACTCTCATAGCCCCGTGAAATGCCAGCGTAAATGCAGTCCGGAACAAACAGGTCTCGAACGGGGACGAGCATGTGTTCGGGAGCGTGACCAGTAACTGGGACAACCTGTCTAGACCTATCGGTCGACGTACATCTACTCTGCGACCCTCTAGACGTTGCCACCCACGTAGCGCTTTTTGTACCGTAAAAGACGCTGTTGGGTCCAGGATGCCATGGGCCCTGGCAACAAAGGAAATGGCGGCACGATGCCTTTGGGCCGTAGCCACCGATTTCCCAGCCCTACGTAAGGACATCAGAAAAAGTACTACCAACTCCTCCTGACCCCAAAGTCCTCCTCTCTCTGCCCCCAAAAAGGCTAAATAGGCCTGGAACGCCCCTTCATATGCCTTCCTTGTCCTGGGTGCTAGACTCTCTCCCACGAGGTGACGAAGTTCGGGGCACCGAGAGACCAGAGAGCTTCGGGGAAGGGTGCCGGCTCCGGGTCCGCTGAAGGAAGGAAACCCGAGAAAGCCTGCATGTGAAAACGAGACAGTGCATCAGCAGCCTGATTCATCACCCCTGGGACATGTTTTGCTCTGAATACTACGTTCAGTTGCATACACAGTAAGACAATTTCTTTGAGGAGCCTCAAAATCAACTTACAACGGGCTGCCTGACTATTGATGCATTCTACCACGGTCATATTATCGGACCAGAACACAACAGAATGATCTCTGAACCCTTCTGGCCAGGTTCTCAGGGCCACCAGAATGGGAAATAGTTCGAGGAAAGCGATGTTACTTGTCAGCCCCTTCTCGTGCCACCATAGGGGCCACTTTTGTGCCGACCATTTCGTGCCGAAGATGGCGCCAAAACCTACGCTTCCTGCTGAATCTGTCCATAGCCCAAGCTCTTCAGAGGAGACGGCTGGCTTGTTCCAGACGACCCGGCCATTGAAGTCCGCCAAGAATGCTAACCAAATCCGCATGTCCTGGCGGACCTCGGCCGATAACCTTGTGCGATGATGACCCTCCTTTAAGCCAACCATTGCTTGGGCAATTGAGCGGGAAAAGGGGCGAGCCATTGGTATCACCCTCAAGGCAAAGTTCAACTTTCCCACTAACTGTTGCAACTGATGCAGTGTAACTTTGGATGCCTTTAAACATACTTGGAGGGCTGCCCTGAATTTCGACACTTTGCTAGCTGGTAAACGGAAGCACCCCTCCCTTGAGTCCAACTCGATCCCCAAAAACTCGAGGCAAGTCGTGGGACCCATAGTTTTACCTGGTGCCAATGGCACGCCAAGATGATCCATTAACACACAGAATTCAGCTAAGGCCCGGGCACATTCGGGAGTACCGGCGGGGCCAAGGAACAGAAAATCGTCAAGGTAGTGCATTACATTTCGGAAACCCGTTTTCTTAGTGAACACCCATTGCAGGAAAGTACTGAATTTCTCAAAGTAAGCACATGATATAGAGCATCCCATTGGCATACACCTATCCATGTAAAATGACCCCTGGAACCCGAATCCCAGAAGACGCTGATCGTCTGGGTGTACCGGAAGCAACCGGAACGCTGACTCGATATCAGATTTCGCCATCAACGTCCCGTGCCCCAGGCGATTCAAGATGGCTACCGCCTCATCAAAAGATGCGTATCGCACCGAACAAACTTCTGGCTCAATTGCGTCGTTCACCGAAAGACCATATGGAGCAGATAGATTATGAATCAAACGAAACTCACCCGGGTCTTTCTTGGGGACCACCCCTAACGGAGAACAAACGAAATCCGGTACCGGGGGCTCACTAAACGGGCCGGCGACCCGTCCCCGGCTAACCTCTTTCTGAATTTTTTCTTGCACTACAGATGCATGTTGTAAAACGGAAAGTTGATTCTTGCACATCCCTACACCCTGAAAGTCCCCTACCGGGATGCGGAAACCATGTGTAAAACCGTTCCGCAGCACCCCGGCAGAAGTACGATCCGGGTATTCGCTGAGCCAGGGAATCATTGCCAAGGTATCAATCGGGGTTGGTAAAGGCGCCCCTCGGCCTAGTTTAGACCTGTTTGGCGCCTCCCTTACCCCCATTCTCACTCGTTCTGGCTCTGCACGATGACTCAGGATGGGACGACCCACACGTACTACACTCATGTTTGAATTTACACGATCCCGGAGGCCTGGTACACTTCCCCTTGTTAAAATTAAAACAGAAACCCTTTCTACCTGTATTGCCTGCGGGCCTCGACTGGTCGTCGGTGCTCGTACTTGGTCGAAAGGGCGTCCCCACATTTTGGCGGGAGTAATCAACAACAGTGCTCCCGACCAATGGCATTCTTAACATTCCCGATTCTTTCATTTTATCCCATGTTAAAGAATCGTAACAATCCCAAGTCAAACTCTTGTTATGTTCCTTTTCTTTCCTGAACAAATTGTCATAACAAAACCAATGGTTACCTTGATACGCTGTCGAGTAACCCATAATTCGTGATTGATAAACGGGAAACTCAGGAAGCAACTCGGGCCTACGTTCCCCCAAAATTGATGTGAAAATACCCCATGCATTGCCCCAGTTGCCAATGTTCTCATTGACCTTAAAGGCGGCCATCTTTGCGCGCCAAACACTCGGATGCATTAAGTCCTTCTGACTTTTTACATGCTCCACATCATAATGATCAACAAGCAGGGAAAAAATATTCACGTACTCCCCCGCCCAGATCTTTTCCTTTATAGCTAAAGGCACATGTTGTCCTAATCTCTCTCTACGAGAGGGTGCTGACTCGTCCCTTGCAATCGGCAATGGCCGCTTACCTGCACCGGACGCAGCTTCTGCCGATTGCGACTTGTCTATCCCCGCCAACGGCGTAGCCACTCTAGCTGCCTCTTTCTTCTCACGAAGCCCTTTTATCAGCGCCTGTGCTTCGGCAGCCGTGGCGCCATCACTACTATCCCCCAACCATGCTGCTAGCTGTGCTGCCAGCTCGGGGGGCATGTCTTCCTTGGATGTCGGGGTGACGACAACGGGGATTGGATTCCCCTCCATCGGTACTGGGGTCGGCGCCTCGAGCGGGGCAGAGGGAACCGGGACGGCCCCACCGGCTGGAACCTTTCTCGGGCCTCTTAGGTCTCCCTCCAGCCGGCGGGGTGCCCGAACCCTCCTCCCCATCTCGCTCCGCCAACCGTTTCTTTATGTCGGACACTTCTTTGCAAAGGGCCCGCACCATCTGTTCGGTCGTCATTCTTTTTGCGCCTTTCTTGGGCATCTCTCCGAGGAAGTATCTAGAAGACAAAGAAAAAGATCAAAACGCTCAAAATTGGCTCTTCGTTCCGTCCCGAGCTCACGTGTAGCGAGGAGGTGCAGCTTCGGAGCACAAGAACAAGAGGACGTCTTCTGGTCTTGCGCCTTCTTTTATCCGTCTTCAGGGCGGGCGAGAACCCGCCCCTGCCTGCCCCGGGGGCGTGGCTGGCTGCGTCGGTGTCTAGGCCAGCCCACTCTAGGGCGGGAAAAGGCGCGCCCCGGCTACGCCGCTTCGGGCATACCAGCCGAGACGCGCCTCCCGCCCAAAAATGGCTTCCCGGGGGGATCGAGGCACTCATCCATACGTTCGGGGGGACCGAGTGGTCGCCCCTTTCCATTCTTTGGAAACAATGATAATTTTTGCCCCCAAATCAAATAACACTCTGGTCTTAAACCCTTCAACGCTAACTTCATCTACAGGACCTCTCTTATTAATAAATGTCACCTGTGAAATAATTTGTCCACTATCCTCATCAGAATTTTCATCACTCGCACTATAATTTTCTTGAGAGATTACATTAACCTTTCCTTTGTAAGCTTTGGCTTTACAGAGTGCAGTATAAATGTCCTATTTTATTTACAATTCGAATACACAGATTTTAATGCAGGACACTTTTTGTCATTAGCAAGATGATCAATCTTCCCACATCTAAAACATTTTGGAGTAAAGCTATTTTTCTATTCAGCCTTGACATAATCTGTTTTCTCTGATTCTTTTCTCTAGAGAAACTCTTTACCGATTGGACTACATCTCCCTTAGATTTATGCTTTGTAATGACTTCAACACATTTCAATGAGTGTTCAATTTGTTTAGCGGTAACAAGAACCTCATCTAAATATGGATCATCCTTCTGCCATAAATCGTCTCTCGACTTTTCAACCTTACAGCCCAGCATAAATTGGTCTCTTATTCTCTCTTCAATTAATATACCAAATTTATAAGAAGAACCTCATTTCCTTAAGGGAGTAACATAATTTTCAACTGATTCTCCTACTTCTTGTGTCCTACGGACAAAATGGTATCGCTGTGAAATGGTGCTTACTTTAGGTAACTAATGTCTATAAAGCTTTAGCATACAAATTTCAAGCTCATTCAAATAGTCATCCACAATCTCAGGTAGATGATCGAAAACATATTGCCCTTTCAATCCCAAACAATGTAAGAGAAGAGCAGTTTTTCATTCAGCACTAAGATTAGTACCACACACCTTCGCATATCACTCAAATACCTTTTTCCATTTCTGCCATCTAATGGGAGGAGCAAATGGAGAAGTAAAAAACAATGGAGGGGCTGTAACATTTTGCATGGTAGAACAGCTTAAGAGGAATCAAAAACAAAAAAAACACTACCAGAATAAAGCAATGCACAAGGTAAGTGTGAAAGAGCAAATCCTGAAAATCTTATGAAAGTTTAGTTATTCTAAAACTGGTCCACAAAAGAGGTATAACCTCTGTAGCAACCCCACTGCAAAAATAAATATGTACATTGAATGTGCACGCAAACATGTGTAAAACAATGATTAAGATAGACGCACAAGGTGATAAAAATGTACTGCTGCAAACTATGCACAACACAGTATTGCCATAAAAGTAAAAGTCTCTGCATCACAAAATAGGTGAACATTTTATGAGTACATAGTATGCACATTGAAGTAGTAAGTGTGCGCATCACTGTGAATTAAACATCTTTTTGATTATTTTTTTTACGAGGCTTACATGTGTAGCACCAGTAAATAATGTCAAGGAAACAAACTGAGCAAATAACACCTGACCGTGAGGATCTGATATTATAAGCACATAAGGTGTGTGTTTCACCAGTTATTAATGTCAATAAAACAAGCTCAACAAATAACAGCTGACTGAGCGGATCTTCACGTGTATAAAGTGTAACACGCAAGGTGAGCGTGTCAACAAAGAGAAGAGAAACAGTAGAAATGCTTCAAAAGCTGATCCAAGATGGCCCCCACGTTCCGCACGGAGCATAACGTGCCGTATAGTCATTGGAGAAGGATGAGTTGCAGCCACAAGACCATGGAGAAGCGACTTGCGCTGATACGATCGGGGACAACGAAGCTCACATGAATACAGACAGCCACGAAGAAGGCGCACGCTAGCAGAGTCTCGTGAGTTAAGGTGTTTATGGTTAAAAATTAACGTAGGGATGAGCCTGCATCTGCACCTCCCAACCCCAACAATGTTGAAATGGGGTGGGTAAACGCGGCAACAGCTCCCAATCCCGGGGCCCCAGCAATAGTGCCCTTGTGGGCCACAAGTTGTTTACCCAACTTAAGCAGCACACAATGGATGGCTTGTTGTTTAGTTAAAAGGGGCAAGCTTGGAACAAAACTCACGTGATCCTGTGAGGTAGACTGAGTTATAAGCAGGTGATCCAGCGGGCCAAAAAAAATTCTGTCTCATATGCACAACTCTACACCACGATACTCACCATTATTCAATAAAATCATCACTAGGCCCATAAATGTCTGAGACAAGAATTGACCAACTGAATCATGTGACCTAATTAATCAGAACTTTTCACAAAACTATTATATTTATATACATCTGCAGAACATCATTGTCATTTTTATTAATTGCACATTTAATTAAGCCACCAAGGCAATGGATTAACTAATGGTAACTAGACTCGAAATAACCAAGACAAACTTGTCATTTCAATATTTATTTTATTAGCTTTATTAACAAATAAAGAGCATTATCAAAATATTAATTCTTTATTTGCAATTAATAAGCATCATTTTATTTAGTAAAGGCACATTAGACTGTTAGTTTTAATCATATCAGCATGAAAAGTATTTAGGCAAAAGAAACTCATTCCCTAAACCCTATTTCCCTGTCTAAACTGAATGAAACCTAAAGGGAAAAAGCAAAGTTTAAAGTTCTCCTACGTGAGTACAAAAGTCCGACCGCATCTCACAATCACAGGAACGAGCCAGCAAAGCTCCTCCCAAGGGGCCAAGTTTTATACCTTTTCTCTATCTAAAACTAACTAAAAGAATACAATTAAAGAAGCATCCAGTGAAATGATTGGCTGACAGCCGTCAGTCCATGAAGTCATCGCCTTCACATTCAAAATCATATTTTTTTCAAAGCAGCCTTGTCCATTGTCTACGTGAGACATTAGCTTCCGAGGATCTTCGCAACATTTTATTGAATAACAGTTTGTTGCTTCCTCAGCTTAAGCTTTTCCGCTATGTCCTGTCCTTGATAAAGTTATACAACACGAGGCACATCCTGCACAGTTCTGTTCCACGTATTTGTTTTTCGAAGATTATGAACAATAAACTTCTTCTATTCATTCTTTGCTGTGCACGGCCCATCACGACAGAACTTCAGAAAACATTCATTTTAAATTAGGCCTCAGGCCTCAGGCCTCTTTACCGAAACTCTAGTATGCAAGGAAACACAAAACATCAATTAATTTGAGAAATGAAAGTCATTCTGTTACCCACCCCCTTCACTAATGTTAACCCATTAGTTTATGTTACCTAGCTTTGAGCACAAGAATTGCACAAACCTTTGTCACATTAAAGACACGACATAAACAAAAGCACATTTAAAAATAAGCACATGCTATTATTTAATCAGCCGCTGTTAATGATGACAAAACGAAAAGACAAAGTTAATATATTATTTAAACGTACTGGCAAATGCAACAAGAGCACATAATGTTAGTCCTGCGTGTTTATGAAAGTGCACATTATTCTAGGTTGAATTAATACAAAAACATGCAAAACTCATTCATATTAATAATAATTATGGAAGTTCAAATCAGCGAACAGAAACACAATTAATTTTAAAGGTTCGCTTCATCAACTCCCTCATCTGGTGATTTTTAAATCACCAAACAAACCCAAAAATGTTACCCAAAATTTTATCTTTTGAAGACGTCACATTATGAACACTCTCTGTGTTAGTAATTCTAAACCCCTGTCTCAGCAGTTTGTCTGGAGCTCTCATATTGAGCCCTACGAAACCCTTCCATTTCTATCTCCTTCTCCTGAGCCTTTCTGAGCTTATAGATCCTTCTCTTTTCCCTCACATGCTTCTTTCTCTTGTGAATCATGCAACTGATTTTTAACAAAAGTGTCACTATAACAATGATTATTACAGGATAAAGTACTTTGCCAATGATTCAACTGCCAATTTCTCCAAACCATTTCCCAATTGCCTCAAACCTTTTACTCAAACGTTCTGAAAAATTGTCACTTTCCATGGGTTCTATTTCTGAGTGAAATTCAGTGATATTCTTAATTAGCATCTCTATGTTCCGGCTTTTATCTGGGATATAAGTACAGCAATGCTGAACATGTAAAATCCCACAGACTCCTCCTTCTTTTGCTAGCAGAATGTCTAAAGCAAGACGGTTCTGCATAACCATGCTTCTGGTGGCAATAAGTTCAGTATTAACTAATTGAAAACCACCTGCAGTATCAGTGGACAATCTGTCAACAATTGTGGAAACCTTTCTAATTTTTATTGCATTCAGGGTTATTTCCACCATAGGAATTATTGCACCAAATATATCTCTCATGATCTCAGAGAAGCTTTCTCTCTTGTACCTGTTCAGGTGTTTGCCAATTTCAAAGGAACCTTCTCCATTTCTGTCCACATGAAAATTTTTAGGAAAAACTAATCCAAGGTAGCACGTCCCATACCACTGGTCTGGGAGGCTAAAGTAAGCTTTGTTCCCACAAACAAAATAAATTCTTGGGAAAATTGGATCTTTGCCACCCTTAAATCCCCATCCCCCTACAATACGATAAGTGTCTTCGCATTGGCTAGCAATGACAAAATAATTGTCGTTAAGCGTGCTGTCCCTTCTAATACAAAATTTCCCACTACCAGGATCATCTATTTGAATAGCAGAATATCTATTTTCACCATTGAGCTTCTCGTCCTCAAGCTGCCAGAACTTGGATTTAGTCTGTTTCAGCATCTCATTTCTTTTATAAATCGCCCTTCTCTCCTCAACCTGTTTGAGAAAAGATCTTTCTTCATCTCTCATTTTGCAAGTTAAATTGTTTTTGTAAGCATATTCATAGGTGAGTTCATTAGTTACTAAAAAGAATTCCCTCATCTGTTTAGCCAGTCTGACTTTATTTAGACTATTTACAACTTTTAGGTTAGCAATAATTTCATCAAAGTCCGAGTAATAGTACTCCAGATGACCTGTTTGATAGAACAAACTAGCTATAACACTACATGTTATACCATAGGTAAGGGGAAGCCTGTTATATTTGACCCCTTCTGAAACTGAAGCAGGATGTTTCACAAAAACGTAACAGTCCTTTACATTTTTGACCCTTACATATTCTGACAGGAGTCTTGAAAAAGAATTAGTAGAAAAATCACCAACAGATCTATCTTGGTGGTTCTCTGCCTGGTGCTCAATTACTCTGTTAGTTTTGCCTGCAACATCATGAACAGCTTGTTTAGATTCAGCTTTGCTTGTCATATTTACTTTGTAATCCTCTTTATCTATGCCAAGAGGAAAGATAACTGCCAAAATTAACCAAACTAAAATTATTAGAATCACACAAATAGAAGACATTTTACAACATCTCCTAAGGATAGACCACCTTGAATTGTCAGTACTTGGCATTCTTCTTTTTTTTTTTTAACAAAGTTTTTACTCAAAACAAAAATTTAAAAATAATAGTATTAGTACTATATACACCTCCCCTTTGGAAAAAATGTTTTAGTAACACTCTAACAGCTTTTCTTCGACCTTGCGTCTTACATCAAAGTGTTTTTCCAGCTAACACGATTTCTTCGACCTTGTGTCACCTAACACAATTTCTTCAGCCTTATGCCAAAAATAAACCTCAACCTAAAGAAAATTATTTCTAATCATTGTCACTGTTTTCTTCCAAATCTTCCTGACTACTACTACTGATCTCCACTACTGGTGGGATGATGATGTAGGTCCACTCAGGGGACTTGTACTTCTGATTTGGCCTCAATGGTCTTTTGCCCCTTCTACTAATTACTTCAATTTTCTTTCCTGCCTGACCCTTTTTATCTGCATCACCTTTTTTGACTAGATATCTCATTAATCTGCTCCTTTGATTTGTTCACCAATTTGAATTTTAGATTTTCCTTCGGCCAATTATCTCCTTTTCTCAAGAGTTTCTTCTTAGGCTCAGTTTCGTTACACTCAGCTTTCCAAGCCCTTTTTCTGAATTTTCTTATTTCAGACTCTTCATCACTCTCGTCCGAATCAGTTTCAGAGATTTCAATTCTATATCTATGAACCTCTTTACTCTGCAGCTTCACTCCGTTAGGAACATAATACTTATAGCTGGTACTCGGTAATTTTTTCCTCCTCCTCTTATGGAATTACTTCTAACTTCATAGTTTCAGAATTCTTGTTCCCGCTTTCAGAGCTTTCAATCTGCTTTTCAATACTCTCCAGATCTTGAATCTCTTTTGGCTCAGATTCTTTTTCTGTTTCTTTTTCTAGAACACTCTCATCATTTTCTGAATCTAGAATCACAATCTCTAGATCTTTTTCATTCAATGCCTGATCCGCATCAGAATCTTCCAGATGTCGACTTTCTTGTTGATCTTCAGAATCTGGATTTTCAGGTTCTTCTTCAGAGACTGAATCAGTTGTTGTGTCGTCACTATCCTCATCAGGATTGTCAGGAGGTGGTACACGAATTGTATGACTTGCATGCACCCACCTTTTCAAACCTTTGCATTTAACTGCATTTGTTGTGACTAGTATCACCTGTCTTGCTTTTTGCCACCTCGGTACTAAACAGTTTCTTCTCCGGTGAACTTTTGTTCTGACCCAGTCTCCTGGTAACAGATCATTTGCTTGTTCCTTTTCCTTTGAAATCACATCTGTTCCCACCTGATGGAATACAGAAGTCACCACATCAGACAATTGTTTGCAGTACTCTATAATTGCACTTTCATTTATGCTCAATAATTTTCCAACTGGTATAAAAGCCTGTCTCATTACTCTTCCCATGAGAATATCATGAGGGCTTAAACCTGTCTTTTTATCAGGTGTGCTTCTCAAGGACATCAAGACAAGTGGAAGTGCATCTGTCCACTTCATTCCTGTAGCTAGGCACATTTTTCCAATTCTATTTTTAATTGTGCCATTAATTTGTTCAACAACACCTGATGCTTCTGGTCTGTATGCACAGTGTAGCTTTTGCTTTATGCTGAAGGCCTCACAAATTAATTTCAGCAATCTGTTTTCAAAGTGTGTACCGCGATCACTTTCAATAGTAACTGGAAATCCGTACCTAGGTATAATCTCCCTTAAGAGCAATTTTGCCACAGTAACTGAGTCATTGTGACGAGTTGGGAACGCTTCCACTCATCTTGAAAACAGACAGACAATCACAAGGACATATCTCAGCTTATTATGGGGCGACATGTCAATGAAATCCATTTGCAACCTGGTAAAAGGACCACCCTCCCGTCCTATGGTTCCCATGCTCACAACTGTTTTTCTGTTTGGATTGATTTGCTGGCAGATCAAACATCTTTGGCAAAGTGACTCCGCAATAATCCTAAATTTTGGATTATACCAAGTCTCCCTGAACATTCTAATCATCGAATCTCTTCCTAAATGACCTGGACCATGGTACATCCGTGCCATGTCAGCAATCATGCAATTTGGCATAACAGGTCTGCCATCTTTGTAAACCCAAATCTCATCTTCCTCCCTCTGTCTGCAACCTTCTTTCAGCCATGTGTTTTTCTCTTCATCATCTGCCTCATCTTGTAGGTCCTTTACTCCCTGCCATGTTTCAACTACAGATATTAGCATAAGAGAGTTCATAACGTGGTCATTGTCTTTTTCCCGATTAATTGAAAAATTGTTTTTCGCACAGTAATGTGCAATTTCAACTGCAAAGGAATTACCTTTAGTTATATAGTCCTCACCCTTCTTGTGTGCTCCACATTTGACAACAGCAATTTTTTCTGGTAATTGAATGCCATCGATCAGTCTTTTGATCAATTTTGCATTTATGATCGGAGTTCCGGCAGAGGTTAAATAACTTCTTTGAGACCAGAGCTGGCCATAGTCATGGACTACGCCATATCCATACTGACTATCAGTCACTATGGTAACCTTCTTTCCCTTTGCTCTTTCACACGCACGAATTAAAGCAATTAATTCTGCCACTTGAGCTGAACGAATTCCTTCAAGAGTTGAACCTTCAACTACTTCTGCAACTGTGCAAACTGAATATGCTGCTCTCAGAATGCCCTCATCTGTCCTCAGACAGGAGCCATCAACAAAGTATACAATGTCTGACTCTGGTAAAGGCACATCCTTTATGTCCTTTCTAGGTTTAGTACAGTATTCCAAAACATCCAAACACTCATGATCAGCTTCATTTTTGATTTCAGTAATAACACCATCTGGCAAAAGTGTATTGATACATTATCTGATCCCAGAATAACTTTTTCATATTTGGTCAACCTGCTACTCGACAGGTGCTGTGTTTTACTCCTAGTAAGGAGAGTTTCAACTGAATGAGGTACATACACTTTTACAGGACACCCCATTATGATTCCTTCACTTTGCTCAAGGCTTACACTTGTTGCAGCCACTGCTTTTAGGCAACCTGGCAATGCATTTGCAACAGGGTCAAGAACAGCTGAAAAGTAAGCTAGTGGCTTTCTCATTTTTCCATGCCTCTGGATCAGAACTGACAATGCACAACCCTCCCTTTCACTGCAGTACAGCTCAAACTCCTTGTCGTAGTCTGGCATCCCTAATGCTGGAGCTTCAGACAGACTCTTCTTTAGCTTTTCAAAAGCCTCCAACTCAGTTTTTGTCAAAACAATTTGGTCTTTTATGTCTGCTTTTGTCAGCCTTTGTAGTGATTTCGCAATTACTGAAAATCCACTAATCCGTTGGCGACAATAACCAACCATTCCAAGAAACATCCTGACCTGTCTCTGTGTTGTTGGAGGTTGTATTGCTTGAATCATTTTTATTCTTTCAATTGTCACTTGTCTAATTCCCTTTGCAATTCTGTGGCCAAGGTATTTTACTTCCTGTTTGCAAAACTGTAATTTCGCAGGTGACACTTTATGCCCCTCATCTGCCAATCGATTCAAAAGTGTAATGGTGTCTGTTACACAATTTTCTAGTGTTTTTGCAGCCACTAAGGGGTCATCAATATACTGGACCGATGTTGATTTTCCAGGCAACTCTAAATCTTCCAAGGATTTCTTTAATAATTGATTAAAGATAGATGGACTCTCAGTATACCCTTGAGGGATACAACACCATGCTAAAATCTGATCCTGGAATCTGAATGCAAAAATTTGTTGGCTTTCCGGATGCAGTGGAACTGTAAAGAAGGCATTACACAGGTCAATGACTGTATACCATTCTGCATCATGCAGAATCTGATATAGAATTACCGCTGGATTTGGTACCACTGGACAGCAAGGAACAACAATTTGGTTAACCTTTCTCAGGTCCTGAACTATTCTGTAAGTTCCGTTTGGCTTTTTGATTCCCATAATTGGGGAATTACATGGGCTGTTCTCGATTTCTTTTAAAACACCTTGTTTAATGAATTTCTCAGTAACAGGAATAACACCCTCAATAGTTTCAGCTTTCCTTTTGTACTGGGGAATGTTTGGAAAATCTATCCCTTTACAGTAATTTTTACTGGGTCCACATGTTTCATTAAACCCATTTCATCTCCAGTAAAATCCCAAATTTTCGGATTAACTGCCTCTTTCAGTATTTCAGGCAAATTGTTTTTATCAAAAGCAGGAAACAGTTTGTTTTCTTCCTCAACCATTAGCATCGTTAATTTATACAGACCATCTTCTTCTAAGGTCTGGAGCTCAATACCATCCGGTGAGCAATATATTTTACAGTTCATTTTACACAACAAATCCCTGCATAACAGGTTAACAGGACTGCTGTTACAGACAACTGATCTGTATTTGTCTTTGTAATTTCCAATTTCTATATTAACTGGTTCTGTCAAATCTGTTTTAATTTGTTGATTTGCTACACCTACAACCTGGATTGTTTCACCCGAGAGAGGAAGATTTTCTATTTCCACTGATCTAACAGTAGAACGGGTAGCACCAGTGTCCACAAGAAAAGTGATTTCTACATCATTCACTTTACCATTTACAAATGGACCTGACTGATCTACCTCAAGAGTGGCTCCAAGCTCACACTCTTCCTCCTCTCTCAGGCATCGTCATGAGTAATCTTCTGAGTCACTGCTCTCATTTTCTTTTAGCCAAAATTGTTGAGAGACATTTGACACATTCACTCTTTGCGATCTGTTTACCTGCTCAGCTCCGCAGAATCCCGTCTCTGGACTGAATCTTTGTGCATTCATACAATTTGGAAGTGGTGGCTGTGGAATTTGGCTCTGCTGATTCAATTGGCTCTGCTGATTCACTAACTGTCGCTGTAGCTGTTGCTGCTGACTTATTTCATTTAACTGTCGCTGTAGCTGTTGCTGCTGATTTATCTCATTCTGCATCTGTGGATTTAATGATGAATTTTTAAAATTTCTGGGCGGATTTTTACACTCTCGCTTCCAGTGTCCAATCTCACCGCAATTAAAACATGGGAGCTTCTGTTTAAGCTCTTCAATATTTACGCTAAATTTTGGTTTATTAACAAAGTTCCCCTTAAATTTTCCTTGATTCTGCTGAACATTTTTATTTCCTATGGTTGCTATTTGCTGTTCAGCTACCTTCACTTGTGCCCACATTGCCTTTTTCTTAATCTTTTTCTGCTTAGCATCTATCTCATCTCTGCAGTATTTTGCTTTTCTCAGGATGTCGTCAACTGTAAGTGATTGCCAGCCGACAATTCCGTTTCTAATCATTTCACCAATTTCAGGTCTTAAGCCAAAAACAAATCTGGAAATAAAGTGGCTCATGTCCTTTTCACTTAATTTTTCATAGCCACTGTATTGTTTAAATACCAGCAGTAGTCTTTCATAAATTGAATGAACTGATTCTTTTGGTTCCTAATTTGTTCTGTCAATTTTAACCCAATCCACTTCTTTTGGAGGAATCTTGTTTTTCAGCCACACAATTACTTTGTCATAGAAATTCATGACATCGGCTGAAGGAGCACCTGTTATTTTATTTCGAGCTGGTTTTTCTCTGGGCCAACCTACAGAAATTTTACATTCTGTCCAGAGATCTGATGGGACAACAGTGTCAAAGAAACCATCAAGATCAATCCACAGAACTTTTGAGACTTTTATAAATCTGTCTACCTGACAATACCATTCTACTGGCTTTTCTCTCAGCCGAGAAAAATCATTTGTAAAGAGCAAAATATCCTGTCTTGACCATGGAACATGAACATAAACTCCACCAGCTATTTCCCTCATAGGAAACTCTGTTGCAACAACTTCCCCTCTTTCTCTTTTTTCTTCTTCTCTTTTCTTTGTCCATTTCACTCTCCATTTGCTTAATTCACCCAATCTTTTTAAAAACACAATTAATTCTTTTACATGGGTTATTCTGCCTGTGGTATTCAAATTTTCAATGTCTCTCTCAGAAAAATCCACCCTAAAATGTTTCTGTAATTGTTTCTGTCGACTCAAATCTATGTCTAATTCAGCAGCCACTTCTTCAAATGGATCATATTTGTTTTTCGTTTTCCATTGTATACTTTTGCAGATCAATAACAATTCATCATCCTGATATTGCTTCAAACAGTCAGTTCCAATTGTGCCAATAATTAATTCTTCTAAATCTGCTTTTAATTTTGCAACATCAAGTTGTTTAGACTCAGGAACTAGTGGATTTAATGGAATCTGTGTTAAATGTGTTTTGTTCATGGTCTTTTCTGAAGACCCAGAATCAGATCCTGCAGCTGATGGTGTCTGACCATTTGACAAACTTTGATTAAAAGTAAATTTGACATTGTTTTATCTCGATGAATTTCTGATAATTCTGAATAAAATTTCTCAGCCACTTTCTGAATTTCCGCATTTAATGGAATAGTCAGAGCTGAATGTCTGTTTTCACCTTGGTCAAAGACTGGTACAACAGGGCCAATTGTTACTGGTACCGTTACTGCTTCCATCCCTTTTGTTAATTGCTGAATTAATTCTCCCTTTGCTTTTAAATGATCTGACATATTTGGTATTTTTTCAGGTACCTCTGCTCTTTTATCATTTTTCGGGAAATTATTTCTCAGTTCTGGAATTTATGGATAATTTCTGGTTTCTCTTGGAGTATTAGATTTACTTCTTGACCTTACCCTTTCAGGTAATCTTAAAAATCTGGGTGAATTTTCGTTAAATTCTCCAGGAGGTGCACTAGGAGAAATTCCTGAAGAACCTCTCGGGGTAGACTGTTAACAGCTTGGCTGGTAAGGTGATGGATTAGTAAGAATTTCTTCTAAAACTGCATCATCTAATTCTTCATCAAGATGACCTTTCTTTCGGGTATTCTTTTGACCTGTTGTTTCAACAACCATCTCTCTAACTGGGTACAAACAGTCATACATGTCTGCTTTTCTCCAACGACGCACCCTAGCCTGATGAGTTTCCCTATTTATATCTAATTTTGGGCCTCTTGATATTCCCCTATTTTCTCGTTCAAGTTCCATCATTTCAATCTTCCATTCAACTAAAGCTTCAAATTGAGTGGGTCTAGGCTTTGGCGTGAGAGCTATAATTTTTTCTCTCAGATTTCTCAAAACTTTAAAATGAAATGATCCATCTTCTGGCCACGCTAATACACCATCATCTTTGGTATATTGCATCCAATTTTCAAACCAGAGGACAGTATGATAACCATATTCACCTTCCATGTATGCTGCGGGTGTTTTGTACTTATGAAGTAATTTTCCACTACGCGTTTCAATTTTCTTATCAGGGTTGAATAAACTTTTACATTTCTGAAACCATGAAGGCTTCTTTTCTCCTTTATCGTACTAATAACTCATGATTTAAAACTATTCCGTTTAATGTAGAAAAGATCGTAAGTATTTCCTTGTTGTTCCGCTACTTTACCCAATCCGTGCGCGAAACTCACCAACAACCCAATCAGGTTAAGCCACTTCACTACCTTGCTCATCCAATAGAAATACTGTTTTCAGAAAGGACCAATCAGCTAACAGCTCGTTTTGGTCACGTGAACCAATCAGTGCGCTTGCTGTGACGTATGTCAACCAATCGCAGCGCGAACCCTGTGACGTATACTGCCGCTGCAGCTTCGCTGTCTCTGCTCCGCAAACTCACCCCTCCTTCACAAAATATTTTCACAGCGCCATTTTAAAAACAATTCTTTTCAATGAAATTCAGTTAGTAACTACAGAAAAACAAACCATTTGTCTGCTTCGCTAAAGAAAGTGATAGTTTTATCAAACATTCAAGTTTTCACTCTCGTGAAATAGACAACGCTATTTTCACAAAATCATTTTTACGCATTCAAACGGAAAAACCCTGACCATGTATACATGAAATCTTTGGCAGGACTTTAACCAACCAATAGAAATCCAGAAACACCAGTAAGAATAGACGACGCTTCCTTACCCTTCACTCAAGCTCGGAAAAATTTCCTACTACTCTTTTCGCAGCGAGTTTTAAAACGGGCTCCTAGTCCCTAAACTCAAAGCTATAATTTTATAGGCAATCCTCACTATACATACAACCTGTCATACCTAAAAATCCCTAAACTTGTGATGTATGTCCACAACACTAGTGATATATTCAATACCACTATATTGAAACAGAACAAATGAACTGTGTAACTTCACCTGTCACACTACTCTGCCGGCAACTTAACCAGGAATTTTCACACTGCTGGAAAAAACCTTTCGACTACATATAACAACTAGACAAACCTTAACATGTGTTAAACATGTATCCTATGTAATTACCATGTAACATGTCAGTTACCATAGTAACCAAACTCTGCTACCAGAGAATTGATCCAGCGGGCCAAAAGAAATTCTGTCTCATATGCACAACTCTACACCACGATACTCACCATTATTCAATAAAATCATCACTAGGCCCATAAATGTCTGAGACAAGAATTGACCAACTGAATCATGTGACCTAATTAATCAAAACTTTTCACAAAACTATTATATTTATATACATCTGCAGAATATCATTGTCATTTGTATTAATTGCACATTTAATTAAGCCACCTAGGCAATGGATTAACTAATGGTAACTAGACTCGAAATAACCAAGACCAGCTTGTCATTTCAAAATCTATTTTATTAGCTTTATTAACAAATAAAGAGCATTATCAAAATATTAATTCTTTATTTGCAATTAATAAGCATCATTTTATTTAGTAAAGGCACATTAGACTGTTAGTTTTAATCATATCAGCATGAAAAGTATTTAGGCAAAAGAAACTCATTCCCTAAACCCTATTTTCCCTGTCTAAACTGAATGAAACCTAAAGGGAAAAAGCAAAGTTCAAAGTTTTCTTACGTAAGTCAAAAGTCCGACAGCATCTCACGATCACAGGAATGAGCCAGCAAAGCTCCTCCCAAGGGGCCAAGTTTTATACCTTTTCTCTATCTAAAACTAGCTAAAAGAATACAATTAAAGAAGCATCCATTGAAATGATTGGCTGACAGCCATCAGTCCATGAAGTCATCGCCTTCACATTCAAAAATTTTTCAAAGTGGCCTTGTCCATTGTCTACAAGAGACATTTGCTTCCGAGGATCTTCGCAACATTTTATTTTATAACAGTTTGTTGCTTCCTCAGCTTAAGCTTTTCCGCTATGTCCTGTCCTTGACAAAGTTATACAACACAAGGCACATCCTGCACAGTTCAGTTCCACGTATTTGTTTTTCGAAGGTTATGAACAATAAACTTCTTCTATTCATTTTTTGCTGTGCACGGCCCATCACGACAGAACTTCAGAAAACATCCATTTTAAATTAGGCCTCCGGCCTCTTTACCAAAACTCTAGTATGCAAGGAAACACAAGACATCAATTAATTTGAGAAATGAAAGTCATTCTGTTACCCACCCCCTTCACTAATGTTAACCCATTAGTTTATGTTACCTAGCTTTGAGCACAAGAATTGCACAAACCTTTGTCGCATTAAAGACACAACATAAACAAAAGCACATTTAAAAATAAGCACATGCTATTATTTAATCAGCTGCAGTTAATGATGACAAAACGAAAAGACAAAGTTCATATATTATTAAAACTTACTGGGAAATGCAACAAGAGCACATAATGTTAGTCCCGCGTGTTTATGAAAGTGCACATTATTCTAGGTTGAATTAATACAAAAACATGCAAAACTCATTAATATTATTAATAATTATGGAAGTTCAAATCAGCGAACAGAAACACAATTAATTTTAAAAGTTCGCTTCGTCACAGGCAAATGGAGATAAATCTTTAAACCTCAAGATGAAGTCTTGCATTTCTCTGTAGCAATCAGAAGAAATCTGTAGATGATGTTGGGACTTGGATCAGAGTGCTAAAATATAGTGGGAGGTACCCTTTTTATGGAAAAGGAATGGGTAGATAAGTTATAACAACAAAAGGATCCTTTTCCAATTTACTCATACAAGGAAGAAGATTCGCTTATATCTCAATTTCAGCAACAGAGTAAGAAACTTTCACAAATTACCAAATTCACATAACTACTAGTTCAAACATTGAGGTTTATACTTAATACTGAAATAGCAGAATTTGTTAGCTCTCTTTTTATTTTCATTGTTGTTCATTTGTCAATATATTAAAAACATCACCATTTCAATTTTAAAAATTACATTAATCACATTCAATTAAAAAAACATATATATATATATATTTAATTTCACATGAAATTGTTTAATAAATCAGAACCTCACGCTGGGGTCGTAGAGCCTCGCTCGTTTCCAGTGCAAATAGTAATACATCCAAATACTGAGGAGTCCAGGATAAGATGAAGAAGTAGGTTTAACCACTTGGCCGCAGCGGTAATTCTGCCGTTGCACTGGGGAGGAGGGGGGGTAGCACGGCGCCACCATGCTTGTGACGGAACCACGCCATCATGAGCCACGGGCGAGTTGTGCTCATGATGGCGTGGTTCCGCCACGACTCCATCCACTCACGAATTCGCCCGCACAGTCGGGAAATCAGTGCTGAGTGGGCGAAGTGGCCACAGCATGACTGAACGACGCCTTCTTGAGCACCAGCCGCCCGTGGCTCATGTCGGCGTTGCTCCGTCATGAGCAGGGAAGGGGTTAATCCAAGTAAGAAAAATCCCATCCATCAATTAAGCCTCAGTCAGGTTAACTGATCTGGACCTCCCAACATTCGCTGTCCCCATGTTCCATCACCATGGCGCTGCTTAAGAATAAACACTAAGCAGGATGCCACACCTTTCTTCATGTGTTCTCCGTTTTCACTGATGACGTGATGTTTGGCGATTAGAAGGAAGAGGAGATATGTGTTAACTTGCATCAGCTGATTTAGCACTGTTTGGGCTAGACGGCACGTTTCGCTTTGATATTCCTTCACAGGAGTTCAGTCGCAGATAGGTCCCTGATGCTCGGCTCTCGGAAAACTTTTGTGAAATAGACTCATTCTGTGGGCTTGCCATGTGGGGTAGACCAAAAGACAGCAAGCATTTTCTTTTCTTTGCAGATGTAAAGCCTGGCATGTAGGTGGTGCTGTTGGAGGCTACCTATGTCATCTATTCCTAGAGGTCTTCCTGGCACCTGGAAGAAACTTTAACCCCGACTTTTAACCTGAATAGCCTCTCTGTGCAATGGTTCTCTTTCGAAACTGACCCAAGCAGGCGAGGTCTTCTAACAATAATATGGATTGTATGCACATTTGAGACTCAATCAGCATCCATTAAAGTTTAAACCAATTTACAGGATCTCATCCAGACGAAAAAAAACTAAAAAGGTTCATCCTTTGATTCTTCCTATGTTTCCAATCAAAATGGGTATATTGAGTGCAAGATACGACTCATTTGGGGATGTGAAAAGCACTGTACTGCTCTTCGGATTGTTCAGAATAGTATCTGTTGGAAGGTGTTGACTATGGATGCAAGATTTTTAGTTATCAGTGAATTGTCTAGACTTCTGTTTTATCAGTGGAAATAGCTCTGATAATGGTAGAGATGTCATTATTTATTTATTCTACCATCGAAACACAGCTCCCCCTGTCTTCCTGTAACTGTTCTGCAGGGTCTTTACGGATTTATTTGTTTCTTTCGTGGTGGTATCTTTAAATCTATATCTTGTCCCCAGACTTAACCGCATGCCAAGTCCTGCTACTATCCGGTACTACAGTCATCATATTAAATTGGATTATACAGTGATTTAATGGATGAATTGATTATTGTCGTGTGTTCAATACAATAGTGCAAACCAAATCAGCCCCAAATGTTCCAGGCAGGCACATAATACAAGGACTTATAATACTACCAATAGATTGAGGACTTTTTGTCAGCGACCGTAGGACCTCTTGTGCCTTTTCTCTGCGAAAATGCTCTACTTATTGCCAGTTTCTTTGATAGATGGACTGCAGAGTGGAGAAACAGGCAATCTCTGATGTCATGCAAAATGGCAAAACACTTGGGGCCAGATAACGACTTTTCAGTCCACTGAATGTTGCCGCCGCCTGCCAGATTATGTCCTTTTAGTAGTCTGGCAGGCAGGCGGAGATGCGGTCCCCGTGGCGTTGGCTCTTTTCAGGCCTTGGTGCCTTTGAAAAAGGCACTGCAATGGACAGTACCACAAGGTTCCTGCACGGCATGGACTGGAAAGTCCATGCCGTGCAGGAACCTATGTGCATGCACACAGGGAGGCACATGTTATACCCCACTGTGTCCATCCACATATGGTTAAGGGAAGAGGGGGGCCTGTAGGGTCCCCTTGGTTTCCTCTCCTCCAAGGTTTACATGGAGGAAGAACCTCCATGTAAACCCTGGAGGAGAGGAAACTTGTAAAATGCTTGGCGGGACCATGGCGCCAAGCATATTGCGGCCTCTGACTGCAGCGCCAACGCCAGGGAATGGTGGTTCCCTGGTAGAGTTGGAGTTCTGACTGCCTGACGTGTAATAGAGCAGTTAGACCGCTGGTGCGGCGGTGGCTGAATACGCCACCGTCGTGCCACCATAAGTCTGGCAGTCCTCAGACAACCAGACTTGTAATTGAGCCCTCACGGGAAGATTTACTCATATTTGGCACAAAGCAATGCAGCAAGACAGCTTTCTGAGCTGCGTCAAATGGAGAGGGCAGGAATTTTCATTATCACAAAGATCTCCCTCTGCCCTGGCACACATGTGGCTGCCAAGCACCTACACAGGCAACCTTGCACCATGGTGCAAGGCTCCCTTCTTCACAGCCAAGATTGTTTTTGTGCAGGAAGGGACATCTTAATGCACAAAAACAATCCTCTGCGGCTTTTTCCTCTTGCCGAATGCAGCACAGGTAGAAAGAGGAAAAACTAGGAGAAATAAACATATTTCTCTTTCTTACACCTCAGCTGGAAAGGTGTCCCATATTGACGCATTACCAGGTTTACTAGTGCTAGTAAATCTGGGAATGCGCAAACACCATAGGTGAAACATGGCAAGACCCACCCACACCCATGGAAAGCATTTCCTATGTGACACAAGGGCAAGGCAAGCCATTGATGAATCTGGTCCTTAGGGCCTGATAAACAAAGGTAAACTTACACTCTTGTGTACATTTTCCACTTTTTTGTATTCACAAACTTAGATTCCCTTACTATGGAGTGTCTGGGTGTGGAAAACTCTGCACACATAAGTACAGCCAGTGTAAAATCATAAAACTCTTCCATGTAGTTTGTGACTACTAAAAAAGTAGTAACGTTGCACAAAGGTGTACATTTACCTTTGTGAATTAGGCCCATAATCTCAGAGAAGTCATCATATATGCATTTTCCAGTTTATAAGTAGGCATCCAAAGTCCTGCTCTAACTACTAAACCAGACATGTCTTCATCAACTCCTGCTTGTGGGTGGATAGAATCCTCCATCTCCCACTACACGTGGATCCTGTTTCTCAGTTACCATCTAGCAGAATATTCTTGCAATCGGTGCACACTTCATCATCTGTGCTACTTTTTAGTTAACATCTGTATGCTTTTTCGCCATGTGGGACACATTAATGAGAGAAATGCAACCTCTATTTAGGTTGAATGTCGTGGGTCACGCTCACTTCCTCAAACTTTCCTCTAATTTTAGTTGGTTTCATGTGCTATAGTGTGGTCACCGTCAAACTGGTGGTCATAAAATCAGGCAAAAGAGAAGTACTGTAGATATTTATCTACAACAGTCGAAGGATCAGACAGAAAGGAAGTGCATACAGCCAACTGCAAACCTCGATAATGCATATACCTTATTACATTAGGAATGTAGCTGAGTTGCTTTTATAAATTAATTTGCAAATGCTTACAAACGTGTTTAAACAAAATCACATCTTGTTACATTGATAGCCTCAAAGTGTAACATTACAAAGATATTTTGATTCCACCATACATTAAGAATAATAGTGACCTAATTGTTTTCTATATTACCTGATGTTTTTACTTCAAAGGAATAATAGGGCATATATCTTGCTTTAGCAAGTCAACAAGGAGCTGCTCTCTGATCTTTGTACACTTCATCACACCAGTTCATGTATACAGTCAAGTTATATAGTATGTAGGTATAACCATGGCAGTTATGGAAAGATATATGCTAAATTGAAGTCAACTTTGGGACCACAGGTATATAACTGTGGTAATCCGAAAAACACCACTAGATTCTCTAAACCTTGACAGGTGTACCATTAACTACCAATTCTCCTTATTCAGTATAATTTTTCCTCCCACCTTATTGGAAAATGGTTACTGGTTGAGGGGGATGAAACCCTTTTCAAGTAGCAGCCACAATCTCTATGAGGGTGAGACACAAGCAAACCCCAAATTAACCTCTGGTAGCTTGACACAAAATCAATCAGGCTTAACTTCGAGGCAATGAGTAAAGTGTTTATGCAGAGCTTCAAACAGTAATAAAGTGAACACACAACACAAATCCCACAGCAATCAGAAAAATATGTAATAAATGATTTGAGACAAAAACAACAAAACTCCATTCAGTAGAACCAGAGATATGTAATTTCAATATTTTAAGTAGAAATAGTGGCAAGAAGCACAAAACACCAACTGTAGTTTTCTGGTCACGTCGGACTGGGACAAAGCCACAATTTCATGCCGCCACGATGCAGCAAAGGCCAGATACCGGGACCCAGATTAGGCCATCTGAACAAATTACCTTAAATAATGTTTTGCAGAGTGTTGTGAGATCTTGCCTCAAGGTTGCGTCATGCAGCAGTGGTTCCGAGGAGCTGTGAGGTTCTGATGCATAGTCCTGCATCATCATCGAGGATGTAGTCAAAGAGGGGCTTGCGATGCGAAGGGCTGCGTCACATAACAGTTCTGAAGAGACTGCTGGCCTCAATGCAAGGTTCGGCATCGGGAATGCATATATTTTCCAAATACCTTGCGATTCAGCATAGGGAAATTTTGTCACAAGAAACTCAAAAGAACATGGAATGTATATCAAACAAACTTTACAGACACAGCAGCCTTTGCATCATACTGTGCCATACCTTGGATTGGTGAATTTTCATCCAGCCTTTTTGGAGTTAGTAAATAAAAAACGTGGTCCTGTGCTTTCTTCAGTGCAATAGGTGTCTGTAATTGTTCACAAACAATTGATTTGTGGTGTCAGTCACCAAGGAAGACGGTCTAGCCTGGATGTATTGCCCAATATTTATTATAGGACAGAAGTACCTGCATGCACAAAGAGGGTTCAGGCTGAGCTGACAGTGTGCCGCACGGCCCTCATCCATCCATACTCAATAAGAAAATACTCACTAGATCCATTCAGTTTAGAATACCTCACATCTCCCTCCTTTCCAAACAGCATATAGTTTAGTTATGTAATATGAAACATAAAAAGATGACATTTAAAAAATCCATTAAATAATACAAAGTATAAATTATTAACCCAACAATTTCCACAGAATTCTAAAAAAAAAATTTAATACAACAGTCACTAATACTTCAGTCTACTGAAAATTCTTGACATTGAAGCTGTAGCAAGGAGAAGAAATGGTGCAATCTCGTCTTGTGTTGGTCATCGGAAATAATCCTCCATAGCAGGTTCTGTCCAGCTCAGAAGACTCAAATGAAAGCTGGGATAACTTCACACTCTTATTGTCATCCATGCCATATCCTGGTTGCACCTGGGCAACCCAGGTAAAATTCCATCATTAGTGATTCATCATTCTGTGGGCATTACCTCTTTTCTCTAACACTTGTGTGGGTTCTCTGAATTGGGATAAACCCTTCCTTAATAGCAGTGGATCCTTAATCTGCACCCATTTGTATATGAGAATTTTCAGACTCAGACTTTCTTGACATCTTATCATTACTATTAATGGCACGCTTCTTATAATTCCCTTGTTTGGCCAATTTGTACCATTTGATAAGTCCCATTTTTTTATCCATGATCTTGATCACCAAACCCTGTTGTCCTCACATTAATTCAAATAGGGTGTGCCATGACATTGAGAGTGTTGCAGTCCTATATGCCCTCAGTAGATCCTTAACAGCTTCAAAACAGTCAATACCAGCCCTCTACTCACTTTGAATGCACTCCACAAGCACTGTATTGCACGTTTCAACCTTACCATTAGCTTGCGGGTGATAGAGAGGTGTCCTTAGATGTTTGAACCTGCACTTGCTAAGAAACCCTTCCATTGCCTCTGAAGTGAATTATACACTATTATGGTTAAGATTTCTCCACACATACTTTCATGGGCAAAATATCCTGGTAAAACCTGATGACATTTTTGGTAGTATGTTCAGTAACCCCTTTTACTTCAACCCATATAAACAGATGATCAACCATGACTACAAGGTATCTAAGGTGTCTGGGTAAAATATGAAATGACTAGATGGCCCTTAACTTGTGCCAAACCACACATGGGGATAGAACCGACACAGCTGTAATCAAGTGATTGTCACTCGCATTGAATTGGGTAGATACCTTTATCAGACTCGCAACCTCACTCTCCATTGCGGTCCCCTTAAACATTCTCTTACTTTATAATTGATAAAGTGTTTACCCAAAGTGCACAATGAGTAGTTTCAAGTCTCCTAGTTGACACCAATTTGTCTCAGTGAACCAAGAGACCATTTTCTACTCATCGCTCATTCACTTATTTGTAAAATGGCTATAGTTCACCTGCTAAATTATTTTTTATGCTAGCTCTAAGATACCAGCCTAGACCCTCCACCACTAGAACTGCTCTTACACGTTTGTACCTACCATTCATCTGCACATCAGAATACCAACTCAAAATCAGTAAGCTTGGCTATAAGATTAGCTACATCAAACCTCTTTCAGTGATCTTGATGCAAAAACAATGTTAACTTCACATGTGCCATCCCGTTGAGACAACCCATTATATCTAGAGCTCACTGTAACCAGTGTCCTCTGATCTTCAATGTGTGGCTGACGAGTGGGTGCTGTCGATAGACTTTGCTTGCTTTAATCAAAACTTGATTGTCAAGCATCAGTCCACACAAATGCAGTGTTCTTTGACAGGAAAGGGTGGATAAACTCACTTAGCCCTGAGTAATCATTAAGAAATTTTGGAAAAAAATCACATAGGCCTAAAATTGAGCGTGAATTTTCCTTATCTGTAGAATGAAGAGCCATGACAATGCTCTCAATTAAGCCTGGTTTCAGATTAAATCTATTCCCTTTTAACAAGTGACCCAAGATGGTAATGTGTAATGTATTTATGTATCAGACACATAGTAATAAAATGAAAATACAACACAAAAAGAATCCCTAACAAATTTAATAATGATGAAAATTTTACTAAATAAATTATACAAAAACAATAAAAATACAATCAGCAGAACCGGAGATATTTAATTTCAAAATGTTTAAGTGAAAATAGAATGTAAAAGCAGATAGCACAACTCACGGTCTTCTCGCTTCAATCGACTGGGGAAAAATCACAACTTCAGGCCAACCGTGATGGAGTGTGCATTGGATATAGGGACCAGGTAAGTTCTGCTTAAAATTTACCTTCACAGTCCAGTGCAAAGAGTTCCATTCATGTTGAAGGAGGCACGAGGAGGAGGCTGAACATCACAGACTGTCATCTCTGTAGTGCGAAGAGCAGGTCAGGCATCACAGACAGTCATTGATGTAATGTGAAGAGCGGGTCCCGTGTTGCCGATGGTCGTTATTGTATCTTTGTGTTGGGGGGTCGTCATGGCGGTCGCTGTTGGTGCGAAGAGAAGGTCTCACCGGAACTTCCCATTGGCAGTCATCAATGCCTTGATTTGAATGGGCTCGGTCGCGAAGAGCCAAAAATTCTGGATTTTCACCTTTTCTTTAGGAGGAGTACACTCTGAAGCCGGCCAATGGATCAGGACCTTAGAAGGCACCTCTTGGGGACCAGGGACTCACTCCAATAGAGGCCTGCATTGCGCAGGCAGGTCCAGTTGCAGGTCCTGGCAGACGCAAAAGCAAGGAAAAGTTTGCCTGCACATTGCCGTATGATAAATAGCATAGAACCCACTTGTATGTCACAAAATGTAGTGTACAGTCGTTTTTATGCACTATGCGTCCAGCTACAGCAATAAAGATTTTCAATTTAAATAAATGTATTTACCAAGTGGGTCTATCGCCAAAGTCTTGACAAATTTGTTCACACAGACGTGTGATTCACCAAAAAAAGCAAGTTCTCCTCTATAATAATAGGTGAGACACACCCCAAGCTTTCCAGACCGTTAGGCAACTACATGCCTTTCAGTATATGCAGCAGAGTAGTTCCCATACTCCCTGGGCACAACTTCCGCAACGTGTTATTTGAATAGCTCTTCACAAGGGTGACATATATACTTCAGGTCACACTGTGAGGTCGAAAACTGGTCACCAGGCATAGGACTGGTGCTGCGCATCAGGGGCGTAGTCAACCTCTGCTTTAGCAGCTACCGCAGAAGTGGGGTTCTTGATGGGCCACCTCTGTCTGCAGCTCGGCAGACAAAGGCTCGTATTTAAAGTTAAAGGTTGGGAGAGGGTGAGCGGATGATGGATGGATGGATGGATGGGTGAAAGGGAGGAAGAATGGATGGATGAGTGAACGGGAGGATGAGTGAGTGAAAGGATGGATGGATGGATGAGTGAAATGGGAAATGGATGAGAGGATGAGTGAATGGATAAATGGAGTGAAAGGCTGGATAGATGGATGGAGTGAAATGGATGGATGGGTGAGTGAAAAGGAAAGTAAATGGAAGGCTAGATAAAGGTGGTAGACAGATGGATGAGTGAATGGGTGGATGGAGAAATTAAAGGTTGGATGGATGATTGAAGGATAAAGGAAATGTCTCACTGAAGGAACTCAACGACGTGACAATGAATTTAGAGTAAGGAAAAAGCTCCTGAACCCACCAGTTTTTGTCCAGAATATTACAAAATACATTTTTATTTTATATTTTTATTTTTTTGCATTTATAGATTGCACAATTACCATTCACACTGACTCTGAATTGCTCAGAGCAGTGTTCTGACCCATGATAGGATCCTGGCTTCACGGATGACCCTCCTAATTTCCATTTGCTTGCCACAAGGTGAACCAATCCAAGTGTATGGCACTCACGTATCCAGGAGCCCATAGACTCCAACAAAAGCATCCAAAGGATTTCCAATGAAAATATCAACATGTGGACAATCGTTCATAAAAGTAGACAGAGGAGTGTTGTCCTCAACAGAATCAAGCTGCAGATTACCATCCTTGTGCCCAAAATACACTTTTTACATTATCAATATTCCTCCCAGGGCTTGTAAATTCTGCAAAATTTGTTCTACTATTTTATTTCTTCAACCACTCTTAGGGTTTGGTAAGAATGGTTGTATAGTATGCATGGGTTCTGTTGTGTGCAAAAACTCCTGTTGTACATTTTTGTGTGGTAGACATAGTGGGTTTAGAGAACGCTTTTTCCCCAGCCCCCATTTTTGTTGGTTTAATTAACCTTTTTGCCTACGGTCCAGCATCTGTGGCTCAGCCCTAAAACATGTGAAAGCTTCACAATAGGCTCTAACATTATTAAAAAAAAATGTATATTAGCCTCTTTCAAAACTCCACCTCCGATACTGTGCTTTTGCAAAATGGAGTGTCACTTACTCAAAATGACTTTCACTGGGGCTGTCCATTTGCCTTTTGTCAGAGGTTATTGGTGTTTAGGGACTTTTACACTGTGCAATACCAAATATTTTTATTTTTGATAATCTAATTTCAACTGTACGTATTTTGTAGGGCAGATATTAATGTCTCAGGATCTAAACGTGCCTGGGAGTCCTTCAACATTTGTAATGAGAGCTTGAAACATGTAAATAGTAGTTTCTTACGGTTATAGATTTTTGTATTGTAGCATATATTTTCATATATATTTTTCAAGTGACATAGATTTTCTCTCTGCCTTTGAGAATCCATTAATTATGGCTGCTCCTTGCAAGGGAGCAAGAATGCACCCTGCCTCATTCCCCTTTTTATGGGGAACTTGGCTGAGCATTCTCTGTTTGCCATACCGTACCCTCGCGCCAGCCCCCTATATAGTTCCTTTATGAACAAAAACAAGGGTAGGTCCAATGCCAGGTCTTTAAGGATTTACCACAGCATGACTTGTTTGACACAATCAAAGGCAGAGCATAGGTACACGAAAGTGAGAAAAGGTTTCCCTTTCTTAGCTTTTGTGTATTTGTCGATGATCAGTGACAAATTTAGTCCCTGTTCAATCATGCCTAAACCTGGTCGAAAACCATATTGGAAGACTGATAAAACTCCTGTAACTTCGACCCAGGTCTCAAGCGTATTTAAAATAACCCTCCCGGCTATTTTCATAAAGGCGTCCAATAAGGATATCGGGCGATAACATTTAGGTTAATTTCTGTTCCCTTTCTTGAATATGGGTATCATTATGGCTTCCGCCCAAGTTGGAAAAAACCCATGACGGATACAACTACTTAATACATTAGATAAAAGCGTTGTCCATAGCCCTATATTAAACCTGTAGACATCCACCGGGATGCCATCTGGCCCTGGTGCTTTCCTTGAGGCACTATCATTAATTGCCTTGGTTACTTCTTCTATGAGGTTTGTCTCTCTATTATTAAAAAAAGGGGCGTTGACCGCTTTCCAGAAGCCAGTGTTATCTTTATTTATACAGGCCTCATGCAGGGCATCCCACACCTCCCTTTTTAAAGTTGCTCTACGTGTTTTTTGGGCCAGATGATACAGTGATCTCGCCTGCCTTATTTTTTCCCTGCACCTCGGTTCAGCATGCAGGGCCTTTTTTAAACTGGATAAGGCCTTTGTACAATCCTTGTCAAACCAGCCCCGTAGGGGTTGCTGTCCTTGGCATTTTTGCCCTGTTAATAACTTCCTGGCCTCAGCAGTGATTTTAAGAAAGGCATTGAATATTTCTTTATCCTACCTATCTTGTAAGAGGCATGTCACTATTTCTTCTGAACAGTTATTATTCAGGCCTGTGAGGAATACTCCGGGATCCACTTTTGCCTAATTTAACATATATCCATTTGTACTGGCAAGATAAATATCAGTTTGATATAAAGGATTCATATCAAGTTTTTTCTGCAGTCCACTTAGCGAGAGCTCTAGGCTGATAGGGTAGTGATCACTCATAATAATATTAAGGGTCTTGCAAGAGGTTACACTCTGGGAGTATCTATTGGAAGTTAGGACGAAATCGATGATCAAATTACAGCCTCTTCCATTAAAAGTTGGTTTAAACGGGATGGGGTGAGACCTCAGTTCATTAGCGTAACCAAGATCAAATTGAAACGCGATGTCATTCAGTAGATCACCCAAGAGTGTATGTGAGAAATGAGTGGGTGTTTCTTCCTTATCATGATCCAACCCACAAATGCCTTGTTCGCTGAATTATTTACAACAAGGGGTGGTGAGGGACAGAGTCTCTGAATTAAGCAGAAAGCTCTCACCCAGTCAAAAGATCAGGGCTAGATCCAACACCGTTTTTTAGCTCACTGCACCATCCCAGTTTCAGAACCTGACTGTATGCAAATTAGTCTGTTCCTGTCCCAGTGCATGATGGGAACAGGACAAACCAAACTACAGAAGCCAATTCTTACACTGGGAAGGAAACAAGCTCCCGGGGACCGGTTTCTGGCATTACAGCCGTCTTCGGCCCGGTTTGCTTGAATCCTGATGGTGCAATGAGCAAGGGTCTCACATCTGAGAATACCCTTCCACGCTTAGGGTGGACAAAAATATTTACAACAAGGGGTGGTGAGGGACAGAGTCTCTGAATTAAGCAGAAAGCTCTCACCCAGTCAAAAGATCAGGGCTAGATCCAACACCGTTTTTTAGCTCACTGCACCATCCCAGTTTCAGAACCTGACTGTATGCAAATTAGTCTGTTCCTGTCCCAGTGCATGATGGGAACAGGACAAACCAAACTACAGAAGCCAATTCTTACACTGGGAAGGAAACAAGCTCCCGGGGACCGGTTTCTGGCATTACAGCCGTCTTCGGCCCGGTTTGCTTGAATCCTGATGGTGCAATGAGCAAGGGTCTCACATCTGAGAATACCCTTCCACGCTTAGGGTGGACAAAAATATTTACAACAAGGGGTGGTGAGGGACAGAGTCTCTGAATTAAGCAGAAAGCTCTCACCCAGTCAAAAGATCAGGGCTAGATCCAACACCGTTTTTTAGCTCACTGCACCATCCCAGTTTCAGAACCTGACTGTATGCAAATTAGTCTGTTCCTGTCCCAGTGCATGATGGGAACAGGACAAACCAAACTACAGAAGCCAATTCTTACACTGGGAAGGAAACAAGCTCCCGGGGACCGGTTTCTGGCATTACAGCCGTCTTCGGCCCGGTTTGCTTGAATCCTGATGGTGCAATGAGCAAGGGTCTCACATCTGAGAATACCCTTCCACGCTTAGGGTGGACAAAAATATTTACAACAAGGGGTGGTGAGGGACAGAGTCTCTGAATTAAGCAGAAAGCTCTCACCCAGTCAAAAGATCAGGGCTAGATCCAACACCGTTTTTTAGCTCACTGCACCATCCCAGTTTCAGAACCTGACTGTATGCAAATTAGTCTGTTCCTGTCCCAGTGCATGATGGGAACAGGACAAACCAAACTACAGAAGCCAATTCTTACACTGGGAAGGAAACAAGCTCCCGGGGACCGGTTTCTGGCATTACAGCCGTCTTCGGCCCGGTTTGCTTGAATCCTGATGGTGCAATGAGCAAGGGTCTCACATCTGAGAATACCCTTCCACGCTTAGGGTGGACAAAAATATTTACAACAAGGGGTGGTGAGGGACAGAGTCTCTGAATTAAGCAGAAAGCTCTCACCCAGTCAAAAGATCAGGGCTAGATCCAACACTGTTTTTTAGCTCACTGCACCATCCCAGTTTCAGAACCTGACTGTATGCAAATTAGTCTGTTCCTGTCCCAGTGCATGATGGGAACAGGACAAACCAAACTACAGAAGCCAATTCTTACACTGGGAAGGAAACAAGCTCCCGGGGACCGGTTTCTGGCATTACAGCCGTCTTCGGCCCGGTTTGCTTGAATCCTGATGGTGCAATGAGCAAGGGTATGGCAGGGTATACTCAGACATGAGTCCCTTTCTCACTGCTCCATCAGGATTCAAGCAAGCCGGGCCGAAGAGGCTGAAATGCCAGAAACCGGTCCCCGGTAGCTTGTCTCCTTTCTGGTAAAGAATTGGCTTGGTAGTTTAGTCTGCCCTGTTCCCATGATGCACTGGGCCAGGGACAGACTGATTTGCATATAGCCAGGTTCTGAGCTGGGATGGGGCAGTGAGATAAATAACGGTGATGGATCAAGCCCTGATCTTTGGACTGGGTAAGAGTGGTCTGCTCAATTCAGACACTCTGTTCATCACCACCCCCTTTTGTAAATCGATTTTGGCCACTATAGGTGTGGCAGGGTATACTCAGACATGAGTCCCTTTCTCACTGCTCCATCAGGATTCAAGCAAGCCGGGCCGAAGAGGCTGAAATGCCAGAAACCAGTCCCCGGTAGCTTGTCTCCTTTCTGGTAAAGAATTGGCTTGGTAGTTTAGTCTGCCCTGTTCCCATGATGCACTGGGCCAGGGACAGACTGATTTGCATATAGCCAGGTTCTGAGCTGGGATGGGGCAGTGAGATAAATAACGGTGATGGATCAAGCCCTGATCTTTGGACTGGGTAAGAGTGGTCTGCTCAATTCAGACACTCTGTTCATCACCACCCCCTTTTGTAAATCGATTTTGGCCACTATAGGTGTGGCAGGGTATACTCAGACATGAGTCCCTTTCTCACTGCTCCATCAGGATTCAAGCAAGCCGGGCCGAAGAGGCTGAAATGCCAGAAACCGGTCCCCGGTAGCTTGTCTCCTTTCTGGTAAAGAATTGGCTTGGTAGTTTAGTCTGCCCTGTTCCCATGATGCACTGGGCCAGGGACAGACTGATTTGCATATAGCCAGGTTCTGAGCTGGGATGGGGCAGTGAGATAAATAACGGTGATGGATCAAGCCCTGATCTTTGGACTGGGTAAGAGTGGTCTGCTCAATTCAGACACTCTGTTCATCACCACCCCCTTTTGTAAATCGATTTTGGCCACTATAGGTGTGGCAGGGTATACTCAGACATGAGTCCCTTTCTCACTGCTCCATCAGGATTCAAGCAAGCCGGGCCGAAGAGGCTGAAATGCCAGAAACCGGTCCCCGGTAGCTTGTCTCCTTTCTGGTAAAGAATTGGCTTGGTAGTTTAGTCTGCCCTGTTCCCATGATGCACTGGGCCAGGGACAGACTGATTTGCATATAGCCAGGTTCTGAGCTGGGATGGGGCAGTGAGATAAATAACGGTGATGGATCAAGCCCTGATCTTTGGACTGGGTAAGAGTGGTCTGCTCAATTCAGACACTCTGTTCATCACCACCCCCTTTTGTAAATCGATTTTGGCCACTATAGGTGTGGCAGGGTATACTCAGACATGAGTCCCTTTCTCACTGCTCCATCAGGATTCAAGCAAGCCGGGCCGAAGAGGCTGAAATGCCAGAAACCGGTCCCCGGTAGCTTGTCTCCTTTCTGGTAAAGAATTGGCTTGGTAGTTTAGTCTGCCCTGTTCCCATGATGCACTGGGCCAGGGACAGACTGATTTGCATATAGCCAGGTTCTGAGCTGGGATGGGGCAGTGAGATAAATAACGGTGATGGATCAAGCCCTGATCTTTGGACTGGGTAAGAGTGGTCTGCTCAATTCAGACACTCTGTTCATCACCACCCCCTTTTGTAAATCGATTTTGGCCACTATAGGTGTGGCAGGGTATACTCAGACATGAGTCCCTTTCTCACTGCTCCATCAGGATTCAAGCAAGCCGGGCCGAAGAGGCTGAAATGCCAGAAACCGGTCCCCGGTAGCTTGTCTCCTTTCTGGTAAAGAATTGGCTTGGTAGTTTAGTCTGCCCTGTTCCCATGATGCACTGGGCCAGGGACAGACTGATTTGCATATAGCCAGGTTCTGAGCTGGGATGGGGCAGTGAGATAAATAACGGTGATGGATCAAGCCCTGATCTTTGGACTGGGTAAGAGTGGTCTGCTCAATTCAGACACTCTGTTCATCACCACCCCCTTTTGTAAATCGATTTTGGCCACTATAGGTGTGGCAGGGTATACTCAGACATGAGTCCCTTTCTCACTGCTCCATCAGGATTCAAGCAAGCCGGGCCGAAGAGGCTGAAATGCCAGAAACCGGTCCCCGGTAGCTTGTCTCCTTTCTGGTAAAGAATTGGCTTGGTAGTTTAGTCTGCCCTGTTCCCATGATGCACTGGGCCAGGGACAGACTGATTTGCATATAGCCAGGTTCTGAGCTGGGATGGGGCAGTGAGATAAATAACGGTGATGGATCAAGCCCTGATCTTTGGACTGGGTAAGAGTGGTCTGCTCAATTCAGACACTCTGTTCATCACCACCCCCTTTTGTAAATCGATTTTGGCCACTATAGGTGTGGCAGGGTATACTCAGACATGAGTCCCTTTCTCACTGCTCCATCAGGATTCAAGCAAGCCGGGCCGAAGAGGCTGAAATGCCAGAAACCGGTCCCCGGTAGCTTGTCTCCTTTCTGGTAAAGAATTGGCTTGGTAGTTTAGTCTGCCCTGTTCCCATGATGCACTGGGCCAGGGACAGACTGATTTGCATATAGCCAGGTTCTGAGCTGGGA
Organism: Lissotriton vulgaris; assembly: GCF_964263255.1. Lineage (NCBI taxonomy): Eukaryota > Metazoa > Chordata > Amphibia > Caudata > Salamandridae > Lissotriton > Lissotriton vulgaris. The sequence goes on along the minus strand of NC_141685.1, from coordinate 669,379,008 downwards.
TGGGGCAGTGAGATAAATAACGGTGATGGATCAAGCCCTGATCTTTGGACTGGGTAAGAGTGGTCTGCTCAATTCAGACACTCTGTTCATCACCACCCTCTTTTGTAAATTGTTCGCTGAATTGGCACAAAGTGCAGTTGAAATCTCCCACCCAGATAATAAGCGTGTCTCCCGTCGCTTTTTCCTCAAGATGTTTTATCGATGTACCTAAATTAGTTAGGACATTAGTTTTCTGGACTATGGGGATGTTGTTATATAGATTTATCAAAACTGCATCCCTTTCTCACCAACATTCATGGTCAGTATCTGGTAATGCTCACTTTTTTCTCTAATATGCATGTGAGTGACCCCTGCGGAATATGAAATATAGGTGCATAAACCTCCTTTATTACTAGTGCATGCCGGATTATTGAATTTTTGGTAACCAATTTTATGCATCTCCTCTACTGCCCATGTTTCCTGAAGGCAAATTATGGCATGGTCATTAATATGAGGTAACCACTGGGAGTCTTTCCCTTTTGCAACAAAACCGGCGATATTCCATGTTAAAAGTTTGCATAATTTAGAAGGTTTTGAAGTAATCACCTCTCCTACATATACCTCTTGGGTGGCTATTCTTGTATGCTTAATTTGGTTATTTTTACTTGGACTATTTGCAGAGGCTAAGCTTCTGACCTCCCCTACCCTGCTAACATCTTCTGGCAGCGATTGCTCGAATGCATTCATGGGTTTGATATTACATTTTAATCCCTTATTTTCTACATGTCTCCCCATTGTCGAAGGTGTGCCCATTTCGATTTTATTAGCTCCCCTCCCTGTTATCGCAATGGGTCAATCTAGTTCATCCAATTCCGTTAGTGGATCGAAACGATTATGTAATGGAATTTTTTCTCCACCTGGATGTCCCTCGTTGGAGTCCTTTATAAATTTTCTAAAAACAGGGCCTGCAATGGGCTAGTTCCCTTTGGGCCTAAGGGTACCAGTATTTGGTGGATAAAAAGCTCCTAGTGGCAATACAGTTATTTCATCATTGCTAAAAGTGACATTTCCTAACCTGTTGAGGATTGTATACACTAGTCTGGGGTCACTAAATGTCAGAACCACACAATCACCCTGTAGCACTTTTCTTTCTCTACCCACCCAGGCAACCCGTCTAGCCATTTTGAAGTGTTTGAATAATGTCTCAGTGAGGCCACTATGCCTTCTCAGCCAATGGAGGGACTTATTACGGAGTTCAACCCACGTTTCTAGATCAGGAGATTTCACTACTGGTGCATTAGCCAAGATCACCACATATTGTGTAACATCTGGCGGCAATTCAAGGCAAGTGTGTGTATGTGTCTCCCGAGTTTGCCTTAGATCCATTCCCTTTGATCCCAACCTATTTCTATGTCCATTTTCCCCCCCACCAGCCTATTAATCTAACAAAAAGAGTGTTGATCATTCCTGCCTACATTATGTTCGTGTATCGGTGGTCTAGGGATAGTGTCCTTAGTCAGTGAATTTGGAGTAATTATATGGGTTACGGTTTGGAGCCCACTCATAGGGATGTTTTCCTGGGCATGAACTGAACTGCCCTGCCTATTTATGCAAGTTTTTCCCAGGAGGTTTCCCTCTAGATTTGCCACTCTCTCCGTTAGTTTCCCTAAAGCAATCTCTCCAAACCTATGCAGTTCCTCTATACTTTTTGATATATTATCCGAGGCTAAGGATTGACTCGCCAACTGTGTATGGATAGTAGTTTTTTTGGGGCCTGGGGTGTTTTTACAGGTGCATTGTGTTGGCATTTTGCCCTGGCCTGGCCTTTTCTTGCCTTGTAATATAACCTGTGTGCCACCTACTGCTAAATTCCCTTCACTCAACCCTTGTATTACAAAAAAAATAAAAACCAAATTAACATAAAATACTGCCCCACAACCCCTTACATTGCAGCCTGCCTGAAATCAAACAGTCTTCCCTGTGCAATCAAACAGTCTTCCCTGTGCAGTACCCAGAATATGAAATGTTTTATGTTCTCCTTTTCAGGTCTTTCGTGGATTTAATTTAATTAAATATGTGATTCTTGAAAACGAAATAATCCAGAAACATGTATTCCCTCAGTAAGGACACTGGAAAAATACCTGCTCTACATTGATCAAATCCATTCCTGAAGCCCGGTTCACGTTCTGTTACTTGCTATTTTTCAAAATGGGATCTGACCAGCACAGGGCTTTGAATAAGGCCTGTGTGCTAAAGGATGAAGTAGGCACCTAATATGGGGGTTTTGATAAGGAAACGTAACTATGAATCTCGTTTCAGCATCACTGTTTTCACTCAGTATCCATCAATTCTCTTTTGTCAAATTGTACTGCATTTTTAACCTGAGTTCTCATGTAACCAAGCCATCTACAGTGAATGCACAAGCTAGGCTTTACTAGTAGACCACTAAATCATTATGTCATTCTCCGTGCAATGCACAGCTATATCTCACTTGCATTTCACTTACTCACGTGAGGCACATTTTCTAAAGCAACTCCAGTCTCTGCAATTTCATTTTTAAATGGCTTGCTTTGGTGCACTGCACAGAAATTGTATGCAGTTGTCCAACTGATTTTGTCTCCAAGGCTTGAAAATAATTTCAAGTGTTTTTTTGGCACAGGACATGAATTTAAGGGCAAATGATTCAATAAGCTTTGCAGTGAAGCTGCATACATATTAGCAGAGGTAGGTCTCAAGGGAGAACCTTGCGGAACGTCAGAAGAAATACATGTAATGGTTGAACAAAAAGGTAGTAAAGTGGTTGCCTTGGAATGATTCTGAAGAATGGAAGGAAGCCACTAGGGCTTTCCCAGCCAGACTAATCTCATACAGTCTAGTAGTAAGGACTGAATGAGATACAGCATCCAAACCTGCAGAAAGATTGAGTAGGATTAGGGCAGCAATTACACTCTGATTTTTAATAACATGGCTCATTGGTGCTACAGGGTCTCCTTTGGTACCATGATACGCTACAATGCCAACTTCAGCTGCACTGTGAGGAAATCCTCCTGCTGGTCATATATGAGCTGTTTATTTAAGCAAACCTACTTTTGCAGCAACCCCTCATAACTCCGCTTTAGATGAACTGTCAAAAAATTCTCCTTCTTCAGCAAAATCTTATTTCTTTAATCTTTAAGTAAATAGCCAAGTAAATGTGAATTGTATAGACTGATCTCCTTGTTAACCCCGGATGGAAACTCTTCTCCAATCTTGCATTCAGAATGGTAAATCATTATTTGGGCAAATTGGTCCATGACATTCGAAAGGCGATTGTCTTTTGCTGAGCACTGAATGAATCTGAATTACCTAGTTAGCTGTGCGAAAGTCAGTCTCTCTGGACAATTGAGCAGGAGAACATATCGATAAGTTTAGGTGAGCTTTTCTGTGGCTTAGCACTGAACACCAGGATTTTGAAACAAACTTGTTGAAATCTAATTTTCTGGCAATGATGACATTTATAGAGGCTATTTTTTCCAGCAAGGAGAGCCGCAAGGATGTCTCAACCCATGGGGTCTTAAACCTGTTTTTGAATTATTATCTGTAATTAAGTTCTGAATAATGGAAAACAAGCAAGTTCAATATTTCAAAATTCAAATATAGTTAGAACTACAGTACGTAGTGTCAGACGGTAAACTACCATTACTTCATGTCAGACACTTTGGAAAAACCCCAAAAAGAGGTCAACCCTGTAACTCAGATTCTCTCAGCCTGCCAACTTGCTCTCGCCCCTCCCGGCTGGGATTTCTCCACCTACACCTACTGTGCTATGTAATGCCATGGCACACAGCAGATGGGGCAGTGTCTGACACTGGGTTGTGCATGGCTGGATACCCACTTAACTCTTTCTCTTACACTGCCCTGAATACAAATGGATTCAAGAAGCATACACACACACACACACACACACATTTTTGGGGGAAAGTAAAGACTGCCTTAAAATACCAGACAAGGAAAAACTCTGCTTCGTACCTGGAAAATTCCCCCAAAACACTACATTCCTAGACAGTTTATTTAGGATTATAATGAGAAAGTACATCCAGTATCGAAAACAGCACTAATTTAGAGCTAGGAGATATCTAAAAGGAGACTGGAACAAGAAGAAGCACCACATTCAACCACTACAGATAGGTCTGGACACTGGCAGTGAAGAACACTGGTTAGGATGAGGAGTCTGAGCCTGAACCTGAGTTAATGTTGCTGAACAAAGTTGGAACTGGGTGAAGCACCGTTTAAAGGGAATTGCTGGTTGTAATGTGATCCTGTCCAGAGGAATGGATCACTATACTTAGGACAGGACTATACCCTAGGCTTGGCACTCACACTCACTCAGAAATTACTGGTGTGGGTGGGCGTGAACCAGATAGGGACAATTGGACAGCAGTAGATACAAATGGAAAGGCCTTTAAAGGAGACTACTGGTTGGAGGGCGGCTAACCTGGAAAAAGTATCAGAAGCAATGATCATGGGAAACTAAGCATCAACAGTCAAGCCGGACCAATGGGTGTGACTGGATCATAGGCAAGGGGTCTACTGAAGGAAATTTATGATTGGTAGATTCCAAGCATGTTTAGAGCATGTGAGACAGAGGAAGGGTGGGACCCATGGAAGAGGCACTGAAGAAAGTGCAAGATACCCAGATGGAAGGGAAACAGGTGAATAACGATTGTATTGTAGGGGGCATCCATGTATTCTGCAGCCGAAGAACATTAGGAGATGACCATGTGAGGGATAGAAGTGTTAGAAGAAGGTGAAATATAAGAAGGAGAAGGTAACAAGGCAGACAAGAGTCAGCTATATGAGGAATGGGACTGGAGAAATGGGGACTGGAAAGAATGAATTGACCGAAAAGGTCGGCCAGATTATTAATTACTTCTTAGCTCTTTAATTGGAGGATGAGTGGAATAGTTTCAGTCCAGTGTGCTCAAAGCCCCTTGTCAGGATTCCAAAATCGTGCCTGGAAACATACTTCAGTGTGTAAGCTATTATTTGAATGAAATAGAAATGCAGATACCCCCAGAAGAGCTGAATTGTATAATGTATCAATAACTCATCTTTATCCCAAATGTACATGCTCACTTTTCCATCTGGGAACACACAGTACTCTAACTGAGCAGAGAGAGTGCTTGTGTCTTCCCAAGCGAGAGCACAGAGTGTGGGTGAATGTACAAAAAATGCCTGGGGATAACATTGTTGCCTGTTGGTGTATACTTTGGGGATCAGCACATCAATGCGAATTACATTTGTGCAAGGCTGCTAGATTAGGCAAAGAAATGGTGGCTGACGTGCCTCTCTGAAGGTGCATGTGATTCATTGTAAAACAACGAATTGTTTAAGTATCCCAAATATGTACCCAAAGTGAACATCTACCTTCAATAGCATCCAAGAACTATGATGTAGCTGTAAAACTTGCAAAGTTTTAGCAGCTGATGAAATACAATGTCAAAAGACACAGCTAAATCATGATCATCTTTTTTTAACGATGTATTTAAAAAGTTGGCTAGTGTTTCGAAGAATAGCATAAAAAGCACTGTTTCTACCATTCACACACACAAACTCTAGCAACAAGCTGGAGACAACCTGTATGTTCCCTGGAGCTGATATGTATTACTGCAAAATACGCTAGTGTAGGAAATTTGGTTACTGATTGAGGAGGATGAAATCCTACTAAAGCATCAACCACAATCCTTGTCAGGTAGCAGCTACAAGCAAACCCAAAATTAATCTCTGCTTGCCCCCCTGGTAGCCTGGCACAAACACTGTCAGGCTCAACTTAGGGACAATGTGTAAAGTATTTATGCAGCACTTCAAGCAGTAATAAAGTGAAAACACAACACAAGAAAAATCCTAAACCCATTCAGACAAATAGAGTGACATGTAATAAATCATTTCAAACTAAAACTTCAAAAGTCCAATCAGTAGAATGGGAGATATGCAATTTTAAAGGCTGCAGCCATGTAGTGCCCAAAAGAAGAACACACCATTTGTGGTATCTGGTTGTGCGAGGTCGGGTGAAAGTCACAAGTTCAGGCCCACCAGGATGGAGCACGGGTCAGATACAGGGACCAGGTTATTCCAGCTGAAAAAGTTACTTTCTCAAAGTCCAGTTAAAAAATTACAGTTCGCAGTGGAGGGGGCTGCCAGAAGCAGCGAGAGCGTCAATGATGGTTGTGGCTGTAGCGCGAAGAGCAGGCCGGGCGCTGTGGATGTACATTGCTGTAGTGCTAATATCCTGTTGGGCATTGGGGATGGTCATTGCTGAAGTTTTATATTGGTGGTCACCGTGGGCTATCAATGCTGTAGCACAGAGTGCAGATCTCGCTTGGCCAGTGGTCACTGTAGTGCAAAGGTCACCGGAGCTTCGCGTATGTGGTCGGTGCAAGCGGCAAGATCTCGGTGCTAACAACCCCGTTCAAGGTTATGAAGAGCCTAAAACTTCAGAGAGAATTCAACTGATGCTACACCAAGAGACCAGGCTTGACTGGCACCACTTGTGGATCAGGAACTCTCTCCAACAGAGGCCAGAAGGGCGCTGGCAGGTTCATTTGCAACTAGAGGCAGCAGGTCAGCTGGGCAGTTGCAGGGTGGGCCTCTGGAGTCTGTTATATCCCTGCAGCTCAGAACAGTAGGTCAGGCAGCAGACCTTTGGAGTAACTTCAGTATGGGATGAAGGGTGCTGTAGGTCTAGTCTTCCCTCTTAGCAAGCAGGGCAAGCCTCAAGCAGCAGGGCAGCAGAGCGTCCTTCTTCTGTAGTATCCACAAGTCCATGATTGTACTGAAGAGTTGGATTGAGGGGCCAATATTTATACCTGGTGCCAGCTTTAAAGTAGGAGATGTTTCCAGAGGTATCCACCCCATGAGGTGGCTGAAGCTTCCTCCCTCCCTTCTGTGGCCCAGCATGCCTGGGTGTACGAAAGACTAGTGTGAAACAATTTGTGTGTGTGCTGAGAAAGAGTCTTTGTGATGTGCAAGTGTGGTAGGTGACAGCACCTTCCCCTCATCCTGACCGAGATGGCAAATCCTGCCAACACCTATTACTCCTGTGTCCCGCTGTCTGGTAGCAATACACAAATATCAACTCCCAGTTACACTAGTCATGTGACCCAGGAGTAGGGTGAAGGCACCAAATAGATGGGACAAGAAAATGCCAACTTTCTAAAAGTGATATAATTAGAGGGCGACATTTGCGTCCCCAGCTGCTGCACTTTTGAAATGAGGAAACACTCCTCGTAATTGAACCATACTTTCACATTTTGACCCAAGTAATCCATAATAATCCAATGAATGTATCCCATTTTTGTAATCCATATGCTTCCAGGATTATTTAATCACTCCAGAGACAGCCAGATGAAACAAGAATGTTTTAATTCACATTTTCAAATGTCATATGTTGCTCAGCTTAAACATAGACACGCGCTTTCAACATTCCTTCGAACAAGCCAAAATGAAACCCAAAGCATTTCGAACTCTTCATTAGTTCTTCATCGGGGGTAATGAAATAAATTAGAAAGGGCCACGTAAACAAATACCCAAAAATACAAACCATATATTACTATTCATTAAATAATTCAAATATAACCTGTGTGCCACCTACTGCTAAATTACCTTCACTCAACCCTTGTATTACATAAAAAAAATAAAACCAAATTAAAATAAAATACTGCCCCACAACCCCTTACATTACAGCCTGCCTGAAATCAAACAGCGTTACCTACGAAACATTGCTCCATTGACTCTCCCTCCTTTATAAAAGTGGCATTTTCAGAATTGTGACTTAAAATTACATTTTACTATCAAAGGGGGTTTTAAATTACAATTCTTTAGACACCAAACGCACATTCTTACCTGCTTCTAATTACATGTTATCACTTTTAAATGTACTAAGTTAACCTAATGTTATTCTGTAGAGAGGTGAGCCTTGCAGTAGTGAAAAACTAATTTAAGAATGTTTAGTACCAGAACATGTAAAAGTTAAAAGCAAATGTACAACTATTTAAATACACTGCAACCTGCCCTATGGGCTGTTTGGGGCTTAACCTAGGGTTGGCATAAATATTAACAAGCATTTGCAATGCAATCTGTCTCGCCTTAGGGACCTTATACATTTTTAGCTATGCAGCATATTATCTTGGGTGCTAGAAGATTTACTGTTTTTTACTGTGTAACTGTAGCTTTGTACCTACTTCAAAAACTAGTTATACCAGATGCTGGGTTCAATTGTAAACCACACAATGGAAAATATGACACCAAGAGCATGGTCAATGCTTTTCTTCGGCACAAACGCTCTTTGGTCGAGACCAATGAGTAATGACTTGGTACAATCCATTTCAGTAGTGTCAGCACCGGTCTCACACACGTACACAGTGTACCTGGTTCACATAGGCAGAGTTTAGTCGGGCAAAATTAATTCTCAATAGTGAAATGGTATATCAACAATGTCCTTGTGAAACTGGGTATCCTCCTTCCCGCCGCCCACCCGCTTTTGTTTTCTGGGTCTTACTTAAAAGTAGAAGCTGACAATTATACTGACCACAGCTTAATTTGGGTTTGTGGCTGCAGGTGATGGGCACCGACACTCGCTTTTGAGGACCTTGACTTTTTTCATCATGGAACTTTGATGATGAAAATCCAGAGCAAGACAATGGAGACAGAAAGATGAAAATGACAACCGTGAGAAGAAGAAAAATAGAATAAAATAATAAAAAATAAATTAAGAGGAAGTGTAGGTAGTTGGTAGTAAAAGAAGCAAAAGGGGCAATCAAAACCAGGTAGCCTAGGTATTCGGAACCGGCAGTATAGAGTAGTGGCACTGAAGGTTAAGAAAAGCTATCGCCCCACTCATTTATTTGCACAAATCAAGCACGGCACAAAACATCAGAAACTGAAGACTAAACATATGTTTCACAGCAGGGTAAATCTAAAATACTGAAGAAACCCAAATCAGTAAAATGACAAACACAAACGAGTTACTACATAATATATTTGATATGACCCACAAAGGCTACCAGGGATAGTTCAACCGCAGACAAAAGTAAACTCAGGGAACATCAAAATATTATTCCTAATATAAATTTCAGTTAACTAGTCGCAAATGTTTTATTAAAGATCTGGGTACAGCATATGACTTTTGGCACATTGAACTGTATATGACCCCAAGCGGAAAAAGGCAAATTTTGAAGAAGAAAACATATTGCGATAGTAACAGCTAGAACATGATACAGAGTAAATAAAATAATCTTGTTAACAGAATACGTGAAAAAGACACTAAATCCAGACTTTCTGATGAGCTCATTGCTGAAAAATCCCCTTGAGGTAATTTTACCTGGAATTCCCTCTTACGCTATAGTTGGGAGGGAATCGGAAAAACATGATCCGGTGGCAGTGGGCTTTTTCGGTGTAAATATGGATTTGCCACAATTTCCACATAATCCATAATTTGATGCATGATTTACAGTTTTTAATAAAATAATATATGCTTCCAGCTAAAGTGTACTAAAGTTATTATATACATTGCACACAGGGTGCAACTCTGCAACAAGTTGCTGTTGACTGCTGCATTCAGGCACTTAAAGTGGTGACGTAGGTCCAGAACTTGAAGCCATCCTTTAAAGGTTCACTGACTTGTGTCTTTTATCACGAATGTTACTATAAGTGGAGAGAATGGTTCATGAAATTGTTGTGTTTCACTGTTTACACATTTCAGATGCTGTTCTCACAGTAGCAGTTATTTCATGAGGACATCTCACACACCTTTTAAATGCTTCATATCCTCCATCACATGAAGACCTGCCATGAAACACATAGTAAACATGAACGTATGGCTCTGCATGACTTTTTGAATGAGGCAGACCCTTACACCCCTTCACTGTAAACACGGGGTGGGCTCACCCACGCTCTCGGGTCATAGTACGGAGGTTGTTTTTGCTGTCTGCGGCGCTCCCTACCCTGCGCAGAGTTGCACACACCACTCTGAAAGCACTCAAACCGTGCCACATGAGCTGACATTGTGCTAGACCAACACCGAGATGAATCAACGAAGCCTCCAGTGTTACCTGCCATCCCTGGCCTTGCCACTCACAGCCCGAGCCTGACAAGAAAAAAAGTAGTGTGGTGAAACAAAACATATGGCCACTAATGAAAGGATCCATGTAGCAGGGCCACTCGCCAGAGTATTAACAAATCAGTCACAAAGCTGGACATATGCGGACTGTTAACTAATGAAATCAATGGAAGTTGAAACATCAGACCAAGTAGCCAATGAAAAAGTGGTGGGCGTGTTGAGACTCCGCTGAGGGATTACAGCATGCCTCACAGAGCAGTGCATGCACGCCGACTCTAGGCTCAACCTAAAAAGGTTTGGCCCTTTTAAAAGGTTCAGTTTGCCAGGTCGAAATAGTAGTTTAAGACAGCTCACAGAGGCTTCAAAGGCAGGTATGATAGATGTTTAAAGGCTACTTAAGCAGATGGCACAATCAGTTCTGCAGGCTCACAAGTCACATTTAATTTACAAGCCCTTGGTACAGGTAGCACCACTTTATTAGGGGCTTAACTAGTAAATGAAATTGCCAATAGGGTGTAAGCCAATGTTACAATGTTTCAGGCAGAGAGCACAAGCACTTTAGCACCAGTTAGCAGAGTCCTACGGCCAGTAAACCCGGAGGATTGAAGGCAGACCATGCCTAGGATGTCCGGTCCAACACCTGGCATTACCGATGCATCTTCCTGTGTTTATTGATGCAGAGTTGAAGATTTGCTTGCTTACTGGAATTCTTTTTTCCCACTCATCACCATTTCCGTCTCACTGATAATGAACACCTTAGCTTTTTCTTACATTCAGTGGCCGAGCAATAAGATTTAAGTTGCATTCAGAACTGATCACATCTTGGATGCAGGATCCTGGCCCCTGAGTCATAAGGGGTACGGTCCTGTGCTGAACGTTGGTGGTTGTTGCTGTTGTTTTTTAATAAAACAATCTAAGAACGTTTGTTCCACTTTAAACAAAATCTTTTTTGAGACCTTCTTGTCATACTGATCCCAAGAGAATGATTTACTGGGATAGCCCCACTGATGCACTGGAAAGGGCTAAAGCCTCTTTTCTAGTGGCTTGGAAAAGGTTTTGGCAGGTGTACCCAGACAGAGTACAGATTAGAGGATGAACACGGGGTAATGCATTAGTACAATGAAGTGTGCACAGCTGATTGACACTGGACTTAGGTCTACAGGATACATAGGTCAGACGTAGGGCAAATAATAAAATGATGGGTCCAAGTTAGGACAGCAGTTTGGCAGGGAACCCACAATAGCAAAGAAATCAGTGTCATTATCTAATCTTAGTCTTGATTTCGTATTCGGGTGTTACAGGCCTTGACAATCCTCTCTGGGATCTGATAGGTAAGCAGTAGAGGAGTGTGAACCATTGGCCTGTTCTCAACAACCTTGGGCGAACTTGTGTTGATATGTTGGTACAAATTTAGATCTAGCAGACACCTGCAGAAAGATGGGTGCAAAATTGTGAGACTGCGCGGAGCACACCAGCGTGGTATGAGCTGCTCCGCCATTGGACAGGCACAGTGGATGTCATCTGCCGTTGCCAAGAGATGTACCAAGCACTTGACCATCTCTTAGTCAAACCTCTACCGCAGCTGCTTAGTAGAGTCCTGTCAGATATATCCTGCTTTTGAAATAGAATTGATATACAGGAGATTTCCCACCAAGCCTTGGCCAATCCCTGAAAGGCTTTCACATCGCTTTCACTCCTGTCCTAGTAATTGTCAAAGTGCTATCTCACATGAGGGTCAGGAGCCAATCGATTTCCGGGAGAGCCCTTCAGTGGCATTTTGAGCTCATGCAGATTGCTCAGATCAATGCATTGCCTAGAACAGGGATACTCAAAGTATGGCCAGGGGCTGCATGCGGCCCTCCTGAACTTTAAGTGCCGCCCCCTGGTGAACAGAAGCACTGGCCTGTTGTTCACTTGACAGAGCAGGAACATTTAGGAAGCTGTGAAATGGACATACTTTATTTGCAGGTTAACTAAACTAAAGGAAAAGAGGCAAATAATGTTTTCTAGACAACTTAACTTTATTATGCATCTGCTTTGCGCCCCCCTAGCCCACCTTTCAACACTCTGACCCGCCCCTGCTGGCATCGGTGCGGCCCTCGGGAAACCACAAACAGTACTTTGTGGTCCCCGGGGGAATCTTTGCGAGTACCCATGACCTAGAAGAATAAGTATGTACAATTTTATTACAGTTTAGAAAAACACAACAGCATTTGGAATTAGTTCGGTACTCGCCGCACCAGATCAAACCTTAGCAACTCACTCCTGCTGCTGCTGCGCATTCCTATCACAGACCGAGGCCATAATACGGGGGCCGCTTTGATTATTCAGAAAGTCCTGGCGCACAGTTCAACTGTGGAAGAGGACACAAGTTGAGCTGGCTGTTCAGTTTGGCTTCATTTGGCCTCCAGAGTCATCCTGACATTGTTGGGGTGAAAAATGAGAAATCCTCTCTGCAGATGCCCCGTTTCTCTCCCTTTGGTAGTTGGGCTTTCCCTAGAGCCGGGCATACACGTGGATGGAGTAAAGAGAGCGTCAGTCCACCGTTGATTCTTCTCGAGTATAATGAGACTTTGTGAGTTGTAATTGTGCTGTAGTTGCCTTAAATCATGGTGACGTACAGAAAGTCGAGACTGGAGACGTACATTATGTCAGTAAATAACGGTAGTTCCGAGAGTGAACGTATACAGATGCGGTTTTTTAATTGCAACGCAGATGTAAGACATTTTTCTGTAGAAAGAAAATGCCTTTACACGGTTTAGATTTATGTGTTGAGTCTGTCAGAGGGCTGTCAAACCTGTCCATAAACAAACTAAAGCAGACACCAAAAAGTTGTGGTCGGGAGTGACGCAGATGTCAGATAATTAGTTCTTTCGTGTTCCTGTTTATGTGCCTGTCTGTTATCCTGTAAGATAGTCTGTTCCAAACTGTGAATGTCCTTTTAAATCACACTCATCTGTACCTTCAGAGGGGAAAAATAACAACAGTTCGAAAGAGATTCTCGTGAAACAGCGGACAAGGGTCTGGCAAAGAATGACCCTCGCCCTCCCCCAAATCCTGAATTTCAGTCTGTTGGAATTGCACGAACTTTTACAAAATTAAACATGCCTTAACCCCTGACAATGAATGGCTTTTGTGACACAATTAATAACAAGCATTTGCAATGCAATAGTTCTCGCATTTACGAGAGTTTAAGCTATTGGCATTGTAAATTACAATGCCTTTAATTTACTAGTTTTGCTAATTAATACACAAATAAAAGACATTATCATTTACAATGCCAATAGCTCAAACTCTTGTGAGCGAAGATGAAGCCAACCAGCAGTAAGTAATGGGTGGAGATCTAAGCCCCTTATAAGCTAATAAAATGTCTTACAAGCCCCAGGCAAGACCTAAAAAGGGAACAAACAGAAGACTTTTTGCCCCTAGTGATACAGATTACATTTCCAAAAGTGATAACATTTGAAGAGACTACAAAATCGTCATTGGAAGACGGCTGCGAACCAATATCAAAGTCCATTTTCTGTCAGACTCAAAAATAAGTGTGCTGCTATAGTGCACAATATGTGCATGATGTTTAAAAAAAAGACTTATTATTTGTTTTCTTGAATGAAATTGAAGAAAACAAATAAGTCTTTTTTGAAATAAAACCTTTTTTTTAAATATAACCTCTTGTGTTGCTTCTCATTTTGCATTGTTTGCTTCCCTAGAGCTAGTGGGGTAGCTCTTTTGGTTCCCTCACTAAGAACAAGGTGAGATTAAACAACTTCAGCAGCTGATGTTCTTAGTCTAAGAGTCTTAGTAATATAGATCTTAGTCGCTGTAATTATTCAACAAAAGTAAAACCCTTGCTGGTATCTTTATCTATACATATTGTTTGCCCGAGCCCGCAAGGGTATATTGGGTTACCCACCCCTCTTTGCTATAGTGCACATGCACACTCACCTATCTTCTGCCTTTATCATTTCAAGGTTGAACTAAATTTAGTTATAAGAATTCCTGCTATTTATAGCGCTTAGTGGCACACTCCCACATCCGCCTTTCTCTACCTCATAGGCTGTGGTTAGTGCTAGAAATTCGTTTTTCTTTTTGTGACATGGTATGAATGGAGCTAGTGGGGATTGAGCGACCACTTATGTATTTTAAACCACGTTGCTCAAGGGTGGTGCTTCTGTCGAGGTGCTTTACATTATAAAAAAACAAAAAACAAACATCTGCAGCCATACTTCTAAAATAAAATACAAGAGGGGCCCTATTCAGATTCTGCAAGTGATGGAGCAATTTTAAGAAACGCCCCAGAGACAAAATCACTTGGTGACATGAAGGAGACAACGTGGCCTCGGACACCTGGTGCTCAATGCAGAAAATGCGTAAAATGTACATATGATGAAGCCAGCTCACCACGTTGTCTGTGGTAAGCTGCTGTTGATTGAAGACATCATACTATGAACTCTGACACTTCATGTGCTGCTGTGTGTCTATACCGGGGCACACACCTGCCTGGCCTGTGGCAGCAGACACCCTTTGTCACCCCACCTTCACTGTGTGTGCAAGGCAGGCACCACAAGGCTCTTTACCTAAAGCAACATGTGTTAGCAAAACATTCTATAAATTCTACAACTCGTCCAAACAAATCAACTACAGAAAGAAAGTGACAAAGCTTAATTATTAACAAAAAAGCCCACAAAGCTCCCTTGAACAGCTGAAAAGGAAAGGAGTGTGTTTATAGCGCCGTAATAAATACATGCTCCCAAACATGCTTTCTAGAAACTATGTAGAAGTTTCAAAACTTCATATTTTAGTGACGTAGAAGTCAGGGGGACAGTGTGTTTAATCTTTTCTTACTCTGTAATCCCAATCCATCTTCCGACAGTCCACACAGAGAGGAAAGTTGTGACAGCTCTGTTTACCTGTAGCAAGCAAGAAGCAGGGGGTTGTAAAACAAACCAGTGTCTTGGTGTGGGTTGATTATAAAGGTGAAACCAAAATCATCCTAAAGTTGACCACAGTGAGACCAGCAAATGAAAACAACGTCCACTGCCCAATAAGAAAGAAAACAAGAAAGAGCAATGCTTATCTAGGCGATCGATGTTATGTATTTGGAGTCTGGACATACTTTGAAATGCTTCAGCAGGGTGAATACCGTGGAAGGGCATTGCATCATCAAGTGCGGACGGAACCACAGGCTGCTCCTTCCTCCTCTCTGCAAGAGGCCTGTGATACAATGTGACCCTGACGACAATATTGGAGCACCACTGCTTAAAAGCAGTTAAAAAGCATTTATCCTGCGATACAAATGCTTCTTGAGTTGGTCGTAGGAAAACACTTCATCGAGGAGGTTAGCCTCGCAACAAAAACAGCAGTTTACTAACGATTTACTTTTAAAGAGGGACATGCTAATATTTATTACACATGCGCTCGCCAAACACCTCTTTTCTTCATTCCGTTTTTTGCCCTACACTCCCGCTTTTGTACTGCGCTCCGCTTACAATTAGAAATTTATAAACAGAACCTCAAACCTGGACCACACCGAAAGTTCAATGCCACACAGGCCAAACTCTTCCGGTGTCCCGGCTACTGCGCAGTGCACTGTACTCATCTCATGTCGTCCCTTGTGTGGCGAAGCTTGTCACATTGCGCATGGCAGTTGCAAAAAAGAAATCTGAGCCTGTATGACACTGGGAGCCATAGTGCACGCAGGCAAAAAGGATTAATGCTCCTGTGCGTTGCTGACTGCAACAGATAATAAACTAGCCCAATCTTCCTTAGAATAAAACCCCAAACCAAACTAACAACCTACTGAAAATAGCCCAAATGACATCAAAAATTGCTAATAGCCTAAACAATACAAGCACCATTTCTCCCCTACCTCCTCCACCGCCGAGGAAAGCTCAGGAATGACGGCACAAACAAAACAAACAAAAAAAAAAAAAAATAGGGCGGAAACGGATACTGAATCCCGCCCCTCCAGGACTCCCTGACCTGCCTCATGGTTGCCAAGGCAATATTTCTGAAAATATTGTCGTGCTACCATAAGGCAGGTCATGGAGTCCTCGAGAGGCGGGATCCAGAGCAGACAAATCTGCTAAACAGGAGCTTTTTCCAATACAATACTTTTTACAATAAAAAACTCCAAGTAACTCAGAACGCGGCAGCCCGCCTTCTCCTTGGACTCTCCCGAAGACATTCAGGAGCCACCGCCCTGAGAAAATTACACTGGCTGCCCATCCAAGCCAGAGTAAAATTCAAGGCGATGTGCATTATGCACGAGGCCATGTGAAAGAAAGCCCCTCTGTTCCCTCGCCACCCCCTACCATCCTTTGAGATCACTTCGCTCTAGCACAGCTTTTCTGGCCACAACCAGGAAAATCAAACGGGCCAGATGGGATGGACGCTCCTTCTCACTGAATGCGGCCCTAGCCTGGAACTCCCTGCCACCCACACTGCGTTGTGAACCCGACCTACAAAAGTTCAGGAAAAACTTGAAAACTCTCCTCTTCCATTAAGCTAGACAGCAACCTCCAACAAAACCTACCGTTCTACAGCGCTACGAGGCCTCCGGGTAGTAACGCGCTCTACAAAACACAATTTCATTTCATTTCAATGGCAGGCCTCCGTTTAGAGAGGCCTGCCAATGGAAAAAAGGGGCGTGGCTTCATGCCATACTGAAATCCCCTGCTCACAATATCTCTTTGCCTGTAGCAGGGCCATGCCCTGCAATGCAGGCTTCGACCTAAAAACAATGCATGCTCGTTTTCTGAAACGTGTAAGGTAAAATAAATTGTAATCAATACTCTTCATCAGGAAAAGGAAATCTGATTGGATCAGTATCCCTTTATCCTAAGCCGGGACCAGTGCATCCTTTAGGTGAGACGCACCCTGGAGGTCTCTCCCTGTTCACAGCATAATGTGCCTGAAAGACTGTTCTGCCACAAATGATACATAGATATTAAAGGCCTCCTGCAAGCTCAGCCTTACAAAAACCGGGAGTTCTGCTTATCACCACATGTATGTATGTATGCATGTGTATGGTATGTGTGTAGAACAAACCTGGCCAAACGCAGAGGAGTGCTGTACAAGATCCGAAGCAAAGACACAGGCGTTGGATGCCAGGAGGGGCAGCTTGTTTGTGGCCTCTTACTGCATCATGATATAGTGTTTATACAGAGGTGTCTTCAGCTCTTTGGTAATTGGAGCAGCGTTGGGACAAATGGCAAACAACAAGTGTAAGGTTGACTCTTGGCAGCCAATTGAAATGCCTCACTCTACAGATTGCAAACAGCACCACAGTCCTGGGTTTCCAGATGGATGCCAGACTGCCCTTTAAAGCTGACATTGCATGCAAAACAAACGCCACCTGACATTAACTGTCTCTGATCCCCAAAGTAAAGGGCTTTAAAACTGAAATAGATTTTAGAGTCAATCTAGATGAGCTAGTGATGTCCCATTTAGATGAAAGAGTTTCCTTGGCAGTTGGTATACACGTCATATCATATGCAAGAGCATCTTTCATGGTGTGACCTCCTTAATCAAAGGTCTATGGAAGTATCACAGACTCACATCTAGCCTAGGACACCTCCATTGGCTTCCACTACTACCGCCATAATATTCAAGACATGTTGTGTCATCTATCAGGCAGGCAGCTCCAACACCACTCATTGCGTGTTGACCAATATGAAATCTCTGGTGGATGTCATTAGATGTGCAGCATCACTAAGGTTAGGGGACAGAGAGTGCAGTACAGATAAGATGAGATTCAGGCCTTCTGCAATGCATTGAGGCCTGGATCTCTATTCCAGCATACATCTGACAGGATCCATACCTTTCCTACTGTAGCTGCAAACCAACCTTTTCAGGCAACACCTCATGTTATGAATGAATGGTCACTGACCTACCACTTTCTCTCGCTCTCTTCATGAGGTAGCAGGTATTTTTTTCTGTTTGCATATTTTGTCAGTTGTTTTCAAATAAAAAAGAAAGTAAGTCTTTTGTAAAATTGTTAGGAAATGTGTGGCATATTCCCACTGTTGGCTCAATAACAGGGCAGTGAATTTACACTCCTAAGTACTCGATTTCTGGGAGGGATCACTCTTTTAGCTACATTGTTCGTTCTGTAGTTTAATTATTTTTGGTACAATGTTAATCTAAGCACAATAGAAGCACTATTGATCACATCTGGGTTTGTGATTCATTTACAATTTTGTCGCCTTAAACATCTGTTGGAAATATGTCTGTTTATTGACATCTAAAGTTACCTGTTATTTGATGATTTGTTGTATGGCTAATTAAAAAGGGTGGGCAGTAGAGGATATAATGACCATTCCTGCCTAGCATACTGGGGGATCTGACATTTTTTTTCTTATTAACTAGAATACTTGAGTAGATTTAGCTTAGATGTGTTTTTAAACCACAAAATAAACATAACGCCAAAGCACACAAGTTGAATCACCTGTTTTGGGGACGTGTGTGGCAGTCAGATAAGTGTTTTCTTTTCATCTACAGTGAACACAGCAGGCTTTTCAAAATGAGGCAGTTAATAAGAAATTCTTATGACATTGTGAACAAGAGCAAAGAAATCCCAATGCTGATCAATGTATGGGCAGTATGTCTAATTAATTACTTCGAGCATATTACTCAAGATTGCAATATAATGTGTAAAACATTCATGGAGCTGTTGACCTCTGTATTCACACTTGGTGGGTCTCTGTTTATTCCAGAAAAATGCGCATTAGTGCATTATCCTAGTTCTCCTACATGGTTCTTTGATCACACATAGATTACAATCTTGTGAAGAGAAGTGAAGAATACACCATTAAATGAGACGTACACTTCATTTCCAGTCCACCGAACTGAAGTACCTTTGCACTTTCAAGGATATTTCAGACCTTGAGATTCCTTCAGAACTTTGGTCTTTACCGAGTACTACCACTTAATTAATTTAATTCCAATATGCTGATGAGGTATTTATGGACTGTGGCCTCTTGTCAAACATGTCTGTTACATTTTTATTGTCTTAAGTCTCGGGATAGCCTTGGTTTGGGAGTATCCTGCTCTGACCGGTACTACTGGCATTGATGCAAAATTTAGGATATATTCAAATATGAATATATATATATATATATATATATATATATATATATATATATATATATATATAGGCACGTCGGTTACTTTCTTCTAGCGTTAGTGTTCAATGGTAAAAGGGCCAACAATGATAATTCAAATAAATAGAAAACTGACTGCCTGTCGTAAAGGCCATGCCTCTTTGTCAAGATGGCTAAATCTCTTGGCTCTAGGCTGTGTCTTCCTGTCCGAGTGGACATTTTCACTTATGTTGAAGCCAGCGTCTCCTTAGCGTGGTGTCTGTATCTCCGTTTCCTATTACCCATGTCTCCCTGCCTCGTTTATTGTGTCCATGTCCCTCCCTATATGTGTGTCCCAATATTCCAGTGCCACTTTCGCCCTGTCCTGTACTCCTGATAACCACGTCTCTCCCCTTGTTTGGGGCTCATTGTCGCCCATATGTAATCCTCTGTCGCCCATTTCTAACGCAATGACAGTCCTAAGAAGGAGCATTGATTCTGGCAGTACACTGTGGGACTAACGTCTTGTCAGCGCCTGTGTGTTTACATAGAGTGGCTTGTGCTACCTGAATGCACTCAGAATTAGTGAGTGGGGGGGGGTCATGACGGCACCAAGCCGTCATGAGCACACACCGCCTGTGACTCATGACAGCGTGGAGCCGTCATAAGTACCGGCGCGCCGCGCTCACCCCTACCCACCCCCGCGCCACAGCAGAATTTGCCAGAGAATCAAGAAGGGCCTTGACTCATTACTCAGGATGGCTGAGTCCAACTAATAGTATTAAACAAAACAAGAGCCAACACTGGAATGTCAAATTTGAAGACTAGTCAATTTAAGGCGAAAGCTGCTTTGATTGAAGCAAAAACAACCTATAATCTTTTAACCACAGACAAGTTTATTCTATATTGTTAATCATACTTTTTTTCTTTTTGAGCACACTATTCGTCGTGCATGGAAAATACAAAATACAAAATACAATAGGTATTATATACAAAATATACAAACAGATAGATATACAGTTTCAGACACACTTGGCCATACATTCATACACCATGCATTCACAACAACCAAAAATAGAAAAACAATGAGTCCGAGCATCGGTCAATCAGTTCAATGGAGAATATTTCATTTCATGTTTTGACAATTCTGTTATAGTTGTAATTGTCACAGTCTATTTTGTTAAACCAAATAAATCAAACAACTGTTCCAACGTAAAATTGGTGACCAGATGCGGGACAGAAAGCTGGTCGACGCGTTTCGAACCCCTTTCAGTTAAGTGGGGGTTCTCCTCAGGACCGGAATGGTTCTGAAACAATAAGAAAGGGTGGCTTAAGCAAATTCATTCAGGGTTTCGATGAATAGAAAAAGGGGGGGGGGGATCAACTCCCTGTGTTCAACAGCCGCTCCCTACCTTAATCCAATAGTATTAAGAACTCAAACAATGGCAGGCAGGTGAAAATCCAAAGTGGAATAGTATTTCCCAATAGGCGTGATCAAAGCCGCTGTGTGAGGGAAAACAATACAAAAGACTACATTTACTACAGTGTCTAACCTTTCGCAATGATTCATTCAGCTCGTGTGCGCTGCAGGAAAGGGGTATGGGACATGAAGACTTACCCGTTAGTGAACAGCTTCGTGCTCGCTGTTCCGTCAGCTGGTGATTGTGCGCCCGCTCCTTTGCTGCAAGGCGGAGCGAAAAAGGGGTTGTTAGGTGGCTGGCGTTGTGAACGCGGGCAAGTTGAATCAAATGAATGCGAGGCAACATACCGATGCGGGAGCGGAGCGTGTCCTTCGGTGGTGTCCGTGGTTCACACTGCTCGTGTCGTCGAGTGGGAATGGTGCCTCGGTGCTTCCTGGTTGGAAATGGAGGTCAAGGGTTGCTGGGACTTGTAGTCCATGTGCGCAGTTTTGCTGGAGAGCGAACCAAAAGCTGGTGTGGACTAGCTCAAGGATTGGGCTTATAAATTTCAGAAATTTCGTTTAGTCCCCGCACAGCGGTGTTGAATTTCATTATAAGCATAGCTTCACGTTGGGACAATTTAGCTTCAGTGTCACCACCCCTGGGGTCCTTTTCAATTTTAGACAGAACTGTCCATCGCAAATCAATGTTTTCGTGCTTGCATTTGGTCCAATGGTTGACTAATGGGGCATTTTCCACCCCCCTTCGGATGCGCGATTTGTGTTGCGTAATCCTATTTCTGATTTCCTGTGTCGTTTTCCCAATGTAGACTAGAGGGCAAGGGCAAATGATTGCATATACAACATTTTTAGATTCACAATTCGTAAAGGTGTCGTGTTTCCAATGTATATTGTCGAATGTAAAAACTGAGTCCTCAATGGTCTCGTCACAACAAGTGCATGTCCCGCACTTGTGGTGTCCTTTAGGTGGAGGTAATCCAAAGAGGCTGTGTAATGTGGGAGCCCTGGTGATTGGTAATGCTGCCCTGACGACATAGTTGGCCACACTTTTATCCTTTTTGTAAGCAAAAAGTGGTGGTGCTGTGAAATCCTCATGCAGGTTTTTTAATAAATGCCAGTTCGACAAGATCAGCTTCTTATGTAAGTTTGCAGCTGGACCGAAGGTGGTGACACAAACCATCCTTTTGACATCTGGTTTGACTCTTTTTTCCAACAACGTCTCTCGAGGGGTCCACCATGCTCGTTTGAGGGAATTTTTTATTAGTTTTTTGGGTACCCTCTCTGGATGAGTCGATTTTTCAATTGTTCAGCATGTATAAAGTATTCTTCTTTGCTAGAACAATTTCTGTGAATTCTCAAAAATTGCCCGTAGGGCAAGTTCTGTCTTAAACTGCGAGGGTGATTGCTGGTAAAATGCAGCGCTTTGTTCCTATCGGAAGGTTTCCGGAATAATGTTGTACTCAAACCTCCCTCCGAAGGTTCCACTTTAACGTCCAAGAAGTTGATAGATTCATTTGAAGCTGAAACTGAAAATTGGATGTCATTCGTTCTCGAGTTCAGCCAACATACGAATTGATCCAAGTCATCATGTCCTCCTGTCCAGACCATGAATATGTCGTCAATGTATTGCATGTAGTGTGTAATGCTGCCGCCAAAAGGATTGGTTTGATAAATGAATTTCTCCTCAAATAGCCCCATGAACATTATAGCTAGCTCCGGGGCAAAGGAGCAGCCCATCGCCACCCCTTTTACTTGATAAAAAAATTCAGTATCAAATGTGAAAAAGTTCTTTTGCAATGCAAACCGTGCAAGGTCAAGTATAAACTTGGTCGGAACTCTTACTGGTCTTTCCCTTTTATCCAAGAACACAGTTAAGGTTTCCAATGCTTGTTCTTGGGGTATCTGGGTGTATAGGGACACCACATCCAGTGTAACTAGGAGTTGTCTGTTCTGATCAAATTTGATGGTGGAAATGCGGTTTAAGAAAGCAGTGGTATCTTGGAGATGAGCCGGGATGGTCTGAATGAAGGGTTTCAAGAAATGATCGATATACTTGGCTATAGGTTCAAACAGAGATTCGCACCCTGAAATAATTGGTCGTCCTGGAGGTTTTTTTTCGTCCTTGTGCAATTTGGGGAGCACATAGAAAACAGGCGTTCTAGGGTTTTTATTTTGTAGGAATGCTAACTCCTTTGGTCCTATTAGACCTTCATCAAAACCTTTTTGGATGATATCAAATAATTGATTCTTTAATTCTAATGTGGGGTCCTTTCCGATGCGTCTATAGCAGTTCTGGTCATTGAGCTGATGATGTACTTCTAATTTATATTTGTTAATGTCCCATAGGACCACAGCTCCGCCCTTATCGGCCTGTTTAACAACTATGGTGTTGTCATTCTTCATTGATATTAGTGCATCTTTTTCTGCTTTGGAAAGGTTAAACTTCACAAATGACTTCTTCTTTTCAATTGACGAAATACCTGATAACACAGTGGTTTCGAATGTTGAGACTTCCTTCGGGATTTTGGGTCCTTTAGGACAAAACGTGGACTTTCTCTTAAGACCTGTGGTTTCCTCATGGGTGTTCTCGATAGCATCTTGAAAAAAGGTTTTTAAACGAATTTTTCGACAGAAGTCCAATGTCTCAAGTTTCATTCTTGTAAAATCCGTAGGTCTGGATGGTACAAAATTGAGCCCTTTGGTTAGGATAGATGTTTCTGCTGGTGAGAGCGTCCTATCGGATAGATTGTAAATTGGTGAGAGTTCTAGTTGTTGTAGGATTTCTGGCGCGTCCTCATTTGCCATGGTTGTGTGTACCGGGCTCGGCCTCTGGGTTTCGATTGACCCCGTCCTAAAAAAGGCTGCTGATTTTGGGCTTGTTGTTGGAACTGATTTGGTCGACTTCCTGCCCTATTTTGATTTGGTCGATTGCTATTGTCTGGTTCACTTCCAGAGGAAGATGTTGTGTCCGAGAAAGTTAGAAATTTTCGACGTGATCGTCCTTGGTTATCCTGTAGGTAGCGTCGTGAATCAGAGTGTGTGAAAAAATCCTTATTAAGGTATGGATAGATTGATTCTAATGAAAAGTTTTTTTTGTCCACTTCAAACTTATTGTTTTTTTGAGTCACCGTAAAGTCCTTAAATTCAAGTATTTCTTTGTCAATTTTCTCCAGAAGAGTTTTAGAATCAGTGATCAATTGGTTGGTCTCAATTTCCTTTGTTAAAGTTTCGATCTCCTCTAGTTCCTTAAGAGATATCCTGTGCGCAGTCTCTATGGTGAGGACCATAGACTGTGACAATTACAACTATAACAGAATTGTCAAAACATGAAATGAAATATTCTCCATTGAACTGATTGACCGATGCTCGGACTCATTGTTTTTCTATTTTTGGTTGTTGTGAATGCATGGTGTATGAATGTATGGCCAAGTGTGTCTGAAACTGTATATCTATCTGTTTGTATATTTTGTATATAATACCTATTGTATTTTGTATTTTGTATTTTCCATGCACGACGAATAGTGTGCTCAAAAAGAAAAAAAGTATGATTAACAATATAGAATAAACTTGTCTGTGGTTAAAAGATTATAGGTTGTTTTTGCTTCAATCAAAGCAGCTTTCGCCTTAAATTGACTAGTCTTCAAATTTGACACAGCAGAATTTGCGGCGCAGGAAAGGGGTTAAAACTGAATGCCAATATGAGGACGCTGCTACTTTTAGGCAGGGACAAGGAACCCTAGGTCAGGCACTCATACCATTCCTGTACCAAAGGCAAAACCCTTGGAAGTAATTCTGAATGAAGAGTTATCAATTAAACCGCAGATAAACTGTAGTGCTAGTTATTGTACCCTTTGCATGCTCAGTAGTCACGGAATTTGCTTAAGCGTAGTTCCGCAGAGTAACAACAAATCTCAATGATATTCCGTGGAGTTCTGCCAACAGGCGGAAATGGACACGGCACACTGCTCGCGCTGTTATTTAGCGCTGGGAGGATGTTCCACTCTGAAATATCAGCGCAAATGGCACCACGCGGCGTGCCAGAGGGTGCAGCTCCTCGAGTTGATTTTGCTGCTGCTCTAGTAGAATTTCTACTTGAGCAGCAGACAGCCTTCTGACCACGACCACCCGTGTTGGAAGAATCTTGCCGGATGTCCTGCCAATGACCAAAACCCACCCTAGGGTATGCCAAATCTCGCTCATGCTCGGCAACTTACTGTTTTGGCATGCAAACAAGAAATAATTCTGTCACGCGACGATTGGAGGAATTTGGGCAGAACTCTACATGGGAAGAGTAATGCAGAGTCACCAAAATTCCACCAACTCTGCTGGCGGAACAGAATATTTCACCCACCCCTGATTCTCAGATATGCTCTGCTTGTATAGTCCTGAAAAAAAGTTGAACGCCACCATTTACTCTGCCCACGTTTCCGCTAAACTGGACTTAATGCAACAGCCTCTATTTAGGCCTTACTGGGGTTACCTATCAGAAGCCCCAAAGGGTGAAAATGCAGCAGTTCGCCTCCTATATCACTTCAAAAGGTGGATTCATGTTTGAGGTACCCGCAGACAGCTTTACTGGCTTGCGCTGGAGCAACATGGTTAGTTCAAAACCACATGAACCTATACATAACATCTTACTACCATCCTGATCAGTTTTGTCTTGCATCACTGTTCCATCTCAAGCACTTAATTCGTAAGTCTTGAGCCTCCTGAAAATTCCTGCAATAAATAAGTCCCGCATGGGAAGCTGCTTCTTTAGATTTCCCTTCTACTTGAAACAGATCCCGTGGTTGTTAGCCTACAGGAAAGCCTTTTTGTCCCATTAATTGTGTTCTGCTCTTCAGTCTCTTTCCTGTTAATGAAGGTATTTTATTGCCAAAAACCCTTCTGATGCTAGTGCACTTTACAAATGCCAAACCAAATCAAATAATTGAACAGAAAACCCTGACATCCTGGGAGAGGTCAATCGGGAGATGATCCTAATAGGGCCAGGGAGGCTCATTGTGCTGAGTGGTCCAGTGAACAAGTGGTGTTTAGGCATATGATGACCATCACTCTCTCCGACTACAATACCAGAGAGTTTTCAACAGCAGCCACCTTCTATGCCAGCAAACCACTGTGGAAAATGCAACAGCCAGTATTAACCTGTAATGGAGTACTCTGGCAGTTGTAGAAGGGTTCTGTGAGGCACCCAGACCACCCCCAGCAGAGAATGAGGAAGCAGGGCATATGGGCATTAGACTGGCACAGCTATAGCAAGGTTGTCTTAACGCAGTTCTTGCCTCACTGCACCTTATGGCCATACAATTTGGCTGTAACTTTGGTGTCATCTTGCTTGACAGCTTTAGCAGCGTGACTGTTTCAACCACTACTCCCGGTCCCATGCTCTGCATCAGGGGTATTTCTTGCTATAAAAAAATATAAAGATTCAGAAAAGTTTGATGCCTTAATGGCTGAATGTATGCATCTGGTTGTGGTTATAGCTAAATAATTTTCAGTATGTCTGTATCAACTGCAACTAATAAATCAATATTTGCCGTAGATCTGTGGGGTTAACTTTTAAACCTGTGGGTGCTGCTTTGTATGCGGGTATTGACTGCCAGAACGGTCAAGCAGGTGTATGCTGTTTGGTGAGAATGGGCGCGTCACCCAAGGACAATGTATTGAGCATGTAACAAGTTTTTGCCAAATTTCTACATAAGAAACTGTCAAGCACTCCTGGTGGTGCAGATCAAAGACGCTTGCACTATTATATTTCTGAGATATACTGCACTTATCGCACCTATTTCACAATATTTCTAATTTGCAATGTTGATAAGATTGATAATAATTGTTTTAAAAATGGATAACATTGTTTAAATAGACTCCATGGGACACATGCCCAAGGCACATCTGGAATAATGTCATACAAATGTATAATCTGGTATGACCAGGATGTGGACATTTCTATGTGCCGAACAAGTGTATGTAAAAACTTAGAAACAAAGACAATATGTGACATATACAGTTCTTGCCTGGGAAATGTATATTGCTTTAGATGCACAATGCGTGTAGAATTTTCAAAGGTCTGACTTCACTTAAGCAGAGCTAGCAATGTTTCTATTTTTCCCTATGGATTTTGCAAGGAGTATAAAAAGGGGGAAAAAACAAAGAGATCCTTGATTTTTGGTGCACCAATTTCTGTTTTTTTTAATTGGGTTTGTTTGCTATTTTAGATCTGTATTTAATGCACTGGCCTGATGCACAAATTCCTGGGAAAAGCAGTCGTGAAGCAAGAGCGGAGACCTGGCGAGCTATGGAAGAACTCTATGACAAAGGTATGCCCTTTTTTGTGTTTACAGAATGATCACACCTATATAAAAATCTAAATTGTATCATGATCACGGCTCAGAACGGTCTGTAATAAGACTGGAGTGGTGTGGAGTTGCTTAAGGTTTACATCTGCTCGAGTTTTACTGTCAAAGGTTCAGCGTGGCATTCTGCGGACATACCCAAGTACAAAACGTATTATTTTCGTGTAGTTTATCATGGTGTGAGATCAAACATTACAGCAGGACATGATGCATCAATTACTGAGCTGCGGATCTTTGAACAGGCATACCCGGGTTTAAATCCTGGCCTTGGCCCTTCTGATCCTGCCAAATCCCTTTATCTCCTTGTGCCTTAATCCAGCCCTCGAGCATGTTGTCCTTTTGTGCGATAATCTACTGTGAAAAGGTTCAAAAGCCAAGTCCATCCTTGTTGGATGGGGAAGAAAATAATGCCGGCAGAGCTATTTTGGCAGCTTTTATTTTTAAAAAACAACTATATTATACTTGGGTTAGCATCCCTTATACTGATTTAATATTAATGAGAATTTTCTAGTTGGCCAAATTTTAATAAAAAAATGTCTCTTTTCCAGTCACCCCCTACAATTTAATAAATAATAAAATTAAATGGTGCTGACCGCTACACTAAGAATACCACGTATGAAAGCGCAGTGAACTACTGCATCCACTGCAGGGCTGTGTGTTTGACCCATGGACATAGGTTTAAATCCTGGCCCATCCATCCAACCTTTCATGCTCCTGAGGACTCAGGCGCGTTGACCTAAAAGGACTTTGCCCCACCCCACCCCTGTACTTTAGCATTCCTCATCCTTTTAAAGGAGAAACAATGATTGCTCATTAACACTGTAAAGACCAAGGCATCACCTGCCCTTGAAAGGATCTCTGCCCTGCTCCCAACCTGGCTGTTAACCTCAGACCTTCCAAGTAAAGAGGGCTCAGATGACAAGGTATAAGCAGGGCAACTGGAATTATGCGGCAGGAGAATGCCAACCTTGTCGCTTTCGTGTCATAGTAGCGCATAGCTATTTAAAAAAAGGATTGTAGGGCCAAAAATTGTAAAAAGATTCATCATCCTTTGGAATATTATTTTAAATGATAGAAAATACCACAGCAAAAAAAAAAAGAGTACTCATCATCTGGACCATGATCTCTGTTCTACCCTGATAGGTACAATAGAGGCGCATCACTATTAATAAACTAAGACGTCATTTCTAAATACATGAATAATAATGTTATATATCATGTTACACTTTAACCTCTAGCGCATATGCACATAGGCAAACCAGAACCATGATTTGAATTCGGTTTACACGCTAGACAGTATGGAGAAAACAGCATATTGCCTATGGGAAAATATCACAAGCATATAAGTGTTCACAAGAGGTGGTGAAGGTGAATTTTTGGAGCATTTTCAATGCACAGATGTAGCTGTTCCACCATGCACCCAGCTGTGGATAGGCGATAGGCACACAGAGTCACAAGCACAGAAGTGCCCACTTTTCCAAAGTGGTGTTTCCCCTGTAGTAATGTTGAATCCACTCGCACCACCCAAGAGGATTAGCCATTACTAACTCATCGATATCAAACACTATACTGCCACTCTTCTGCACATAGGAAATACAGCTCAATTGCCTGTCCACTGACCCCTCATGTCAATCCAATGCGAGAAGCAGGCCCTACCATACTGAACACACCATCCAGTGCCATTCACTAGCAGAGCATGTAGTGCAAACGTGCACATGCCCTACATCTTCCTGACAGTGCACCCTTTCCCCAGGGAATGCTCTGATATAGCGAGAGACATGCAGAACCTTGGCAAGTAGCTTTTTAAATGCCAAACCGAGTAACAGTAATCTGTACACACAGCCCTCTTCATGGCAAATCTGTGGCACGTTTGAAGAACT
Source organism: Lissotriton vulgaris (assembly GCF_964263255.1). Taxonomy (NCBI): domain Eukaryota; kingdom Metazoa; phylum Chordata; class Amphibia; order Caudata; family Salamandridae; genus Lissotriton; species Lissotriton vulgaris. The sequence goes on along the minus strand of NC_141685.1, from coordinate 669,350,197 downwards.
ACCTCCGTGGGTGGCACATGCCCTAGCAATATGTCTTACACCTAGACAAGGGGCTCATAGCTAGCTCAATTCAGCCAATCATATATATACTAATCATCAGTATGTATATGACAAGCACAGCGCTTTGGCACTGAATGGCGATGTCAAAAGCGCTCAAAGTCCTATGTCTAGCACATAGATCAGTGGGAAACCGGGTGGGAAAGCACCCTAGAAAGAACCATTTCCAACCTGAGGCAGAAACTGCATTGTACAAACAGTGAGCTGATTTCATCAGGACCGGCCCTATCCCTATAGTTGTTTGCTCAGCTCAACATCATCAGGTTTTTACACACTGTGAGGCAGCTGCATATTTCTTGGAGGTGATGTGAACTGAGAAGGCATTGGTGTAAAATAAATGTCTACGTGTTAAACCTGCCATCCTCGGTGTGGTATTCCCCCAAACTTTTTGCCTTCACCCTTTGTGTTGCCTGAACTCAGTTTTGTTGGCATTAGACTCTGAGCACTTTACCACTGCTAACCAGTACTAAAGGGCTTGTGCCCTCTCCCTCAAACATGATAACATTTGGACTACATTGAATTAGCACATTTAATTTACTCTAGTAAATTACCTACCTATACAGAGAGCCTGTAAATTAAATGCTACTAGTGGGCCTGCAGAACTCCTTGCGCCCCCCCCCATTAACGTAGCATTTTGACACATATCTCGGGCCTAGCACTGCGGCCTTTGTGGACAGTTTTAAACTACCATATTGACCTGGCAAAATAGACGTTTTGCCAGACTTAAACCTTGCTTTTTAATACTTATAAGTTACCCCTAGGTTAGGCCATGAAGGCTCATAGGTCAGGGTGCATGATATTTAAAAAGTAGGCCAAGTGTACTTCAGTTTTACATATCCTGGCAGTGAACAACACCTAAAGTCGTTTTTCACTGTTGTAAGGCTTATCTCTCCCATTGATTAACATTCGGTTACCTTATTACATTTATTAAACCCTAACTTTAGTTTGCAAAAAGAACAATTGATTGACGGGATACTGAAGAATGTCAAACATTCACCCCCAGTACAGAGATCTGGGCCTAAATCCATCATTCTTTTGCTCTCCATGCCATTTCAGGTCCGTCCCAGCCAAATGCTAATTATTCTTGACCCTACTCTTGCATTTGTCATTTGGGGTGACAAATGCAAAAAGATCAATTGATGGATGGAGATCTGGGCATAAATCTGTTGATTTGTTTCCTCCCCTTGCCACCCCTGTTTGGACCTAGCCATATGCAAATCAGTCTTGACCATGTTCACCATGGGAATAGTCCAGCCCGAGCTGCAATAAAATAGATAAAACACAGTTATCAACTTCAGACATAAGGGTGGTGAGGTACAGTGATATGGAATAGGAGACTAAATAGGAGAGCCAAATAGTGCTAGAGGAAGACTAGAAAGGTATCAAGGTATCAAGGTTTGAAAGAGAGCAGCAGTGGTTGAAAATGTATAATGTAATGTACAAGTATTGGCATGTCCGATGATACATACAGAAAAAAACGATATGGCTGACATGAATTGCCATGTTTGGTAGAAGAAAGACCTGCCCTTGTATCAGCAAAAGCCAAGCAACTACCGTTAGGCTGAGAGGGCTTTAGCCTCCCCCGTTGGGTTCGCTGACCTGGGCTGGCGGGGCTGGAGCTGCTGGCCTGAACTTCAGCCACAACAACATAGTATTCCTGTGGGGACAGTTGCAGCCCTGACAGTCCTCTGTGTGTCTTTTTTGCTTTATACAATCTCTGCTGCCTTCCTGTCTCAGGAAATAAACCTGCATGTTATTGTCGCGGTTGCCTAACTGGGGGTATAACAGACTACTAAAATGGCCAATGCACTGGGGCATGCATGCACGGTGACAGGCCGGAGAGATCATAGCGCAGCCACCCCCGAGCGGTAACGCTTCGCTTTTCCAGTTTCTGGAGTTTGGGGCTTACCTTCCAGGTCTTCTCAGCACTTCTGGGGCGTCTGGAGCACTGTCCAGCTTCGTTGGGGTGTTCGTCTTCTTCGATCTCCTCTTTCGGTGTTCCTGTTTATCCTCCTGCTGATAACCGTCCTCTCCGGTTACCTGCTGTCCTGAAAGAAAACCTTCTGATTAGTGCACATTATAGACAACTTTATATCATTAGTAATATGGACCATTATTGGGCCAACTGCAGACATCTACACACAACCTGCATAAATGTTGAATTCCAGTAGGGGTGTCTCAGACAAAATTCAAAGTAAAGAAAATATTAACTTTTAATTTTAGAATGAATGGACTTTAGTTGTCTCTGTCTTAAGATGTGTTGTTACTTATTTGTATAGCGTTGTAAGCTCATAAGATCACCTTATAGCACAAAGGGAATGGGAAAGAGGAAACATAGGCAAGGCAGAGTGTATGAGAAAGGAGGCTGTGTTGGAAGCCGTTATTGTCCATGATATTGGTATCTCACTGGATAGGCAGCAGTGATTTATAGGTAAACCAGCCTTAGGCATCTTAGAACAGGTAGAGAGCGCAGAAAGGGAGATACAGTTAGTCGAGGGGGAGGGAAGGAGTTTCTGGGTTGACAGAGAGAAGAATCAAATAGTGACAGTGCTTTGTACATCATGGTACATTATTAATTCATGCTTAGGTAGGTCTGAGTGTGCCTCAGCCGCTCTGCTATATCTAAAGGATGACTTTGCATGTGCCTCCTCCTAATAGTAACCTTTCACTGTGTATCCATCTCTGAAGATGGAGTTTTGGAGGAATAACTGAGATCCTGGGAGGCAGAAAGGACATAAAGGTTAGAGATTAGGTCTCTTTACAATGTTTAGGGAGTGGGAGCGAATGGGTTAGTTAAAGAGGAGGAGCAGTGCTCCTTAGTGATGTTTATCAAAACTGCTTTCTTAAATGTTCTGACTTAACACGCATCACTGCTGTTAGAAGCCAGCCTGCTATTGTTCTACAAATACATTTTTATGCTTTTACTGAACATTACCCCAAGACGTCATATTTCATGATCCTTTTACAAGGATTCCAATTAAACGTATGCACACACCATCTATAAACAATTACGTTAATTTACACAGATGTTAGATTTTAAGTTGTAGCATTTTTTCTCCATGAACTGTTGCTTCATATTTCTTGAAAGTATTTTATTCAAAACTCTCCTGATAATGATATCATGTATTACATACATGCATACATGCTTAGGTATTGATTATGTGCTGCCATGGAATTCAAATGACTAAAATAGCAAAGTGGAAGTGACATGAAACCCTCTTTCGCTACAAATGGCAATTCACAGTTGACCCCTTCACCCACCTTGAGTTCCTCAGCAGGCTCTTATTGACTCTTCAGAGTCTAGCTGTAAGATAAGGAGTTTGAGCTGAAGAACTTTTGAACAAGGGTTTATTTATTTATTGTTAAAGTTCTGACCGTACCACTATAATAATGGACCCCAAAACCAGCAGGACGGTGCCATGCTAGGAAATGACCTAACAAAGTTTGCCGGCTGATATCCTAGTTGAGTCTAATTTGGGTGTGAGGCGCCATTGATAATCACCCTTTATGCTCACTTTCTACGCTCCAGGTGCTGCCTGTTAAAGCCGAAATCTTTTCAAATGATAAATGCATTTCCGTCAATGGTGCTAGCCCAGTTTATCAAAACTATGCATACTTGATGGTAGTTGGAACTCAGGATTACCAGGCGCTACTACTGAATATAGATTCACTATTTTCTGAGTTACTGTGCCTGGGCATAAGTCATCCTTCCAAGGGAGAGCAAGAGAGTGGTTGCTTCTAATAGGCTTGTATTGTAACATAAAGGTATTGTGTGCTGAGAAATGCGCTAAGAACAGACCAGTGACAAAACAGATGCAGTTAAACTGCATCATTTGCTGCAAATTTCGAAAAATCTCATTTGTGAAAGTATGCCTAAATATCTGGTATTTGTTAAGAACAATTCGACTGGCCCAGTGCGTTTTTTAATGCACTATTTGCCATTTATTATTCCTGAAATTCAACATCCTACTCGGTTTACTGACACAATGTTTATTTAAATGTAGCATTCACCTTTCATTCTGCTAAAATTCCTAGATAGAGAATCCTTAAATCCCACTAACGGATATTAAATTGAAACCAATGTTATTGACCTAGTAGGCTATAAAGATGCACCGGTGGCCACATATTGTCCAGAAAAATGCTCCCCAAATTATTTGGCATACAACACCAGTAAAGAGAGCACCTACAAGACATTTCGACCCATGTTGTGCATATGCCCTGCCCCCATTGTTCAAAGTGTTAGCCCCCCCCCCCCAAGTTTGAAGCTAGTTGCACCCTTGGCAAGGGTAGATGTGGTGTAAAATTTGTCTTTTCCTTCTGTTGTTTTTTTCCCCCTTGTATTTATTTGTCAGTGCCAATAACATTTTGAACCGAAAATATGTACCAAAGAACAGTAATGATATATAGTATATTGATATACAGTTGGCATCGTTACCATAGATGAAATCAAAGTTGTAGATTACATTAGACATCTTGGCTCTGGGTGTGTAGATCGATATAGGAGTTTGATATGAAGGATGATGAACAATGAGGGAAATGGTATACATTTATTATACTTCTATTGGCAGGTATTTATGTGTGTATGTGGCAAATTTGGTGGTTTTTGTAGGGTAAGGTGTTCATTGAGAGTAGTTTTAAAGGGTGCAAGAACAGTGGCAGATCAAATTTCAGTTAGAAGAAGGTATGGTGTAGGGAGAAAGGACGGAAGCCCACCTGCCCCATATTGTTGTTGTAGGTCAGAGGTTTTTGTTGACTGAGCCCTAGAATTAGAATTTTATTTGGAAAAAGTGGGGAGAAATACAATGAGAGTGTTACAGTAGCCAAGTTTGCTAAGTACCAATGAGGAGAAGAGTGTCTTGGCTGTCTGTAAGGAATTAGAGCGTATTTTCTGAATATTTGCTAATTTAAAACCTGGCTGGTGGGACAGTGTTGTATTTGAATGTATGTATCTCTATGTGTTAAAATGTATCCTAAGGATTCTGCCTCAGTATGATGTGGCTTTGATGTTTTGGGGGAAGTGGATACATTAGGAGCTCCCTTACCATACCACAGGAGCTGAATTGTCAGCAAAGTACATTTTATCTGTTTTGGGTGAATTACAAATAAGTGAGTTACCCACTAACCAGTTGCAGATAGATAGAAAACATTTTAAAATCATATCTGCAAGTAGGAAAGGATGAAGTGATGTATTCTAGACGAGACGAGGTGTAAAGTGAGAGAGAAGAGGGCCCACAACTTAGCCTGGAGGGATATTACCTAGCATGGACACAGGGCTGTAGGGTATGAAAGGGAGCAGTACCAAATTGCTGGGAAAATGGATCCTATTTGAGATATTGGGTGAGACCCATTTGAGAGCTGATCCCTTAGAGTCAAGGTTGGTTAGCTTGGCTAGTCGTGGGGGCAATAAACAGTTAAAAATATATTGTCAGTAGAGTTCACCACCCTGTATTCTAATTGAAAGCGGTTTATCAGATTATGTGTTATGAGTAAGGTGATAAGGCAATTTAAAACGAAATTTTCAAGATTTTTAGTGAAGAAAGGAAGCAGATAGTCCCAAAAATAGTTATCCGCCCGGAAATGTGAGTGTATTTTCAGTAGTGTCAGGACCACGCCTGTTTTGAGGATGGTGGTAGAACTTCTGAGATTGAAAACTTGATTGAATAAAGATGTCAGCAAGGATAATTAAAATTATGGTATGATCAACAGTAGCTGAATGAAGAAAGTTGTAAAACTACTGGGTGGTTTTAAAATGTACTATAGGTGACAAGCATTGGTTGGATATTGGTCAAACAAGTGGCTGATTTACAGGAAACGTTTTAGTTGTATTAGAACTGTCGAAGAGGGGCAGATGCAGTAAGACACTGATTAGACTACGGTCTATATGCGTACATTTAGAATTGTTTTGATAGTTCTAGTTTGAGGAAATTTGCTTTGGCCCTGCCATAATGTAGAGCTTTAAAATGATAATTACATATCAGGACCTCAGCCATACACATACATGAAAATGCATGACGTGTCCAGGACAAGGCATTGAATAACAGATCATTGATGCCCTAGTTTACCCTGCTTGGGCGTTCATCTGTGAAATCTCTTTTCACACATTTACCAGATGGGTTCATAATGTGATGGCAGAAAAAGGAAGCGCACATGAAAATAACCAGACAGACACCGTGTTTGTGTCAGGAAGGAAGAGCTGAAGACAGTCTCAGGCTAGGGCACTGAAGGTGAACTTCTCAGTGATCATAAAAAAATATAACAACTCGGTTGAAAAACAGACACAGGTCTGTGGGAAACTATTTTTTCTTCTTCTTAGATTATCGGTTTTGATTGAAGCTACCTTGCAATGTTAATACTATACCGTTGCTCCCTTTTTCAAATTCTTGTTTAATTAGTCCCAAAATACTGAATTGTTCAGCAAAATACTTTTACAATGAAATAACCTTCACTCGGCAATTCAAACAAGCACATTACAAAGCGCAATTAAAAATACTAAAAAAAGTACAATACAATCAACCCAACATTAAACATCTAAATTCATTGCCATTTGATGTTAATAAAATGTCTCCAGAAACAAGAAATAATCTGGTTGTTCTGGTCATATTTGTCACCAGGTCTTCCAAAATCAAGACATCAATTTTCACACAATACTAATGTGGTAGGTACACAGAGATTACATACATCAGTACTAAATTCACTTTAATCCTTTAGAAAGATAAAGACCGCAAGTTGTTTTCTTAAAATGATGATACAAAAGAGAAAATCCATATACATCGAAATAGTTTCTTCAACTTTTCCTTCACAGCTGTAAAAAATGCTTATGCCAGCTTTTACAGATCTACCTATTCTAGGTTAGATTTTCCATGTTCTAACCAATAGGTGGCATTCCTAATATCAACTTTATGTATAACTTTAAGCACATATTTCCTTTGTTGTTGCAACTGTGAGGAATAATCTCTTATCCCAGGCTGATGTAATGGAGAATTATAGTGGTTACAATTTTGGTAGCTGTCGCTCTAAAAATCATATCATTATTTTGACTTAACCACACTGATAGTTTTCATATTAATATTTTATGACTTTTTCTTGTATGGGAGGTCAATTTCACACACTGTACCCCTCACATGAGTATGATCAGGGCCTCTGTATGAATGAATTAATCTTTTAATGTGTCAATTAATTGAAATTGATATATACACATGAAAGAAGGATAATATCACCATTAAACAATCTAATTGCACGAAACAGTTAATACCTTAATAAAACATATAGCAAAATGTTTATAATTTCACAAAGTACAAGCAAGAGGTGTTTAAAAACAAATAAAACCGTAAAAGAATTGTGTGATAATGAGGGAATCTCAACCTTGATAAAAATATACTTGCGGCCTGGACTCACTAATTGATGGAAATGGAAATTAAATCCATGCACTTGCCAAAGTAGGCCAAGTTCAATGGAATGCCAGTTGTCAGACAAAAGTTCCAAGCATCTTTACAAGTGGAAAAGCCACATTTTAAGAACATTAGCTTCAGTAAAGTGCATCCTACATGAAAAAAATAATTTGTAAAGCAGCAAAGTAGGTGATGCATTGACCGAGTGCAGCTTTTAAATAGGATTGAATTCCCAAGTCCATCGTAAGATTTTGCAATTGACGCAGCATAGCTGCAAGGCTGGACCGAGTTGAGGTCTGCTAGCCTCGAGAGAGATCGGGCCCGTTTCGTCAAAATGGTTTTTACCGCTGAATGCGGTATTAATGTGGCGGCTAAGGTGTCCGCCTCCATGTTTAAATCTTTGATCGTATGTTTAAATACTGTGACCAATGATTTTCTGACTTAGAGAAGAACTCTTGTAAGGCAGTCTTCAGAGTGTCCAGTTTTGCTTGTTGTAGAGAGCAATAATATTTAAGAAAGGATGTCTTACTCAATTAGGCCAAATTCCTGGCAAATTAATGAGCGGCGGGTATCTTTTGGGAGATAGGATAATCTTCATAAGCAGAGCATTGTAATCTATCTAAAGTAGAAGTGAGCTTCCTTGGATCAGCTTGGTGGCCATATGAGAGTGTAGGTTATAGAACGGCCCATGTAACTTGAATAATGGCTTCAGCTGAGGGTGCAAAAAGATGAGTTTATTTTAGATAGGGCGACTATGACCCCAGCAGACTTCCTGCTGTATGTTTTATCTGAAATCTGGCCTTATCAGTGTCAGAGAACCACACCTACGTAATTGTAGCTTGTTCTCCATGCAAAGGTTAAACTTCCTAGCTTCCATCAGAACTTTGCTTTATTCTTATACCTCCTGAAGGTCATTAGCTTCGTTTTATTGACATTGACCACCAGCTTGTTGCCTTCGTTGTATCAGTTTAATGCATGGATAGCATGTTGCATGCCTACTTTTGTATGACTGAGAATCAGCAAGTCATCCGCATTTTTAATTATTGGCAGTCTGCTTGGGCCAATCCTAGGTGGAATGGTCATAGCCTTATAAAGTGAGCATTCTGAATCAGCACTGTGGATGTTTAACAGCATGAAGGCTAGGATATAGGATGTAGCCTTGTTTTAAGCACCCATTGGTTGTAATTTGATGTGTGGCTAAATTCTCCCTTCCAGTTTTTATACAGACCTATATATTTGTAGAGAGCGAGATAATTGCTCTCAGTAGCGTAGAAGAAATTCCCCAATCTGCTAGCTGTCAAATAATCTACAAAACATGCAAAAAAGGGTGGCCTGGACAGTCAAAGTGCGTGTTCAACCAAATAAAACAGGGCTACCCTGTTGTCCTACGTAGACAAGTGTTTCCTAAATCCTGTTTGATAAAAGGGGATAATCTTGGCCCTGATAGAGCTCAAGCCTCCAGCTCCCTTGCTGACCAGGGCCATTGGAATTATGCGGCATGGGAGAGCCAAGCTATGTGGCAGGGTTGAGTAAATTATGCAACAAGAAACGTCAAATTATGTGGCGTAATAAGGCGTAATGCGGCCAATCCTAGGTGGAAAGGTCATAGCCTTATAAAGTGAGCATCCTAAATCAGCAGTGTAAAGGTTTAACAGCATGGGGACATGCAGCCTTGTTTAAAGCCCCGATTGGTTGTAATTTGATGTGTGTCTAAATTCTCCCTTCCAGTTTTGATGCAGACCTATGTATTTGTAGAGCGCAAGATAATTGTTCTTTGTAGCGTGGAAAAATTCCCAAATCCGCTAGCCGTCAAATAATCTATCAAACATGCAAATAAGGGTATCCTGGTTGGTCAAAGGCGTGGTGAACCAAATAACAGGGCTACCGTGCTGTGCTACGTAGACAGCAAACAAATGATGGATGGAATGCTGACAATGCAAACATACTCCCCCAGTCAAAAGATCTGGGTTAAAGCCATTGTTCTTTTGCCCACTACGCGACCCCAGTTAGGGCCCAGCCATATGCAAATCAGTCTTGACCTTGTGCCTCATGGGAATAGTCCAGGCTGAACTGCCAGCCAGGTCCTCCCTGGACCGGAAAAAGCATCCTAGGACCGGTTTCAGGGTATGTTACCCTCCTTCAGCCAGGCTAGCTAGAATCCAGTGGCACAGTGAGCAAGGGACTCACGTCTGGGCATACCCATCCCACTTAGGGTGAAAAATGTTACAGCAAACAAATGATGGACAGAATGCTGACAATGTATACATTCTCCCCTAGTCAAAAGATCTGGGTTAAATCCATTGTTCTTTTGCCCACTATGCCACCCTAGTTTATTTAGGCCCAGATCTCTGTTCTGGGGTGAATGTATGACATTGTTCTGCATTCTGACCATCAATTGTTCTTTTTGCATTTGTCACCCTGAGTGGGACGGGTATGCCCAGACGTGGGTCCCGTGCTCTCCATGCCACTGGAGTCAAGCTATCCTGGCTGATGAGGGGTGAAACCCTGAAACCGGTCCTAGGATGCTTGGTTCCAGTCCTAGGAGGGCCTGGCCTGGCAGTTCGGGCTGGACTGTTCCCATTGGGCAGAGGCTTAAGGCTGATTTCCATATGGCTGGGTTCAAACTGGATTGGCATGGTGAGCAAAAAAATGATGGATGTAGGCCCAGATCTCTGTATTGGGGTGAATGTATGACATTTTTCTGCATTCTGTCCAACAATTGTTCTTTTGCATTTGCCACCCAGAGTGGGACGGGTATGCCCAGACGTGGGTCCTGTTCTCTCCATGCCACTGGAGTCAAGCTATTCTGGCTTATGAGGGGTGAAACCCCAAAACCGGTCCTAGGATGCTTGATTCCAGTCCAAGGAGGACTTGGCCTGGCATTTCGGGCTGGACTGTTCCCATTGGGCACAGGGTCAAAACTGATTTGCATATGCTGAGTTCAAACTGGAATGGCATGGTGAGCAAAAAACTATGGATTTAGGCCCAGATCTCTGTACTGGAATGAGTGCATGACATTGTTCGGCATTCTGTCCATCAATTTTTCTTTTTGCATTTGTCACCCTGAGTGGGATGGTATGCCCAGACGTGGGTCCCATGCTCTCCATGCCACTGAAGTCAAGCTTTCCTGGCTGATGAGGGGTAAAACCCTGAAACCGGTCCTAGGATGCTTGGTTTCAGTCCAAGGAGGACCTGGCCTGGCATTTCGTGCTGGACTGTTCCCATTGGGCACAGAGTCAAGACTGATTTGCCTGTGGCTGGGTTCAAACTGGAATGGCATGGTGAGCCAAAAAACGATGGATTTAGGCCCAAGTCTATGTACTGGGGTGAATGTATGACATTGTTCTGCATTCTGCCCATCAATTGTTCTTTGTGCTTCATAGACAAGTATTTTCCAAATCCTGATTGATAAAAGGAGGACAATCTTGGCCTTCAGTGCTTAAGCCTCCAACTCTCTTAATGACCAACGCCAATGGAATTATGCTGCACGGGAGAGCCAAATTATGCAGCAGGGTTGAGAAACTATGCAGCAAGAATAGGCAAATTATGCAGCATAATGCGGTCAATCCTAGCGGATATGGTCATTGCCTTATCAAGTGAGCGCCCTAAATCAGCAGTGTCAAGGTTTAACAGCATGGGGACTGGGACATAGTACATTATGGAACAAGAAAAGGCAAATTATGCAGTGTAAAGTGGCACATGTTCCGATAGTATTACTTTGTTATTTTGTCATTTTTACACTTGTCAACACTGTTTGGGCATTGGTTTCACCTTATTTTAACAGCCAAATATAGCAATAAGCAACCAATTAATATTTTCAATCAGCCTTCCACTGTGCAGCAACATATGTTGCTGTACTCGCCAGTATCTTTTGATTTTTTTTTTTAATCTGCAGAATATGCAGTAGATGATGGATTAAGCGGAAAAAGCGGCTAATATATAAATATGCGAATATCGCTGCGGCCGCACAATTGCATAATTCCAGTGATCCTGAGTGAGACACACAATTTTCACTGAGCCCTTTAAATTAAAAATATCCTATAATGATCCTTTTTTGTACACACAATCTAGTTGGACACAATCTAGTCAGTAACTAATTAGTGATGGCTATTGTATCTTGAATGCTATTCAAACCAAGTTCTTTTTGGACAGGGTCCATAAGAGTATTCTTTTCTAAGTGTGCCTTTGAAAGGTGCTCTCAAATTAGGATGTAATTTTCCATCTTAGCTCCTATAGGAAATTTTGCTTTGCTCGCACTTACAGCCAAAATTGCTGAACAGATTACACCAAATTCGGCATGAGAGTGAACATTACTATGAACGTGCATTTTTGTTGGTTTGGTGTGAACCCATTCAGTAATTTTTGAGCAATTGGCATTTAATAAAGCTGCCCAGTGGGATTTCAAGGGTTAATACTTGTGTCTATTTTAGCTGTTTGAGTTGATGGACAGTCAGCGAGCAGACGTGTGGACAGTCAATGAGCGGGCTCGTGAACCATCTGCTGACTAAAATTAAAAAGTAAAGGCCTCCCAATACATGAGTGAGCTTTTTGCTCCGGTCACCTATCTGGTACACAATCAGCATTTTTTCTTGTGGCTACCATTACAGGATGCAGGGTATGGTCCCTATATCCCAAAAAAGAAAGAGAAAAACAAAAGGGCATAAGTTCAGTGCACCCCGAGCCTCAGGGCCTCGGGAGGGGACTGTCACTGAGCCCCTCAAAAAACCCCAAATTAAAGTTTTTTGTAGGAGCTGGTGGTCTCCACTCTATTATTCAAGACGGAGAACCCAGGCATAGTTTGTGGTATGTACAAGTAGGCCGCTGAGTCAAAGCACCTAATATGGCACCAATATTCCTTGGCCTAGTTGTAAATGTTAACTATAGGACTTCGAGTCCTTGGTCGAGTTGTTAAATTCCATTGACCAATTGCACCATTTGGGTGTTTCAGTTTCGATGCTTTGAAAAAAAGACCTTGGATTACAGACACAATTGGGGTTCCTGATACAATTTAAAAACCCAACTCTCCCCACATAAACAAAAGCCACCTTTTTCCTTGCCCATTTCGAAAAGAGCAGTAGGCCTGCATACTTGTGAGAAAGGGAGACTACTCAGACTGAAGATGGTAGAGAAAACCAAGCCTGATCTGTTATGACCATCATCAGCATCTGAAAGTCCTACTTCGGATGAGGAGGTATTCTGTACTACAGAGAGAGTGGAGCAGGAGAAGATGAGAAGGAACTCTATCATATGGAGGTCTTCATCCATCTCTCAGGTGAAAATAAACGAAAATCCTGGGTGTTCACCTGCAAGCTCTGTGAGCGAAAACTCAACTGAGTCCTCTGAGGACTGGACTCCTTTGGGAGAGTGACTGTGTGATGAAACCTCAGGCCGAAGTATGAGAAGGAATATTTGAAGTGCCAGAGGCAGAGATCCAAAGAAGAGAGATTGAAGAGAATGGTCCTCTGCCAAGCATGCCAGATGGGATGCTGGCCTGACAAGAAGCGAAGGTCATCCTACTCCTGAAGGTTTTCACTTTATATTGCATGGAGTGCGAAGTCCACTTATGTATTGTAGAGAAGAATACAAAATGGGAGAGAAGAAATACCACCTGTAAAAAAAATAGTTTCAAAATGGCCATTTTCAACAACAGCTGTAAAAAGAAAAGTACAAAAAAACAAAAAACAGAAAAATAACCTCTACTCACCCAAAAACAAAAAACAAAACAGTAAACAAAGAAGGTTTATTTTTACAACCACCAAAACAAATCAAACAAAGTGGGTGTCTGTATTAAATATAAGGTCCAGCCTATGGTGAGTTGGCTGTCGAGCCTAGCCAAAAACAAGGTCCTGCAGCCAACGCCTGTGTGCAGTGAGCGTTGGCTGCCAGCTGTGCCAGGCCCCTCCCTTTGACCACCCCCAGCTGTGCACTGCTGAAGGCCATGCCCAATGGTGGTTGGCTGCTCTCAGCAGGTTGGGTTCAGTGCAGCAATAATCTGTGGCCAGGTCATGGGAGAATTGGTGAAGTTACAAGGTCTTCTTTGAATGACCAGGGTGGGATGAGAGAACAGGTATATATAGATGAGTGAAGAGATGACTTACTTTGGAAATGTATGTGTAATTTATTTATTCAGACAGTTTGAATTGTATTGCACATTGTCTCACTTTTACATCAGAAAACAACAAGGCGATGGGAGTGATGCTTAAATTAATTTCAGCCACTGGCACTCACACAGGCTAAATTCCAATCCATTGTTTTTCACCCCCTCCCCCAATGCCACTTCAGAGTCCAGCCACAGGGTAATCAAGGTTACTCTAGCTACTCTAGCTACAATATGAACAGACCAGCCTTGGCAGTGCCTAGTGGAGCAGTAGCAGAGCTAATTTACCTATGGCTGGACTTTGTGAAGATGTAGCACTACGTACTAATACAATTTGCCAATCCTATTTTCGAGATTGCTCTGCCAAAATAGACAATGATGAGGCATGTCAAGTTCACGCTGTAACTGGTGTTGCTTGTATTGTTTTTGCAGAGGGGGCGTAGTCTCTCAGTTTTTTCCTGAACTATCCTCTTTTTGTGTGGGCCAAGACTGATATGCTGTGGTTGATCCCTATCTGCAATGGCAGAGCTGAGCTATAAAACAGTAGAATGAAATGCGCTCAGTCTAACGGGCAGTGGCATAGATGAACTGAAACCTTTTCGCCCCCCTCTTCTTATGCATGGGTGCCACAATGGAATTCGTAGCAATAAATTGTGTCTTAGTTACTTTTCTCTTACTGGAGCAATTGAAAGCTTCAGACTGCTGGTGTAAGGTTTCACTTCGAGTGCCTTAATTAATTCCAACACATTTAAAATACAAACGATTTGTGTTGCATGACTTTACGCGGTTTTATTTTGTATACATTAATACTATATTAGCATTCATATTAATATAGATTTCGGCCGTTTATAAAGCATGCAACACGCAATAAAATGTCTTGAAACACAAAAATAATGGTTTATGGCCCAGTTCAATGTCATGCCTTCACTTAGCAGGGATTAACGTCATGTTCCTGTCCTTTGTACCTGTGATATGCAGTTTCATTTAAATGCCTGCAGTGTGCACTCTGCCTCCGAGCTGTTTACCTACTGTTATGTAGGACACATATTGTGCTAAGATATATTGACGTATGTAATTTTAACGTACATGTGTAGAACGTCGTGTTCATGCTTAATATCCCTTTAGCTTTCATTTGACGTCTCCTCACGGCCTTGAGCATAATTGCTTTTCTGTTGAGCTTCCAGCATGTTTTCTTGGCACAGAGACATGACCCATTGTGTGGCATGGATTGTTTTCAAGAGCTCTACTTACTCCCAGTTGATCTCTCATCAAAAGAGAATTCGCTACTGTCTGGGTCCAAGCCATGCCTTGCATTGGGAGGAGCTGACCTTTAGTGACCTTTATATCCACCAATTACCACTTTAGCAACATCAGTCATGCATATTTTACTACAGAAAGTTTTGAGACCTTAAGACAGTGGCTGCTTGTGGAGTGGTGCATGTTCTGATAAAACTACCCAGCCCTGCTTCAGAAAGATAAGAAACCCTATTCTAGTAAAACAATGTTACTCTGTCAGATTATTGTTATTTATGCCTTTTTCTGGGAACAGCAACCGTTGCCTGGCCTAGATTTTAGGGGCCTGGTCTTTTGTTGTTCGATTACCACTTGCCGCACGACTGTGATCAGTTGTGCTGCTGAAAGGCTACGGCGCAGGCAATAGGCGGATGTGATGTTCCACCAGGGATAAGATGGTGGTTTACCATACCTTTTGATTATCTAAATTCCAGTGTGCACTATGACACACGTTTTTTTAAATTTCGGTTCAGAACAAATGTTCAACTTCAGCTAACCGTTTTGATCATGTGCAATATGACTTTCAGCTACCCCCCCCCCCAACCTTCCCCAAACAATTACAGGAACATGTACACTCATAAATAATACTCTAATTTCCAAAGTAGCATCCACATTAATGCAACCACTGCATATTAAAACCTTTGCCTGCTACAGTTATTTGATCAAGGTGCAGGGAGCACGGTGTATTAATTTAGCCATTGGAGAAATCTATGTGCAACTGGAAGGTAAAGATTTGAATGCTGGTACGGTGACTCAACATTTCATTTTTTTTTTATTTTTTAAACAATTTTTATTGCAGAGTCAATTACAGTACACTTTGCTAGATTCAAAATCTCTAGTTGCAGAGTCATACTTCTATCTTATCCCAGATGCCTTGTACACAGCCATTCAGCCCACAACCCGGAGGTCGGGCGGCGCTACTCATTAACAGTTTACACTCTTGAGTGGGTTGTCTGCTGCAGTCGTCACATGGGGCCCTCTGCCCTCTGCTTTTGTATCTTCACCCCATACCCGCCATCTCTCACCAAATTTCGTACGCGTTCAGCTGCTGGATCCCGGGATGCTTCCCCCCTCCCTCCCCGGTGTCTACGATTATGCCTGGTGCTAGGGTATGTGCTTATACTGTGGGCCTTCGGAGCTTTGGACTATTACTGTGCGTGTGTGTCCTGTATCGGTGCTGGGGTCAGAACCGTCCCTATTGGAGCCACCTGTCCCACCGCTTCCTACTCTACCTGCCCGTCCACTGTGCTATCCCTCAGCGCCTGCACTAAAATTTCCCATGCCATTGCTGCGTCCTGTGCTTTCTCGTCTGAGCCACGGCGGGCCAGCTGATACCTGATCGTACTCTCCGCCGTTGCCCACTTCAGGAATTCATACAGCCATCTCCGGTGTGTTGGCCCCACCTTCGACTTCCAGCCTTTGGTCAGCTCTCTCTTTGCAATAATTAGACCCATGTCGATGAATTTGCTAGACAGTTTGTTCGTTCGTGTGTGTGGGAACCAGTGTAAGACAGTGACCGAGCTATCGTACTGCAATTCCCTGTCTGCTACTTCATTCAGGGTGTCACCTATTTCCCTTCAGTATTCCTGTATTCGAGGGCAGCCCCTCAGCATGTGTACTATGTCTGCTCCTAATTGGGTCCATCTGGGACATGCAGCATCTTCTGCACCAAAGTACGCCGCTATTTTACTCGGGGTTAGGTAGGCCCTGTGAAGTATATAGAGGTGTATTAGTTGGAACCGCGTGTTTCTGGTGCTCTTCCTGGCTCTCCGCACTAGTTGGGACCACGTCGTGTCTGGGATTTCTAACTGTAGGTCTGTTTCCCATTTATGCTTCAGCGATGTAAGTGGTTGTAGGGTGTCTATGTCCATCCTGGAATAGAGGCACGTAACTACCTTAAAAGTTCCTGCCGCCATCATTGTGTATTGGCATGCCAGCGTTGTAGTGGGCTCCAGCAGTCCCTCCCCCAGTGCGCCTGTATGGCTCTCACCACTGCCGCATGCATTAAGTAATCTCTCCTCGGGAGGTCGTACCTTTCCTGCAATGTCTGGTACGGGGCCAGTACTCCGTCATCATAAAGATCCCCCACCACCTGTAACCCTGCATCTTCCCACAGTCCCAGTTTCGACCAGTCTCCGCCATGTGGGAGAGCAGTCACCATGCCCAGCGGGATCTCAGGTGCATAAGGGTGCCCGGGTCCAATTCGCTTTTGTGTGCGATTCCAACATAATCGCAGCGTCCGCTCTTCTTGGGACAGCCCTCCAAGCCTCAATTTTTGCTGCATGGTAATGTATGCCAGAATGTGACGGGGGTGCCACCTTCCCTTTCCTGCTCCGGGCCTCGGTAGACCCTCGCAACCTCCTGCGTAAAGAACTGCAATTGGGCCGCCAAGTAGTAGAGCTCGAAATCTGGGACCTCTAGGCCGCCCTCATCCTTCGAGCGGGTCAACGTCGCCAATGCAATTCTACGTCTGCCTGTTCCCCACAAAAATGACACAATCATTGACCTCAACCGTCTGAAGATCGCTCCAGGTATCCACACAGGGAGGGTTCGGAAGAAATATAATAATCGCGGTAGAGCTATCATTTTTAGGAGTGAAACCCGGCCCGCCATTGAGAGGGGGAGGGAGGCCCAGAAGGTCATACTGCCCTGCAATGCACGGACACAACGACCTATGTTACCGTCTAGCAGGTCCCGCGTCTCGTGATATATGTACACTCCCAGGTAGCTCAGACAGCTAGGCTCCCATCTAATCTCTGGGTGGGTTAGGGGGCGCTCCTCCCCTTTCCTCAGCTGGAAGAGACAGGTTTTTGTCCAGTTAACCCTCAGTCCTGATATTGCGCCGAAGCGCTCTGAGTCTCTTCGCGCCGTCCACAGCCTCCTCAGCATCTTCTAAGAAGAGGAGAAGGTCGTTGGCGTACAGGGAGATGAAGTGGTGGGCCCCTCCGACTTCCAACCCGTTGCAATGTATCCCCCACCGAGCCATCGCTGCCAGAGGCTCCACCGCAAGCGCAAACAGCAGAGGAGATAGTGCACATCCCTGTCTCGTCCCCCGATGCACCTCATATTGGTCCGATACCAAGGGTCCCACCCTCACCGTAGCTTTCGCCGAAGCGTAAAGCACCTTCGTCCACCTTCTATATCCCTCACCCAGACTAAAGCCCTGCATCACTCTGTATAGGTACTCCCATTCCAGGGTGTCGAATGCCTTTTCTATGTCGACCGCCAGTACCAGGGGGGCTCTCGCTCTCGGCGGTGGGTTATCCACTAGTCTGAGCATCCTACGGATATTGTGTGTCGTATTTCTAGAGGGTATAAATCCTGATTGATCTTTATGTATCAGGTTCGGCATATGGGGTAGCAGCCTGGTGGCCAGCACTGTGCTCAAGATTTTGTAGTCTGTTGTCAACATGGACAATGGCCTATAGGATGCCGGGTCTGTACTGTCCCTTCGCGGTTTTAATAAAGGGATCATAATGGCTTCGCGCATTGACTGAGGGAGTCTGCCCCCCTCCCTGGCCTCATTATATATCACTTGCAGCCTCGGGGTCAGTTGATCTAGATATTTCCCGTAAAATTCAATGGGCAACCCATCTATTCCTGCTGTTTTGTTACGCGCCATACTCTTTATTGCCCCTCTTATTTCCGCCAAGTCTATTGGGCCGCCTAGTAAATCAGCCTGCTCCTGCTCAAGCCGCGGTATCTGCAGGTCGCTCAGGAAAGCCTCCATTGCCTCGCTCTGGTTCCCCAATTCGCTCCTATACAACCTCTCATAATATGATCGAAAACAGTCCAAAATTTCTGGCTGTGTTTGAAGTGTGCCGCCTCCATTTCCCTTCAGGGTCAGAATCGGTTGAGCGCCCCTATTGGGATTCGCTAACTAGGCCAAGAGTGTCCCAGTTTTGTCCCTCTCAGCAAGAGTCTTCGTCAAATATGTTTTATAATCGTAGCTACGAAGGCCCTCTACCTCCACTGCCACCGCTTCACGCGCTTCACTTACTCTCCTCTGTAACTCATGGCGGCCAGGGCATGACTCAACATTTCATGCATTGAGGATGACAACATTTGTTCTTTTAAGTTGACACTAGAGATGTGAGGGCTAAAGCACAATATATTGGGAGGTGAGAAGGTGCAAAATATTTACCGTCTCCAGGTCCCATTCCAGCCACACTACAAAGCGAACTCTAGTTGCCATCCCTTACCGGAGGGAAGTATTGCTGTCTGAATGCATTATATGCGACACCCCAAATTCACCCTACACCAGGCTTAATCCATCTGTCCTGCCCCACATCCAGTTGACACCACAACCCCAACCCAAATGAATGTCCTGAAGCCCTCCTTAGTTTATCTAATGTGGTTTCCTGCTTCAAGAGGCAGGCATATAACCTGCTCCTAAATTTCCCATCCAGGAGCAGGAAACCCTCGTATGACAATTTCCTGCTCAAACATGACCTGTGGGTGGGGCATCCTGAAGGAGGAAATCGTTACACACCAAGTTTCTGCTCTACGATGATTTATCCGTAAGAAATCTTCGAGAAAGACTGTGTGGTTTCTTGTTCAGGGAATTCGTATCTGCAAAATATGAGAAGTTGTAAGACTGTATGTTTTTGTGAAGTTAAAAATATCTCAATTTCGTGTGCCTTTGCTCACACCCACTAAGTAGGCAACCAGACTGAAAAATCAAATTGAATTGTGGCTTGCCACCCGTCTCCCTTCTTGAACCATGGAAAATGCTCATAATACCCACAAACTACGCATATATAAAGGATTTCTAATTTTCTATGTCATGTGAATGTATACCATGTGAATATCTTGAAAATCAGGCCCTCAGCTTGTCTTAGAGCACCAACATTGGGTACCTCTGATTTAGACGGTGCAGACAAAACCATGGGTGCAATGGAGCACTTCACATAGTATGGCATCACAAGGCGCTTCATCAGAATTACCCAATGAACAATGACAGCTATAGATCAATGAGCAGCACTGGCTGAAGCAAGAGTGTCTGGAATACCAGAGCTCTCTAATATAGAGAGTACTGCAGATGTGTGTCCACTGTACTCCTCTGCGGAAGGTTCAGTGCCGGGAGTCCTACCTCTATCATTCCCATTTACAGTTGCTTTTAGCATTGTATCAATATTTGACTACTGTTTCATAACGTGCTACTACTTTGTTTAAGAACTCAGGAATGCTCACAGCACCTTTACGCCCTCATTCTTTAAATCTACTTTTTTGGCCTGAAAATGAAATGCAAATTTGTTTCTTACATGAAAAAGATTCGTTTGTGTAAAATGTTTTATTTGTTCACCAAAAATCGATATGCTTAAAATGTTTATGGTCTAAAATGTCTCATTTTGGTTGTAAGCTTACTATAGTATCAGTTTATATTATGTAGGTTGAATAAGGGGAATGTTTTTTGTCCTTTGATACATATTCTTCGTTGGCCAATATTTACCATTTCCTTGGTGTTTATAAAATTTGAGTACTAATTGTCAAATCTTTGTACATCTACAGTGAGATCCAAGACTGACTACCATTCTGTGTGATAATTTACAAATTAATAATTTTTTGAACTGGGAAAACGACCTTTACTTGTTTTGAAAGTTTACTCCATGGGCTCTCTGGGAAGATCGGGGAATGAAAGCAATTGGAGCCCTTATTGATGGGAGTTCATTTAATTCCTTTGACATGTTAAAATCAGAATTTTCGCTACCCCAGTCGCAGCTCTGGTGGTATTGGCAAGCACGTCATTGCTTGAGAGGTAGGTAAACTTGGCCCTGTTCCTATTAATCTCTCGACTTTGCTGATTCTAGACCATCTCAGACTTTGGGGCTTTTCCAGGGGAAGTGTGTCCAGTGTGTACTAAATAGTCATCGACAGTCTTTGCTAGTATGATGATAGATTTGCAGCTAGACACTTCTGGCAGGAGCGGTTGAAGGTAGCATGCTCGGAGGGTGACTGTAAAGACATTTTAGAGTATTGTGATTGCTCACTCAGAAAGGCATGCTTAAAGTACGCTGATTTGAAAACCCTCCATAATTGGCATTGGTCTCCATTCAAATTATATTGGGCACATTTGGTTTCTAGAGGAGTCTGGATGTTGCATGTGACTTGTGCCATATAATATTTATGTTTCTAAAGCAACAGTGGTCCTTAAACGGAACTATAGGAACATACATATAAAGTAGTCTTCATCGAACACTATATTCATTAATGTCCAGCCAGACACATTTAATCAATCAGAAAAGTCACAGAGTAATCGTAATGTAGCGGACAAACAATACAGTGGGACACAATCCTGCATCCAATTTACACGAAAAAACAGACGATGCAGTGGGACACAATCATGTATCCAGTTTACACAGAAATCAAACAAGAGAAAAAAGCGGGTTAAATACAAACAAAAAGTATTTTCAGGCAACAGTTTCCTACTATAAAAGCTAGACCGTGCTATGAAAAGAGGATGGGGGAGCGGCCGAATCATTCAGCTATTTGCTCTGGCAAATCTACATTATTAGCTCAAATCAATTCTTTTACAAGTGGGAGATATTCACAAGAGGATGCCTTGCAGACATAAATCCATGTACTCCCACAGAATATTAACACACGCACACACACACACACACACACACACAACCACACACACACACACACACACACACACACACCCACACCCCCCCCCCCCACACACACACACACACAATGTTCGGTAGCAGGAAATCTCCCACAAGGGGTAGTGAGCAGGCACCACAAGGTATGTTACCCCATGAAAGATTGTGAATGCCCACAAAGTTGTCAGTTTGTGGAAATTGGCTCAAACCTGTATCACTCTCTAGACATGGTTGGATATTTATTTCTGCTAAGGGTTAGATTCAATTCCTCTCCAGGATGAAATTAGAATGGAACACCCCCAACTACCACGAAGGTGTAGAAGAATGGATTTCTACATAGAGAAAAACATTTCTTTTAAAGAAGAACAAATTAAGCAAAATGTGCTATTACAAAAAGACACTGTCATTTGGCATTTGCAAATTGTACCCTGTGTAAAGTTATGCATGATTTCAATAGCAGTATCTACAGCATAATGTGAATTCACAAAGGTTTCACAGGAGTGTTACTAGAAACCTGTGACAGGTGCAGCTTGCCAGGCATATCCTTGGAAAGCTTTGTGGATTCCTAACAAGCATAAAGTATGTTGAAGCAGGAGAGGAATTTTTGACTGAATTTTTATTACACATTTTTGTGATTCAGACCCAGGATGTTTCAGACGCTCTGCAGCTGGGGTGACAAGGGAGACTGCAAAGTCCCCAGGCCACACATCAACCTGTGGTCCATAGTTTGAGTTCCTTTCGGGGCAACCGATCACCTTGAATATTTAGTAGCTAATTTTTTCCGTATATCTTTCTTAATATTTAATACTTGCCTACACCTATATGACAGAATATGCAAATCCAGTGCGTAATCTGAGCCCATTTCTCCGGTTTGTATATGTATTGTTTCCTGCACCCAGGGCTTATCTACCACATAACACCAGGTGAAAACCTCATACCGAAATACAAAAAAGGGGGGGGGGGGTGGTAGAGGGAGTTTGCTAGGTTCACCCTCCTATTCTAGTGTATGAAAACAATAATCCGAGATATCGGATAGGGAACCTAGCTGGTAGAGTAGATTACCATCAGTAATAGATGTAATCTTGAAAGGAAAAATGTCCTTTCTTGAGTCCCCTCACTCACCGGAGTTTCCTCACGGTGACATGCTTCATCATTGGGGCCATCCCAACCCGCTGCGGGTTGAGGCATGCTGCGACTTGCAAAATACATAGGAGCACTTAAAGTGAGGAACTATGTGTGGTGCAGTGATATGTGTGGGTGGAGTGGTGTGAATTAAAAATACCCGACTAGTGGGCGGAATTACTTTATTCTTGCTCCTAGTTGATGTATTAAATATGGGGTGGGTCTCTAGGTTTCCTGGTTTTGCAATGAGTCGGGAGCCCTAGTAAAGTGCCAACATGTTACCTCTAAGCTCTTCTTCAGGACACCACAGGGGCCAGCCCTATGTCTACCACTCCATAGTGCAGTGAAAAAATTAAATCAAATGCCTGTCAATGAGCATTAAAGTAAACTATATACATACGACATAAATAGCGTTCAGTCATTATGTATCACTAGGCTGTACTGAGCCTGAAAACCTCATACCTACATCCTCCCACATATGTAATTTATGTGCTTATTTTTTTAGAATGTAGCTCCTGTTAAATTGCCTTTAGCATGACAATTTTATTATCAAGAGGTTGTTTCATCCAAAGGCTATTGCATGAAAATTGTGCTGTATCCTTTCTGCTGATTAGGCATTCTCCTTTATATACAGTGGAATTACCACGATTTCTTTTTTAACTCCGACGACAGATAAGGAAAATAATAATGGCTTGTCAAGAAAAGTGAAATTAAATTAATAGTATGTCCTGAACCAACATCAGGACACCTTTATCTAGACCGCTTCAGTTTAAACTTCAAGAGGCCTTGTTATGGAATCTATGATTGGCTCTCGCAGAGCTATTACTGTGGTAAATGCATGCCAAAAGCCTGCTCTCAATTATGGAGAGGACAAGGATGGTGAGCAATATGATCTGTTGCACGACTCCTCCACTGGCATGACGCACCAATAACCAGTGACGGATTAGCATAACTATAGTTGCATGAAATATGGCCGTGTCCCCTGCTTCCACAAGAGCCACATGCATAACCAGCATTATGGAAGCGGTAGAAGCAAAAATACCACTTCCATACGTAAACCCAGCATTGTGATGATCTTTTCTCTGTAGTTCTTTCATTGGGTTTCAGGTGGTTCTCCCCAAGACATGCAATAATTTGGTGAGGATCTTTTCCTGCCTGTGGTGATGGGACCCAAAATGCCCAAGGTATGGCTTTTTTTAATATCGCACAGATCACCTCCACAGAGTAGTGACTTTTCTGATTGGACTGTTTTACCCCCTACTTAGGTGAGACAAAAAATGCTTTGTGTAGACCTAGTGCCCCGGGTTGGAAATTAGAACAAGCAGACCTCTTCTGTGATGTGGACTTGTAACTAATTAAAACCTGATTATTATCGTGCAAGTCACAGAAATCAATTATACTTACCTATCCATAATAGTTCAAAAAATGTCCTCTCCGACTGGGGAGAACTTACTGCAACTGACTAAAATCCTCTGTCCTGAGCCTGGCTCTTTTCCATCTGCAAAATGTTTCAATGCTGCATACATCTGGCATGGCATGTTCTTTCTCTAAATACAAATGTTTAAAACTCTTAATTGCTTGCTGTTCCAGTTTTGAGACTTTGATTGCATGCTGGTGCTTTTTTTATTCACAAATATCAAACATTTTTAGACCATTTAGACCCAGTCATATGGGCTTGGAATGGGTATGCGCTATCTTCCACCCTCCTGCACATCTCATGTCTGGAAGGGAACATGCTATCTGTATTTGCGAGCTGGAAAGTTCAAAAGGACAAAGGGTCTGAGTATGAGTGTGAAGGGTGGCACTGAGTCCATCAGAGTGGAGGAGTCCATTACCTCCGCCATCTTGATGGACTACTGTCTGTCAAGTTTAGAGATGACTGCCTGCCCAGATGTCATTTCTATACATTGAAAGCAACTACCTTCATGGTGAACAAAATTTACAAAAATTGACTGCTGTTGCCCAAACCTTTTCATTTTGTTTTGCTTTTCAGAAATAAACTCCCAAAGCAGCAGTTTGTTTTTGAAAAATAATACAAAAAATTACCTCCCCTCAACTGGGAGCTCACTCCTAGTGTGTGGGGTTTATTATTAATTTTGTCAACCTCTTGCTGCCAGGTTTTTCCTCATGTGATGGACAGAAAGAAATTATATTACAACGTTCACCCTAATAGGGCGTTCTGTGTAATGTCCTTCCTCTACAGTCCCGTACTCCATCGGGCTGTCCGAGGACGTTTGTCACCAAGGGAGCCTAGAGGGGATCCATTGATGGAGAAGTTAAAGCCTGCCTGTCTCTAAATGAGGCTGGTGGACCAAGGGTTTGCCAGGCATGGTATACTGTGTGACAAAGTGTTCTGTCCACCAAACTCTAAATTGGACTCAAAGTCAGTCTTGCGCAGTGCAGCACATTCTCTTGGAGTCCATTGGACTCCAGTGCTCGCCAGCCTGTTCAGACTATATTAAACCCACACATTTGTCATTCACAAAAGCACCCCTTGTTCCAGACATGATGAAGTCTAAGGACCTAGTTGTTGAGGACAGAACAGAAGTTTACAAGAGTGGGAGCCATAAGGTATTTCACACACAGAGAGATAGAGGTAAAAGCCGTCAATGGGCAGATTTGGGTCAGAGCTTGAATGGATACATCCAATTCTCAACATTCTGAGTGACCGCATTTGGAAAGGATTTTCTCTTTAATCCTTCTCAAAAGTCCCAACTGAAGTTCCATAGGGGTTATCCTGTTCCCCAGTATTGTTCAATATCTACAAGCTCCCCCTAGTTCAAGTAATAAGCAATCACCAGTCAAAATTCCACAAGTATGGGGCTGATAGCAGGATACTTTATCCATCTCAGACAGCAAGTGGAAATATTCTGGCAATGTGGAGTGCCTAGACTGTCTCTACTTCTGGATGAAGGAATGTTTTCTTCATCTGAATAACTGAAAGTTGTAATGGGAGAAGAGATTCTCTCGGACTCACTAATTTTTAACTGGCATCTTAATCTGGACACCCCTCTCAACAGGTCAGACACTTTGGAAACACATTCAACCGAGACCACAGCTTTTTTTTTTACATATTTTAATGCAGTGGTTAAGGAAAATAACTTACAATTGTATGCCTTTTGTAGAATCTTCCTGCTAGCTAACCGAATTATCATATTGGATTAATACATATTGTTGTTGAGGCCTCTGTAAACTTTCGTAAAATAGTCTTTAGTGTTCTGCATAAAAATGGACTAATCGCCATACAACAACGACAACAAAGCCAGGCACCCACAATGTGCCTACATTTATGAGACCAGACCACTTCGGAACATCCCTGGACAAGCTTAATGGCTCCCAGTTGTATTTTGGGTCAAGTTAAAATTGCCCTGCATTATGTGAAAGGCAGACTGGGCCAAGGGGCTGGCTGCCTGTAAAATCTGGCATGGTACTATGCTCCAGTCAGAAATCTCCACTCTTTGTTAGCCCTTCTGATCAATTCGTGTCCCTGCAAAAGACATAAGTATGCAGGAAGATCCTTGGTGGTAATGGACCTGAAATCACGGTGTAACCTCAGTCCGCGTGCCCGGTCTAACGCTGGTTTCCTTGCATTGAGCAAATACTTGAAAAAAAAACTTTTCAAACAGGATTTTCACTGATCCCAAGATCCACATGGATCATCTGCAGAATGCCAAATATAGGTCTACTCTTTGCATCCAGCTAACTTGTAACCCTCCTGAAATTAGGCATGCTTACTGCTTCTACCTTTTTTGCGCGCTTGTGATTTGAAGTGAACGAGGTTATGTACCTCTTTTAAAAAAAAACCTCTAAATAAATAAATTGAGGAGCTATAAATTGATCTCCTTTCTAACTCCAAAGTGTGCATATTTCTATTGCTGGGACCTTTGAAACAGTGAGACTACAAATTCTACACACCAACGTTTTGCTTCTGGCGTTCATTACTGTTGGATGCTGTTAAAAAGGGCTTTACTGTTGTCAATGGTATTGATGTTGCATCAGGTTTTGTGGCACCAATGAACAGAAGAGGGAGCTTGTTCTCCACCCAATCAGTATGCTATCGGGTGGCTCGTAACTTGGAAATCCTGTAAGGGACAGAGGAATAATTCAACCAGACATGATCTATTTAAAGGATAGCAAGTTACCCGAACTAAAAACAAACAGAAGTGGTCGGTTTTCTCTTTCTTTGCTGCCATGCTTGATAACAATGCCCCATTTTTAGATGGCCATGGTGATAGTTTTGTGACGCGAGCTAGCGTTTTGCCTCCTGCCTCAAGCTGGAAGCACTGGGCAGCTCCCTCGTACTCTGTGTCCCTGCACCGCATTATGCACGCCCTATTAGTCTTCCACAAATGTTCCACTTTTTTGTTTGTTTGGCAGGCTATTCAGGACGCCATTTCCTCCCTTTGATTCCCATTGTGCGTTGCTTACACTGCATTAGCTTTTCCCAGAATGGAGCTGGCAGGCATCGTTGTGTGTGCATGGACCAGGGAGCCCCACCCCCTCCCAGCCAGTGTTCTCAGAGTACAAAACCTCACCCTGCAAGCCACCAAAGAAATGGCGCTACCCTGTGCGGCTGCTGAACGCGGAGCCTAAACTCGTTTTTTTGCTAGATTTTTCCTCTTTGTATGCACTTACTGTGGGCCTCCATGGCTTCAGAGACTTCATGTTTCAGTCTAGTTCAAATTCTACAAACCACTTTAATCTAGAAATTTGGTGCAATTGTGCAATGTTATGTAAGGGGATGATCACCCCTGTGGGAATCCAGGGGCTGAGCAGGCCAATCTGAGGGGGGAGGAGATCATGCCTGTTTGGTCTATAAGAGCCATTTCAGCAATATAAGCCAATTAAGGTGAACCAGAATAAAAAATCCCATAATGCTTTCACTTTTTAAATGATATCCACGTGGAGCCACCCAGCACATTTCATTCCTCTCCTGTGAAAAGTAATGTGTTCATTTAAGTTCACCACCTTTCGCCACAAAATAATTCACAAGTAAGAATGAAGTATTGGACTAGTTGAACATTTACCCCAGATTTTAATCTGAGTAGTGTGTGGCTCACCCAGTTTGAAAGTTGGAAGAACCTACTTGAATGTTAAACGAACAGAATTTTGGTTGCATGGTTTAATTAATGTGCCATTTTTCTCTTACTTAGGCATCTGTAAAGCCATCGGAGTTAGCAACTTTCTAATAGCTCACCTGGAGCAGCTGAAGGAAGACTGTGATATAATTCCCCATGTTAACCAGGTGAGTTAGTGAACAGACGTAGCATAGAAAGCAAGTATTGCAGTAACATGTCTGAGATTTTTTTATCACATGAGCAGGGAGCACGATACTGGTAAGTAGCAACTTAAAGTGATTGACAAGTATTTCTTCATCTAAAATAAAATATGTAGTCAGTTTCCCATGAAATGTAAAGTAATTCTGTACTATTAACCACAGAATAGCAGCACTCTGGAATACCGCAACGCAAAAAAAAAAACACCAGCAGAGCATACCAAATACCAGAAAAATGCACTTTTACCACTGTACAGCAACGCGCCAGACGGCAACACAACAAAAGAGAATAAAGTCACAACCACAACATAAACAACAACACAACCGAACACAACAAAATTCCAAGTGTGTGATGTGGTGCTATTTTGTATTGGTGTGTCATATTTTTGTGTTGGTATGCTGTTTTCTAGTAGTATGCTGTATTGTTGAGTTGTGTGTTTGTGTTGCCATTGTGTTTTATTTTGCCCTGTGTTGTATTGTGATATGTTATTTTTATTTTGTTGAGGTATGTCGTTTTGTTGTGCTACATTGCTGTTATTGTGGTTTGTTATTGTACTGTGGTGTTGTGTTGCTGCGGTAATTCAAATACAGCCAATCTCATTAAATAATCAGCGTTTTTCTTGTTGCACATTACCACCACCAAAAATCTGTTTTTGTAATACGATTGCGGAAGGTATTTGCAGTAGACACTGCCTTCCTTACCATCAAAGACACATAATAGTACTAGCCAAAATTGGTTTGTGACCTGTTCATTGTCAAATCATAACACGGAAGCACATCCAAAGGCCCTGCAGATGCTGAATGGACAGGGGCGAGTTTTAATTGTCTCAGTGGAATCTTAATGGATATGTTCTTCAGGCACTTACAGGAATTGACACAATAACATGAAACCTGCTGGGCAATAAAAAGACAAAAGTTTCCAGAAACCCAAGATTCCGTGAAATGTAATATTATGTACTTAATGTAATGTGATGTGATTTTTTTTGTGAGAGCCTTAATGCTAAGCAAGCGTTGACTTAGGGGTATTAATCTGAAAAAATAACCCCGAAACTTGAACTGCCAGGAAAGTACTGTAACACAGCCAAATTGATCCACATGAGAGTTAAGCTCAAGTGAAAGCAGTCGTATATTCATCAAGGCCCAGCAATTGTGGGTGTTGAACTTTTGGAATTAACCACCTAAAAGCTAACTGTTTGATTGCAAACTACATGTGCTACAACTGGCTGATGCTGCTTTGAAGATGTCATTTTTAAATACTTTTAATAAAACTTACAAAAAAGATTACTAGCTGCTGCTATCCTCATATCTGCGGCGTGCTGCGACCTACGGCTACGTGGGAGCACTTCCTAGCCGTAGGTCGCAGAACGCCACATCCCGTAGAGGGGTGCGAAGACCCCAATGATGAAGCATGACACCAAGGAGCCTGTTGGTGTGTGAGGGGTATTCAAACAACACGGTGTGCTCCCCACCACAGTAGGGACCACCACTGACCTTCGAGTGGATTCCAATTTGTTTATTTGCAAACACCCAGGGAGACTGAATCCACTGTTTCTCTCCCTCCCTCCTTTGTTATATAGTTGTCCTAGGCAGCGCGCAGCTGTGGGAGTTATAAGGACACACATAGACACACACTAGCTACACATAATGGAAGACGAACATGGTCTGACCTTTGGGGAGGAAGATATCAACAAGATATTAACGGCAATCAATCCCTGTGAAGGATTGAGCAACAACGACCCAGGCCCTGCAGTGGCCGACTGGGATGAACTTACCACCTTACGTAAAACACAGATCAGGACGGCACTGCACGGCCTCCTGATGACAGAATACTTGAGGAACAAAATAGCCCCCCAGGGGCTCATTGTCTAGAACGAACCGTTTATCTTCCAGGAAGACGCAACATTCAAGAAAGCCTGGTCCTTGATTTCCTGGCACTGTACCAAAGACTGGCTGGTGTTGATAGTGCAAACCGCTACCACACTAGCTCAGGAGTTGAAAATAGAACTTCAAAAACTAGAGGTACAGTTGAAAGTGTTTATTGCACCAGCTGCCTTAAAGAAAAGACTTGAGGAACTTAACCAACAAATGTCGGACTTTGAAATAACATTGAAACAGAGAAAGTTCACTAAACTCAAGAAGGACAAAGACAGGTTCACACCAGAGAGAGCCTATCCTTACACTAAAGCCGACTATGTCATAAAAAACAACCCAAGCGACACAGACCGTGTCAGCTCTGATGGCAGCTCTTCCAGCTCCAACTCAAACAGTTACCAGCAGAAGAGACAGCAAAGAGGATGTTACAGACAGCAGAGATCGCAATACCCACGACAAAGGGGATGGAGAGGTTACCAAGGCCCTCCACAATACACCCCCTTTCAGGGCCAACCACAATACCCACAGTACCATTACGGGCCCCCACCAATGGGACCAATGTATCCACAATGGGCACCTGATCCGTTAACAGTCGCCCAAAATCAGCAGCCTTTTTTAGGGTTGGTCCAAGGACCCCGCCGAGGCAGGAACAGGAAAGGCACAAACATGTCTTGGCAATCGGAGGAGGAAACGGACCCCAGGGTCTATACCAGGAGCATGACAGGGGCACTGATGAACCAAGCATCGACCAGCAAGAAGGGATCCTAGTGATAAAGCCTGTCCAGGCTGGACTATGCCAGCTCCCTACTGGGGGGGGCTAACCAGTCAGAATTTCTGCGGCTCCAGCGGGTTCAAACCGCTGTGGCCCGACTGGTGACAGGTCTGCCTAGGCGGTGCTCGGTGTCCAATGCCATGCGCTCTCTCCACTGGCTCCCTGTGCAGCAGAGGATTAGATTCAAAGTTCTCTGCCTTGCATTTAAAATCCTCAAGGGTACTTCCCCACAAATCTTGGAGAAACTGCTGATCCCCTATGTACCCTCTCGCACTCTCAGATCGCTAGGCCAGAACTTAGCAGTGGTCCCGCGTTTTAAGTTGAGCAGAATTGGTGGCCGCTCCTTTCGAGTCCTAGCAGCGAGCTGGTGGAATTCTCTTCCTCCACAAATCCGGGCCATCGATGAGCTCCTTCAGTTTAGACGGGCTATCAAGACCTTTTTTTTTGTTTAGCTCATCTGTTGTGTCTCTTCTCCTTTCTGCCCGCTTTTAATGCTGTGTTGTGTTTACCTTCTCAAAGCGCCAGGACGCCCCTTTGCTGGGGCAGCTGTGCGCGGTACAAATAAAAATAACATAACATAACATAACATAAACATCACACCATGGCCTCTAACCGAAATACAGAACAAAGTACTTAATAAAGGGTTAGGGTACGTACCAACAAATAAATTGGATACTTTCCGCCTAAATACAGAAGTACAACATTTCATCAGGAGCGTAAAACTGAGAGCGTTCTTTCATAACAAAGAGACCACTCCTGACAACTCAGACACAGGCCTGAGACCTAAGTCCTCGTTCACACCACCTGACCACACCTTACCAGTTGAGGTACTGGCTTTTGAGAAAGCTCTCATGGTGGAACTTAGCAAAATAAACACCGACAACCAGCAAACCTGCCATAACATGAGAAAGCAGGAGAGCGAGGCAGTAAGAGAACTCTCCCATAATAAGGACATGACGATCAAACCGGCTGACAAAGGGGGAGCGGTGGTTTTACAAACCACCACAGCATACGATCAGGAGTGCTATAGATTGTTATCTGACAGAAGAAACTATCAAATATTGCCCAATGATCCCACAGAACAACTGAGAATAAAGATAGGCACCATGATTGAAGAAGCCTTAGACCATGATTGGCTCACTAAAAAAAAAGGGGATTTTCTCACACAAAAGAATCCACGTACCCCTGTACCCCTTACTGTGACAGCATACCCAAAATACATAAGAGCCTTACCCAACCCCCTGGTAGACCAATAGTATCAGGCATATCGTCTATACTGGAGCCCCTTTCAAAGTTTGCCGATGCTTTTCTGAGACCATTGGTCCAAGCCACCGACACTTACCTGAAGGACATTAAAGCTGTCCCCCAACTATTGAAGGACATCCCTTTTGATCCAGACATGAAGATTCTGCTGAGTCTGGATGTGGAGAGTCTATACACGAGTCTCCCATACGACAAGACTCTCCACATCATAGAGGAGGTATTGCATTCAACATCTTGGAAATACCAAACCCCACGAGGAGTGGTAATGGAGTGCATCTCGACAGCACTAACAAAAAACTTCTTCGAATATGAGGGCACTATATACCTACAATGCCATGGTACCAGCATGGGCAGCACTTTCGCGCCGAGCCTGGCGGGTCTATACGTGCATCATTTGGAGACCACAAAAATTCTAAACCCAAATAATCCCTTCAGGAACAACATCCAGACATGGAAGAGATACATAGACAACGTCTTAGTCATCTGGACAGGTGACAACCAGTCAGTCATGGCCTTCATGCAGTGGCTTAACAATCAAAATACCTTTTTGAAATTCACCCACTCCAAGTCCAACAAATCCATGGTCTTTCTAGACCTTAACATTTATCACGACTCAGGGAGTCTAAAAACCGAAACTCATTTCAAACCCACCGCGAGAAACTGCTTACTACGTTTTGACAGATTTCATCCACGCCACCTGAGAGAGAACCTGCCCTACGGGCAGTTCCTCCGCCTGCGCCGTTACTGCAGTGATATAAGCAAATACAAGGTCCAGGCCCAGGACCTCAAAAAGAAACTACAAGACAGATGTTACCCCGACAAAATCATAGACTCAGCTATGAAGAGGGCCCAAAACAGCAACCGGGAGGCCATGTTGGAAGATAAAGTTCAATCAATCAATCAATCAGTGACACTTATATAGCGCGCTACCTACCCGTAGGGTCTCAAGGCGCTGGGGGGGGAGGGGGGGGCGCTACTGCTCGAACAGCCAGGTCTTCAGCTTCTTCCTGAAGGAGAGGTGGTCTTGGGTCAGGCGCAGGTCGGTCGGGAGGGAGTTCCAGGTCTTGGCGGCCAGGTAGGAGAAGGACCTTCCTCCCGTAGTCGCTCTTCGGATGCGGGGGACGGCGGCGAGGGCGTGGTTGGCTGATCGGAGGTGGCGTTTGGGAGCGTAGAAGTTGATTCGGCTGTTGAGGTAGCTCGGGCCCTGGTCGTGTAGGGCTTTGTGTGCGTGGGTGAGGAGGCGGAAGGTGATTCTTTTGTTGACGGGGAGCCAGTGGAGGTCTCTCAGATGTCCGGTGATGTGGCTGGTTCGTGGGATGTCGAGGATGAGTCTGGCTGAGGCGTTCTGGATCCGCTGGAGTCTCTTCTGGAGCTTGGCGGTGGTACCGGCGTAGAGGGCGTTGCCGTAGTCCAGTCGGCTGGTGACGAGGGCCTGGGTGACGGTCTTCCTGGTCTCGGAGGGGATTCACCAGAAGATCTTTCGTAGCATGCGTAGGATGTTGAAGCACGCCGAGGAGACGTTGTTGACTTGCCTGGTCATGGAGAGGGAGGAGTCCAGGATGAAGCCCAGGTTGCGTGCATGGTCTGTCGGTTTGGGTGCGGTGCCCAGGGCGGGAGGCCACCAGGAGTCGTCCCAGGCGGAGGGTGAAGAGCCCAGGATGAGGACCTCCGTCTTGTCAGAGTTCAGTTTCAGGCGGCTGGTCGTCATCCACTCGGCTACCTCTTTCATCCCATCGTGCAGGTTGGCTCTGGCGGAGGCGGGGTCGTTGGTCAGGGAGAGGATCAGCTGGGTGTCGTCGGCGTAGGAGATTATGCTGAGGTTGTGTTTGCGTACGATGGCCGCGAGGGGGCTCATGTAGACGTTGAAGAGGGTGGGGCTCAGAGATGACCCTTGAGGGACGCCGCAGATGACTTCGGAGGCCTCTGACTTGTACGGTGGTAGGCGGACTCTCTGTGTTCTTCCGTCGAGGAAGGAGATGATCCATTCCAGCGCCTTGTCCTGGATTCCGACGTTGCTGAGGCGCTGTACTAGGGTGCGGTGGCAGACAGTGTCGAATGCCGCGGAGAGGTCTAGGAGGATGAGGGCCGCTGTTTCTCCATTGTCCATCAGGGCTCGGATGTCATCGGTGGCGGCGATGAGGACGGTCTCGGTGCTGTGATTGGCTCGGAAGCCTGACTGTGAGGGGTCGAGGGATCCGTTCGTCTCGAGGAAGGCGGCCATCTGCTTGTTGACGGTCTTCTCGATGACTTTGGCTGGAAACGGGAGGAGCGAGATGGGGCGGTAGTTCTTGAGTTCGGTGGGGTCCACTGTTGGTTTCTTGAGGAGAGCGCTGAGTTCGGCGTGTTTCCAGCTCTCAGGGAAGGTGGCGGTGTCGAAGGAGGTGTTGATGATGTCCCGCAGGTGGGGTGCGATGACAGCGTCGGCCTTGTTGAAGACATGGTGAGGGCAGGGGTCGGTCGGTGATCCGGAGTGGATGGAGTTCATTGTGCGTATGGTGTCTTCGGTGCTGATCGGGGTCCAGGCATGGAGGGTGGTGGTGGGGGGTGGTTGTTCGGTCATGGTGTGCGTTGGTTGGTTGTTGAAGCTGTTGTGTATGTCCGCGATCTTGTTGTGGAAGTATGAAGCGAGGGAGTTGCAGAGGTCTTGCGATGGGGTGATGTCGTTGTTCCCTGCGCTGGGGTTGGAGAGCTCTTTCACGATGTTGAAGAGCTCCTTGCAGTTGTGTGCGTTGTTGTCCAACCGGTCCTTGAATGCTGTTTTCTTGGCGGCGCGGATCAGCTGGTGGTGCTTCCGGGTGGCAAGCTTGAGGGAGGTCCTGTTGTCCGGTGTAGGTTCCCTTCTCCAGACTTTCTCGAGGGCTCGGCAGTTCTTCTTGGAGCTCTTGAGTTCGTCGGTGAACCACGGGGCTTTCTTGCTGCCGGGTCTGCTGGGCGGGGGGCTGAGCTGGCAGGAGGGTGCTGGCTCAGGGAGGTGGCGAGCTGGTCTGCTGTGATCTTGTTCCAGCTTCTGCGGGCGGCCTGTTGCTGGTGGCGGTGGGTCGTCGTTCTCTTGAAGGTGAAGTGGACGCAGCTGTGGTCCGTCCATTGAAGCTCTGTGGTGTGGCTGAAGTCGATGTCTGGGCTGGAGGAGAAGACTGCGTCCAGTGTGTGTCCGGCGAGGTGGGTGGGGGTGGACACCAGTTGCTTGAGTCCAAGATTGGCGAGGTTGTCGAGCAGGGTGCTGGTGTTGCGGTCGTTGTTGTTCTCCAGGTGGAAGTTGAGGTCGCCTAGGAGGATGTAGTCAGCGGAGGGGAGGGCATGCGGGCTGACGAAGTCGGCGATGTCCTCGCTGAATTGTGTGCGTGGTCCCGGGGGTCGGTAGATCAGGGTGCCTCTGAGGGTGGTGTTCGGGCTGGTGTGGATCTGGAAATGCAGGTGTTCGGCGGTGTTCAGGGTGTTGTCGGTGCTGGTCGTGAGACTGATGGTGTTCCTGTGGATGATGGCGATGCCTCCTCCCATCTGGTTGGCGTTGCGGTCCCTCCGGACGATCTTGTAGCCCTCTGGGATAGCGATGGCGATGTCGGGAGCTGAAGAGGCGTTCATCCAGGTCTCCGTGAGGAAGGCGACGTCAGGGGCTGTGGCGTCTAGGAGGTTCCAGAGTTCGATGGCGTGTCTGTGGACGGAGCGGGTGTTGAGCAGGATGCACTTGAGGTGGGTGCTGCTGGTGTTCGACTTGGCGGGTGCTGGTGCGAGGCAGGTCCGGATGCAGGTGAACTTGCAGGCGTGGCAGCTGAAGGGTCCGTGGGTGCGCCGTGGACTGGCTTGATGGCATTCTGGGAGTCGGCCGGTGTTGAGTGCGATGAGGGTGGCGGCGGAGTACGTCAGGCGGGTCGGCCGGGGTCTTCGGGGGCCAGGGGTCCTGGCGCTGGTCGCGATCCGGTCGCGGACGGGCGCAGACGGGCTTACCTTTGGCGCGCCTTCGGTGCACAAACGGCGCACCCGCTGCGCGTGACCGCTGCGCGTTCGCACGGTCGCCATTTAAGGCGAAGTGCGCGGGTGGGCGGAGCAGCTGGGAGGCGGGAGCGGGGAGGGAACAGAAGAGAAAAGGGGCGGGGCCAATGGCGGTGGCGGGAAGCGAGAGCGGAGGGCGGCGAGGTAGGCGGGCAATCAGGAAGGAAACTGGACATGGCACAGAGGATGCAATTTAAATTAACAGGCACAAATGGAGGGCAAAACGAAGGAAAACAGAAGGAAAAACGAAGTTACGGCAGAAGGAAATGCAGGCACAAATTACGGGCAAAACAAAGAAAAACAGCTAAATAAACGAGCAGACGGCAAAAATAAACAAGCACAAATTTAGGGCAAAACAACTGGTAAAAACCAGAGGGGAGCGACCACGGCGTCAGCGAGGCCGGCGGCGAGGCAGAAGGCAGGCAGAGGGAGACACACGCAGCAGCTGGTGGCCGTGCGGTGCGGGGGTGTCCCACAAGTGGGTAAGTTCCCAAAGACAACTCACAATCCAGAGCTGTGTGTGTCACTACATACAGCACGCATTCAAACCAAGTGTCTAAAATGGTCAACAAACACTGGAGGATATTGACCAGTGGAACGCTACAACTAGAAAAACCTTTATTTGCACAGAGGAGAGGTAGAAATCTAAAGGACATCCTGGTACACACGAGACCACCTAAAACACCCGAGCAACAAACCAGGCTCCAAGGATTACAGGGAGACCATCCCTGTGGCAACTGCAACAGCTGCCACTTGACAAAGAAAAGTCTGTCCCTCACCTTCAGTAATGGGAGCAAATGGGATCAACGAAAATTTACAAACTGCAATAGCAAAAACGTGGTGTACCTTATCACTTGCCCCTGCGGATTGGAATATGTGGGCATGACCACCAGACCTGTAAAGATCAGGATAAATGAACACAAAAGCAACGTTAGATGTAAAAAAGCCACCACAAAGATGGCTGCGCATTATTTGGAAAGGCAGCATTGTGTCAATGAACTCATCTGGACTGTGATAGAACAGCTACCCATGGACACTGGCCTTTTTGAGAAAGAACAGAGGTGGGTGTTTCGTCTGGGGACCAGCACGACAGGCCTAAATGCTGCCATACCTTGGGGGCAATTACAAAGAACTCTCCATATACTATCCGAATTATGCCAAGTAATTTTCCCCCACTTTTGCTGTACACGCTCTTTTGGCTTCCTCTCTGTAATTTTACCTTCTCTGCAATTGACTACATGTAATACACACCCTAATGCCACCCTGGCCGTGTATACTGAACATTCGGTTGGCCCTCTTACTCCTGATTAACATTCTATTAGGAGCACTGTTCCCAGGTTGATAAACGCTAAAACAAAGTCCATCCCATCCGTTTTTTTCAAAACACACGAAGTTCTGGACCCCCGTTACCATAGCGAACTAACAACATGCTTAGAATCGGACCGTGCATGTGCGGCGATGACCCACTTTTCCTCTGGTGCATTGGATCACATCACGAATGCGCATGGGCGATCAGCAGGACACCGCTCCTCTGCACACGAACAGGGCAGCTACCAAACCATTTAAGCAACCAGCCCATATATGGGCTTACTTCCGCCGGTAATTCTTAGTCAATTATCCTATTTTCTTGGCAAAACGGGATATAAATAGATCTGGCCCTCAGCTCAACGGCACAACCACCAGAGCAGCGCTGAGGGGAAGAGGACAGATCATCTCCTGTAAAATCGTGTGTTTTGGCCAGACAACGCTGAAAACCAGGTCTTTTCTTACAATTGTAAGTAGCAGATCCTAAAACAAGGTTTCCTCATGCCAACAGATTGCTGAACTCAGCATGGGAAAACCCCCAACAAAGCGCAAAAGCTCATGAGGCAATGTCATCTAACACAGAAAGTAAGACTATGGTTATATCTATTTACCTCCTCATAGAAAAGGAATCTTTTGGAAACAACATCCATCCAAACATATGTGTGAAGTCATTTGTGTTTATGTGTGTCTATGTATTTTTTCACTTTTCTCCACAGGGTGTATGATCCAGGAGGCAATCTACAACCCTTTATATAAATATTAATGCATATTCTTTGTCTTTAAGGTCACTGAAACCCACTAGAAAGTTGTAAATGCATATCGAGG
Organism: Lissotriton vulgaris; assembly: GCF_964263255.1. NCBI lineage: Eukaryota > Metazoa > Chordata > Amphibia > Caudata > Salamandridae > Lissotriton > Lissotriton vulgaris. The sequence continues at coordinate 669,312,330 of NC_141685.1, read as the reverse complement.
AAGATAATGATTATGTATTTTTCTCCCTCTAGGTCTTTATTAAAACGCCAATGGGGCGATAAGACCACGTGTTCGAGTTCCCAATTAGGAACATACACACTTATAGTGCACAAATTTTTGTATGATACACTTTAATACATACATTCTTTCATGTGAGTAAGGTGGGATATACTCGTGCGAATCCTGTCCTGAAGAAGGAGTCCAGTACACTGAAACATGACTCATGTCCACGCACTTTAGAGGTTATTGTACATAATACTACAACTTTAACCTTACACTGCACCCCTTTTAACAATACCAGCCGGGGCCTAATTAAAAGTTTTTTTTTTCTGCCCACGTGCCAGGTATTTTTTAACTATCACCATCACCACTCCACCACTCACATATCATACCCCACACACTTTAACACATAGTTCACAGGAAGTGCTCCCAAGTAGCCGTAGGTCGCAGCACGCCGCATCCCGTAAAGGGGTGGGAAGATCGTAATAATGAAGCAGGACACCAAGGGGCCTGTTGGTGTGTGAGGGGTATTCAAACAACACGGTGTGCTCCCCACCACAGTAGGGACCACCACTGACCCCCGAGTGGATTCCAATTTGTTTATTTGTAAACGCCCAGGGAGACTGAATCCACTGTTTCTCTCCCTCCCTCCTTTGTTATATAGTTCACTTCTGGGGTATGACAGCGATGTATCGCGATATTACAGGCAACTGGTGGCGCTGAGCCTTTTATTGCTGCAGCGTAGAATTGCGCTGTGATGAATCAAGGGGCCTCTTCCAACGGTGACTGAATGAAATACCGATATGGCATACTGAAACAGACAATCTAATGCCTATCATGCTCATATGCCGCACCACAGCCGCCCAAGAGATAGATGGGGCCCCTACCAGGAATACTTGATTCACATGAGTCACAATGCTGAGGGGGAGGAGAGTCACAGGAACGCTGCGCGAGGGGTTCGGACCGTAATAATAATAATACTGATGGCCCAAATGTCTTTTGAGTTTGGTGACCTGATGTGCCTGTTCCCTATTGGGATCAGGGGGTATGGATAATACTGACGGCCCAAATGTCTTTTGAGTTGGGTGACCTGATGTGCCTGTTCCCCATTGGGATCAGGGCGTATGGATAATACTGACGGCCCAAATGTCTTTTGAGTTGGGTGACCTGATGTGCCTGTCTGGTGCCAATGGGCTATCACTGGAGTATTAGTACAATACATTTCCATTATTCAAGGCTGCTATTAATATTTCATGTACCTTTTAGTATGTTCATTGCCATCGGGTCACTTCATTTTTTGTTTTGTGTTTTACTATACCCCCTGTCTTTGGTATGCATAGTTCAGGTATTTGATCTGTGCGGTTTGTGAATCCTCTCTGATGCTGCACTGTTAACTTGCATAAAATGAAAATAAAGTTTAAAAAAAAGTTTAGTTACAGAAACTTTGGAAAGGTTTAAGCGCTTTAGTATCCTATTGTATGGTCTAATGACCATGCTTCGTGCTGCTTACTCAAGACCCATTGTAACCACTGTGAAATGCATATTGCTAAGTGCATGGTCTCTAGTAAAACATGCAGCTGAGGTCTGCAAACTTTTGAGTGACTATAATACAAACATAGCCTTTATCAATGAAACTTGGTAAAAAGAAACGTATAATTCTGCCTTACTCTACACCGTACTGCTAGACATCTTAATGTAAGATCGCCCTGACCCCAGCTGTTATAGCTATTATTAAAAATAAATAAATAAAATCAGTTTGAACCTCTGCCCCCTTCCAGATACTCACAGCTCAGAATTTTTGATGGCAGAGCTTAAAACTAATGCCAATATTTGCATCAATATTGTTCTTGTTGTAATGCCATTTTAGATTTTGGCACCTGCCAGTCACTACGAATTAGCTGATCATGCTAGGGGAGTTTCCTATAAATGGAGAGATCTCATTGAGTAATAATGCACAACTTCTGACGAATGGATACAGATACCTTAATCTGCTGCAACATGTTGTAGACCCTACTTTGGATCTTATTTTAGGTTTTTTTACTGAAAGTTTAAAAAACAATAGAGCCTATTTCATACTATCTCAAAAGGCCTTCACCGGCTCCCAATGAATAAAAGATGCATTTGTAAAGTTCGCTGTTTTTGCTTTAAGGCCACTATTCCGAGCTGGTCTCCTTTACGTCCTCTGAGATCATCTGCCTCACGATTGATTAAAATCCCCTAAATTAATAAAGTCATGTTCGCTGGTAGTTTTTTTCAATTTGTGGCCAGTGCATTCAGAAATATCGCTCCTGTATTCCCTTTCATATCTGACTTTTATAAAACATCTTAAAACGTATCTGTTCTGGCACAACTTTTAAAAAACAATTTTTTTAGCTAGACTATATTAGTGTCTTGTGTTCACAAAAAGGCTATGGGGGAAAATAATGTTTCAGTGCCTGAAGGGTTGAGAGGATCCTAGGTCGGAGTATAACCTCCCATGTCAAAACATTAAATCACAAAAAATACTCCAACAGACCAGCATGTGGTCAGAGAGACGAGTACTCAACTGTGAAAAGGGAAGTATCTAGTATGAGGATAGATGTCTAGCTTCATCAGAAGGTGAGGAAGGAAGCAGTTACTTTTTGTTTAGTTACCCTTACACACCCTAGTGTGTCGTGCTTCATCATCCAGTCACCCCGACGCCTAAAAGTCGGGGTGGGCTCAACCACAATGTTGGGAGTTCTTCATGATAAGGGAAGACCAGGGGGATTAAAGATAAACAACCTCAGACAGACCCCCGGTTTCCCTTTATTCTTGAGTCTGTCAGGGTTGTTAAACATCTTAAAAATGGGTCAGTGGGAGTGTTATGGTCCTATGACCCTAGTGCCAACATGTTTCAGTCCACAGGCGGCCGGATAGGTCCTGGACTTTCTTCAGGGCAATGGTCATCCACCCTGGATGGACAGAAGAGGGGTGTCCCTATTCTGTCAGTTTATAAAGGGCAGAATAGCTGCTCCTTATGTGAATGTAGCCGATGATTAATCTGTCATGCGTGGTTCTCCATCTGTGAAATACAAAAAAACACAATGACAGACACCACACAACATTACATGAACATATATTGGTAATTCCTTAATGCTACTTCCCATTTTAGTGCGTTGGTTGAGACCGAACCATAAATGCCAAGTGAATGTGCAAGTACATGTATTCAATCTCATCCAACTTGTGCCACTCACATCGCTATCAGTAACACACATTTACTATGTGGTAGATTGTGTGGTGGCGTTTTTGCTAGCATACTGACACTAACTGCTTGCCAGTGAGTGTACATTCCAAAGTGTAAAATACTGCGTGTCAATCTCTTCAAACAGTATAAAGCTGCTATCATTCAACGTGAAATTTTAAAATCTGCTTGCACTTATGAAAGAACCACTTGCACTCAAAAAAAAACATACACTCTTTTACCTGTTATGCGGAGAGAATTCGTTTCTCAGGGGACCGCTAGGCCTGATGGGGTAGCCCTGTTACGTAGCCCATGGGGGGGGGGAAGAGGTTAAGTAAAGACCAACATTAGGGATTATACAAGGGTGTACCTCGGTTGAGCGGGATTATACAAGGGTGTACCTCCGTTGAGCGGTAAAACACTATGTCTATATGTACCGTAATCACAGATTTTAGTTTAGTACTTCCTCTGTCAAGGGTCCTGCCCCGCCTGATAACCTACTTGGTCCCCGGCTTTTACAAAGTGATGCCGGGGACCGATGTATAATTACTTCTGTGTGGAGCGGGAAGTGTAGTTGATTGAGATCACCGCCCCCATTCTGATGTTCAGGCGTTGTCCTGACGTGACGCACTAGGCTTTTGTTTCTGGGAAATGTAGTGTTTAGTTGACTGAAGTGCGGTACAAAGATTGGATACGCTCACATGTGGGCGTGTACCCATCGACGTCAAGATGTCAATGTGTTTGTGTAACGTATATAACGCTATTGACCTATTTCTGGGATATGTAGTTGTACATTATCGTGAATGGAGTGCACAGATAGGTTGTGCTTTGTAGTTCACGTATGCGGTTTATTTTCAATAAAAAGGCCGTAACGGAACAAGGATGAGAAACTAGTATTGCCTGTGTCCATGCCCTCGAACTGTAGATGTCTCCAGCACACAAGGTGGTATAATTTTATGTATTGAAAGTGCGCCGTCATCTTACCGCTCTTGTTACAGGTGGTGGTATATGGGATGTCAATTATTTATTCAGTTGACTCCATGGTATGGAGTCATTCAAGCCATTGTCATGTGTCTTTAAACGGTACACCCACCGCTGTTCCCATTCCAGAAGTCTTTTCTGCAGATTACCCGTGCCTTTCATTTTCTCTATGATTGTCCATCTGATATCTGTGTCTTTATTTTGTTTCTCTTTATAAAGTGCTGTTAGTTTTGTTGCTGTCACTGCACGTCATATTGTGCTTCTATGTTTGTTAATACGAACTTTCACCTTACGGCTAGTCATGCACATATAGGACAGATTGCATGGGCATTTGATTAGGTAGACCACTGATTCTTCACTTATCATAAAGAGCTCCCAACACTGTGGTTGAGCCCAACTCGACTTGTAGGCGTCGGGGTGACCTGATGATAAAGCATGACACCACTAGGGTGTGTGAGGGTAACTAAACAAAAAGGAGCTGCTTCCTTCCTCACCTTCTGGTGAAGCTAGACATCTATCCTCACACTAGATACTTCCATTTTCGCAGTTGAGTACTCGTCTCTGGCCACATGCTGGTCTTTTGGAGTATTTTTTGTGGTTTAATTATATTAGTGTCTTCCCAGTTGCACCTTGAAGATGTTAAATGGTTGTAATATCGGGTACATCTTTAATAAATAACCAAACCAAACAACAAACCAAAAGTCATTAAAATGGCAAGATTAGTCTAGTCTTTAGCTCTCAACAAATCAATTATGATCACCAATCCAGCAGACAGCCAAAGTCATTAATTCCCGTACCAGTTACAGCAATCAGAGGCTTGTGTTATTGTGCATATTGGAGACTTCTGACTGAAGCAGGCAAATTTGTAGCTGAGCACGAGGCAAGCTCTGAGCAAGGTGTCCTGGGAAGGAGGTAATTTGTATATTCTCCAGGAAGGAATAATGATGTCGAGCTGATGGAGAAGTCACCTGTATGGCTACTGGATAGCTACAGGTTAGGTTTTTATAGAGTGTGGCATTCACCTAACTGGTATCTTAAGGCTAAAGGACTAAATACTTGAAAAATTAACATCTTTGAGTATGAGTGTGAGGAAAGTGGTTTACTAGATGGTGTGGTTGTGTGACCTCACTGTGTAATAAAGTCATTGTTTTATATCAGGTCCAGTCAGGTTTGTTTGGAAAACCTTAGCTCATTCCTCTGTAGCTCTGGCTCAGAATAGTCAGGCTTCATCAAAGGAACACATGTAAACCATTAACACCATCGCTGCTAGTGATATTTTCCTCCTGTGCTGGAATTTTCAAAAGTCCATTGTTCATGACGAGCTGGGCTCGTCATCAGCCTGGCAGGAGGCTACTTCATGACGAGCCCAGCTCGTCATGAGCCTGGAAGGGGTTAAGAAGTACCAAAACAGGTGAATAAGAAGAAAATGCAATACTGTTAGAGATCAGGTCTCTAGTTGGCAGAGGTATGCACCCTGTCCAAGTAGGGAACACAGTCCTAGGCAGGGTAAGTCACAACAAAATCCTAAATTATACTGTGCTCACCCCTGGTACAGAGCAGGCAGGCTTAATTTAGAAGGCAATGTGTAAAGTATTTGTGCATTAACTCATACAACAACACAGTAACTGCACAACAAAAAGACTCCACAACAGTTTAGAAAAATAAGGAATATTTATCTGAGTAAAACAACCTAAATAATCAAAATTCATCGAGTAGAAGTCGAGATATTGAACGTTGAAGAAATAAGCAATGAAGTTCTTTGAAGCAGGTAGGGCTTAAAAGGTTGCTTCAGGTTGTGAATTACCGGTGCAAATCCAAAGTTCAGGTCGACCGCGACCACTGGCCGGCTACAGGGGCCAACTTGGGCCTGCTGAACACAGTACCTTGGATCCTGGAGCGCAGTCTGCACGGCAAAGCATTGCGTAATCGGTTCAGAGAGCTGCCAGCTGTGTGGCGAGGCTTTGTGAGACTTTGCATTGCTTCACTTCAGATTTGGCTGAAACTCAGTTGCAAAACCCACTTCTGAGGCCCAGAACTTGGAGGGGGCACCTCAGGCAAGGGTAGGACCTACAGAGGCCATACTCCAGCAGCACCAGCAGTACTGCAGGAAGTCTTTTGTGTCCCTGAGATTTCAGAAACAAGAGGCAAACTAACAAGCCCTTGGAGATCACTTTGGAGAGAAGGCAGAGTTCAGCTCTCCTTCAGCAGAGTCAGAGAGCTGCAGGCAGTAGGGTAACAAGCAGGCAGCAGTCCTTCCAGAAAAGCACCCATGTTGAGTCCTTTGAGCAGCACCACAGTCCTTCTGACAGAGATTCTGTGTAGGTCCAGATGTGTCTCATTTGATGAGGCCAAAAACCCAGTACTTCTACCCAAATGGGCCTGTTATTTGAGGGAAACTTCAAAGACTGGTTTTGAAGTGCACCGGTATACCTTTCAATCCCAGCCCTCACTCCAGACTAACTGTGGGGGGTTATCAGTTGTTTGTATGGGATCAGGCCACTACCATTTGAAGGGTAAGGGTGAGACCCTGCCTCCCATCTGCCTTGGAAGACCCATTGCATGCAGATGAGTGCAGATGGTTGCTAAATCACACCCAGACCTTTCCTGTGTCTGTATAGAAGGAATGCACAAAAGGATGAGTCACCTAGCCCAGACGTGTATTAGAGAAAGGCTGTAAGGCAGTAGAGTAGAGAAATGTCCACTTTCTAAAAGTGACATTCCTAAAATAGTAATTTTAAATCCGACTTTACCACTAAAGATAATTTATCATTACCATTGCAAAGATAGGACACATGAAAAGCTACTCCTTTCTGATCAGGAATTACAGCTTAAAGGTATTTTAAGGAATTCACAATTCTAACTGAAAAGAGGAGTAGGCTTCACAGCACTAGAACTGTAAGGCTTGGCAAGTAGTTTTAAATGCCAAGTCGTAGTGGCAGTGAACTGCACACACACAGGCACTGTACGTGGCAGGCCTGAGACATGGTTAAGGGGCTACATTTGTGGGTAGCACAATCAGTGCTGCAGGCCCACTAGTAGCATTTAATTTACAGGGCACATGTAGTGCGCTTTACGAGGTGCTTATAAGCAAATTAAATATGCCAATTGGGTATGAGCTAATGTTACCATGTTTAGCGGAGAGAGTATAAGCACTTTAGCACCAATTAACAGTTGTAAGGTGCACAGAGTCCTAAAGCCTGCAAAAATGTCTACAGCTAAATGGAAGGAGGCAGGAAAAAAGTTTGGGGACGACCACCCCAAGGCTGTCAGGTCTTACAAACACAATACAAATCCAACACCAAATTATAAAGATAGGTTGTATTTTCATCTTTAAATGGACACCTCAAGAAAAAAAGTCCACCTGAGTGTTCTGGGGATATGAATTTTCAACGAAACAATAATTCATTGCTTTTCACCAATGGAATACACCTTTGTAATCTACTGCGACTTGTGGTTTAGTGTTAGCCACAACAAGTAACTTGAAAATGGCTATAAAGGCACTCTTGTGAGGTCCAACTCTGAAAAGGAGCCAGTACCAAAAACCAGTCAGTAGCAGTTGAACAGGTACATCATAGTTTAAGCAGTTTCCAGTTCAATTCCAGGTCCTACAGGTGAACCGCCATAGAAAACAATGGAATAGTCCTGATATAAGGGATGCAGGATGCTGACGACGCTCAAGGATGCTGCCCTAGTGTCTGTGGTGTTCCTGTAGCTACTCCTTGGCCCAAGAACCTCAGAAATCGATGTCCCATGAAGTCCAGAGGAAGCTAGGCAGAAAACCAGTTGCCAATGATCTACTGGTTTCCGGTTACAGCAAAACCACAGGGTCCCTTTAACGCAGTAACCTCTGTACTCGTTGATCCAACTGCACTCTGATGACTCTCTATAGTCCTGTGGGCTCAGGTGCATTTTTTGAGAGTTGGGACTTGTTTTCCCAGACTGCACTCAGTGTCCAGGGCAATCAGTCTCTTACTATCCGGACACGTAAAGTTAACAAAACACATGCCCATTTATTAATTTAATGCACCCTCCTTTTACGGCTGATAGGCCTGCCTAAGAGGTGGTTTATAAATATAAAACATGGAAGGTTTGGGCTTTGCCATTGGTTTAAATGACAAAGTCGCTTTAGCAGATTAAAAACGGACCAGCCAGCCGGCAATGGCAGGCAGGAAGTCATGCTTTGCTTTGTCACACGTTTGATGACACAATTAGTGCTGCATTCTAAGAGAGACAATTAATATACAGGGCCCTGGAACAGGCACCCTGGGTACCATATACAAGTTACTTATAAGTTTATGTTTATGTTTATGTCGGTTTATATAGCGCCAAGTCCCGACAGGTCTCAGGGCGCTTTCGACCGCAATGACATCACAGCTCGGGCAGCAACAGGAGGCGAGCTAGGTCTATACTGAGCTCAGCGCTGTTCTAAATAAAATTGTCTTTAGGGCTTTCCTAAAGCGAAACAGGTTTCCTTCCTTGCGAAGAGCTTCCGGCAGCTCATTCCACATTTTGAGCAGTAGGACCGAAAAGGATCTGCCTCCTTTTGTTGCTAGCCTGAACCGAGGACATACAAGCAACTGAGCCTCGGAGGACCTTAGGCTTCTCTAGGGCCTGTATATGACTAGTCTTTCCTTAATATAGGAAGGGGCTTGCCCGTAGATGGCCTTGTGGGCTATGCAGAGGCTCTTAAAAGCCGACCTTTGCGTCACTGGTAGCCAGTGAAGACTCAGCAACAGCGGGGATGCATGTGATCTCCTTGGGAGTCTGAAGATTAATCTTGCCGCATCATTTAAGACTACCTGCAGTCTGTTTGTTAAGGCTTTAGGTAAGCCCAGGTAGAGCGCATTTCCGTAGTCCAGCCTCGACAGTATGGTGGCAGAAACTATCGTGCGGATCGTGGACTGGGAAAGAAGTGGAACAAGTTTGCGCAGTTGTCTTATGATGCCGTTACAGGTACCCACTACGGCAGAGATTTGATTGGTCATTGAGAGGGCGCCGTCTATTCTAATGCCAAGACTTTTGACCACGGTTGCTGGCTTAGGGGTGGGCCCTAATTCCTGGGGCCAGTAGAGGTCACACCAGGGGGAGCAGGTGGATGACACAATTAACACCTCCGGGGTTAATCTTCAGGAGATTCCTGGACATCCAGTTGACTGTGTACCTGAGAATCTCCTGTGCCAGCGACTGGGCCCGTACGGTGTCATCTATGCTCAGCAACAACTGGGTGTCGTCTGCATAGTTGAACACCCGACAGCCCATCTCAGCCAAGGTGCTTATTAGTGGTTGCAGGTATAAGTTGAACAATAAGGGGGACAAGGCGGAGCCTTGGGGTACCCCACATGTCAGGTCTCCTGCTCCTGATACCTCCTCTCCCAGCTGAATCCTCTGGGTTCGCCCAGAGAGAAAGGATTCCAGCCAGAGGTAAGCAGACCCCCGAAACCCAAACCCGGCCAACCTATCCAGGAGTATGATATGGCTGACGGTATCAAACGCCGCTCATAGGTCTAAAAGTATCAGGGCGCTTGGTTTCTTTCGGTCAGCCAAACCTCTAAGGTTGTCCAGCACCGAGAGCATGACTAACTCGGTGCTATGGTGGGCACGGAACCCTGCCTGCATCTCATGGAGCAGATGGTTAGACTCCAGGAACGCGGCCAGGGACTTCAAAACATGCTGCTCAAGCACCTTGGATAGAAATGGAAGCTGGGAGCTGGGCCGATAGTTTTTTAATACTTTGGGATCGGCCCCAGCTTTCTTGATTAGGGGCTTCACTCGGGCCTCTTTAAAGCTAGCTGGCAGCTGTCCCGTGTTCAATGACCTGTTTAACATGGACAGAATGCGTTCTTCTAGGCTGAGGCGGGCTAGGCGAAACACACTAGGGGGACATGGGTCGGCTGGAGAGCCTGACTTTGTTTTCCTCATTAAGGTTTCTAGGCTCAATGAATCAATCGGGGGAAAGCTAGACAAGTAAATTCCACCTGGAGTTTTAGCAGGATGTAGTTCAGTGGAGCCAACTCTGGTACTTGTTATTTCTTGTAAAATAACCTCAACCTTTTCTAGGAAGTATTTCAGAAAGGTGTCGCAATTGAGGGTGGTCACTATAGGTTGAGTTCTTTTACTTAGTTCCGTGAGGATTTTAAAAGCTTCCTTCTGAACGGTATCTGCCTTATTGATGCGATTTTCGTAGTATGTCGCTTTAGATTCCTGTATATGTTTTTTATAGGCTCGAAGCAACTGCCTGTATTGTTCACAGGATTCGGGGTCTTTTTTTCTCCTCCAGTTTCTCTCAGCATTTCGCAAAACTTTCCTATGTTCTCTTAGAGCTGGTGTGAACCGGGGGGCTCCCTTCCCACCGCTATTCATTTTCTGGGACTTCACTGGTGCAATCTGATCAATTGCCCTTGTTAGATCACCCATTAGATCTCTACACTCTTGGTCTATGTCGGCGCCTAGCGCTGTGGGTTGAGTGAAGTCCCTGAGCGACAAAGTCAATGTTTGTGCATCAACATTTTTCCATTGACGAGTCTTTTTAATTTTTGGTGGGGGCTGTGGGGGTTTTGCGCCAATAGGGACATCACAATATATCAGGTGGTGGTCTGACCAGATACAAGGGAGAACTTTTACTGAGGTGATCTTGGGATCCAACACCCAGACCAAGTCAAGGATATGGCCCTTTATATGTGTAGGAGAGTCTACCAGTTGCCTGAAACCAAGCGAACACATTGTTGTCTCCAAAGAGCTAGCTGCTGGCTCCTTTTTCTCCTTGTCCCAGTGTAGATTAAAGTCTCCCGTGACTACTATGTTCTTATAACGTGAGCATATATCCGATATGCTGGCCATAAATAGGTCGTTAAAGGCCGAGGTGGAATTTGGCGGGCGGTAGACAGTGAGGATGATTAAACACAAATTGTCAAACATAATTTTCACTGCCAGCATGTCGGCCAGGTCCACTGTTTCTGTCAAGATTTTGATTGCAGCTAGGTTTTTCTTAAAGAGTATAGCTACTCCTCCCCCACGGGCATTCCCTGCGCGATTATGCCAGTGTATGTCATAACCTGATGGAACTGCTGCTATAATGTCTGGTAGTGAGTTTTCCCCGAGCCAGGTCTCAGTCAATGTTAAGACATCGATTTCTCCAGCTTGGAGTAAGGTGAAAATCTCAAGACTATGGCATTGCAGTGATCTGGTGTTTAGACTAGCCAGATTCAGGGTATGGGAATGGGAGGTGGACTTACTGCTACATGAACGGCGAATAGAGAGTTCTTCTAGTAAGGCTAGCGTGGTTGGATCCAGTGACTGGGTTCCCCTCTGTAGGTGGTATAAAGCATCCAGTGTGTACGAAAGCCTGCAGACAGGACCCAGCCCCTGCACCCGTTCGTGCGTGGACGGGCGCAGACGGGCTGGACTCTGGCGTGACTCCGGCGCGATTCTGGCGCGCCCGCTGTGCGGAGTCATGACTAACGGTTTTTATACCGGAGACTAGAGCGCCGAGTCAATGTAGCCCTATCAAAGATGGCCGCCGTCAATTTCGGCCGAGCACAATGAATGAATGGCCCTAGAATCGGCCACAGGTATCTGAATCACCCCCAAAGCAATGAAAATACCCCAAAATGCTAGGGAGGGATCATGTGTCTGTCCTGGGTATTGTGGGTGTCTATGCTGGCTCCGATGTCAGAAAAACGGGGGGGGGGGGGTCGGACACAAAGGAACAGTGCAATACAATGTAGAATGTCTAAGATACACAAGTTTAAAAGTTAAGCAGCCAAACGGCTGTGTTGTCAATGCTAAAATCGAGCTATCTCGCGAGCAGCGTTTTGCCTCGGTTTTTATACCGGAGACTAGAGCGCCGAGTCAATGTAGCCCTATCAAAGATGGCCGCCGTCAATTTCGGCCGAGCACAATGAACGAATGGCCCTAGAGCTTAAGGCTTTCCTAAACTTCATCACATCGGGATTCGATCCTAAGGCTGATGGAAGAGAGTTCCATTTAGAGGATCCACCAAATAGACACTGCTCCCTGAGTTGTTCCGGCAAAGTCTGTAGACTTTAAGGAAGTGAAAGCCTCTGGATCTTAAGAAACGTGTGGGGTTGTACCAATTAAAGGATGTAATAAATATGACTTTCGCTTGTTATTTAAAGCCTTATGCACTAAACAAAGTGAATACAACAAAATCTATTCTTCGATGAGAATCCAGTTGAAGGAGACGAGAGCTGGAGAAATATGATCACTTCTCCTGAGCCTTAGCCCTAGCCAGTTAGCACAGTTTTGCACCATCTGAAGCATTTGCAGGGCAAACTGTGGGAGATGAAAATAGAGAGCATTTACAATATTCAAGATATGCTGAAATAAAGATATTTAGGATCTCCATGTGGAAAGATTCCAGTCTATGATGCAAAGATGGGGAAAGTATATGCTCACAACTCAGTTGATTTGATTTGTCATAGTAAGAGAGGAATCTAATTGGACAACTAAAATTATCACACAAAAGCCAGGGGACTGTGGGCAAAATGGTAGTTCTAAAAATACAAAATTTAAAGTAGGATAAGTCTGTCTTGTCACTATATTGAGTTAGCTAGAACACATTCACTTTTCAACTGTGGCCAAAGATGCTTGCAACTTTGATATACAGCTGTTAATATCAGTGATTGTTAGTGTAATATGCATGTCATCTTCATACATGAAATGATCAAGCCTGAAAGACGGTATGCTAAGGAAGCATGTAAATATTAAAAAGTAGATGTGACAAGATGGAGGCTTTTAGACACTGGAAATTGGAGATCACAGGAGGTGCAGTGAAATAGAATAACTGGGGTCGCATTATGCAAAGTGACATGGTGGTGCAATGTGCATGTGCACCCGCTTTGTGCGCCCCCAGGACACTTCAGCATCACAGAAAGGTTGCAGACACTTCTGTGATCCATTCTGTAATACAGATAGTGCTGGCGCACATATAGCCCCAGCTCTATAACCAGAGGGTGTTCTCTCATTTCCATTTTGTGCATGCTCTCTGATGTGTCTGTCGTATGGCCTTTCTTGCAATGCCCAGCTGGATTCTGATGCCTTCACTATGTCTTTGTTCAGAGATGCCGAATGGTCTCATGGCATGTGTGATACTTTCAGACAGTTCAATTTCTGCTTTCAGCTAGTTTCATACTGTGACATTTAGGGCCACATTCATAATGGAGACACCAAAACTACAACTGACTGAATGTAAAGTATTTGCTAATAAAGAAGCAGAACTGGTTGACAGTGGTACATATTTGCCTTTCCCAAAAAACTCAGCATTTTCTCTCAGCTCTACTTTTTCCATGTTTACCCATTTAGATCCCTGCTTTTCACAATTTACCCCCAGATTCATCAAAGTCATGTTTTGCGAGTCCTTAACCCCTTTGATGCGTGTGACAAGGTCAACTCGTCATGGGCGTTACCTGCGCTGTGCGTGTGACGAGTTGACCTTGTCACGTAACGCAGGATTTTTGAAATCTCAGCGCTCAGCGGGAAAACCGCTAGCGCGCATGCGGTTAATAGCGAATTTTAAGGAATCGCTATTATAAACTCGCAAAACGGGATGCATGTAGAAATCACAATATTTTTAGCGATTTCTACTGCTTCCTTATTTGCGATTCGCTAATTGCTAATCGCAAATAAGGAATGGCTTTCCCATTCATTCCTATGGGCCTAAGGCCCATAGGAATGAATGGGGAGTAATTCCTTATTTGCGATTTGCACTTAGCGAATCGCAAATATGGAAGCAATTTCAAGGGTGCCAGGGTGTCCAAAGGACACCCTGTTGCACCCCTGAAATGGCAATGTACACTGGTGTTGCGCACACACATGTCCCAAGGACGTGTGTGTGTAACATACAACTTAGTAAAATGCACTAAAGTGCATTTTTCTAAGTTTTTGCTATTTACCACGTAGTTTGACTTCGCAGTAAATAGCGGCCCCAGATTGCGAATTCGCAATCTAGGAATGGTTCATGCATTGCATTTAAGGAATCGCAAACTGCGATTCCTTAATTGCAATCGCAATTTGAGAAATCGCAATTATTTGCGATTTCTTAAATTGCGAGTGCATGAACCATTGATGCATACTAATGCCATTTTTGCGGGTGCAAACGGCCGAATTTTGCTATTCGCACTGTTTGCGCTCGCAAAAATGCTTGATGAATCTACCTGTTAGTGCTTAATTTATTTAAATAAATACTGGGACCCAGAGTTTATCTTGGGTGCCTGAACCTGACAGAGGTCGAACATATAAGTTGCCTTGTACTGTTCCCATTTCAAGTCTCATTCTTCTATCACCCAACATTGTATGTCTCTCCATCTCACGATTGCAAGTTCTTTTTCTTCCCCAGTCTCTCTCATTTTTCATGTTTTCTTATATTGATCTCCATGGTTCTCTCTCTCTTTCTTCGTGCTCGGTCAAAGTCTGATGATGAAAAAGAAATCCTCATCCACAAATGAACGGCACTCACTGAGCACTGCCTGTGGTACTTGAACTTCCAGTGCTTTACTCATCTGCAACTTCCTCCCTTGAATTTCAGCCCGGTATCTTACCTTCCTCAGCATGCTGCAGCCCCCTTTGGTGTTTCTTTCATTGTGCTCTTGAATTCCTATCTATGACTGTCAGACCTCATCCTCATCCTGTTGCTTATCAAATACCAGTATTTCTGTATTTTGTTCCTTTCATTTTTTTGGCATCTCCTGTGAGGATTGTGTTCTTTTTCTCACTGGTAAAACATATGTGTACTTTCTTTACGTAGCCGACAACCATTGCAATTCTTTGTCTGAAGCATTCTATTGTGATTTCCATAGGTTGGGGGGGGGGGCACCACTACTTTGCCGCCACCATCCACTTGTGTTTCACAAATCCTTACAAGTCCTTGCAGTGTGTGCTTTGTCACTGACAATGATAATTGTGAATAGCAGTGCACTTTGTATGTTGTGCATTGCAACTTTGCTTTCTGAAAATCACATACATTGTGCAGTGCTTCGTTTGCTAATTCAAAGGCAGGTTAGTACATTTGACTTCATTATGCAGTTAAGGCGCAGTAGAAAGCCAAGGGCCTTAGTGACTGTTGACATTTTTACATCTATTGGACACGTTTCTAGCTTTTGTAGACTACACAACCTAGGAGGTGAAGCTGCTGATATTATAACACAAACAGCAGCTGTTGAAACCAAGACATACCCATATTTTCTCTGAGTTTGACTACCTTAGCCTGGATTATGAATTAGGAGTAATTATGTGCAGAGATTCCAAGTGGCCTGATTTATCATGTCTGACCAGTGTTTCTGCATATATTTAATCCTATTATGTGTTATACCCCTCGGAATGATAAATAACGGCGCAGATCCGGATTTATTCAGTGGTATTCTGTATTGTGTTCTTTTTTCCGTGGAGTTTAATACACACATTTGCAACCTGCTTTGAGGAGGTGATATATATGTGTGTCTGAGACTGTTGTAAGGCTAAAGAGGTGTGGTGAGAGTGTTACAGGGAAGGGCAGAAGGTTGGTGGGCATGGGGAGCCATTAAATGTCCCTCTGACATTATTCTGAGGTTCAAATGGGGACCTGGGAATGGGTCCGTGCTGCTATGTGGGTCACTCCTTCAGCGCTTTTACTGGCCAGATGTACCATATATGTCCTATAGTATACATTTGTTATTCCATACATTTGCAATGTTTGTAAGTTACTTTATGTTTTGCTTAGTTTGTATATTACATGGTTCAGCCGAGCACGAGCTACGGTGTCTGGGCACTTGTTATTGTTTGTGTGGAGTTCCAGGCTCTGATCTGGTTCTGTTGGGGCGGCTGCTTTCAGGACTTGAAAGATGGCGGTCCGCCTTGGAGGCAGGCTGGACATGGGCTCCTTTCTCCACTGTACTTTTAGATAAACCAGATTTATATCTACGATTTGTGTGTGGACATCCTTGCAACACCAGGTTTCCTGGCCAATAAAATTGGACCCGTGGTTCTTACTTCCAGTAATTCAATGGTCTACTCATGATCCAGTAGAGTGGAATCACACACAGGAATTCAACTTGACTCAACGCCATATTTAGTCCCAAGTCTCAGAAAAACACATAGCCGTTTGAGTAATCCTATCATAGTGGACAAAATGGATAAGTCCAATTTCTTTTTTTAAAGGTAGCAGTGCTTTCTAAGCAAACATGCGTTTAGGCCAGGCGGCATTCTCTAGCAAGCTAACTAGCACACAAACTGAATTGATGCATTTCTGGTACTCTGGTTACTACACCAGTTACCAGCGAGGACCAGAGTTTGTTTCAAGAATTTGAACTTTACCTACTAAGCACTTGTTGGCAAACCTTGAATGACCACAGACCCTGACTGAAATGATTTTCACTCCCTAGGAAAGTGTACTGTGATAGGGAAAAAAACCAAGCATTTGCAATGCAATCAGTCTCGCCTTTGGGACCTTATATGTATTTAGCTATGCAGCACATTAGCCTGGGTGCTGAAACATCTACTGTTCTTTAACATGGAGGGAAAGAAATCACCAAACTGCGTGAGACACCAGGTATGGGAACACATGGAGAGAAATATTGCCTTTTAGCGGGAAATGGTTTAGTCCAAAGCTCTGTTCTTAATATAAAATCAGATCCTTCGGTGGTCATATCACTGAAAATACAAGATTTGAAAAAAATATAATTGTCTACGGGTGCTTGTGGAAGACAATTTCTATGGACTAGAATATAGAGAATGCTAAAGTGATTCTGGTATTTTATTGACCTCTCCTGGTCGTTTTCTATCAAGACAGTTAAATAGAGGCAGTTGAACAGAAAAAAAACTCCCTAAGCGGAAGCAGACAAGTCCTAGGGCTGATCTCCAGAGCCCACAAAGTATTTGTTTTAAACAGATTCGAACATGTTTTCATAAAAATATCTAACAGCTTTTTGATGGGTTTAGTTTTGCACTAGAAGGTCTGTTTTCAATATTCGTATTTGCAAACATGCTCTCTTTCACATGAAAAATCTACACAGCCAGGATTTAAGTGGTCTGTGAGAAAGGTGATGTGACCATGTATATTATGGAATAAATACCCCCTCACATACATGATTAGGACACTGCAAATCACCTTGGATTTCTAAAACCTTATAAAAGGAACTTTACCTTTGGCCATGCTCCTCTAGACGGTCATAACTCCTCAGTGACTTTGAATATCTTTACAACATAAGGCAAGGGATACTCGATTACATACATAATTCACCAGTGCAGAACGGAAGGCTACACGTGGTAGAACACGCCAACTCAAAACAAAAGAGGCCACTATGGTCCACTACAAGGTTGAGGCAGGATAAGTACAACAGTATTGACATTGGTAAAGAATACGTGTATCTTCCATGTTCATGATTCACTGTATCTAACATAAGTTACATGACTGTGAAAAGAGCGAAAATTAAAAATAACACACACAAACACACAACACAAACAGAATTGCTCTTAAAAAATAATTAAAAAAAAACTGTGTTCAGGTCCGATGTTACCAAGTTCTACATTGTTACAGTTATTTGGCACTGTTGGGTACCTTTACTCCCCCATTTCAATGTTCAATTATAGATTGGGGCCACTCTTCTGAATGTTTCAGTTTGGCTAATAATATAATGCATGTGATAATATATATACTATTGTCATAATCAGTAAAAACTGTTTTCAAAGGCAGATTTTAAAACAACTCATGGCATAAACGTTCCAGGAGTAGAACGCCCAAAATGATTTGCTGATGTGCTTCAAATATACAAAATCCATAACCATTGATTTGCACCAAGCACTAAACTTGGTTTTGTAATTCACTGCTTTTTAAACAGCTGTCTAAATCTTCTGGTAATACACAGCATTCCAGAGTCACCCCTTTCTTTTTTGCGACTCTTACTCACAGAGTCAACCATTATGTATTTTGGATGGTAGAGGTTCTTGTGCACTGTAATTTGCACAGCTCGTTTGCACTAGATTATATTAATATATATTAGCAATTGAGTTAATCCATTTATCTAACAGACGCAGGTTACCTACATTAGAAAAGTTACTTCCTCTCAATATCATAAAATTTCTAACAAATGTGCTAGTATTTAAGCTACCTCGATAATCGCGAGGGCTGTTTTATCCATACACTCGTTTAATTTAGAGCAGCGTCTACGAGGCACCGTTGGTGATGTGTGCAAAAATGCAGAGTTATGTGGCTTGGCTCGGGTGGCTGTCAAAAGAGCATGCTGATACAGCAGCATATATTCTTACGTCCATGGTAAAGACGAAACAAGGGGGTTTGGGTGTCAAAAATTGCCTGATTACAATAATAAAGGTAGTGGCAGAATAAAGTAAAGAAGGGTAGTTGAACTACGCTGATCATAATCACTATATTTAAAGAAAGGCACTCAGCTGCAATTGTTATGTTATGTTATGTTACGACTATTTATTGTGCGCACAGATACTCCAGCCAAGGAGCGTCCTGGCGCAGAGACAAGGTAGCACGTAACACAACAAGAGGCTAAAAACAGAAACTAAGAAACAGCTAAAACAAGAAGGTTTTTATAGCCCTCCGAAAGGTCAGAAGGTCCTCCAGCAAGCGGATTTCAACAGGCAAGGAGTTCCATGCTGACGCAGCCATTACCCTAAACGAGCGGCCTCCCATGCGGCTAAGCCTGAATCTGGGAACCACCGCAAGGGCCAGACCCTGAGAGCGGAGGCTACGGGCAGGGACATAAAAAGACAGACAACTCGACAGGATTTCCGGCCTATACCTCTCAAGATTTTAAAAGCAAGGCACAAAACCTTGAAGAGGATGCGCTTCCTAACCGGAAGCCAGTGTAGGGAGCGAAGGACACCTGTCACTGAGCAGAATCTGGGCAAGCCAACAATCGCCCTCGCCGCAGCATTCTGAACCCGTTGTAAGCGGGTTAGTTCAGCCTGGTTAGCCCCAGCCAGGAGAGAGCTGGCGTAATCCAGGCGGGAGATGATAGTAGCCTGGATCACCAGCTGCCTGGTCGGGGCATCAAAGAACTTGAGAACAGGTCTCAAGCCCCTCAGGAGACCAAAACAACAGGCCGCGGTTCTTTTAGTATGGCCTACAAAGGAGAGGCCCGCATTCAGCCATACCCCCAGATTTTTCACTTCCGATACCGGGATCGGAGTAGGTCCCAACTCTGAGGGCCACCAGTGGTCACCCCACAACTCCACTCCCTTCCCGACGACCATCACCTCTGTTTTAGTGGCGTTTGCTTTACACTTGTACAATTGCTTTATACTGCGCTTTGCCCACTCCTTCACCTTTTGATTTCAATAGTTTGTCATTGGTGCATTGAAAAGGTCCAAAAGAGTAATCAGCCCTTCTAAAGCTTACGTAACTGAAGGTCTAAAACAACGAATCTGAATAATAAAAGCCATCTGCACAGACAAAGCTTGGATTATGTGGAGCTAAGCATTTAAGACGATGGATATACCAGCAAGGGTTATCATAGTCCACTCTTTTCCCTCCTACCCACCATGGGAGTTGCTCCACGTACATCTGCTCACATTCGACTATGCTGCACATGAACTTGCGGGTGCCTGCAGTCTCGGAGGATGAACTATGGCCGGCGGGGTGGCAGTGCACGGGCTGGGTGGTAGCTCTGCTTCCTCTCCTCTAGACTGCTACTTCTCTTTCTGCACCATGGTGAGAGAGGCAACGGGAATTGGGAGATGAAATACAAAGCATCGAAGAGGGCCCAGGCAGGGACACAGCGCGTACCTCATTCCCTCTAAGCCGAAAGGAGGTGGTGGTACTGGCTCCTCCCGGAGACTTGCTTCCTTTGTGTGCAGTGCAGGCCCCGGTTATGGTAACAGGTCCTGAGAGGGGCTCTGTTTGACAGACAGATCTGATTTGGGTGACCGCTCGGTGCTGCGTCCTCCTCTAAAATTGAGTCCCTTTTCACTCCCTGTTGCACACTCTGCACCGCCTCCCTACTCTTCCTGTTTATTGTCCCTGCGCATGAGCAAGGAACCGGATCAAACCGGTGCACTCAACATTCAGGCAACAGCGGAGAAAAGAAAAGAGACACAGGCTTATAGATAGATTTGCTTCAGACATAATTCTTGGTTTTGTTTTCAACAAATCAGATAACTGTAACATGCATAGGGGAAGACGCTGCTTAGTTGACATAATGTCGAGGAGTGTTTACTTTGTAACCCGCATGCGCATTTGCCTCTTTCTGCTGTTTTCCCCGACGGCCATGTTAGGTGTTCGAAATCCATCTTTCCATCCGTTTTTAATGGCATTGGGAGGAGTGCCGGGTGGCGAGAAGGCATGGATTGCGTGGTGGGGGAGGCATGGTATGAAAGTAGTGCTCGCAATCTAAAAAATAATACTGTGCAACACTCAAAGTAAAGGGGCCAGTAAAAATGGAAGGACACAAATGACGACATGGCCGTCATAAGGAGGGACTAACAAGCCTAAAACCAATCGGAAGGCAGCATTTAAGACACAAGCTAATGAAAAAGATGGGCAGAGACTGGGCGGAGCTTCCTCGGAGCTTCCACTCCATACTGAATACAGCATGCCTCGCAAAGCGAGCAGCGCATGCGCGCTGCTGCTATAGGCTCGACCTAACCAGCATACAATATTAAAATTCCAAAAGTAAAGAGGATTCAATTGGATGAATATCAGTCACAACAAATTCTACCAAACTGTAGGTCAACATATTTTCTGATTCATTAACCCCTTTCCTGCTCATGACGAGCTCAGCTCGTCATGCAGTACACTGGTCGTGTGCTTATGACAAGCTGAGCTCGTCATGAACAATGGAAATCTGGAGAGTTCAGCACCTTGCTGGAATTGCTGTAGCAGTCAAGGTGTTAAAAACCTATTTGGATCTCTGTGGAGCTCTTTGATACCTCCGTAATGTTTATAGTGCTCAGGGGTGTAGCTTAGTCAGTGAGATTTGAGGATTGAGAATTTTAAACTTGTCAGCTGAAACAGCAGTGGGCTGGAGGGTGAATGGATGAGGGGGCCCAGGCTCGGTATGGACTGATCCAATCAGCACCCTAGTACTGGTTTGCATTAGATGGGCCTCTGAAGCTGATTTAGGGTTTGGTAGACAGAGTACCCTGCCCACCAAACTCCTGGTTCACCCACCTGATTTTGACTCTGTTGGATGGTGAGTTTTACACTGATGATTTAAAATTTACTCAGTTGGTGTAAAACTTCCTCCAACGGCCTGACGGACTAGTGGATGGCTGTTTTGTAACTGTCCTTTACCACCAGGCATATCATGGCAGTGATTGACATACATTTTTTTTTTATTACCCCCCATACCATGGGAGATAGCTTCCATTGTGTGGGGGTCATTAGTTATGGTTTCAAAAAACAAACTCATGTATTAGGAAATTGGTTTGAAAAATAGAAAACTTTGACTAAGTTGGACGGATGGCCACCACGTTTGATGGAGCCATCTGCCAAACTTTTCCTACGTTGACAGAAACTGGCATGGCGGCGGTCCCTGCCAATTTATAAAGATGAATGACTGAGGGGACGGCGAACATCTCTGAATTTTTCAGGTGGAGTAATAGCAGGGTGGCTGCCATGAAGTCCTCCACCACCCTGTCCACCATTACTCCGTACCCCAAACCCTAAATCAGGCCCTCTGTGTAGAGTGGCAAGGTGGGTGAAAAGCAATGGTTTGGAATGCTACCCTGTTCAAATGCCATTTTTTCGGTTATTTTCAAGCATTTTCACATCATCTTTTGAATATTTGATTGCCATTAGTATGCTTGGAAACCTGGAACTGGCACAGCGTTCCAAGCTTACTATGCCAATGTTTATGAATTAGAAAAACTAGTACATTTGCATCCATTCAAGGAGTACTCATATGGGAACAGAGTTACTATGTTTTTTGGCAACTTGGCATATATATATATATATATATTTCCAAATGTGACGAAAAGGGAGTGCAGCCTAATGAGTTGGGGCTTGAAGGAGACGTCACTGCCAAATATACCAAAAGAAAATCGCGCAATATAAATAGCGTGAAAGCAAGCCCTCCAGCCAAATGTTAGAGTGAAAGATTTATTCCTCAGGCAAGCAGACACAGCATAACTCGTTTCAATCCCAACGGATCTTAGTCATATGCAAGTGTGAGGGTTAGTTACACCTGGATGTATATATTCAGGTTATAAACACAAACGAAGGACTGGCAAATATAAGTTCATTTTCAAAGCGTTGTACCTGACTTTTATCAGCACATCAGACCAGATGACAGTTTTTATATTCAGCACCCTTCAAAAATATCGTGCTGATGCACTCTATCTCAACAATGTTCGGATTCCTGGGTTATTGTATGAATCATTGTCGTTATTTGGACTCCAATGTCCATAGTACATTCCTTCAGTATGAGTTGTTGTCTCAAGCCTTGGTAAGTACAAGTAAAACAGAAATGTCACCATCATGCCTCAAAAAGCATCCAATTCCATATAGAGCTAAGTGGCAGAATGTCTCAATTTGCTTCCAAGGCACTTCCCCTCATGCCTTTGTTATTCACGATCTCTTTGTAGTTGCCTGTCACTGTTTTCAGTTTGGAAGTGCAAGCGTTAAGAAACCCTCACAATCTCTGGCTGTCTCTGGAGTATTAGAGAAATCTTCAGCCGGTAGGCCTCCTTAGAAAATATGTGGCAGAGCCTCTGGTGTTTTCTAAGTGGCTCCATCTAGGCAAAGTCTTACCTTTCAAATAAAGAGCAGGGTTTCTTAATGCTTGCATTTTGGCCCCGGGGACCCCATCCCCAGTGGCGCGCCCATTTCTTTCTTAATTTTTTTAAGGGAGGGGATCGCACAGCCCTCCTCCCTAGGCCAATTTTGGCCCCAGGGGCCCCATCCCCTGGGGCCTGGCCATTTCTTTTGCTGACATGCAGCTTCCTGGGTGTAAAATACAAAGTGTGCTCCGCTTTGAACAAGCAGGAAGAAAATGCTCTTGCTTGTTCAAAGTGGAGCTCACTTGTTTGCTATGGGATGGCGGAAGCATAGAAAACTACAATGCCTCAGGGGTTGGGCACCCTGGGACATTGCTGGAGCCGGCCATGGGGGATGGCAGTCCCTAGGGCCATTTACTGCTCCAGGAGGGTGGTCGCGGGGCCCCCCTCCCATATTAAAAATAGCCCCGGGGAGGTGGAGGTCCCCGGGGCTGGTTTGGGAGGCAGGAGCTCCGCCGTGCATCTTATTGAAATATAGCCGTGGAGAGGTGGTGGTCCCTGGGGCTGCGGGGGGCAGCGTTGCCTTCCCACATTCCAAGATATTAGCCTTGGGATGGTGGCAGTTCCTGGGGTTGCGCGTTGGGCTAGAGCCCCCCATGCAATTTAACTTACAAATAGCCCTGGGGAGGTGGCGGTCCCCAGGTCTTCGAAGGGGGCGAGTGGCCCTTTGCATTTATGTGATTAAGCCCTGGGGAGGTTGCAGTCCCCGCGGCTGCGGTGGGCCCACGCAGGGGGCCCCCTCATTATTATTTATTGCCCCCGGGACCTCGTAATTAAACTATTGTAATTTTTCGGCAGGATTTGCAGATCCAACACAACTCTTGCTTAAATCTTTTTTTTTCTAAAGTTTTTTTGGCCCTGGGGGTCCCTGTGGAACCCCCTGAACATGCCTAGGGTGTTGGGGTGTTTCTACATTGCCCTCTTTTCTTTTTTTAAAAAGTTTTTACTTTTGACTCATTTCAACTGAATCACAAGATGGCTGCAAAATCCTCCGGTTTGAAGTGTCGGCAGCCAATCAGATCTCAGGCACGAGATCAGGAGGGTTTGCGGATCCACAGTGGCCACAGTTGTATATCTTAGAAATCTTCAAATTTCTTAGGAACTACTGAACGGAATTACACCATCTAACAATGGACCAAGAGCTACCTTTTTGACAAATTTGGTGTAATTCCGTTAAGTAGTTCATGCTGTATCCGTAGCTACAATTTCCTATGGAAATTAACATGGAGAAAAAGCGTTTTAGGACCCACCTTTTTTCTTGGCCCCCTTTTGACAAATCACAGCGAAACTTTCAACAGAGCAGCTGTAGTGAGTGGTCCATTAGTTTAGAAAATTTCGCTAAGATTCGCCAAACGACGCCAACGTTTTTGACAACTGCACACCAATTATGCATCTATTTGCATCTATTTGGGGGAGGTGTCTCAACACAAATACCCCACTCCCCCGAAGCTGCGCCCCTCATAGTGCTATGAAAATAAACGATGATGCAGACTTTATATAAAATGGACAATGTCTGTATATTGTCATGATCAATTCACCAGATGCAAGACAAAGGTTTTTCTTCTTATACGCCACTTCTTCAAATCTAGAATTACATTTTTGTAATACTTGTAATTGGTCACTTTTGCGTAGCACTCTGTGTTCTGTTTGTGATTCCGAAGTGCTTGTGTTGAATTCCATCATAATATTTCCTCATTCAGTTAGCAGCCAATTCATGTTCTACTGCATGCCCCATCTAAGCACGTATGACATGCAAATATATAAACATTATGTTCTGGAAGCCAGAAACCTCAGAGGTTACAGAAACCTCAAAGGTCACAGAAACCTCAGAGGTTACATTCAGGGATGTGTCTGCTCCTTGATCCTTGTCCTCACTCTTTCCACATATTTTGATCATAGAAGGCACAGGGTGACTCAGCCCAGCCTCCTCGAGGCACGTTGGTTCTTGGTATAGATTGAACACAAGCCAGCCTATTGTTTCACACTGCACACACAATGTGCTACAGAGATTAAACAGGAAATGTTCCTTTTCCCCTATTATACAGGAAAATATTTTATGGCTTTTGTGCGCTGTTGTCATCTTTTCCTCCATTTACTTAAATGCTCAAGTGCGTAGTCATTTCAATAATGCCCTTTTCATTTTATCTGTGATATTTAAATTGAAAGATTTTAACTACGTGGTCTCAGTGACAGAACTGAACCTTTCTGTAACTTTCTCTTTTCTTTTGCATCTGAACAAGGCACAGTTCTAGCACAAGGAGGTAAGACTTTTGTATTTTTAGTCTAGTTTCCTCACATAAGAAGATTGGATCTAATATGACAAAAAGTTAATAGTGGTTTGATCTAATGTGATTGGCATGCTGGTAGAACAGTCAGAGGTAGTCAGGGCCAGACTGGCCAAAGCGGGCACCAGGCAATCCCCCGGTGCGCCGCACAGGTGGGGGCCGTTTTTGTTACGGGGCCATTTAGCTGCAAAATCAGTCCTGTACCAAAAACGGCCGAAAAACGGCCAAGGCAAAGAGCTCGGCGGCACCTTCAACCCCCCCCCCCCCACCCTCCACCACCCAGTGAGGAGGGGGGGTGGCCGAGCACTTTGCCAGGGCCGGATGTGGTTCCCAGTCCGGCCTTGGAGGTGGTAGTAGCATCGCAAACAGTGTCTGGGGAGAATAGGTTGAGATGCGGGCTGCAGCTAATGTTCAACCTAGTCTGTTAATTGGAATCCAAGCAGCACAGGGGACATGAGTTAAAGCAGGGCTTTAAGTGGGATGAAAAAACAGAGGTGTTTCTCAAAGGGGAAATGTAATTGAGGGCATGGCTTAAAAACACACACTAAAAATCTGTGCTTAACATACTGTGCCGACTGGTATTTTGCTGTTTCTGTCATTGCATCCTGATAAATAATACAACAAGTAACATTAAACCTAACATTACACCTACAACAAGCCTGGACTAATGGCTTTGTCAATGGTTGTTAATTGCATAAGATAAATAAGCAACAACTATGGCTTCATCATATATAATATTGAAAATTATTCCATTCTGAAATGACGAGGCTGTGAAAGAACGATGAGCCCCTTTGCAGTTACATCAAAGACAGTGAAGGGTGGTCCTGCTGCAGAGTTCAGATTTATTTTCACCCTGATAGTGAGGGCAAAAATGAAGAGCCCGATAGAGACCCGTCTCAGCACCTGCTTTTTGGAAATGCCGGTGCTGAGAACCAGTAGGACCCGACCCACTTAAAGCCCTCAGTTAAAGACATAGGAGGCAGGAGGAACAAACATTGGTGATGCATCGGTTTTGCCTATGTAATATAAATCTGCTAATTTAATTTAAAGAATCACGCAAGCCGAAAAAGCAGAATGAGGCGAAACATTACAACAAAATACATTGGGAGGAAGGAAAGAGCACCTTGACAAGTATCATGGAAGGGGAGAGGATGTGGCACAGCGGCCAGAGCTGCTGACTCGGATGTTGAGGATCCCGGTTCGAGTTTCAGCGTCGCAACATCCTGTGATTCTGGGCAAATCACGTAATCTCTCCGGGTGATAAATTGCGCTATACAAATCCGCTTATTTAAAAAGTATCAAACATGACGAAAAAGCAAAACCAGTGGCGGCTTCTCCGCTAAGGCAGAGGAGCGTTGCCCCACTGCTATTGCAGCATTAAAAAAAAAAGAAAATGATAATAACAAGACTTTATTATTAATTTCTTTTCAGCCCGACTCCTTTTTCTTTCAGGAGTCGGGCTGGACTGGCTCCCTGACGCCAGAGCAGGGGAGGAGTGGGTTGCACGTGCACATGACAGTTTGACCTCTTGGGCCGGCCAAACCATCATGCGCACTTGGCATGTTCTCCATTGGGCTGTGTTGCACAACCCCGTGGAGAACATGCCCAGCCTCCCCAGGCACTACTGCCTGATCATCCAAACAGGAAGCTTAGGCCAGTCACAACGCTGCTCCTACAGCGTGGTGATTGGCTGGGAAAGCCTAGAAGCCTGAGTGCTCCTGGTGCTTCCAACTGAGGAGGAGAGGCATGAGGTGGAGAAGGTAAGTTTTTTATTTTTTATTTTTCTTTAATCCCCCCGGCCCTTTCCCCCACCTCACCACCCCGTTCCGAGTGAGCCACCTCTGGACAAAGCTTTATGAAAAAACTGTTACACCAAAGCGGAGGTGAACAGTATTTTGGCTATGGGAAACTGATAAGAGAAGCAGATGAGGAACAAGCATTGGTAAAGGTAGGAAAATATACGACAGCCAACAGAAATGGAGGAAAAGTAAGTGGCAAGCACAGGGACCAATGAAAAACCAGGGGGCGGGATGTAAGCTCCTTTTAAGATTTATATTAAAAACAATTAGATTTCACAATAAGTTTCAGGCGAAACCTAAACAATTGGATTACGTATAAAACATACGTTTTTTTATCTGATGTGGTGGCATAATTTCCTCAACAACATGTGGTAGCGGAAATAGCATCACACAAGCACACAGAAACATACAGAAATTAATAAAGTCATGCTATTACCTGACCTTTCACTCCCACGATATTGTATTGTATATTTTCTGACCAGTTGGAAACTCAGAAAGTGACTGATTAAAAAAAAAAATACTCACTCCAAAAATTACCAACAGCTTAAGCTACACTTACCATACAAATATCAATAGTCAGATTGGCAAAGGCGTCCATATGTACTGTCGGCTATTGCAGAGCGGTAGCAATCTTTTTTTTCTTACTGTTTTGTAAATTTGCCAAACAATTTGATGTTACTAAAATTTAGACACATTAGAGAGGTGACTGTTTTACAACGTGAAAATTATTTAGTGCCATTCTTTTTTTTTTTTTTTTTTTTGAAAACCTTTATTTCGATAGAGCAATACAAATACAGACCTACAACCACAGGGGCCGGTCAGTACCAGCAAGCAGCAAAGTCCATCAGTAATACACAGCTCATCAGCCGGCAAACTGGGGGTCCAGCAGCGATAAAATACACCCAGACGATATCCTTGAAGTGGAAAGAGGATAATTGAAAGGTTTCACATTTTTTTTTTTAAAACAAAGCAAAACAACCTAATCCCGAGGTGATGTGTAAAAGGTGTGTGACTGTCCTAGATAGCAGGGGGGGCGACTCAAAATGACAACTATAAAAGGATATGAAAACAGAAGGGGGGAACGAAGGGGTCAGGATCAGACAACCAGGTGAAAAACAGCTGGACAGAAACGTGTGGAATGTTCAGGTCACGGGGACTGAGGGATGACATTTGTTTCTACAAAGGGGGGGGGGGTACAAATTTCTCCACGATACGAGTTCCATTGACCCCATATCCTTCCCCATTTCTTAGGTCGTCCACGGGCGATGTACACAGTTTTCTCTCGGAACATGCACCAATCCATGTTGTCCTCCCATGTGGAAACCAGAGGCGCACCTGGAGACCCCCACAGCTGGGCGATGTCTCTCTTCGCAATCATGTTGCCGAGGGAGGCCATTGAGTCTGCGCTATGCTATAGTCATTCGGCTCCCACACATTCAACAGACATCTCCTGGCCTCTGGCAAAAGCGAAACACCCGTGACTTCGTCCATAACCTCATGCACTCGTCTCCAATATTCCGCCACATCCGGACATTCCCACAGAATGTGAAGAAAAGTAGCAAGCATACCACAGCCACGCCTACACAATCCATCCAGAGAATAACCCACACGCAGCAAACGTGGACCCGTGACATACACGCGGTGTAGAATCTTCAATTGCACCAGTCGGAGACGCGCCGGGATCGCCACTTCCTTAGGAGAGGATATCGCAGCCTGCCAATCTTCATCGTCCAGCTCCAGCCCATCACCGGTCCGGGCCTCACGAAGCCGCACCAGAAGATCTGAGCGATTATTAATCAGCTTTTTATAAATAAGGGAGATGGTGCTATCCGGGGCATGTCCTTCAAGCACCCTGTCTTCCAAGGGAGAGGACTCCGGGACATCAGTACCTACAGGGAAGATGGATACGAGTGTGTGGCGAACCTGCAAGTAGCGGAAGTGCTCTCTATCGCGCAGTCTATATTCCTGTTGGAGTTCCATAAAAGATTTGGGGCCAGATGTAGGTAAGTAACATTTACCGATTCTTAATTACCGAAAATTACCGATTCGGTAATTAAGAATCGGTAAATGTGAGGGGTGGGTATGTAGGGAATCCAGATGTTCCCTTTTACCGAATCGGTAAAAGTCGGTATTTACTGATTCGGTAAATACAGAATCGGTAAAGCCTATTGATTCCTATGGGCTTCAAAGCCCATAGGATTCAATAGGCTTTACCGATTCGGTATTTACCAAATCGGTAAATACAGAATTTCACAAGGGTGCAGGGGGTGTCACTTTGACACCCCCTGGCACCCCCTAAACAGGATTGGGTGCCATGTGGCAGGCATACAAGCCCTAGGGGCAGGTCTGCCTGCCACATGGCATAGGTGTGCATGCACACATGTGCATGCACACCGGAATCGGTATTTTACCATGAAGTTGGATTTCATGGTAAAATACCGATTCATTAAGGCCTTTGGGACTCAGAAGAGGTCCACCTACATATGGAATTTACAGAATCGGTAAAATTACCGATTCGGTATTTTACCGAATCGGTAATTTTACCGATTCTGTAAATGTAGATTTACCTACATGTGGCCTTGGATTTAGGCCCCTACATACCGATTGGCCATTTACCGGTCGGTAACGGCCGAAATCGGCCGTTACCGGTCGGTAAATGGCCTGAAACGGCCACCTACATCGGGCCCCATATCCTCTCCTTGACCCAGATGTCCCCCACCTTGCTTATCCCTATGAGATCCCACTTGTCAAACCCCTTCGTTCTCCAAAGACAGCCCAGTCGCTCAGCAGCATAAAGCGGAGTAGCTCTGGTCAGCCGATCTGCCCACCCCGTGGCAGCAGTCGCCGCGCCCCACACTCGTACCGCAACCCTGGTGGGTCCGGTTAAAGACTTTCCCGCCGACCTAGAGTACAACGCCCTGTTCTAATCTCCTCCCGGGAGCTGCCATCTATCCATCTCAAATGCCGGGTTAGGGACCGGGACGTACATTGCATGGTTGATGGCACTAAGTTGCGACGCCCAGTAATACCTTTTAATGTCAGGCAGCGCAATACCACCGTCGTACCAGGGTAGGGTCAGTTTCGCCAACGCAATGCGAGGTCGCCCGCCCCATATCAGCTTCCTCTGGAGGCCATCGATCTCCCAGAAGTAACTTGCAGGCACCAGGTCAAGCGTGTTCTGAAGGGCATACAAAAAGCGAGGGAGGGACATCATTTTAAACAAGGCCGCTCTCCCAACCGGGGACAACGGCAATCCGCACCATGCTGCTACGTCAGATCGGTGCCGGCGGAGTGGCGGGAGCAGATTCTTCTCATATCGTACGTCTGAGTCCAGGGAGATATAGACCCCTAAGTATTTAAAGCCATCACGCGATACTGGTATCGGACAGTAACGGGGCAACAGTGGTATCTCCGCAGTGAGCGGGTAGATACAGGATTTAGACCAATTGATGGCTAAACCCGAATTTCTTCCAAAGGAGCGCAATACGTCAAACAGCACTCCCAGGGACTTACGAGGGGAAGTAAGATATAACAGGATGTCATCCGCGTATAGGGATATACGGTCCTCAAAATCAGGGGACCACCTAATGCCCTTTAGCGACAGTTCCCACCTAAGCCACGCTGCCAGGGGCTCAAGAGCAAGCGCGAAAAGGAGCGGTGATAGTGGACATCCCTGTCGTGTGCCTCTACCAAGAATGAAAGGCTCCGAAGCCCTACCGTTTACGACCACTTGGGCCATTGGCTGTTCGTAAAGGAGTTTAACCCAGTCGATAAAATGAGGCCCGAAACCGAATTTAGCAAGTGCCGCCCACAAATACGGCCATTCAATCGTGTCGAAGGCCATCGAGGCATCCAACGAAACTAAAATGGCCGACTCGCGAAGCGACCCCGCCCTTGCAAGCACACCATGGAGACGGCGTAAATTAAGAGCCGTATTCCGGTGAGGAATAAAGCCGGATTGATCTGGGTGTATCAGATCACCAATAACCGTAATCAAACGATTCGACAGGAGTTTTGCCAGAATCTTGGGTTCAACGTTCAGGAGTGAAATTGGCCGGTATGAAGAACATTGATCACGAGGCTTCCCATCCTTATGAATAGCAACAATAGAAGCTAATCTCTGATCTCGGGGAAAAAGCCCAAGATCGCACGATTCCAAAAACATTTGGCGAAGATATGGCGCCATTTTATCCTGACACAATTTATACAGCTCTATCGGGAGACCATTCGGACCAGAGGCCTTCCCTGAACGAAGGGAGCGAATAGCGAGCGCTATTTCATCAGTAGAAAAATCTACCTCCATAAGCTCTCTATCAGACTCCGAGAGGCTAGGCAACGCGATATCTCTAAGTAGCAAGTGTGAATCCTCCTCAGGCCTGTCAGAAACCGGCGAGTAAACCTTCTGAAAGTGCTGAGCAAACACCGCAACTATACCCTCCGGGTCCACGATTCGTTCACCGTCCTCATTCACCACAACAGGCACCACACGATTCAGACTTTCTCTCTTATCCAGCCACGCAATCAACTTCCCAGCCTTATCTCCGACGTCGTACAAACGCCCCTGTTGCTCACGACTCATCATCCTCGCCGCATCTGTCACCAGCGCCTTGAAATCGGCTTGTTTAAGGGCCAAAACATGCATACACTCGGGTGTGACTTCAGATCCCAACTCCTCTTCCAACGAAGCAATTTCAGTCTCCAATCTCACCACCTCCTCATTCTTGCACTTTCTCGCGCTAGCAATCAGAGAAAGGGCTTGGCCCCGAACAACAGTCTTAAAGGCCTCCCACAGGGACACCGAAGAGGACACCGACCCAGCATTCTCCACAAAGTAATGGTCTACATACTTAACTACCTCAGCCCTTGTTTTCGGATGACGTAGGTGCCAGGGGTTAATTGGGGCAAACCGGCCTCCGGCTTCCAATTGTACATCTACCGTAAGCCAGAGAGGCGAGTGATCCGAGATCCCCCGAGCAAGATGGCGAATTTCCCTCACTGAGACCATCTGCGCCGCTGGCAATAGGATATAATCGAGCCTAGAGAGACTTCAGTGTGCCCCGAGTAGAAAGTATATTGTGCCTGCACAGGGTGTAAGTGCCTCCAGCAATCTACCAAACCCAATGCATTCAGGAAATCGCTCATCCATAACTGCGACCTCCAAAGAGTCCGGGGTGAGTGACGATCTTCGCTACCACAAACAACTGAGTTAAAATCCCCACCAACCACCATCATACCTAATGGGAAATTTAACACCACCCTACCCAGATCAGCAAATGTGACGGACTGTAAACCCGGTGGGACATATACAGATAGAATAGAGATCGTCTTCCCTTCCCAGCGACCTGTAATGGCCGCGTATCGGCCTCTTTCATCTAACACAGTATCGTCTATCTCCAAGGGGAGGGAACTACGAACCATAACACCCGCCCCCCTCGATCCAGTAGTGAATCCTGAATGCGCCACCAAGCGGTATCCCCTTCTGTTCATTGCCTGGCAAGCATTTCCTATAAGATGTGTCTCCTGCAATAATACTACATCAGGTGAAAGACGTTTCAGATACTGTAAAATGATCCCCCGCTTAATCCTGTCACCCAGACCGTTAACATTCCAACTCAGCACCCGTAGCCCCCTAGCCCCCATTCCGAGAGCATGAGCAATGCCCCCCCCCCCCAAGGAAACAGACACAGTGATCGAAATATGCAGCAAAACAGACCCTCGGGATAAACAAATAGACAAAAAGCCCCCCCCCACCCCCTGGAAAACCGCAGAACACACACCCCCACCCTGCACCCCTGCGTTAGACCCGAAAGCCACCCCAACTTGCAGTGTGCCTGTCGCCCCATTAAACTAATCTTCGGAAAGAGAGAAAAGACCCCTTAGAGGAGGAAGAATCCCGAGCCTTCCCGCCCCTAGCAATCAACAGGTCATACGAAAATAATAATCAAACCCCGGCTGAAAGTCTAGATAGATGGCCCGCCGGTAATGGCTCACTCCGCCCGTTTCTCCAGGCCGGTTTCGGGTCCCGTCGACCGATCTTGTCCATCACGATGTGTCGGCAAAGTGTCCAGCCAGTCACTTGCAACCTCAGGGCGGTCAAAGAAGAGCACACGCTCCTCCTACTGGATCCTCAAGCGAGCCGGGAAGAGCATGGCATATTTTAGTCCCATGTCCCTGAGGCGCCTTTTAACACCAGTGAAGCTCATAGGCTGTTTCTGCACCGCCTGCGTGAAATCTGGATAGAAGTTAATCGATGCATTATCAAATTTCGTAGGTCCGTTGGTACGCGATGCTTGCAGGATAGCGTCCCTATCACGAAAGTTGAAAATCCTGGATTTAGTGCCATTATTGAATAGTGGAATCAAATATTTTCTGGAGTGTCACATTAGCATAATGCTGACAAGCTTGCATTTATGAAACAAAATAAGTAAAACATTATGTCGTAGACCTAGAAATATGAAAAATCTTCAGCAACTTTTAGTTGAAACCTACTTCTGTCAATGGTTGTGTTGCAGATGGATTAATCCGTCAAAACATGGTGGATATTCTGTCTGCCATATAACAAGTGTCATATACTACAGTGCACCTGTAGTACAACAGATGGGAAATTCAATACGTTTGTGATGGATGTCTTGTCTACCAAATTCTTTATAAATATTGTTGTTTTTCCCCTTAATTTATTCTTGTTCAGTTTCCACTGACACTTAGACAACTACATTTTTTTCACACACCTGACGTAAATATGAAATTGATGATCAGCACTCACTAAGTGACTGGAAACAAATGCTGTCTATTGTTTGTATTACATATGCCCTTTCAATAACACTCAATCGCAAGCCACTTGAACAGTGCCCAGGCATTCAGAAAAAGGAGCAACAGACTTTGCAGAGGATGACATAATCAATAAAAAGTAATGTTTTCCAATTGACCTTGTGCCTGTTGCGATCAAGCTACATTCTGCAAGCAAGTCGCCACTCGATGGAAAATGGGAAAATGAAGACCAACCAGGATGTGGTCTGTATCACAGGCAGGGATTTTAAGTGAACCGCTGGCCTCTGTCTCAAAGATCTTTAAGGGGTTCCCTAGATTGGACCTGGCAGCACACGCAGCTGTGTACAGCAATTGTCTGCACCAGCAAACTATGGATTTGAAGAGTTTACAAGGATAAGTGTTATCCCATACTCTACCCAATTACATGGCCTCTTTTCTCCTGTTAAGAGGTAGATAGGACCCATAACACACTATGAAAGAGATCAGGGTGACACTGTGGCTCTATGACGGTGTTCAGCTGTAATATAATATTATGTTAAGAACTGTGACATGTACAAAGGGAAAAGGACATCTCGAAAATTACAAGCGTATTCATCTAGAGTTAGGCTTCAATGTTTAATGCATCATTTGGAAGGTAATCCACCACTAAAATACCTTTACCATAGGGAATGTAGCCTGGAGGTAATGCTGCCAATGCATTGCCCTCCAGATTCTATTGTAATTGATTATTATTTGTTACACGCAACAAGTGCCAAGGGTTCACCGTTTAAGCACAATTCACAATAAAGAAGCACAGGGAGATATAGCAAGTAGACAGCTTCATAGGCCTTCATTAATTTGGCGAGGAGATACAAATAAATAATCAGAGGAGGAGCATTAAGCTGACCAGAATCAAGGAAAAGACAACTGAGGTAAGTGAGTAAAAGCAAAACGGTGGAAAAGGGGAACAAACAGGAAAGACATAGGAATAAGAGGAGCATAGACCATGAAGGAGGATGTGGACAATAAGCAAAATAATTCAGAGACAACTCATGAGCATCAATTCTTTTAGGTGTCATTTAAAGCTGGTGAGTTTGCTGATAAGTCTACCTATGGGAAGACAGAGTTTAGTTCCTGCTGTTGATAGTAAAATGCCTCCTGATCTGGATTCACAAATAGATCGTCTGTTTAAATTACAGATGCTTAAGATTTGTGTGTATGATCCGATTTATGGACCTGTAACTTGATTTATTTGATTTTAATCAGCACTTTTTCACATGTGATGAAAGAGCACTGGACAGGGTTTTGACAACTGAGTACTGATAAAATTCAGTAATTTGTCTCTATCAACAATATACACTATCATTATAAATCTATCGGTACATCTGCAATATTCAATTCATTTTGCTCTTGTTATACTAAAAATGCTTAATTGCTGAATTAATAGGACTGTATGAACTATACGTATTGCTATACCAAGACGTTACTTGTGTTTGGGCTAAATTTCTGTACTATATCTAAAAAGAAGTTGTTTCCAAACATGAAGCTAACATATACTGTCCTGTAAGGGGACCACCTAACTCTAGGCCATTATGGACACGGTCTCTAGTCCTAGACTTTTTGCCTACAACACTATAGACTTTCAAAGAATATCTGTATGTATTAAGCCCTCTGATCTCTCCACCACTCTGCAGCCTCTTGTTACTAGGATTCGTAGCCTCCGCATACCTGGTCCATCCTTTTGAGTTACTGCCAAAACGTATATATGAACTCTTCTGTATAGAATACTGGAACTTTTTCTGTCACCATTCGGTTACAACGGAAAGGTAGTCAATTTGCATGAGAATGTGCATTCTGCTATCCAATGTTGCCATTAAACTATTCTAAAAGATAAATACTGTAAAGATTCACTCTCTCCCTCAAAAAGGATAACTAATGTTAAATTATCCATTATTTTTCCTTAATCCAGCCAAATTTGTAAACAAAAGCAATCTTCCCATAACTTTTAAAGTACTGGGTGGAATGTGATTAATTTGGCAAGTTTGCCAGTTTGATGACATCTTGATAAATTAGTCAATAAAGCCATTGGATTTGAATTATTTTAACAAAATACAATTTGTTGCATACTGGCTCAGAGAAAGTGTATTTGGTGTGATTACATGTTTTATCTAAATCAAGATATTTTTGATGAAAAGGTTGATTTAAGATTTAAGTGCCTGTCCCTGGTGATCAATACTAACAGGGAATAAAGCCTAGTTGTTCTAGACCAATTACTAACAGGATTACTTTAATATCATCTAGCAGACGTTTGGAAAATAGAAAGTGCTGACATGAGTTACATCTTTGGTATCTATACCTGCAATACTGAAGAAAAGGACATTAAAAGGCCATTTCACATAGGGCTGAGCCATTAGGAAATGTCTTGAAATATCTAATGAAAGACAATTCTGAGAATGTATACATTTTTTATATGCATTTCTATTAAGTGTATATGTTAAACACAAAGGTGAACAAATAATGACAGTGGAGAAGTACTATAGTTTTATTAGGTCCTAAAACCTTTTAAGTTAACGAAAAATCCAAATTAGTTATCCTGTTTCTCCCAATCTATTCTCCATCCCCTTCACAGTTTGTCACTGTAGGAGCCCAATACTACACAATTATTGAACATTTTTTGCTTTCCGCTGCTGCTTAAACCAGGCTCCTTTCAGCATAGCCAAAGTAGACATCTTTGCCAAATAATGTTTCAAGCTTTCACTTGAACTTCCATTGTTCTAACTTATCTAGCCCACCATGAAGAATATTTTTAATATAACTGCTCACGTTCTTCATCCTAGTTTTAGGCCGAGCCTAGAGCAGCCCATGCGCTGCTTGCTCGGCTCGACTTTTAGTAAGAGGCTTTTCAAAGTGCTACCTTTGCCGGCCACCAGCTTGCTGTTACGCTCACAAGCGCGCGCAACGTGCACAGCTGCCCTACCATCTGGCTTTCTACAGCGCGTGAATCCCCTCACCTACCCCAGCCCACTCCCTCCTCGTCAACTTCACCGCAGGCTTGTTCTCCTTTGATTCCTATATTTCCCTTTCTCAATCTCACCCTCTCCCTGCCTTTTACAACTGCGGCCGCACCACTGTGCTCGCCCCCACTCCCCCCTCCCACTCCCTCCTCGTCAGCTTCAGCGTGTACTTGTTGTAGTATTGCTTCAGTTTTCAGCTTGCAGTCGAAGTGAACAGCGATGGCCTCTCTAACTCAACATTTACTGTCCCTGTGTAGTGTTACTCTGTCAGCACAATTTTGATTCGTTATATGCTTAGCATGGACGGCAAAAGGGCTTCTTTCGTGAGGCATGTTTATCAAGACAGGCTGCTGTGGGGGTTGGGCATGCAGCCAAGAATTGGCCAGGCCGGGAAGCCGCAATGGAAGCTGGGCTCAAGCAGCTGCTACATTGGCTCTTGGTT
Source organism: Lissotriton vulgaris (assembly GCF_964263255.1). Taxonomy (NCBI): domain Eukaryota; kingdom Metazoa; phylum Chordata; class Amphibia; order Caudata; family Salamandridae; genus Lissotriton; species Lissotriton vulgaris. The sequence goes on along the minus strand of NC_141685.1, from coordinate 669,275,125 downwards.
TCAATTTCTTCATTTTTGCTTCCTTAGACATAGGCCTTCTCCCCGAAAACACCCGTCATTGCATGGTATTCCTATCCTGACACTAGAAGGTATCCACTTTCCAGTTATGTTCCTTATTGTCTGCACTACAAGTGATTCGTAATTTTGCAGCCTGACTGTAAATAAAAGCTATGTAAAACTGTCCTGCTACACTAATGCTTAGGTAGCCGTATTTCTTCCAAAAGAAGTGCACTGCATTTTCACGGCTTTCCATAATATGCAATGATTTCAGAACCACAGGTAAAATTACATTTGTCTTTCTGGCGCTCCTTTTCCCCTTGTAATACAGTATTTCAGGTGTTCTCATTTGGCCATTTATTGCTTTTCCAGATACCATGCACCTTCAGTGGTTTTACACTATCTAATCAAAGAGTTCACCTCATGAGTACCAGATTAACAGCCAAATACAGTAATAAGCAACTGGCAGATGACCAGTCCAGCTTTGCGAAGGGTAACACTAGAGCACAAGACCCGACGTTTTCAGTTACATTTGAGAAAGAAACTGGCCTCTTTGAACCTGTGTTTGTGCTCACTATAAAAAAAATTTAACATGATACCCCAAGAACAGACGTGGTGCATTATTCATTTTGCCAATTATTTGAACTTGCGTCTTGAGCAATGTCCATTGTAATGGGAGTCTATTTTTCGTTGTGACCAGGAACATTAAAACAAAAAAAGCATACCTTTTGATTCACTCCCAAAAAAAAAAGAAAGGCCTTGCTCTTTCAATTTGTCTTTGTTTTGGTCTTCGTTTCTCAAGATTGCTTGTTTACATTAAACAACAAATTGTGTTGTGGTTGGCCCTACCTTAACCGACCTCTTCACCACCTTCACAGTCTAGGCCACGGAATATATTAAACTGACCCATGTTACATGTGTAAACACACATTTAAGTGAAAATACAGTATTGTGCACAGTATCAGATGCTAACGTTCCACAGCTATTGCAAGCACAAAAATATTGCGTACATCAATTTTCCAATCATCTTGTTCGCCCAGTACATATTTTTCACCTTCTTTGTAATAATTCGAACCAGCCTAGTTTGAGCACGCAAAGCGCTCCTACCCCAGGAGGGGGGACAAGACTGAAGATGCGATTATGCACCAGGTTTATATTTATACGTTGTACTGATGTAGTAGGAAAATGCCAGTTTGTATCATGCTAGGCCCTGCATTTGGCCACACAGTCGCGTTCCTGTTTGAGAGGTAAGTGTCAGTTTTATCACTTTTAAAAGTCCTACTTTTCAGAGCTCTTAAGTTGCAGTGCTTGGTGTACAGAAGCATGGCTAAAAGTTAAAAACAAGCATTGGCATAGCCAATAGGTCTGACCTTTGGGACCTTATAAGTGTTTAGCCATGCAACAATTAATGTTGATGCACCAAGGATTTTGTGGTGCATAACTAAATACTTATAAGGTCCCAAAAGGGAGACCTATGCAAATACTTGTTTATATTAGCTATGGTCTTCTCTATTATGAATCTAGCAACTGGAGCTGACAACAGAGATTTTCAGAAAGCCAGAACATCTCTTAGAAAGCAAGATTGGAGTTTTGGTTAATATTCTTGTTTGCAGAGCTCAGTTGTTTGTATATAGGTTGGTGACTACTCCTACAATCACTTTCAGTGTTATACAGAAATATTCATGCTTTTCCGACTCTCAGGTTAATCTTACCTGCAGATCAGTTTCTTCTCTCTATGTTGAAAGGTATTGTCGTTGTTGATTTTTGGAAACAGACTAAAATAAATTGTTTGCCATACCAATCCAAACCAACACTATTATATTTTTGTATCTTGTAATTTAATGATTTGTGTGATGCATTCTGATTGGTAGCCTGTAGAAATGAGATGCACTTACTATGGCGCATATGATCTGCAGTGGTAAATCTACGTGTTAAAATGTGGGTATAGCCATTACTGCTGGAGAAAAATCCTTATGCACAATATTATCTTTGAGACATGACTAAAAACCTCCCAGATGTTGCGATCATTCAAAAATCAGCAATCTCTAGCATCAGTGGGTCCTTATCAGGGGCTTCATGGTGCAACCCCCTGCCTCCTGTGAGGCCCCTGCAGATTTTTCATTTTAGCAGTGTTCATGAAAACACAATATTTGTGTTTTCATAAGCACTGCTAGTGAGCAGGTCAGCCCTCTTTGCTTTGTCTCTAGGCTCCTGATGAGAGGAAGAGGAAGAGGAGGAGGAGGAGAAGGAGAATGAGCAGGGGGCTGAGGCATGATCCAGCTACTGAGTGCTGGTAAAGCACAACACTCTAGCTTGATATCTGGATTGCATATGTCTGAGGACGTAGTTCAACTATGATCCCCTCACCGTGCACAATTCATTTTATTTAGCAGACATACTTTGCATGCCTCAGGCTGCACTGTATATGTGCTAAAATGTGTCTGTCAGCGCGCACATCAGTGCATCTATGAAGCCAATGAAAAGCCATAGAGAACACCAGGGGCAGGATCTCAAGCACTATCCCTCCTTCTTACGAGGCGTTACTTCCAGTCCTATCAAGAAGCTGGGAGAGGGTTTGAGGTGGGTCTTCCCCTTTTCAAACCTGCCCTTGCTGCTACGTCTGATACTCATTGAGAATCATAGTTTGCTTGTTCCAATCTCTAGCATCAGATTCCTGCTCTGCCGCTGCCACGGAGCCTCCAAGTTGCCAGGTAGGTAAGCAAGGTAAGAAAAATATATATATTTCTCTATGTGCATGTATTTGTGAGTGATTGAGAGTGAATGGAATTGAGTGAAAGTGGATGTGAGTGTATTTGAGAGTCAATGAGAGTCAAGGAGAGTGAAAGAGAGGCAAGAATCGGAGTTTGAGAGTGTATGAATAAGTGAAAGTGAGTAAGTGGGCGTGAATGAAGGAGTGTTTGTGTTAGAACGAGTGATTGATTTGAAGTTGTGATAGGGAGTGGAAGTGAGTCAGGGGTGTAGCTCTCAGTGATGCAGCAGGTGCGGTTGCACTCAGGCCCATAGTCAGTGAGTGTGTGAAAGTGGTTTAGTAAGTGAGAATGAGAACCAGTAAATATGAGTCTGTGTGTGTGTGAGTTACAGATAGTGGGAGTAGTTGTGAGTGAGAATAAGTTAGAGAATGTGAGTGAGGAGCAAGAGAGTAAATGTGAGAAGGAATGACTATCAATCAGGTAACTGTTGAAAAAAATAGGGTGAACTCCCGGCCAGTATTATGCCCCACGCCTTTCAAAGATCACCAGCCAATTCTGAACTCTAGATACAGTATAAGAAAAAAGTATGGCTGACAGAAGGGGAATGACTGGGAATGAAATGGCTAAAACTAACGGAGATTTCTAAATTCAGCAATTCAAAATGCTTCTAGTGTTTCATAAATGCCCCAGGTAGTCCGTCAATATCAAAAGGAATGAACTGTGTCCATAACTTGCTGGGAACAACACATCCTTGCTCTCTTTGCAACATAGACACTGTCAAAGCACATCTTTTTGGTATCAATCAAATCATCCGTTGATATAGATATTGAGACTTTATTGAACCTCATGAAAAGAGCCAGGCCATCTTTGGGGCCAGGCACAATGAGGTCTCAAAGTCTATTAAAAGTGATCCTACTGTTAAAGTCCCTTTATTTACACCTTTGGGTAACACTGTCTTGGTATTGTCAGCTATTCCTGATTCATGGAAGGGCTCTAATCCAGTTTTTAGGTCTCGCCTGCTAATGCGCTTGCGCATTGCTGGCGAGAGATATAGGGGCTTAACCAGAGCTTAACTAAACGGGCGATTTCATGCAGTGCCCGTGAAAAGCGCGTGCACGCATCGAAGCCACCAGCCTCCCTCCCACAGGCATCTTCCAGCGTGCGCTCTGCCTCAGGCATTTCTCCTCCCCTAATTATTCACGGCCGGCCGGCCGGCCGTACTTTCATTTTCACGGCCGCCAGGCCGTGTCTCGCGTTTACTTGAAAACACGTTTGCAAGTTTCCCTTCTGAAAGCCTCGCCTGGTGTTACACTTGTTTTAAACTTTTTTTAGTTTTCACTCTCCTCTGGTTGTTTACAAAGTGCGTCTTTCTTCTTTGCTGTGCGCCCCCGCGCTAATTCAAGACTTTTCTCGTAACTGTCTTATTTTGTTTTTGTTTTAATAGTAGGACCGCTACGTGTGTCTGTCTTTTGTTTCCATGCTCCAGGGGTTGCTTGCTTACCTCCCGTGTCCTTTCTTTGTTTTTATGCTGGATTTAGCAGTAACCGAGGCGCCGGTGAGATTTCCATTCTATCCTTCTCCTATTTTCGATCTCACTGCCTATCTCCGTCTCTCCCTACCCTTCTCTCACCCCCGTTTCCCTTGTTTCAACTCTCTCCCTTTCTGTTTTACTTCCCAGTGCCTCTAGGCCGTCTCTCGCGTTTCTCCTCCCCCCTCCCAGTGTACTTTTATTTTTTTAAACTTGTTTACTTTAACAAGCAATTTCCATCAACATGCAAGTGTACCTAGACAGTTACACTTCCTTGGTTTTGGTGGCTTACCTTCAGCCGCTTTCACAGTGCTGCTTTTCAACGTTTTTTGGGGTGCATGTGAAATACACGTGTTTGCAGATTTGAAACAGTATGCGTTTTTTTACTTTTTATTGTATGCGTTAGCAGTTCCATATAAGAAAAGCAATGCCAGTGTTTTATATAGCCAGCAGGCCTCCACTTATTAGCATATTGTACAACTTACGATAAAATTAAAACTGCCCCTTTTTTTACATGACCTTATATAGACCACCAGAAAATGGTGTTGCTCGTTTCATCTGATAATTACCCCCAAGGCAGCACCGTGGTCTCGGGCATAGTTGGCCTCCGTCAGGCAAGGCACTTCTTTCACGGCCGCCAGGCCGTGTCTCGCATTTTTTCGCTATTCTCTTCCCACCATTTGATGGGTCACCGTTTGTGGGCAGCAGCTAAACTCTTGTCTCCAGGGCTCAAGGGTCAGTATTTCTTCCATGCTCTCGGCGCCCCGTAACCTGTTTCTGTTTCTGACCACACCGGGTGTCAGAACTACCTTTCCCAGCACGCTTTAGGACTAGACTAACCCTGGGCGAAGCACTACGCTACGCTCACGGAGTTTGCGAAGTTTGCGCAACTTCGCACTACGCGAGCTGCACGTAGCACAGTGCGAACACGCGTAGTGTAGTGCAGCGCTCATTTTTTGCTTGTTCGCGGTCCTGAACGTCATGTTCGCGACCGCGAGCAATCAAAATGACATCCCGGCGAGATTCTCAAAGCGGGGAGGTAAGGTTTCTCATTGTGAGTGGTTGCGCATGCTTGCGACCGCTCTCAATGAGAAACTACCAGTTCGCGTTGAGAAAGCTGCAGCTCAAGTAATAATCTACTCAAGCAGCAGAAAACTACAGCTCGCACTGTGCAAGATGCCGTTTTCAATGATTGCACAGTGCCGGATGCTTGTCCGCACTGTGCAATCATTGAAAATACATCTTGCACAGTGCGAACATGCTACTACGCAGCTCGCGTAGTGCTACGTGAAGTTCGCGTAGTGCGAAGTGCACTTCGCGTAGCTTCGCGTAGCGCTACTTCGCGAACTACGCCCACCCTTAGATTAGACCTTATTTCCCAGCACTCTTGGTGTCCTTCCGGTCAGCAACTATTTAACACAGACTGCAGGATGCTTTACTGCATGTACTGGTCCGGACACCTGCCTATGGAGACAACAACTTCATACTTACGTGAGTACTTGGTGCACTGGTATTTTTCACACCTGCCGCCTTATATGGTTTTTATTGTTTTTTCCCTTGGTATGCATTGCTTATCAGAGACCCCGCTCCGGCTAGTAGCTCGCAGCTTTTCTCTTCTTTTTAAATGCCCTATCTCCAATCCTGGCCGTCAGCTCGGCCGTACCTCATACCTAAAACTTGTCGATACCAGCATCTTTTTCCTCCACAGGCCCCTGCAGCCCTCATGCTGTATTTTTTTCATCTGATAATTACCCTCCCACACAGCACCACTCAGCACCACCACAGCATCACTCAGCACCACCACAGCATCACTCAGTACCACCACAGCACCACCCAGTACCACCACAGCACCACCCAGCACCACCACAGCACCACTCAGCACCACCACAGCATCACTCAGCACCACCACAGCATCACTCAGCGCCACCACAGCATCACTCAGCGCCACCACAGCATCACTCAGCGCCACCACAGCACCACTCAGCGCCACCACAGCACCACTCGGCGCCACCACAGCACCACTCAGCGCCACCACAGCATCACTCAGCGCAACCACAGCATCACTCAGCGCAACCACAGCATCACTCAGCACAACCACAGCATCACTCAGCACAACCACAGCATCACTCAGCACAACCACAGCATCACTCAGCGGAACCACAGCATCACTCAGCACCACCACAGCATAACTCAGCACCACCACAGCATCACTCAGCACCACCACAGCATCACTTGTTCAAATATGTTCTCTCAATGTTTCAAGCTTTATTACAAATGACACAAAAAAATGTTAAATAATGCTATAGGTGTCACATTTGCAAATTCTATCAATATTGGCATTTACAATAACAAAAATAATATATTTGCTATTATAAAAACATAAACATAACTTAAAAAAATATTAGATTCACAAGACCAATAGCTTCAACTTTTCTAATGCGAGACCTATTGCATTTCCAATGCTTGTTAAGAAGGGCGACTCTGTTCAGCCCCTAAATTATGGTACGATAACCCTTCTTGATACCAAACACAACTCCCATCAGATAGGGTTTAGAGCTGAAAATTAAAACATTGGCAATGCTTTTAATTTGTTGATGCTAACTGAAAAGCCAAAGCACATAGATTTATAAGAATGTTTATTTGACTGTACTGCGCATTCTCTGGCATAAATATTGCTTTACTTTGGGCTAAGTTAAGGAAATGGGGTGTTAATCCCTCCAATGTCTGTAGCCTGGCTACAGCGCACTTGTGTCTCTATGCTAATGCGTTGGCCACGCAATGAAGTATGTTAGATGCTATCAATCAAAAAAGAGGAGGGGGGCTAGGAGCTAGTTGAGGTCCAGTACCCATGCTCCGTGTGGCAATATACATCCAAAGAATGGGTTACTGTTCCTATGGGGACACGACTAGTGTCCAGAGTGGAGGAAAAGTAAAGTAGGGGAAGGAGATACTAGGTTCTGTTCTCTCAAAAATAGACGATCACATATGTTGTCTCTTGTTGCCCTTACACATCTCAAGGGATATCGGGCTTCATGATTGGGGGTTGCTCCTCGTAGGACATGCGCTGCAATGCCCTACAGGTCCCCCGAAGGGTCTCTTTAGCGGAAATCTTTTTATTACGCTATATGATAACTGAGGGTGTGAGATTTATAGAGGTGTAGGGAAAGGTGGGTAGGTGAGGGAGTATTTAAAACTTGCTAGAGGATGCCTTAAAAGTTTTTTAATATATTGGCTCCCTTGTCAGAGTAAAAAATCCTGTAGGTTATTGTTACTAATGGGGTAATGATGCACCCTAGTAACTAAAAGGTTGACATGTTTCACGTCCTATGGTGGTCAAAACGATCCTTGGTGCTTCATCAGGACCAAAAAAGATTGTATATATTTGTGAGATTCAAAAATAGGTAACCCCTGTATTTAAAGTGGTAGAGCGGGCCTCCTTGTGTGATGTGTGGGGTGGCGCCGGCTCATGGTGACCACTATTGTTCAGACATAGAGGAATCAAGAAGAGTGAAAAAACTCACAGACAACACATAGACAGACAAGGAACATGAAAACATTATTATTGTTTGATTCTCAGTGATGAGAACGATTGATGGCATCTCATCCAAACTGTGTACTCGCCTGCCAGGCAGGAGAGAGGTACTGTGGGTGCCAGGTTAGGGTGTAGAATATGTGCTCCATATATTCACTCTGTGCACACACTCTCACGGTTGTGGGGTAGCGTAGTGCACCTTTTCAAATGACAGGTTAATTTGATCATTTGGCTGCCTATATAGTCCTTATCATTACCAGCCAATAGGGTGGGATGCACACATCTAAAAACATAGAGTTCAGTAGGTTCTTACCTATTAATAATGTGTGATAATGAATGACTAACTATCCCATGAGACTACACCACGCCGGACGAAGTTTTGCTTTGCATTGAAATATTTACTAGTGACGCGGACTAAGCATGCTATATCAATCTTGTTTTCGTGTTCAAGCCTCAACATAAGAGGGATATTTAGAAATTAAAGTCCCACACGAACCACGTGGTTGGTGACGATCAAGTGGATATACAGGGGGTCATAATTCTCAAAAGATTGAAGGTCCTGAAGATGGCCTTAAGGATTTTACAATTATAAGGCCGAAACGTCGACTTACTTGTCCACATCTTTCTACTCAGATTTATTCTGTACAGCGATATCTTTGTGTACAGTCAGCAAGATCCGCTGTCATCTATCTATAAAGAGTGGAACACAACGCAAGTGGATTTTAAGAACAATTAATCTATTTCATGTCCATTTGTATATTGTTGATCTATTTCCAATGTTTTAAAAAAAATTGTACCCTTGATGATGAAAACTTTACATAAAGTGAAATCTCTATAAAATCTATTTCCCGTGTAGCTTTTCTTCTGTGAGTACTTACCACTGTGTCAAAATTGAAAGTGACAAATTAGATTAACAACAGGTTTTAATTGAATTAAGTTGGTCCTAAGTTTTGACAATTCAGATCGATCAACCGCCTGTTACTTAGGTGTATTCAAATAAATCCCCTTGTTGGAAATTTTCTATATCGAATTCTAGCCCAAGCTCGCAAGGGTATATTGGGTCACCCACCTTAAATATAACTGATAATGAATGAGGCATGGAGTCTGGCAAGACTTGCAGGAGGAGAGACTGTCTGGGAGGAGAAGCCAGCAGTGTCCAGTGACTGCGGGACACTGAGAAGTAGACTACATGAAAACCAAGCCAAGGAGGACCAATACTTCGAGGGGTCCCTCTAGTCTCACAAACTGGGGACCTGTTAGGAACTTCTTCAAGCCTTTGTGAGGATATCAGCCCCATGATGGCTGCAACTGTATGAGTTTCCTGATTGGGGCTGAAGCTGCCTGAGTTTCATCAATTGGGGCTGCCACTGCCTACATCCATCCAATTGGGGCTACAGCTTCCACAGTGAATATGCCAACACAATTGAGGCTGCAAATGCCGAAGTGACTCTATTAGCCTGGTCATGACCAGTACCTCAGTTGGCCGAATAGCCCACCTGGGGTTGACTTCCATGCCATGGCCAAACGAAGCTGAAGCAGCCTGTCCCACAAATGTGCATACACACAAATACCGCTTCTCACTACTGAACTGTGCTAGACAGCCTTATCTATGAAGAGATGGGCCAAGCCTGGCCTCCTCACCTGCCTCGGAGACAGTCTTTGCTTGCATTGGACCTACTCCTGCATGAGGATGACAAGACCACCAGATCAACTTGGGAGGAGCTCAAGAGACTCTGCCCATTACACACTTCATCACCAGTGGTAAGAATGGGAGAAACTTGAACTGAGTGAGTATTTGACTCCTGGATAAATGTCACAACACCTGAACCTGGTTCATGTCACTGCTCTAACTACCGTGGTGACAAGCTAAGAATGGGTCACTCGGGAAGGATTAGCAAGAGGGAAATCGGCAGGTTTAGCAACACAAGGATGAATCATAACTAGGCTCACTACCCTGTATAGAGAACTAAATTGCGTAGTGCTTAGTACTGTTGAGTGATTAGAAAGTACTTTCTTTTCCTGAAAAGACAATCACTGTCCTGAACATTGAAATTATTGTATCTGTTGGTTGATTATTGGGTTCCGTGCTTGTGCAGCCCCACACTATCTGTCTGAGAAGCCTATAACTGCTTGTGATCCCTACCCTGAGCGTCAAGTGTGGAAAGGATTGTACTACAATTGGGTCCCAGTAGCCTCAGTCTGCCTGGTGGTCCCCAAACTGCGTCTGACACTCTGCATCCTTCAGACTTCAAATAAGGCCTTTATATTTATTTTACTAACAAATCAACACAATTGCATTGAAAATTACTCGCCATTTGATTGATTTGTATGTTTTTGCAAAGGGGTTCAGGGACATTTAAAAATGTGGCTTACAGCAGCAGGTGGCATACCCCACCTTTAATCCTTTTGTAAACTAAATTTTAAGACCCTGGTACTCCAAAGCCGGTCCTAGAAGGCTGGATCCATGCCAGGTTTTTAAGATAACTACATTTATCTAAATGGGGATATGCTAAAAAATCTGGCACGGATCCGGCCCTCCTGGACCGACTTCGGAGAACCCTATTCTAGGAGTAAAAAAAAAATCACAACCAAGTAAATGCATCAGGATAAACTGAAAACAGAACATCTCTCACGATATGCAACTGAGTTTTTACAGGAACAGGAGAAGTGGGCAGTGACAGAGTTGGCATACTCAAGTTAAGATTCCCAGTTAATTCCACTATTTATTTCACTCTATATATTAAGGTACCCTTGCCCACTGTGAGAGACAGTCACAACAATAAATGATATTGTTTTCTGCTCAGGCTTTTAACCAATGTTAATTGCCTGCCTTGCAATTAAGGTTCTGAGCCAAGGGTGCATGGCGAGAAGGGAAATGTACTGCTGTTGCTAACACTAAATGGCTTGTAGGCATTAGACTGCTACCACTTTCCCCTGTAATGTCACCTGACACAAGCAAAATCCTGTTTTCCGCTCAGCATTCCATTCTGAGCGTTAATTAAGCATTAGTGCCCTCTGGAGAGTGTGTAAAATGATGTTAATTGCCCACCCCTCAATTATGTGTTCAAGCTGGCAGCAAGGGTGAATAATGAAGATAAGGGCATTTTAACATATGTTAATATTTGACAGTTTGTGGGCATTTGTGATATCAGCACTTTTTAGAATTGTATTCCTCAATCATTTAAATTAAGCCACACCAGATAATAATACTTTATTTGATAGGTAAAAATCATAAAAGGGTGGATCTTACCACCATGAGATAAACATTAACATCTTTGAGTCAGCATAGAAACTGCGTAAAATCACATGAAAAAGGCACGGTGAAATGATACAAGTCATTAGCAACTTTACACAAGTATGCAAACAATGTGTAAAAAAAATATATATATATATTTTAAAAGACGCAAGCAAGGCTGTGCAAGGGGATAGCTGTCTCATTAAGGCTTCGGGACAACAAAGGAGTATTATGACAAGGGATACAAATTACTTGGGGGTTTGATTTAACTAGGTATAACTTGAGACTTGTTAACTCAGAATAAAGTGCATAGCCAGAAGAGTGGAAAAAAGGGGTATCTATTGAGAAAATAAGGGAGAGTCCAGGGCCAACCGTGGAGGGACCATTTGGCCCAGTTCGTCTTTAATTGCTGCCTTGTCTTCCAGCTCTTGGGCAGCGAAAGCCAGGAATTTGATAGTTTTGCAGGAAAGTTGTATCAGAGACCCGCTGAGGCATTTTATCACGGCCGCCCTGCCAGTTCTAACTTGCGCTTCTCTTAAGAGTGATATCAAGAGCGTCTTCCTTAGATTTTGTAATACCGGGCAAATACACAATAAGTGCAGTAGTGACTGTGCACCCTTGCCACAGAGGCGACAATCTGAAGTTGATCAGGTCCGTAGCCATTTGGGGGTAAGGTCTTTGCTCGAGAACCAACCCAACCTCAGAAGGCTTAGTTTCCTCTTGTAATAATCCCTGAAACGTTCTTGCAAGTATGGCTGTTGTTTCAGTTGGTTATATGTTGGCATCACGATCCAGGCATGGCTTTTGCCAGCCACTGAAACTTTGTCCATTTGCAGCGATGCTTGTTTAATAGCTTTGTTAGTGATCTGTTTAAAAGCATTATAGAACATGGGAGAAAACCAGGCTTCTTCCAGATTTAACGATAGAAGCGCTTGCCTGAGAGACTTATATGTTGAGTTGGAAAGCCAAGCCTGTTTTTCAACTTCTTCCCAGCAGAGGTGGGCAAGTGAGTTATCTTCAGCGTCCCTCATACGCCAATAGTATTTGGCCATGGCCCCTTGTCTTGCCGGAATCTGGTTTGTTAGCCCGTATTCCAGACGTATTTGGGCTTGTGAAATATGTTGCAGAATCGAGAACAGGTTTTTAAACAGTCTTGATTGGGCAAGGTTTAGCACTGTAGAGTCCCTGGTTGCCATCAATTCCAAGCCGTATGTAAGCGAGGGCAGGAATTTTGCTGCTACAACCTTTAACATATGACCGGTTGAACTTCCACTTAAATGTTTTTGTATGGTTTTGAAAGCAAATTGAAGTTGTTTGGATTTTGATTTCCCCAGATCTAAGTGATATTTGTACTTTAGTTGATGGTCAAGTAGGATGCCCAAGTATTTGTATCTATCAACTTCTGTTAAAGTAGAAGAATTTATCCTCCAGACAAATTTTGGTAGTTTCTTTCGGGAACTGGAGAAACATAGAATATTTGATTTTTTTAGGTTTATTGTTAGTTGTGCTTTGGAGATGTACAGCGTAAGTTTAGAAATCAGCCGTTGTAAGCCAAGCGGAGTTTGCGAGAGAAGCACAATATCGTCTGCATATTGCTGACTCGCTATGGGTGTTTGTCCCAATTTCGGTGGATCTCCCTGAATTGTGCGTAGGTCTCTCTCTAGGTCTGCGGTGTAGATGTTAAATAGGCTGGGGGCCAACACGCATCCTTGCTTTAGTCCGTTGAGTGTTTGAAATTTCTTTGTTAGGCATCGTCCATCTCCTTTTTTTTTTATTTGGACCCAGGTGTGCGAGTACAATTCAATGATTGCTCCTAATAACTTTGGCTGAGCGCCCCAGGCTTTCATTTTGGCCCAAAGTTTAGATCTAGGCACTTTATCGAAAGCCGCTTTCAAGTTTAAAAAACATGTGTATAAAGTGGTGGAGTTGTCAATTACATTATTAGCAAGGAGGGTTAGCGCTGATAAATTTGTTAAGGTGCCCATACCGGCCCGGAAACCTGTTTGTGTCAATGGGATTAACCCTTTGCTGCTAACCCAGGACTCCAGCTCTGCCAGTAGATTGGATGCGTAAATCTTGGCCTCCACATCTACTAAAGCTATTAGCCTATAGTTGTTGGGATCTGAACGAGACCCTGATTTGTGAATCGGTTGTAGAGCACTGCCCCTCCAAGAGTCGGGAATGTTCCCGGTCCTTAGGCTGTAACAGAACAAGGGGGATAAGTAACAAGCCCAAAACGTAGGATCTAGCCTAAATAAAGCGTTGGGTAGGCATTTGGTCCAGGGGCCCCGTCTGTTCTCAGATGGTTTATAGTCCTTGAAACCTGGTTTGGTGTAATCTGATCTATTTCTCCTGTGTGCTCCAATACTGGTGGCTTGCTGGTTACTTTGATTTGCGAAGACTTTACTTTAGCCGTTATTCTCAAGTTTGGAGTTGGAGTGAACTCTATTGAGGTTACAAGTGTTTTGTCTGTGGATTTATCCTGCGTAAAGTTGTATAATAGATCAATGTGTGTGCCCCAAATCTGGTCTGTCATATCCGAATTGAACTGCCGATATTTGCCGTTAAGCATAAAATTTATTTTTGCCCAAAAGTCTTTAGAATTCCGCAAGTTTGCTAGCCTGGAGTATAGTGCACTCAAGTTTTTCCTTGTGCTTTTGCTTGGCCAATTTGGTCTTGCGTTTTAGCTCTTTTTTTAGATGTTCTATTGTTTTCAGGGTTTGTTGTGATAGTTGAGGATCCTTTTTACGTAAAGACCTAAGATATGAGTTAAGTTGCTTTTTTAATAAACACAATTTTGGAGTGTACCATTTCCCTCCTCCATTTCTTGTTGTTTTATGTCCTCTGTGCTCGGTTTGATGTTTTTTATTAATGTTCACTACAAAGGACTCCCAGGTCTTAACTATATCTTTTGATACTTCTAATGGTGAAAGCATTGAGCGACATGTCTCCATTAAATTGGAAGTGTTGTCTTCTTTCCAAGTTAATCTTTGCAGGTTAAAAAGTTGAGTGTTCAATGTTAAAGGATGCGCTTGCTCGGACTCATTTAGTTTGATTAATAGTGTGAATGTCTGCGAGTAGTGATCGCTTTCACCTCGTTCCAGGATATGGAAGTCTTTATTATGAGGAAATAAATCGGGATCTACCAAAGTGTAATCTATTGTTGAGCCTGAATTCCGATTAAGCCACACTTCACAACCAAAATGGTTAAATAATCCGGCCAACGGTCTTTGTTTGCTTCAGGTCCTTTATCCTAGAATTCAGAATACAACAGAAGGTAGTGCCAGCAATCTGAGATTTTGAATCGGCAAAGAGATCTCTGCATTCCAAACATTGAAGTAATATAGCATTATAGCACGCTGCTGAGTGGTATAACAGTTGTTAAAGGCTCTGAGTTCGTGAGGGCCTATAATGAGGATATGGGCCCCTAACAACCAATATAGCCCAAGTCTGAAGGGTTGTAATGCAACTAGAACAACCACGGAGGGTATAATTTTCCAAATTAAAAAGGAAGAAATGAAATAGAAAGATACGCATTGGAATGTTGGCGCAGGAAGTCTCTACCAGCCATTATTGACCCTCTTGCACTGTATTGGCATCAATGGAGCTTTCAGCATTCCAGTATCCTAATGTCAATTATTATACACTCTCTCAAAGGGGTATACACCTGTTACAACGCATTTGTTACTCCGCACTACCATTACAACGCGACTTTTACAACGCATACCATTACAACGCATTGCGCTGGGGGGCGCTCTAGGATAGGGAATAAGTATAATTTACTATCCAACACCTTCCCTAGGGTCCACGGGGACTGGAGTTAGAATAGTAAATTATACTTACCACTATCCAGCACCTCAAAGTGCTATGCGTTGTAATGGTATGCGTTGTAATGGTCGCGTTGTAACGGTAGGTAGTTGTAATAGTATGCGTTGTAACATGGTACAATAAGGGTTGCTAAAAGCCCTTAACCCAAGTTATAAGCTCGAGCTGTTGGAGAGGGCCCATAGCAAGGGTGAGAGGCTTTAACAGCATGTGTAGCCTGAGGCAAGAGTGCATTAATGTTATTAAAGCATTCCATCGACAAAAGGTAGAATGTAAGTTAAAAAGGGAGAAATAGAATGATGAGCATTGGAATGTTAATGCAGAAGGACTGTACCAGCCATTATTGGCCCTGAGCCACTTCATTGTCATCAGCGGAGCTCTCATCAGTCCAATGTTTTAAAACTGCATCACAGGTCGCTGCAGAGGGCAATACGTGCTTGGCCTTAACAAAGGTGAGAGTCTTATAAAATCTGTTTTGCCTAAGGTGGAAGGGCTATAATTTTATTATAACATTACATTCAGTAAAGGCAGAATGTTCTACATTATAAAGGGAGAAAGCAAAAGACGTTGACGAAGGACATCTGTACCATTCATTATTGGCCCTGAGCCATTTCATTGTCTTTAGTGGAGTTCTCAAAATTCCTATGTCCAAATCAACAGTATTGACTGGTGCCATGTTCAGTAATTGTACAGCAATGTTACAGTCATTAGGATCTGTTACTGAAGATTCTAGGAACAAATCAGTGCTTTATTGTTGCAAAGTCTTCCAAGAACCGAGGATAATTCTCGGTATCACTATTCCCAAATGCAACCCAGTGTTATAAATGGCCTATAATTAGCAATGCGACCCATGTGGCAGCAAGGATAGTGTGTGTTTATATAAGTAAGGGCTATTTTTGTGTGCAGGAGAAGAGTTAAGAGTAAATTGCAGAGAACATCTATTTTACATCAATTTGCTTTTATTTCTCTTTGGTATCATTGTGAGGTATTGCTGTGGTTACTTGGGTGCAGCTACTTAGCAAAGCCCTGATATTACTGAAGGCCAAGTTCAGGGTATTAACAACTGTTAACTGCCCACCTACATTTGTTGGCCTAGGTCTATTGTGCATAATAAATGTAATAGGCATCTAACAGTTATTAATTCAACACAAGCTTTATTCGATTAGTTAAAATCATAAAAGCAATTACATCACGTATAAAATCAACAGTTCATGAATTTAAAAATATTTCATATAAAAACAATTCATGTATTTACATTAAAATAGAGCATTTCATAGTTAGACTAGCAAGTGGTAAAAATTGGCACGTTTCAAGGACTGTTTAATTTCAATTTTCTAGACTTAACACGCATAGCAGCAACCAAAAAGCTTGCGACCCCATATATTACTCTGATGCTACCCAGGAGTTGTAAATAGCGGAGAGCGGGACGAACTTGTATGAACCCTGCTTCTCTCAAAATAGGTATTAAAAACAATCTCCTACATTCATCATAATGGCCGCAAAACATAATAAAGTGCATCAGTGAGAAATTATCACAGCTACAGGGGATAGATGTATCAAATTTTCCCCATACTGGGTAATTCCCCAAGGAATACTGTATGATGTTGAGTCTAAATATCACAAGGAGATTACGGTGGTAAGGTCGAGTCACAATGATAAAATAAGGCTCCACCTTAGGGGTGGTCTGAAGTATGTAGTTAGCCCTAACCCTCGATTTTTGGACCTCTAATTCCTCTCGTTCTATCATCACACGTTCTAGAAAAATTTTCTTGATCCAGAGTACATCGCCCTTCTTGATGGTGCTCGGGGCAAAATATAGTTCTGGCCTCCCCAGCTTAGAAAAGGTATTTTTAATATAAACCCGCCAAGGAATGTTATTGGCTTTGTCCAACGTCATACAGTCTTTAAGGATGGAATGATTTAGGATGATGCCGGGATTCAACCAGGTCTTGGCCCAGCAAATCAAAGGTGCCAGCTGTAGTTGGTCACTAATGTAGCCAAGACCTACCTCGGTATGGATTGACAATACTGGGGTTGATTGGGGGACCACTAAAAGAGCTCTTAAGAACTTATTTTCTGCCACCTGGACTTTATCTTGTGGTAGATAGCCCCATACAGAGGCACCATACTTAGCTATAGATAGGCTTTTTGATTTGTAAACTGCCAGCAGTGCTTCTATTGGACGTGAACCCAAACGTTTTGCAAAGCTCAATAGAGCAGAATTAGTTCTGGTGACAGCTAAGCCTTTAGCATTCAGTTGGGGTCTCCAGGTGCCCTTTTCATCAAAAAGGACGCCCAGATAAGTAAAAACCGGGACTCTGGAAATTTCTTCACCGTTGCAAAGAAACGTTCCCAACTTTACATTTTTGGAACGCTTCCCTGCAACCATGACATGGGATTTTTTATTATTTACCTGCAGGTCCAGGGTGGACATAAATTCCCCAAAGTCGACCTAGAGTTTCTGCAGCCCTACCCCAGTACGGGCAAGCAGTACCACGTCGTCCGCGTAGAGGAGTACAGTTATTAATTGATTGGCAGAAGCATGCAGGCAATGAGGCTATTGGTACCCTTCACCAACTTCACTTCCGCAAGCAGATTTACAAGCTCAAAGTGTCCATTTTCTTCATGTCCATGCTGCACACCTTTACTGCACTTCAAAGGAAGACGAACAACAGTAGTTACTGCCTGTAATCTAGGGGCCTTATTTAATCCTTGTTCATCATCCCACCAGGTGGGTGGAGATCATGATACCATCCCCACGGCGGAGGACCATATGTGATATTTGGATATCCCTACCTGGCTGGTGGGGATTTTTAATGCTGTGAAGGGAAATGCTGCCATGGCAATTTTTTGTTTTCAAGAAACAAGCGGGACTATTTTTCTTGAAAACCGAAACATTAATGGCCTCACATGCAAGAAGCTTTTCTCCTGTGTGTGGGGTCCATTACGCTTTTTATCTGCCTGTCGCAATCTTGCTTCAAATAATGTAGATGTGCACGAGAAAATGAGTGATGGTTGTTACTGCTCTAAATAGGGCAGAATGATCCTCACTGTGTCCCAGTGGTCCTGTAGCGGACATACTTCTGGATACTTCTACATGAAAGGTCATCATTGGAGACTCTGACTGCAATTATCCAGTGGTTTCCAAAAACTCTGAATAGAAAAAGGAATGTATACATTTGGCATGGTGGGAGAATCGCCATTTTAAGACATCTCTCCTGCTACTCCAAACCCTAAATAAACACTTGAATACTCATTTTGAGTGGGGTTATTTCACCCAGAGTGTGGGGTGAAATACCCCAGTAGCAATCCCAGATTTATCCAAGTAATGAATTATCTGGCCTGGACTCCAAACGTGAAGTCTCCAGGCCTGAGACACTGGGCCAGTTACAATTGCTGCAGGGCTGGTGCTGCAGGCAACAGAATTGCCCAATCCCCATCTACACACAACATCAGTCTGGGGGAGTAATCACTGCTTCCACAGACAGGCAAAAGCATGCCATGCACATCTATTATTCCCCCTCTCCACAACAACTCTCCTTGACAATTTATGTCTGCTCAGAGCAGGTGGAAAATATCAGTGAACCTGATTCACAAAGGTAAACTTAGACCTAAAGTCTAAGTTTAGATCTAAAGTCTATCTTTAAACCTAAAGTCTAAGTTTGGACCTGAAGTCTAACTTTAGACCTGAAGTCTAAACTTAGACTTTAGGTCTAAACTTAAACTTTAGGTCTAAAGTCGGACTTTAGGTCCAAACTCAAACTTCAGGTATAAACTTAGACTTCAGGTCTAAGTTTACCTATGTGAAGTGGTCTCTATGTTGTTTTTTTTTAACTGAAATTGGAAAAAACTGCCCAGTAAATCAACTGGTAACATCCAGGTTTTAGCAGTATTTCCCTATTACGGAGAAAATAAATCATAATGGCTAGAAGTTGGTGTGGCGAAACTGGCTGTCAACATAGATTCAGGACCCCCAGTATCTCCCACCAAAATCTAACCACCTCATAATGAAGACCTAAGCCTTCTGATGGGCTATGTCAATATTAGTGCCAGAGTGTGGATTCTTGTATCTCAGTCTTCAAGTATAATCATTAAATAACCCCCACCTTTGGGTCATATAGACCTTTGTTCATCGACAAGGAGAATTGAGAAGGAGCAATCATTTACATCAAACACCATTAACAGGGAAGTCCATTTGGGGCTTCACAAGAATCAATAGAGAGATGTGTTGTGACTTTTAGGGTTTTGTTAACAAATGTATTCAAATCAATTTAGTTATTCAGAAATTATTAATATTTAGTCATCATCAGTACAGATTCAAATATTACATTAGTCGGTATTTGATACCAAGATAAAATACCACATTAATAAGATTTACAAATAAAATGGGGAAAATACAGCGTGTGTTCCATAAAGGAAATCCCTAATCTAAATTCATACAGATTTTGGATATCATTAGCAAGATAAATTGTCAGTTTCAGAAACCCAAATGAAGAGTTTGAATGACAGAATTAAAATGCATCAATAATAAACCTTGCTCTTAAGCAGTAGTAAAATTGCAAAACTGGAAAGTATTCTCAGCTATAAATCAGTGGGCATACCAAATCTCTGGGTGAGAAAGGGAAGGCCATCAGAGGGGTATCTCCTATCCAGTCCTGCTCTGCATTAAAACAATGGAACACACACTGATATAATTTTTCCAAAAGCATTCATTGGTAATAAATATTACAAATCTCGTATCCAACAACCAATCAATTTTCAGTAAACTCTGGGAGCAGGTAAATTCTCTAGTTTCTCACGTCTTCACAATGAGCCCCAGAACTGAGTCCTTGAAATGATACACTGTGCACTTCTTGTGGTTCAGACAGTTCTTCCCAAGTGTCACATTTCCTGCCATCTCCTCGCCTTACAGTGAGAACCTCACTATCTTATACATATACTTATACTTATCTTATACATCATAAATGCCTATTCGCTAGCTAACAATAGGCTTTTGGAAAGTTACAGCAGCTGCAGTGGAAAAGATAAACATCTTGTGTAAGCAAATGGTTTAAAGCGAAAACAGGCCTCCTAACCTTAGCGTGGAACATCAACATGTAATAAGTCACCAGTGGTCAGGCTAACTTAAGTCAGGGCATTTGTTACTTCAATTGTGTGCATACAATGCCTTAATATGATTACCCACTACAAATTAGCATGTATTATACGTGTCATATTCAGCATAAAACTTGGCACTTTTCAGTTAAATGCGTTTAGTTTGCAAAATGTGGAGATTTGCTCCATCATTAGCATTTCACAGAGCTTGTTGTTTATTTACACTAAATATGAATATGTGGCTTACTTTCAATTCTTTGTTTCACTAACTAGTTGTGGCATTGCCCTTGAGAGAATGTTGGAAACTGTCGAACTGCAAAAGACACTGAAAGGCAAGAGGAACCTCTACTGGGATGTCAAAGTCTAAGACATCTCACAGTTGACACCCAAGGGATTGACATCTGCAGATGAAGTGATTGATTTGTTTGTTTCTCCATGTGACTGTATTGTTTGGAGAATATGAGCCCAATTCACAGAGGGACTTATGACTCATAAAGGTATGAGTGCGGAGTCTCCTCACTCGTGGTGTAATCTGCACACTGAGCATTGCAGTGCAGGGATTGAGTGGGGAGAATCCGGCCCGAGTGTGGAGAATCCGCACTTCTAATTTTGAGTTGTAAGTCCCTTTGTGAATCGGGCCCGATGTGTCTTGCTGCAGAAATCTTTTTCCTCAAAGGGCTATAAATATGATTTGCTCCTGCCACAAAAGCATATATTTTTTATATGTCTTGTGGTTGAAACACAATAGTTTTTCCTCTTGCTACAAGCAGGCAAATGAGCTAATTGAAATGTACAATATTCTTGGATATTGGATGATAAAAGATACACCACTTGCATCAGTCTAGGAGTTACAATCCTACTCTCACTGATACTAATTGATTACCCTCATATACACTCATAGGTGTGTGTCAGGAATGTCTTGCAACCAGGGAAAGCACTCTCCTTAAAAGGTTATAAATGGTTTCGACTGGATCCAATTGCAAAGTATATGTTGTTGGACCACTATGAAACTTTTCCATTTGGTTTCACGTGCATTTGATCTTGGTATTGCTTTCAAATGGCGTCTATTGTTTTTGTTGAATTCCCAAAAACATTTAAGTTACAATTGTATCCAATGGAAGATATTTGTAAAAAGTCCAACTGAAATTTTCACCAGACACGTTTGGCACTTCCAACCAAGTCTATTGTTCATACGTTTACCATTATTCTTTTTTAAGTATTTCATTTTTTTTAAACTGTGCACTGCTTTAACAGGGTGGTTCTATGATTATTGATCTTTATTTCATGTTTGAAGATATCGACTGGAGCATGACTTGCATATTGTTCATTTTTGGGGGAATTCACCCTCTTTGCTTGAACTATAAGGTACTTATGTAGGGAACACTAATGGGTATATATTCAAAGAGTTTAGTTCATTGTGTGAGCTACCATTCGATTTTAACAAATAAAACCATAAAAGACAACACTAAAAAATAAAATACATCAAACACATTTTATTTATTTATCTAATTATTTATTTGAGGTTTTATAAAGTGTGAACGTGACCCGTTAGGGTATCAGAGCGCTTTACAGGGATTAACACGTTACATGCAGGTTAGACATAGGCAAAATACAAGGAATGGGGGTAAGGGAATTGAACACAATTGGACAAAATCCAGAGTTCTATAACAATAATCAGTGCAGTACCAAAATCAGTGAGTGACATGTCTGCGATAAACAGGGAAAACTAGCAATTGTATACTAGGGTACAAAATGATAGCTTTCATTTGTTTTCCAATCCTTGAATGCTGCCTTAGTCCAGGCAACATCACCGGTGACTATTAACACGATTGTTGGTTTAAAAAAAAAATGTTTTTATTTGCATTTTCAAACAAACAACAAACTTGGTATAGATGCTCTCCCCGCGCCCAAACACCCTCCCCCTCTCCCACCCGCCTCCAATAGCAACCTTTCCATGACATATACCCATCGAAGAATCAGCTCTGCAGCCAGTGACATATTTGGGAGTCTACTCCCCTCTTCATCTGTCTTCCCCCAAGGTCTTATACCTACGTCCCCTAGCACTCCGTCCCTGCACCCAGTAAGGTTCGAAAAGACCCACATTTCACTATTAAGGGTCCAAACCCCATCCAGGCCAATGATACTTCCTCCATTTCCCCCATACCTAACGGAACTTCCGGGGGCACCCTCTTGCTGTATATGTGACCCTTTCTGCCACCATGTAAAGGTCTAATCCTTGTCGCCATTCATCCAGTTGTGAGGAAAGCGCTGCACCCCATGCGCGAGGCACATCCATTTTCACCACTACTAATGCCAACAATGCAAAGATAAGTTGTGGGTGACACAAGTCAACGTTGTGAGATATTCCCAACAATACGAGTTTAGGGTCTAGGGGGAGTGTAGTCTCGAGTACCTCATTTAGCTCTCCTAATATTTGTGACCAATATGTGCGGATGACGGGGCAGTCCCAGATTGTATGGAAGAAGTCCCCCTGCGGGATGACACACCTCAAACAATTGGGGTCACTTGCTCGAAAATATACCATATGCAATATTTTTTATTGGATGAGACGGAGGCATGATTTGATTGCTACCTCTCTATGGTGCACCAGGGCAGCCTCCCAGTCCACTGTGTCCATCGCACCCACGTTATGCTCCCATGTTTCTCTTAATTTTCCTAGCTTGTCAGGCATATTATTGTTCAGGGTTCTGTATGTCAGAGATACTGTCTTATTGTCTATCCGTTCTTGCAGTAACCGGCCCTCCAGCGGAGCGTATTCCAGCAGGGGGCCAGAGAGTACTGTCTCCGCCCTCCATGCATGTCTTAATTGGGCGTACTTGAACATTTGGGTGGGGTGTAGCCCGAACTCCTGTGCAAAAGCCCTGAAGACTTTAAGTTTCCCCTTTACCACCACATCCCCCAGGGTGGAGATTCCAATGTCGTCCCAGCCCCTAAAGCCCTTAAGTTTGTGTAGTTCCCTCAACCAGGTGCAATTTCATATCAGTGTTTGTTATGTCGGTTTACGTGCCCATCCTATGATCTCAGTCGCCCTGTCCTACATCTCAATGGTTATTTGCGTGGCCTGCAGGAGGCGTCTCTTACCCGAACCCCCATATAAATAAAATAGGCAGGATCAACATGCCATGGTGTCTTTTCCAATCTGTAGGTGGGATGATCCGCCGGGGAATGAGCCAGTCATTCACCAGCGTAGATGTTCCACCCAGTAATAGGCCTCAATGTCTCCATTGTACTGGTTGCGCTGCAGTGTACTTAACTCAATCCTCGGTTGTTTCCCTAGCCATACCAGTGAACGCAGTTCTGCTGCTATCGTCTGGAACGTCTATCGGGGAGAGGGGAGTATTCTCTTTGGAAGGCGTACAGGAAGCGAGGTAGCGTTATCATTTTAAACATGGCGGCTCGGCCAAAGGATCATAAGGGGAGCATTTTCCAACATTGAATGTCCAGTGTAAAATTCGTAATAGCTCGCTGAATGGTTTTTTGGTAGGAGAGATTCCGGTCTGTGGTTATATAGATCACCAGGTACGTGAACCCCGTCTGCGTAACCAGGAGAGCCCCTGGAAGAGGTGGCCATATTACCTCAGGTAGTGGGCTACACAGAATTGATTTATGCCTGTTGATTGTGTACCCCAAGAAGGTGCCATATTTGCCCAGGAACCTGAATAATGTGGGGATCGTGCTATCCGGTTGAGTAACATATTATAGGATATCGTCCGCGTACAGCAAAATCTTTTCTTCCTCTAGGTCCATCTGCGTAATTTGGAACCCCCGTATCTCCTCTGTCTGTCTGATCTCCCAGGCCGCAATTTCAATGGTGAGGGCGAATAGTAAGGGGGACCGAGGACACCCCTTTCTGGTTCCCCTTCTGATGGGGAAGTTCTCAGACATTCGTCCATTCACTTTCACCCAAGCGCGTGGGTCCGCATACAGGAGTCCCACCCAGTGCCAGAATTTGGGGCTGATGCCGAATTTGACCAGAACCGCCTCCAAAAAGGACATTTGGACAGCGTCACACGCTTTTCTATTAACATGATTGTTGAACATTTTGGGCCATTCTAATTTACTGAAACATACTTTAACATAGTTTAGACAAGCTATGCTAGACGCACAATCAAGGGACAAACAATCCTTCAATATGAGCAGATTAAGGTTTTTACAGGACTTAACCAAAAAGATAACCAGAGTAACAAAGTTTGCATCGGTTAAACATCAGTCAAAAACCCTATCCTAAGTTCCTCAAGAAAAAATATAAGATGAGGAGGTTTGATGAGACATTAAAGCCTTCTTAAAAATGTGTTCTCAATTATATTTAATACTGAGAGATTGATAAAGCCCCAAATGTTGCTGCCATAAGCAGTGATAGTAATACACTTGACTTTGTAAATATCAATACTACCTTAATAAATGTATACCCCAACCGGCGGAAAAACTAAAGACAGAGGCAGTACTCCTGGCAAGCATATAGCATCTGCCAGATACCAAGGTGGACCTGGTCATCGATGAATCAAACCGAGGGCCAATCACCATTGCATGTGATTTGGTAAAATTGGTGCTTTAGTCAAGGCTATCCATGAACTGCACAAAAGAATTAAGCAAGCATTCCAATCCCTGAGCTGCACCGAGTTTAAGGAGAGCACCGTCTGCGTAGAGCAGGACGGTAATACAGTGATGACCAATTCGGGCATGTCCCAACCACACTTAACAAGAGACTTCTCCAAGATATTTATGTATAGGGTGAATACAAACAGTGCCAGGATACACCCTTGGTGAACCTCCCTAGTCAATGTAAAGTACTCTATGTATTCCTTAGGAGGCCCTTAACAGACTGAAGCAGATTAAAATGAAGATCACGCAACAAAGTGACTATATTGGTCTCCACATCAAGACACAGCATAATATCCCATAATTTTTTCCTAATGACCCTTTCAAAAGCGGAGCTCTGGTCCATAAAAGAGCACCTTGCTTAGCAACTGTATTTTTATTAATGATAAGATACAGATTAAGACATTGATTGTCAGTCCCAAGGCCAGGGCGAAAACCGATATGGACATTAGATAAAATGTTACAATCAGTAGTGAGATCAGTAACCTATTCAGAACCAATCAGCCGAAGATTTTAACCACAAAGCTAATCACAGGGATCGACAATACCATCTGGGGTGGGTATGATTTCCCTTCTTGAAGAAAGGCACAGTCACTGAGGTGGACCATGACTTAGGTGTAGACTTTTAACAACTGTATTAATAAGAAATAAAGTAATCAAGGGGGCCCAAAGAGTTGTAGTACATAGAGTTTAGAGCTGATGTTTAATATTAAGTATATTCTGCTAGATTTTTGGCTTGAAAATTGTTTTTAAAATTGTGCTGTGATCTCATTGAAATCATTTTGTAAAATTATGCATTAGATGTTAGTGAGAGGGATTTCAGTGAGCTTTAGGAGATAAGGAGGAAAATTACATTGACAAATGTTTACTGTGATGGTTTCTTCCAGCAAGGTCACTGGAGATCTGTGGATCAATTTAAGGGAGAAGGTTGGCCATCCCAATTTGGTAAGGAGCAGGTTTATTACCCACTTTCCCTAGGTTATGGGGTTGCAGGACATGTACCCAGGAGGGCGAAGTGCCTGATTCCAGCACTGGCTTGTCTCTAAGAAGCTAATTTGCAGTTGAGTCAATTCAGGAGTTATGAAGGTGCCAGGTGTTATATCTTGTATACATTTATTCTTGTGGTTATAGAATGTTCAGCATATGCATGTGTGTTTGCCTGTAGTTTGTGTACAAGGTTTCTGCTGCCTACAGTTGGTTTCAAATATCTAAGCTGGGGCATTGTGTTTGCGCTTCTTCTCTGTTTCTGGTAAATGTGTTCTTGGCCACTGTAACATTGTTAACAAGGGGGGGCTGCTTGAGAGACTTTGGCTTTGGAAAATGGCATACAGTTTGAGTTCAACAGCATGAAGTAATTTCAGATTTTTTTTTTAGTGTTTTTCACATGATGGTGGTTTTATATAGCCCACAATGTAATCGCATGGTGGAGTCAACTATATGTTGAAAGAAACTATTCAGTTAGCTGAAAGACGTTGGTTTAAAGCCATGTGATACAGTTAATTTCCAACATTATTAAGGAATTGTTGAATCTGTTGTTGTTTTCCATGCAACAGTTGCTTTAAATATTCCACAAATTGATAAAATGAACAAATGGAGAACACAAATATTGAGTTGACTTTATCATGGGGTTTGACTGTTCAAGGAGCTGTTAAGGAGAAGGTTTGGTGTTACCATAATACCATGCATGCCTCTACGGGGTATGGCCTTATGTGCTACTGAAGGATTTCTTGCCAATGAGCAAACTAATGACCAGTTGGCGTCTCGAGAAATTTGAAAAACAAAACATGAGTTGATTTGGCCATCAAATCTTATGAGAAGAACAACTCTGGATAGGATCTGCAGTGAACAAAAAATAGATTTTTTGGTAGACATTCTTTTTAAGGTCAAAAGGTGAGTTTAGAGTGAGAGGAGTGTATCAAAATGGTACCACATTATTATGTCACAGTTCGGTGAAGGTGGCAAAGGGCAAGATTTGGTGCAAACCTAATGTTATGAAGGCTTCCCCTAGTCTGTCTGGAAATGTGGGTGGTACCAAAATCATGGACAGCAGTGTTGAATGGCAAAACAAGAGCTCTTGATTGTTAGGAATAAACTGAAAATATTCTAACTTCTGAATTAGGAGAGGGAAGACACTGGCAATATCTTTGAAATCCATCAATTTCTTTATTGAATTCCTCATTCTCTCTAAGGGGGTTATCTATAACTATTTTCCAAATGTTCTGCTGGATCCAACCGAACCATTGTTTTTTTCTCCTGTTCTATCTGTTAGCATTGCCATTTCACCTTATCAACCCATAATGCACTTGAATGCCAGATAGAACTGTATGATTTGTAAGACAACATTAGCTTTTTAAAGCCACTAGGTTTAAGGACTAAAAGACAAAAAAATATTTGTGGACCCTATTTAATCAATTTCGTGGCACTTACTATCACAGAGCGTACAGCTTTAGAGAATACAGCTTATGTAGTCTATTCCTGATCACCAAAAGCTTACATCAGACACATTTTAAAACATGGCTAGAAATAACTTTCTATGAAGGAATGCAGGTATATATAATAATTGATTAAATAGTCTTAATTTCCTCAATTTTTCCCTCCATGAACTACTCCAACATAAACCAAATATTCAGAGTTCTGTTCCTTAAATATTGACCTAATTTCAAGATTAGATGACCCACCAACATCCCTTAAACTCTCCTTTGCATTTTGTAATATCACATTCTGTATTGGAGGTAGATGTTAAATCTATCAATATATTTCATTTTAGATCATCGGGTATATATCTACTATGGCAGCTTCCTTCTTCTGTCGTTCGTACACCAGTCTGACAACTCTTAACAGTTCCAATAAGATCCGTCAGTACTCTTGGCAACTTTTGTCAGTTAATCTAGACTCTCACCATAATTTCACTCACAAACATTATTGTCCAGAGAGCATGAGGAAGCTAAGCACGGATTAATATAGACCTACAAAATTACTCATTTTTGCAGTATGGTAATCTACTTGCCAGATTTAATAGATTGTGAGTTTTAAACCTTTACAGAAGTATGTAAGGTGTAACCCATAACTTTCATAAGAATGAGTACAAATGAATCCAATGAATATTGTTGTTCTCCAAATTATTGTCCTTTTGATTCTTTGATAACCTTGTGTTTCCTTAAAATTGGATTGAAAAGAGTTTGAAGAAACATTCAGGGAAATTTTCTTTTCCTTATTAATTAACTAAAGCACTATTTAAACATTGAACTATGCTAAGAGATTCCATATGTGCTTTAGGACAAAATTGTGGTGAAACAAAAAATCTTCCAAAAGCAGAGCAAACTTGATTCCCCTCTGTATCATTATGTTTACCGGCATTTTATGTTTAAAGATCTGAACATAAAAAAATCTCAGATCCTTAACAGTATTAATGGTCATTAATTCTATTTGATGGGCAAATACAATTTAGAAGTTCCTATTGGGCTTTTCTTTATTTAGACATGCATCCAAATTTGATATTATAGCAGAAAAAAATTGGCTTTTAGTAACCTTAACTAGTGTACATTTAGCTTGTCTTATAACTTCAGTTTTATATAGAAAATATTTGGCAGTTTTCGTTTTAGAGTATGTTTCCATTATGAATTAAAACCATTTGAATAATACCAACCCAACAACCAAACAGCCTTAGCATGTGATGTACTTAGCACAATTAGTGATGTTACCTCACATCATTTAACCATCCTTTTATCATGGTGTCAGTTAGCAGTGCAAACTGTGTCTGATACAATGGAGGGATCCAAATCTTAACCAACCCCCTGTCTCCCGCAGCATGGTGCCTGAAACTGTGAACTATGTGCAAATAGGTGATTGCAAAATAAGCTTATATGTTTTAAACAGCTACAATGCTGCAGACCATCTTTTTTATTGTTGAGGCATGGGTGAGTGGTGGAAGTGTGGTTGATGTTTTCCTTCAGCATTGAAAGCATAACTCGGCCTCCGGTCTCCAGTGGTCTTCCAAACCATGAACCACAGCTCTCAATATTAAGGTTTTCTTAAGCAACCAAGCCACAAGCCTTATTACAGCTACACTGTTTCTCCACAGTCCAATCTTGTTATGTTGGTTGCGATATGTGGTCTGCAGCTTACCTGATACCCTGTGGTAATGAGGCGTGTAATCCAGCTCTGAGTGGCTCGACTACTTGTGAAACTGGTATCCTATTTCTATCTTTAGCCCAGCTATTCATAGTTCAGGTAGAATTTGATGCATACCGACCTCAGATATGTAAAGTTCCGCTTAAATGTGACACTTAGCCCCTTACTCTTTTATCCTGTGTGCATTTTGAGGACATATATGTGAGGTATGGCTATTAAGATTCTGTGTTGGTATGAGAGTATGGTTCCTGGGACCAGTGTGATCTATCCTTAGTTTGACATGGCCCAAGATGGAGGCTGAAGTGCAGCTTTCCTAGACACGGAAGTGTGTGATTATAGAGATGAGGCTAATCTTAGAGATTTCATGAGGACCTTTGGGCAGGAGATTGTGGATCTTTCCTTCCTGAGAACTGCCATTTCATTGATGGTAGATGAAGAGCGTACGTCACCTGAGGTAACAAAGTTTCTAGGCAGACCCTGTCACTTTAGTTTTTCTCGGATTGCTACTTCAGGAAGACCAATCACAACCAGCTTCAGAGTCTTCACACTCCATTGTGCTCATATTCTGGATACTTCTGCTCCCAGCCAGCATTGAGTGTCTGTCACCTTGCACAACGACTGTCTCTACACTGAGGCCAGAAAATCTAATTTGAAAACGAATCCCCCCAAATCTTTTCCTGGATTTTTGACAGTCAATCAACATTCCCTGTCTGAAAAATCAGGGTGATTGTGGAACCAAAACCATCCACTCTGTTCTCATTCCAAATTCTCCTTGACCACGGAAGGGAGTCCTCCGGAGTGTATCCGAAGAACTGCTGTGATACGAGGCTCGTGTCTGTCTGGTAGCCTGTCTTTAAGAAGAGACATCACTTGAAGCCCGCTCAACTTGCTGGAAAACATGAGTGTTAGAATTGGGGGTCTCTGGTTGGCGCAGGTTTGTACTTGCGACAAGCAGGGACCCTCTCCTCTAAGTCAGGGCAAAGGATTACTCCCAGAAATAACCCCTGCTCGCCCTTTAGGTAGTGTGGCGCAAGCAGTCTAGGCTAAACTCTGGAGTACATAGGGTTAAACATTTGCAACATCACACACAATGATCATCAACCCACCACACAATGACACTAGACTGTATTTCTGTAAAAATATCTTCTTTATATATATCTTTAGATCAGGCTTGTAAATACAGTCTTTGCGTAGTTTAAGAAAATGGTTCCAGCAACTTTCAATAGACCATATATACTCTTCCAGCAGTGCCTTGTAAATACAGTCTTTTTACTTTCTAAAAGTGGTTCCAGTTATTTTCTCGAAAATGGGCCACAGTTCTTGTTCAGCGTTAAACGAATTGTTCTTGTGCTTTTTTAAAAAGGGTTGCGGACTCTTCCCTAGTCCTGGTACGTTCCTCCAGCAAGAATTTCAATCAGCCAGGGCCTCTCTGCGCCAACGATCGGACCCGGTCTGCCCAATCTCACGCCTCTAGCGGGATCGGCGGCCGGGGAGTCACTGTCAGCCTGACGAGCGCGCTGCACGGCTGTCAGGGGAGAGAGCGGGGGCCCGGGGAGTGCTCACTGCGCGGCTCCGGGGACTCGGCTGAGGCAGATGGCGGTGCGAGCGAGGCGGGACAGGGGCTCGCACCGCGGGACGGGAAACAGTACCTTTGTCTTTTTGAAGGGGTCGGGTGTAGGCCGGCTCGGCGGTCCACGTCGCGGTGTCTTCCTCCCGGGGTTGGAGCGAGCGGCGGCTCGGCTCTGGCTCGGAGGTTGGCGTTGCGGCGCGGGTCGGGCAGACGGCGACACACCTCAGGTCCTGGAAAAGGGGGGCAGAGCCCCGGGTAGCAGCGTGAGGCGCACACAAGCCTCTCAGGTCACAGCAGATACTTGGCCAAGTCCGTTCTTGCGATGCTTCGCAGTTAGGCAGGCGGTAGGGACGGTGATTAGGTCAGCGAGGCTGGGCCTTACGGTGTCACCTGGTGCCGGCCAGTTAGCAGATGCGGTGCTCGGCGGGACGGGGTGCCAAGGGCCTCTTAGGAGGGGCGCAGGGATTCTTTCACGGCGCGCTCCTCTTTCCTTCAGCAGCTGTGTCGATCGGATTGATGGCTCACAGCAGCTCCTTCTTCCAGGGGGACAGGGTAGCGCCCACTGTTCCTGGGGCGCTGGTCAGGGGGCAAGTTCACAGCAAGCCCTTGGAGATCTTGGTAAAAGTTTGGCACAAGGTGGATAAAAGCAAAGTCTTTCAGTCTTTCTTCTCCTGCTCTCCTTCAGCAGCAAGGCACCCACCACAGGCCAGTCTCTTGGGGTCAGAGTCAGTACTTCTCCTTGCAGCTTCCAGGGTCCTTCTCTTCAGGCAGAGCTTCTTCTTTGCGCAAACTGGATCTAATTTACAAGGAGCAGGGCTCCTACTTTTATACCCAGTTTCTTTTGTTCTTACAGGCCAGGGGGGCCTCTGCATAACTGTTCTCAGTCCCTGAGCACTTGTGATGGGTACTTCTGCTTCTGCAGTCAGTGTGAGGGCAGGCACATCAGCCGCTCCCCAGGGGGGCGGAGCCGGCATTGTGAAGACAGGGGCAGCTTGAGCACTTTGTTGACAAGCTTCGGTCCTTCCTGGTCCAGGTGCAGGCTGAGTCATCAGTCGCTCCCCAGGGGGGCGGAGCCAGCATTGTGGAGGCAGAGCACAGCCTGATGCATCATTCAGGGAAACTCCCACCTCCCACTAAGGTGTCATCCTGCTATTCACCCACTGTCCACACCCAGCCCTGTCACTCACACAACTCAGACAGTCAGATACACACAAGAGCAGAGGCGGGCTGAAATGGTTAGGCAAGCAAATGCTAACTTTCTAAAAGTAGCATTTGCAAACCCAGGATATTAAAATAAACTTTACTAAAAGAAATATTTTATTATTCTGAGTTCAGGCATACTAAACATGACTCTCTACCATGTTCCCTGAGCCTGCTGGGATTATAGAGTGTAATAAATTCCAGCAGCCCATTCTGGCCTAAAGGGAGCAGGTAGCCTTACAATAGTGAAAAACGAATTTGGTTGTAATTCACTACTAGGACATGCCACACACATCAGGGCTTGTCCTACCTTACACTTACAATGCACCCTGCCCTCAGGCCTACCATAGGGGTGACTAATATGAAGTTAAGGGAAGGTTTAGGGGCTGGCAAGTGTGTGCACTTGCCCAGCCAGCATGACAGTACCAGACTGCACGCAGGTTCTGCAGTGGCAGACCCTAGATACATTTTAAGGCTGCTTCTGTGGGTGGCGCAATCAGCGCTGCAGGCCCACTAGCAGTATTGGCATTTACAAGCCCTGGCACTCCTGGTGCACTTTACTAGGGACTAACAGTAAATCCAATGAACCAATCATGGACATCAATCACATGTACAATTTACAGTAGGGAGCACTTGCACTGCGGCACGGGTTGGCCGTGGCGCAGTGCCCTGAGTAGCGGACACCAGCAAAACATCTGAGGCACAACAGCCAAAAGTGGAAGGGAAACTCACGCCAAGGTGCCAGGTCTAACAATGAGGAATATGCCTACTCCAAGAGAGAGGGCATGTGCCTGCTTTGCATGAGGAGAGATGGTCCAGGAGGAGAAACCCCGAAATGGTCCCAGAGTGTGGATCACCCAGAAGAAGTACGTTGATTACCTGGAGTGTATCTGATGGAGACCCAATCAGTGAGTGTCACAAGGCCTTCCTGTGTGGTGAAGGTGGTGAATTGCATGAAGTATCGACAACCCCCAGGTGACATGATTGCCCCTGCTGTGCTTGGAGTTCTCAGGAGCTCAACAACAAAACCATTGCAGAGAACACCCCTACTGTCTTAGAGTCCACTTCTACAAAAGAAGTGTGCCACTACAGAGACCTGCCAACCTGTACTTCTCAAGTGGCAATTTCCAAGAGACAGGGCTATTCACTGTTCCCATGGCCACTGGCTAAGATAATGATAATGCGACTGCGAATGGAACACCACCAAGTTCTATGTCAAACCGCATCTCCGCGAACATAAAAGATGAGGCCTGAAGTGTAGGACATAATGGACTGTGTCTTGAACTCAGAAAGATAATCCAGCATATTAGGGAGAATAACTATTGCCAACGTGAACTCTTTCTGCTCAAGCAATATAACAAATTGTCCTACGAATTACCTATCAAAATCGTTGCTTGTACAAGCATAATTATCAGCTTCCACCTGTTCCAGATTCATATCTCCTATCTTTTAAATGCTACAAGATTGCTGTAGACAGCATACGAACTGTAGAACTGGCATAAGACCCCTGGTGTATGTTGCAGAACCTGTAGTTTAAATCCCACCACTGTGTTGATTGTGTCTGTTTTATTAAAGTACTTTTCTTTTACTTAAGTCAAGCACTGACATTGAAAATGAATTTTTGTGTCTGTTGGTTTACTGTTGAGTTATGAGTCTCTACCCCCACAATCCCTCCCTAAGAAAACGTTCACCTCTCGCCCTCACTACCCTGAGGGCCTAGGGTTGAATGGATGTACTTGTCCCAGTTAGCAGAGCCATAATAGGACAGGCCCCAGGACACCAAAGGCAATGCCCCCAATCACTACAGTTGTGGACCTTTGCCTCTGACTGCCTTGTGGACCTCTCCTATCCGAGTCAGACACAACTACCTCTGAGATCCAAGGCACCACTGTCTCCAAAGCAGTGAACCATAGCTTCTATTGGAAGTAAAGTATTAAGATTTTCTCATATCCCCATGAGTTCAAAGTCCCATTTCAAAACAAAACAAGTGTGTAAACAGAACACAACAAATGCCTGTGCACCACAACTTGTAACACAGTTCATAGTGTAAGGCGCATTATTTTAATATCTCGCACCTAAATGTGTTGGATTATAAGCTAGGCAAAACCAAAGGAGATGATGGACGGAGAGTTGAACAATGCAAGCACTCACCCCCGGTCAACTGATCTGGGTTTAATCCATCATCGTTCTTTAGCTCACTCCGCCACCCCAGTTCAGAGATGGCCATATGCAAATAAGTCTGACCCTGTGCCTCATGGGGACAGTCCAGCCCGAACTGCCAAGCCATGTCTTCTCTGGACCGGAAACAAGCATCCTGGGACCAGTTTCTGGCTAATTAGCCGTCATCAGCCAGGCTAGCTTGAATCCAGTGGCAGAGTGAGCAAGGCACCCACGTCTGGGCATACCCTGCCAACTTAGGGTGAACAAAGCAAAACCAAAGGGGGTGATGGACGGAGTGTTGAACAATGAACAATGTTCCCATGAGGTACAGAGTCAGACTGATTTGCATATGGCCAGGTCTGAACTGGGGTGGCAGAGTGAGCTAAAGAATGATGATGGATTAAACCCAGATCAGTTGACTGGGGGTGAATTCTTGCAATGTTCAACACTCCGTCCATCATCCCCTTTGGTTTTGCTTTGGATTATAAGCTAGAGCACCATCTTTTAAATGAAGTGCGGCTGAGAAGGCACTTAGCAGAAGAGGGGGAGTATTTTCTGTCGAGTAATTCAGGAATCCTTTTACACACCCGCAAGTGGCTTAATAGTTTAGCTATTTGTTATTTTGATGCTTTGCAAGGGGTGTAAGAGGAGACTGACATGGTTGTAAGTGTGAGATATCGGTTGTAGGAAAGAGATGGTTCTGCTAGTGTGGTGGTATGATGGTATTTTGGGTTTGGTGTGAGTTGGGTGTCTGGTATGGTGAGGTGCAAACTGGTTAAAGTGGTAGGCAGTGAATAAGAGTTGAGAAGAATAATGTGATAGGACCTGTTGAGAAAGAGGTCATGTGAGCATTCTTGTGTATGAGACCATCGGGCAGAGGATTTAGATGGTATGTAGAAAACACGATATTTGACTACCACATTGTGGCGAAGTATACCCTTCAAACACCCATGACTTTGCCAGCGTCTTAATGAATGGTTTTACTGGAGAGGCAAAATAGGTGCCTTGAATTGCAAAATTATTTTGGAAAAAAGATTGCTGGGTGAGGATGGAGACTTAAAGGTCTAGCTATATTAGAAGCAGTGAATGATATCGAGATACTGAGGTTAGAGAGAAGCGATGGGTTAGATGGTGGTATGGCAGGTGGTGGAATGCATGCATCAGCAATGATAGCCTAAAGAGATGATAGGAGCTCAATATGATTCTGTTAAAAAAAAAAAAAAAAAATATATATATATATATATATATATATATATATATATATATATATAATAGGAGCGACCTTCACTTGTACTCTAGTCGTTTTTTAGAGTGTGATCACTTATACATTCCATTACGTTTATAACTAACAGCCACTTGGCTCATTGTTGCGCCATTGGCTATCCGGCAGTATTTTCATTTTGTTTGTAAAAAATAAACTATCCTAATGCTATTGATTTAAGGGAAGCATATAGGGTCATTAAAATAAACTTTGCTGAATTGTCATAGCAATAATCCAAATCTGTTTTCATATTTCAAGTTGGTGGCTGCACAAGTTTTTGAAAATGGCAGAAGTGTAAAGTACTAAACTAACTGGATTAGAAGAGAAAATCATGCAATGTATGTCTTATGATGTCACTTTAAGAAGGATATGTAAAGAAAAGCATAACTTTCAAAGAAAACGTAACATTTTACACGCTGTTCATATAATATAGATGCTGATATGGCTTGTTATCCTTGATTCCAGGCTGAATACCACCCGTTCCAAAGACCCCAAGAGATGGTGGACTACTGTCGAAAAAATAATATTGTTTTTGAGGGCTATTGCCCATTGGCTAAGGGGGAAGCTCTGACTCATCCCATTATCATTCAGTTAGCCAAGAAGTATAACAGAACCCCAGCACAAATCTGTATCCGGTGGAGCATTCAAGTAAGTGATCGTTCCAGCGCAAATTGTACAATTCAGGGACAGTGTGTTCTGCGCCCTGTATGCCTTGTATTAACAGTAGAATGAAACAGTAGTTAATGCTACATGTATGACGCAAGCTATTGGAACACAAAGTTTATTTATTAGGGTAATTGGTACATTATATAAGAGAAAAAATAACTATGTGTGTGTATATATATATATATTCACTGAAAAAACCATAGGTTTCACACCAGTTATAGTAAGGAATTAGCATTTAAAAAACCGATGAAATTCACTGAAAAAACCATAGGTTTCACACCAGTTATAGTTAGGAATTAGCATTTAAAATACCTATTAAATTCACTGAAAAAACCATAGGTTTCACACCAGTTATAGTTAGCTGGAAATTTGACTGACATAAAACCATTGAAATTCCCACGTTATAGTTAGTTGGACTCACTATAACTTGCGCGCCTGCAATGCACTGCTGATGACATCACATATTACATCACTCGTGACATGGTCAGTGACATCACTCATGACACCATCCTTGTGACAGAGTGACTGACCTCCTTTTACTGTAAAGTAACCCTTGAAACACATATTCAAAAATAGAAACTAACATTTACAGAAAAGTGGAGATACCTATACCAGTTACAACAACCAATTTAGTAATTCCACCATTTATATACACATCCACTCAGACACCTTTACATCCGTTAACACACCGACAGTCTTCCAAAAGTTGCTCACACACATACTCACACATGCAAATAAACTATTGAACATCCATTTTTTTGCATATACAGCTATACACACACTACCACCTTACTTCTAAGGAAACTTACACATACTTACTCTCTTAAACAATCACTTATAGAAACACATAGTTATTAAAACAAGAACTCTTTAAATCTCTCACTCTCACATATACTCACTTATATACATCAATACTCACATATACTAGATTAAAACATATGTAATTACTGATAAAGACACTAGTGAGACAGTCATTCACTTACTAACACATACATATACACACTCATTCACCCATACAGTCCGGCACACATGCTGTCTTCAAAACACATACAAACAGTGAGTCAGTCATTGATGCATCTATGTGCTAAGTAACACCCCCACCAAATCAAACAGACAATTATAAAGATACTAAAAAAAATCTAATAACCCATATACATACACATGTAGCTACTCACCAACCCATGCAGCCACTTATACACAAAGTGAAACAATGATACATATATTTAAATATTTAAACATTACTCGCTAATATATGTATTCACTAAGATACACTTAATAAGCTAGTTAACTAATCATTTTTTTTTTAAAAACATCAATTTAGACACTTATTTAAACATTTATTCTTCCTCTTCGACCTTTACATATACATATATAAAACATATTTATTTTTCAGAAAGACACACATTCACTGGATGGTGTCATTAGTGATGTCATGAGTGATGTCACTGACCATGTCATGAGTGATGTAATATGTGATGTCATCAGCAGTGCATTGCAGGCGCGCAAGTTATAGTGAGTCCAACTAACTATAACGTAGGAATTTCAATGGTTTTATGTCAGTCAAATTTCCAGCTAACTATAACTGGTGTGAAACCTATGGTTTTTTCAGTGAATTTCATCGGTTTTTTAAATGCTAATTCCTTACTATAACTGGTGTGAAACCTATGGTTTTTTCAGTGAATTTCATCGGTTTTTTAAATGCTAATTCCTTACTATAACTGGTGTGAAACCTATGGTTTTTTCAGTGAATTTCATAGGTTTTTTAAATGCTAATTCCTAACTATAAGTCTCACTTTATAAGTAAGACTGTTAGCGCTCTATTTGTTCTTTAGAACACTCTGGTACATTCTAACATTGGGCTATAGTTGGGCTACATATGGCTGATATTTGGGCTACATTTGTTTTTTTTTGTCTCTGGTGGCCATCTTTGGGCTACATTGGGCTACATTTGGGCTACATTTGGGCTCTAACATATATATAGCCCAATGTAGCACAATATATATTTTTTTCAAAGTTAATTTTGGTAAAAACCACTTGAGTATAGCAAAGGCACATCGGGCTACCAGTCCCTACAGTTTTTCCCAATTTTTTTTTTTTTATTTATTTTTTTATTTTTTATTTGCCTCGGAGCGCTCCCGGTGCGTGCCCCGGTGAGCGCCCCGGAGAGCGTACTCGTTTGAAGCGCCCCGGTGCGCGAACCGGGAAGCGTCCCGTTAGCGCAAATGTCACGAACGAAAACATGATCGTGACGTATCGCGTAGCCGCGTCCGCGTGATACGCACGGCGTAAACGCACCTGGAAGCATTCGACGGGCTTACGCGACGCGCCCCTGGGCGCGCCCCAGGAGGCGCCCCGCGGCGCGTAGCGTAAGCGCGTCTGGTCATGTGACCTGAAAATAACACTTTTGATTGGTTCACAACGTAAGCGCGTCGGGTCATGTGACCTGAAAATAACACTTTTGATTGGTTCACAACAGTTTTCTTTTCCAAATGATGAAAGACCCCACCTTTTTTCCTCATTTTCACTTTGTTGTTTGAGTGAAGAAGACCTGCATTCTGTGAGAAATGGCTTCACTCGTAGCAGCTGCAGGTGCATCTGCACCACCACCACCTCCACCACCACCACAAGGACCACCACAAGACCACATTGGTGGTCATGAAGAAGAGGAGGACGAAGAGGAGCAGGAGGAGAGGCAATATCTGCCTGAGGACAATCCCCCATACAGACCCAAGGAACATTTTATTTGGGAGTTTTTCAAGATGCCAAGGGGTGCTAAAAAAGTGAATGCAGCAAAGGTGACTTGCCTCATCTGTGACCAAAAACTGTCAAGAGGGAACCCAAACAAGAAATATTCGTTTGGGAGCCACACTATGATTAGGCATATGCAGAGGAAGCACCCAAACAATTATTCAAGAGCAGAAGTCAGGGAACTGACCAAGAACCCTCCCCATCCTTCTACTTCAAGCACCTCCAACCAACCCACTCCATCGGGTGCAGAGGCTAGGGAGATGGTCCCTAATGTCCAAACCAAGTTTTCAAAATTTAAATTTGTTTGCATATATTGCAACAAAACAATATCATATGGTGAGCAGAACATCAACTTAATCGAGCTGCAGACAACCATCACTGCAGCAAGCAACTTTAATTTTTTTTTAATTTTTTTGCTCCAGTTGAGCTGTTTGCAATTCCCTGTCTTTTGTTTCACCCCAGAAAAACTACAAAAAAATATAAAATTGTTCTGAAAATCCCCCCAAAAAAATGTTCCAAAAAACAAACAAAAAATATAAAACAACAAAAAGAAAAAAAACCAGTTCTTTTCAGAACTACCTCCAATTTATATGAAAATGCTACATTTTTTAAAAACTGTCTTTCTTTTTTCCCCCATGGTACGCTCCCCGGTGCGCGTACCGGATGCTTCCCCTCGCGAAAATCGAAAAAAATTATAATAATTTTATGCCCCGCGGGGCCCTTTTATGACCCCCACATCAAACCTAGGGGGTCAGGGGGGTCTACCCCTGCCCCCTTATGGTCATTTCCCCCTTTGTTTTTGCCACCTCTTGTGTCTCGATCCTACCGAGACACAAGATGGCGGCCGTTCCGGACTGATTGGAATGTTTACAGACACCCGAGAGCCAATCAGCTTTCTGTGCGCAAGTCGCGTGGCGGGCCCGGAGCGCTCCCCGGAGCGCGTACCGGGGCGCTGCCATAGATATATATATATATTTTTTTGAACCTAAATTACTCAAAATCCACTGGAGCACATATCTTGAGACATAGCAAAGGCACATCGGGCTACCAGTCCCTACAATTTTGCCAAGTTTGGTGGAAATCCATTCAGCCGTTCGGGCTAAAAGTGAGGTCGACCGCCCTATGGAAATTAACATGGGGAAAACACGTTTTGGGACCCCCCTTTTATCTCGGCCCCCGCTTCACGTATCCCCCCCACATTTTCAGGGATAGAGCGGGGCGCCGCGAGACAATTTTGAGGAAATTTTCAGGCAGATTCGCCAACCGGCGCCAAAGTTATTCCAAATAGAATTTTGAGATTTAACATTGAAAAAAATCCTAACTATAACTACCTACTGGCGACCGCCAGTAGGTGATATATATATATATATATATATATATATATATATATATATATATATATATATATATATATATATATATATATATATATATATATATATATATATATATATATATATATATATATATATATTGCCACCACAATCTCCGGAGAGATAGATGAGTCGCACACGGACTTGCCTTCAAATGCTTTAATGCATGCAGTACAACGGAGGAAACAGCATTCTGACCAACATGTTTCGTTTCGGCTGGAAACTTCTTCTAGGTGTGCCTGCTCCAAAGTTCAAACGTTTGCGTGTTACAGGTGAGTGTGTAATCTTTTGTGGTTGCCTTCTTCCGAAGGTTCCGCCCCAATTGTGGAAGTCGCTTCCTTTTTAAAATTGCCTTGTGGGACCTGTAGTTGGCAAACGATTGTTGAAGTTTATTTTTTAAACCCTCCAGTGGGTGTCGTGTTTCACCCGTTGTAAAACGCTTTACTCTGCTGAGTTTTGCTGCAAGTTACCCCAATGTCAATCAATTCCGTGACTGACTGGGGGCCAGGATACCGGGGTCCAGTCCCCGGGAGCACCGCAGACTCCTGAAATTCGCTACCACGGTTCCAACCACTTGGTTCAAGGCGGGGGCTGCATGGCGCTTCTTCTTCTGGCTGTGTGTCTCCTCGGCTGAACCACGCCGACATGTATTGCCACCACAATCTCCGGAGAGATAGATGAGTCGCACACGGACTTGCCTTCAAATGCTTTAATGCATGCAGTACAACGGAAGAAACGGCATTCTGACCAACATGTTTCGTTTCGGCTGGAAACTTCTTCTAGGTGTGCCTGCTCCAAAGTTCAAACGTTTGCGTGTTACAGGTGAGTGTGCAATCTTTTGTGGTTGCCTTCTTCCGAAGGTTCCGCCCCAATTGTGGAAGTCACTTCCTTTTTAAAATTGCTGTGTGGGACCTGTAGTTGGCAAACGATTGTTGAAGTTTATTTTTTACACCCTCCAGTGGGTGTTGTGTTTCACCCGTTGTAAAACGCTTTACTCTGCTCAGTTTTGCTGCATGTTACCCCAATGTCAATCAATTCCGTGACTGACTGGGGGCCAGGATACCGGGGTCCAGTCCCCGGGAGCACCGCAGACTCCTGAAATTCGCTACCACGGTTCCAACCACTTGGTTCAAGGCGGGGGCTGCATGGCGCTTCTTCTTCTGGCTGTGCGTCTTCTCGGCTGAACCACGCCGACATGTATTGCCACCACAATCTCCGGAGAGATGGATGAGTCGCACACGGACTTGCCTTCAAATGCTTTAATGCATGCAGTACAACGGAAGAAACGGCATTCTGACCAACATGTTTCGTTTCGGCTGGAAACTTCATCTAGGTGTGCCTGCTCCAAAGTTCAAACGTTTGCGTGTTACAGGTGAGTGTGCAATCTTTTGTGGTTGCCTTCTTCCGAAGGTTCCGCCCCAATTGTGGAAGTCACTTCCTTTTTAAAATTGCCTTGTGGGACCTGTAGTTGGCAAACGATTGTTGAAGTTTATTTTTTAAACCCTCCAGTGGGTGTCGTGTTTCACCCGTTGTAAAACGCTTTACTCTGCTGAGTTTTGCTGCAAGTTACCCCAATGTCAATCAATTCCGTGACTGACTGGGGGCCAGGATACCGGGGTCCAGTCCCCGGGAGCACCGCAGACTCCTGAAATTCGCTACCACGGTTCCAACCACTTGGTTCAAGGCGGGGGCTGCATGGCGCTTCTTTTTCTGGCTGTGCGTCTCCTCGGCTGAACCACGCCGACATGTATTGCCACCACAATCTCCGGAGAGATAGATGAGTTGCACACGGACTTGCCTTCAAATGCTTTAATGCATGCAGTACAACGGAAGAAACGGCATTCTGACCAACATGTTTCGTTTCGGCTGGAAACTTCTTCTAGGTGTGCCTGCTCCAAAGTTCAAACGTTTGCGTGTTACAGGTGAGTGTGCAATCTTTTGTGGTTGCCTTCTTCCGAAGGTTCCGCCCCAATTGTGGAAGTCACTTCCTTTTTAAAATTGCCTTGTGGGACCTGTAGTTCGCAAACGATTGTTGAAGTTTATTTTTTAAACCCTCCAGTGGGTGTCGTGTTTCACCCGTTGTAAAACGCTTTACTCTGCTGAGTTTTGCTGCAAGTTACCCAAATGTCAATCAATTCCGTGACTGACTGGGGGCCAGGATACCGGGGTCCAGTCCCCGGGAGCACCGCAGACTCCTGAAATTCGCTACCACGGTTCCAAACACTTGGTTCAAGGCGGGGGCTGCATGGCGCTTCTTCTTCTGGCTGTGCGTCTCCTCGGCTGAACCACGCCGACATGTATTGCCACCACA
The DNA here is from genome assembly GCF_964263255.1 of Lissotriton vulgaris. NCBI lineage: Eukaryota > Metazoa > Chordata > Amphibia > Caudata > Salamandridae > Lissotriton > Lissotriton vulgaris. The sequence goes on along the minus strand of NC_141685.1, from coordinate 669,233,163 downwards.
ATCTCCGGAGAGATAGATGAGTCGCACACGGACTTGCCTTCAAATTCTTTAATGCATGCAGTACAACGGAAGAAACGGCATTCTGACCAACATGTTTCGTTTCGGCTGGAAACTTCTTCTAGGTGTGCCTGCTCCAAAGTTCAAACGTTTGCGTGTTACAGGTGAGTGTGCAATCTTTTGTGGTTGCCTTCTTCCGAAGGTTCCGCCCCAATTGTGGAAGTCACTTCCTTTTTAAAATTGCCTTGTGGGACCTGTAGTTGGCAAACGATTGTTGAAGTTTATTTTTTAAACCCTCCAGTGGGTGTCGTGTTTCACCCGTTGTAAAACGCTTTACTCTGCTGAGTTTTGCTGCAAGTTACCCCAATGTGAATCAATTCCGTGACTGACTGGGGGCCAGGATACCGGGGTCCAGTCCCCGGGAGCACCGCAGACTCCTGAAATTCGCTACCACGGTTCCAACCACTTGGTTCAAGGCGGGGCTGCATTGCGCTTCTTCTTCTGGCTGTGCGTCTCCTCGGCTGAACCACGCCGACATGTATTGCCACCACAATCTCCGGAGAGATAGATGAGTCGCACACGGACTTGCCTTCAAATGCTTTAATGCATGCAGTACAACAGAAGAAACGGCATTCTGACCAACATGTTTCGTTTCGGCTGGAAACTTCTTCTAGGTGTGCCTGCTCCAAAGTTCAAACGTTTGTGTGTTACAGGTGAGTGTGCAATCTTTTGTGGTTGCCTTCTTCCGAAGGTTCCGCCCCAATTGTGGAAGTCACTTCCTTTTTAAAATTGCCTTGTGGGACCTGTAGTTGGCAAACGATTGTTGAAGTTTATTTTTTAAACCCTCCAGTGGGTGTCGTGTTTCACCCGTTGTAAAACGCTTTACTCTGCTGAGTTTTGCTGCAAGTTACCCCAATGTCAATCAATTCCGTGACTGACTGGGGGCCAGGATACCGGGGTCCAGTCCCCGGGAGCACCGCAGACTTCTGAAATTCGCTACCACGGTTCCAACCACTTGGTTCAAGGCGGGGGCTGCATGGCGCTTCTTCTTCTGGCTGTGCGTCTCCTCGGCTGAACCACGCCGACATGTATTGCCACCACAATCTCCGGAGAGATAGATGAGTCGCACACGGACTTGCCTTCAAATGCTTTAATGCATGCAGTACAACGGAAGAAACGGCATTCTGACCAATATGTTTCGTTTCGGCTGGAAACTTCTTCTAGGTGTGCCTGCTCCAAAGTTCAAACGTTTGCGTGTTACAGGTGAGTGTGCAATCTTTTGTGGTTGCCTTCTTCCGAAGGTTCCGCCCCAATTGTGGAAGTCACTTCCTTTTTAAAATTGCCTTGTGGGACCTGTAGTTGGCAAACGATTGTTGAAGTTTATTTTTTAAACCCTCCAGTGGGTGTCGTGTTTCACCCGTTGTAAAACGCTTTACTCTGCTGAGTTTTGCTGCAAGTTACCCCAATGTCAATCAATTCCGTGACTGACTGGGGGCAAGGATACCGGGGTCCAGTCCCCGGGAGCACCGCAGACTCCTGAAATTCGCTACCACGGTTCCAACCACTTGGTTCAAGGCGGGGGCTGCATGGCGCTTCTTCTTCTGGCTGTGCGTCTCCTCGGCTGAACCACGCCGACATGTATTGCCACCACAATCTCCGGAGAGAGATAACATAACACATAATCCCACTCTACATAATTTCTATAAAATAAATACCACATACTTCCTATCCACATAATTACACTGCACAATTTACCACATAATTCCACTACACACAACGTACATCCACTCCAGTCCAAAAAACAGTATTGAAAACGTTTACATTTACAACGCCAATAGATCTAACTCTCGCAAATGCGAAACCTATTACATTGCAAACACTTCTTTAACTAGTAGTCGCGTTTGCAGAGTGGTGGAGAAAGGGTGCTGGGCCTCCGACCAGCGCTCAGGAATACCGCTGAGTAGGACTTACAGGAGGTACTAGGAGGGCTTCTTGGCCCCAAAGTCCCTCGGGAGTAAATTGGACTTCATCCCCAATCCCGTAGTCTGCCAGGAGGTGTGTTTGAAGAGTGGTGGAGAAAGGAGGGCATTGCCTCCGAAGACAACTTAGCAATCAGCCGTCTTCAGCCAGGCTTGCTTGAATCCAATGACAAAGTGAGCAAGGGACTCACGTTTGAGCATACCCTGCCAACTTATGGCGAACAAAGCGGTACAAAAGGGGGTGGTGATGGACGGAGCATGTGAATCAATCAAACACTCACACCCAGTCAACAGATCTGGGTTTAATCCATCACCGTTCTTTAGCCCACTCTGCCACCCCAGTTCAGACATGGCCATATGCAAATCAGTCTGACCCTGTGCCTCATGGGAACAGTCAAGCCCAAACTGCCAAACCATGCCTTCCCTGGACCGGAAACAAGCTTCCTAGAACCAGTCCTAGGACTGGGGTGGCAGAGTGGGTTAAAGAACGCTGATGGATTAAACCCAGATCTGTTGACTGGGTGTGAGTGTTTGATTGGTTCAGATGCTCCGTCCATCACCATCCCCTTTTGTACCGCTTTTTTCGCCATAAGTTGCCAGGGTATGCTCAGACGTTATTTCCTTGCTCACTTTGCCACTGGATTCAAGCAAGCCTGGATGAAGACAGCTGTAATGCCAGAAACCGGTCCTAGGAAGCTTTTTTCCGGTCCAGGGAAGGCATGGTTTGGCAGCTCGGGCTGGACTGTTCCCATGAGGCTTTTTCCTGTGGGCGCACTACTTACCTGTGAGGGTCTGAAGGTGCTGGGGGGGGGAATGCTGCTACTGCTCAAAAAAACAGGTCTTGAGGAGTCTTCTGAAGGTCAGCAGGTCTTGGGTCTGTCGTAGGTGGCTGGGAGGGTGTGCAGGTCTTTCAGGTGGGTTGTGATGTGGCTGCGGCGAGGGATGTCGAGGATCAGGTGTGCAGAGGCGTACTGGATGCGTTGATGTTGTTTCAGGAGTTTGGCCGAGGCTCCTGCGTAGAGGGCGTTTCCGTAGTCTAAACTGCTGCTGGCAAGGGCCTGGGTGACCGTTCTTCTCGTTTCGGTGGGGATCCACTTGTAGATCTTGCAGAGCATGCAGAGGGTGTTGAAGCAGGAGGACGAGACGGCATTGACCTGCTTTGTCATGGCGAGGGTGGAGTCAAGGATGACCCCTAGGTTGCGTGCGTGGTCGGTGGGTGTTGGAGCTGTTCCCAGTGTGGTCGGCCACCAGGAGTCGTCCCAGGCCGAGGAGGTAGATCCGAGGATGAGGAATTCCTTTTTTTTCCGAGTTCTGCTTCAGTTGGCTGTTCTTCATCCACTCAGCGACGGCTTTTATTCCTTCGTGGAGGTTTCATTCTTTCTTGGAGGTTGCTTTAGGCAGCATGGGGGTCCTTGGTAAGGGAGTGGATCAGCTGGGTGTTATCGGCGTAAGAGATGATGTTGAGGTCGGCAGTCGGGCGACGTGAGCGAGCGGTGCTATGTAGATGTTAAACAGCGTTTGGCTGAGGGATGAGGCCCTGGAGTATGCCGCAGATGATCTCGGTGGCTTCGGAGCAGAAGAGGGGAGGCGGACGCTCTGTGTTCTGCCGGAGAGGAAGGAGGTGGCCCAGTCCAGGGACTTCTTTTGGATCCCGGTGTCGTGGAGGCATGTGCGGTGGCAGACAGTGTTGAAGGCGGATCCAGGAGGATGAGGGCCACGGTTTCTGCGCTGTCTAGCAGGGGATGAGGGCAGTTTCAGTGCTGTGGTTGCTGCAGAACCCGGACTGGGACGGGTCCAGAATGCTGTTCTCCTCGGGGTAGCGGGTCAGTTGTTTGTTGACGGTTTTCTCGATTACCTTCGCCGGGAACGGGAGCAGGGAGGTTGGCCGGAAGTTCTTGAGGGTTCCGCCTTGGGTTTCTTGAGTAAGGCGTTGATCTCGGCGTGCTTCCAGCTCTCCGGGAAGATTGCAGTCTCAAAGGAGATGTTGATGGCTTTCCGGAGATGGGGTGCGGTCGTGGCTTTGTTGAAGAAGTGGTGTGGGCATGGGTCTGACGGAGATCCAGAGTGGATGGTGTTCATGATTTTGATGGTGTCGGCGTAGTTTATGCTGTTCCAGGAGAGCAGGCTGTCGGTGTGGATGGTGGTCGTGGGGGTGGGGGTCTCAGTGGTCGTCGGGTGGTTGTGGCATTGAAGCTGTCAGGGATGTCTGCGATCTTGCGATGGAAGAAGGTGGCAAGTGAGTTGCACAGGTCTTGCGAAGGTGGGATGTCGTTGGTGTTGGAGCTGGGGTTGGAGAGTGCCTTCACGATGTTGAAGAGCTCTTTGCTGTTGTGCGCGTTGTTGTTTAGGCGATCTTTGAAGGAGGCCCTTTTGGCGGATCTGATGAGGTGATGGTGTCTGCGGGTGACGTTCTTGTGGGCTGCATAGCGGTTCCGTGTTTGTTCACTGTGCCATTTCTTCTCTAGCTTTCGGTAGGTTTGCTTGGAAGCCAGGAGGTCTTCAGTGAACCAACCGGCTTTCTTGCTGGTGTGGCTGTTGGAGGGCTTCTTGAGCGGGGCGAGGGTGTTGGCGCAGTCGCAGATCCACTGTCTGAGGTTGCGGGCGGCGGTGTCGGGGTCGGTGGGGTCGGCGGGTGAGCTCCAGGCGAGAGTGGTGGTTAGCCGGTCTTTGGTGACTATGCTCCAGCAGCAGCGAAGGATCTGTTGGGTGTGGTGGTGTGTGTTGGGTTTCCGGAAGGTGAAGTGGATGCAGCGGTGGTCGGTCCAGTGGAGTTCGGTGGTGTGGTTGAAGGAGACGTGGGAGCCAGTGGAGAAGATGGGGTTGAGCGTGTGGCCGGCAGCGTGGGTTGGTGCTGTGACTAGTTGTCTGAGTCCGAGGTTGGCGAGGTTGGCGATCAGGGTGGTGGAGTTGGTGTTGTTGTTCTCGAGGTGGAAGTTCAGGTCCCCGATGAGGATATAGTGCTTGGAGGCGAGGGCGTGCGTGCTGACGAAGTCGGCGATGGAGTCGCTGAATTGTGGTCGGGGTCATGGGGGTCGGTAGACGAGGGTTCCCCTGAGGCCGATGTTAGGGTCGGTGTGGATCTGGTAGTGCAGGTGTTCAGCGGTGCTGAGGGTGTCGTCGGTGTTGGTCGAGAGTCTTGCTGTGGACAATGGCGATTCCTCCTCCTACTCCGTTGGTGTGGTCCCAGTGGGTGATCTTGTAGCCTTCCAGGATGGCTATGGCTATGTCGGGTGCCGAGGAGGGGTTCAGCCAGGTCTCCGTCAGGAAGGCAACATCTGGGGAGGTTGAGTCGAGTAGGTCCGAGTATTCAATGGCGTGTTTGCGGGCGGAGCGGGTGTTGAGAAGGATGCATCTGAGGTGGTTTGGATGCTGGTGAAGTGCAGTTCTGGCAGGTGAAGGGTCCTTTGGTGCACTTTGAGGTGGCCAGGAAGCAGGTGTGTGGCGGCCGCCATAAGAAGTGGAAGTGGGAGGGTGGAGGGAGTGGGGGATTGGGCGAGCGGGGGCGGGCCGCAGGGGACACATCGGCGGGAAAACAGGGTCAGGAACGGAGAAGAACAGATGGCAAAAGGGCACAGGGCACAGAAAAAAATGGAGGAAACGAGGAGGAGGAAGAAGCACTAACAAAAGGCAATACAATTATGAAGGGAACAGAAGGCAAAGGGAACAGGGCACATAGTTAGAAGTGGGGGAGAGTTGGAAACGGGGAACAAGGAGGAAGAACAGCATACAAATAAGGAAATACAATTACGAAAAACAGTAAGAATCACTACAATTACAGTGAGACAAACCTACCTACAGCCTACCACTGGCCACCAGGGAGGAGGCGCAGGTGGCAGACTGCGTGTGGAGGAGGGCCTCGAATTCTCCTCAGTAGCGGCAGCTGGGGCTGAAGGGCAGGACACACAGGTGGTGCTGTATGGCGTGGGGAGCGACCTGCCTAAGAAGGGTCAAAGGTCGCTCCATCGTCAAGATGCTGGTTTTACCCTGGGTGTCATATCATTTCCCAGCCCTACAAGTCCCTCTACCGCATCATTTTTATCTCTCTCACCTGATCTGGGGCCCAGGGAGGAAAGGTTTGATCTTACATTAATTATTTCCCTCCTTGGAAATGGGGGATTGGGTGCCCGCACTATGAGCTCTCCTATGCAGCCAACCAACTTCAGTGGCCCATGCTGTAGCTTGTGATAGGTCCCAACCCAGAATGGACTTATGTCATACAAGATTCCGGGGGTAGGGACATTCTGGACTGGCTCATAAACCTGTGACAATGGGCTCGGCGAGAGGGATGTCTCGTCAGGGTAGCTAAACCTTGCTGGAACAAATATGGGACTCCTAATCGAGGCCCAGTGCTTTATGCGCTTATCTGTGGGTGCTCCCCGTGTTTTGCAAGATAGAAATTTCGACATGACACAGGCGATCATTCTTACATTCGGAGATCTGTATGAACACAAACTTCTGATGTCTTTCCAACACTTACGCGAGAGACACAAGATTCATGAGGGCCATTTTTTGAAGTATAATGCCTTGGTGGCGGATACAAGCGCAGTGTGGGGGGCAGAAAGTGCTGTACTGGTCACGTCCCTGCTGCTTTGCGATGGATTACTGTAACTTTGTATGCTGCCTCTTCAGGCTCTTAGGGACCTACAGTCCGAGAGGGTTTAAGACCATTAATTGGATTTTGTGGACTACTCTAGCAAGGCACTGAATGATTTTGTGGGGGCATCAAACTTAATGACTACAGTGGGTTGTGCAATCTAATCTTGAGAGAGCATATGCTCGGTCTTTGTTTTTTAGAGTTGCACCAACATCTAGGTGACAGCAAGCTGGCTGACCCCAGAAAGCTTGCTGAGGAGATGGGCCTCTCTGCAAGTACCAGAGAATCCAAAAATGTATCTGGGGAGACTCCCACAAGGGTGGTCAAGTGTCACACCAGAAGAAAAGGGGGGTGATGAAAAACTTTAAAAGAAGGAGTTCTCAAAAGGCCTACAACAACAAAAGGTATCCAGGAGTCACGACTCAGTGTTTTTGCTCGAGACTTACCACCATGTGACTTACAAGTTAGACTGTGCATTTATTCACGTGTAAAAAACATTCAGCTACTCATATATTCAACATGCAACTTGGCTAGGAATTTTTCCCATCAGTTGCCGCTCTGTACCACCATTATCACATCATTTGGGTCCTCCTTACCCAGGAGTTAGTACACAAAGTCAATCACACTGTGAAGGGTGTGGAGACTATGTGAGTGAGGAGACCGATGTCATTTGTGTTTACGATGGTATCAATATGGTGTTGAAAAAAATATTTTACACCTGAGGGAAAGCAGTGCAGTGAAAAAGTGAAAGTGAGTAAAATTGGTAGAACTGAGTAGAAGAAGTGATTTATTAGTTTCTCTCCCTTACTAAGAGAACTACGATTCCCATCATGCACCATACCTGCTTGGTAATCCCCACTATGTATCGCTTCGTCTTTGGAAGCGGTACATAGACGATATCTTGGTCGTATGGAGAGGCTCTGAGGCCAGCCTCTTAGAATTCCACAGCTGGCTAAATAACTGTAATGAGTTTTTGAAATTCACTTTGGAATCCAGCAGAAAAGAGTTGCCTTTTTTGGACCTCCTTATAGTGGCTACAGAAGATGGGTTGAAAACAGAGTTATATAGAAAACCCATGGCACGTAACGCGCTTCTCAGTTTTGAAAGTTGCCATCCCAGAGCGCTGAGAGAAAATTTCACCTGATCTATTGGGAGAATGACCTCCTATATACTGAGTCTACGGTTTCTGGATCTGGGACAGTCCATGTGCTGGTGGTCCCTCAGTGTTACAGGACTTACTCCTAGTAGGACAACTGGGGCAAGACAAGACCGTTGCCAGGCGTGTTGCCCGCTTCTATTGGCCTTGTATGAAGACAGCCTCAGATGCATCTGCAGGTCCTGTTCCACCAGCAGGCCAGTAGGAAGTCAGGGGAAAAGCTCAAGGCTCCCCTGACCCCATTACCCGTTGTTGGCACTCCCTTTGAAAGGGTAGATATTGACATTATTGGGCCCTTGGGCCCCTAGACAGCTTTAGGCAACAGGTTATACTGGTTTTGGTGGACCATGCCTCTCGCTACCCAGAGGCCATCCCTCTGAGGTTAGTGGCGACACCTGCGTTCGCCAGGACCCTCATGGGTATTTTTATCCGTGTGTGGTTCCCCAAAGAGGTAGTGTCTGACGAAGGCACTAACAGCATGCATGAAGTCCAAGGGTGATGAGTGTGGAATAACCTGTAAGTTCGACACAGCCTATTACCCCCACACCAACAGTATTGTGGAGAGATTCAACAAGACCCTGAAGGTCGTGATAATGGGCCTTCCTGGGCCCATGAGGCGTAAGTGGGATATCTTTCTCCCATGCCTTTTCTTTACCTACAGTGAGGTGCCACAGAAAGGAGTTGGGCTTAGCCTCTTTGAACTCCTTCATGGCCACCCTGGTGTTGGACCTCTTTGCCTTGTGAGAAAGGGGTGGGAGCAAGTTCTCAGCAAAGCCCCTCAGGATGTGATCAGCTATGTGCTGGCCCTCCACAACCAGATGCGCCACTTCTGGATAAAGGCAAAATGCAACCTTGAGGCCAGTCAAGAAGTTATGAAGCTCTGATATGACCAGAAAGCCACTCTGGAAGAGCTGCCTCCTGGCCTGTATGTGTGGGTTATAGAGCTTTTGGAGCCCCAAGCTTACCTGGATCACTGGACAGGCCAATATGAGGTAAAGAAGTAGAAGAGGGAGTCCACGTACTTGATGGATCTCAAGATCTCTGATAACCCCTTCAGGGTGCTCCACGAGAACCGCCTCAAACCACACTTTGAGAGGTCAGAAATGAGCATGCTCCTGATGATAGATGAGGGAGTGGAACACGATGGATCAGTGGAAGGTGTCAACCTCTCCCCTGCACTGACCCAAGAACACCAGTTACTGGGGCAGTTTGCTTCTCTGTTCTCCCTCTCCCCTGGACTCACACACCTGTCCGTCCATGACATAGACACTGGAGACAGTCCACTAGTTACAAATAAGATTTACAGATTGTCAAACAATGTGAGGACCAGTATCAAGGATGAGGTCTGAAAGATGTGTTAGGGGTGATTGAGCCCTCCAACAGTCCCTTGTGCAACACTGTAGTAATGGTGCAGAAGGCTGCGCCACCGGGTGCCACTCCAAATGTAGGTTCTGCATGGACTAGAGGGGTCTCAATTCCATTGTGAAGACTGATGTCCACCCCATTCTGTGAGCTCATAGACAGGCAGGGCACTGCTAAATTTCTCAGTACTTTTGATTTAACCTCAGGTTACTGGCAGATCATTCTGATTGTCTACCTGGGTGGCATGGCTGTCTACAGATTCAGATGGGCAGAACACCCATACCACCTCCAGGAGGTGCTTCAGGCCCTGCAACAGGTGGGCCTGACTATGAAGGACAGTAAGTGCCAGATAGGGCAGTGTTCCGTGGTTTGTCTGGCCCACATGGTGGGTGAGAGCAAGATGCAGCCCCTCCAGGCCAGGATTGTAAAACTTTTGGCCTGGCAAACCACTAAAACTAGGCATGGGCAGAGTTTGTGGAGTGTCACTCCATGGAAATCCACAAAGTTTCGGAAAATCTTGGCGAAATTCTGAGGAATTACGTGAGCGGCAGAATTTCCATCGGTCACCCTGATGGAACCCCACACAAAAAAAGACCAATTCACCAAAGGCCATACTGTTTCAATAGCCCACTGTGGTAGTGTCATTGCCTCTCCCCTTCCTTTCCAAGCGGCAACATCTGCAGCGGCTGCTGCTCTGTTACTGTTGTTTGCTTTATCTGCAGGCTCCAGCTCACTGGTGACCGGCCTCCACTCTCCGCTCTACTAAACTCCTCACCACTCACTTCCCACCAGAGTAATGCACAGCAAGCATAAGCCTCCTAGCACAACCAACAAAACCACAGCCAATAGGTACAGCGACCAGAGTCCTGGGCCAATCTTGGTAGCCAATCACAAAGGAAGTAATTATTCAGCCATTCAGAATGCACATTCTGGCCATCGGCTCCTTTGCAATCCAACCGAAGCTCACTTTCGATTCATCATAACACCAATCAGAAGCTGTGCCTTCCTCGTGTGGCTCCTTCTGAATCTAAGTAGCGCTGCTGCACAAACGGCACTCTAATTCCCCGGCGACGGGCCAGAGTACGAGGAGAAACACAGAGAAGAGCATGCGGATGTAAGGTACTTAGTAAGTGCTTAGGCTTTTAAAAAAGGAGCTCTGTGTTCCGTTACAAACTTCAGGTTTCAGTATATAGTTATCATTAGTCGAAAGCATAGAACACAATTTCCCAGAGTTGCGCAAGCATAGAAAATACTGTAGCGGTCTAGTTGTTGGCCGCATGTAGCCCAGGGACTCTTACCCTGGAACAGGTTTTCATACTTTGTATCACCCTCTGGCCAGGCGTGGCCAGAGGGTATAAATAAATGGGTGGAGGTCGCTCGTGACTTCCTGCCCAAACCCAGTCACCAAGGCATGTGTGTCCCTCATTGTAACACGACGACATTAGCTGGGCCTACTGCCACTATCATCTGCCAGAGCCACATTGGTGACGATGGTGGGCGTTCTGTCAGCTGCTCGTTGACAGACTGCGCCCCGCCTGTATTGAGGTTCCTGCATTGTGCCCCGCCTGTGCCGAAGTTCCTGCTCCTGGCCCGTCGGCCCAGCAAAGCAAATGACGCCGCTGCAGCATCGCAACATGTACATGCGATGTATCAGGAAAGCTCCAGAAGACACACTCAGGGAGGAGCACGTGAGGCACATTAGGCACCAGTTCCCTCCAGAGCAGGGCCGGACTGGGAACCAAAACCGGCCCTGGCAAAGTGCTCGGCCGGCCCCCCTCCCCACTCGGGGGTGGGGGGTGCCGCCGAGAGCTTTGCTAGGGCCGTTTTTCGGCCGATTTTGTTGCAGGGCCGATTTTGCAGCTATGCTGCAAAAACGGCCCTGCAACAAAACAGGCCCCCAGGGGCTCAAAACCGGCCCCCACCCTTGCGGCGCACCGGGGGATTGCCCGGTGCCCGCTATGGCCAGTCCGGGCCTGCTCCAGAGTCTTGTACACCACACCCACAGGGGAAAAGAACAGTTTTAACATTACAGGAGGCGCACAACCCATGTACAGAGGTGACAGACTAACAAGCGCAGGCTGCACCACCACCACTCCTGCTGCCCGCCCAACAAACTGGGCCCCAATTTGTGCATCCAGCATCATAACACTCGTAGATCAACGCGCTGCCACCATTCAATGAGCTCATACACCCGGCCACGGCGTCTCCCAGATGGGCCCTACAGATCAGCAGGTTGAACAACTACTTCATGGCGACAAGAGAAACAGATGGAGCACTCAAGCATTCCCTCCTACTGCACTTCAGGGGCAATGAGATCTACAAGCTATTCACCCCCTCCTCAACAACGGAGCGCCCAATGACTATGACGCTGCAGTCAGGGCCCTGAATGCGCATAGCTTATGGCTGCTCTTAAAATGTCTGACCGCCTTGGTACAACAAATACCAAAGGAAACCCATGCAGTAATAATATACTTGAACATACCTATCCAGCCCAACTTCATACATACATAAACAGGATCAGAAAATTATCGAGACATTCAGTGCTGCTTTTAAATATCTTTGTTTAGTTATGTGTGTGTCAGCCCCTTCAGCGTGTCATAGTTTTGTGCAAGCAAATAAAGAGCGGAAAACTACACCCGACTAACAATCCACTCTACAAGATAACGTGTTTAGCAACTGTAACTCGTTCTGGGTTAAATTCGACAAGTAAAAAGAAACGTCATATTAACAATACCCCAAAAATAATATTTAAGGAGAAACCTCACATTACGTGTTAAATAAATGTGTACATAATTAAAGGTGCTGGGCAATCTATGGCACGAAGTAACAGAAGTACTGCAGTAGAGCACGTACTATGATATCAATGTATTATTATGCAAAGTGCACATATACCAAATAGTTTCTGTCAGCTGACAACTATAGTAAGGGAGAGTGGCTAACCCCTGAACAACTACTCAATCCCCCCTTTCTGGCTTACAAGATGGAGCTAGTTACAGAGTTAGCCAGATGATTTTAAATGCACGTCTTTCTTTCCCTTGATCGTATTGAACATACACAAGTACTGTTGTATAGCATTTTAGAACCCTAGTGTAATTTTCCCGATTTATGCCCTTATATAGGTATAAATCACCTTGTCCTTATATAGGCATAGAAATCATAACCATATTTAGACATAGCCCATGCAGTTCAAGTACAGGCATGGATACTTCCACTAGTTCCGAAAAGCCACAACAATTTCTTGGAAAACTCGGCTTCAGCAGTTAGGGACTTCCCCTTGCTTGAATATTGATTTGTCCAAGAACTCATGGAGTTTTCAAAGAACTGCGACTCTTTGATGACGTTTATGTCCACCTTTACGTCAAACTCGGCACCTTCAAGGTATAAATATGCCCACACTTGCCCTAGCAAACACACTGTGGTTTGGAGCGGTTCAACTATGTACTTGACCTACGCATCTCGCTACAGCAAGTGCTGAAGGAAGCCGACACACCAGCTGATGCACTGAGAGACGCTGTCTTTTCCCTTGCCGAGAAATCCAGCTCCAGTGTTTCCAAGCTCCCCTCGTGGGGTGTTGGGAAATCGAGTCCAGAGACAAAAAGATACCAGACCTCCTTCATTATAAACCAAGATATGGAGCTGATTACACCCTAAGAGAAATCTTGGATATATTCTTGGCAAAAGAATACTTAACTTATGCTACACCACACTTACTCCTTACTAGACTTAGGTTAGGTACATCAGGGTAGGCGTATTTTAGAAGCACCAGTTGAGTACTTTGAGTCGGTATTTATTTATGTATGTATTTTATGGCTTAAAAATCATACCATGATTTTACAGTATTATTTTATAATACTCTTCTTGCTGTATGTATTATACTTTACAGCCAGTATTACGATTGTAGCAGTTAATTTCTTCTGCATGAGAAAGAAGACTGTTCAATAAATACTTATATTGAAAACTCCCGTCTCTCTATTTCTCTACACCTCTGGTAAAACGAAGCATGCACGAGTGAAATATCTATCTATTGTTTCCATCACTCTGATGAAACGTTTTCTCTTGGTGAAACAAAGTTGTCAAGTTTATGCGGTTGTCAGAAATTAATCCCTTTAGTTTATTCAAGAAAGTTTCTAGTGACATCTGAGCTAGCTGGCACTCACAATTAAGTCTAATATATTCGATAGAGACCTAGTCGACCTAAGTCCTACGTTACATCTATAGGATATATTATTCCAATGCGCAGAGCCTATTGGGAATATAGGAACTACACTACAGTACGCATGATCGCTATTTGGAACATTTTAAAGAAAAGTCAGCCTGCTGAGATGGAGCAAAGCTCTTTATTGAAACTGGGATGAATGGTAAACTTTGCTTCGAGACAAAGGCTAAGTTTTTACCAGACTCCGTGTTCCAAGTGAAGCGCAGACGACAAAACTCTGAAAACTCTTCTGGGGGAGTGGAGTTTATCGCCCACTGCTACCTAAAACACAGTCAGAGGTGAGAGCCTTACAGGGCCTCACAGGAAACTATAGGATGTTTGTTAACGGATATGGCACCATTGTTGTTGTTTAACAAAACTGATTTCAAAGAAGCGGCCCAGACCGGTGATCTGGACAGAGGCCTGCAAGAAAGCCTTTGATACCCTCAAGGAGGCCATATGTACAGCACGAAAGATGCGAGGGCCTGCAACGAGGGTGTGTGCAGTGGCGGTTCTGAATGTGGTGCGGGCTGCGGTGATAATGCAAGTTTTTGCGACATGCCCATTCCACACAGCAGCAGAGACCTATCAGTTCTGCTTGGGGTTGAGCTGCGGAGCAGAGGCAATGCGTCATTCTGCTGGTACCACAGAGCCTGGCAATGATCCTTAAGCCCACCTCCAAGGTTCCACTTGGCAGGTTTGACTCACAGAATTGCAGAGTCGAGTGCAGATGCAGGGTTGTTGAAAGCCTAGTATGTCTCTGAGGAGTTCAGCCAACTAGCCTTTGAAGTCATTCTGGGTTCTGGGTACAATCGATGCAGGTCCAGTTCTCTCCCAGGCAAGAGGGACGCAGGCAGCAAGTCAGCACAGCAGGGCAGCAGTTCCTTCAGACTTTAAGAGAAAGTAAACCAGGCATTAGTTCCTTATACTCCTTTCTAGCTCGATTGGATATGTTGTGAAGATATGCACTTTGCACCCCTAGTGCACTTTGATGTTGTAGATGGGCCCACAGATGATTGTGTGGCTGCTTCTGTAATATGAATCGCACAGAGATCAATCGCAATGATAAGGGGGTTGTCGTAAGGGTTGCGGTTATCGTGAGAAAAAACTACGCAACCAGATAATAAGTTTCTTCCCAGTTTATTTGAAGAGTAAGTAAAGCCCTCATGGAACATGAGCAGGAACAGTTCCTTTGTATCCTCAACTATCACTGTCTAAACAAACATTGTAATTCTATAGCACACGTGTACAGCATGCTATTAAGCACTTTTGGCAAAACCAAACCAAACGAAATTAAAAGTAACACTAATAATTATACCTAATATTTAAACACAATATGACATTTACACACTGGTGCAACAGGGCTTTCTCCTTATCTGCATGGGGATTGCGGCCCGTGCAAATGAGCTGTTCAACAATTATAGTTGCCAGAGCGCTCAAATTTCTCCACCTCATTCCATCTTCTAAATTCTTTTTTTTTAAAGGTTTATAGGCATGCTGTGGAAGTTTACCCCTTGATCCTGGGTATGGAATTCAATAATTTGACACCGCTTTCCCTTTTTTTGGGGTATTGTCAAACAACAATAAACAGTATGGGTGATTTATGATTTGTCAAATTATTCCAAAGAAGGATTGATCTAATTGTTCAAAAGGAAGAATTTACACATGAGAGGAAGTCATTGGGCTCAAACCCGGAGGGATTGCTACAGGAGGCTACGATCCCAAAAAACAGGGGAAAGTGAGGATAGTCCCAAGCACATGAGGAACTACTTTGCCTCCACACCATATTACAGACGAAGAGCAGCACAGGGGTCAGATGGTCCTCGTAGGCATCCCTCTTTTCCGAAGGAGGCCGTTTTACCTCCAATCAACGATAGAGGTGTGATTTCAATGAATTCCAGTGCTTAATTTGAGCTGGTTCTTTTCGGTACTCAGCACTGGCACTTAATTGTCAACACCGGTACTTGTGACAGTCTACCACAAGGTGGCGATGTCTGGCTAATTTAGAGATGGCCA
The DNA here is from genome assembly GCF_964263255.1 of Lissotriton vulgaris. Lineage (NCBI taxonomy): Eukaryota > Metazoa > Chordata > Amphibia > Caudata > Salamandridae > Lissotriton > Lissotriton vulgaris. The sequence continues at coordinate 669,217,864 of NC_141685.1, read as the reverse complement.
CAAAAGTTAATTCTTAATGCAATATACATTAAAATGACTATTACCTGCCACCGAAGCCATTCTTTTCGCTTGTGAGCCTGAAATAGTCAGAATCGTCACATTTGTAGTTGTGTGATGGTTAATAGTTTTTTTTTTACTATCATTGGCAGCAATGCAGGGTAATGGTGTGGTGCAAGCTACATTTGCCTCCTGACGAGAACCCTAGTGCCCCCCCCCCCCACAAATTAAGCACTGACCATAACCCTGCCTTTCATTAATGCTCTCTCCTCAATGCAGGTGCGAACTGTCAGAGTTCACGTCTGTGCTGAGGACAGCACAATGTGTGGAGTAATTGAGCAGACTACCCCTGTGTGTGCCAGGCATACAGGGAAAGTGCACCAGCTTTGTAATTCGGGCACAGATTGTAATATGGAGTTGCACGAGGAGAATCATAAACAAAGCTGGATGTGAACGATGGACCATTGGCGACAAGGCTGATCCTTCTTTTGTCCTTTTTCTATATTTTTATTTTTAGCCACTCTACTCACTTTTCATCCTTTCCTTTCCCCCTATTCAGTAAAATAAGTACAGCCCAGAATTTTAATTGTAAGTGGCACTTTGCTAAGTTGGGTGGAAATGCCTGTCAGAAAGAGTTTCACAATTTCTCAGGGAAACTAAGGAAGCTTTCCAAATGAGTGACGCATATAAACAATCTCTACTCACTTAGCAGGCACTCAATAGGAGTGTGCGGGACTTTTCTAGACGTCATGCGTTGTGCTTCTGTTCTCACCATAAACAGGAAAACAGAAAGAACAGGACCTTCAATTGGCAGTGTTGACCTTCATTGTAATACTGTATACAAAGCACGCCAAGAAATGACGTAAAGAGTAGGCGGTTCAGAGAGGAGTTCTAGAATTATCAACCAGCATCACTGTTAGCATTTGAATTGTTAGGGTTATAACCTGGCGAATGGGAGCTCCCATTTTCTGACTTACAGCAAGGTACTTGAATAAAGTATCAGCAGTTTTTCAATAACTTGTGGCAAGATATTCCTTCTTTAAATAAAGAAAATATGAATGATAAAAATGTCTCACACTTTGGAAATACATTTCATTTTTGTGACAGAGGGAGTGCTTCATAGATACTTTGTAACTAATGGTCATTAGATTTAATTTCAAACATGTAAATTAACAGACACATTTGTTTTTCTTTATTTTTACAGAATGAGGTTGTTACTATTCCAAAATCCACAAAACCCAAACGGATAGAGCAAAATTGTGAGGTGAGATTGAATTTTCACATTCCTTTACAAAGTATAGCATGTCTAAGTGTGCCTTGACATATTTCAGCATAAACAATGTAAAGCTTTGATTCACGTTTTTATCTTATCCTTTCAGCTTCTCCAATACAAGGATTCTTTGAACCAGATGCCAAATTATATTTTACTCAAAAAGTGTTGGGAAGGTTCCCCTGGTATTTTTCACAGGGAGGGGAGTGGACAGTACATAAAGTTGAACCCTGTGCTTTTGTGTGGGAAAGGATTCCAAAATGACTAATGAGACAAAGTGTGCAAGGGAGACAGACCACATAAATACATGGATTTGTGTGCGCAGAATCTAACTCAGAAAATGATCATCAGTTGACATACAGGACAGGGAAACTCATGAATAAAAAAATGTAAGAAATAGAAAATGTATTAAAAAAATATAACAAAATGTATTAGGTACCTCCCTTTAGGGTTACAATCTAAAATATATTAAAAAGTATCATAATACTCTAATGTATATAGACATTTAAAAAAATCAATCAAGTTATAATACAAAGTAGTCAAAAACAGTCGTAGTCAAAAACAGTCGACGCGGCGTTTCGGTGATGTGTAATGGTTTCACCTTCTTCAGGACAAATTGACTTTACGCAATTGTTTCAAATCTAAAAATTAAACAAACATTGTTTTAGGTGCCTATTTAGTGCATATCGTCATAACTCTACTACATTCTTTTGGTCCTCTAATTCTTTCTGCACATTTAAATGAAAACCTCTTTTTTCCTTGCACCGATTAGAAACAAGGCAATTCATCCTGTGATAGTCGTATTAAGATGTTGCCTATCATTGCCTTTTCAGTTGAATCACAGTTATTTATTTATTTAACCTTCAAACACAATACTACCTTGATGAAGTCTTTAGACACCTTAAGTCTCAATCCTCAAGATTCATGCAGGTCTCAATGTTGCTTTAGATAATGGTCTGTTGTTTCTAAGAAAATAAAATAAACTTAGTGTATCTGTTTAGTGGGTCCTTATGGGATTTGTACTACTAGACAATTCTGGTTATTACCTTAATTTGACTCTGGGTCATTCACATTGGACACGAGGAGCCACCTCAATGCTGTTTATTTGGCTGCTTATTTCATAGACAGGCAATAGAAAATTAATGCCCCTTTCGTGTAAAATTGCTGTGAGGAAGAGAACATTAATAAATCTGTTACTCTTCTGGCCCTGTTCATTAATCCAAGCCATATAGATCTACAGCACTATTGCTTTTACTCACCGGGTTAGCAGTCGTCTTGATGAATTCAAATGTTGCTTCTCGCTTCCTGTGAACCATGGAGGGCTGACCTCTCCGTATTTGTGAGCCTACGAATGTAATTTATTATATTAGGACTCTATGTTTTGAGAACATTGTGGAATTATATACAGGCTCACTAGTATTCCTCCTGCTTAACATTATTTTTGGGGTTGGGTTACATTAAAAAAGGTTGAAAACAGATATCCCTAAGTTAAAGGAAAACCTTTCTTGTTGTCTTGTTATCTTCTGTCTATTCGTCACAGAATGCCAATTGTTCATGGGCAAGGCTGTATTATTTTTATATAATATTGGGCTGCAATAGTGGGTATCAACTGCACGATAAACGGCAGTTCCCTATCTAACCTCTGCTATTTTTTGGGATTGCATGTAAAGATTCTGAGACACCCCGACATGCATTGCAGAGTACTGTTACCATATTATCTGACTGTCTAGCGGTTGGCAACTTCTCAATCTAGCTTCCCGCTGCTTCCCCTACATCTCATCTGCGTCGCTTTAAGGATTTTCGGAAAGGGCTAAGTTATTCAAAATACACCCTCCCGCCACGTACCTTTTGTCAAGAATCAGGCCTCACTGCTGCCCGCGTTGTCCCGGTTTCAAGTCATATAACTGTGACCTGCGGGTAAGCGTTACTTGTACTTGTGCTGGCTCTAGTGATCCGGAAGAGTTTCGACAATTTAATTCACATTTTTTGACAAATATTGACTTATGCCATTGGGAAAAACTATTTCTCTCGTGTGGCATGTCACATTCCGACATGGTTTGTTAAACTAATATTATAGTATACTTCACGCATTCATGAGATAACGTGACCCGGAAGTTAAACCTACCATGATTCCGAATTTTCTTTCAGGTCTCTATGTAGTATATTATTACTTATTGGTGTCATTTATGCCTATTTTTTAATCTTGCCATTTACTATATCCTTTACTTATTTATCGCTATATAGCCATCCCTTATTTGTTAAACCATTGTCGGCGCCATTTTGGATTGGGAGATTCTGCCAGTTTGGTCCGGTTTCTAAGCTGTTTGTCTTGTTAGGGGTATCGAATCTCCTATTCGCCACCGATATTCAATGGCGTAATTGGATGCTAAACTGCATATTTTATAGTTAGCTGTGTCTAAATGAAGCCCTACAAAAAGGGGGCTGAAAGATCTTAATTTCTCATTTATAAGAATACACTGGGATACTAATGCTGTCTGGTCCCTTCAGATCGTAGTTTGCGGATACTACCTTCTTGATATTATCAGGATGTATGTAATGCCAGGTTATAATTCCATCTTAATAGACAAACTAACATTTTTTTGATCATTCTATGATACATACATTTTTAGTCTCAGTACATTTAAATACATAGTTGCACATTGGTCATTCTTTGATGCAAACATTTTTAGTATCCACAGTTTCAGTACATTTATATACATGATTGCACATATTCAGCAGTCATTACTCTATTTGTTAAAAAAGGTATATATGTATACATACAAGCTCGCTATTGATGATTATATGTAGATAACAATACAAATACATCAACATTGGTGTTTCTATACATGTATTTCCCTATCTCCTTGGCTGTACCTGAATAGACTCTAAGGAGAATTATGAGGGACAAATGAGTGAATCATGTACGAATACGGGAGACAAAACGATCTGATTACAGGATCAATCACTCCCACTCTTCTTTATTGTTGAGGCCCGTTCTGAAAGTGTTAAAAAGGGACATGTAAAATTGTTCTCTTTTCTTCCTTTTGACTAGCATATTACCACCTCTCATACTATGCTGCATCACCTCGATGCCATGCCATTTAAGATCCTCAATTTTGTGATTATATTTCATCCAATGTTCTACTAGCGGGGCCGTTCTTTTCTTAGTTCTAATGGCCGATTTATGCTCTGTAATTCTTGTTTTTATTTCTCTCGATGTTCCACCGATGTATGCTTTATATTTTACCACACTCATCCGATTGCAACAGGACCATGCCTGAGGCCTGTAAATTCAATCTGGCATCCCCTTATTGCAGCACCCTAAGGTGACTTCTTAAGGTCACTGTCTAGTGTTGTATTGTAGCATTTGTTTTGCTTACTGCCCCTATGTGGAGCGAGGAGGTGCTTATCCACACGAAGTACACACTACACAGTTTAGTGTGAGGTTGTAAAGGTGTTGCCTTTGCTCTGATCCTGTATGGAACGTGTTTCCATATCATGCATATTGACCACCAAGGTGCGGTTATTATATTATGGAATGTAGCACTTGGTGGTGTGATGGATGAGGAAGTGTGAGGAATAGATGTGCATTTTTATAGTTTGGCTGTGCCGTCAGCTCTTATTAGTTCGGCAGATCCTTTTATTTTGTTGGTAATTTTAGGTGTCATCAGGGACAGCACATGCACGGCCGTTTGCCAGTTGCTTTGTTAACCAAAAAAAAAAGAAAGACAACTTAAAGTAGGCTAGAGCTCACCCATTACTTACCATTGGTTGGCTTAATCTTCTCTCTCATGACATACAAATGATTGGCTTCATTGTCACCCTCATTTCTTTAGCTCTCATTGGTCAGAGCCTGCTGGCTTCACTTTCTTCTCTTCATGTTCTTGTCCCTTTGATGGAACATGTACCAAGTAGTGGCTGATTTCTTTATCGGTGTCCTTCTGCAGGACACAAATGCATTGAGGTCCTTTTTTTGTTTGTTACAATCGCTGCAAATATTTCCACCTCCTAGCGCTTGGCTCTGTCGTGTGCAACTTGTTTTTCTTATAAAGAAGTCTTTTTGGGTCATCAACAGAAGTTCCTAATAAATTCAGCCAACGCGTTTCGTCCCACGTAGGCTGAAAAGAAAAATAAAACACTGTTCATAATTCCCATACCACATAATTAAAATCATCTTGATTGATGACACAATTTCCTAAGCATTAAATTCTTCACATTATCATCAACATTCCCAATATATCATTGTCATTAGCATCAACAATGTCCCTCTATTAGGAAGCCTGCGTAAATAACAACCTCAACAAAAGTCGATCATATAAAGCAAATTGCAAACAGTTCTTGGAAACAACTAAACACTGGGAGAAGAACATATTCATCCCATAGGTAGTAAAACTGGACCCTCCAAAACATAATCTCATGGTTATTGAACATATATATATATATATATATATATATATATATATATATATATATATATATGATATATATATATATGATATATATATATATGATATATATATATGATATATTAAGGATGTTGATGATAATGTGAAGAATGTAATGCTTAGGAAATTGTGTTATCAAGATGATTTCAATTATGTGGTATGAAAAATATGGACAGTGTTTTGTTTTTCTTTTCAGCCCTGATGACGTCGTATGTTGGACAAAGCACGTTGGCTGAATTTATTAGGAACTTCTGTTGATGAACTGCTACAAGCTTGTCAATTAATATTGATGAACTGTCATAATCGTTGTAGAAACACTATCCTCCTAAAGTGACATGCAATAAATTGTGGATCTGTGGATTTAAGGAAATCTGTCTTTTTGATTGACTCAGTTGTGAACAAATTTGCATTCACAAATACTGATTACTGAAAACGGCACTCCCTTCATTGTAGTATTTTTTATTGGAGGTGGTCCTGCAGCGGTGGGCTACAGAAGGTTGAGCGTGATTGATTGGAATAATAACATTGAATTGATATAGCAATAATCCTGTCCTGTGCACACCAGTTGGAAGCCCTCACCGCTAGGGATTAATATTGAAGTCTTTTTGAGTCACAGGGCCTATTGACTCCTCCTATTAGTGGTATTGCGCATGAGCATCGGCTCTATTGTTAGATTGTGCTTTCTCCACCGCCGGGTCGAGATGTGTCGATATGGGTGTTCTCGATGGGCCTTCGGATCCATTTCCTTATTGGATGTTCCAAACATTACTGCTTTCCTGATGGTCTCCACCGTTGCGCACCTTTTTACTGCATGTCTGTCACCAATCTTGTGACTCCTACCATACAGGTTTACAATGTCCCTGTGATGGAATGTATTGTATTCCGTTTCTGTCCTACTTGCAACACCAAGTGCCCGAGATCTGACCTCCAGGAAGTCTGCAATCTTTGCTTGTTTACCCAACATCACGAAGACTTCTGTTCAGCATTCCTCATGTTCCATAACAAAAAGGCTCTTCAGAACCGACGCACTCTTTGCCTCACCTCGGCAGCCATAGTGCAGAGACGGGTGGAGGAAGAGACCCCAGACATCTTCGGTGACCAAGAGGGGCCAGATGTTGAAGAGGTGGCTGCACCAGGTGTCGAAATAGAGTGTTGACTCCTATGCGTACCGAGTTTACTGGCCTAGTGTCCAGAGAAAATCACAGTGAGTACTTAAACTACCATATTCATGATGTAGAGGCACAAACCTCAAGCTCCTGTTCTGCCTATCAGGCCTCTAGTGTGCCACTGCCTTCTGGCCATGGTCGACACTGACAGTGCGAATCACACTTGACACCTGTTCCACACTTTAGGTTGAAGTCCTCCTCGAAGCGTCGAGCCTCGTTTGCCATTTCAATCAATCAGTCAATCCGGTTTTATAGCACGTTACTAACCCGTAAGGGTTTCAAGAATCTAGGGGGGGAACGGCTCCGGGTCAGTCGAAGAGCCAGGTCTTGAGTTCCTTCCTGAACGTGTGCATGGTCGGGGAGTGTCTGATGTTCACAGGGAGCTTGTTCCAGGTCTTGGCTGTGATGTAGGAGAAAGCTCTCCTGCCACTTCTGTTTCTTTGGATGCGGGGGACCTCTGCCAGGGCGAGGTCGGCGGGGTGGAGGTTCCTCTTGGGTACGTGGAAGGATACTCTCTCGTTGAGGTATTTGGGTGCGATGTTGTTGAGGGATTTGTAGGCATGGGTGAGGAGTTTGAAGGTGACCCTCTTCTTGATGGGGAGCCAGTGGAGGGCTCGTAGGTGTTGGGTCATGTGTTTGTGATGCGGTGTCCCGAGGACAAGTCTGACTGCGGCGTTCTAGTTGGTTTGGAGTTTGTGCAGAAGCGTTCTGTTGATTCCAGCATAGAGGGCGTTGCCGTAGTTCTGTCTGCTGATTATGAGTGTGTGGGCAACATTCTTTCTGCAGTCAGGGGGGATCCATTTGAAGGTCTTATGGAGGATCAGAAGGCAGTTGAAACTAGTGGAAGCAAGGTCGTTGATCTGGCGGTTCATGGAGAGGGAGGAGTCCAGGATGATGCTGAGGTTCCGAGCGTGGTCATTGGAGGTGGGAGGGTTCCCGAGGACGGAGGGCCACCATGTGTTGTCCCATGCGAAGGTGAAGGGTCAAAGGATGAGGACCTCGGTCTTCTCTGAGTTGAGCTTTAAACAGCTGTTATTCATCCATGCTGCCATGTTCTTCATTCCTTCCTGGAAGCAGAGTCTGGTGTCTTTAGGATTCTTTGTGAGTGAGCGGATGAGCTGGGTGTCGTCGGCGTAGGCTACAATGCTGAGCCCATGCTGTCTGATGATGGCGGCGAGGGCGTCCATGTAGATGTTGAAGAGCGTAGGGCTGACTGATGATACCTGGGGTACTCAGCAGTTGATTTCTGTGGGTTTGGAGAGGAAGGAAGGAAGGGAGTCGAGTCCTCTGGGTTGTTCTGCAGAGGAAGGATTGGATCCAGTCGAGAGTGGCTCCTTGTATCTCCGCATTGTGACCTCAGGCTGCGAGCGTGCGATGTGAAACAGTGTCGAAGGCTACAGAGAGATCTAGAAGGACGAGGGCCAAAGTGTGTCCCTGATCGAGTAGTATGCGGATGTCGTCATTGGCGGTGAGGATGGCGGTCTCAGTGCTGTGGTTGCTGCGGAATCCAGACTGGGAGGCATCTAGGATGGAGTTCTATTCGATGAAGGCGGTCAGCTGGGTGTTTACAAGTCTCTTGGTGACTTTGGCCGCAGAGGGGAGGAGAGAGATGGGCCGGCAGTTTTTCAGGTCCATAGGGTCGACCGTTGGTTTCTTGAAGATGATTGAACAGTTCCTTGGCATTTGTCGCGTTGGTCTGGACTTGGTCTCACTGAAGGTCCGTTTGGTGTCTCTTATGTGCTGGTGCTATTTCTTCAGGGAGCTCCTATGGTTGCTCCGTGCTTCTGAGAATTTCTGGTTTCACCAGGTCTTCTCTAGGCATCCGCAGGTGCGCCTGGCTTCTTGAAGTTCTGTGGTGAACCAGGCGGCCTTCATAGGGCATTGTTTGGCGGGGTGGCGGAGGGGTGCAAGGTTGTCGGTGCAGTAGGAGATCCAGCAATGAAATTCCATGGCTGAGGAGTTGGTGTCGGTAGAGGTGCTGGGGGGTCTTAAAGGATTAAAGGAGGGCGGTGTTGAGGTGTTCCTCTGTGACCTTGCTCCAGTTCCGTCGTGGCAGGCTTGGGGCGGGCTTGGGTGCGGTGGTGGTCCGTCCAGAGGGGCTGGGTGGTGTGGCTGAAATGGATGTTTGTTCCTCCCGATCGAGTCAAGGGTGTGTCCAACTCTGCGCGTGGGAGTGTTGACCAGCTGCTTCAGTCCAAGGTTGGCAAGGGTGCGAGGAGGGTGTTGGAGTCGGGGTTGTTGCAGTTCTTGAGGTGGAAGTTCAGGTCCCCTAGTAGAATGTGGTCCGTGGAGGTGATGGCGTGGGGGGCGGCGAGCTCGGCGATGTTATTAGTGGGCTGGGTGCAAGGTCCTGGCGGTCTGTAGATGAGGGTGCCGCGTAGAGTCGTACTGTGGCTGGTCTGGATCTGGAAGTGGAGGAGTTCTGTGTTGGAGTGGGATTCACACCTGCTGGATGTGGAGAGTCTGAGAGGGATCTTGTGTGTGAGGGCGAGACCTCCTCCTGGAGGGTGCAGCCGGTCCTTTCTCTGAATCCGTAGCCGTCGGGAATGGCAGTGGCGATGTCGGGGCCAGAGGTGGCGTTGGTCCAGGTTTCTGTGAAGAAGGCGACGTCGGGGGAGAGGTTGTCGATCAGTTCCCAGATTTCTATGGCGTGTTGGTTCAGGGATCGCACGTTGAGAATGATGCATGTCAGGGTTTCAGCGGTGCGTGCATGAGGCAGGCCTTTGGCGGCAGTAGGAGCTTTGTCGATGGTGAAGGATCTGCGGCAAATGTCCGTGGATGGTGTTCGGCGAGGATCTAGCGCAGTCGGTGTGTCTCCAGGGATTGAGTGCTTGTAGGGTGGCTGAGTCGTAGCGGTGAGGCCTCGGAGAACCAGGGTTCCTGGCGCTGGTCGCAGTCGGGTCACGGACCGGCGCTGACCGGCACGGGAGCGTGGCTGTGTCGGGGGTGGGGCCGCAGGGGTGCACCGGTGGGAAAAGAGTACACAGTAGAAAACAATTTAAACAACACACAATGGACCAGGCAGAATAAGATTAAATGACAAAAAGAGGGGTTCACTATACAAAAACGTACTGGCAGGCAAAACGGAAGAACACCTGAGGCACACTGCAGGCGCAAACTCTGCTGTGGAGGGGCTCAGAGCCGGAGCGGCGTGACTGCTAGCCGGAGCTGCTGGGGAATGATGGCCTGGACCAGAGGTCAAGGCATCAAGCTCGCTCCCCCGCAGCGGTCCGCATTAAGTAGGGGAGGGTGGTGGGACCAGCGGTAGGGTGGCGGGATCTTGGCTGTGTCAGGGGGCGAGGCCACAGGGGCGCAGCGGCGGGAAAAGAGTACGTAGTACACAGTAGAAAACAATTTAAGCAACACACAATGAACCAGGCAAAATAAGAATAAATGAAAAAAGAGGGGTTTACTATACAAAAACAGAACGGCAGGCAAATCGAAAGAGTACCTGGGGCGTGCTGCAGGCGCAAACTCTGCTGTGGAGGGGCTCCGAGCCAGAGCGATGCGACTGCTAGCCAGAGCTGCAACCGAAGATGCATCCAGGACTACCCTCAGACTCGAAATGCATGGAGACAAACATTTCAGAGCCGATACAACCTGCACCTAGGGATTCAGAGCTGAGTAGTTGTTCGCTGCCAAGACCCTGAAGCATGTAGAGCTGAGATCAAGCTCAATTCGTTTTGAATGGCAACTCTCTTCAGTTCCAACACAGCTGCCTTCAACTACTGCTTCCTCTGCCACTTCTGATCACTACATACAGCCAATCCTTGAACGCCTGCAGGAACACCTTGATTCTCCATTCATATTCAGCCAGGCACTGAACCACCACAGTGCCAAAGGCCTTTGCTCTCATGAGAGGAATTGAGGAGGCCTTCAACCTCTAGTGGTTCTTGCTCCTAAAAAGCCCAAAAGGCATGACAGAGCTACCTCTCCACTACCTCCTGCTCATCCGCCTCCTTCTTCACCTTCCCCTGTTTCTCCTGTGTTGCCTTTGGAGTCTCAACAACACTTACCTTGGGGTTCCTCACACTTGGGGATCGTGGACAGTCTTAGACTCTCTTGTTACCCAATGACCCACAGAGCCCAGACCCCTGGGATTGCCATAATATAGAACCCCCCCCCCCACAGATACATACCTATACCCAGGCCTGTACCCTGCTAAACCCTCTCCTCCATACAATGTTACTTCATACCATGAGGATTCTTAGATCTGGGGGTCTCTAGTTGGCAGAGGTAGGTACCACTGTCCAAATAGGGACCCTTGCTTCTAGTCAGGGTAAGGAGGATATACTCTTTAGATAACCCCTGCTCACCCCCTTGGTAGATTGGCACGAGCAGTCAGGCTTATCAAAGGCAATGTGAAAAGTATTTATACCAACACTCACAGTAACACAGTGAAAACACCACACACTGACTCCACAACAGTTTAGAAAAATGAAGGTATTTAATCTAAACTAAACAAGACCAAAATGACAAAAATCCAACATACACAGTTCAAGAATATGGTTTCAAAAGAGTTCTTAAAGTTGCCTTAAAATAATCCACAGTTGCGTCACGTTTTAGCCAACAGTACCTTTAGATACGACGAAAGCTTCAAGTGAAAAGCTGTAGCGGTGAAAAACAAGTGATGCGTCACTCCTGAGACCCTGGGGAGGCGATGCGTCAACCCCGCTCGATGTAGCGGGCGTGTTGCAGTGACTCCGGTTTGCAAGGGGAGGGATGCGATACCTTGCGTGGATTCCGGTGCACAGGTTTTGGTTGAAGCGTCTCACAAAAGGTACGATGCGACGATTTTCAGGGAGGCGACGATCTTTGGTGTGGCGAAGATGCGCGGCTCAGCGTCGATCTTCTCCCCTCGCAGCCCCCCGATGCGATGTCTCTGCGACGACTCTCGCAGCGACGTGATGCGGTCCGCAAGCAAGCGGTGTGACGATCTCACCCAGTGACGACAGGCTCTGCAACGATACTCGCAGCGATGGTAATCTTCCCGCGTCGGCCTGGTGCGTCCCGCAAACGAAGGATGCAACGACTCTGGCAGCGGCAACAGGGGCTGCGACGATCTTGGCCTTCGTAGCGGCGGGAATTTCCTTGCACTGACGGGGATGCTCTCCGCATGCGAGCGATGCGATAAAACTTGCAGAAAGACTTTAAAATCTTGGTTTCCAGCTTCCCAACACAGGTACAACTTCCAGATGCACCACAGCTGGCCCAAGCCCTCTAGAAAGGACAGAACTCTCTCAGCAGAGTTCAGGGAAGCTGGGGGTGAAGTCCTTTTGTTCCTGGGACTTCTTAACAGGGAGTCAGCTCTTGTCAGGCCCTTGGAGATTCCTTTAAGCAAGGGGACACACCACAAAGCAAAGTCATTGCCCTCTCCTTGGCTGCAAAGCAACTGCAGGTCAGTCCAGCAAAGCAACAGCAGGACAGGCTTCCTTCTTCAGTCTTCCAGCTTTCTCCTTGGCAGAGGTTCCTTCTTGATTCCAGGATGATCTAATTTTCTGTAGTCAAGGGTCCTGTACTTCTACCCCTAAAAGTCTTTCTTCCTTTTGTGCAGGAGGGCTCGGAGCCCATTCTGAACCAGATCTGGGTGTTCACTGAGCACTTTGTTTTCCTGGCTTCTCCTTTCCTTTCAGAGAGAGGGGCAGGGCTGTCAGCTGCCCAGCAAGAGGTGAAGCCAGCATTGTGGGAGGCAGGCGCAGCCCTATTCAGGCCCAGGTGCCATCCCCTCCCACCACTCAAGATGCAGATGCAGTCATTCAGCCTAGAGCTGACCCAGTCAGCCTCCTGGGGCTCACCAGCCCCTGTCCCTCTCAAACCAGACAGTCAATTCACAAACAGGCCAAGTCACATAGAAAGGTCAGACAAGAGAACAGCAACTTTCTAAAAGTGCTGTTCTCAAACACAGGATTCAAAAACCACCTTTCCTAAAAGATGTGATATTAAATTCTGAGTTCAGGGATACCTATGGGAAGATATGCTGGTAGCCACTGTAGCCAGCATTCCCCGTGATAGCCTATGGGCAAGGTAGCCTTATAATAGTGAAAAACGAAAATGGCTGTCATGCACTACCAAAGCATGTCACCTGCACTAGTACATGTTCGACCTTTCACATACACTGCACTCTGCCCAAGGGGGCACTTTGGCCCTTCCATAGGGGTGAGTAATGTGCACAGAAAGGGAAGGGTTAGGCCTGGTCAGTGGGGACACTGACCAGTAGGACATGGCAGTTCACAGACTGCACACAGGCACTGCGATGGCAGGCCTGAGACAACATTTTAGGGTTACTCATGTGGGTGGCACAATCAGTGCTGCAGGCCCACTGGTAGCATTTAAATCACCAGCCCTGGCACACCTAGTGCACTTTACTAGGTAATACAAATATGCCAATCATGGATAACCAATTACAGTAACAATTTACACAGCAAGCACTTGCACTTTGACACTGATCAGCAGTGGCAAAGTGCCCAAAGCATCTAAACCAGCAAAGACGAATTAGAGCACAGCGCCCAAAAATACAGGAGGCAGAGGCAAAAAGACAGGGGAAAGTACACCAAAAATGCCAGGTCTAACAAGGATCTACACGGAACTGCCACTTTCCACATTGTAGAGTCCATGTGGAACAAGAGTAGGATGATTTCCTTGTGAAAATCCTTTCCTCTAGCCAGTGGTCCCACCAATACCTCCACATGCTCAAGGGGGTTCTCAAATGTGGCATAGAGATATTCAAAGAGCTGGCTAATGCAAAAGTTATCACACCTAGAGTAGAGAGGAAGTTTACCTCCTCCCCCAGAGACCCTCCATACATTTATGGACAATTGCCCCCTGATTCTCTGGTGGTTCATTCATCCAGGAAATGTGCTAACACTGACACTCAAGGCATTGATGATGTGCCCCCTTCTGACTGGGAGAGCAGGAAGATAGATGCTGGGGTTAGTTAGTGGCAGTGCAGCCGGCGACACATTGGTGACTCCCCAATTCCATTGGCTTACTATCCCGGTACCACCGCGCCTAATGGAATCAGATCGCAAACTTGGTAGAACATCTCCCAGAACAGTACCTGCAAGAAGGGGGGCTAGTAGTTGGTAGCAGAAGGAAAGGTTATTTCCAATACCAATATCTGCTGTGCTCTGGACACCGCAGATACAGCCACTCACTGCATTAACACAAGCATCCTCTTGCGCTGCCATGCATGGCTGCTCATTATGGGGTTTAAGCTGAGGTCCTGCAGCACCTACCTAATATCCCATTTGCCTCTCAGATCAACAAGATGCTTGAATAAATAAAGGAAGATACTGATATGGCCAAGGCCATGGTCACCCACCGAACACTGCCTCCCTGAGGTTCCTTTCAGCACACATAGTTTTGTGGTATATCCAAGACCCCTGCTCCAGAAACCTCTTGCACCTTCACTAGACCAATGCAACAATCCCCCTTGCTGGGTTACTTCAGTGGTGGATGCGGGGGGAACAATGGCAAGAGTAGAGGCAAGGGTCCAGCCCCAAATGGACTGCCCCCCCTCCCCCAAAACAGTGATGCTCTCGATTTTCTCCCGATAACACAACACCTGTCAGGGGAAGATTACAGGGGTTTCTACCTGGCTGGTCAGTAATCACTAGAGACCGTTTGGCTCTAGATGTCATACAGGAGGGATATTGTCTGGAACTCACACAAACACCACCCAAAAAAAAAACCTTTACAACACAAACTATCCAAAGAACATTTGCAACTTCTTCATGAGGAAATCTCAGGCCTCTCATGACATTTTGGCAGAGCTGTTTTACAGGGTGAATCTTTAGGATGTCGTACCATTACTGCAGAAAGGCAACCTCATGACTGCCCTAGATCTGAAGGATGCCTACTTCCACATTCCCATCCACCAAGCACATCAGAGATACCCATGGTTTGTGGTAAGTGTGCTTCACTATCAATTACCAGTGCTCCCCTTGGGGGTTACCACAGCTCCCAGGGTTTACCAAATGCCTTGCCATGGTGACAGTTCATCTCAGGGGGAGCGGCATCTATGTTTCCTTACCTTGATGACCGGCTGATCAAGAGCGCCATGCAGCAACTCTGCCTATCGCACGCCCAAACCGCAATACACACCTTACCCAGTCTGACCTTCACCATCAATCTGGCCAAATCCTATCTCCACCCCTTCAAGTAAAGTCTTTCTTTGGGGCCGTGCTATATGTGCATGTGGGAAAGGGTTAACCAGTCCAGCAAGAATACAAGCCTTCTGAAAGATGCTGCCTCTTTTTCAGCCAGATCGTCAGCTGGCAGTCAGAGCTATGATGTGTTAATCAGGCATGATTGTCTCTTGCATAGCTATAGTCCCTCATGCCAGGCTTCACATGAGCCTAGTGGCACAGTGGTCTCAAGCCGTGGGTCATCTAGAGGGCCTAGTGTTGGTTTGGGGCCGCACACATCACTCTCTGCAGTGGTGGAACGCAAACAACCTGCTATGGGCAGCCCCTCCTAGACCCACTTCTTCAAAAGACCTTCACCACGGACACCTCAATCACCCGTTGGGGAGCCTCTCTCTATCATCTGACTGTTCTGGGTCAGTGGACCCCTGCCTAACAAACTTTTCACATCAGTCACCTGGAGCTGCTGTCCGTTCAGATCACTGTCTGTGCTTTTCACCATCCCATCCAAGGCAAAACAGTCCTGTTATGCACGGATAACATGGCTGCCATGTTCTACTTACCGAAACAAGGGGGCACATATTTAGCACAGCGGTCCAGTGTACCCCAGAGCATCTGGTGGTGGGCTATACATCACAGAGTATATCTACTCATTCAACACATTTCTGGGGGATAAAGCAATATGGCGGGCCTGCTTAGCAAGTCAACGTATGATCTGCTGTGGGTTTGGTATGTACAGGTGAGAGGCGCTCAAACAGTGCGGGTGGAGTATGGTAATGGAAGGTGATCAGATAAGACGGTGCAGGCAGTATAGAGGAAAACCCTATAACCTCTAACTAATATTAAGGCGTGGGGTGCCTGAACATTATAGAACATACAAACAGTTACTGTGCACACGTCAGGTAAATAAATCGGTATACATGTACTGCAGGACAAACGAGAATGAAGCTGTTGGTTTGATGAAAGCTTTATGTAATTCTCTTTGGGAAATATACAGACGCCAGCCGACACGTGTTTCATCAAGCAGGACGAAGCCTGTGAATCATCAGGGCTGTGAGTGGTGTGATGAGTAAATACTGGTAGGGTAGAGTAAACGTATTGTGCTTGGTAGTCAGCGTACTTGGTGTACCGGGAAATGTTGTCTTTAAAGGAACAGTCGGGTACGACTGCGGGCGGTGACCTGAAATGCAGGGTAGCGTTGTCGCTCAGTGAAGGGTGTAGTACTGTAGCGACAAGGCTACCCTGCATTTCAGGTCACCGCCCGCAGTCGTACCCGACTGTTCCTTTAAAGACAACATTTCCCGGTACACCAAGTACGCTGACTACCAAGCACAATACGTTTACTCTACCCTACCAGTATTTACTCATCACGCCACTCACAGCCCTGATGATTCACAGGCTTCGTCCTGCTTTATGAAACACGTGTCGGCTGGCGTCTGTATATTTCCCAAAGAGAATTACATAAAGCTTTCATCAAACCAACAGCTTCATTCTCGTTTGTCCTGCAGTACATGTATACCGGTTTATTTACCTGACGTGTGCACAGTAACTGTTTGTCTGCTTAGCAAGTCACACCAACAAGTTCACGAATGGGAACTCTAACCTCAGACCATACTCCCGTAATTTCAGCACTGGGGGTTCCTGCAGACAGATCTCTTTGCCGCCGCCAAAAATGCCAAATGCCAAAACTTCACCCCGAGACTACCACAACCACAGTCCATGGGCAATGCACTATGAATGAGTTGGTATTGGATATTTTCCTACCCTTTTCCACCGTTCTCACTTCTTCCATATAAGGCAAGGAGGCTCAGACAGACATTCCTCATGCTCATCTTAATGGCACTAACCAGGGCACAGCATCCATGGTATTCCACAATGCTAGAACTCGCTCTAGTTCCACACAAGAAGCTCCCCAACATGCTGGATCTTCTCACACAAAACCATGGTACTCATAGACACCTCAACCCTCAGCAGCTCAACCTTGTGGTAGAATATGGTTACTGAGGTCTTACAGTTTGGTTACCTTAACCTACCAGAATAATATCTAATCATTTCTTTATTGTATATGGTTATTTAAAACCTTTACAACTGTGCAAGAAAAGACAATCCATATAAAAAAAAAATAGACTGATCATTGGTGATAAAAACACATTTGAGATAAATACGTAAAATACCAAGCTAATGTTCAAGGGCCTTCTGGTACTAACTGTATTATAATTACATTTAATGAGTCTGAGAGGGAACAGAACCATTGTCATCAGTCGACATGGGAAAACAGTCCATGTTAAGAATTGACAGTATATAGTATAAAACACAAATATGTGCATAAAATTCCAATAGTTTTCAAAAGCCTTCACAGGATAGCAGCATTATTTATATCTAACAGTTCTGTAAGGGAGCCTGGGCGTGGATGTAGCAGCTAGTTGTTTGTCAGGATGTACTTCTTGGGTGGCCACCTAGGGACCTGAACCTTTTGTATGCAAGATGGATACATTCGTCAGGTGGATGTTTAAGACTGTATTTTCTGGGCTTGGCAGGGCTATAATGCTCTGTCGACAGGTTCAGCTTCACATTTTCTTCCATTTTGTCCCTAGGTTTGATTTACTTAAGTCCACCATCACTGGGCAGATGCACAGTACATGCTTCAAGGATACATCGGACATGCTGCAGCCCGTGCGCTTGGTTTCTTCTGTTAAACGGCTCTAGCGGGCTAAATACCTATGATATCCATATATTTCGGTCTACCTCTTTTGGATTGTATGGAAATTACTGAAAGTATAAATTCTACCTCAACATCCTAATGTCTAATAACTGTGTACTGTGAAGTGCTCTGGTGCCTTCGTGGATCATTCTTTGTTGTCTACTAGTCACATATGCTATCCATATAAAACTATATACCTCTTTTGTACTGAATACCGAATACCAAATGTTTGTATACTACATCAACCATCTAATGTTTAATAATTGTATATTGTAAGGTGCTCTGATACCCTCGTGGGTCACATTTGCGATATGTAAGTTTTTATAAACAAAATAAATAAAGGCTTCAAAAAAATCCACTCACTAAGTTTTAGAGCCATGAATCTTAGTTTTAAGTTCAGAGTGTATGTACAAACAAGATATGAGGATAGGGAGGCCAGCTGGAATGAATTAATAACTGCTCATGCATGCTTGCTTATAGCTAGGGTTGCTCTGGCTGCGTGATAGGAACAAAGATGGATATGTTTTCTTAATACTTAATTTCAAAAACGGGGATTTAGGTCCCACAATTAGTTCGCGGACAGTTGCTGCCCACAATCATTTAAAAACATATGGTGTGACCTAGCTGGCCCACTTGAGCTAATGTCGGCCCACAACTAGGCCTGGGCGTAGTTCGCTTCGTGGAACTCCGGAAGTTACAAAAAAACTCTGCAAAGTTCCGTTAGTGTTTGAGTGCAGTGCGGACTGTAGTTTGTGCTGGTATTTCTGCCGCTCGGGTAGAAATTCTACCCAAGTGCCAGCTCGCGCTCGCAAACTTACTGTTTTTGATTGCGAACTTACCATTCGCGAGCGGGGAAAACACTTTGCTGCACATCGTGAAAAAATCACTCTTTTACTTTGGAAGAGCCTTTCTTCCTTGGTATATTAGGATAGAGTGGCTCTAAGAACCAATTCAAAATTCCTCCTTTATTTAGTTTCTAGCTTCCACTTTAACCAGACAATTGAGCTGCCAATCTTCTTTCCACACCCACAGACTGTAACAGAACATGCTCTGCACACTCTAGATGTCAAAAGCGTGTTAATGATTTATATAGACAGGACACGATCTTTCCATAAGAAAGAACAGCTATTTGTGTTCTACACCAAGCCACATAAAGGACATGCTCTTTCCAAGACAAGTATTGCACATTGTCTGGTCAAGTGCATACAGACTTGTTATGCCAAAGCTAAAAGAACCCTACCTGTCCTTCCCAGACCTTATTCCACACAGAAGATAGGGGCTTCTATGGCTTTCTTGGCTAATATTCAAAGAGCGAACAAAGGATCCTGCCTCCCCAAGATGTATTTGAATTGCTATTTCGTCATTCAATAGTGTCATACTTCAAACAAACACAATTCCTATGAAGATCTCTGTATATATATATATATATATATATATATATATATATATATATATATATAAAGTTTCATTTATTAAGACAAAATTCATTATCACAACTCAATTAGATGTAATTTTTTTAGTTACAATTATTCTTATTTTATACAAAACAAATCACAAAATATAGAATACTATTTCATCACCGTCTCCCCTTATTACACACAGCCACCCCTCTTCTTAAAGGAAACAAATTCATTCATACCTCATACGTCCCAGTTCATACCATACCATAGCATTTTTTTAGACATATGTACATCAACAGTGTCCAACAGAAGCTGTTTTGTTTTTCAAATTGACAAAAACATCATATCCTAATCAAGTTTTTATATATTTAATATTTTCTCCAAATGTAGATATCAATATTTTTTCGCTCTTAATAACCAAGACAGTGCTAAAAATTAACTACTTGTAACCCCTTCAAAATGCACGATTGATCCCTAATATCAATCCTCTATATAAAAGACTACTTTTGTTGTCAAAACATGTTCCAACAGTCTGACCGAACAGGGTGGCACATGGGTGACATTTGGGTAAACATTGCCATAAATGTGAGGTTTCAAATGTTCAATGTTCCGTATCACGATATTCCTCAGGACCGTTTCCTAATAGAGAGCCCTCCAACAGTATGCTTTCGGAAAGAAAATGGCAAACAATCCTTTTCGGGAGGCAGGGTCTTTTGGTCCTACTTTGGTTATTCTCCTATTCCAATCCCCATAATCTAATCAGGGGCACTTTACTTCCTTAATAGTTTTTTGGGTAATTTAACACTAGCTGACATATGTAAAGCTGCTACCTGGTCCATCCCTCGTACTTTTTCCAAAGGCTAATGTGAGGATGTCCTGGCCAGGCTGCAAGCTAGAGCTGGTCAGGCTGTCCTACCTATACTGTTTTAGTCTTCTGCAACGCCTTTAGGCTAGTCCACCACTTTAGGGAATACTGCTGTACAGCGCATGTACAGCATGTGTATCTACAAGCTACACATGCCCTGAACGGAAAATGTTACCCACTAAGCAGGTCTACGTGGCATGTAGTGCTGTAGATACACATGCACCCACTCTCCTTCCCGGTTGTCGGAGTTAGTTGCAGATATTAATTTTTTCTCTTATCTTTATTTTCCTTGCTCTGCATGGTCATCTTTACTATATTCTCTATATTCCATCTGTAATCTCACCCTCGGTGTGGGAAAAAACAATCTAACAATGGCACTGATGCCCATGCGCAGTACTGCCAATAGGTTGAGTCACTAGGTCTCCGGACTCGAAAATACTTCTTCCAAAGCAAAACAAGTTGTACACGTCCAAACCCAACAATAAGCGGTGAATATATGCACAGCATGTGAATCTACATACCAAAAACGATGCTCACAGGGTATGTAACATTTTTGTTTTATCTTTCCCGCTAATCTACGCTCTTTGCTTCTTGTTGACATCCCTTGCTCTCATTGCTTGTTGCCCCCATGGCTTGTTGCCCTTGTCCCTCCTTGGTATGTTATGTTATGTTAAATCGGTCTTCTATAGCGCACGACTACTCCGATAGAGTGTCCCGGCGCTTTTATTAGCAACCAGAAAAAGACAAACACAGCACAACAAAAATAGGACCACATCAGAAGGAATAAAAAAAGATCCAGCAATCCTTCTCCCACTCCTTTGCCAGTTGCCTCGTTCATCCAGCCCACCCCAGTGCTTGTTGCCCCATCCCTTCCACCCCATTGCTTGTGCTAGGGTACTCATGTCAAAATGGATGGGTTTGAGCAGAAGGAATACTTTTCCTGGTCATATAACAGAATGAGGGCAGATTCTGGTTCAGGTACGACTATCATTCTATATCATAGGAGGCGGGACAGGTTCCAACTATGGCAGAATTTGGTTCTGAAATGTAAACACATTGAATAAAAAAAGCTTAGGTAATGATTTGCTCTTCAACCTACGAGATTGTACGGGTTTCAACTTTTCACATGGTAAAAATTAGATTAGTCTAATTTTCACTTTGAGTACCACCAGATGTTCTGGATTGCTGTTACACAGAACTAGGGAGCTCAATACTGGTCTTGTTCTACAGAGAAGGAATGGTGGGAGATTGCGCGTGTGTGTTTGTGTGTGTGCCCAAGTGCTCACTCTCCTGCTAAAGCCCACTTCTAATGTGCAGTCATGCAGTGGACTTCTGATACTTGCACGCTAAACCTGTCAGGTAAGATAAGCATTTGAAATGGCAATACGTTTCACCCATGCAAGATCTATTCTCGTTGACTAGCGTCGTAGGGCTTTTTTTTAGGTTTAAATTTGTTTATTGATTGCGGCATCAAGCAAAACTGAAATCAATAAAATCTCTGACAAAGCATCAACATTCAGCTAACATCAGTGCTATTGGGAACGCTTTTATTTTAGTATACAAAAAAAAGAAACTCAACCCCCACCCCAATATTGCCACCCTAAACCCTCCCTGCCCAGGTGCTCATTGATACCTATGTTACTGTATGTGAGAGGTTCTAAAGTTCAGAAGGGACTCTGTCACAGAAGCATATTTATAGATTAGTCAAGCGTTTCAGTTTTAGATACCTAGGGCAGGTGAGTTCTGTGAATTCTTGCGATAGAAGTGGGATGAATGGCTGCCAAGCCACCCCAAATGTATCTACTTGGGATTTTAAAGTGTTTTTAACTTTTTCCATCCCCAGGAGGTGCCAGATTCGATGTAGCCGCCCCAGTTTTGTAGGAAGCCTGTCAGTGCCCCAGAGGGCTGGGATTGCTTGATGAGCCGCAATGTGCCTGCCTCTCCTAGACGTTACGGGAACAGTTAGCAGATTGGGCAGGCCCAATAGTACATAAGCTGGGAACCAAAGGAGTTGGATGTCAAGGTGGCGATCTATCTCAGACAGCACGTCTTCTCAGAATTGGGTCAAGTAGGGGCACTCCCACAGGATGTGTACAAGTGTCCCCTGCACGTCGTTGCATTGCCAGCACCTGTCGCTGCACTGTGAATTCGCTCTGTGGGGTCGGGTCAAGTACCAATAGGTGACTATCTTTGTTGATGTTTCTGTGCTGGCTACATTAGTAGCTGTGTGCCTTAGTCAGTGAAAAATGTCCCGAAGGGAAAGCTCCTGCCCTAGTTCCCTCTCCCATCTCAGTTGTGCATCGGATCTAAAGTCGAAGGCCTTGTCAATGAGCAATTTATATAGATCCAACACTAAATGTCTGTCTGTGTCTTTGCTTAATAGGCCTTTCTCGTAAGTAGTCAAGCGATGCTGAGCTGCCTGTCTCATCGCGGGATGCATCAGCCAGTGTCTAATGTGGACATACCGGAATCTCTCCTTCTCAGGTATGTCATTGTCTCACCTTAGATCATTAAAGTGAAGGGACCCCTCTATGTCGAAGAAATGTCCTATCGATCTGCATCCCTGCTTCGTCCATTCCTGGAAGGCTGCTATGTTCAACTCTGGGGAGAAGCACAGGTTTTCCACCACTGGGTTAAGCGGTGAGGGGAAGGTCGAGAAGCCCTCCCTGACTGCCACTGAGTCCCAGACTCCAAGGGTGGGCTCAGTTATCGCAGAGAGATAAAGGATGGGGCGCGGTGAGCCTTTTTTAAAAAGGGAACCTTCCACAGAGATGTTCTGGGTAGCACCTCATCCATAAAAAGCCAACTTTTCTCTGACTCTGAGGGTGCCCATTCCACCCAAAAACCTAGCTTGCACTGCCTGGAAGTTCTGTAGAATGCATGGGACACCCATTCCCTCTTTCCCTGGGGTCTGCCAGGTAAGTTCCTGTCACATTCGTGAGCGCTGATATGAATTTTTGTAGAGTGTGAAGTGGCCCAGAAGGTGGCCAGAGCGGTAAGCGTCATGAATATATAAAGGATCCTAGGGAGGACCGACATTTTCAGTGTTGCGATCCTTCCGATTCATGATAGGGGACAAGCTTTCCACCGGGCTAGGTCTGTATGGACTTTGCTAACTAGCACGCCCTGTGACAACGAAAAGCCCAATGCTTGTGATTTTGCTAGGTTGATTTGGAATCCTGAGACCTCCCCAAACCTCCAGACCTCCTTCAAAAACTCCGGTAGTGAGTCCAGTGGGCCATCGAGCGAGATGATAACATCATCTTTCTATAGAGTAATTAGATGTTCCTCTCCGCCAAAGTATATGGCAGTAATTTTTGGGTTCT
This sequence comes from Lissotriton vulgaris, assembly GCF_964263255.1. Lineage (NCBI taxonomy): Eukaryota > Metazoa > Chordata > Amphibia > Caudata > Salamandridae > Lissotriton > Lissotriton vulgaris. The sequence goes on along the minus strand of NC_141685.1, from coordinate 669,194,550 downwards.
CTCTGACTCGCTGCACAAATGGCTCCATATAGAGCGCAAATAACTATGGGGAATGGGGACACCCCTGTCTCGTCTCACGCTTTATGGGGAAGTGCCCAGATCTCCTCCCATTGACTCCAACAGTCACCCATGGTCTTTTGTACCCACTAAGCGCCCAGGTCCTATACCGGTCTCCCAGCCCAAATCTTTTCAGTACCTCATCTAGGTACGGCCAGTGGACTCTGTCAAAATCTTTCTCCGCATCTATGGAGAAAAGCATCGTATCTCGCTGGAAACGAGATGCCTTGTCAATAAATTGGAGAAATCTTGTTGTGTTATCTGAGCTCTGCCTGCCTGGTGTGAATCCAGCCTGGTCTAGGCTCACCAGTACCAGCATGTAAGTGGATAGGCATGTGGCAAAAATGCTTGTAAATAATTTTGCGTCTACGTTCAGGCGAGATTTTGGTCTATATGATGCACACAGCGGTTTGTCTTTCCCTGGTTTAGCTATCACCACTATCGGGGCTTCTTTAATGGAGAGGGGGATTGTCCCTACTTCTGAAATCTCGATGAAAACTCTGGTAAGGAGAGGGGCCAATATATTACAAAAGGTTTTATATAAAGGGGCCGAAAAGTCATCTGGACCCGGGGATTTATTTGCTTTCAGTCTTGATATTGCTGTAATTACCTCCTGTATTCTGATGGGGCTATCTAAGCTCGCTGCTTGCTCTTCTGTCAGGCTAGTAACGTTTCCTAAGTAACTAAGGATCGCATAGGTTGGGAGGGCTTGTGCAGAGTATAATGCTTTATAAAAGTCTCCAGATCTTTCGGTCACCGATTTGTCTCCCGTAATCTCTGACTCATCGTCTGTCAGTAAGACCTCAACTGTGTTAGATTGTCTTTGGCCCCTGAGTTTGTTTGTCAACATTCTCCCAGGCTTATTGCCTCCGGCATAAAAGGCTTGTTTGGTGCAGAGTAGGGAGTACTCCACTCTGTCCAAATTGAGTCCAGCTAATTGTTTCCTAGTTGCCTCTAGCTGGCACCAAACTCTGGGGGCCCTGGTTTTATGATGGATGTGCTCTAGCTCGCGTGTTTGTTGCTGTAACTGGCCATGCTTTTTCCGGCTCTCTTTGTGATCTGCAGTTGAGATCGTGATCAACTCCCCCCCTAAGCACTGTCTTCATGGCATCCCAGATTGTTGCCATCGAGGTATCCTGAGTGTCATTAAGCTCTAGGTACTGGTGAATTGCACTCTCTAGAAGTTTTAATATTTCTAGTCAACTATGTAAGGTCTCCCGCAGTCTCCACGAACCATGTCTACGCTCATGGATGGGGAGTGCTAAATCTTGTAGGACCGCTGAGTGGTCCGATAAGGATCTAGGTACAATATCAACTGCTTTCATCACTGCCAGAACCTCCTCAGATCCAAGGAAATGATCTAGCCTTGTGTAGGATTTGTGTGTGGGAGTAGTATGTGTAATCTCTAGTGTTTGGATGCTTAGGACACCAAACATCTCTTAATCCCACCTCGTGCAATTTGTGGGAAACTCCCCTCTTGCCCCCTGTCTCTGTGTTCAGCGGTGGGCTGCATTGTTGAAAAGTAATTTTAAATTGCCCCCCAAAACCACCCATCTGTCCGGTACGGGTAAAATATCGACTGCTGCTTCCTGTAAGAATCTATCCTACTCCTCATTAGGGACGTAGACTGACCCTAGAACAATCGTGTGTTGGCCAAAGTGAGATCTGTAGCCCAAGAGTCCCATCCCACCTATTTCCACCACCTATGATTCAACCTTCCCCTTGAAGGATCGTGCAAACAGGATTGCCACTCCAGCCCTTTTATGCGTTAGTGAGGAGAAGAATTGGTGTGGGAAGGCTCGGGATCTCATCTTGGTCCAGTCCTTACCTAGTAGGTGCGTCTCCTGTAGGAGGCAAACCTCAGCTTGGGACTGCTCTAGATATGCCAGGACCGCCCGCCTCTTAATGGGGTTATTTAAGCCTTTGACATCCAGGGTCAGTATATTAAAAGTATGTGGTATGTGGTTTGGGTGACATCAGAACAACATAATTTCTTTCTCTCTCTCTCTGCCCATCTCTTTCTTGCCTTTCCCACTCACCTCCCTATAAGGAGCCCTCCACTTCTTGGATGAGTTGATGTGTAACATTCTTTTGTCTCGTGAGCCCCCATTAATAAACCCCAAAACTAGAACAAGATCAACTGAGACCCATAGTCGCTGAATCAAAGAGGAAAACCACAGTCTGGAAGTGTCTCTGCATGAGAATATGGCCATGTTCGCTCACTCTCTTTCCGTCCCCCGCCCCCTGAGTTTCCCCTGCCGCCCAGTATGTTCAAAACTCATCATTTCAAGCAGGGTCCCCGGAGACAGCATTCTCTGCCAGTTTGTCCAGCAGAGCTTTCTTCCTAAGTGCCATAGTTTCTCGGTCTGGACCGGACCTCCCTCTATTTCAATGGGACCTTTCTCCACCTCCAGTGGTTATTGCCACCCACGCCACCTGTTGCTTCCTCTTGGCGTGATTCTTCAGTAATGTCTATTTTAAGCAGTGCGCAGGCCTCCGACACAGAGCGTATCTGATGGAGTTGGTCTTGCCATTGAATAATTAAGTGGAAAGGGGTGACCCCAGGAGTAGGTGACTTTCTGCGTTCATAGAAAGCTTGTTACTGATCGAAACTCCTTACATTTCTGGAGCATTGAGGTTTCGAGGTCTTGGTATAGGTGAAGCGTCTGGTCTTGAACCGCACTGAGGTCATCTCCTTGTTTTCTTCTGGATACGTTCCTTTAGGGTGTAGTTAAGCACACAAGCCAGAATATCGAGAGCCCTCGTGGATCCAGGTCCCCAGCGACCAACTCTGTGTCCTGTCTTAGCGAATCTTAGAGGCAGGGATATCTCCTAGGATATGGGCGATGAGCTCTGTGACGTAGGGCACAATGTCTCAGTCCTACGCCTCTCTTGGGGCTCCCCGTATGCGGATGTGGTTGCATCTGGAGTGATTTTCTAGGTCCTCCATGTGTACTTGTAGGTCAAGATGTTGGTTGCGGTGATGAGTTACTTGTTGTTGTAGTTGTTGTATCTCTTCGTCCCTGGAGCTCTCGCGCCCCTCAATAGCATCCACTTGGTCCCCAATATCTGTTCCTCCTCACGTATTAATTGTAGGTCGCTGGACACGTCTCATTCACTGCTAGAAGGTGCTCCCTCCGTCCTGAGAACAGTGATTCCAACTATGGACGCGTGACCGGGACTTCCATATCTTTCACCGCCGGCGAGGCGCTCTCCTTGGGGGCATCTGGGAATCACATTCCTGGGAGCCGAATTTTAAGCTACAAGTCTTTAATGGTGCCCCCATCTTGTTTCTCGCAGAGGCCATGTTGTCTCAATTGTCCTGGGGGTTCCTGCATTTCCTCACGGGATTGCCTTGCTTCTGGGGTCAGAGCTGAGCTTGGTACCCATGGGCCAGTAGTGTGCAGAGAGTGCTCGCAGAGGGCCCGGGTTCAGCGAGGTCGTCTTCACCTGTAATGCAGCCGGTAGCAGCTCCGTTTGTCCTTCCCCTCCAATCTCTTGCTGGAATGAAACTTGACCTCCCATTCGTGTTCAGGCTTCTAGGCCGCTCTTCTCCTGCTCAGGTGAGATTCGGCAGGGCGGTATTCAGTGTGCTCTCTTTCACCCCTAGGCACTATCTTGTTAGCCACAGGCCTTAGCATCTCCTCCTCCTGTGTGGCTTCTGCCCTGGTCCCGTAGGCCTCTCTCCAGGGGTCCAGGTTCGGCTTCTCTCCCAATCTCTCTTCCCGTCCATGTTGTGCTCCTGCGTCACATGCACCAGGGCGCTGCTGCATTCCTTGAGTGGGCCACCTCCCGGGACCTCCTGAGATCGTGGGTGGTTTCAGGCCCAGTAGCCACGGGGTCTCCATCCAGGAGTTCACCTCCTCAGTTTCGGCTAGGCATTGGCCTCCTAAAGCACTGCAGATGGCCCATCCCTGTCTGGGTCTGTGCAACGCTTGCCGAATGACTTGAAGTCTCGTTCATGCTTCGGCCGCTCTGGGCAGCACCCGTGCCCCGCCGATCTATCTGCGGCTAATTTTCCCCCTCGATCCAGTAGGGCCAGGCCCTCCTCTGGTCGCCTCCACCCAGCACCACTGGGCCCAGCCAGTGCACTCACCGGCAGTCTGTGTCTGTTCCGCTCCGGCCGGCATGTAGTTCGACGCTTAGGTGGTCCACTTCCAGCCATGGACCTCGGCTATGGGTCTCCGGCTGCTGCCACTGCGGGAGTTGTGTCAGCCCCTCCCGCAACTCTCACACACTTCGTCAGTGTCTCAGGAAATGTAGCTCCATCTCGGCCCCGACATAGCTCGCTCACCGGGTCCGCATGTCGCTGGCTCTCTGGGTCACCTCTGCCCTCTTCTTCTCAGGCACGAAGCCTCTCCGCAGCTTCAGCCTCTCGATGCTGCGCCACCTAGATTGTATCAGTAGGGCGGCAGGGGAGAATCCCTTGGGACGGGACGGAGAAACAGAATCCATGTCTCGCTCCGTCGCCATCTTTGCCACGCCCCGTAGTGCTTGTTTAAAAATTAACTTCAAACCATGCTGCACAGCAGCCGTACAGCTGTACAACACGGCTACCAAAACATTCAGAAAGCCGATAGATCTTGCATAGGCAAGACCTATTTGCTTTGCCAATGTTTGTTCTTTATGTTCTCGGTCCGATTCCCTTTGCTAGGTGTGGCAGTAGGCTATGATACAATATTCCTTTCACAATTGCCATTATAAGACATCAAGTAAGTAGATTTGCAAAGTGGCACTGCTATAACAAACAACAGTAATAGGTCTGGCCTTTGAGAGATCTTTACCTGTCTTGTCAGACTATTCAGTCTGATGCCCAGACATGGGTCCAGTGTTCACAGTGCCTCTGGAATCAAGCTATATCCATCTGGTGAGCTCTAATTGAGAGCAAAACCGGTCTTGGGTTGTTTGTGTTCCGGTTCTGGGATGAACTGACCTGGGAGTTTGGGCTAGACTGTTTCTATTGAAGCAGAGTCAGACTGATTTTTGTATGGCTGGGTCCAAACTGAGGTGGCAATGTGGGCAAAAAACAATTGACTGGCATGCCGCCCGGGGGATTGGCAATGGCTGAGATTAATTCAACTATTCCCTATATCTCCTTGCTGTTGTGTAGTTGACGCCTTAAGTGGCATGGCTAGACGTGTTATGCCGAGACATGGGCCCTGCACTAACTGTGCCACTGGAATCATGCTATGCCCAACTGATGAGTCCTATTTCGAGCGAAACCTCTCTTGGGTTGCTTGTGTTCCAGTTCAAGGAAGACCTAAACTAGCAGTTTGAGCTGAATAGTTTCTATTGTGGCAAAGTCAGACTAATTTACATATGGATGGACCCAAACTGAGGTGGCATAGTGGGGTAAAAACGATGGACTGGGATGCGACCCAGAACAATTCCTATGGCAGAAATTAATTGAATGAAGCATTCCATCCATCACCTTGTTTTTGCTATAGGTAAATTTTAAGGATATTACAGGCCACAATCAATTAATTATCTGTGTGCAGTTATCGGGCTTCGTTACACAGTAATCCCACTTGCTCAGCCCGTACACGGGTGCAGACATGATCAGATGTAACTAATGTAGTGCCTCTTAGCTCAGCTACGTAGAAACACATTTTGTTTTTATATTTCTTTATTGTTTTTAAGTGACAACAGCATCACAAAATTGTTACAGAACATACCCTCTTCCCTCACAACAGAGAAGCAAAAACTGGATGGTCCAAAATCAAAAAGTCCTGTACATGAAAGCAGGTTCGAAACCACTTTCAAAAGTAATCAACAAAACAAGACTGAGTGAAGGCCCAACTGTCTACATCAAACTTTTGACAGAAAGATGTTGGTCTAGGCAAGGGTTTTGTATTAACAGAGGACGCGCGCTGGGAAATAAAGCATGTCAGCAGAGGCTACTTTCAGCGTATCCTTTGTAAATTGCACTGTTACTTTAAAAAAAACTTTTATTTAATTGCTCATTGCACTGTTTGCCTACCTGCACATCTCAGACACCCTCTTTTGTCACCGCACGTTCTCCATTCCACTGCGGGTTTTCCCGTTTGTTGTGGAGGAAGCGGCGGTCAGTTGCACTTCCGGGTTAGAGGTGGGGGAGGCGGCTTTCTGCTCACAGAGAGTATAAATCTCAATACTTGACGCTTCGCGCAGCGGATGCGTGCTGGGAAATAGAGCCTGTCAGCAGAGGCTGTTTTCAGCGTATCCTTTTTAAATTGCACTTTTACTTTAAAAAAAACTTTTATTCAATTTCTCATTGCACTGTTCGCCTACCTCCATATCTCAGATGCCCTCTTTTGTCCCTGCACGCTCTTGAGTACACCGCGGGTTTTCCCGTTTGTTGTGGAGGGAGCAACGGTCAGTTGCACTTCCGGGTTAGAGGTGGGGGGAGGCGGCATTCTGCTCACAGAGAGTATAAATCTCCATGCTTGCCGCTTCGCGCAGCAGAGAAAGGTAAGCCAGACTTCGCCCGGCTTCGGCCCGCCGGGGCCAGGGGCCATAATCCCTGCTCTAATTTTAATGGTCCTGAAACTTATTCACAAAAATTTCTACATGTTCTTTGACCTAAGCCGCAACCAAACTGTAAGCCTCTTATACCAGGAAACTCTACTCCTAATTGTCAATGCTGTGTTTTTTCTTTTACCACACTACCCTGCAGGGAATCTACCCCCAGGAACCATAAACTGTCTCTCTTCTCTGCTAAAAATGATGCAGTCCTCTCGAATGAATTTGCCTTTTTTAGTATTAATTGTAGGTCACTTCCCAAACATAAGGAAGACATTCACGACCTCCTACTGAATACTCACCTGATGCCATTTTCCTCACGGAGACTTTGCTAAATGGGAGCTCGGGACCAGACATTACGATTGCTCTACCTCCTAAATACACGATCCTTAGAAAGGATCAAGTTGATAAAATTGGAGGGGGCATAACAATAATTTTCAAAGATGCTTACACCTGCAAATCAATCAATAAATCATGAAATTTGTAAAGCGCACTACTTACCCTGTGAGGGTCTCAAGGCGCTTGCTGCTACTGCTCAAAGAGCCAGGTCTTGAGTAGTGTCCTGAAGGTAAGTAGGTCTTGGGTCTGCCTTAGGAGGATGGGGAGGGTGTTCCAGGTCTTGGTGGGGAGGTAGGAGAACGATCTGCCACCGGCAGTCGCTCTTTGGATGCGGGGAACGAGGACGCGGTCAGCGGAGCGGAGCTGGCTGTTCGGGGTGTAGGAGGTGAGTCGTTTGTTGAGGTATGCTGGTCCGGTGTCGTGGAGTGCCTTGAGTGCGTGGGTGAGGAGCTTGAAGGTGATCCTCTTGTTGACGGGCAGCCAGTGCAGGTGTCTCAGGTGGGGTGTGATGTGGCTGTGTCGAGGGATGTTGAGGATCAGGCGGGCAGAGGCGTTCTGTATGCGTTGCAGTCGTTTCAGGAGTTTAGCCAGGGCTCCCTCGTAAAGGACGTTTCCGTAGTCCAGCCTGCTGCTGACTAGGACCTGGGTGACCGTTCTTCTTGTGTCGGTTGGGATCCACCTGTAGATTTTCTGGAGCATGCGGAAGGTGTTGAAGCAGGAGGATGAGACGGCGTTGACTTGCTTGGTCATGGAGAGTGTTGAGTCGAGGATAAACTCCAGGTTGCGTGCGTGGTCGGTGGGTGTTGTTGCTGCTCCCAGGGCGGTCGGCCACCAGGAATCATCCCAGGCTGAGGGGGTTTCACTCGTCTTGTCCGAGTTCAGTTTCACACGGCTGTTCTTCATCCATTTGGCGACGGCTTTCATTTCTTTGTGGAGGTTGGTTTTGGCAGTGAGGGGGTTCTTGGTGAGGGAGAGGATCAGCTGTGTATCGTCGGCGTAGAAGACGATGTTGAGGTTGTGCAGTCTGGCTACATGGGTGAGCGGGGCCATGTAGATGTTGAACAAAGTCAGGCTGAGGGATGATCCTTGGGATACCCTGCAGATGAGTTTGAAGGCCTCGGACCGGAAAGGTGGAGGAAGACACTCTAGGTTCTGCTGGAGAGGAAGGAGGTGGTCCATTCAAGAGCCTTGTCTCAGATACCTGCGTTGTGTAGGCATTTGCGTAGGGTGTGGTGGCAGACAGTGTCGAAGGCGGCTTATAGGTTAAGGAGGATGAGGGCCGTGGTTTCGCCTTTGTCCAGCAGGGCCCTGATGTCATCGGTGGCGGAGATGAGGGTAGTTTTGGTGCTGTGGTTGCTGCGGAATCCGCACTGGGATGGGTCCAGGATGTTGTTCTCCTCAAGGTAGCGGGTCAGCTGTTTCTTGACGGCTTTCTCGATGACCTTTGCCAGGAACGGGAACAGAGAAATGGGCCGGAAGGTCTTGAGGTCTCTTAGGTCCACCTTGGGTTTCTTGAGCAGGGCGTTGATCTTGTCCTGCTTCCAGCTCTCCGGGAAGGTCGCTGTCTCGAAGGAGATGTTGATGGCCTTGCGGAGATAGGGTGTGATGTTGGCGCTGGCTTTGTTGAAGATGTGCTGTGGGCATGGGTCTGACGGGGAGCCGGATGGTGTTCATGATCTTGATGGTGTCGTCGTCATTGATGTGGGTCCAGGTGAGCAGGGGGTTGCTGTGGGTGGTGGCCGTGGGGTCTGGGGTGTCGTTGGTTGTTGGGGTGGTCAGGTTGTTGAAGCTGTCCTGGATGTCGGCAATCTTGCGGTGGAAGAAGGTGGCAAGGGAGTTGCACAGGTCTTGCGTTGGTGGGATGTCGTTGGTGTTGGAGCTGGGGTTGGGGTTGGAGAGTTCCTTCACGATGTTGAATAGCTCTTTGCTGTTGTGTGCGTTGTTGTCCAGGCGTTCCTTAAAGGAGGTCTTTTGGTGGCTTTGATGAGGTGATGGTGTTGGCGCATGGCGGTCTTGTGGGCTTCTTGGTTCTCCGATGTCTGTTTGGGTGCTATTTCTTCTCTAGTTTTCGGCAGGTTTGTTTGGAGGTCTGGAGTTCTGCAGAGAACCAGCTGGCATTGTTGGTGTTGTGTCTGTTGGAGGTTTTTTCTGAGCGGGGTGAGAGTGTTGGCGCAGTCGTCGATCCAACATCTGAGGTTGCTGGCGGCGGTGTCGGGGTCGGTGGGGTCGGCGGATGCGAGTCGGGCGAGGGCGGCATTTAACTGGTCTTCGGTGATTTTGCTCCAGCTGCGGTGGGGGACCTGTTGGGTGCGTGGTGGGTTTCTGGAAGGTGAAGTGGATGCAGCGATGGTCGGTCCAGCGGAGTTCGGTGGTGTGGCTGAAGGAGACATCGGGGCTTGCGGAGAAGATGGGGTCAAGCATGTGGCCGGCGGAGTGGGTGGGCGCAGTGACGAGATTGTCGGCCAGGGTGGTGGAGTTGGTGTCGTTGTTGTTCTCGAGGTGGAAGTTCATGTCTCCGAGGAGGATGTAGTCCGTGGAGGCGAGGGCGTGCGTGCTGACTAAGTCGGCGATGGAGTTGCTGAACTGGGGTCTGTAGACCAGCTTTCCTCTGAGGGTGGTGTTGGGATCAGTGTGGATCTGGAAATGTAGGTGTTCGGCAGTGCTGAGGGTGTCGTCGGAGTTGGTCAAGACCATGAGAGTGGTCTTGTGGATGATGGCGAGTCCGCCTCCTACTCTGTTGGTGCGGTCTCTGCGGGTGATCTTGTAGCCTTCCCGGATGGCTATGGTGATGTCGGGTGCCGAGGATTCTATCATCCAAGTCTCTGTCAGGAAGGCTACGTCCGGGGAGGATGTGTCGAGCAGGTCCCGGAGTTCAACGTTTTGTTTGCGTGCCTAGCGGGTGTTCAGTAGTATGCATTTCAGGTGGGTGCGTCCTGTCCTGGTGGGCAGGTTGGAGGCTCAGAGACTGGTGAAGCTGCAGTTCCGACATGAGAAGAGTCCTTTGGTGCGCTTCGGGGTGGCCAGGAAGCAGGCGTGTGCTCATCCGGTGTTGAGTGCGTGGTGGCTGTTGCCGGTGTCGCGGTGTTTGCGGGGGCCAGGGGTTCTGGCACTGGGCGCTGTCCAGGCGTGGATGGGCGAAAACAGGCTTGCCTCAGGCACAGCAGCCGCCATAAGAAGGGGAGGTGGGAGGGAGGAAAACCTGGGACGTGGGGTGGACACATGGGAGAGCGAGGGGCGGGCCACAGGGGACGCAGAGGCAGGGAACGGGAGTGAGGAACGGCAGGAGTACCGAAGGCAAAAAGGGCAAACAGGCATAAGGGCACAGTAATGGCACAAGAGGGAAGGAGGAAAACAAAAGAAGACAATTAAACAAATAAAACAAAATGCAGAGAGCACGAGCAAGAGCAAACCTTTGGCCTACCACTGGCCACCAGGGATGAGGCGCAGATGGTAGCCTGCGGGTGGAGGAGGGCCTCGAACTCCGTCAGCAGCAGCGGCAGCTGGGCTTTGGGCACGGGCACACAGGTGGTGCTGTGCGGCGTGGGGACCGACCTGCCTAAAAAGGGCCAAGGGTCGCTCTCCTCACCGCGCAGCGACCACCATAAGAAGGGGAGGTGAGAGGGAGGAGCAGCTGGGAGGTGGGGGCGGACGAACGGGGGGACGGGGCCGCAGGGGACGCAGCGGCGGGAAAACGGGAGTGAGGAACGGCGAGGGGTACAGAAGGCAAAAAGGGCGACCTGCCTAAAAAGGGTCAAGGGTCACAAATGGGAGGACTTACCCTTTAAGGACTGTGAAGACAGTTTTTTAAAACTTTCACTTACTCCTCAATTCACCTTCTCTGGGATCCTGATCTATCGCCCTCCGGGACCCGCTGTTGCATGGGCAGCTGCACTCCCACATCTTATCGCCCCTTTACTGTTGGAAGTCACTAATTTGACTATTTTAGGAGATTTTAATATACTTTTTAACGAACCCACTTGCTCTAACAGCTCCACTCTCACTACTGATTTGGCTGCTATGAATGTCCTTCTTTGTAATTCAGGCCCCACCCATAAGGCAGGTTATCTATTGGACCCTATTTTTTCTAACTTAGCCAATATCTCATTCCAAGCAGCCTTCCCTATATTATGGTCCGATCATTTTGTGGTTGGCTTTAAGGTGAAACAGGAAATGTGGCGTGATAACCCCTCTACCTCTTCCATCAAAACGGGTTTCAGAAATTGGAAAAAGCTAGATGTTGATCGTTTTCATCTTCATCTTAAGAACACCATGCCTGCTATCATTACAGCCAATACAGCTGATGCCGACACTATTCAAAACTGGCTAACGTCGTCTATTGATGTATGTCTTCCTCTGTAAAATAAAAAAATGAACAATCATCGTCCGCCTGCCCCCTGGTTTTCTGAAAAACTAAAGGCAGAAAAAACTAAATGTAAAGCCTTGGAGAGACGTTGGAGGAAGGACTACGCGCCGCCATCAAGACAAACTTATAAACTGGCAATAAAAGGCTTTCGTGCCCTGTGTAACGCAGCTCGGGGTGAGCACTCTAATAACATAATTTTAATGTCATATTACAGCCCTAAAGTCCTGTTTAAAGTGGTGAAAGAACTGTCAGGCGCAACTTGCCAACCAGAGCCACCAGGGCTAAATGAAGCGCAATGCGAAGATCGGGCTGAGTTCTTTATTGACTAATAGATAAAATCTATTCAGAATTTAATACTACGACAACTGATGTGGAGTTGCTACCTAAGACCTTTGCCTCATCATCAGATTGTACCCACCTACCCCTGTTTTGGGACAATAATGCTCGACCAGGCAACACGCTTGAAAGCTTGCTTCCCCTTGACACCCCTTGCTTTTGTTGTAGTCTAACTAGCATCAAATCTGGCTCACCTAAAGATCATTTCCCCATCCCCTTTCTTCAGAAATTGGAATTACCAATACTTAATGTCATTAAGGAACTCCTCAATGCCTCTCTACATGAAGCAACAGTACCAGCGGCTTGGAAACATGCCATGGTCTTCCCCTTACTAAAAAAAGTCAACTCTGATCCAGAAGTTCTATCTAACTTTCGCCCGATCTCATCACTCCCAGCTTTCTCCAAAAATTTGGAAAAACATATCAACCTCCACTTTTTTTTTTAAACATAGTTTTAATAGCATTTTTTAGATAGTGTACAACACAACACAATATTATCTTTCTCAGACATACAGAATGGGTTCCCCAACTCGTAGCTGTATCAATTACATATATTTGTTACATTTGTGCCGTAAAGTAGGATGCCATACCCCCTTACATCAGTATTCACCGCAGTACGACCTGTACCAAAAAGTGGACAAGGGTGTGAGTCAGTAAAGGAAAAAAGTCCAGTACATATTTGGCAATGTCCAAGTATCCATGTATTCCAAGTTGGGCTTGTATGTGCATCATACATTGACTTTGTCTGCAGTAATAAAACAAAACTTCCCCAACAAATAGATCCATCCCTCCACCCTCCAGTCCATTGAGCACATGTAAATAATCTAAAAAAGAGGCCGCCTACACGGAGTCAACTAATGTATGCAGTCCAATACCAACCATTGCCTAAGTAATCGGAGATAAGTATACATATCCCTCCCAGTGCTTTTTTGTATATGGATCTAGCAATGAAGTAAAAAACAGACATAATTATCAGTAACGTGTACTATCTAGGTTCATGGGGGTTCGATGGTGTTACTGCGAGTTGGAAGGGGATTCCACCACATCCACCTCTGTGTTTTTAAGGATTCTAGACATGTATCCCACTCCAGCGCTATCGGGGTTTTATATAGGCCTCTGGCCTCAACACGCCTTAAAGCTGAACTTTCCGCACTCCCCCATCTGACCACTTCTCCATGCCACATATGTAGGGGGGTAGGTTTCGTAGATTTCCACCGCATGGTGATGGCCCTTATTGCTAGAATCAATGACAGGTTGGCAAAGCGCAACTGCACTTTGTTCTTCGAGGGGGACTTCCGTAGGCCTAAAATGAATTCCTCAACAGTATTGGCGATGTCCCTCTGTATTGCAGCAGAAATGAGTCGTCTCACCGAGTCCCAAAAGCACCTCAGGTGGGGACAGGACCACAGCATGTGTGTTATACCCACCCCCTCCGCATAGCACCTAGGGCAATGGTGTCGAGTTTGTGGGAAAATTTTGTCCAAGCGGTGTGGGTGAGGTAGGCCCTGTGGCGGACCATGCCTGGATAAATTAAAATGTTGCATTCCTAGTGACTTTCTTAGGGTGTTCTATGATTGTTCCCCACTCCTTCTCTTCCAGGACCCGGCGATGTCTTCCGACCAGGCATCTGCCAATTGGGCAAGGGGTATGCCAGCATGTGTGCGAATCCCTGTGTAGAGCCATTTCACAAGGTGTCTGCCCTGTCCCATGTAATGCAACAGTTGGACTAATTCATGAGTATCCGGTTCCTAAGTGGGGCCCAATGTGATTTCACATAGTGCGTCACTGTCGCATGCAGGATATTTAGATGGTCCGGCACCCCCGTGTTCCTAACAAAGTTATCGTAGTCTAATAACTGACCGTCTTGGAACAAATCCGAAACCGTGCTTACACCTGCATCAGTCCACGGGGCAATAGCACAGCGTCTAATACGTCCAGCAGCCAAAGGTATACCCACTAGTGGGATGTTGCTGGCATAGGCAGAAGATGTGTGTGTATAGAGGAGAGCCGCCTTCCAGGACTGCAGCGCCGTGCGTAATAAGACAGGGAACTGACGGGAAGTTTACAACGCGGCAGCAACAGCATGTGCAATGCTCCCGCTGCTATATTGCACTCGGTATAACCTCTCTCTTGAAGGTTACGTCCGGCCGTCCAGCAGGAGAGCCATTGCAATTGGCAGACGTAATAGTAAGCCCTAAGGTCAGAAACCCCGAGTCCCCCTAAGGCTGTGCCGAGTTGGAGTTTTTTAGGCTAATCCTCTATCAGCCGGTTCCCCATATTAAATCGATCAGTAAGGTATTTAGAAGTTTAAAAGTATGGTGCGGGATTAATATTGGCAAATTCGTAAAATAATAGAGGAGTCTCAGGAGGACCACCATCTTAGTAATGGGTATCCTACCCATCACTGACAACGGCAATGTAATCCAGAAGGCAGTACTAGCGCAGAGGGCTCTAATTGCCCTGTGTAAATTCCCATTCACTAAATCGGTGGGTGTCCTGTACATCTGTATTCCCAAGTATTTAAAGGACTGTAGGACTGTGGGGCCACTTGTATCTCCACTTGACCGAAGGGAATTACCATGGGGAACGGCTGTTCCTGAAAGAAAAAAGCATGGGATTTCAACGGATAACTGGCCAACCCCGATATGATTTCAAAGACAGCGAATATCTCTGCCAGGGGCTTTAAGTCTGAGCAGAGATCTTTGACATAGAGGATTATGTCATCCGCGTAGGCTGAAAAAAGTTGTATTGTGTTTCCGATCTGGATATCCAGGTTCTGTACCTCAGCCCTTAATTTAATAGCCAGGGGTTCCAGTGCCAGTATAAATAAAAGTCGCGACAATGGGCACCCCTGCCTGGTCCCACGGAAAATCGGATAAGTATCCAATATATGGCCCCCAGTGTGGCCCGAGCCGTAGGGGCTTGGTATAATAGACGGAGCCATTTAAGATAATCTTCTGGTAATCCCAAACTTGCTCAGTGCCTTGAACAAATAGCCCCAGTCCAGCATATCGAATGCCTGGCGAAGGTTCAGTGACACACATCCAGCGCAAGAGAAGTGTGTTTGGGTGGCAGACATGAGGGAATGTAGTCTTCTAATGTTCAAAGGTGTGCTACGGGCCGGCAAAAATACAGTCTGGTCTATATGTATCAGGTTATGTAGGAATGGCAGGAGTCTATTTGCTAATACTTTACTAAGGATTTTATACTCCGTTGCCAGGAGCGACAGTGGGCGGTAGCCTACCATGTCAGCAGGATCCCTGCCTGGTTTCGGGAGTGTGATCGTCAGTGCCTGTGCCATTGTAAGTGTCAAAAACCCTTTTTCAAATGACATTTTATACAAAAGTTTCAAATTGGGGATGAGTAAATCACCAAAGGCTTTATAAAATTCTGCCGGTAGTCCGTCTAGTCCAGGTGTCTTATTACGGGGAAGCCCCTCGATTGCCATTTTTATTTCAGTTTTTGTAATTGGGCCTGAAAGGTCCTTGAGTGCAGCCAGAGTCAGTTGTGGGTATATCAGTGTGTCTAGGAAATCATCTAACTGTGTGTCCAGATGTTCCACAGGTTTGTCGTAGAGAGTGGTGTAGTAGTCGTAGAATGCCGTGTTAATGTCATGTTGTGTGTGCGCTATGTTACCCTTTAAGGCAGTGAGCATATTAATCACCAGTGCCGGTGGGTCATCCTTTATTATTTTAGCCAACAACGCCCCCGCTTTGTCCGCTTCAGTGTGGATTCTTTGTGTGTACCGCTGATAATCTGTGTTGCGTAGTGACTCAAGTAATTCCGCATGTTGTGTACGAATTTCCTGAAGCGGCCCCTGTTTCTCCCTGTCGCATGCCGCTTCCTGTTTAAGCGATCCATCGTGCGTTCATCGTCTGTGAGGGAGTTATTAACCTCCTGTTGAGCACCCACAGTTGTACTTATGGCCCTCCCACGCACCACCGCCTTAAAGGTGTCCCATTCAATTAAACCATTGGAGGCTGTGTTACTATTGTCAAGAAAATAGTGTGTGACAGTGTCGGCCATGGCGGTACGAAATACTGTATCCTCCAGCATTTGTGGCCATAACCTCCAGGTGGGAACTGGGGTGGGTACCCTGCCCCATGTAATTGTCACCTCCCACGGGTTATGGTCTGAAAAAGTTTTTGCAAGGTAAGTAGTGTGCATGACCTGCATTTCAATACTATTTTAACAGTAGATTCTGTCTATCCTGGTGTGTAGCTTGTGAAATGGAGAATAAAAAGAGTATTCTTTGTGTGTTGAGTGGCGCATCCTCCACACATCACTCAGGGCCCATATCAACCTCCACTTGACGCAGTTTACTGACTCCCAACACTCATCTCAATCAGGATTTAGAGTGGGCTTCTCTACTGAATCCACGCTCTTGGAGTCACTGAAACCATTCGCCAATGTCTTGATATGGGAGATACTGTGGCACTCATACTACTTGACTTGAGTGCTGCTTTCGACACTTTGTCCCACACGATCCATCTACAAGTTTTACATTCTAGGGGCATTGTCGGATCAGCACTTAAGTGGCTGTCGAGCTTTTTGTCTAGCAGGATTACCAGGTCTTCTCCCCAACTGCAAGCTCTAAGGCCCATGATTCCCCGTATGGAGTGCCTCAGGGCTCTATACTTAGCCCATTACTTTTCAACATCTATGTTAGCCCTCTGACTACTATAGCTGAAGCGGCTGGGCTGACTATATATTCATATGCAGATGACACCCAGCTTATCTTCAACTTGTCTACCAAGGAGACTTCCAATGTGTCCTCTCTCCGGGTAGGGCTACAAAAGATAGCTGGCTGAATGCATACAAATAGGTTGAAATTAAATGGAGGAAAAACTGATCTCCCAATCCTCGGTGGAAATAAAGCTCTCTGGGGCCCCCAGCACTGGCCACCTCAAATGGTGATCTCCCCAAGCCATCACAATCTGTCCGCAACCTCGGTATAATCATGGATGACCAACTATCTATGAGACAGCAAGTGGTTAAGGTCGCCTCAACCTGTTTTACAATTCTAAAATGGCTCAAAATAATCTTGGATGCTTCCACCTTCCACCCAAAAAACTGTTATCCAGGTTTTGATCGTGTCCAGACTGGACTACGGCAATGTCTTGAACTTGGGCGCAAATAAGGAGGTGATTCGGAAGCTGCAAGTAGTCCAGAATTCTGTGGCCAGACTTCTATGCCAGTTACCTAGAATTGCCCTTATCACAGGCCAACTCCGCGACCTCCAATGGCTCAGGATGGAACATCGCTCTAAATTTAAAGCCCTTTGCTACATGCATAGGATCGAAGCGGGTGCATCACCACACTATCTCAGTGCCTTGGTACACCCGTACCTCCCTACGCGTCTCCTTCGATCCTGGTTTTTAGGAGGAAACTAAAAACACATCTTTTTGTCTGATTCTTGTTCCATACCCTGCTAGGCACCGCGCTGGGATACTCATGAGTAGCTGTGCGCGTTACAAATATATGTAACATAACATAATTTGTTAAAATGTCAAGTCCCCAGGATCAAACGAGCACGTATGGGCGGACGGTCCTTTGCTTACTTGACTCATTCACTATGGAATTCACTCCCTCTACAACTACGCCACAAAACTATTTACCATAAATTCCGTAAAGGCCTACATGGTTATTCAACTACTAGAGTTTTGCCCTTTCTCTTTCTAGCGCGGGTCCTTCGCCGCCAGTAAACCTCCGGCTAGCTGTTGCGCCATATAAATTGAACAATAATAATAATTATTGTTGTGCAGTAACAGAATGGGATAACAATTACCAACTTTATTTCTTAAAATGTGGCTTACGTTGTTTTACTTATCTATTTTCATGTAGGCAAAAACTGTTTTTTATACTTTATTTTCCCCATAACTATTTGTGTGTCAAGAATCCTAAATTTCACTTCTAGCATGTAAAACATGTTTTGTTTTAGTTTTTCCATTACATCCCAGATCTCAATTTATTATATAATTCCTTCTGAAATGAGGTAGCAGCAACCACTAGCTAAACTCTAAGGGAATCAAAGAGGCATATCATTTCACCTTTGGGTACATTTGTCTTATATAGTTTCCCAAGCCCAAGGCAAGGTGTTTATCTGTCTCTCTAGGTCACATATACACAATCCTTTTATCAGCAAATACGATCCTGTACACCAGTTTTTGCTTAATGGGGCATTTATAGTCTTCCACCCCATCAATGTTCTACGTTTTTCTATTTTTATTTGTATGTATGTGGAAATGTCCCACGTAAACACACTTCTGGGAAACTAAACAAAATATCTCATGTGGCCATATTAATGCTGTGTAATATCATATTCTATTACAACAGTGACACAGGACAATTCCTCATTATAAGGACATAGTTTGAATGTGCTTGATGAGATCCTGAGCCTTGACTTGAGTTTGTGCCAATTTCTTTAGGCTATTTCGGTGGGTTTATTGTTCTGTATATAGTTAAAAGTATAGTAATTCTAATATATTATTTCTAGAAACGTGTACTATTTGGTATTTCAGTTTCCTTTAAAGACATGAGACCTGATTGACCTAACCGTAGCGACTTAATGACTTTGTAACTGGAGTCCTTCAAACCTAGTAAATGACTTCGCTGACACACACACACACCCACACACACACACACACACACACACACACACACTCTCTCTCTCTCTCTCTCTCTCTCTCTCTCTCTCTCTCAGTTGCTGACTGCAGAAGCACTGAACAAAAAGAATTACTTGAAATGAAATTAGTCATGAAAACTACACTTAAATTAAGTTTGCTTAAAACAGATTTGAAAGTACCGCCATTGAACCAGCATTACCCTACTTCCTCTAGAAGGTGCCTTTGCCCAGTCCGAGCCTTTGCCCAGTGGTGGACTGCAGGACTGAGGCACCTACCCCAGGGCTCAAGGGGGCCCTGGCCTGGGGCCTTGGCCATGCTTTTGAAACCAGCAAAGCAGGGGAAGCCCTGTCCTGGGCCCCTTGCAATGCAGCAGGCTAGAGAACGGATCCCCAGACAGATCCTCTGAACCCAGCCATGAAGGGGCAGCATCCCCTTTACAACACCTCAGGCCAGAGAAGAGAACATAGGGCCCTGGTGGGTTTGCAGATCCAGGCCTTTTGGCTCCCTGACCTTGCAGCGTTTCGTCCTGTCGGCTCTGTGGCTAAGAAGCCCTGACCGGGGCCACAGTCAGGTATTTCCAGCCTAGCCCACAGTCACCAAATAAGCCCCACTATGCCTGATCGACCAGAGTCCAGTCTGGACCATCCCCAGGCACATGCTGCCTTGTCCGTAAGCGTGGAGCCCATTTCCCCCTCCGCATGCTTGGCTGCACTGAGGGTTGGTGCATGGAGCCCCGGCCCCTCCGGTGCTGTGACTGAGGGCGCGACCACAACCTCCCTCCCTGCCTGAGAAGGGGGGAGTGGTCTTCCCGGGCCTGCCACTTCCCCTTTGCCAAGCCCCACCCGTTCTCAAGAGTACGGTAAGCCTTACGATGAGCCTGCAAACGGTACCTCCTGGGTGGCGTTGGACATTATCGACGGTCGTTGCCATTCTAGCCAGATCCCAGGCATCTGCTGAGGGCTTCTCAGAGCTCTCCCAGGCTTGTGCTCCAGCTCAGCGCCCCAGGGGCTGGGCATTCTTTCAGGGCTTGTCTCCGATCTTTACCCCAAACCCAGTGGGGGACCTAGAGAGTCCTCCCCGAACTGCAGCCACCCTGCCCTGAGTAGTGACTGTCACCACCATATCGTGGGCTCAGCGTGCTGCGTTGGTTGGGTCCTGTCCTGGAGCCAGGGCCTGGGGAGCTAAGGGGTATTCGGCCCAGCTCACCCATGCCCTCTTCCCACTAGCCTGTCAGGGAAGCCCATTTTTCTCTTTGTGGGGGCTTATGGAACCCTGGGGACACAAAAGCCAGAGTTAGCCTGTAGGCCGGCCATCTGGCCGGCCAGCCTGCTGGTCAATCTGGTAGGCCGGCCCGTTGACCAGATGGCCCGGGATGACACACGGACCAGAAGGCTTGGGATGACCAGAACAACTTGGGCCCCAGACCCCAAACACATGGTGGTACGCCGACAACAGTGGCCATGCACTCTGAGGCCAGCTCTAGCCTTCTGGTCGCCCTGCTGACCTGCAAGGGATCGTGCCCCGACGCTGCAGCGCGGGGTGGGAGGGGGAGGCACTGTGCCCGGTGGCAAATGGTGAAAGCCGTCTCCCATGGGTCTTCAACCCCTCCACATCCCTCCCACAGGCCTGGAAACCGAGGTGCCTCCATGAAAAGAGACAAAAGCTTGGCTCAGAGAATGACTTTCAATAGATCACAGCATGGTAGCTGATCTGCTACTAACAAAATCATGAACCAGAATCATGTCATCTACGAATGAATTAGCTCCAGGTGCCCCACGAACATGGGGTGCACTAAGGGTGATAGCCCAAGAATCCAGCTATCCAAAGCCAACCAAGGCTCCACAACACTGCGGTGTCATTACGGTTTAGGGGGATTCAGACTCTGAGACGTTCAGTCATAATCCCACAGATGGTAGCTTCGCCCCATTGGCTCGTCAGGCAAGCACATACAACATATCCGCGTCAAGACTTGACACCTGCAGCGTCTAGAACCCCGGACTAGGGTGGTGGCCAAGAGCCAAGAATGCGGCCTGGGGGATAGCCCATCCTCTCACCTGGTCGGAGGCACCAGAAGGGAAGAGCCGGGTGGCTCCCTCCCTTCCTGCACGTGCCCCCCAGGAGGAGCCATGGGTCCCATGGTGGCCCGGTCTCCTTCTCATCCAAGCTGCCCTGCCCTCTCCTCTATGGCTTGAAACCTGGTCAGGCTGGGATTGGACCCAGGAGAACTCGGGCGGCAGGGCCTTCTGTAGTGGTTCCAGCCCAGCGAGGCGCTGCCATTTGGTTCCCCGCACGGAGTCATGCTGGGTGAGCCTGGGTTCCGTCTCGGTAGCGCTTCCCATCGTGCTGCTCCTGGAGGGGATGGATTGCCCATCTCTCACTCATACATCAGTCAGGTCCTCCAGGGTGGAGGAGCCCGCCCCATGCCCCCATGCCCGATCTTCACCCAAGCACCCTGGAGGCCACAGACCGCTCCACATGCCAGGGTGCGCGAGGAGAGGACCGGCCTTGTGCCTACAACTGGGAGATGGCTGAGGGTTTCGGGCTGGCACCATCAGTCACTCGGGCTACTCTGCCGTTAATGATCCTTCCTGAGGTTCACCTAGGGAAACCTTGTTGCAACTTTTACTTCCTCTAGATAGTTAAGTTTGATTGTGCTTGCAGCACTCTTCCAGGGCCATTGCCGGCCTCAGTGAGGTTGATTCGAGGACCTCACTAAAACATCCAATCGGTACTAGCAATGAGTGTTGTGTACTAAAGCAGGGACTTAATCAACGCAAGCTTATGACCCGCACTTACTGGGAATTTCTTATTCATGGGAAATAATTGTGATTGTCTGCACACAGAGGATCCTAATGGGATCAAAAGAACCAGGAACGTACCCATCCCTAATAGTCAGAAAAATCACAATTTGTACGTCTGGTTGTTTATTCAGAACGGCAAACAGATCACCTGTATCGAGGTTTAGTCCTGTATACTCACTAGTAACTGTATCTAATAGAGCTGCTGGGAAATAGATCTTTTAGGACAAAAACCCTCACTCACCCGAGGGTGACATGCTTCATCATTGGGTTCCCTTCTCACCCCTCGACTGAAAAGTCCACTGTGTGGTCTACAAGTCCTCAAAGGGGAGGAGCTGAGGTGTTTTGCAAAGATGAGCAGTGGAAAAAAGGTTAGTGAGGGGCAGAGTGCAAAGGAAGTGCTAGGGTGTTGGATAAAACTAAATCCAGGGGTCAACATAGACTTTATTTAGTGGCCTATGGGATAGAGTTTGAAAAGTAAACGCTTCAGACCTCTAGGACGCTTAGTCAAGAGAATCAAGGGGGCACTGGGAGGCAGGACTGCCAGCTCGATCCCAAGATCTAAGTACAAGCTTTTTAACTGTAGACACTTTAATATATACGCTATTGGAGCTGGAATTACCGTGGCTGCTGGCACCAGACTTGCCCTTCAATGGAACCTTATTAAAGGATTTAAGGTATACTCATTTCAATTACAGGGCATCAAAGGAGTCCTGTATTGCTATTTTTCACCCCTACCTCCCCATGTCGGGAGTTGGTAATCTGTGCGCCTGCTGACTTTCTTAGATGTGGTAGCTGTTTCTCAGGCTCCCTCTCTGGAATCCAACCCTGATTCCCTGTTACCTGTGGTCACCATGGTAGGCACAGAAAGTACCATCCGAAAGTATTGTCGCTATCAGGGGGACATGCGATTAGGCCAAGGTTACCTAGAGTCCCCAAAGTGGCTGAGCGAGTCCGGATTGATCTTGCTCTGATAAATGCATGTATCTTGGGAGGTCAGCGTTTGTCGGCGTGAATTAGCTCTAGAATTACCACACTTATCCTAGCAACAGCTGGAGCGATCAAAGCGACCATAACTGCTTTAATGAGCTATTTGTAGTTTCACTGTACAGGCTGTGCATACTTACACATGCGTGGCTTAATCTTTTAGACAGGCATATGTTACTGGCAGGATCAACCAAGAAGTTTCACCTTCTGGATGGGATTGGGAGCCACGTGCCTGCCCCCGGACTAACTTTCACACCCCTCAGGAGACTTCTTGGGAAGCTTACCCACCTGACAGGCTTTCTGGGGGGAACTGGTGCAGTCACATGGGCCCCAGCGGGCCCAGATGTCTCCACCGAAGGGAGAAGTGTACCAAGGTGCAGCCTGAGCGAGACACAGGGATGCAAGCCTGTGCAGCAGGGACATCCCACGGAACGGTCGTTCCACGCTGCTGTGGAAATGGTGAAGGGGGTAATGGTGTGGTTTGCTGGTGCCCGGACTGTCAGGCGGCTTCCAGGACCTGGGGCCACTGAAACCCCTTCTGCTCTGATTGGACCACTGGCTGCACCAGCTGCCAAAGCTTCATGGCCTTGGCTCTGCTGGGTAAGGCACCTGCTAGTGGCAGGCACTTAATTTGGTCGGACTCTGGCAGGGTAGAAGTTCATTTCTCGAAACAACTGCAGAGGCTGGCCAAGTAGTCCATCCATAAATGTACCAAGCGTGCCTAATAATTCAGAATATACAGCGCTGGCCGTGACCTCCCCAGACAGGCCGCCCTGCACCGGGATGTCACCTTTGTGTCCCTGCCTGCTCTCGGGGAAGACAGGCTAAGAGGAAAGGGCCATTGGGCAGGGTTTTTTTACTAACATTTATAGAGCGCGAACGAATACCCGTAGGCGTCTCGGCGCTGTTGGGAGGCAGGTGCAGACCCAGGATCCTGGGAGACCGGGCAGACCAGCCTAGACCCTGGTGGTACCCAGCTTAGAACTGCTTGACAACAATGGGGTCTGGAGTACCCTGTCCCTAATAATACAGAGGAAGGCTACTGCCCTTTCTTGCACTCCATATGCGCTGAGTGACAGAGGGGTACCACTGGCATGATCACACTCAACCTCCTGGAGCCCAGCCTGGACTTGAGGAAGCAAATGAGCCCTCATCGAAACTTCCAGGGCAGGTGGGATGTTGGCTTTGGTTCCCTTCCTGCTCTCAATGAAGGCAAGCCCTAGCAATCCAGAGGAGGACTATCTTTCTTTCTTGTAATCCGTGCACAATAAGTGACAAAGACCCAAATGCACCGAACCTCCTGGAGCCCTGACTTGGCTCAAAAAAGCAAATGAGCCCTCATCAGGACTTCCAGGGCACCCCCGCCATCTGGACGCACAATTGGAAAGCATTGCGTGCGACCACATGGCTAAGAGTCTCGGTTAGCCAAGATGGCTGGGCTCAAAGGATAGCCATCTGTGCCTTAACAAAAGCATTCCACTTGTTCCAGGAGGGGACCTCAGGCATGTGGTAGAGTCGGCCCCTGACAGACTGCTGACCCTGGTCCTGCAGGCACTTGAACATGCTGACGAATTGGGGAGGCCTCCGTCCTGGGCCCTTGGCTGTGCGACAGGCCGGAGGATGGAGCCCAGGGCCGGGGAGCCTGCCCTGGGGCAAGGCAGGGCACTTGGGCCCAGCTGGAGCTATTGGACCTCGACGCGCAGGGGAGACCTCCCCTGGCCCTTTGGACCTCGTCCTGGGCACAGTGCCATGCAGCGGGCCTGAGGACAGAGCCCAGGAAGAGGGGCCCCACCCCATGGTCCACTGGTCCTAGGTCAACTGGTCACTTGCTGAGAAACTCTGGTTTGTAAGGGAGTCCAGAGCACCCTTGTCCCTCGTAATCCAGAGGAGAGCTACCCACCTTTCTTGTAATTTGTGCACATCGAGTGACAGAGGGGACCGAAGGTGTGAATGCAACCGTCCTCCTGGAGCCCTGGCTGGGCTCAAGGAAGCAAATGAGCCCTCATCAGGACTTCCAGTGCTGCCCGGCCATCTGGACTCAGGATTGGAAATCAGTGCGAGTACCCAGATGGACGAGGGGCACGGTGCGTCCACATGTCTGGGGTCGAAGAACGGCCACCTGGTTGCGCTGTGCCTTAATTAAAATGGGATTCCACTTGTCCTTGAAGGGGACGGGGACTCTGCAGCCCGGGTGCCTGGGCCCCAAGGCAGGCCTCAGGCACGGGGCTGTGAGGGGGGCCCTGGCGGTCCTATGACCCAGGGCCTGCAGGCACCTTAACATGCCGAAAAAGAGGCCATCCCGGGCCCAAAGGACTTCGTCCCGGGCCCTTGGAGGTGTGGCAGATGGAGCCCAGGATGGGAACGCCTGCCCTTTGGGACTGGCCGGGCCCGGGCAGAGCTCCTGAACCTGGCCAGGCAGGGGAAGGATCTCCGGACCTGATGGACACACATCCCAGGCCCTTGAGGGTGCGGAAGGCCGGAACCCAGAGCAGGAGCACCCTTACTGTATCCCGGTAAAAAAAACTCCTGGACCCAGCCACACAGGAATGGCCTCCCAGGGCCTGCGGAACCCCTTCCAGGGTGCTTTGGCACATGGCGGGCCCGATGACGGAGCCCAAGATGGGGGTTCCCACCATAAGGCCCGGACAGAGTTTTTGAACCTGGCCAAGCAGGGGAAGCCTCCCCAGGCCTTATGGCCCCTTGTCCCAGGCCCTTCACAGTATGACTGGCTGAGGGACAGAGCCTACGATGGGGGCTCCCACCCAGGGCCTGCCGGGGGCCCGGTCAGAGCTTCTGAACTCAGACAAGCAGGGAAGCCTCCCCAAGCCCAGACTATTGGTAATAGAACTTGTTCTCTTTTAGAGATCACTCTGAGGCAACTTTCACCAACTTTAAGCATTCCCTGCTGCTTGAAATTAAATACCGATAAAACAGAGGTATTGTTTTTCAATCAAACTCTCCTCTACTATCCAAGCTCTGGTGATCCAAGCTTGGATAGTCCAAGCTCAAAGATCAGAGCTAAACCCCCGCCGATCCCAGTAGATTCAGCTAGGAATTTGGGGGTCAAAAATGACACAAACCTCTCCTGCAAGGCCCAGATCTGCCAAGTCTCCTCGTTATGCTTCTGTAAGAGCCAAGCGGAGATTTCTTTATCTTCTGCCTATGGACTGCAGGAAGACAGTGGTCCATGCTTTGGTCACGTCCCAGCTAGACTACTCCAATAGCATATATATAGGAGTACCAGCTTATCTGATCTGAAGGCTACACATTATTCAAAACGCTGCGGCCAGACTTATTAGGAATGTGACATTACACCACCACATATCCCCCCCCCCCCTTTCCCCACCTGCCGAGCCTCCATTGGCTGCCTGTCAAAAGGAGGATTGAGTATAAGGCGCTTTTCATCGCCTATAGAGCCACCAGAGATCGGGGCCCGGGCTACTTGAAACAGCGACTCCAGAACTATTTTTTTATATTTATTTAATTTATTTATTTATTTAATGCGATTTTCTATAGCGCGAACATTACCCGAAGGTGTCAGAGCGCTTTACAAAAGAACCAGTTGTGATACATAAGGATTTAGGATTACATGAGTTACATAAGATACAAACAGGAAAAAAAAGTGCAAATGTACAAGTTGTAAAGTCACACAGGGAAGAGATACAAATAGAAATAATTGCAAATGTACAAGTTGTCAAGTCACTCACGGAAGAGATACAAATGGATAAACTCTAAGAATCACATAGGAATGGTAGTGAGAACAAAGGTCTACTACATATACTAGTGGTTAGAGTTATCTCTATATACATATATATAAATAGTAGATTTTCTCAGGATTCCATTTTACCAGCGATTCGGCTTGGACAAGTATATATCACATATTTACAGAGTGAAAAGTGAAATAAAAATAAAAACAATTAAATAAAATTAAAATAAAAAGGGGTAGAGAGTCGTATGTGGGGGAGAAGAGTTGGAGGCTGAGATTGGTGAGAGGAGAGAGGGGGACCTGAGGGGGAGAAAGAGATAAGGCAGTCCAGCATAAGAGAAATGTCTGAAGGTCAGCAGGATGGAATCCAAGGGACCAAAGGAAAGGACAAAAATCAACAAAATGGCGGACTCAGGTCGTGGGCATCGATGGAAACCATCTCAACATGGCAAGATGCACCCAGGGCAAGAGCGACAACAGGAGAGGGTCACAAAATGTCGGGCGCACTTGAGTTCGAGTCCAAAAGTTACGAGGGCCAAGTCCAAAGAAAATCAGGGAGCCAACCAAACCGAGGAAGAACAAGAGGGGAAAAGGAGCAAGACAGTCAAAAGGAGGAGCATCTCCAGTATTTGCACCTCCTTCCACCACTGCTGCACACACATGATCCCTGGTCTAAATGCTCCCACGCTTCTGTACTGGGCACCACAGTCCACCAGTGTCATTAGCTGGATTGGTGTTAAAACAAATCCCCAGGTCTCCACCTAGCTTTCATGCTCGACAAAAAGCTGATGTCTATCTTGGCTCTCCCAGGGGGGCGTTAGCGGCTTCGTCATATGTAGGGGGTGAGCGCTGTAATTAAACTCCTCTCCCGGTCATGTAACCTGTCCCGCCCGTCCGCTGTGGCCACAGGCCCCCATCCACACACTGCGGTCAGGTGACACAGGCGGAAGGAGGCTGCAGATCCGGCGATCAAGAGCTGCACCAGCTGGGGGCGTCCGCTGGGGAAGATGATAGGGTAGCAGAGGGCCCACTCCTGATGTCCCGGCACCCTCATTGTTACCTCATAACGAGGGTCCGTTTCACCGCAACCCCCCCCCCCCCCCCCCTCCACTCTACCTCCGTTTCATCTCGGGCACCATCTTGAAGTGTTATCGCCAGGGGTGGATAATGCCGATATCACGGCAGAGCAGCCGCTGGCAGTATCGGCGGCCCCAGCGGCAGATGCTCCAGATCGTCGGATTTTGGCATTTGGCCCTTACAGATAATTTAGTGGGGCTTGGAGGGCCGCATTAGGATGTTGTTTGCGGGCTTTCCACAGAGCTGAAGCTCCGGGCAGCCATGTTGGAATTGGCTCCTCCCTCCTTTTCCCTATCACCAGATGAGGGTTCTGAGATCTAATCACCTGAAACGGCTAGGGATTCCTTGTTTCTCTAAGACCGGGATAGGCGGTCGAGCTTTCTCAGTGAGAAATGCATCACTTTGGAATTCTATGCCTGTCCATCTCCGTAAATTAGAGTCAGAACTGGCATTTAGAAAAGCGCTGAGAACATGACTTTTCAGCCTCCCTTAGCTCTCCCCTGTTCTCTCACTGCCGAATCCGGGCCCGGGCAGAGCTCCTGAACCTGGCCACGCAGGGGAAGGATCTCCGGACCTGATGGACACACATCCCAGGCCCTTGACGGTGCGGAAGGCCGGAACCCAGAGCAGGAGCACCCTTACTGTATCCCGGTAAAAAAACCTCCTGGGCCCAGCCACACAGGAATGGCCTCCCAGGGCCTGCGGAACCCCTTCCAGGGTGCTTTGCCACATGGCGGGCCCGATGACGGAGCCCAAGATGGGGGTTCCCACCATAAGGCCCGGACAGAGTTTTTGAACCTGGCCAAGCAGGGGAAGCCTCCCCAGGCCTTATGGCCCCTTGTCCCAGGCCCTTCACAGTATGACTGGCTGAGGGACAGAGCCTACGATGGGGGCTCCCACCCAGGGCCTGCCGGGGGCCCGGTCAGAGCTTCTGAACTCGGACAAGCAGGGAAGCCTCCCCAAGCCCAGACTATTGGTAATAGAACTTGTTCTCTTTTAGAGATCACTCTGAGGCAACTTTAAGCATTCCCTGCTGCTTGAAATTAAATACCAATAAAACAGAGGTATTGTTTTTCAATCAAACTCTCCTCTACTATCCAAGCTCTGGTGATCCAAGCTTGGATAGTCCAAGCTCAAAGATCAGAGCTAAACCCCCGCCGATCCCAGTAGATTCAGCTAGGAATTTGGGGTTCAAAAATGACACAAACCTCTCCTGCAAGGCCCAGATCTGCCAAGTCTCCTTGTTGTGCTTCTGGAAGAGCCAAGCGGAGATTTCTTTATCTTCTGCCTATGGAATGTAGGAAGACAGTGGTCCATGCTTTGGTCACGTCCCAGCTAGACTACTCCAATAGCATATATATAGGAGTACCAGCTTATCTGATCTGAAGGCTACACATTATTCAAATCGCTGCGGCCAGACTTATTAGGAATGTGACGTTACACCACCACATATCCCCCCCCCCCCCCACCTGCCGAGTCTCCATTGGCTGCCTGTCAAAAGGAGGATTGAGTATAAGGCGCTTTTCATCGCCTATAGAGCCACCAGAGATCGGGGCCCGGGCTACTTGAAACAGCGACTCCAGAACTATTTTTTTATATTTATTTAATTTATTTATTTATTTAATGCGATTTTCTATAGCGCGAACATTACCCGAAGGTGTCAGAGCGCTTTACAAAAGAACCAGTTGTGATACATAAGGACTTAGGATTACATGAGTTACATAAGATACAAACAGGAAAAAAATTTGCAAATGTACAAGTTGTAAAGTCACACAGGGAAGAGATACAAATAGAAATAATTGCAAATGTACAAGTTGTCAAGCCACTCACGGAAGAGATACAAATGGATAAACTCTAAGAATCACATAGGAATGGTAGTGAGAACAAAGGTCTACTACATATACTAGTGGTTAGAGTTATCTCTATATACATATATATACAAATAGTAGATTTTCTCAGGATTCCATTTTACCAGCGATTCGGCTTGGACAAGTATATATCACATATTTACAGAGTGAAAAGTGAAATAAAAATAAAAAAAATTAAATAAAATTAGAATAAAAAGGGGTAGAGAGTCGTATGTGGGAGAGAAGAGTTGGAGGCTGAGATTGGTGAGAGGAGAGAGGGGGACCTGAGGGGGAGAAAGAGATAAGGCAGTCCAGCGTAAGAGAAATGTCTGAAGGTCAGCAGGATGGAATCCAAGGGACCAAAGGAAAGGACAAAAATCAACAAAATGGCGGACTCAGGTCGTGGGCATCGATGGAAACCATCTCAACATGGCAAGATGCACCCAGGGCAAGAGCGACAACAGGAGAGGGTCACAAAATGTCGGGGCGCACTTGAGTTCGAGTCCAAAAGTTACGAGGGCCAAGTCCAAAGAAAATCAGGGAGCCGACCAAGCCGAGGAAGAAGAAGAGGGGAAAAGGAGCAAGACAGTCAAAAGGAGGAGCATCTTCAGTATTTGCACCTCCTTCCACCACTGCTGCACACTCATGATCCCTGGTCTAAATGCTCCCACGCTTCTGTACTGGGCACCACAGTCCACCCGTGTCATTAGCTGGATTGGTGTTAAAACAAATCCCCAGGTCTCCACCTAGCTTTCATGCTCGACAAAAAGCTGATGTCTATCTTGGCACTCCCAGGGGGGCGTTAGCGGCTTCGTCATATGTAGGGGGTGAGCGCTGTAATTAAAATCCTCTCCCGGTCATGTAACCTGTCCCGCCCGTCCGCTGTGGCCACAGGCCCCCATCCACACACTGCGGTCAGGTGACACAAGCGGAAGGAGGCTGCAGATCCGGCGATCAAGAGCTGCACCAGCTGGGGGCGTCCGCTGGGGAAGATGAAAGGGTAGCAGGGGGCCCACTCCTGATGTCCCGGCACCCTCATTGTTACCTCTAACGAGGGTCCGTTTCACCGCGACCCCCCCCCCACTCTACCTCCGTTTCATCTCGGGCGCCATCTTGAAGTGTTATCGCCAGGGGTGGATAATGCCGATATCACGGCAGAGCAGCCGCTGGCAGTATCGGCGGCCCCAGCGGCAGATGCTCCAGATCGTCGGATTTTGGCATTTGGCCCTTACAGATAATTTAGTGGGGCTTGGAGGGCCGCATTAGGATGTTGTTTGCGGGGTTTCCACAGAGCTGAAGCTCCGGGCAGCCATGTTGGAATTGGCTCCTCCCTCCTTTTCCCTATCACCAGATGAGGGTTCTGAGATCTAATCACCTGAAACTGCTAGGGATTCCTTGTTTCTCTAAGACCGGGATAGGCGGTCGAGCTTTCTCAGTGAGAAATGCATCACTTTGGAATTCTATGCCTGTCCATCTCCGTAAATTAGAGTCAGAACTGGCATTTAGAAAAGCGCTGAGAACATGACTTTTCAGCCTCCCTTAGCTCTCCCCTTTTCTCTCACTGCCGAATCCGTTTTTTAACACCGGGACACCTCCGCTGGAGGTAGCTCTGCACTGTCTAAATGTCTTTATTATTATTATTATTAATATTATTATTATTATAATTATACTATTCAGTGTTTCCCTTAGGCTTTGGACCCTAGCTCAGCGGGCACCTAGGGAAACCTAGACAACCTGTACATTTTAGAAAACTAGAAACCTAGGGCTATCCAGGGTGGGCTGACTTGCATGGCTCTCACCCCGTTTTATTACCCAAAATCGCTTCTTTGTCTAAAAAAACAAATTTTTCTCACATTTCTGTGATGGAAAGTTCTGGAATATGCAGGGAGCCAGAAACTTTTTTCCACCTGACATTCCCCTCAGTTGTCCGATAAAAAATGTTGCCTCACTTGAGTGAGTAGACCTAATGGCCATAATAATAATAATAATAATAAATATGTTTTTTGATGTGGTAATGTGATTAAATAACATTCCCCAATACTAGATTCTTTGTAGATTTGTTTATATGTTTACTCAATTTTTAAAACCTTGAATGTCCTCAATTACTGGGGCCACTATATAACGTAACAATTTTTACCCAGGTCCCAGTACCATTGGGTATACCCCTCTTTATGTAAAGTTGGCCATAATACTTCAAACATTTGCTCCGAGGAGTACCTTGCTTCTCTTGTCTGGATATTAAAGGTGAGTAAATAAACTGGGAAATATGTTCCTCTGTTTGGGTTGAACAACTCAGCAGTATCATCTAGAATAGTTTCTCACAGGTATGAGCAAAACATGCAGACTAATAGCTAGAGTACCTTACTCAATTAACATTATAAATGATTCATGAGTCTGAGAATATTGTAAAAAAGACTAAAAGTTTACCTATATTTGTAACCTAGGGCTCGATGTAGGTAAATCTCATTTACCGACTCTAGAATACCGAATTTTACTGATTCACTATTCTAGATTCGGTAAATGAGATGTATGAAATAATTCGGTATGATTCGGTGACACCCTGTCCCCCTTGACAATTCGGTAATTTTACAAAATCGGTATTTACCGATTCGGTAAATGCAATTGATTCCTACGGGCCTTGAGGCCCATAGGAATCAATGTCAATTACCGAATCGGTAAATACAGATTCGGTAAAATTACCGAATTGTCAAGGGGGACAGGGTGTCACTTTGACACCCTGTTGCACCCCTGATTCTGGCTTGTGTGCCATGTGACACACATACATGCCCAAGGGCATGTATGTGGCACAGGTGTACATGCACAGATGTGCATGTACACTGGAATTCGTTATTTACCACAAAATATTATTTTGAGGTAAATAACGAATTCTTAAGGGCATGTGAGCAGATCAGCGCTGGGATGCTCTTCGGAGTTACTACGCGCTTTACAAAACCATTAAATTAAAATTAAATTAAATTAATGTGGCACTGTTTTCAGTGCCACCTACATCTAGATTTACCGAATCTGTAAATTTACTGATTCTGTCAAATTTAAGGCCCCTACATATCAAAAACCAAATACTGGTCGGTAACGGACGAAATCAGCCGTTACCGACCGGTATTTGGTGTCCTACATCGGGCCCCTATTGCTTTATCTGTAATGTCAAAGGCACTGGTACTCTAGTGTGAGGGGAAAGGCAAAGGAGATCAGATGGGGGGAAGCAGCGATGTGGAACATGTAAAGGCAATAAGGTGATGAGCACATGAGCAAGCAAGAGGTACAGGAAGGAAGACGGAGGATGACCACAGGTTGGAAGGTAGGATGAGAGGGAAGAGGATGGACAAATGAGGAGGGGGTTGAACATGTATGGAGCGAAGAAGTGAGGGAGGTAGGCAGTGGAAGGGGGGGATGAGTGTGTGGTGAAAGGAGGAGATGACCCACTGACAAAAGAATCTTGACTCTGCTATTATTTTGAGCAGGCAGATTGCAAATAGGATGAAGAAGATGCATATCTATTTGTGCAGGTAGGGGATGGTTGGTGCAAAATGGGAAGGGATGGGTGGTCCACGGCGCAATGGATGATCCTATGAAAGAGGAGGAGATGAGCCAGCAACAAACATCTGGACTACGTTTTCATTTTGAGTGCCCAGATCACAGAGAGCGAAATACTATTAACTGTATTTTTTTTTTTTAAAGAAAGCTCTTTAACTGTTTTCTTGAATGTGTAATACATCCTGAGGTAGCAGAGTAGTTAACTCTGGTCCTTATTGTTGCTCTTCCTTGCAAATCACGGGTGTGGATGTGTTCAAGGGAGATGCAGAGGCAGTCCCCTACACACGAGACGGACAGTGACACAAGCTCTCATTGCCAGCTGACTGGATTATGGCAATGCCTTCTACGTAGGAATCAATGCAGACCACCTATAGAGACTTCAGACTATACAGAACATCACAGCGAGGCTCCTCATCAGCCTTCCCCGATGAACTCACATCACACCACACCTCAGACGACTCCACAGGCTCCCTGTACATAAGAAATGCCAGCTCAAGCTGCTGACCCATGCTCACAAGGCTCTAAACAACCAAGGAACTGCCTATATTACCCATGGGCTGAACTTCCACCAACCATCAAAAAGACTGTGTTCTGCCTCCCTTTCACTTGCCCATACACCCCACATCGACCAAAGCAGAAGTGGAGAACGCTCTTTCTCCCACATTGCAGCAAGTCCTGGAACACCTCTCCATGCACCTCTGGACCATCACCTCACTTCTGGGATTCTGAATGGCCCTCAAGACCTGGCTTTTCGAGTAAGCCTCTGGGACATGCAAGGGCCTGGATAACCTATCGGGTGAATCGCTGCACTTTATAAACCCAGATTGATTGATTGAGTGTGTGGAGGAAGGGTAGATAGAGAGTTATTGAGTATGACTGGAAAGGTGGCGTTCTTGAGAGAGAGAGAGAGAGAGAGAGAGAGAAAGAGGCGCTGCTCCATGAAGGGAAGTATGAGGTGCCAAGTATTCCCATCCAATGCTAAAGTGTTAATGCTATTGTTGCCAGGATTTCTACTCATACACAGAACTGTGCACAGAGACCTAGGACATTAGTGAATTGTGGTGCACCAGAAACTCACCTCAGTACCTAGAAAACCCCAACCAGCTAGCATCAGTGTCACATTAGCTCTTCATCCTATAGCAAAGTAACCAATGATTAGACAACCTAGAACATGTGACTTTGGACCTTCTCAGGAATGGTGGGAAGTGAGAACACTATTTTGTTATACTCTCATACCAGTCCACAACAGAAGTATATAAGAGACACGGCAAGGTTAAAATAATTATTTTAACGACGTGATCTCATGCGCAGTATTTTAGTCAACATAAGCAGACAGATGATTAAGAATAATATGGTCAGCATGGTTACAATTACATAAAATACAAAAGGAGGAATCATATTACAATGATAGTGCAAACAGGTTATATAACGCCTAGTGTTAACACCCTCCCTATATAGGAACTATGTATTATAAACTAAAGAAGGTCTCTTGGGCTTGTTTTGGGGGACCCCATTACCTTTCCGCTCAGTAAGAGTAAATTACATCTGGATCAGCAAGGCTCTCTGCATCCCTGGAATCTTCCAAGTGTGTGAAATCATGGCAAGTGTGCTATGATAAAGGCGCCAGAATCTTACTTGGCTCAGAGCTGCCAAAATGTTGTGTCTAGAATGTGTTACACAGACATGCCGATAAACAGGCTCACATGTTATGATAACATTGACGGCTCAGCACTCACTGTTCAGACAAGGAGCACAATGTATGTCTAGAGATGTTGAAAAACAAACCTTTTCTCATGTGTAGACAGACCTTCATGTAGGCTAACGTACAAAAACAGCTATGCAGTGTCGTGTGCAAAAGCAGCAAAAGGTAAAATGGCGTTTAAACTTCTAATACGCCATTCTAACATAACATGCACGCAAAAGTAGGCCCTAAACCATACTACACTATAGAAATACGCAAAGGGAAAATTAATTCCAGCAGCAACAGACCAAGTGAACCAAACAAAAAGTGATTAAAGTCAGGCTTAACCGAGGCCAGAACACACACAAGAATAGGGAGGAAAGACATCAAATTAGGAGCAGGGTAGTAAAATAGACAAGAAAAAAATCCAATCATGAGCAATAGGCTGACTTAAATCCTACTCTAAGTATATTTTAAAGTATTGGTTACAATGCTGTCCGTGATAGAGAGCTAAAGCTGTCTGTATCACAATCACAAACAAATCTCACCTACTAGTGAGGGGATGCACTCCCCTCACAAGTGAAATGAAAATGAAAAATGCTGCACTGCTTACTTCCAGTTCCTGAATGGGATTATAAATAAAATGGCGTTGACCTTGCGCCAAATTTGTTAGGCGCCTGAATCTAATTCATTGCAGAAAGATCAAGTGATACTGAGTTCAGCTAAACAAGTTTAACTTTGTCTTATCCGTGATGCCAGGTAGTTGTTGATGAATTTGCCCATGTTTATTCTTAGTGACCCAGTCTAGGTCACATCTGTCAGACTCACAATGTTGGTCTGAATTAATGCACATGTCCACCAAGTCAGCGAAGGTGATCAGAAACTAGGGAGACCACCCATCCACATACATTTGGCACACTGCAAACCATGAATGTTCGTGCTACTTTAAAACAAAGCTCTTGGTACACATTCTGGCATTCATTGCCTGCTTATTTCGAAATCTTTCTGTTAATAAATTCATTTATTTTTAACTAGATTTGGGCTACAATATATATTTTGTATACAAGACCAAGTGCATTTATTTATTCCAGCTAGTTCAGCATGGAACAACATGGTTTTTACTGAACAGTAAAATATGGTTATGTGTCCCTGACATTGGTGACTGTCGAAAGCAAAGTTTGGTGACAGTGTAAAAAGTTTCATCCAGATCTCTGAGCCTTGTGCCCAGACAGATCATTTTATCTATCTTGATTTGCATTTTTGTGCATGTTCTGTTGCTGCACACCTAAGCGCCCAATTAATGATGTTCATATTGGGAGGAAGAGCTTTTAGAGCTTGGCTGGCTATGATATGAATTATACTCTAGTAATTTGCTTTCAGTGGCAGTGTTATTGTGCTATTCCGTTGTACCTAATCGCATTTCTTGTATTCATGTCCCTGCAAAATTAATTCACCCGATTAGTATTAGATTTATTAAGTGCTGGCAAATTAGCACAACCGCAAGGGAGAAAATAGACTAAGAACTAGCGTTTGCACCTGTGATAAGAGATGGATTTAAGCCAGACGAGTAACGAGTATTTCCAGGCTACGCATGTCTCTTAAGAATGACTTGCAGAGAAAAATAAAAGGCAATGGTCCTTAACCATTTGCAATTGCCATCAGAGCTTTCCATTCCATCATCTTTTGCTCATTACAGAGAAAGACTGAGCATATACAAAGCAGTCTTGCTCCTGCTCCAGTATGGGTGTGAGTTGAGAGAGGGTGGGGGGGGGGGGGTTATAATATATCCCAAACTGCTAGAACACATCCCACTAGGTTTGGAATACAAGCAACGTCAGATATATTTCTACCTCATTGGTATGAAGCAAATATTGTCCATCGAACAAATTATGTTACGGTTGTTCCTTTTTTATCGGCACGACAAAATAAAATAAAACGATGGAATAGAATGCTACCAAAAGCAATGCCAGTGGTTATGATTAATTCAAACACTCCATTCATCACCACATTTTTGTGCTTCTAAATAAGCCCAATGGAAACATATACATGAGTTAACTGACTGATTGAGCAAAATTGCACATATGATTGAGACCTTAATATACATATTATTTGTTGTTTGTGGAAGCATAAGTTTGGGCTTTGCTGTAGGATGTCCACTCTTGAGGTTACTCCAGCATACAGTTCATCGTTTTTGAAAAATTATTAAATTCAAGCACACTTTAATCCGAAAGAATAATCAGAATTTGAGACAGACGTTATGTTATATGCTGTATTATGAAGGCACAAACTTGAGTCCATCGTAGGTTCTTCAAGCGGATATAATGTATATGCCTGCCATCTTGGTGGTTGCCCCTTTTGATCCTGGCGTTTGACAATACTCATCCACCAACCAGGTCAGGCGCCAGTGCCAGCGCATCAGTCCCCCACACCATGGCCATTACCTAGTTGGAAACATGCAGGCGAGGATGGATCAAGTCACAAGAAGCCAGCACTGTTCCCTCTACAGGTACACAGTTTATTTAGAAACTTAAATTTTAAGATGGCTTTATTTGCCATTTTATGACCCCTCCCTTTACCCCCAAAGAGCTTTGATGCGCCCGAGTGGCAGTGGGTTGGGATTTTCAAAAATCCATAATATATTAAAATACTTTAAAAGTCTCTCCAAGTAGACAAAATGACAGGACATGTCCACTTTTTGTATTTATTCATATATTAAAGCACTTAAAATAGTTTTTTCCGGTGTTGCCATTTTTTCTTGAAGCACACATATTTAACCTGCTTCGGTGGTTGGAGGGAGATGCCACGGTTGACAGTACCGCGGATCTGCATACATGTGCTACGTGGGAGTTATCACCTTGAACACTCAAACTCTTGGAGGCACAGCACATCAGGGACTTGCAGTTTCTAGCATGCTTGACTGAGTCCTAACTCTTGCAATTCATGGAGTGGCAAACCCGGCAACATAGTGCGGTTATATCTAAGAAGATATAAAATGAACCATTAAATATATTTTATTATCTGAGGATTTCTGAAGCTTCACACAATTAAATTTAATTGAGGAAGAGAATTTATCTATAAACAAAACATGGTTTGTTTCACTCACAACATACAAGGTGTGATAACTGTGGAATGATTAATTACTAGTTTAACAGAAATGCAGAACAGTAAAATGCTAAATCTCTGTACTTCAATTTGCTCTCCCTAGAAAGAGGTACCAGAAAGGTTAGAAATGTTTTCTGTGCTATATGAATATTTGTTTAACATTTGTTTAGACAGATGTATTTGTGTACATTTACTAACACACGTACGTACGTTCTCATAGGTGTTCAGTTTCACGCTAACCGAAGACGATGTGGCTATGATAAATGGAATGCATGATGGGCGCCATGTTTCGTGGGACCCAACCAATATTTTGTAGACAATAAGGTTTGAGACTTTTCTTACAACTGGTCCGTTACTCTACAGTAAACTGTAATACGTTTTTAAGAGCAGTCACTGCATATTGACATTGATTGTGTATACATGAGTCATTTGGGTGTCTTGTTAGAATGACTTAGACAGTAAATCTTTAGTTGTAGTCTTGAAGAAACGAGAGATTACAGATGTAATGTACAATCGAATAGCAGCTTCAAATGTTTGTATCTGTCTGAGTGGTCTGAGTGTTTGGGATTCCTGAAAAGCGAAGTGCGCATGTTTTGTTTTGTCTAATTTTGCCAAAGTGTCCAGTTTGTATGAATGCATGGACTGGTCACTGCTATTTTCGCATGTGAATCTGTGAGGTATGGGAGAAATCCTGACATCTTGAATCGTATAGGAACACTCATCACAAGAGATTAGCATACCAGTCCTGGTATTGGCTCTCCACATGCTATTAGTAATGTCCTGTGATCTTGCTAAAACCCTTTAATCTCTTCCTCTGATAAGAGGCCCTGACTAGGGAAACTCCCTAGACAACCACAACTTCTAAAGTAATTTAGCAACTTGGCATTTGAGAAGAACATTGAAGAGTTTCAGGACTGGGTAATTCTGGCAGTGCCGTAATCAAGCGGAATAGCCAACTGAGAGATGCCTCCTGTCTATTTGATCTCTCTTGTGGCCTTCTTTATGTGTGATGTGCTGTGCTCATGCCCCCAACATCCAGCAACCTATTTTTACCTCCCGCTATCTCACTTTAGCTAGGAGAGTCTTCTGGGGACTACGAAGTGAGGTAACACCCTGATGGTTTGTGTGGAGTAAGGGTGATGGGTTGCGACTTCTAGTTTATTTGTGGCATCAAGTTGCGAGAGGCTAATGGGAGTATGAGGAAAAAAGAAAGGACTTCAGCAGCACTTCTGTGGGGGACACTCCTTGCTCTATTCTCTCTAAAATGGGAAAGTAGATTCTCCACTCTCCATTCTCTGCGCTAGCTGGATTTAGTATTAATCAGTACAGATTTTTCAGGAGGACAGGTTGAGGGCTTCTGGTACTCAGCTCTACATTCTCTCGTCTTGGTAAAGCCACATTCCATCATGAGGAAAATGAAAGCTAGCTGATGTAAGTCAACAATGTTTTGCTAGTAGCTAGAGGTGGTTGTTTGTCTCTCGACAAAGTCATAATTAAACATGCAGTTCAACAATCAGGAAAAGAGACAGTGTAACAGCTCTCTAGCCATAACCAGCCTTGAAGGTTTATTACCTGCTTTGGTGCAAGGGAAGCAGCTGCAACACAGTAGGTACAAACGCTTAAGAAAAGATCTCCTGTGAGGAAATGGAAAGTGCCTCAGGAAAATCCCTTAGCTAAGGTAAAAAACCAGCAGCTCCTTAGAGTAAACTCAGCCCTCAGGCCGGAGGCCATGCCCCCTCCGGTTATACCCTTGTCAGGCTCCCAAAGAGAGATTTTAACAGCATCAAGAAGAGGGTGCACAATTACGGAAGTTATTGAGATGGTAATACCTGGTGGGGGACTGGTAGGTGGACTCTCACAGGCTAAACCCCAAGCCGTGTTACAACTTTTGTCCTCAGAGATAGGCGAGGAGGCTGGGTGAATGGCCAGAGGCTAGTGTCTCTACTCACTGGTTGGTAACTGTTCCTGAAAGAAAGGAGCTGCAACCTACTTGGTTACATGAAATACATGTAAGAAAATAGGCTCTATATGTGTTCCTAGTCTGTTGAAGATGGGGGGATTTCTTCTTTAGAAAATAGTCCCATCACACACCCTTGCGACTTTCATGCTTCATCATCGGGTCATGCTCTTCGTGGGGGTTGTGCTGCTGTCCTCCACGGGCCCTCCGAGAGGACTCTTTTTCGGAGATTTTTTAGGAGACGCCGCAGTTGTGCATGTGAGTGTGTGGGTCTAAAAAAGGTGTGTTGTGTTAGTGTGTTAAAAATACCCTACCTGTACCTTGAGATTAGTTTATTCGTAGGTCCGTGGTTTTAGAGTCAAAGACAAGTTTTAGGGAAAGTAGGGCACCTCTTTTTAACAAATATGATAGCGGTTGAGGTATTACTCTGTTGCTCTCAGTACCCGTGTGTGTTTGAGAAAGCGGGACCCCTTCTAAAATCTGCTGGGATCCACACTTAAGGCCCTCTATTCATAAGAAGGGGTAAATAACAGGAACACCACTGAAGTGTTCCCATGAGTACTTAAATTCACGTGGAGCCTTAGTAAAGGTACCATAGGAATATAGGGGTTTCTTTCCCTGCTCCTATTTTTAATATTTTAATGCACTAATCCACTTCACACGGTCCTGACGAAGCGCACCGGGATCCATTAGGAACCATCTGTCCAGCGCGAAACATGTCGACCAGGCTTCAATTTCACAAACACACACGGGATCTGTGGGAGAAGTCTGGAGATTCCAGCGACAAAGTGCTCTTGACGTTGAAGCTTTTCATCATGGAAAAACAGGAATTAAAAGCCACCCTAACAGAGATGGCAGGCAAGTCAGAGTCAAATTTGGAAATGTTAGACAAAAGACTGCAATATCTGAATGCTCGCTGTAAGGAAGTTGAGCAGCGAGTTTTGGCATTGAAAGACAAACAAACTACCCAGTCTGGGGTGGTCCTGCAGCTTCAAAAATAGATGTAAACTGTCAATGGGAAGATGGAGGACCTTGAAAATGGATCGGGATGTGCAATTTGCACTTGGTTGGGTCCCCCAAAAAGTGGGGAAAAAACTTGGAAATGATTGATGCTGTAGCTAGACTAACTGTTCCTCTAAGATTTTCTCTGATATATTTTTTTGAAACTTTGAATTTAAGCAAATGATCACAGAATTTAAGGCGAATGAGGCACAGACATCAATTATCCAACCAGCTAAAATGAAAGAGCTATGACCTGGTAGATTTGATATCTTTCAGATGTGCCTGAGGCCAAGATGATACTCTTGAGAATAAGCAGTTCTAAAAGTTCAGGGAATTAGGGGTGGAACATTGGGTCTCCATATGTGCAAAGCGAATGCACCAGTTGTATGCTAGGTGGTGATAGATTCAGCTGGGGGTGAGGCACATTCGTCAGGTACTTGCATCAATTAGGAGGGTCCAGTGGTGGAGAAGAAGGACACAGGTTGGAGGGATAGGTGGGCGATGCAATGATGGTGGAGAAAGGGGCGAAAAGGGAAAAAAGAAGAGGACTTAAATTATATTTATGAAAATATGAAGAGTGTGATGAGTTTAGTACTGCTACATCCTGAAGGTTTACAATGACTGAAATTGCAATTGGTTTAAGGTGAAATTCATGTTTATTAGTTGCAAAGCAAATAGTCTCAATAATAAACTGAAAAAAGATGCTATTTTTGCTTGGGTTAAGCAATTTAACTGAAACACTATTTTCCTTCAAGAAACACATTGAATTGGAAGAAGGAAAGTGATAAGATGAACAATTATGGGCTGCGGAACCGATTGTTTTCTTCTGCTAAGGTCACTCAAAGTGGGGTCGCGATTTTTTTTTTTTAAACAAAATTTGGAAGTAAAATCCCCTTGTTAAAGATGAAGAGGCACATTGGGCTAGTCTCTTGGCAGAGACTGGGGGTTGGAAAATTAACCCCACCTCCAATTATGGTCCCGTGAATGATGATCCAAGTCTGGCCCAAAAGTTAGGATGGGAATGGTTTAGTCTGCCAAGCAAGATTATCTTGTTGGGAGGTCGAGTGCGATACCCCTTCTTTTATTCTTCCAACCAGCATAAGAGACATTCTAAAATTATTTAAGATACCTGTTCCTGTTTAGGGATTTACGATATCTGGAGAATGAAAAATGCAACAACTATATGTTATACGTATTATTCAAAACATTTCCACTCTTCTTTTTGAATCAATATGGTTTTAGGAACACCCTCTTTCTCCATACCACTATTTCACATCGTGCTTGTGAATTTCCGAACCATTCAGCACTAATCCTCAGCTCCTCCTTCACCATACCTACTATAACTTATATTTGGGTTAAGGATAAGATCATTGTTTTGGAAGAATACCTTATTGATTCAATTAATGTGAAAAATTTGAATTATTTTACACAAAATGAACTAACAGCTGACAAAGCCGTAGTGTGGGAGGCTTTCAAAAGCAATGTTAAAGGAGTTGCAATATTGATTAAAATGTTTAGGTTAAAAAGGAGAGGGAAAGAGATTTGATCTATACAGAAGGAGGTTTATGCAACTTATCATGCCATGGTCTCAAATAGATCTGAGATTTTCGTAAAAAAAAGTGGTTGGGGATGAAGGAGAACGTGAGGGATTTTTATCTCCAAAGAGAAATTGTTAGCAACTAGACATTCCAACATAAGGTTTATTAGGAGGGGTAGTTTCTTGGTTGATTTTTTATCTTGGAGTCCGAAAGAAGGAAAGAATCAAAACTTGATTACATGAAATTAAAAACCCTAATACAAATCAATTAACAGATAAGATTGGCAAAACAAAACCTTTTTATGATTATTATACTAGATTATATCAAGATGCACAGCTAGGAGATTTAAGTTTGGAACAGCAGATCAATCATTTACTTAAAGAGTTAAAATGTCCTTCTCTGACATCTGAAACCTGCACCATTTTTAGTGGTCCCATATTAGAGAAAGAGGTGCAAGAATCCATACAACAGCTCCTAAGTGTTAAGGCATTTGGAGAGGATTGCTTTGGCCCCAAATTTTATAAAACGTTTGCTCCCTCTCAATTGAGCTTTCGACTCCCTTTTTAATTCCCTATTAAGATGTGGATGAGTCCTTGAGTCATTTAACAGAAGGGTACTGATTAATTTTCCTAAATGGGGGAAATCACTGATTGAGCCTACATCATATAGACCAGTAACCCTTTTAAACTCCGACTACACAATCTATGTTAAAATATTTGTGAATCAGATAAATACTGTTGCTCCTCTCCTTATCTCCAAATATCAAAATGGGCTTATTAGTGCACCGAGTTTATATACAAATACCCATTTGATGTTTGAGTTTATCGATGTGGTTAGGGGTTATGCAATACCTGTGGCCATTATCCTACTGGACACTGAAATGCTTTGGACATTGTGAGCAAAAGATGTTTATTTCAAATGATGGGTAATTTTCAATTCCCTCCTCTGCTCATGAGGTCAATGTATGGCTTGTACCAAGGAGGGACTGCACAGCTGATTATTAATAACTGATCTGCTTGCCAAATAATTCTTAAGCGAGGTATCCGGCATGCATATCCTCTCTAACCTTTCTCATTTACCTTTTATATTGATCCATTGGTTCAGCACATTAATCATAGTAGATATGTCTCAGCTCCCCTACCTTGTATTTCTAAGATAAAGTTGCATGCTGATGATATTGCACTGTTTCTGACCCCCTAGTATGACCATTTTTTATTATTTAACACTACTCCAGAAATGTTCCTACTAGTCTTTAAAGTAAATAATAGATCAGACCTGAAAAGATACCTAGGTGTCCAATATTCACACATGCGGGAGATATATATTTTTTTAACAACTATAACCCTGTATTGAGGAAAGATTTAAACCTTCTTATAATATGAAGGCTCTTCAGCTATCCATTACTTGCCGCATATCTCTAATTAAAATGTTAATTTTATCTTCATTTTATTTCTGTTTTTGGCTATTTCTTGTAGTTCAGTTCCTTGACATTCGGGAATATTATATGGCATCTATTAAATTAAAACTGCATTGTCTCTCCATTAGGATTTTTAGCTTTGAAAACTCAGTCCTCACACTTATGCTTAATAATTGTGATATGCGTGATCTGACTTGGTATACCACAACTCCCAAAATTCCCAAGAAAGTTAGTTATAAGCAATTGACTTATATCTGGAATATGAGACATATAGGAACTTATTACGATGTAGAGTGGGACACCGTTTTGGCCACCAAATTACAATACGACTGCAAATGGTGCAGTTGCAAACTCTTTGTCTCTATGGGAGCTTGTGCTGCGACTGCCCA
Organism: Lissotriton vulgaris; assembly: GCF_964263255.1. NCBI lineage: Eukaryota > Metazoa > Chordata > Amphibia > Caudata > Salamandridae > Lissotriton > Lissotriton vulgaris. Next base: position 669,151,276 of record NC_141685.1, on the reverse strand, counting down.
CGGCACAAGCTCCCGTAGAGAAATAGGAGTGTGTGTAAATCTCTGCACTGTGTGGCAGACACCTCAAGGTGCCTGCCACACATTGCCAGGATTTACAGGCGCCCCTCGGCCCCCAACAAGAGGCCGCGGGGAGAAGGGCCCTATTATAGGCCCCCAAAGCCGGCTTTGTGACAGGCTTTCCATGTCGGAAAGCCCAACATGATAAGCCTGTTGGAAACCGACATCGTAATCCTGATGGCAAAAATGCTGTCTTTAAGGAATTACGTGCCGGTTCCGACAGGCCATCGGGCTCCTTAAGCACGCTGAAAGCTAGCCGGAATGACTGGCTAGTTTCACTTCCAACCCCCGTCATTGTAATACGGCGGTTGAACTTGAAATCTAAGATGTCGGTCGGTAAGCCTACGACCGACATCAAAATGAGGCCCAAAGTTTTTTCTAAATATAAAATCAGCATAATACATGGGGGGACAACTTTACGTTACGTTACGTTACGTGTACACCATTTGTCAGTTTTTCAGAATGCAATGTACATAAATGGTCTGATTTAGAAATAACAAAAATAAGGGTTTTTAATGAGGGAGCCGGTATAAAAGCTTTCCAAAATCTCATGTTGGCAAATCAGTCCTCATCACCACTATTTTACATATGCTCAAATAAAAGCAATTCTACATAATCTGTTCAGAGATTTTTCTCATATGTTTTTTAACATTTTAGATATGAGGAATGGGTAATTAAAATGCAGAGTCAGCCAGCAAGAATCTTGGAAACACACTAGGCTAAATCAATTATCCATATATTTAAAAAAAAATAGGAATTGGGCATGTTAGATGAGGGGTAGGCTTCACTTTTAAGTGAGGAACTTTGGCCTTCCCTTTGTTCCTTTGGGGGCATAGGAAGCTATTCTTAAATGGGTGTGGGTTTATACCATAGTGATAATTACACAACTTATATTTCTAGTCTTCGAGGGTTAGTCTGACTCTGGGCAAAGTTGAGTTTTTGCTGGGCACTGCACCACCAGTAACACTATAGCAGCCGGGTACAGCATTCAGTATCTCTGGTAATGGTGTTCCGCTCTTGGGGTTAGCAAAGAACAATGTGGGTAAATGGGTCTCAGTAGGCCGCCAATGCAGGACCATTGCGGTTGTCGTCAGTGAATCACTGTTGATCAAAGGGAGGTACCACCAGCCCAGCAGACGCGGTCTTGGGGGTGGAGATGCACATTGGATGGAGAAGTTCTGCCGAGGTTGGGCCGTTCCGAAGAGGCCGTGGTCAAGTAGGCCGGGCATGAGGAGCCCGACAGGGCCACTTGGTGGAGGGTACATGCTCTCGGGAACAGAGCTGGGATCATCCTGGGTTTTTGGGTTGTGAGGATCCCTCTAGGCCATGGAGGCCATCCAGCTGTGGTGCTTTCTTGTGGCAGGGCAGAGTCGCTTCAACACAAGTGTTGGTCCTCTACCTCTGCAGTCTTGGGGTTCCTTGTGTAGTAGTGAGTTGCATCGACACAAGTGTCGGTCCTCAACTACTGTTGTTTATGTACCGGGGGACGCCGGGGCTAGTGCCTTTAGACCATAGGGAGGTTCTTGAAGATTGTTTGAAGGTTGGAAGGTCTCCAGGGTTTCTTGGAGGCATTAAAGGGTTTCTGGAAGGACAGCAGGTCCAGTTGTCGAACCTGCTACAGGCGGTGGGGTACTTGCAGAGTTCTTTCTGCAGTGGTTCAGTTCCTGGTCCGGCAGCAGTCTTTCTTTAGGTCCGTCGAATCTGAGGAACAAGGTTCAGGGGAGCTCCTAAATACTAAATTTAAGGGAGTTACTGAGGTCAGCTGCCAGTAGCCAATGGCTACTGTCCCCTAGGGTGCCTACACTCTTTGGGTGCCCCTCCCTTTGGGGAGAAAAGCACATCCCTGACTCTTTTGGGCCTAAATCTCCAATTCAAGATGGAGAATTTCTAAGAGAGGTTCTTCACCTCAGCTCCTGGCAACCCTAGGAGTGTGCCAGGCTAAGGTGGACACTCCTGCTCTGCTTACTAATATTCCCACCTGTCCTGATACAAAAGTGGGGTTTGGACAGGGGGGCGGGCATCTCCCTTAGTTGGAGCTGCCCAAATCACCACATCATAAGGTGAGAGCCTTTGAGGCTCACCGCTAAGTATTGCTGTTCCTGACAAGGGAGGTATGAAACACCTCCACCCAGAGGAGACTTTGTTTCTGACCTCCGAAAGTAGGAAGGAACTCACGCCATGAGGTCAGAAACCTGTCTGGTGGTAGCTGGCTGGCAGGGACCAGTCAGCCAATACACTAGAGGACGTTGTTTTTAGGGGGCATCTCTAAGGTGAAGTCTGCGTGCATTTTATAGTAAATCCATCTCTGGCATCAGTGTGGGTTTATTATGCTGAGAAGTTTGATATCAAACTTCTCAATCTTCAGTAAAGCCATCATGGAGCTGTGGAGTTTGTGTTGACATCCTCCCAGCCCATGTTCTCAAAATGACTTCACTGCACTTACAATGTCTGTGAATTGCAAAGACATTGTAGGGGCATATTGCTCATGCAGCTATGCCCCTACCTGTAGTATGGTGCACGCTTCCTTATGGTTGTGGGGTCTGCTGGAGGGGGGATTTACCCATACCGCAAGCAGTGTTGGTTAGGCATGGCACACAGAACTGCAATAGCAGTGTATGTATGTTAAGGTGAGGGGTCTCTGAGGGTGGCATTCTATATGCTGCAGCCCTCAGAGGCTTCTCTGGTCACAAGGCCCTTTGGTACCAGAGGTACCTGTTACAAGGGACTAACATGTGACCCAGAGGTATGCCAATTGTGGAAACAAAGGTATAGTTTCGGGAAAGAACACAGGCCCTGGGAACCTGATTGGCAGGGACCCAGGGCACACTCAGTCAAGTTAGCTCAGTGGTCTGGCAAAACCTTAAGGAGTAACCATGCAAAAAGGGACACTTTCCTACACTATGTCCTTGGAATATTCCTTTGCGAAGTGTTGCTTCTTGCAGGCAACAGGTGACCCAGCATAAGCTTTCTCATACTGGTGGGACAAATACAAGTAGCTCCTGCCTACTCCACTGAAGAGTACATTGTTACAAAACAGTCAAAGAACAACTTTATAGTATGACCTGTTCAAGTAGGGGGAGAGTAGTATGCTACACAGGGACATTCAGAAGGATAACTTGGAGGCAAGGCCTTACATGTGTCTTAATGACAGACCATGGCTTTTGGTGCAAAACACATACATGGGGAACTCCAGACATTGGTATTCCAACCCATCAAGTGCATGCAATACCCACAAACATAAATCTGACAGACATAACTCTGTGGTGTAAGTCATATGTCTAATGGTCTCCCCAGACATAAATGGCTGAATTGGTCTACCACGAAGGGCCAGAAGGGAGCTTACACACCCTTGGTGTAGGTATTAATTAGCTGTTACTAATCGACAGCCATGTCATGCCCACAGACATGAGGAAGGTACTCATCCCCATTGAAAGGGAGTGTATCCTACCGTTGTGAGTGCTCCTCTATCGCAAGAAATGGTCAGTTCTTATTCGTGCAAGTGCAGCCTTTGGAATCCTCACAATGGGTCATTACCTTAACGAATAGGCCTATTTTGCATATTTGCATGAATTGTAGTTGCACAGCGAGTCTTCTCTGGTGTAGGCTCTTGGCCCTTGGATGTTTCCTTACTAGCTTATTAAAGTGGTGAATATCTAAGGTTTTTTGAATAATTAGTAAATTAGCTGAAAGAAATACAACCAATGCCTTCTCTGAATTGTTAGCAACAAGTCTGTTTAACAGCTACATTGTCAAAACACAGCCCTAATTGCATAGTTTTTGCATAGGTAAGAGACCACAGTGCATACACGTTGCTCGGTGCCATGAAACCCACGTTAATGTTTCACATATTTTTCTTCCCTTTCACAAATACATTCTCAGGGAATTATAAAAATAAGTAACAACTTTTTACACCTTTGCTGGTTTTCCCGCAGGAGTGGTGCTCCTGCAGCTAGGAAAACCAGCATTCTTCATGATATTGACTAAAAATATGTTTTCTGTACAACGGTATTTTTCATATCAGTTACGGGCACACTTCGTGCCCTCTGTTTTCTTTAACAGGAAAGCATATTCATATCTGTTATTTTCCTGTTTTTCACGAGATATTAAGAGCAAAATGACTTTGATGAATGCTTCCTTTACATTGCCATGCAGGTTGGTGCGGCTCGATAAGGATAACAGTTGATGTTGTACTTGGCATTTAAGCCCTTTACAATATATGTATATAACGGCTGCCGGTTTTAGAAAGAGGCTTGGGTCGCAGTCTTTGATCACAAAGGGTCTGATACACTAAATGTTTAGGACTCCTATTACTTTGGTTCAACATATTTGTTTAGCGTCAGTAACATGCTAACACTGAACACTCTAAATTAGTATTTGTCGATTTTCATCAACCCAAATCCACTCACTCATTTGGAAAAGTAAACCTATTCTGCAAGAGTAAGTAGGCTCCAGGGAAGGAAAACAGTAGGAAATGGATGTGGTGGTTGGTGGGGACGGAATACAGACTTTAGTAAACAGACAAAAATTTTGAAATTTGTAGGGGCCGGATCACAAAGTATTCTTGACTAGAACTGCTACATCATGTCCTAAGTGGTAAATAAGGTGGTGTTTGATGCAAATTCTTTTTACCTCCATATTACGAAAGCAGATTTGTGCCGGTGATATATATATATATATATATATATGATATTTGTGCATATTTATTGTGTTGAATTTTGTGGTGGTGGTGCTGTTTTGTGTTGCTTTCTGTGTTGTTGTGTTTTGCGTTTCCTCATTGCATCGTTGTACTGTTGTGTGCCATTCTGTTTTGAATAAGGTGGTATACTTGCTATGTTTTTGTTGTATCATTATTTTTTTGTGTTATGGTATTGTGTTGTATTCTGTTGTGCTCTGTGGTTGTTTTAGAGATGTCAATAAACACTACTTCCGTTTCAGTGAAAAGCAGCACATTTCTTTAACCCCTTCCATGCTGGGCCGTTTCCGCCGCTGTGCGCATCAGCACACGAGCGCCGCAGAGCGTGACGGCTGGGGTTCGTCACCAGCATGAAAGGGGTTAAAGTTCCTTTGACAAACAACTGCTTACTACTGACTATAGTGGTAACATTACGCTGCCCTCTTTAACTAGTTAGGACAACAGAGAGGTCAACACTGTGGCAGAGACCCCGCCTTAAATTAGCACTTTCAGTGTTTACTTTATATAATTAGACCCCCAAGTTCTCACTTAAGTTTTCCATTTCTGAATTTAGGAGCACCTTCAAAATTACTCCAAGAAGTAATGGTGCTTTTCATTGTGGAAATAAATGCAACACCTCCTTATTTTATCACGTTGTGAAGAAAGGGAAAACTATTGTCTCTTTATAGATAACTAGCAGCCCGTCCCGACGTTGTCCGGGTATGAAATAGAATGTGTGCAATGTGTGTAATAGGCAAGGGAAATTTATTTTAAAATCTGGCTGTAGACAACATTTTTAGCATGAAGTGTCACAATAGTTAGGCATGTGTGTGCAGATACTGTGTGTACCTCGGAGTAAGAAGTATTAGCAGATGTCTCTAGTGTGTATGTACTTCACTTCCGTAGGTAAGCGTGTGTGAAAGTGCATTCAGTTGTAAATTTCGTGTCCCTGCAGGCACGCTGAATCGCGTCATCCCCCGCTTGAGGCCCGGCTCCAGTTTTGTTTGAAGTTGTGCTTGTGGTGTAAAGTCGTTGATGCAGAGAGTTGAGTGGGTGACAGCGCGCGCTGGAGACGCTGCTGCGCGTGTGGGAAAGTGCAGTCAGTTCAAAGGTTATTGTCCCAGCAGGCGTGCTTAGTCGCGTCATCCGCCGTCTGAGCTCGGCTCCAGCCCTGGTTGATGTTGTGCACATGGTGTCAATTCGTTTATGCAGAGAGTTGAGTGAATGACACCGCGCAGTAGACGCTGTAGTTAGTGTCCCCGCATGCACAGTCCTTTATGCACAGAGTTGACTGGCTGACAGCGCGCAGGATACTGTGCAGTTATTGTGCCGCAGGCACGATCAGTCGCGTCTGCCCCGGCAATTGCTGCGCCCATTGACCACGCCCCTTGCTCCCGCGCAATTGCCGCACACCTGGGCCTTGGCCACGCCCCCGGCCCAACGCACACGTTTGTTTTCCACACACCCTCAAGGCACGTTTTTTGGGGAGGGGGGGGTGTGCCACGCGATTGTTGCCGTTTGTCACGCCCATTGGCCACACCCCTTGGTGCCGCGCAATTGCAATTGCCGCGCCCATTGGCCTTGTTCACGCCCCCAGCACAACACACACGCTTAGGGAATGCTTTTTTTTTTCATCATGCCACGCCCCGCCCACTCCCACAAGGGACTACTTTGCCGGTAAGGTTCTTTTACGTTTCTAATGTATATGGTGGGCAGCTGTATAGCCTATGTCCATCTGCTGCAACTGCCCTTTCCAACGCTCTATTGGGTTTTGTGATTGGTGCTGTGGTTCCTGAGATTACCCGCCTTAAAGGTTTGGGCTCTCTCTTTATTATATTAGTATGGATATGCACATATGTTCTCATTAAACCTTTTGTCAGGTGAAATAACTGTTGCATCAACTAAAAGTTTTCTAACAGATGTGCACAATAATTCGAATAAAGCACTTGATTAAGAATGTGGTGACATGGGATATCCACAGTACATTTTGTGGATGTTCCATTTCCCCACACACTACATCTTCTGCCTCATGTAGAGGGAGGGGAACTTCTGAATTCCTTACTGCAGAGCTTTAGCCACTGGATGTGCTGTGGTACACCCATAGGCACCAGTGCTACCACTTCAAGGCTGTAGACTAAAATCATGAGCGATCATCGCGTGCTTGGGAACACTCCCAACATTCATGGCAATTTCTATTTTGTTTCACAGAAGGATCCTCTCTTTTTGATAGGGTGTTTGTGTGAAGGAAAAGCAGTGGTAAGGGGGGCACCGAGAAGCGACAGACTATTAATATGCCTTTACTCTTTTGCCAAAAGTTCTCTGAACTCGATTCAACAAAAATACCCTATACTTTCGGCAGAGAACCTCAGATACATTGGGCAGGCACTTCAGCTGTTGGTGGTCCGCCTACCAAGGCTAAGTGAGCCACTTACCCTTGCAGCTGAACTTGAGAAGGTCAATTTAGCTTAGATGCTAAGCCATTGGACAAGTGCACCAATCAGACACAAGTTTCCAGTCTGTAGCAAGAGGTAATGCATATGAATTGTACTAGTAAATGCATCCTCTGCACAGTTGACCTTTGGTCAATTCTCTTTTTCTGCATTAAGTAGGTTAAAGGACAGATCTGCTCAGATATACCATTCCAAAGGCTCGCATTATACAAACACATTCTTGTTTGCATACACACTTGTTCAAAGTCACGTACTTTTCATGATAATAGTTGAGATGCAAGAGAAATCGGAGACTTAATGTGCTCTATCTTAGCTCCAGCAATACCCTAAACCCAACTACTTAACGAAAAGGTTGTCAAAAGTCTCACTGTGGTTTCATTTGGCTCTCTCTTTTGTTAACCTGACTAAGCTCAACATCAGAACTGTACAAAAGATCCCAGGGGATTCTAGAATCAACAAGCACAATACAGTGCAGTCAATAGATAAATAACTTACAGTTCAGACATGGGTAGATATAAAAATGTTAAAATAACTTTTATAGAAACCACAAAAGAAGGAAGATAGAACAAATTAATGTATAGAAGAGTCATATGCTCTAGGTTTTGGGAATCGACCATGATAAGCATTCACCGTAAGGTCTAATTAAGGACTATGTAAAGCAATACATGTTGAGAGGTGTCAGTATTGGCCTTCTCGATTGCACTGGGATCAACTGTCAGCTCAAGTCACAAGAGGACTACCAGGCCAAAAGTGGTGTCAATCATCCAGGGCTGACCAGGTACCACCCATTGATGACTTTACTTATTAACATAAAAACAAAGGTGTCAGTCTCTTAGAAAAAAGTTATCCTGAGAATCTGAACAAATGACAGAGCTCAGATCACTAAAAAGGGGCCCAGCAAGACAGTCTCCAGAGCATATTTGATTGGTTAAACCTGAACCCTTGGAGAAGTGTCTTTTTACTAAGGAAAGTGCTCTAGACAGCGGAAGGCCACTGCAAAATATGCAGCCGCCGATGTGTCCACTAGTTTTCTCCTGGTTTGTTCTTCTCAATGGTAGTTCTTCAAGTGTTTGCTGGCTTTTGGTATTGGAGCATGGTCAATGAATTCAAATGGCACCAACGGGAGCCCTAGATGAGGAACATGTAGAGAAAAAACTTTAAAGCAGATTTGGTGTTTGAGAAATGGCAGTTCAAAAATGAGATCAATAAAACAGAACTCTTTTCAGTTCGCTCAATCACACTTTTCTCCCCTTTCTGATCCATTCGGTCTGTTACCACATTGATTGGCCTGAAATGGCTGCTGTTAAAATCGTCTCATTCTATTCTGAATCCCCAAGTGGTTTTACTACATGTATTGGGACCACTAGTAATATTCCCTAATGTGAGTTTTACCAGGTGATTTTATCAACAGCGTAAAATGGCATGCAGTAAAATGCAAGCCAGCTATTACGTCTGGATTGTCCACTGCAAACCAACAGGCATTGTGAAAGAAAAACTCCACCAGATAAAAGCAGGTGTAAATTGTTTCCGACGATCTGGAGCCTGCATGGTGCTCTCTGTGGAGTGTTCTGGCAACTAAATGGCTGTTAGTGCAAATGTTGGAAGTAACAACACAGCAGCAAGTGTGCCCTAAGGTGTGCCAGTTCCTTGTAATGAGTGGTAGGTGCTCCACAGGGCCTGCAAATCTGAGGTTTGGCTGTGCGCATATGCATTATGTTTGCCCATGTGCTGATTTCCCATCTGATGAGATTGCAAGTTGCACACGTAATATAAAATATTCACATGCAGTTTTAAAGTGTGGTGATGATACTTCCACGTGCAAAAAAATAAGCTATTTTACAGAGGTGCTCAGAATGAGGACCTGAGAACTTTTTGGGGACATCAGTGAATTAGTCTAGGTAAGTGGTTATCATAAAGCCGGTGCACTTTGTGGGAGTTTCTTTGGACAAAGCAGCTCCTGTCTCCATGCACTTGCTGTCCCAGCAGGAGACCCTATAGCTTGCCTGGTGACCTTTTTTCATGACCAGAGGTGTGCAGCTAACTGCAAGGCATTGGGGTAAAGATACTTTAACCTGTACCCGCGTCCTGAGGATAACAAAGGGCACACTAAGAGCTGGTTCCAACTGCTGTCCCCGACTTACCACAGGGAAAGCTTCGCCTTGGCTTAAGGTCCTGGAACTATTTTCCCTTCCAAAGAAATGAGCTGAGCTAACTTCAGCTCTAAACAGATAAACAATATCACTTTATCTGGAAACTCAAAAACAGAATACCCCCCCCCCCCCACCCACCACCCCCCTCCGCCCACTGATTCCCCCTGAAGGACTGGGTTCTTTAAGACCCAGCGGTGCCAGGGCACAACACCTGAAACCTTCGTGGGTAACCTGCTCCGGCGTACAAGTCACAGAGACACGGGACACTTCCTTCGGCGTCAAAGATTCAAGGTTTATTTGCTGCAGGGAACACAGAAGTCACGGCAAGTACAACATGTGCAACTTGGGGAGACTGCTTCAAATTGGTTCTGTGGATCGCTCCTTTTATACAGTTTTTACCCATAGGATAACATTGAACACAAAAGTTTACAACCCGGTTCCCACAATTATCCCCCAGAGGGGTCGCTTTGGTCACTTTGAAACATACGAGGTCCGGAACATAAGTGCGGAAACATTTGGCGGTTCCCAACTGTAAAAACCCATCTTCCCATCATTAGCAAATTCCAATCAGCAGTAAAGTAGATCGAAATAGGAACAAGGACAGGTGCAGAGGAAGACGGAGACAGTGGGGAGATCGGAAAGGGTGTAAAAGGGGAGGTAACGGGAAACACGAGATACAGGCATCAAAGGGACGTGCCTAATGAGATGCACGGCTGAGACAATAAGTCCGTGTGGCAAGATGAGCCTCGAGCGGCGCCATCTGCCTTACAGTAGCATCCCCCTCGTCATAAAGACACTTACAAAGAACATGTGTCTTCCGCAAATATCTTGGGAGTCCCAGGGTCGCGAAGCGGACAACGTCCGTTCGCTGGCTACTTGAGGGCAAGAGACAAAATGGATGCCGTATCTAAGATGGAACCCGTGGGTACAGATAGAAATACCCACGTAACAGACGAACGGTTTAGGTTAGCACAGCGAAACTGCGCACACCCACCAAACTCGTCATTTGCGGTTCAGAGATACCAGACTCGACTATATTCGTGCGAGTCGAATGCACCACTTACAATTGTCACGGAACCTCAGACGCTCCTTTTGCCCTCATGTAGGCAAGCACTAGTCGGAATCATACTCGATATTCATCAGACCATCAAGATGTTGTTGTAGCATAGCCCTGTCCAACCGAGTCCCATTGGTAACAGGCGGCTGTCTTATACACGTTGTAGCACAGAGGCCACATAAGGCAGGACCACACTGCACGCAAAGGCAACACGTGAACAGGAACACTACCACAACTCCAATGATCATCAGAATTTTCCAACCCCAAGTCGACATCAGGCCCCAAAACCATCCCAGTAGCGTCCAATCCCCTACATCCACGTGTATGGATTCGGAGATCTTATGCAACCTCGAGATGGCTTGATAGACAGTAGGAGCGTTATCTGGAATGAAAATGCAGCAGCTCGAATGGATCACCTTACATACCCCACCGCGATCTGCTAAAATGACATCTAAAACCATACGGTTTTGTAACGTCATAAGTCTATCCGCCTGAAGTTCTGTGGTGATATTACCAAGGGCACTGGCAGTAATATTAGCTGTCGATTCTACCACTCGAGTCAACTGTCTCAGGTTCCTACTGTTAACCATAGGTCCCCAAAACGGGAGGAAACCCTTGAAAAAGTCTCCTGCCTCTTGACCGGCAGTGTCTTCTTCGCTAATTACGCCTCGTACAACTCTAGTCTTATGATAATCGGCATCTACAGTGAACGTCGGAGGCAACAGATTTGCAATAAAACATGTGCCCATGAAGTCAGCGGGCAACCATGTGTATGCACGATCATAACAGATAAAGTAGGTACCCTTGGCAGCCAGAAACACAGGGGACGAGAACATTGGCAGAATGTAATTTTCGGTGCAAGCACTTGCTCCAAGTCGGGCTTGTGATCTTCGGCCACGACCCATAAGACAAAAATTACCAGTGTGGGGTACGACCCATATTGGTGGCGAGCTTTTAAGCTGCTTTTCGCTGGTGAACGCACTATATTCACCTCTACTTAGGACCTTATAGGCTTGTATCTCTTCCTCGGGAATAAGCGAAGGATCATAGATCTCACTATCTAAGTCCTCGATTGCTATCGACAAAGGTTTCTGATACGAGGTAGGGCCAGAGTAGGGGGAACGTGGTTCTCGAATGGGGTGGAAACCCAGTGCGCTTCGAAACATTGTTTGAAATGCTCGAGCTGACCCTTGGGAACTATACGGTAACACCAGATATGGAATTCCCTTATCCGTAGTATGTGGCATCAACCCACACACCCAACAATTAGTAGTGTTAACCACTAACTGATGCTGATGAAGGAGCTGAATAAAGGAATTGTTGCGGAATTCTACACGTCTAGCCTGCTCGTGTTCCGGTAGCATGTGAAAGGAATGAGGAGAAGCAGTAGAGGTAAGATTAGGGTAAGGAGTAGGAGTAGGTGTAGCAGGTAAGAAATAAGACATAGTGCAATACACCCCACCCGCCAACAGTGCAGAAGCAGTCAAAAATAACATAAACAGTTGAAATATGAAGCATCTGGTACGACTGAGTTGCTGCAGCTTAAGTCTGTGCGCCTTAGCTCCCTCCAAATCATTCAGCTTCGAGAATGCCATTCCCTACGACCGTCCGCAACGTTTCTTGACGCACTTCGTTCTGTGCAGCAATAGTCAATCCCTAGGAGTTCCTAGGAACCGACGGCCTTTAACCTAGCGTCAAGACCTACTATCCAGAAGGAAGTACGCGCGCGGCCCTACGGCCTTTAATACACAATATGTATATATAAGCACAATGTCTCTCGGCTGTGGAAGTAAAAAGATACAAGGAGGAAGCTCAATATATGTACAAAAATTTCAATGATACGAATATTCAAACTGATCACGGGAAACGGGGAAAATGCAGTTGTCAATTTCAGCAAAGCAAAAATATTTTATTTGTCCTTAGTGCGAGATCGCAAAGAATATCGATGTTTCCCGGGACGTGTCTGCTCGTCGAACAAAGGATCCGTTGAAGAGACAGCGTCCTGCTGATCAGTTGATTGTTCTGGTCTTGAGTCATTTGCTGACAAGTGTTCAACAGTGGCTTTCTGCTGTGCTGAGGATTCTCCAACAGGCTGTGCGTCGCTGAAAGGTACAAACACCGGCAATGTTTCTGTTTCTGTTGACGCAATGCCTTTCCTTACCCACGGGTCTGCCGGCAAAGGGATAGGGACTCGCTTACAATGGGTGGCATGTACCCAATTTTTCCGCCCCTCAAGACGAACAGCAGTCCTCGTGGCCAGGAGCACCTGGTAAGGTCCGGTAAACCTTGGGTCCAGATTGTTCTTTCGTGAAAAGTTGCGTGTTACCACCCAGTCTCCGGGCTGGAGCTGGTGGCCTGGACCCTCCGTCTGCGTCGGCAATGCGTCGTAAACCTGTTGGTGAATTAACCTCAGTTTAGCAGTCAAGTCATGTAAATAGTCAATCAACATTGGATACTCAAGATCAGAAAACATTCCTGGCCTAGGAACCCCCCACACATTCGCAGGACGGCCGAACACTATTTCATAGGGACTAAGCCCTATTCGGGAGTGTACAGTCGCCCTAGTTGACAGTAATGCTAAGGGTAAAGCGTCAGGCCACGAAAGACCAGTCGTAGCCTGAATCTTTGCTAGCTTTAGTTTAAGGGTGCCGTTATACCCCTCAACTAATCCAGCTGACTGGGGATGATTGGCGCTGTGGAATTTTTGATTAATTCCAAGGCCCTTACACACACTCTTCATCACACTTCCAACAAACTCACTTCCGTTATCTGACCACACGACTCTAGGCATTCCATACCGAGGAAAATATTCCTTCAGCAGGATTTTCGCAGTAGACAAAGCAGTATTGTCTCTGAGAGGATAGGCCTCGATCCATCGGGAGAATGCGCAAACCACAACTAAAACGTATTTCAGGTTATTGCATCGCTCCATATGGATGAAGTCCAATTGAATCACCTCAAAGGGATACGAAGGAGGAGCAAAACTGCCAGGAGGAGTTGGGGTTCCTTTGCCAGGATTGTACATCATACACACCATATAATTCTTCACCAAACGTTCAGCACATTTCGTAATTCCATCATTCTTCCATACCGGCGACAACAACTTACAAATGCCTTTCACGCTAATATGTGCTAACCCATGTGCCATTGTCACAACGGCCAGCACATACGCATCAGGTAACAACCATCTTTTCTGATCCGACAAATCAATCCAACAACCACTCGCATCCAACCTTCCCGTACTTTCTTTCCACTTCGCCTTTTCAGTCTCGGTGGCCTCATTCTGGATTTCTTTCACACTTTCAACGGTGTCTTCACACATGCTTGATTCTGTAGGCCACCTAACCGAACTCGTCACATACATTCGAGTGCTAAGGTTCCGGGCAGTCTCCTTAGCAATCTCATCCGCAAACGCGTTACCACGACCAACATCATCTGTCACTTTACGGTGTGCACTACATTTAACAATTGCTACTTGTGTAGGCAATGTCAGTGCATCCAAAAGATCATTCACCAACTGGCCATGCTGAATCTTCGTACCATGCGACGTCAAGAAACCTCTCTCTCGCCACAATCGTCCAAAACTATGTGCTACACCGAAAGTGTACTGGCTATCGGTGTACACATTCACCCGTTTTCCTTTTGCTAACACACATGCTCTAGTGAGAGCAATCAATTCCGCAGCCTGGGCAGAATTCTGATTCAATCTTGCAGTTTCAACAACAGTATTCAACGTTACAACAGCATAAGCGGTAGTCACATCGCCATTCGGCAACTTAAAACATGACCCATCCACATACAAGGTGCCATCCGGTTCTTCCAGTGGGGTGTTTTTAAGGTCCACTCGACCTTTCGTTTCCTCTTCAGTCCTCAAGTAGCAGTCATGTTCTGCTACTTCATCTGACTCTGCACTAATTGGTAACAAAGTTGCCGGATTTAGGACATTACAACGTTTTATCTGAATATGGCTTGCCAATAACGTCAATTCGTACCCAGACAACCTCGCACTCGTCAAGTGCTGAGTTTTCGTACGATTCAACAGAGTATCGACTGCATGCGGAACCATCACCGTAAGCATATTATCCATGACCAATCCTGCTGATTGTCGGATGGAGACCGCAGCTGCCGCAGTTGCTCTCAAACAACTCGGCAATGCTCTAGCTACTGGGTCCAAGGTCGAGGAAAAATATGCACATGGACGCTGTTTACCACCAAAAGGTTGCGTTAAGACACTCAAAGCACAACCTTCCCTCTCGTGAACATATAGTGTAAACGGCTTGCTGTAGTCAGGGGTACCCAACACAGGAGCCGAACACAATGAATCACGTAATTCAGAAAAACTTTTCTGACATTCTTCCGTCCATGGTAAAGGAGTTGAAACATCCTTGCACGTAAGAGCCACCAATGGTTTCGCTAGCAATGAAAAATTTGGAATCCACTGCCTGCAGTACGACGTGATACCTAGAAAGGCACGCACATCTCTTTGGGTTTGTGGCACAGCCATTCGCGCAATCGCTGCAATTCTCTCTGGGGTCAACTTCCTTCCCTCCTTTGACAATAAGTGACCTAGATAGGTTACTTCTTGACAACAATATTGGAGTTTAGAAGGGGACACCTTATGATTTAACTCACCGAGATGTTGCAGCAATGACACCGTAGCAATTCTGCAAATGTCCTGAGTATCAGCAGCCACCAATAAGTCGTCGACGTATTGGATTAAGGCCGCACCAACCGGCAACCGAAACGTATCCAGTTGACCCTTCAAGGCTTGACTGTAAATCGATGGACTTTCACAGTAGCCCTGAGGAGCTCGTTTGAACCGGAAGCTACGTCCACCGAGAGAGAAACCGAAAAGGTCCCTGCTCTCTTCGGCAATCGGGATGCTGAAAAACGCATTTTTCAAGTCAATCACCGAAAACCATGATGCAGTAGCTGGAATCAGAGTCAGTAGCGCCGTGATGTCAGGCACAACAGGGAATTGAGGAACCACAATTTTATTCACCTCCCGTAAATCGATAACAAAACGATAAACAGGCGGTTTTGTAGGATCTGTACGTTTTAGAATGGGCAGTACAGGGCTATTGCACACGTTTCCCCGGGTCTCTTCAATAACATCTTTCTCGATCAGGTCATAAATGATCGCTAACAAGGCTCGTTCACCATCAAGGGAGATACGATATTGGGGAATACGTGGCAATCGCACATTAGCTTTCAACTGAACAACATAAGGGGAGATATCAAGTAGGCCCACGTCATTTGGACCCGTCGCCCACAAAGACGCAGGAAGAGAACTCAATTCCGGTGGAAGCTTATCGAGAGACAAATACATAGGAGAGACAACCCTCTCTCCTAACGTAAGCTTTACACCCGCAGGAGAACAATACAAAGTTGCGTACAAACGTTTAAGCAAATCCAGACCCAAAAGATTTTCGCCACAACCAGTGGTCAAAATCAACGGAGCTTGGAGCTCACGTGGCCCTATGGTAAGGAGCAAAGGGCGCGAAACTGGATTGCTAACGGGGGCGCCAGAGAATCCTACGGAAACATTTGTTAAGCCAGACAAAGGTGCGCCAGGGAGTTTCGAATGCATGATAGAACTTTTCGCTGCACCAGTGTCCAACAGAAAAGGCTCAACGACGCCCGATGTAGCAACTGCGACGTAAGGCCCTCTCTGATCAACCGGAACTGATACCACTCCCTCTCCTTGTCTTTGGCTGTCCTAGTAATTACTGTCGTCAGTTCCCTGATCGACGTAATAATCGTCTACATTGTACTGCGCAGATCGCCCTTGCGACGATCCACGTTGATCGAAACAATTATTAGAATTAGATGAGTTATCTGAGCGATCGTTTGGAGCACCACGACCTCTACCACGTGATGCCTGCTGTGAGCCACCACGACCTCCTTTAGACGAACTACCACTATTTCGTTCGTTCAGAACAGGGCAGTTGAATTTAATGTGTCCCTCCTGTCTACAATAAGCACATTGATTGTACCCCAACGATGATCTTTGGGAGGAGGAATCATTACGCGGCTGCGATCGATTCGATTGCGACTGTGATCTATTCTGTTGGGGCGCATTCTGATTAGAACGCGGCGGATACGCTTGTTGCAACAATACTTTAGTTTTCAGCTCTTTTGTCTTTTTGTCAGCCCGGTCATTCTCTTCTTTCTCCCTATTTTCATAATATTGTGCCGTAGCCAATATCTGAGCTGAGGTAGAAACGGCCCATGCACTTTCCGAATTCTTCAATTTATTGCTCAAGTCGGGCAATAAGTTCGACACAAATTTATCCACAAACAACCTTTGTCCACCCTCAGTACTCATATCCTGTCCACTATGGTCAATGAATGCTTCCTCAAACCTCGTAAAGAAGTCGGAAACACTCTCGTCTTTCTTTTGTTTGCAAGCTGATAATTTGTCCCAATTTACTCTCATAGCTGGCATAAGAGTCTTCATTAACGTAATTATTCGTTGCGGAAGAGCAGTAATCAGCTGCTCGGGTTTAGCAGCAGCCGTTTGTAAACCATCTGCCGCTAAAATGGCAGCCCAATCACCGCCTAATTCATTCGCATGATCTTCCTGCCGAATCTTAGCCCATACCGGTTGCGGTACGACATTGCCAAACAACATGTCGATATCGGCAAGATTCATTACCGTAGCATCTACGAGCTGCGATAACTCTTTGTAGTAACCGGTAGGGTTTTTGCGCGGATCAGGCAAAGACTGCTTCACCTGTAGCACTTCCGATCGTTTCCAAGGGAGATGTATCCATACTCTCTGGAAATGTGGCGGAATAATAGGAACAGCAGTAGCATCGCCTGGCATCCACACTGGTGGAACTTCCCGCATGGGGTATTGGCCAGACTCATCAGGTTGTTTTTCAATATCCTCAACGAACAGTGCATGAGGTATTGGAGCGGGACGGAAAGACAGTAACCGCTCAATAGCACGTCGGACGTTAGTATCGACTATCAGTCCATTGGCGAACTGAAGCCGAAGCTCAGACAGGGCGGTTAGCACCTCGTCAGGCGCAACGGCCGCTATCTGATCATGAAGGAACTTGCACATTTCGTCAAACACGTATCTCTGGGTTGGTATATTAAATTGGCAAAACGTTTCGAGGACAACACGAGGTGGATTTCTAAGGGGGTTTACCATCCAACCCATCGCCATATTATACAGCGCAACACGTTCTCTATTTCCAGGAAGCTGACTACGTCTCTGAGGACCATCGGAACCAGCAGACCCATGAACAGGTCCGAGCGAATGAAAGAAGCTAGCCGCAAGAGGAGAATTACGGCCACGAGTAGAGGGAGAGAGATATGACACAGGACTAACAAGAGAAGGAGTAGAAACAGTAGCAGCAACAGGGGTTAACAAAACAGGAGCAGTAGCGGGAGCAGGAGTATGTGGAAGCGGAGGAGCAGTAGGGGTAGCAACAGACAAAGGAGCAGGAACAGGCGGAAGAGCAGGGACAGGTTGAGGAACAGGTTGAGGGACAGGCGGAGGAGGAACAGGTACGACAGGGACCACGGGAGCAGGAGTACCCTGTACGTACGGAGGTGGCGACTTCATAAGATAGGACATTAAAGGATCCTCAACTGCCTCTTCCTTCTTATCCGACTCCGTAGGCAAAGCAGGATAACATTTATCTATGGTCATACGCTGTAATCTCTCAAACACTTCCTTATCCTTATCCTCCTTATCACGCTGGAACTGCTCAGCTTTCTTCACTATGGTAGCAACAGTATCTCGTTGACTACGCTTATTTTGTCTGATTTCTTTCTGTCGGGCTTCTTTGCGCCACAACCGAAAGGCATCAAACATGGCCGGCCTTGATTTACGTTCGAACAACTTCATTTCTAGATTATCTAAGATCGACGCCTCGAAGCTACCGTGAGGTGGCCAACGAAGGTCGCCGTCTTTCTTTGTATATTTAATCCAATAATCGTTAAAGGCAATCGGGCCTAGCCCATGTTTGCTATATAGGTCATAAGTAGGAGTTCCAACCGGAGGTATCGGACACGAGTCCTCCAGCAGGGAATCCGCACCACAAGGTCTAAAACAACTAAACAAAGTACTGCGACCAGGCATCTTGCACACTAGCCGAGTTTCACAAACTTCAAGGGTTACGGGATTTACCAAGTCCCAGCAAAGAACAAAACCCTCGGTTTTTGGCGGCTGCAGTCGTCAAACAACACAACAAAGTACCAAGAACCACAAATGCAATGGAACCATGCAACCACTAAGTAACCACAACCAAGAACTCCGGGAGCGACCCACAAATACTTAACTCAAAGATCGATGGCGTCACCAGGAAGGCCCGTCAGTTGTCTCGCTATACCAAGGTCTACGCCAGGCGCCAAAACAGGTCTACAGTCAGGGCAGTCAGTCCGTCGCAGCCGTCAGGAGGCGGGAATCTTCGCGGGAAAAGTCTTCGGGCCACTTATTTCGACAACAGGATCGATGAAGCGGAGTGCACCTTCCCTCGGAGATTTCACACGAAGTTCCTCACGATCGTCGGGCTTGGACCGGTACCACTGATGCAGCCCCACGTTGGGCGCCAACTGAAGGACTGGGTTCTTTAAGACCCAGCGGTGCCAGGGCACAACACCTGAAACCTTCGTGGGTAACCTGCTCCGGCGTACAAGTCACAGAGACACGGGACACTTCCTTCGGCGTCAAAGATTCAAGGTTTATTTGCTGCAGGGAACACAGAAGTCACGGCAAGTACAACATGTGCAACTTGGGGAGACTGCTTCAAATTGGTTCTGTGGATCGCTCCTTTTATACAGTTTTTACCCATAGGATAACATTGAACACAAAAGTTTACAACCCGGTTCCCACAATTATCCCCCAGAGGGGTCGCTTTGGTCACTTTGAAACATACGAGGTCCGGAACATAAGTGCGGAAACATTTGGCGGTTCCCAACTGTAAAAACCCATCTTCCCATCATTAGCAAATTCCAATCAGCAGTAAAGTAGATCGAAATAGGAACAAGGACAGGTGCAGAGGAAGACGGAGACAGTGGGGAGATCGGAAAGGGTGTAAAAGGGGAGGTAACGGGAAACACGAGATACAGGCATCAAAGGGACGTGCCTAATGAGATGCACGGCTGAGACAATAAGTCCGTGTGGCAAGATGAGCCTCGAGCGGCGCCATCTGCCTTACAGTAGCATCCCCCTCGTCATAAAGACACTTACAAAGAACATGTGTCTTCCGCAAATATCTTGGGAGTCCCAGGGTCGCGAAGCGGACAACGTCCGTTCGCTGGCTACTTGAGGGCAAGAGACAAAATGGATGCCGTATCTAAGATGGAACCCGTGGGTACAGATAGAAATACCCACGTAACAGACGAACGGTTTAGGTTAGCACAGCGAAACTGCGCACACCCACCAAACTCGTCATTTGCGGTTCAGAGATACCAGACTCGGCTATATTCGTGCGAGTCGAATGCACCACTTACAATTGTCACGGAACCTCACCCCGAGAAAAAAAATAAGTGGTTACACAAAAAAAGAAAGCGTGCTGTCAGAAATAAAGTTACACATTTTGTAAATTCACAACTTTGTCATAAATTGTGTTATTTAAAATATTCCAAATGAATGAATATTGTTAAAAATTATTTATCCGTTTTCCCACTTTATGGAGGTACCATTATCTGTTATCTAGATAATTTAAAACTCTAATATGGAAAACACTTTACAAACACACTTGTTCTTTACATGTATAGACTCATGTCTGTTGGAAGCAACCTTGTAACACTTGTTACCTTGTGATTCAAAACAGAAAGACTAGGCGCTCTTATTATTTTTAAATGGTGCAGTTATAACGCACAATCTGCCACTGTTATTCGTACACAACATACATAACACACATTTATTGAGATATATATAGGGAACAGCCTGACATCGACAGAGCATGAAGGGTTTACAAAGAAACGTTAGAAACATTGCAAATTTCCGTACCCCTCCGTCGATACCCACACTTTACCAGCCCACAGTTTTTTACTACATATTCAAAAACATACTAAATTTGATTTGGCAATTTGTAGAGCACGAACAAAAGCCAGAAGGCGTCAATGAGCTAATATGGTTAGACTGCTGTGGGAGGAGAAGAATTGCATGGTCTCGATTCTAAAAGGAGGCCTTACAGGAAAAGAGCCAGGCCATGAAAGCCTTATGAAAAGGAAGGTGGGCTTCCATACAAGAATTGGAGTAAAGAAGAGTATTCCAGAGCTTGGATGCTGCCACAGAAAAAGCTCTCATTCCCCATCTTGTCTTTCGGAACTTAAGAATAACCAGCAAATCTTTCCTGCAGAAGGCAGCTGTCTCGACAGCATGTATCGTTGGAGCAGGTTCTTAATTCCATCAGGGCCTGAATTGTGTAGTGCCTTCTGGGCAATGCATAAGGCTTTGAATGTGTTTCGTTTGCTGACCGGAAGCTAGTGCAAATAACGAAGTTGCAGCAGAGTCTGAATGGAATTTAGGAAGATCAAGAATGAGTCTAGCTGCCTCATTCTGGACAAGCAGCAGCTTGGCTACAGTCATCTTATTGATGTGCAGGTAGAGCACATGCCTTAAATTATCCAACCTAGACATAATCAATGAAAAGGCTGCCTGTTTGCATGCAGCGAAAGGGAGGAAAGAAAATTCTTTCTTCAGAGTCTTAATCACCCAAAAGCAGGATGATACAGTCCTGTTTCCCTGAAGATTGAAGGATAATTGTTGTCCACCAGAACTCCAAGGTTTTTTGCAGGGTCAACAGGGTTGGGAGATTGATCCAGCATTCCTGGCCACCAAAATTGGGTCCAGATGGATGGTTGACTACCAAAGTTCTTGACCTCAGTTTTATCACCATTGAGTCTGAGCATGGCCACAGCCTGTATGCAGTTCTTGATGACGGAAGCAGATGCCTCTCTGTCCTTCGTGATAGACACAATTATTTGTGTGTTGTCAGCATAGGGATAAGGCTTGTAACCCAAAAGATCTGATCAGTTTGGCCAGCGGGGAAACATATAGGTTCAACACTGTGGGGCAAAAGGAGGAGCCTTGAGGAACCCCACATCGATTCAGAATAGAAATGGTCCACCACCACTGTCTGTGACCTATCCATCAGAAAGGCTGAGAGGAGCTTCATGGCTGAATCTGCGATGCCAATTTCCTGCAGGCAATCAACTAGCTGGGTGGGAGAGATGGTGTTAAAAGATGCAGACAGATCCAGAAGTATCAGCACTGCAGCCTGTCCTGCATCCACCATGGAGCAGGTGTTATTTATTGCAGATAACAGTCCAGTCTGAGTCCCGAATCCAAAATGGAGAACATCAAGCATATGTTGTTGTTCCAGATAGGTCATCCACTGGATATTCAGGTGTTTCTACAAGATCGTAGGCGGTACCTTGGTCCTGGAGGGTGTAAAAATAGAAAAATAGAATGGGTAGACTAATTTGATTATCTGGGCCTTAGATTGAGTGATTCTCACAAATGGTTAGCCCAGATTGGAAAGAGTGCATTAATTCTCAAGCATAGAGATAGGCTAATATTCATATTAGTTAACAAGGCAGCTTCTTATCTGATTTCCCCAGTGGTAGAAATTTACAAGGCCCAAGCTATGGGGATGCTGTAATCTTGATCTGTTAGATGCAGGCAAAAAGGTATTTATTAAATCCCTTCTGAGATTACCAAAAAGCACCCGTCAGTTCCTCTGAGGTTTGACTTAAACCTCAGATATCCCTCTGACATAGCCTATCTGAACCATATTTTATACTGGACCAGACTTTGGGTGACTGAGGAACTGGCCATGTATAGAGACTATGTCAGGGAGATTGTTGACAGTTTCCTGGCACTTATTATCCCCTCAGTATCGCATATCAAAACTAGGCTGTTCGAGCTTGGCCTTTCTGAATATTGGCAGAATAGATAGATCGATAGATAGGTATATAGATATGAACGGCCATAGTCGCTGTAGTTATATAGTTAGGAATCCAGTTACAGGAATTCTCCTGAATTTTGGTAGCTAATAACTTTGCCCCATTTGACGAATGTCCACAAACCTTTCCAGACCAATTCCTTTTTCTATATTGGTATAGGATGGATAGTTTTGTGGAGATTCGCCAGGAGGGGCAAAGATAAAAGGCGGGGGGGGGGGGGGGGGGGCAAAAACACACTTTCCCATCAATGCATTTTTCATAGACCTTTGTATCTTGCGTAGCACGAAAATGTCTGAACGGATTTATATGAAATTGGTCTGGATTATACATTATTGTGCAAAGATGATTGTTTGGGTGCTACAGGTAAGTAGGGTATTTGTTAAGTTATAAGGTATTTTAAATTAGTGATGACTTTTGTCACTGTATTTTAGCAGAATGTCACAGTATTTTCCGGAATTACCACAGTACATAGTGATGACAAGTCATTAAGTGATTGATTAATGACTGCCTTTACAAAATTTAAAGTGTACCTGTTAACACTTTAATAAAGTGGTAATAGGTAGGGAACAATAATAAAATCTACCACATCACCTGGATCTAGGAACCTAACCCAGAATACTGCGAAATGCAGAACACAGACTAAATGCTCTGAAAACGACAAGGCTGCTTTTACCCTTGGTAAACACAGCCATTAGCCAATCACATACTTCCCTACATTGCACATGTACCATGGTATACTTCAAACTTACTACTGTATACTTAGGCACAATATATACCCAAGAATTTTCAAAAGTATAACTTTAACACTACTTACACTAGTCGCCCATACTAGGAAAAATTACCATTTACACCAAATAATCGATATTCCTGCCACATTACGTCTACATCCATTAACATACTTTCACGCCTCGTCTGTGTCAATTACCATGCTCCAATGTACGGCACTAAACTCTATGGGCCTCAACTTTTGCGCCACCCTAACATCCCTTTTTTGACGTTCCTGCATATTTGCTATGCTGCAAAAACGGCCCTGTAACAAAAACGGCCCCAGGGGCCCAAAACCGGCCCCCACCCGTGCAGCGCACCGGGGGATTGCCCGGTGCCCGCTATGGCCAGTCCGGCCCTGGCCCTGTTTAACATTTAATGTTCGGTCTAACTAGTTTCCACTATAATTCCACTTAATCCTTAAAAGCACATGGCTTATTTTTTGATGTTTGAGATCATATACTGTGTGTAATGCATATGTAAATGTTGCTATGTGCCCCATACTGGTCTAGTATGAGTAAGATATTGAAAGGTCATTGGTTTGGAGCATTTTAAGATAAAGATGTGTTTTGACAGCTAAAGGCGGTTATCTCGTCTCCATGTTTACAATAACTGTATGCAATGTGTCTTCTGCGGAAGTCCTGAAAAGCGGACACAAATCTGGCTTTCCCGGATCTATAGTGGACTGTCATGCTCTATTAAACACAGCAGAATGAGGAGAGTAGCAGAGGGCTTCCAAACTGGCCAGTAATAGGCAATTGTATTTCCAGGGAAGATCGCCCATAGAAAAGTTATGTAAAATACTCTTTCTTTTAAACTGATTATTCAGTGAGAATGAATGAATTATATAATTTTATGGTTGTGACTGATCATAAAATGAACCATAATATGAAGACGAGTAAACATTTCCAATGAATCACATATCTGTGTCTGTAGCTCTTCACAAACAAAAGCTCCATTAGCTCACAAGCAATTGGATGTAATTGCAGTCTATTGTCAATTCAGTGGTGGCTAATGGCTCTTCCTTGTTCATAGTACTGTCACGAAATACTGTTTGTATCCAGATAGTGGAGCTTCCATAAAGAGGTGAAAATGTCAGTAGACTTTTCAGCTATCTCTGTAAGCACTTGTACTTGTGCAAAGTTCAATATATATATACACAGCAAGTTTGCAAATTCAGGCATCTAAAATGAAAACGACCAATAGGCTCATCGAAATGTCTGCTTCCTGGTACAGGGTCAAGGCTTTGTTCTTTGTCACACCATGAAGAGGTTCGTACATTTTGTGACAGGACCCTTTCACCGCAGTGTCAGAACACCATCTCCTTCTGCAGCTCATGAGAGGGTGCTTTGCTCTGTGTGGCTTGCAACCTGCGGAGTTGCCACCAGTTACGTGTACTGTTCTCATATGTTGACTTGCCGAGTGGAAGACAAAGGGGTGGATGGAACATGAGAGGAAGAAGCGGTAAGAGAGTCAAGGGATGTCTGAAGAAAAATGGCTGCTC
Source organism: Lissotriton vulgaris (assembly GCF_964263255.1). Taxonomy (NCBI): domain Eukaryota; kingdom Metazoa; phylum Chordata; class Amphibia; order Caudata; family Salamandridae; genus Lissotriton; species Lissotriton vulgaris. Next base: position 669,126,687 of record NC_141685.1, on the reverse strand, counting down.
CCCCAGCTCTACAAGTGCAAATTCATGTGTCTTGTGATGGCCTGAATTACTAAATTATCTGCCCCACATATTTTTAATATTTGTTTGGTGTGGCCAGGACTGTTGATATTATACTGAGTAGGTGTATTGGGAATGTACTAATAGGCTGTCTGGTTCCCTCCTTGCAGTTCCCTAATCTTTATGTGCTTCATCCTGCTGGGACCTGTCTCTTCTGGCTGGGAAGAAGCAGTGTGGTCATTCCCTGAATATTTCTCCACGTCTCTACGAGGAGAGTGATTTATGATAGAGTGGTAATTCTAACTCACCATGACGCTATTCTCAGGGAGCGTGGAGGACTCCTCTTAGTTCCTGTGGATCTGGGAAAGAACCAGGTTAGTGGTTGTTCTGGAGTGACAGAAAGCCAAGCCCATGAAAACAATTCCACCTGTACGAAGAAGAATCTATCTAGAAAGAGCTTGTTCTCCTTTAATAGATGCAGCTTTAAAATCTGCGCTTCAAAACACCACGTTAGAGGAACTAGCCTCTGCGTTAGTAGACTTGGAGACAGAAGTAGTAAGGTTAAGGGCTGAGAATCAACGTCTCCATTCAGAATTAATACAGAACTCATTCACCCACAGACACCAGAGCTACAGGCACCATTCAGAAGAATAGGAAGAGTTATATCCAGCCTGCACATTTTACTGTCCCTCCCACTGATGCTACTGCTTCTTCATGAGTGGAAGGGAATGTTCTGCCTGTTCATTTTACTGTTCACACACCTAGTTCTGTTCCTTTAGCAATGCCCAAAAGATTTAACGGATATAGGGCCAAGTGTGTTTTTGAATTAATGCCATCTCCAGTTCTTATGTAAATCTGCTTCGTTCCATCACGATGCTGCAAAAGTCGCTTTTGTCATGTCTTATCTTATAGGCAATGCTGCCAGTTGGGCGATACCCTTGGTTGAAAATAATGACCCAATGTTATATGACTTTAATCTATTTCAAGACAAGATGCAAAGTCTTTTTGCAAAACATACTTACATGCAAGCTAGCGATAACAAACTCTTAAATCTCAAACAAGGTTCTAGGTATTTGCGTATGTATATCCCCAGCTTCAATAGATTGGTAGCAGATACTCATTGGCTGGAGGATAAAAGGACCTCTCTGTTCTACAGAGGATTATGTGATGAACTTAAAGACTTCTTGTCCCAAATTGTGTACCCTCCAGAAGATTGCCCTACTTTCATTGATCTAGTGGTAAAATTGGGTCATAGACTGGGCGAAAGAAATGGAGAGAAATCCCGTAATACTCTTTCTCAGTTTATAGTAATACGAGGTGAGAAAAAAGAGAACCGAGAAACCAAAGATAGCAGTGAACCAATGCAGATAGGTGGAAACAGGGTTCCTCTGTCTATAGAAGAGAGAAAAAAGAGGAGGAAACGTAATTTATGTTTGTACTGTGGTAAAGTGGGGCATTATGCCAGAGAGTGTCCAGTGAAACCACAGAGTTTCCCCAAGACCTTAGCGGGGTGTGAGAACTATATGAAACATTCGGGAAACTAAGCAACTTGAAGAAACATGAGACCGATTCTTTAGGTTGTTCTAGTTATGAGGTCTCTAAATATCTAGGGAACACTGTCGCTTTTGTACCTAAGCATTTCACCTTGTCTGTCACCTTGATTATCTTTTCCCAGATTAGAAAGACCTTGTCCATTTTACTTGACTCAGGAGCCACAGGGAATTGTTTGGATATCAAGTTAGCTCAAACTCTAGGAATCCCCTTCTTACTTTAGTGTCAACCTCAATCGGTGAGAGCGGTATATGGGACTGAGTTGTCCTCTGGGCTAATTCCCTATCATGCCCCTGACATTATCATGGCATGATAGTTTTGATTTAATTGACACAGCTAATTTTGGTTCTATTCTTGGAGTTCCCTGGTTGCAATACCACAACCCTCATATCGAATGGGCTTCCCGTAAAGTCACTCTGAGATCGACTCATTGTATGTTACACTGTTACAAAGAAGCAATGGATTGGAAGACCCCCTATGTTGTGCTCCCGACACTCTCTCTGAGACACTTGTTGTTCTACTTATATATGAAGAATTTAAAGAGGTATTTGATTAAGTCAAAGCTACTGCATTACCTCCTCATCAGTTTTGACTGTTGAATATATCTAGTACAAGGGGCTGAACTACATGTAAGCAGAATCTATGCCCTTACTGAGCCTGAAACAGAATACTTACAGAAGTACATATATGAAATATTGGAGAAAGGATTTATTCACCACTCCACATCCCCTGCATCCTCTCCAATATGTTTTATTCCCAAACAGGAAGGGGGATTACGTGCTTGCCTGGGTTATCGCACCCTAAATAAAGTAACCAGTAAATAGGACGTGGGGAAACTCAATATACCCTTGCAGGCTTGGGACCTGTGACAATGAATAGTTAAGGATGCCAACAAGGGATTTACTTAGGAAAAATCAAATAAAAACCAATCACTTGAATTATTCTGTTGTTAAATCCAGCAGTGGTGGCTGACTCATGAACAATCAACCTTAAATTCAGCTTATTTATACTTAGAAGGAATCATACAAAGAGCAATTTAAACACGGGTGTGTGTGTAGTTTCACAAATATAAATATTTAATACAAACAAATGGATAGGGTACAGAATATACCTACATACAACAGACTGAGATAAATACATTTTGTACAGACATTATAACCTCAGAATCCAGTATGTAAACATCTATTCCAACATTTCTATATAGTGGAACATGAGTCTAACACATCAAAAAACAATCCCAGAAAAACAAAATATTGTGGAAATAGATGCATTAGTCAACGTTTCAGACTCTATGGCTGATTAGTCCGTTGTACCATCTTCAGGACGATGAATTGAAAGTTAAATATTTGACCCCTGTATAGACATAGCACAACTTCTGTTAGTCTAGTGTACAGTGTACCCTTAAAGAAAGAAAAGAACGCACACCCGTGAGAAAAGAAAAAAGCAAGTGCCCGAAGGGTCTTGTGTTGGTAGAGTAACAGGACCTCACCCAGAGAATAGTGGGAGATCAGACTTACTTATATCTGGTCAAGCTATGTAAATTTCTAGACAAGCAGAATCCTAGTTGAATAGACAATTCCCATAAAGCGCTAATGCCGGACAAGTTATCAAAACCTTCAAGCTGGAAAAAAACATCAAAGTCTCTTAGATATTTGGTCTATATTTCTGTGTAAAGAACAAGGATAACAGCAGGCTTGCTTTGTGAACATATAGGGCCACGAGATAGAAGATGTATGGGATCTTAAAGGATACCTATTTAAAAGAAAGCTTCAAAGTCAAAAATAGAACAAGGCCATATATTAAAAATCACTGATTGTGTTACTACACTGAAGGTAGTTGAGTCCATGTGCTGGTCGACAGACTGCGCTATGAGAAGCAAATCAACTTGTGTATAGACTTGTAAACATCCATTTATAAGCCCTTTGCTGTGTTAAAGGTTGCTGCCTTAGTTCAAAAGGGTCATTAGGTCATGTCCGGAGAAGTTTCAAAATGTTGTCTACGTGTGTAACAAACAGTGTAATGGTCATGACATAAACTACAGAGCTTAAACAACTATGCCTGCATTAGTGGACATAGTGATGATAGAATGGTTCCCTAATTTTTAAAGATAAAAGACGTCATTGGACGAGGAACATTGTTTAAGATACCACACGCCCAACCTCAGGATACTCAATAAATAATCGAAGCGGGCCATGCATATATAGGAGAAAAACGGAAAATGAAGCAAACCCACCAATCCTAGAAAATACCACGTCCCGACTGAACCTCATTTGATCATATCCAAAGAATACTCTTAAGGGTGATCTTATTGACCCCAGAAAAACGACAGACAGAACATAGTGTCTTGACAAAGGTGGCTTAAAATCAAACCTACCACCGAAACGCGTCGACGCATTTCCAAGTATAATTCTTCGACTCGGACACCTGTGTTGATACATTATAAGACAGTGCATAACACATGGTTGTTAGATAGAGTTTGAATATACACCCTGTATTGTACAATTGGATGTCTTACTGTTGTCTGTCCCCCTTATTTGTATCAATTTTGCTGGTCAATTTTGAATTTCCATGTTTTTTATTATTATTGTCATTTTTTAATTGGTTTTACTTGTGTATCGTGGTGATACTGTCCACTTGTTCTTTTAAATATATTGTGTAATTAATAAACTGTGTTTTTTTTTGTTTTTTTTTGGGGACTTTATATATGAATTGTGCTAATTGCTTTGTGATCTAAGTTGTTCAATTGAACACCCTACCCAAGGGAACCTTTTCTGTTTACTGGTTGGATTAACCCTACTTCCCTTGATTTTAGTTAAGGGGTACCTCTCACTTTCTTCTACCTGGACATAGTGATGAAACAGCTTCATTAGGAGCGCGCACAAAGTTAATATATTCAAAAAGCATGCCTTACCTTATTGAGGAATTCATAACATAGCTGTAGATATCGACTCGCCGCCGTCTAAGGGAAAATCGTGAATAGCCTGTATTCGCTATCGGAGATAAAACGTGTGCTAGGCAATTGAATTAAAAAGCAAACAAAACTACGGGGAAAAATTGTCAAAGGAAATATTAGCGCCCGTATCTTACCGAGGAGTATATTTATCGGCGTTGCTTCCAGCAATGTCCGTTGTATCCACATACGGCGTGCTCGAGGAGCAAAACACAAGTCTATTTGAAAAGCCGTCGTTCTTGGCATAAACACAAAAAACTGATCAAAGTGACTCTTTGAAAGCAAAAAAGAGTGTCGGCCAGCTTGTAACATAAAAATGAAATGAATCTGATGCCGCAAACACTGTAAAAAATAAAACATCTAAGTCTAAATACGTCCTTCGAGGATTTTTCTCATAAATTATCTAAATAAAGTAACCGTCAAGAACAAATATCCTCTCCCTCTCATCTCAGTCTTGCTAGACCAAGTGAGAGAAGCGAAAGTGTTTACCAAACTAGACCTCAGAGGGGCCTATCATTTGATCAGAATAAAAGAAGAAAGACGAGTGGAAAACTGCGTTTCGCACTAAATTCAGTCTCTATGAATATTGCGTGTTGCTGTTTGGCCTTTGAAACACCATAGCTACATTTCAGTTGTTTGTTAAAGAATAATTAAGAGAGTACTTGGACATATTCGTTTTTGTTTATATAGACCAGTGGTTCCCAAACTTTTGACTCCTGTGGACCCCCATTGAGTCACCACTGGAAGCCGGGGACCCCCAAGCAATTTGTATGAGTTAAATTTCTATATTAAAACAGTAATTTAAAAAAAAAACACATGGGCCCAAAAAAAATACTCAAAGTACTAAGGATTTTGGGGCCAGATGTACGACCATTTCATTTAGCGCCTCGCAATTGTTGACCCATTGCGAGTGGCAAATTGCGAGTTGCTAAATGAAATGTGTTTAACACTGTTCGGGATTCCCAATGGGATCGCAAATTGTGAGGCTCATTAATATTAATGAGCCTCTCGCAATTTGTGAGCCCATTGGAAATGCCAGCCCTCCCAGGGATGATAGCCCGCTGGGCTCAGCAGACCACCATGTCTGGGACTGCTTTTAAATGAAGCAGTTATTTATTTTTTTAAATGAAGCCCGTTTTCCATGCATTAAAAACAATAATGAAAATGAAACGTTTCAATTTCATTTTTTATGGGCAGGCAGTGGTCAATGTTTTGGGACTGCAATTGCGGTCGCAAAACATTTGTACATGGTTTTGAGACTTGCTATTTGGAAGAGATTGCCCCTTCAAAATAGCAAGTTGCAAAACCTATTTAGCGAATCGCAAAAAAATTGCGACTCGCGAAATAGGCTATGTACATGGCTCAATAGGTTTTTGCATGCGCAAACGGGTTCGCGAACACGTTTGCGCATATAAAAACGGGTCGTACATCTGGCCCTTAGTATTTTATATTGAAAGAATAGCCCCTCTGTCACATGTATTTCATTTGTTTTACAGCATCTCTCATACCATTGTAGGATGTCAGAGCACTTTACATCACACACATATAGAGACAATGAATCATACATGTAAATCAGTGTATAGAAAATGTTACATAAGGACCGGGGACTACAAGGTGCAGTATTCACATGTCATTCATACTGGTAAGTATTTTTAAAGAGTGCTTGGTCTGGGAAAGCACAAACTCAGGATTCAGAACATAACACAGTGGCTAGCACTGACTTTAACATTAAAAATGTATTTCCGGGGGTGTGTGGCCAAGATGGCGGCGGAGTAGGACGTGCTGCAAAGTCGCTCTGGCGCCGCCACCTGCTTAGCCTTGTTAAAGCCCCTTGAGAGGCTCGATATTGCCGCCCTACCTGCCCGCAGTGAGTTCTGAGGCGGCGGGGCAAGGTCCGGTGGCGCAATTTGACCCCCCCGAGCACTGTGACTGCCGAATCTGGCCGCGCGGCCTGCGGCGTGGTGAGGCCCTGGGATCCCGGCCTGGGCTGGTGGGAGTGGCCGACTCGGGAGAAAGAGCTGCTGGGAAAGGAGCAGAGACCAGCGGCGATCCCGGCAGCGGTGTGGATCGGGGACTCACCGAAGAAGTGGCTGCCTTCCTGCCTCCCAGCCTCGAGGATCATTACAGGATTGCCCGAGGTGAGCGGTGCTGCTCGAAGTTTGGCAATTGAGGCCGGGGATCGGCGGCCTGCGGAAGACGGTCGAGGGGATAATGCGCCTCCCTCCCCCCCCCCTCTCGAACAGAACACTGCTCTGGCATAGGGGACACCTTGCTGCTGAGGGGCTCAGTGCTCGGCCCGAGGCCTGTAAATGGCCCGCATCTGCAGGGGGCCAGTTTGGGGTCCCCCGGGGTGACTCTGAGAGGGCGAGACCTGCCCGGCGGTGCCGTTTGTCATCGGGGACGGCGCCTCGCCGCTGCCTTGTTCGGGGTCAGCACTGGGAGCAGCATTGAACTGCCGGCATGGAGGATGTGGCCTCCAGAGGACGTACATTGAGCCCTGAACCCTAGCTGCTTGCAAGGGCCTAATCGAGCGGTTCCGGGTGCTTGGAGCGGCTGGTTACTACGGGGGCCCCCGACCCTGGTTCCGGGGCTGGTGGCGGGCGGGCCTCCGAGGGGAGCTGCAAACGGGTCGATCCCAGCCCAGAGACCCTTAGGTACCGGCGGCACTGCTGGAGCTTTAGAGGGCCACCTGTCCCGGACGGGGAAAAGCAGCGGCGGGTTGCTTACACCGCGTGAGGTGTGCAGGAGTTGGAAAGGACCGCTGAGAGTTAACCTCCTGCTCCCGGGACCACTGTGGGGGAGGACATGGAGAAGTTGGCTTCTGGGACGGAACATTCGAGGCCTGCGGTGGCTCCCTGGGCCTGGCACCGGCTCCTGGACATATATATTGGTAGCGGCTGGCGCTGCCTGGCCGCACCTCCTGGATCTGTCTGCACTGCACCGGTGAGTGCTCCTATAGACGCCACGGCGTCGGTGGCGCCCCGGGGCGACCTGTGGAGCCCCAAAGCAACGGTAAAGAGTCATCTTTGACGCACCATCACGAAAGGGTTCAGTCGGCGGAGGAGTAATGTCTACCAAACAGCGCAAGGAGAAGCCGGGCAAGGACCCCCCTCCGAAGGGGAACCAGCAAACAACGTCCCCCGGCCCCAGTGTCTCACCTAATCGGAAGGATGATGATGCACCTGCCACTAAAGCTTTTATGTTGGAACTTTTTGCTGCCATTAAGGAGGACATCTCTGAGCTCCGCTCCCAGCTGGCTTCGGACCTCCGTGAGGTGAGGAGGGATGTGGATGGCATTGGAGAACGAGTGGCTAACTTAGAGGAACATGACCTGGGTGTGGCGGGCGATGTGCACCAGCTCCAGCAGGACGTGATCCGGCTCACCGAGCAGAATCTAGACCTCCAGGCCCATGCGGAAGACTTGGAGAACCGTTCACGTCGGAACAACATCTGCATCCGGGCCGTGCCCTGGGACGGGGAGGCTGGAGACTTGAGGGGATATGTGGAGGCCCTCCTCTTGCAGATCCTGGGTGAGGAGGACGTAAGCGAGATCCGGATGGACAGGGTCCATATGGTCGGATTGCCACGACGCGGAGGAGGCCCTCCCCCAGATATTCTGGTTTGCATCCATGACTTCCAACTGAAAGAACGCATAATTCGAAAGGCCCAGGAGACCCCCTCCTTGCAATTCCGGAACCAACATCCTTAACTGTTCCAGGACCTGGCGGCATCGACACTGCAAAAAAGGCGTGAGATTCGCCCATGACCACCTTCTTGCATGAACAAAATGTGTCCTACTCCTGGGGTCATCCCTTTTGGCTCATCTTCAGATGGCAGAACAGATTGGTTCAAATCAGATCCTGCAGGCGGCCAAGGACCTTTTGGGCCTGGGAGACTCTGCCCCCTCCCCGAGCGCTGGAAGCTCCCCATCGAGACGGAGATGGCGATCCCCGTCCTGGCAAAGAGTGGGACGAGATGCTAAGCCAAGGAGGCCCGATCTTTCAACTAGCCGGCAGGAGAGAGGTGCAGCGGTGGCCTCCGTGGTGTCGGTGACGGTGGCACTATCGCAGGATAGCTCTGGGGCGGCCTAAGCCCTGGGTTGACGATTGAATGGCGCCAGAGGGACTCCTCCTCTTCAGGTACTGTGGGTTTTGTTGTACTTTTGGGAAGACACCCCGGACCGAGACTTTGGGGACACACTCCGGGGTGCTTTGACCCCCACCCCCTGGGGGAGCCTTTAGAAGTCCACACACTGGGACTGTCAGGAGTTTTGTTTTTTCTTGTAATTCCTTTTCTCCTTGTTGCCTCTTACTGTTCTGCTGGTTCTGAGGTGGCGCGGAACTCACAATTCTTGGGAAGGGGAGGGAATCATGGGGGTTTGTTGAGGGGTTGGGGAGGGGCGCTGGTGGTGATCGGATGGTGTGGTTCGATTTAGCTTTTGACTGGTGGAATGTTGTGTGTTTGTCTTTTGCTTGTACAGACCCGGGCCCGGTGGCTCTATGTGCTTACCACTCTGATTGCGTGGCCCTAATGATTCCGTTGGGTTGGACTCCTGATGTACTTGAGATCGAGGAGGCAGGTTGGACCCTATGGTTGCTCCAGTGGAGATCTGGGCGGGTGGTGGGGTTGGAGAGTAGAACGGGAGGTCTGATAAGGAGTTGGCTGAATGTTGTTCCTTTGATGTGTGGCCTCCTTGAGCTGCCTTGCTGTGGGGTAGGCTGAGGGGTTACCTGAAGGTATGCATGTAGCGGAAGTTGAGTCTATGCCTTGTAATGCCTCTTAGTATTGGAACGTGGAATGTGAAAGGCTTGAACTCCCCGCAAAAACGCCAAAAAGTATGGAAGTATCTGAATGATCACCAGCTAGATGTGGTGGGTCTCCAGGAGACGCACCTGGTGCGCAGAGATGAGCTTTGTCTCAAACACAAGCAATTCCCCCTTATTTACAGATCATCTGCTTCCACTAAACACAGGGGGGTGGCCCTTCTCTTCCGTTCATTCCTACATTTTCAGCCTATGGGTGTGCACAGCGACAAGGAAGCCCGTTGGTTGATGGTCAAAGGTCTGGTGTGTGGTAGGTTATGCACTTTTGTGGTGGTCTATGCCCCAAATTCAGGCCAAATGGCTTTCTCCAGGACCTGCTGCAGAGAGTGGGAGACTTTGTTGAGGGGGCCCTGTTCCTGATGGGGGACTTTAATCTGGTATGGAATAGGGAAATGGATAGCTCTCATAATCAGAGGTCTGATACTGGTGTACGGCTTATAGGTGAGCTGAGACTGGTCGATGGCTGGCGCTCCCTCCACCCACATTCTCGGGACTACACCTTCTTCTCCCATGTGCACCACTCCTATTCCCGACTGGACCACATGTTCTTGAGTCAAGCCCTCAGGGGAGATCTCCACAACTCCAGTATATTCCCGCTCTCTGTTTCTGACCATAGCCTGCTGGTGCTCGGGTTACAATGGTCGGCGGAAGGTGACGGGCAGCGCAAGTGGTATTTTCCAGCCTCTCTTGTCCGGGATGATCCCTCATGCAAGGAGCTGAGGAAGGCCATCTGGGACTTCTTCACTCTCAATCCCGTGACTGACACGTCAGTATTTACCACCTGGGACGCCTTTAAGGCGTCACTGAGGGGCACCTGTCTGGCCCTCAATGCTAACCTCAACAAGTTGCGGCGGAAAGAGCGTGAGGAGCTAGAGAGAGAACTTGCTGCTCTTGAACAGGCACACAAGCTGAATCCTTCCAGAGTGATTCTTCGCCCGTTGACTGCGGTTAGGGGGAAGCTTAGGGCCCATTACAACAACAGAGTGGAGTTTACCTTGCTTCGACTATGACACCTCTCCTACTCCCAGGGGAACAAGGTGGGGAGACACCTGGCTCGCCAGCTTCGGGACAAGAGGGAAAAGGACTACGTAGGGGGTATCCGGTATGCGGCGGGAACGCTGCAACATGGGCCGAGGCCAAAGCAGATCTCTTTGGACGCTTTTACGCTGCTCTCTATGCAGGGGAGGCCTTAGACTCTAGGGATCAACTGGAGTATCTGGATGGTCTGCCCCTCCCTCAGGTATCCAAGGAATGGAATGAATTATTTGCTGCCCCAATTACCAGGGAAGAAGTGCTAGATGCCATCAAAGCTCTGAAACCCCATAAGGCACCTGGGCCAGATGGCTATACTGCTCTTTTCTACCAGACGTTCGCGACGGAAGTGAACGACTTTTTGGTCACTCTTTTTAACGACATGGCAGAATCCGGGAAAACGTTGAGATCGTGGTTTCGATTATCCCCAAATCAGGGAAGGATCCGACTAAATGCTCCACTTATCGCCCGATAGCCCTCCCTAATATAGACGCCAAATTGTACTCCTCCATCATTGCAAGTAGGCTCCAAGACTTGCTGCCAGCGCTCATTCACCCAGACCAATCCGGGTTTATTAAGGGTCGTCAGACCCACGATAATACGCGGAGGGTTATCCACTTGATTGAGAAGGCTAATAGATTCCGAATACCTGCGGTCCTGGTGGGTCTTGACGTGGAAAAAGCCTTTGATCGGGTGGACTGGGGCTTCCTGTTCCACACCTTGGCTGCCTTTGGCTTCTCTGCTAAGTTCCTTTCAATGATTAGAGCGAACTACAGCAGCCCCCGATCTAGAGTAGCGGTGAATGGCCACGTATCAGCGTTCTTTCCGCACTCCCGGGGCACCAGACAGGGCTGCCCCCTTTCCCTCCTGCTCTTCGCCTTGAGTATTGAACCACTGCCACAAGCGGTGCGGGAACACGAGGGGATACCGGGTCTCCCCTTCTCTGGGGAACAGCACAAAATTACCTTCTTTGCTGACGACGTTCTCTTGTCTGTTAAGGATCTGGCTCACTCTCTCCCACACGTCCTGGAGGTATTACTGTGCTTTGAGGAGGTGGCCGGCTTCAAGGTGAATTACGATAAATCTTATGTTCTCAATCTAACACTCTCCCCAGCGGAGGTAGATAGAGTGCGGCCACTCACCCCACTCCCATGAGCCTCCAACTCCATCCTATATCTAGGGGTCCGGCTGACTCCCTCGATAGAGATGTTGTACTCTGCGAACTTCCCCCCGTTGCTGGTAAAGACCTGTGCGGACTTGGACCGCTGAAAACCTAAGTATATATCGTGGCTGGGTAGAATCCACACGTTCAAAATGGTCCTCCTGCCCAAGTTTTTGTACCTTTTCCAGGCGCTCCCAATACCGTTAGATGTGGACTTTTTCCGGCGCCTCAAAACCCAGATGCTTCGCTTCATCTGGCAGGGGGGTCGGGCCCGGTTCTCTTTTGCCACTCTGCGTCGGACACGGAGGGAGGGGGGAGTGGGTCTCCCCGATATGCACTTGTACTACAAAGCCGCGCAGTTACGAGTTTTGGTGGAGTGGTCCCAGCAATTCTCGGAAAAACACTGGCTGCATATGGATAGGAGTGTCGCGGGGAGATCAATCTGGGATCTGGTGTGGAAGCCTAAGAAGGATAGACCTAAGAACGCATACATCAGTACCCCCACCGGCACTACCTTGAAGGTTTGGGACACTGTGTCTAGTGATGAACGCTGGACTACGTTCCCATCCCCCTTTACACCAATACACTTTAACTGGGCTTTTCTGCCGGCGTTGCAGGAGGGCCCTTTCGAGGTATGGAGAGAGGGGGGCTGTAGAGCTCTCACACACTTGTTTCATGGCTATACTCCACTCACCTTTGACAACTGTATGCGGGACTATGGAGTCCCACCATCCGAGAGATTCCACCATATCCAACTGCTTCACTGGGCCATGTCGCCGGCGATCATTGACGCAGCCACGAGGCCTCCCTCTGCCTTTGAGGCCTTCATCTTACGGACCACCACCATGAAGGGCGTTATTTCCTTTCTTTTGTAACCTACTACTCACCTCCGCCGTGTCACCTCGCCCCAGATATATGGGACATTGGGAGGAACTCCTCGGACAAGATATTTCTGAAGGGGAGTGGTCCGGTCTGTGGCGGGACATCGCAGCACTTAATCACTCGGTGGAATTAATGGAGGCCCATCTTAAGACTCTCATGGACTGGAATCTTTACCCGGCCAAGCTACATCGCATCTTTCCGTCCTCATCCGCCCATATTGGGAAGAGATCCTCTCCCATATCAAAGAGATCCTCGGTTACCCAATAGCTGACTCAATGGCCCAGGTACTGCTAGGTCTTTGAGACCCGGATCTTGAACACCAGACCCGAGTGGACCAAAAGATCATGTGGCTGTGTATAGGGGCTTTTCATCAATGGGGGAAAGGATCACTTGTCCTGCGAAAAACTTAGGTCTGCAGGTTGGTAACTGGGTGTCTCCCAATAAAATGACCCTCATACACGTGTGTTTTTTGACTTGCTTGCGTTAGCGGTATATGAGGTGTCCCCGCTTGTATCACACGTGCGTGCGTAATCATAGGGTCAGTTCATCTGTGTGCACCCTCCACCAGGAGGTTTTACCTTAAGTTTTAAGGCAGTAGTGATCGTGGAAATGGGGTGATCAAGGTGGTGATGAGTGATTTGATAAAAAAGTCTGGACTCTCAGAGCTAGGAAGTTTATTAAGTCTGGATTCCAGCTTTTGTTAAAAGAAAGTTTGTGCTGCTACAGAATCTGTTTATGAATTCAAGCGCACTCAAAGGTCATATAAAATGGTCGACATGTTTCAGCTGTGGTAGACTATTGGTCAAATAGCTTTCTTCAGGACCAGGGGGTGAAAATTGTGAATTAAGTGATAGAATAGGTAAATTATAACCTGATTCTTGAAGTGATGAGAGGTCTCATTGTACCTGTAAAAGAAAGGACACAACAAAAAAGACAAAATGGGGAGACAAGAACAAAGGGGGGAAGGGGGGGGGGGGTTGGAGGATTGAGGGAAATGAATAAAGTACAAATTTGTACACATTCAAGATCAAATGATCTCGAATTAAGTAACTGTAAAATGGCAATGCTTCGCACAGAATCACTCTCATGTCAGGCGTCAACTCACCCATTCTCATATCAAAAAACGGCGTGAGGTGGCTGTGCTATACTGTTTTGTGGTGCTCTTAGAACTTGCCGGTCATTGGTGTATATAAATAGCTCTCATACGGTGATATGGCATGCTGGTAGCTCGGCATTTAGGTGCTACTGATGTGACGTTGTTAAGGGTTTCTTAGTGCCGTTCGTGATTGAGACATCTTTATCGCGCGGTGTTTGGCGTGATATTATGGCTTAGTAGTCAGGGGTGGGCGTGGATGGCTATGCTGAATATCGGGTTAAACCTACCTCTTAGTTCAAAGCTATTCGCTTCATCAGGGGAGAGAGGTTTTTGAACTGGACGGTAGCGCTAGGAGGAGGAAAATAAATGTTACTATGGAAAGGTTGTACTTGCGCTTTGCGTCTGGAGGGGATCAGAGCTTTCATCTTGTACCTTCTGCAACCGCGTCCTCGTTCGCAGCATATGCTGTCTCTGCCTCCGTCCACCCGGAAATGGTGGCGGTCGGCGAGGCGGATGTTTTTAAGTGCAGTGATGTAAAAATAGAGGATAGACTCAGTATTACGATAATTCTTTTGAGTCCCAAAAGTATTTTCTAAATGGGTTTTTGCCAATTGTAAATTGTTATAAAAAGGTGTGTTTATTTTATTAAAATTAGTGGGGGAATTTGTGGATCTTATGGCGGCACATAAGTTGGCTGCCTGGATGGATTATTGATTTATTCAGATGTCACATAGTGATATTGTGTAGCTAGTGGCTGATTAATAGACCGGGATTTGAGAGAGGGGTAGTGACCCAAGTTAATGAACTTGAATTTCGCTAAGAGCAAGTTAAGGGATGAACTCATTTAATTAAGAGCGAGCCATGGGATGGAGTCATTCAGTCCTTGGGTGTCAGTTCTGAGTCTGTGCACCCAGCGTTGTTCTTTTTCGAACAATATTTTTGAACAATATTTTTGAGGCATTTCTGTCTACGGTGTCAAGGGTTTCTAAGATGACCCACTGCAGATCTTTGACTGTGTGTCCCAGTTCCTTGAAATGAGTTGACATTTTTGTTGTTGTCTTTTTGCAGTTCACATTGCTGCGATGTTCATACATCCGTTGTTTGGCCTTTCGACAGGTCATGCCTATGTACTTCATCTGGCATGGACATGTTATCATGTATATCACATGACTCGTATTGCAGTTGGTGTGTCTTTTGAGTTTCCAAAGTAGGTCTGGTAGCAACTGTAGATCTTTAGTAGGTTTTGTGGTTTCACAGGCTAGGCAGGTGCCACAGGGATAATGTCCTGTTATGGGGGTAGTGTTCCATAAGCCTGGTAGTTCTTTTTTCTTTTTCGGTGGTGGTCTAGTATGTACTAGTAGATCTTTGAGGTTCCTGCTTCTTTTGTTTGCAAAACGAGGTTTTGGCCAGTCAAGGTTGTTCGATGTAATTATTTTCCAGTTTCTGTTAATTATCTTTTTCACCTTGTTTGTGACGGGGCTGTAGGTAGTGACACATGTCGTTCTGTTATCTGGTGTTTTTGGATGTGTTTCCAGTAATGCCTCTCTTGGTTGGTTCTGTGCACGTTTCTTGCAGGAGAGGATTATTTTCTTAGTGTATTCACGAACTGACAGTTTTTCACAAAGATCATTTGCTTGGTCCTTGTAGTCACTTTTGATACTGCAGTTTCTTCTGAGGCGAAGAAATTGGCTATAAGGGAGATTTTCCCTTCGGGGTCGTGGGTGGAAGCTTTTGAAAGAGAGTAAGGTATTTTTCGCTGTAGGCTTAAAAAAGGTTTTGGTATGGAGGGAGTTGTTTTTAGCAAAGATGGTTATGTCCAGGAAGTCTAGTGTTCTGTTATTGGCAGTGTACGTGAATTGTAGACAATCATCCTGTTCATTTAGCCATCGATGGAAATGCTTGAGAGTCTGTTCATCTCCTTTCCAGATCAGTATGATGTCGTCTATATACCTTTTCCAAAAGGTAATATTTTTCAGGAAAGGGTTAGTTGTATTTTGGATGAACCTGTTCTCAAAGTGACTCACGTACAGTCCGGCCACGCTGGGGGCGAAGGTGCTGCCCATCGAAGTCCCATGACGTTGGACAAAGAGAGTGTCTTTGTACATGAAGAAATTCTCCATCAAGGCCAGTCTGCAACATTCTAGCACAAAGTGTCTCGGAGTTTTATGAGACCACTCTATGCTGAAAAGAATATCCTCTAGAATGTTCAGAGTTTTTTGCTGAGGGAGGCTTGTATAGAGGCTCTCTACGTCTAGCCCCACCAAGAGCATAGTGTCTTCAGAGTATTCAAATGATTTTGGTAAATTCAGAAGGTCTCTTGTATCTTTAAGGTATGTTTGGTGTTTTTCGGACTAGGGGCCTTAGAAATTGATCAGCAAATTCTGACAGGGGCTCTAGGAGTGAATTGATTCCTGAGACGATTGGTCGTCCTGGGGGTGGTATCCTCCCTTTGTGAGTCTTGGGGAGGGAGTAGAAATAAGGTATTGTTGGTAATTTGGTGATTAGGTAGTCTGCTTCTTTTTTTGATAGCCAATTGTTAGCCTCAGCTTCCTCAATCATTAGTGATATTGTTCTTTGTAGGCGTGCAGTGGGGTCTGAATCAAGAATTTCATAGAATTTTGTGTCGGCCAATAAATCAGTGCATTGTTTGTCATATCCCTCTGAAAGGATCCTATCTCTTTCTCCCCACCCCAATTGATTACCTGTGTATAGGGGCTGCCAAGCTTACTCTGGCAGCAGCCTGGAAGAGACCGGAGGCCCCAGCGATCTACCGGTGGCATGCAAAGTTATGGAAATTACTGAGCATGGAACGGGTAGCGGACATCTTCCTGGGCAATTTCAAGAACTTTATATTCCGATGAGGGCCCTTGGTCCGCTTCCTTTCAAAGGGACTGCCATCTGCAGTTTGCCCGCCCACGGTGCGGGCCCTCCATCTATTTCAGGTCTGAGTATAGCGTCAGGATGACTGAATGAATGTGAGTTGTTGGGAGGGGTGTTTGTTTTTTCTTGTTTCATTTTGTGCGGCTCCCTCGACGATATCTGAGGCATATAGGAGGCCTGTGCAGCAGAGGCATGTATAGGTACTGCTATTCCAACCTCGCAGAGCACCCCACCTATTGAGGTTTTGAACTGTATCCAGCATTATCCTGCAATTGCACTGCCCTATTACCTCGTTGAACTGCTGCCCGGGCGGATTTGTAGTCGCTCCTTAGGACTCATCTTCCTTGCTATCTGCCTCTACTTATGCCCCCTGCGTGGGAAGTTGTGCGGGATTGTCGCCTTTTCTCTCTACTTCTGTTCTCTCTAATAAAACAAAATAAAGATTTTTTTTTTTAATTATTTCCACCGAAATAAATCTTTTTAGCAGCATCAGGATAATGAATGTCTGGGGAAAATCATAAGTTACTAACTGGTACCATGCAGTTTTCACGGAGCTCTTTGGTGAGAGTTTATAGGTCCCTCTGCTAGATTACGATTGTCACTTATGAAGTGCACAGTAACAAAAGAATCTCTGTGACAAAAGCAGTAACCATGGACCTACGCACATAAAATACTGCTTTTTAAAATGCATGTACACGTTCTTTGCAGTAGGCACATTAACCGTCTGTGCTACATTAGTTAAGTCGAAGCAGCCACTGAACAAAACTCTCCTCTCTCCCCAGCAGGTACATTAATCACTGGCATTATCTTGACACTTTTGTTGTTGCTCGAAAGCCTCTAATTATACAAGAGATATTGTTGTGCTTTTAAAAATGCTGCCATGGGGCCCCCTGGGAATGTGTCACGGACCCCTGAGGGTCTGCAGACCCCAGTTTGGGAACCACTGATATAAAAGATATATTCCCAATCTGAGCAAGAACATATTGTCCATGTAAAAAACATATTAAGACAACTCAAAGAAAATCAGCTATTTGCTAAGTTAGACGCAAGTACTTTCCATACATCCCAAGTGGATTTCCTCAGCTTTATTATTTCACCTGAAGGTGTCCACATAGATCCAAAAAAATCGAAGCCCTGAAGAAGTGGCCAAGTCCTAGTACTGTGAAAGAAGTTCAGTCATTTATCTGATTTGCTAACTTGTGAGGAAGATTTATTGATCACTTATCTGAGATTATTTCTCCTATCACCCGATTACTTCGCAAAGGTAGTTTGTTTGAGTGGTCCAGTGAAGCTGAACAATCCTTTGAAAAACTAAAAGAACAATTCACTACTGCTCCTAACATCAGACATGCAGACAACACACTACCCTACTATGTAGAAGTGGATGCTTCTCAGTGGGCTGTGGGAGGGGTCTTATCTCAAAGGGATAAGAATACTGGTTGTCTACATACTATTGCCTATTTCTTAAAGACTCTACTACCTGCGGAGCAGAACTACACTATAGGGGAGCGCACATTTTTTCCATCAAGCTTGCATTCCAAGAATGGAGACACTATCTTTTGGGAACACTGTGATGTCTTCCTACCCTTTCCCTTTAAGCCTTCATGTTCTTTACCTGTGTTCCATGTTCTTAGAATAGACTCTGTCTGGGATTCTGACTGAGTCAGTTGCTGTAGGCTGTACTTGGGAGGAGGTTTTAATAAACCCAAATTACTTAAACGTTTTACTGATTCCTCCTTTTATTCAATCTTTAACTATTTTACACTGGCGACGATCGGAAATCACCTCAATCAAGACAACACAGCAAAGAGACCTACCTTGTTTCTCCTCCAGCGGCTGTTCCTCGGTATAAGAAGCGAAGCGTTGTCTTCCCAGCGGCAGATTCGACATCTACTTCACTGGTGAGGAGAGCGGGAGGTTTATTAAAAAAAAAAGAATAACTTTGGGACTTTAAAATTAATTAAAAGAGACTTGTGAGAGATTTTGGGCCTTGCGCGAGGATAACGTTTTTCTTCCTCGCGCTGTGTTCTAAATCGAGCTGCGCGCGCATTCTACTGACGCTGCTCATGCTGACGCTGCTCACACGTGAGCCTTGCGTCCAGTCTCTCACCTACGCTGCGTGTCAACACACGTCACAGTGCGTTCAAAAGTAATTGAACGCTGCGCGTCAAGGGAATCAACACAGTGTTCTGTCTCTTGTCTACTTTTATACGCATTGGAACTCTGCGTGTCAGCCCTTCCAATAAACGCTCTACATTCTCGAGTGTGGAATACTCTCAAAGTTAGAACAACCTGTTTGTTCAATCGTTCTACATTCTTATCCCATTATTGTACTAAAGAAGCATTGTCAGTACAATAGTGGAAAGACACCATTGTCAAACTCATCTACATTCTTTATCAAAAGGAAAATTAACTTAGTTGGAATTATTACAACAAAGAAAAATTCCAAGTACAATAGTGGAAGGACACCATTGATAAACTCATTCTTTTAATAAAACAAGGATAGTTGAGTACATTCTTTAAAGGACTTTAAAAGATAAATAAGCATATGTCTGTGCATAAAAGAAAATGACAACTTGATCTTAAACAAAGAAACTTGAGTTACCTTTTCAAGAGCCTCATTTTTTTTCTCTTCATCTAACACAGTAAACAAATATAAACATGCAAAATGTACCTCAGCCAGCTTTCTTTCTAACGAGCCCAGGTGAACCAAACGTGAAATGAAAAAAGTGGAAAAAGATTTTTGCTAATTACGCAAGGGTATGTGGAACAAATTTGTTGCGGAAAGAAAGCATTCACTTCTATTGCATTGTTTAGGAGGTGAAGGTCAAGATGTTCTTGAGCACTTACCAGATCTTTCAGCTGCGGAACAAAGAAATCTGAATGAATACGAAATAGCAATACTACAACTGGATAGACACTACTTACCTAGGCTCAGCACAATCATGGAAAGATATCATTTTGGTCTGAGAGAACAAAAGAAAGATGAATCAGTAGAAGATTACGTCTCTTCTTTAAGGAAACTTGCATCCTCATGTAATTTTGGACAAACCCTTGATGAGAGAATTCAATATCAATTTGTTTTAAGATGCGGACATGATGAAATAAGGAAGGAACTTTGGTTAAAAGACGAACCACCTCTCGAAGAAGTTTTGACAATTGCGAAACAAGTTGAACATATGACAAAATGTGTTGGTGAACTTAAAAAAGAAAAAGATAAACCCTCTACTTCTGAGTCAAAGGAAGAAATAAAAGTCGATGAGACTGTTTGTTTGATAACAAAAACTGATGGTGTAAATTCGGAGGAGAAAGTGAATAGACAAATGTATTCTTCAAATGTTAGATTTTCATGTTTCAGATGTGGTCAGAATAATCATTTAGCCAATTCTCCTATTTGTCCTGCCCTTAAGACAACATGTAACTTATGCAACAAAAAAGGTCGCTATGCTAAATTTTGCAGGTCGAAAGCTCAAAACAGTGATAATTCAAGGAGAAGATGGCCTCAACCTCAAGTAAGATCTATCTGTTTTGAGGTGAATGATGATAAATCTGATCATCCTTCTTTCATAGTTAAGATAGAAAATTCCTTAGTAAACTTTAAATTTGATTCTTGCTCTAAGATAACCATCATTGATGAGAAAATGTTTAATGAATTATTTGCAAAAAACGTGAAAATGCATAGATGTGATATTTTACCCTTAGGTTATAGTGACAAACCTATTTCAATGTTGGGATATTTCATGGCTGTAATTGAACTTGGTTCTCGCATAATTGTGGGAAAAGTTTATGTATCCAAGAAAGGTGATGCTTTGTTGGGTTGGTTTCATCAACGACAGTTAGGGGTTACCCTTGATCCCAATGCTTCTCCTCAGGTTCAAATTCATGAGATATCTGATACACCCAATACTGTGAGTGATGAGAACTTATCATTGTCCTTAGCAAAGAAATGTCCTAATGTTTTCAAAGATTAATTGGGGTGCTTACATGGCTACAAACATCTCATAAAATTGAAAGTTAATGCTCTCCCAGTTGTAGCTAAAGTAAGGAGAATTCCACTTACTGAACAAGCTAAGGTACAGGAGGAGTTAGATAAGCTTATCAAGAACAACATAATTGTTCCAGCTGAAGCAACAGAATGGCTTGCTCCTGTTGTGATAGCGAAGAAACCCACCGGCGAAATTCGCCTTTGCATTGATTTGAGATCCTTAAATAAGGAGGTCATAGTTGATAGGTTTCCCCTTCCTAATATAGATGAAATGGTTTGCACTCTAGAAGGGGCCAAATATTTTACCACTCTTGATTTGGCTTCTGCCTATCACCAGGTAGAGCTAGATGACTCGTCACAGGACTTAGCTGCTTTTATAACACCTATGGGTACATTTAGGTTCAGAAGAATGCCCTTTGGTCTCGTTTCTGCGGCCTCTGTTTTTCAGAGAATCATGTCAAGAATTTTGAAGGGATTAATTGGTGTAAAGTGCTATCAAGATGATTTGTTAATTTATGGTAGCAATGTTGATGAGCATGATAATCGAGTTTCTTTGGTTTTGAGACGTCTAGAAGCAGCAGGCATGACTCTGAAGAGAGCAAAATGTAAATTTAGGGTACAAGAGGTTAATTACTTGGGTCATCGCATCACTTGTAATGGAGTTTTTCCCAAGAAGGAGTTAGTTGAAGCTATAGATAAAGTAAAGGAACCTACCTGCAAAGATGAGCTTCTCTCATTTTTGGGTATAGTAGAATTTTATAGTAAATTCATTGTTAATTTCGCAAATAAGACACATAACTTAAGAAAACTTACGGTTAAAAATACAACTTTCAATTGGTCCTCTGTTTGTAAATCTGAATTCTTAAGCATCAAGAAAGATCTGACCAAAGCACCTTCTCTCCATGCTTTTGCCCCTGGTCTTCCCACTGTCATGTTTACAGATGCAAGCGATAAGGGTCTAGGTGCTGTTCTCGTTCAAAAAAAGGATGGTAAAGATTCTTTGATCTGTTGTTCCTCTCGTTGTCTCAGAGGTTCAGAGTTAAATTACTCTGTAATAGAAAAGGAATCTTTAGCAATTTTTTGGGGTTTAGGAAAGTTTAAAAATTTGATTTGGGGGACAAAAGTCTGTGTTTTGTCGGATCATAAACCTCTGAAAGAAGTATTTTCAAAGAAAGGTCTGGATGCCATCTCATCTAGGATAAGAAAATGGATTGTCTCTTTACAAGAATTCGAGTTCGAGGTTGAGTATATTCCTGGCATAGCCAACAGGTCTGCGGATTGCTTATCAAGGTTAGTTGATACGGAGTACTCTGAAGAAGATGATTTGCCTGATCCAGAAGAGTTTGTGAATGTGTGTGAGGTGACTGATGGTGCAATTGCTGAGTCTGAATGGAGATCTGAGCTGGAGAAGGATGAAGATATTTTGAAGGTTATTCTTTCCTTAAAGAATAATTCTCGCTTGGACAAGCCTTGGTCGTTGGTTTCAGATGAACTGTCTGTGTGTGATGGACTTTTAACTCGTGGTACTAAACTTGTTCCCCCTGCCTCTTTAAGGTGTAAGTTGTTGTCCCTTGCTCATTGTGGACATTTGGGCATTGTCAAAACTAAAGAGTTTCTTCGCATGCAGTTTTGGTGGCCTGGCATGGACCTAGAAATTGAGAGAATGGTACGTGAATGCCCTGAATGCTGTTCCAGTGATAACATTTTAAAAACAAGACAAATGCCTATGGTGAAGAGGATTTTACCTGGTCATCCGTGGGATGAGGTCGCTATTGACATTATTGGTCCTCTCTCTGGTGTTTCTGATACCCCTTATCTCATTGTGTTGATCGATTTATACTCTAGGTGGATCGAGGTTTCTGCTGTCAGGGAAATTACATCTGATTCGGTCATTAAGTTTTTTGAGCCTGTATTTAATAAGGAAAGCTTTCCAAACAGTCTTCTATCTGACAATGGTCCTCAGTTTTGTTCTTCAATGTTTTCTGACTTCCTAAGGAAATGTGGCATAGTTCATAAAAGGTGTTCACTTTACCATCCTGAAACTAATGGTGCTGTAGAAAGAGTCAATAAGACTCTGAAAGAATCAATACAACTGGCTCGTTCTTCTGGTTCTTCTGGTTTAGATTGGAAGTCCACTCTCCAGGACAGGATTAACATTTATCGTTTTGCCCCGCATTCTACTACTGGAAGGTCCCCGTTTGAGCTTTTCAAAGGGAGGGCTCCTAACACTTTGATGTGTCCGGGGTGGATGTGTCTGAAAAAAGGTCTTGTCAATAATGATATTGGTGATTGGAGAACCAAGGAGTTACTCAAACAGGATGCTCGCAAGGCATATTTTGATCTTAAGAAAAGTGTTTCTTCTCATGAGGTCAAAATAGGTGATCTTGTTAAAATGTGGGACGTAAACCGTGGTCGAAGTACACCGACATTAGGTCTGTTATTAAGATCTTTAAGAATCCTGTCAAGACTGATGATGGGAGAATTTGGAATAAGAGTCGTGTAGTTGTTGTTAATCCTGATTCGCCTTTTTCTAATGTTTCTGATAATTCATGCAATAATTTCCACTTTGATTCTTACTCTTCTGTAAATAGGTCTTTGCATCCACCTAAGAGAAGTCAAAGAACTCGTAGAGCTCCCTCTTATTTGAAAGACTATGTTTAAAACTGTGTTCTTTTCTTTCTGTATGGAAGGGAGATGTGTGATGTCTTCCTACCCTTCCCCTTTAAGCCTTCATGTTCTTTACCTGTGTTCCATGTTCTTAGAATAGACTCTGTCTGGGATTCTGACTGAGTCAGTTGCTGTAGGCTGTACTTGGGATGAGGTTTTAATAAACCCACCTTACTTAAACGTTTTACTGATTCCTCCTTTTATTCAATCTTTAACTATTTTACAAACACCACACACAATTACTATCTATTCAGATCATTGAAACCTTCGGTTCTTCAGAGCAGCCCGAGCTCTCACACCTATACAAATGAGATGGGTTTTATTTTTCAGCGAATATGATTTCGTCATCACATATCGTCCTAGTGCGCAACAAGGCAAGGCTGATGCTTTGTCTAAATTAGGCAAGGAAAATAAGATCAATGTCCCATCCTTTCTCTCCCAGGACAGAAGCAGCAGGCCAGCACAACAAAACAACAGGCAGAGTGTCAGTTCTTCCTACATCATCCAGCTCTTCTTCTTGGCAGAATGTCCTCTGACAAGGAGTGTTCTGATTTGAGAGTGTCATTAAAATGAAGAGGAGTTTAACCAACAGGTTTATTAGGATCCAAGTAAACACCTTAGACTTCAACACTTGCTTCTGCCTTAAATTGCTCATGACTTCTTCTCCGTTCAATCTATAACATTATAGCACTATGGAGATGAGGTGCATTGAAGATACATTTTAATGCTATCCTATTCCACTCATAGAAACCATGACAGAGGCAAATATGAACAGCTCCATTACACGTTACATGTAAGACTTTATCTGCATTAGCACACTGTGCACACTCTCTCACAACTCTCTCAACTGGAATATACATACCCGGCACCTGTACATAAGGCAAAGTGCTCCTTGGTTTTCAAGATGCCAGGGCGACTATCATATGCCAATGAGACTAATCCTTCCCTTAACAACAGCGGCGGAACTAGTCTGGTTCCCCTAAATAGTATTCCGTCCTGCACTGACAGTTCATCCTTAACTTTCCAAAACCCATAAACATATCATGATCTTTCTCCTTTCCACTCCACTTGTTCTTTAATTTGAGAATCACATGTTGAATCACCTCATCCTTAGCCCACTCACTCACCCAATCTTCTTTAATAGTGCCCTGTCTGATCACACAGACTTCACAATCCTCACCTTCCAATACCATCTCCTCTTGTTCTCCAGTACTATCAATCGATCTTGAACAACATTCAGCAATACTAATCCTAGCTCTAGGTACATGCATCATTTCAAATTGGAATTCTTGTAAGGCTATGACCCAATGCCTAATCCTTCCAGACACAGCATCTAAACCCTTCTTCTCAAAGATTTGTCTAAGAGGCGTGTGGTCAGTTGTTTATCTGAAACTTACAACCTCAAACAAGCTTCCTCAGTTTTTGTACTGCCCAAAAACACCACCAGAGCTTCTTTCTCTATTACAGAGTAATTCAACTCTGCACCCTTTAACTCTCTAGAGATAAATAATATCATTCTTTCCACTATATTGTTTCTATTTGGCACTGGCCTAAGACATGATAATTGTCTCCTGCCCAGGCTCAAATGTTTGCAAGTGCAATGCCTGGCTAAGTTCTTGTTTCATTCCTGAGAATTCTAATTCACACTCTTCACTCCTCTCAAAATTGGCACCTTTCTTTATAAGTATTCTCATATTTTTAGTTTCTTCTGCAAAATTAAACAGAAATGTATTATAGTATTCAGTCATGCCCAAAGACTTGACAGCTTCTTACTTAGACACAGGACTTGCAATTGTATCCACTAATTGTATATGTTTATTCACTTATTCTTTCTTGTCCTCGGTGCCTTTAGAAGTTATTGTGTGTTCTAGATAGTTGATTTCAAGATTAAAACCACACTTATCATCTCTTAGAGTCTACGGGCGTACGTGCGCTTAATACATTTTATTTAACATAACATAACATAACCACATTCTCTCAGTCTACACAGTAGCTCACACACCATCTTATTGTGTTCTACATTTACTCTATAGACTAAGATATCATCCGGATACATTTTTATACCTCTCACAATGTTTAATACATCACACGTTGAAAAACTGCCTCGACCGAGATCAAACCAAACGGCATGCGGACAAATGATAAGCAGAAGTTAGGTCAAGAGATGAAAAACACTTCTCCCCTTTCAGCATAGATAACATTTCATTAATGTCAGGCAAAAGGTAGTGATCAACTATCACACAATTATTGAGCTCTTGTAAGTCCTTGCAAAGACTGACATCTCCATGTGCTTTTTTTCGCAAGAACAACTAGCACAAGCATTTCTGTGGACTCCACCTCCTCTATTGTGCCAGACTCTCTCAAATTCTCCAGTTCTACTTTCATCTTGTCTTTCATCATCAATGGTACACTCCTGAATTTACTAACAACTACACAAGGTTTCTTTCAAAAATGATTTTCAGCCACAGTCAAATGAATATGGAAAGCTGAAAAAAGCAAGGGAGAATAGGGATTGGATAACAGTATCTTTATTCCAGTTGTCAATCCTAGATCTAAGAATAGAGATGCAACACTTACATCCTTATCACGAAAAGCTACTTAGTATTAGTGTCCAGAAATTCGTAGCCTAAGTGTTGTCTGTGGTTCTATAAGAATTGGAACCTATAAGACAAATGTACGAAAGTATCCTTAATACACTGGACATATCACACTAACACCAAGCGTTTGCATAGGGCCCGATATCAATACTCACTTTAAAAAGCATAATGCTGCGATCAATATGCACACGGTACGTTGGCCAAATGGAAGAAAGATGGCATGTTGCATGTATTTACACACGTCTCAACGTTCGCAATCTACAGAGAATTTAGACATACACAAAGGACACTCGTGAATATCACTAATCAGTATCGCTCATTTTGCCAAATAACAGGGGAACTTATAGGCCACTGCACTTACATAAATAATCTTCAAATGATGGAGTCTATACTTGAAAGATCAAGAGCTATATCCAGCCTCTCGATTTCGATCCGTTACAGTTTCTGGCTTCTGTGAAAAAATATATAACACAGGCCAGAGTTATAACTATTGGAGAAGCGAATTTCACTTACTATAGCTATCCCTAACTAAATTTAACAATTACCTCAGATAAACGTCCCCAGCGTCCCGTGTGCAGTCCCAATAGATTTGATGAAAGAAACGCGTAGCACACCGTGAACGCGATTAAAAGCCCGAGATCACGTGACGCCCGAACCATGCGTCATGGCGCAGGATCTTGAGTTTTGTTAACAGCGACGAAGGACCATAAGCATAAAGACCGGGACGCGAGATAGAAATAAAGATAGGCATTACACTCACTATCTACCATGTCAACACGGAGAAACGCGTTATAGACAACGAAAAAGGACTTCTTTAAAAGACATAAAAATGGGACCAAATAATCTCTAATAAAATACATTTCCTCCATAACGATGCCACACAATTAATAATTAGAGCGTGGCATAAAGAGAATATCAGACCAGGTTCTTAGACCTCAACTTAAAACTATTAAGTTTATGTCATTTAGCCCACAACCAGGGCCAAAGAAATTCCGATTCAGCTATATTTCTTACATGATCAGTATGCCTCTGTTACTGTCAAAGATAGTCCATGGTGATATTGTCCCAATAGTTACAGATTAATATTTAGTATTCTATGTTTATTAAATTAACGTTATTATCCCATATAACGGATAGTATTTGAGAAGATTATCTCATATAATATTATGAAATTTTGCAAAAACGACTATAGACTATTAATATTCTAGAGTCACACAATATGAAGAACATTATTCTACCACCCTATAAGTAAGCAAGAGATCTATCTATTCTAATAAGCGATCAACCCAATAAAGGGTGATATATCCCTAAACATTTGTAGTATTCAAGGGGTAATAAATACAGATCTAGCAGTCAGAAGATCTAGCTAACATGTATGAATCTAGTTAGCACCAATGATACGATCCCACTCTTCACGTGAGTTAAGTCCATTCCTCACAGTCTTCAGATATGAGATGTACCACTGTTCTCTGTGTTTACGTGCACTGATGATATTTCCACCACTTTTGCCTATCTTAACTCTCTCCGGGATGAACCATCTAAAGTCACATTCACCATGTTTCATCTCCAAAAAGTTGGTGACAATGGGGGCTGTTATCTTTTTGGTCTTAATCGCTGACCTATGTTCCTGGAATCTAACCCGTGTTTCTCTGCCAGTTTCTCCAACATAGCAGAGCCCATATGGGCACATGAGGAGATAAATAAAATGTTTGCTCCTTCAGTTATTATGAGTCTTACATTTCACAGTTTTGTTGTTACAAGTGATTTCAGATGCCACTATACATTGATCACAGATGTTACAAATCCCACATTTTGAAGTTCCCACTACTTTATAGTGTTATCCAATGTCCTTTGATGATCAACCACATCATCTTTGTATGTGTGCACCAATAGATCACGTACATTTTTGTTCTTTTTAAACGCGAAGAGAGGTTTTTCTAAGACCGTTTCCTCCTCATGGTTAAGAATGTGCCAATGTCTATTAACCACATTTTTAATTTGATTGCTTATGTGAGAAATTTGCTCACAAAAACCACTTTGTTAAGTGGGCTTTTTACTTTCTTCGTGTTTCGAATCAGAGCATCACAGTCGTAGAATCTCGCCCCATCCGAGTTTTTGATAGAAATATCAAGGCAGTCAACCTTAGTGGTGCTATAGGAGGAAGTAAATCTAAGGTAGGGATCTCCCAGATTGATCCAACTAAGAAATTCCTCCAATAGTTCAATGGAACCTTCCCAGATAAAGAAAACATCATCGATGTAGCGGTACCAGCCCTCTACATTCTCAAAGAACGGGGCCATCTCGTTGTCAATATGCTTTGCCTCAAAGTTCCCTACATAAAGACAGGCCAGACTAGGGGCACAAGTTTCCCGTCCCCTCGGCGCCGGGAAACCCTTCTTGGGTAGCTGTCGCGCCTTATAAGTTTAAAAAATAAAATAAATAAATAAAATAAATGGTGGTACCCTTGAGTTGTTTGAAATATTCATTTTTGAATAGAAATACATTATTGGTTAAAATTAGTCGCACACTATCAACAATGAAGTCTTTATTAGCCCCTCCCAAGTCCTGATTGGAGAGAAGATCATCAATGACTTCAACAGTGTCATCCTGGAAGATGGCGACGGAGACGGACGTGTAGTCTCCCGGCTCTCAGAGCATTTGTTTCCCACTGATAAAACCTGCCTTCTATCCGGACTCTACGTGGCTGTGGGAAGACGGCGAAAGGGCGCCGAGGCTGTTGCTGTTTCTCGGGGAATCCTGCCAGACTTCCAGCCTGAGAACTGGCCGATTTGCGCTGGCGGCCGCCCCTGGACCTGGAGCTGAGACCCGGGCGGCCCCGCTAAGATGGCGCTTGCTGCAGCACCGTAACCCAGTCGAGCTGGGGGGAGGCCGGCGGTCTGCCTTACTACGTGCTGCGCGACGCTACTTCCTGGCCCCCTCTGCGAAGTCTTCTCCTGGCTTATTGGTATTTCGCTGTTACTTCGCTCTGAGGGGTGCTCAGGTGAGTCGCGCCGTGCCCCCCCCCGTACTGGGGTGCAACTGACTAGCGGAGCCTGCCTCTTGTTGTGCCCCCGCCCTGAGTTTGCTAGGGGAGGCTTTCTACCGGTAGCCTGGGACCCTGTCTCCCTCGAGGATCTCGCCTGCACATTCTTGTGCTTGTCCGTACGGGTGGCAGTGATGGCGGGCGCCATGGAGGCGATATTACCCTACACGGTGACCCAGGAGTGTGACGCCGAACGGACACTGGACCGGTATGCTGGGTGGCGAACCGCGCCTCAAACTGCGGACAGGGTGGTACATTCCCCTGATGTGACCTACAGCACTGTTTTTGCGGCGCTTGCCGATTTGAGGGCTGCGTTGTGTGAGAACTTTCGAGTACTGTGTGGGAAGCTTGATGCTGTGAGTCTTTCAGCGGCGCTTCTGCCACCGACCTGTTCCCCTCGCACGGCCGCTCCGCCTCCACGGAGCTCCACCTGGGATACAATGTTGCCGGCTAAATGCATGGTGGATAGCTCCTTTGGCAACGCTACAGTGTTTCCCTCTCTGCTCGTATCGAAGACTTCCTTCGTTGCATTACAGCCTTTGTCTACGGCGCAGTCGGCGCCACAACTGGCTATCCCTGCGAATTGTGATCTACAGGCTCTCCTACATGCTCTGCGATGCCTGACTGCTCTGCCAATAATATCTCATGGGGACAGGGGACCTGTTTTTGCCGGGTGGCGTCCATTTTGCTCTTCTCTGCTTCTGTACTACTTAGGGTGGCCATCTTGTTTCTTTGTTCCTTCTGATGCGAACTTGTGCCGGGTGTCATGGTTGAGTGGTCGTTTGCGATCTGGTCAGGGCTAGGGGCTTACGGGTGGTAACTTTTGCTGCTCTGTCTGGTGGGGATTCGGTCTGGGACGCCTCCTCAGCGTGTATTGAAGCTGTGCCTCCTCACATTTTATCCTGTTCCTGTTGTTTATTGTGGCAATTTCTTATGTGGGGTGGAAATGTACATGTCCTGTTGTTTACCTTTACTGATGGGGTGGTGGTTCATGTGCTGCCTCGGTAACCTGGATGTGACTACTTCTGTTCCTTTTTTGATTCTGTGCCTTCAGACTTTATTGCTTCGCACGGCGTAGGAGTTGCACATGGCTGGAGAGTCCGGGAGACTTGATATTGGGTGGGCTCCTCCCCGCCTTCCTTTTTTCTGGGAGTGATAGAATAGTTTATTCTTTCTTCCTCCCTATATTTCAAGTGTTAAATTCCTTTCTTCTTTTTCTTTTCATCTTCCTTTTCTCTTCCTTCTTTTCTTGGTCTTTATTTCGGGTTCTTTAATGGGCGACAGACACACTGCCGGGGGGGGGGGGGGTAGGCCGTAGCCTCTGCATTGGTGTAGGGTGGGGGGATAGATTTAGTTTTCATCATTTTGTTTCTATGGGCCTTATTTTTTCTAATTTTCTGCGCTTTCTTAACTTGTTTCTGTTTTGGGTCCGCGATAGGGGTTAGCAGGGAGTGGGTGGCGCTGTGGGTGGTGAGTAAATGCTGACTGATGCTATTGTTGTTTTCCTCTGCACCGCCATATTGCCCGGGGTGTTGACTTCCATTGTTGTTCCATTGATGATGCTGCCTGCTCATGTCGTGAAGCTAATGTACGGACTCAATTCTCCTTCGTTCCTATTCTTCACTGCTTATATTCTGACCGAAAAAACTTTAAAAATTAACCTTAAATGCTCCTTCTCCTCGGCGACATGATCCCATTCTGTGTTATGTCCATTGATTGTTGCTATGTCACCTGATGCCGCTGGGGAACCGCATTGCTTGCAGTTGTGCTTCAAAAGTATCGTGGCCGGCCTGACGGTTGTGGGCCCGTATTTGTTCTTTTATTTATGCACAATAAAGGTTTAAAAAAAAAAAAAAAAAAAAACAGTGTCATCCTGGGGAATGTTGGTGTAAAGAGACTCAATGTCCAGAGTAACTAGACACTGAGTCTCTTCACAGAACAAACCCTCAACCATTGAGATAATGTGCGCAGAGTCTCTTACATATGACTTTAAGTTGCACACCAAAGGTCTCAAGAAATGGTCAACATATTTGCTTATAGGCTCAAGCAAAGAGTCAATGCTGCTGACAATAGGCCTCATTGGGGGGTCTGATTTATTTTTGTGTACTTTTGGAAGGCCATAAATGGCCGGAGTTTTAGGTTCCAGATTGTTGAGAAATTTAAATTCCTCATTACAAATGTATCCGTCATCCCTCGCATTGGTTAGGGGGGCCAAACACTTTCTATCAAACAGCTGGCATTTGTACGGACATAATGTTCCTTAACTTCCAGCAATCTACGCATCCTATCATCATAGTTTGCAGGATCAAATACAACCACTCCACCCCCCTTATCTGCAGGTTTGACAGTAAGAGTGTTGTCATTTCTGAGTTTCTCCAGTGCATCTCTCTCAATTTGAATGTTGAATCATTCTCTAGGAGTCTATATATTCCACTTTCCACCGCTGTCTCAAAAGCCTCAATATTTTTGCCCACCATACCTAAAGTAGGTGTAAAGGTTGATTTGGGTTTCATTCCAGAGATATTTTCATGAACCCTAATCTCTCTATTTTCAAAGAAACGATTGAGCCTGATTTTTCTAAAGAACGACCGGAGGTCCTTCTCTAGTTGAAATTTGTCTAAAGTAGTTGAGGGCACAAACTAAGGATACCTATCTCTACATTGCTAAGAGTTTTACTAGATAAGTTAATTACTGGTAGTTGGCTGGGCTCCAGTATTGTTTGCTCCGCGCATTCATATACTCCTGCTGAGGAGGTGCCTGGTTGAATTGTTGTTGGCGGCCACAATTGAATTGGCCGCGCCCTTGGTTTCCATTGTACCTCTGGGCTCTCTTTGGGTGTGATTCTAAAAAATGCCCTTGATGTCGTCCACTTCTGGCAGATTCATTATTGTGGCAGTCCTCCTCTTCAATACTGGAGCACGACGTATCGGAAAAAGTAACCTGCTTATTACCCCCTCTGGAATAAATTTGTCGGTTTTGTGGTCTATCCCAGTTTCCCTCATTTCTATTCTGATAATAGTTTTCTCTTAGGAAGGGGTTGAAATAAAAGGGAGAAGTACATTGCACATTAATTAATTAAGGATTATTCTGACAGCTGCGGAATATTATTACTTATGCTGTACCTCCTTTTCTAGCAATAGGAAGTGTTTATGGTTTTTTGTATATTTTTGTTCCTTTATATATTGTCTGTGTTCCCAATTTTAATTATGTCTCTATTTTAAATGTTTTTTAAAGATATCTGAATAAACTGTGCAAACTAAGTTTATTTGTTGTTATAGAGTTATGTTACTATGATTCTGACATTGTTCCAATAGATAATTGTTTATGTTTTAGTTGTGTATGTAGTAGAAAAAATTGGTGTCTCTCTATTAAGGTGCCCAAAGGGAATCTTTCATGACATAAAATTACAGTAAAAGTAAACAAGGTGAGCCCATCACAACGCTCAATAATCACATGAAGAGTAAAGAAAAGCAGAGGGTTTCCCAAAGGCACAAAATTGCGGCTGTATGTGCTCATGCAAACTTCAGGGTCTATTTTCACATATGATAGGGCTTGCTACACCCTTCAACGTGAAGACACTGTGTTCACAATGAAAACAAACAGGCAGAATAGAAGCAGGATACTCACGCTGAACTCATGCTGAGCACCGTAAGTAAATTCCTCGTGCACGAAGAATGACCAGTAGAATCAGAATGCTGTTCCCTCATTGATACTGCTTGCATGCGTGGGTTTGGATCTCATCCTCTTCGCCAATAAAATGAAGTAGAATGCATAGAGGAGTTTAGCCAGCAGGTTTATTAGGATTCAATTAACCACCGCAGCCTTCAAGCTTCCATCCTCTCCAAGTCAATCGTAACTTCTTCATGTTCAAACCACAACATTCCAGCAACATGGAGATGAGGTGCATTGAAGATACAATCTAATGCTATCACATTCCACTCATTAGAACATGACAGAGACAAATATGACAAGCTCTATTCAATACACTATGACAGTGGCATAAAGAGGATACCACAGTCAGAGCTCCTATACTTCTTCCCCTTTCCACCTTTGAACTAGGCAAACTTGAAAGGAAAGTCTTTGTAGTGTACTAGGCCCTGCCTTTCTCTGGCCTGGCGCCAGACACACTCCCGGGGGGGGTGGAGACAGCTTTGTGGGAGGATAGGCACAGGCCTATTCAGGTGTCAGTAAAAACCTCTCCTGCCACTCTAGCTCAGGAAGGGCCATCAGCCTGGTGATGGCCCATCAGGATATCCAAGGCACACCTCAGGTCCCTTTGTGTGACTGTCTAGAGTGAATACACAAGAGCCCAACTGTCATCCTAAGCCAGACATGGATTCTACAGACAGGCAGAAGCACAGAATGGTTAATCAAGAAAATACCTACCTTCTAAAAGTGGCATTTTCAACATGCAATGTAAAAACAAACTTCACCAAAAAAAGGGCTTCTAATATGTGAGTTCGGAGACCCCAAACTCCAAAACTCTATCAACTCCCAATGGGAAATTACACTTAAAAGATATTTCAAGGTAATCCCTATGTTACCCTATAGGAGAGATAGTCCTTGCAATATTGAAAAACTAAATTATCAGCATTTCACTATTAGGACATGTAAAACACATCAGTACATGTCCTACCTTTTAAAAACACTGCACGCTGCCCATGGGGCTGCCTTAGGCCTGCTTTGGGGTTACTTACATGTAATAAATGGGAAGGTTTGGACCTGACAAGTGGGTGCACTTGCCAGGTCGAAAGAGCAGTTTAAAACTGCACACATACACTGTAGTGGCAGTTCTGAGACATGATTGCTGTGCTACTCTTGGGTGGCACAATCAGTGCTGCAGACCCACTATTAGCATTTGATTTACAGGCCCTGGGCTCATCTGGTGCACTTACTAGTAAAGCAAATATGCCTATCATGGATAAACCTATCACAAATACAATTTAGAGGGAGAGCATATGCACTTTAGCACTAGCTAGCAGTGGTGAAGTGCACAGAGTCCAAAAACCAACAATAACAAGTCAGAACAAACAAGAGCAAGTAGAAAACATGTTTGGGGATAACCCTGCAAAAATGTTCATGTCCACCAAAGACCATTCACTTTGCCCTCTGCATTGCTGTGTCAGTCTACTGTAAGGTGTGGAGGGTAGCAGGGCCGGACTGGGAACCAGAACCGGCCCTGGCAAAGTGCTCGGCCGGCCCCCCTCCCCCCCTCCGGGAGGAGAGGGGAGGGGGGAGAGGTGCGACCGCGCTCTGTGCCAGGGCCGGTTTTCGGCCGTTTTTGTTACAGGGCCGTTTTTGCAGCATAACGGCCCTGTAACAAAAACGGCCCCAGGGGCCCAAAACCGGCCCCAACCATGCGGCCCACCGGGGAATTGCCCGGTGCCCTCAACGGCCAGTCCGGGCCTGGAGGGTAGGCATGTCTACCAGGGAAGTGTTTAACTTTAAGGGGTGGTGATGGTCAGGAGTCCATCAGAATTCAGTCTTATGTTAATGTGGAAAGAACCACTGTGCAGTTATGGTTAAGATTTTTTTCCATAGGAAAACATTTTATTGGTTTGTTTACAACGTTGGCACCTTTTCATGAATCTGCGCCAAACTTTGTAATAAAGTTGCATAACTCACATAGTTTTGACATGGCAGGCTTTGTAGAGACCCTTCCAAGTGGAGAATATGTAAAAGGGGAGGGGTAGTCAATTGTTCACTTTCAATGTTACTTCCCATAGGAAACTTTGCTCTTCACAATAGAAAATACTAAATAAAGTTTCACTCCCCAGTGCCTTATATTGTAGCTTGTGTTTTTCTAATCTGCCTCACACCAGCCTGGTAAAGTCCTTTGCCACTTCACAAGGTTGTCAAGTGAGCATGGGAATTTGTCATTGCACTAACCTTGGGTAGTACATGTTTAAAGGTTGGGTGTTTTGTTCTTGAAATCATCCCTTTCTTGAAAATCTCCCCGATCAACATCAGCTGCTCTCTACTTTCTCTGCCTGCCTGTCTCCCATCAGTGATGCGTGGTTGGATAGACAGCTCTCCATGGTTGAAGAATCAGGGGCTGGGAAGGTTCACATATTGAAGGCCTTCCTCTTTTGTGGCCTCTTGAGGCTTTGAGTGAAGGTCTGGTTTCCTGTGTTTTTGCACATGAGCGGTTTTAGTATATGCACTGCAGTGATGCATGTGGTGTTTCCACATGCTTCACCTTATGTTTCACCGAATATTCTGCCAATTTTATCACAGCCCTGGCGATGAAGTCCAAATGTTTCAGTATTTATGCACCCCACAGTTAACTGTGTGGCATTTCCGACTCACACCATTTCACCTG
Organism: Lissotriton vulgaris; assembly: GCF_964263255.1. Classification (NCBI taxonomy): domain Eukaryota; kingdom Metazoa; phylum Chordata; class Amphibia; order Caudata; family Salamandridae; genus Lissotriton; species Lissotriton vulgaris. Next base: position 669,091,700 of record NC_141685.1, on the reverse strand, counting down.
GTTCACCCCCTTAAATCAAAATGAGCCCATACATTGTCAGTCGTTTAATGTGTGCATACACAGACACCAAATGGAGTCTGGAGCTAGGATTGAAAGAAGGAGCAGAGACGAGCGGAAATGGGGTGCATAAAGAGCAAACTATATGTGAAATGTGGAGCTGACACTGCTCCAGGAACCTGACCGGAGTGAACTCCGATATTTCAAGGATCTGCTTTTTATGCTTTTAAAATCTTCCATTTTAATGTTTCAAAGTGTAGACGTACATATATGGTCCTGTGAGAAAGTGTTGGAAGGAAGCTGCAAGCTTTAAGAACGTATTCCCCGCTATCCAATTGACACGAGCCCTGCACGCTGATAAGGAGACTGGCGCTGTAGATAGGCCTTGGAGTGACCGGAAGTTACACACATTAACCATAGTTACCATTGTCTCAGTGCACACCCGCCACATGTTCTAGTGGAAGAATGATCTCAACAGGTTTTACTGCCAAAGCCCCTTTGCGCGTCACCCCTGCACCGAATGCGCATCCAATCTGCTACATTTGTTATACAACACGGTCCTCAATGAGGGCATGGCCGCGAATCGAAACAATAGCTCAGGAAAGCCGAAGAGGTAAACAGAACGTGGAAGGGTGGGGTTCTCAGCAGTGGGCAGCTTGCCAAGCAGCTTCCTGTCTGACTTTCGGAAAATGCTGTTTTTTTTATCTCGCGTGTCTGCTTTCTGCTTTCTGCTTTCTGCTATCGGTGTAGTTCAGGTTTGCTGCTTGTGATGTGTTCAGCAACTTAAGTGTCCAAATTGGCAAATTAATTGTTTAGAACTGAATATATAGTTCAATTGATTGCTTTATACTTATTGTCATTTTAAGGATATTTGTGGCACTGGGCAGCACATATTTTGCCCTCCTCCCCCTGTACAGAACAATGTTGAATTCTATAACACATTGTCTGATAATTTAAGCCTGCATCATACCAACAATATTGCATTTTTCTTACATTTTCAGAAAGAGGGTCACATAGCTGAAATGAAAGTGGCTATGTATCCGGCTGCCGGTCACATCGTGCATATCGCGCTGTGGCAAATAGAACATTAGCTCTGCTATTTAGCTAGAGGCTGAATGAATATATGAAACTTCTGGCTGCTGGCTAAAACGCAGAGATTATGCACTCCTTGACCGGTGCAAAAATAAATAGTGTGAGAAGGAGCTCTTTATTTAGGTGGACATGGACAACAACAGGCTGTGGCATTGTGCTGGCCATTTTGTAACTGGGGTGCATGAAAGTGTGTAAAGTATTTGAAAGTAAGTATATGAGTAGGTATTAATGCATATATAGAAATATTTTCTTCACTCGTGAGAATGCACAGTTTAATTTAAAGAAATGTTTGTAATGTTCATGATCATCCTTTTGAATGATGTTTGAGGGCAGGAGACATTCTGCGCTTCATGTAGGGTTCCACCTTTCCCAGAGTCATGAAGACCAGACCTAATCCACAAGTACCAGGGTGACCAATGCCAGAGGGGACTTTGAGCAAACAGACGAGGAGGACCAGGACAACGAGAAGCTGCATTAGGAATACCAGGACTAGGGTGGGAATGACCATGAGCCCAATGAGTATGTGGAATGGGAGATCAGAACTCGGAGGACCATGGCCATGTGTAGAAGGAACAGTGTTAGAGTTGCGGGTCTCTAGTTGACACAGGAGTCCCATGGTCTCCACACCACTGGAGTCCAGCTATCCTGGCTGAAGATGGCTGATAGCCAGAAACCGGTCCTAGGATGCTTGATTCCGGTCCAGGAAAGACATGGTTTGGCAGTTCGGGCTGGACTGTTCCCATGAGGCACAGGGTCAAGGGTGATTTGCATATGGCCATGTCTGAACTGGGGTGGTGTGGAGTGCTAAAAAACAATGGATTTAGGCCCAGAACTCTGTACTGGGGTGAATGTATGACATTGTTCTGCATTCTGTCCATCAACTGTTGTTTTTGCATTTGTCACCCTGAGTTGGATGGGTATGCTCAGACGTGAGTCCCAAGCTCTCCACACCACTGGAGTCAAGCTATTCTAGCTGAATACGGCTGATAGCCAGAAACCGGTCCTAGGATGCTTGATTCCGGTCCAGGAAAGACATGGCTTGGCAGTTCGAGCTGGACTGTTCCCATGAGGCACAGGGTCAAGGCTTATTTGCATATGGCCATGTCTGAACTGGGGTGGTGTGAAGTACAAAAAACCGATGGATTTAGGCACAGAACTCTGTACTGGGGTTAATGTATGACATTGTTCTGCATTCTGTCCATCAACTGTTGTTTTTGCATTTGTCACCCTGAGTGGGATGGGTAATGTCAGACGTGAGTCCCATGCTCTCCACACAACTGGAGTCAAGCTATTTTGGCTGAAGACGGCTGATAGCCAGAAACCGGTCCTAGGATGCTTGATTCCAGTCCAGGAAAGACATGGCTTGGCAGTTCGGGCTGGAATGTTCCCATGAGGCACAGGGTCAAGGCTTATTTGCATATGGCCATGTCTGAACTGGGGTGGTGTGGAGTGCAAAAAAACGATGGATTTAGGCCCAGAACTCTGTACTGGGGTGAATGTATGACATTGTTCTGCATTCTGTCCATCAACTGTTGTTTTTGCATTTGTCACCCGAGTGGGATGGGTATGCTCAGACGTGAGTCCCATGCTCTCCACACCACTTGAGTCAAGCTATCCTTTCTGAAGACGGCTGATAGCCAGAAACCGGTCCTAGGATGCTTGATTCCGGTCCAGGAAAGACATGGCTTGGCAGTTTGGGCTGGACTGTTCCCATGAGGCACAGGGTCAAGGGTGATTTGCATATGGCCATGTCTGAACTGGGGTGGTGTGGAGTTCAGAAAACAATGGATTTAGGCCCAGATCTCTGTACTGGGGTGAATGTATGACATTGTTCTGCATTCTGTCCATCAACTGTTGTTTTTGCATTTGTCACCCTGAGTAGGATGGGTATGCTCAGATGTGAGTCCCAGGCTCTCCACACCACTGGAGTCAAGCTATCCTGGCTGAAGACGGTTGATAGCCAGAAACCGGTCCTAGGATGCTTGATTCCGGTCCAGGAAAGACCTGGCATGGCAGTTCGGGCTGCACTGTTCCCATGAGGCCCAGGGTCAAGGCTGATTTGCATATGGCCATGTCTGAACTGGGGTGGTGTGGAGTGCAAAAAAACAATGGATTTAGGCCCAGATCTCTCTACTGGGGTGAATGTATGACATTGGTCTGCATTCTGTCCATCAACTGTTGTTTTTGCATTTGTCATCCCGAGTGGGATGGTTATGCTCAGACGTGAGTCCCATGCTCTCCACACCACTGGAGTCAAGCTATTCTGGCTGAAGACGGCTGATAGCCAGAAACCGGTCCTAGGATGCTTGATTCCGGTCCAGGAAAGACATGGCTTGGCAGTTCGAGCTGGACTGTTCCCATGAGGCACAGGGTCAAGGCTTATTTGCATATGGCCATGTCTGAACTGGGGTGGTGTGGACTACAAAAAAAACGATGGATTTAGGCCCAGAACTCTGTACTGGGGTGAATGTATGACATTGTTCTGCATTCTGTCCATCAACTGTTGTTTTTGCATTTGTCACCCCAAGTGGGATGGGTATGCTCAGACGTGAGTCCCATGCTCTCCACACCACTGGAGTCAAGCTATCCTGGCTGAAGACGGCTGATAGCCAGAAACCGGTCCTAGGATGCTTGATTCCAGTCCAGGAAAGACATGGTTTGGCAGTTCGGGCTGCACTGTTCCCATGAGGCACATGGTCAAGGCTGATTTACATATGGTCATGTCTGAACTGGGGTGGTGTGGAGTGCAAAAAAACGATGGATTTAGGCCCAGATCTCTGTACTGGGGTGAATGTATGACATTGTTCTGCATTCTGTCCATCAACTGTTGTTTTTGCATTTGTCACCCGAGTGGGATGGGTATGCTCAGACGTGAGTCCCATGCTCTCCTCACCACTGGAGTCAAGCTATCCTTTCTGAAGAAGGCTGATAGCCAGAAACCGCTCCTAGGATGCTTGATTCCGGTCCAGGAAAGACATGGCTTGGCAGTTCGGGCTGGACTGTTCCCATGAGGCACAGGGTCAAGGGTGATTTGCATATGGCCATGTCTGAACTGGGGTGGTGTGGAGTGCAAAAAAACAATGGATTTAGGCCCAGATCTCTGTACTGGGGTGAATGTATGACATTGTTCTGCATTCTGTCCATCAACTGTTGTTTTTGCATTTTTCACCCGAGTGGGATGGGTATGCTCAGATGTGAGTCTCAGGCTCTCCACACCAAGAGGGCACATATGATTGTCCAGTTCACCTGGGAGAATGCAAGAAATACCAGAATAACTCTGAGAGTAGAATGGTATAGTATTTCTAAGGAATGCAAAAAGGTCTTTCAGCCCATTAATTTAGCTAAACCTTTCTGACCCTTGGAGTGCAATGAAATATTGAGTGAAATAACCACACCCTTTTACTCCCTCAACCTTTTCCTCTCATATTGATTATTCTGTCTGAAAAAATGTCAAATATACCACAGCACTCACATAGAGATGAAAGAATAATTTCTTTGTTGGTGAATGAGACATAATGAAAGTAGTGAATGCTATAAAAAATATCCTAACAGGACCTGTACAAGGACAGGACTTTAATATAGTGCCGCACCAGCAACCCCCAACACTAGATACAATCCTGCTGGTAGGCTTTATCCATGGCTTTAGAATACTTGACATATAATTCTAGCTTAGACAGTTCACCAAATGCTCTGGTTGTAAAAATAGTATTAAAAAAACCTGACCAGCACCCTCAGCACATTGATATTTTTTGGGGAATTGCATTAGTTAGAATTCTAGTACAACACATAGGAAGGTGAGAGTTAGCTAATCATCAATCATTCTCCCTGTTTCCAATATCTCAAACATAAAGATTAACGAAAATATTATTATCGACCCGCTAGTGAAATCCCTTCTTGGCATGCTTCATCATCGGGCATGCTTCTGCACTCCCTGTGTCAACATCAGCATAGGTGGAACTTGATAAGCATTTCTCAAGGTCTACATTCAAGAAGGAGATCTGATTCTCAATGGTTAAAACTGCCTTGGGGATACCCCATCATTTAGTATCTCTTATTCCCGGGTTCCCCATACAGGATTGAAAACTGTAAATGGATGGTCTCCAGACATTAACACCCTACAGTTGCTCCATTGTATGTCAACATGTTTAGGCCAATCTTAATACGCCACTCTGGGTCAATAGCCTTCTTCAGGACTGTGAGCTCTCTCTATTTGTTTCCTAACAAGTCAATCATTATTCTGTCATGAACATAGTGATGCTCATACACCATGCAAATATGTTACTATTGATATGTATAAGTGACAACAGAGCTTTTCTCTGTGAAAACTAGAATCATGATAATCAGAAGCATACTCATTACCAGGATGTACACCAAGCAAGCCACTTGAAAGTATGGCCCAGTTTCAATAACACATATACAACATTTTATCAATAAAACAATCCAGTGAATCGTGAAACACTGCAAATCATGAATACCGATTCATTCAACTTCATTGTGTATTTTACACAGCCCTTGGATCTGTTTACAACAGTTGCTCCAGAGTCCTTGTGGATTAACTCATAATATCTGTTTTACGTACAATCACAGTCGTAGCGGAACTCCAGATTCCTTAGTTAGAGGGTGTCTGACATTTTGCAGATGTGCAGGTAGCCCTTCATGCACCTTCTGCATCTTATTTGTTAGTGCTCAGTGCGTTTGAAAACATGGTGTCAGACTTAGGGCAGAGCTTCCGCGGCTATGCACCATTCACAGGACCTTAATAATTCTGTGTGGAAAGACAGATCTACAGATAGTCAAAGTGCCTGTGACATCCAGGTATCCATAGAACGTGACTGGAAACAACAAACCATAAACCATTTCTTCTTCTTGTTGAGGCCCATCATCACACCTCCATGCAGATTTTATTTCTCCTTCTCCAGGCATTATTTTCATCTTCTATGACCGGGCATATGTACAGTTTCCTGACCCTAATCTTGAACCCATCACCACCAAATGCAGTTATCTACTCTGTTTCTATCATGAGAAATGTAGATGTGCATGGCCGGATGTGTGGTTAGGATGTGGTCTGGTGAGAAGGGCATGGCTGAGGGTGGGACGGGAGTATAATGTGTAGATTAACTTTAAGGGTATGCAGGACATCTGACATAAAGTCTATTATCTTACTACAGCTCATAGATTATTGTGCACTTCTTAATTTGGACCCTATCTCCTGAAAACAAAGGCTCAAGGAGTACGATGGCCTACCACTAACTTTTAACATTATATACAGATCCATGTGTAATTATCAAACTAAACTGAATCAACCCACCCCGAGGAAGGCTGTTGTGAAAACAGATTTCTTAACCAACTCGTTTACAGCATATTTGATTACACTCCTCCATGGGCACAAGCTTAATAACGTTGGGACAGATTTCCAAATATGTCACGCAACACAGCGCAGTGCAACAGAGCATCTAAAGTTGTTGTGCTGCACTGCATGAGCAAGCATGACAGTGCACATCTACACGGAGATGACAGTGTTTTTATCTTCCTTTTAACATGCCTTGCGCCAGTCACACGCCCATGCACCACAGTGCAATGGTGTGTGCATTCATTTTAGCATAGGTTTTGTACTGGAACAGTTAGAATATGTATGCTTATAGTAACTTTAAAAGTTGTGCCACATTGGATGTGTGCTGTACAGTACAGCACACATGCAATGTAGGAATAAGTAGGAGAAATGAAAACATTCCTGTTTTTTAACACCTTGAAAGTCTTGCCTACTCTTGTGCAGATCCGTGGCAAATCTTTGCCCTAGTGTCTAGAAGAATAGTGACATTATAGACAGCACTGTTAAAGAGTCCCCAGTGCTGTCTGTCCTTATAATGTTTGTACATTTGGGGGCGTTTCTAATCCTACAAATGTCCACTTATGCTACACGATTAGATGACTTCAGCTTTGATTCATTCCGTGCTTAACTTGTGACAGTGGTTCCAGATGGTGGGTCCCGTTTTTGTGGCCCAGGATATTTTGTCATCAGACAACAGAGATAGAGGCAGAAATGGGAGACAGAAAAAAGAAAAGAACAATAGAAAAAGAGTCACAAAGGAAAAACTCAATGACAAAAAAACCGGCAAGACTGAAATAAAGAGTCTGCAAAGGTAGGGTGGAATCACATTGATACAGCCTTTGTAGTTGCCAGCGACAGTGGTAGTGGGCATCAAATAATTGAGGGCCCGATTCTCAGAACTAATTTAAGACAAAATCCTAAACTTACTACTTTTGGTATTCAGAGAATGCACTTACTACTTTGGTATTCACAGAATGCACTTACTACTTTTGGTACTCACTGAATGCACTTACTACTTTTGGTACTCAAAGAATGGATTTACGGCTACTAACTTTACGTCCGCACTGGGGCCGGAGCTTCCGGCCTGGAGGTGGAGCTTCCGGCCGGAGGTGGAGATTTCGGCCATGGCTAAATCTTTGCCACTGCCCGGAAACCCCACTTCCGGGCCGAGAGCTCCGCCTCGGGCCGGAAGCTCCGTCTCCGGCCCGAGTGCGGACGTAAAGTTGGTAGTCGTAAATCCATTCTGTGAATACCAAAAGTAGTAAGTGCATTCTGTGAATACCAAAAGTAGTAAGTGCATTCTGTGAATACCAAAAGTAGTAAGTTTAGGATTTTGTCTTAAGTTAATTCTGTGAATCGGCCCTGAGCCTTTGAACAATTTAAGCATTGCTTGCTTTTATGGTGACAACAGGTTGCATTTGTTTGAAAGGCTTGAATGTACTCAATTTTATATTTTCCAAGTGATATATGTATACAGAAAGATACGCTTAGATGGTATAATTAGGATACTATTTTGAATATTTAATATGTTTAGGTCTGCCACTAAAATGCAACTGGATAGATCCCTTCTATATATTTGGACCTCAGTCAGGTAGAGTGTTCGCCTCTACCCAGGAAAGTGCTTTGCCTCTGGGCAGATAAAGCTGTTGAATTATTTTCTCTTGGTGGATCAGACTTCAGATCTGTAAATTGAAGGATGAACATCCCAATATAAAAGTATGATTAAAAAGACCTAGCAGTAAAACCAGACTGTGTATTCTTATTTGCTCAGGATGAACATCCCAATATAAAAGTATGATTTAAAAAAACCTAGTGCCTCATTATGATGTTGGTCAGAAAGCCTTCCTACTGACCATTCCGTCGGATTCCGATTGACTTCAATTGGAGCCTGTGTTCCGACTGACAACACAGGCTCCCATTGAAGAAAGTGGTGGTTTGCGGACAAGCTTGCACCCTGTGGTGGGAACCCCTTGGTGCCTGCCACATATGCATGGTTGGAAAGAAAGAGGGGACCTATGGGCTTTGGGGTCAACGTCCTAAGTTGTTTGTGTTGGAAGGTGGGTTAATAGTAGGTGTAGGAAGGTACCTACAGCTAGTAATAATACCACAAACACTAATAAGTTCCAGTCAAGTCTCAGTACACTAATCCATGCTCACCCATGGTAGCTTGCAGATGAGCAGTCAGGCTTAACCTAGAAGACGGGAATGTAAAGCATTTAATATCACCAAAAGATTAAATAAGTAAAAGACACAACATAATAAAAATACAACACTAATTTAGAATAATAGAGAATATTGTCTTTAAAATAACAACAAAACTCCAATGTAGGGAACCATAGATATGAATTTTAAAATGTAAATTAAAAAAATTGCTTTCTAGTATCAAAAAATGTAACGCGCCAACCGAACCTATCTACTCGTGCTGGACTGGGACAAAGTCAAAGTTTCAGGCTAACCACAAAGAAGCATAGGGCGGATACGATGAGCGTTTTAGCCGGGTCACATTTTTACCTTCGGATTTAGTCACTTCTTTGGAGCTTTTTCTCTCAAAGTCAAACAATCGGGTCTTCGGATTTGGATTTTGAGTCAATGTCTACAGTCTTCTGCAGCGCAATTCCATGGTGAGCCCTGGAGGTCTTTATCTTTGTCGTCAATGGTGAGGAGCTCCGGGGCATTCGCGTAGCTAGGTTGGGGTGGTCCGCACCGGGTGGCACTGTTTTTGGGGGCAGCGGACGTGAGCAAGTCCTGTCTGTCGACTCCCACCATCTCCCGTCCCCAAGAACAAGTCGTCCATCAGCCAGAAAACTCTGCTCTTACCTGCACCCTGCGGCAAACGTAGGGTCCAGCCCGTGTGGCAGTAGGTCTAGCTAAGGCACTGCTTTGGAGGTTTCAGCGGGGCAAGCCAGCATGGTCAGGCTGAGTTGAGGTTCATCGATGCTGGTCTTCCTCTGGAGTTTTTTCACAAAACTTGGTCAAAGTTCCCCAACTTTCAGAAGTTATTCTGTGAAGGTTCCTTGATGTAGGGAAGGGTCCAATGGGACTAGGCAAGGGTTCAGAAGCTCTGATATGCCTCTTGGGGTCTGAGATTCCAACTCCCACAATGCACCTTGTAAGTCCAGGAAAATCCAGGTGAAGCTGTTTAGCTGGAGTTGTCTGCAGGCAACAGGCACAATTCTTTTTGTGTGGAGCCTTTAGAGTGCAGCAGGTGTAGTCCTTCTGGGTGAAGTCCTCTGTGGTGCAGTCCAAGGGTCCAGCAGGACAGTTCTTCATCCCCAGATGCTTCAGGGATGGATCTGGGAGGCTTCTGCAGATCTCCCATATGTATTCCCCATTCTGGGCTGGCAAGAGGAAGGACACCCCAACCAATTGGGTTCAAGATGCCACCCTCTGGTATGACCACTCCCTGAGAAGTGCGGCATATTTCTGTCCCAAAATGCACAGTTCTCCAAAAATCAAAATGGAGAAATTCTCTCCTTGAACTGCAGGTTCTGGTTAACCCACCACAAAGGGGTGGCTAACATTTCCCTATACTCCTCTTCCGCTTCCACTCCTAATCTAATTAGGGGGTTCCCGTCACGCTGGGTACCAAGGATGTGGAGGCTGGCCATGGGTCTGTGGCTTCTGTTCTACCTTTGAAGTTCCTGTCCCTGACTTCTCCAGAAAGCAAACCTCCTCCCACCCAATGGCTGTATAGTTTCAGCCACAGGCCTCTTCAAACCTACTCACTGGCGTAACGAAAATTGAGGGGGCCTACCTGCAAGGTATGTAGAGGGGCCCCCTACGGGCTCAATTAGGAGCTCTCCGGACAGAGTGCAGTGCCGAGGAGGCCCCCTGCGTGGGCTGCGGGGGCCTGTGTTACGCCCATGAACCTACTCAGGGAGCAGCTTGGTTCAGGCTGTCAGAAGCTGGTCAATCTGAGTAGCCTGCTACAGTGCTGTTTTAAGAAACTTCAAGATAGTACTTTCTCTACAACAACAATACCAACCGGGCACGTCCAAGAAATTTAGATATATGCAAATACGACACGCCTTATTAAAGGCGATACCGCCAGACACAGAGATTCCGGATGCTTCCCCACTGGAAGACCGGCTACTCACAGATTTCATGGAAGAAAGGACCACCTCATTCACATATCGGAAATTGCTCAATAATTTAACAGACCCAACAGCAACACTGAGAGTCAAATGGGCAACAGCAGTTGGAGAATTAGATGATCAGGAATGGCAGGAAGCCCTAGCATCGCCTAAAGAGGTGGGAATATCTAGCAGGCTCCGGCTAGTGCAGCCTAAAATCTTGCACCGCATATACTATACCAGAACCACCTTACACAAATTATAGAGAGCAGCACATCCATTCTGCCTTAGAGGCTGCAGGGAGGAAGGGACCCTGTTACACACTTTATGGGATTGTCCAGTTTTGACAAACTATTGGTGGCAGGTATTGCGCACCATATCACAAACAACAAAAGTGTCACTCTTACCGGACCCCAGGAGGTGTTTATCAAATGTGTGGGAGCCTAATGACATTTCGTGTTGTATGCAATTTTGGGTCACACTGGGGTTCCTAATTGCTAAACGAGACATTGCACAGAAATGGGGGGCAGCGGAGGCTCCTACTTTGTCAACATGGAGCAGGAATATGGACTTGACGATGATCACTGAATGAACAGTATATGCTACCAGGGGCTGCCCACGGAAGTGGAATAAAGTCTGGACAGCGTGAAACACTTATAGGGGGGGACATATGTGACCCATTGCCAGAATCAGAGGTAGATAGTTCGGACGAGGAAGAAGAAGAGGGGTAAGGCACAACATTAGGACTGAAATGAGGCAAAGAACTAGTGAAGTGATGAGGTCAAACTGCAAATAACATAGAACTGCTTTAAACAAAAACTGTCATTTAACTGAGCGAAAGACATAGCTGATATATATAAAACTGTATTTATTGCCACATGTCTTATTGTTTTAATAAAAACATTTAAAAGAAATAAAAAGATAGTACTTTCTAAAAAGACTTTCCTGTAATAGTTATAATAAATCCAACCATGGCAAGTTGTTGGATTTATTGTAACTATTATTTTGCTACTTCGAATTATATTGCTAGTTACTTTCAATCAAAGGGTAGACTTTATTAAAGTTTACTCCCGCCTTCCATAGTTAGCCTATGAAGCTAGCAGCATTACAACGTGGACAAATCGACTTTAGCAGTTTTTCGCTCACCAGGGCATATAAAATATATTTTATCATTTTCCTGCTTTTTATAACAAGGCTCCCTACCATTGGGGCATCCACAGCAGACCTTAGGGGTCACTTACATGTAATGAAAAAAGGTAATTTTGGACTTTGGGAGTACTTTTAATTCCAAAGTCGAATTTAGAAACATTTTTATTTTAAAACCAGCTTGCAAGGCCGGGCTGGCTTTAAAATGACACCAGATACCACAGCAGTGCACACTTAAGTGCATTAAGTCTGATAGGCTCAATACCCAATTATATTTACACGAATTACCGTATATCTTTTAAGAACAGAACACCGGCCCTGGGCCAGGTTAGCAGAGCTCATGGCACTTTCAGATTATCAGTCAAAAATGGGTGTTGTCAGGGGAAAAAGGATGACTTTCCTACAGTTTGATATTTCAATCCATAACCATTGGTTTTGTGTGTTCTCCTTGGCGGTTCGCGGTTTGTGGCAGCTACTTGAAACAAACTTTTCAAATACCTGTCAAGGTACAAATGTTTTGGGAGCAGAACTTTACAAGTGCAGTGCTATTCCCAGCTGAACTTGCTACATCTACACCTTTATCTTGAAGCAGACTTTTTTAAATTTAGGAAAGCCGTGAAACATCAGTTTGGGTCTAGTATTGGGCTACACCACAGTTGACTGATCTGTAGTCAAAAAAGTCAGACTAGGACCGAAAATAGGTTTTTGGCACCAAAATAAAAGTAGTCCTCATTAACGAAGGATATAGCTAAAAAGTAGCCCATGTTTGCAAATTAGTGCAGTTTTGAACTGAACGGGGCGCTTTATAATTGATTATGCAAGGTACAAAGACTGCATGGATTTGAGCTTGCTACATGCATCAATAGTAAAAGCCCACCAAGCAGACTATAAAGCAGGTCCACAAACAGCCATAAAACTGAGTCACACACTGACCTGTCAGAGCAGTCCATTAGGCACTGCCTGATTGCCCTATATGCCAGTCTGACCATGGTCGCCAATATCCATTTGCTGTTGCTGAGTGACTGAGCTTGCGACAGGCATTACACAGGCAATCCAATCCATGAATTGCACCCTTCCCCACACATGCTTTGACCTCTGACCTGCCGCTATACTCTACATAAAACAGTGCCTAAAATAAAATAAAGAAATGTAAGACAATATGTGTTGCTTTCCATTCAACTTAGATCTTCACATTCTCCACCCTCATTGCACCTGGAGGAGCAAACAGTATGGGAAGCTGTGGCTGCACTGTACACCTCATAAATTCAGGACAATTTTCAATTAAGATATTAATCAGATTGAAAGACTGTGATTCTATTTTTAGTTTAATTTCACTATTTACAGTGAACTAAAGATTTTTATATACCTGGGTAGCAGCCGCAAGGTCACATCCCATTTTATGTGACACCTTGGCATTCCAAAGTGAGTTAGGACCAGCCACAGCTGTTCCCTGAGCTTTGCCTGGGTGCACAGACAGAATATCGAGTTTTAAATTTCGACACATACAAATATCGAGTTGGAAATATAATGATGCAGAAATATGGACAGCATGCATATCGTGGTCAAGAATATCGACTTGGAGGTAAGAAATATTGTTTTTGAAAATATCGAAGTCATTAATATCGTTGGCAAAAATATAGTTGTTTAAAATATCAAGGTTTAAATTAGTGTTATGTATTTTAGTATGTATTTTAAAAGTATGTGAACTATTTTTTTGCATAAGTATTGCTTTTGTTTTTTAATATATGTGTGAAATTCTTAGTGGTTATTCATTTTATTTTGTGTTTTTTAGTCCTGTAACGGGTTGTGGGTTTATAGGGGAATAGGGTGGGAAGTAATTCAATTATAACAATTATTTTTTTTTAAACGTATTTGTTAGTATTTATTTAATTTAGATTTTATAATGTATTATTAATTATTAATTGATTAATTATTATTAATTAATTAATTGGTCATTATGTTAGTTTAGGGGAATAGGGTGGAAAGTAATTTAGTTATAATAAATGTATTAATACTTTTTATTTATTAATATTTATTACATTACATGTATTGTATTCATTGTGGGAAATATAATATTAAATATTTATTAATTGGTTGTTATTAATTAATTAATTATTTGATAATTATGTTAATTGTATCATTTATGTTGGAGTGGGTTTTAGGTTAATAGGGGACTAGGGTGAAAAGTGATTTAATTATAATAAATTAATTATATATTTTTATTTATTTGTATTTATTCAGTTGATATTTTATAGTGTTCATTGTGAGAATTAATTTATTATTAATTATTTATTAGTTGCTTGTTAATTATTATTAATTAATTAATCGGTTATTATGTTAATTGTAGTTTTTTTAGGAGCAGGTGGTAGTCTTTACAGGGGAATAGGGTGGGAAGTAATTTATTTATAAGTAATTCATAATTATTTGTTAATTAATGCTGATCAATTAATTAAACGTTAAAGATGGCAATTGTATAATTAATTCAAGATTTGAGTTGTGGGGTTTATAGTGGGAAAGGGTTGGAAGTAAATTCTTTTAAATTAATTAATACGTTGTTTTAATTGATATTAATTTACTAATGTAAAATTAGTTATGGAAATTGTCAGGACAGATAGCGACTACAATGCCCTTCAACTGGAGATTCAGCATCCTGTACCTCTAGAAGGGTCGCCCACTACTCCTTGCGGCGATGACCAGGGGGACTTGCTTCTCTCCACAAACAGGCGCCGCGTTAAATGGGGGAAGTTGCTTAACACAGAAGATGCTTTAAATAAGCTATATGGTTTAGCACTCCCCAGGTTTAAGGAAGTGGATGATCTCATAAACCAACTGAGACCCACTGATTACAATGAGAGACTAGCTAATATTCATGAGGAACTGGTGAGGGCTCTTGCCGAGGTTTTCTATCCGGTGGCACCGTCACGTAGGAAAAGGACTCGCACCCCGACCTGGTACAACTCTTCCTGTAGGAAAATTAAGTCTGAGTTAATTGCTACCATTAAAGAGGGCTCTAACAAGGCCAAGGTCGCAGATCTCAGGAGGGAGTATAAAGTAGCAATGGCTAACGCAAGGGCGGAGTGGGATTGGAACCATTGGCATGATCTGTCTGAAGCCTTAAATGCTAAAGACTCTAGGAAATTTTGGGCCATGGTAAATACTGGGACGGGGGAACTCAAATCCGCAGTGGAGCCTAACATCGCCTCCTCTGTCTGGGAGACCCATTTTGGGACACTTTACCAAGATACTACCCTATTACCCGATGGAGTGGCGGTTGAGCCCCCCGTCACCCCGGAAGTGGGCCTGGAATTTTCTCTAGGGGAGGTGGTGATTGCAATGGAGCGCTTAGCGCTGGGAAAGGCTCCGGGGTTGGATAAATTACCGGGGGACCTCTTTAGACATCACCCTGAAATTTGGGGCCCGTACCTTCTTATTCTTTTTAATGCCATCTTAGGAGGTATGGCGGTCCCCTGCTCTTGGCTGGGGGCAGAGATCGTGCCAATATACAAGAAGGGGTCTCCTCTGCTCCCAGCCAATTACAGGCCGATTAGCCTTATAGATGTCCCCCAAAAGCTTTTCGCGCGCCTCATCCTGAACCACTTGCTAGACTGGATGGAGGCCAATGATATCATGAGCCCCCTACAGGCTGGCTTCAGAAAAAACACGTCGACCATGGACCAGATTTTCCGCCTCGTCCTCCTTTATTGGAAGACGGTGAGGTTAGAGGGGGGAAGGCTGTACATGGTCTTCGTGGATCTGAGGTCAGCATTTGACCTAGTCCCGCGCAAGAAACTCTGGGAGGTTCTGGAAAAGTTAGGAGTACCCCCCCAGATACTCAGTATCATAACTAGGCTGCACGAGAACAATTATGCGCAGGTTAGGTGTGGGAGGGATGGCAATCTCTCGTCCAGGTTCCCTGTCCGTAGAGGGGTGAGGCAGGGCTGTGTCCTGGCACTGTTCTGTCTCTTCATCAATAACGTTATATCCCATCTAGAAAACGTTAAGGACAATGATGCCCCACATTTGGCAGGCAGGATCCAGAGGATTCTGGATGGATTTGGTCTTTTCTGCAGACAACATGGTCTAGAGGTAAATACGGAAAAGACCAAATTCATGATATTTAATCCACCAAATAAAGCCAGGCCCAATCCCACCCTGGGTACTGCCAGCCTTGAGAGGGTTACTACCTTTACTTACCTGGGGGTAACACTGCAGGAAAATCTATCATGGGACCGACAGATAGCAAGATCAAGGCTTAAACTGTCCCAGCTGTCGGGCGCAATCTTGAAGGTGGCCAACACTTCCACTTTTAAGCCTATAAGCCCGGCTCTCGAAACCTATCGGACTCAAGCCAAAGCAGCGGCTATGTATGGGAGTGAGCTATGGGGGTACAAAGCAGGCCCAGATTTGGCGAGAGTGGAAAACAATTTTCTTAGATGCCTATTAGCTCTTCCACGAGGCACACCACTCCTGCCACTGAGATTAGACATGGGTCTCCCCCCTATTGCTGAGGAGCTTGTGTCAAAGCCAGTGAAGTATTGGCACAGGCTTTGGTCCACAAACGAATTACATCACTATAGGCAGGACCTTATCCACGTCATGAGCCTGAACCGAAGTAGTAAAATCCCCTGGCTTGCTTTCGTAAAAAATGAACTGCTTACTTTGAACTTATCTGAGCTATGGGAGGATCCCGTGCAAGGCTGCCAAAGGGTCTCACGCAAAGGCCTGGCCCAAATCTACAAAGACAAGAGTCTCTCACTTCTGATGAATGCTCAAAATAGCGGCACCCTTACTGTCTGATTTCTGGATTCCAAAAATTCTTATGTATTTGAACCCTTTATGGATTTTATTTTCCCCATCCTTGCGAGGAAATTGTTTGTACAATGGAGGTTAGGTACACTCCCCATCAAAAAATTTACCCACAAATGGACCAAGGGGGGTGATAAAATGTGTCGATGTTGCAACACCCACGAGGAAGACGACCTCCATATTATGTTTGTGTGCCCTGCCTATCACAGACCTAGAAAATACTGGATAGCGCCGCTCTGCAGGAACTTGGGGTTCAGAAACTGTTCACAGGCATATAGAGTAATGAAAACCAGCACTCTGGGCCACATTGTGTTCGCCATATCCAAATTTCTAATGGCAGTATGGCTAATCAGAAAGAAAAAAGCCCCATAAACTGTGGACACTGTTATGATACTCTTTTCATTTCCTCGCTGGACAAGAAGGGAACTTTTTATACACTGTATTTTTAATATGTATTTTAAAATGTATGTTATTGTGTTTTGTATTGTATCTTTTATGGTCTATAAGGCCGAAATAAAGAATTTTTGGATTGGATTGGATTGGAAATTGTCTAATGATTTTTAGGTGTGGGTTGTGGTGTTTATTGGGGTACAGGGTGGAAAGTAATTTATGTTTAATTAATAATTAGTTGATCATTAATATTAATTCATCAATTCAAAAATATTTATGGTAATTGTTTATTTGTATTTTGTGTGTGGGTTTGTTTTTTATAGGGGAAATGTTTTGAGAATAAATTCATTTTATCTGTTTTAATTTTTTAAAATTAATAATATTTCTTTAATTGATCAATATGGAGGTACTTTTTTACTTTTTTTGAATTTAGATGTGTGTCCTGAATTGTGTGGTGTTTTAGGGTAGGAAATAAAAAAATATTAAATATATGTAATTTATGTTTTTAATTATATATCATTTTTATTAAAAATTATTTGTAATTTATTTGTTTTTTATTTAAAAAAAATCTTTCTAGGTATTTGTTAGATCTTTTTAACATTATAATATGTTTCTATATTTTGTAAAGTTTTAATATTTCATATATGTTTTCTTTTTTTGTTTTTTAAAATGTTTTATGTTGTAGTTGATATTTTGTTTGTTTTTAATTTTGAACCGACTCCAATGGGAATATACATTTTTACCCCTCTGCTATTCAACACTTTCCCTACTGTTGCACTCACTGGAGTGGGAATAGTAATTTTGACCCCTCCGCTATCCAACACTTTGCCTACCGTTGCACTCACTGGCGTGGGAATGGTAATTTTTACCCCTCTGCTATCCAACACTTTCCCTAGTGTTGCACTTACTAGGGTGGGAATAGTAATTGTTACCCCTCCTCTATCCAACATTTTTCTCACTGTTGCACTTGCTGGAGTGGGAATAGTGTTTTTTACCCGTTCGCTATCCAACATTTTCCCTAGTGTTGCACTCACAGGAGTGGGAATAGTAAGTTTTACCTCTCCGCAATCCAACACTTTTCCTCCTGTTGCACTCACTGGAGTGGGAATAGTTAGTTTTACCCCTCTGCTATCCTACATTTTCCCTAATGTTGCACTCACTGGAGTGGGAATAGTAATTTTTACCCCTCTGCTATCCCACACATTCCCTACTGTTTCACTCACTGGAGTGGGAATAATAATTTGTAACCCTCCCCTAACCTACACTTTCCCTGCTGTTGCACCCAGAGGAGTGGGAATAGTATGTTTTACCCCTAGCGTGAATTATGGGTAATGTAGTGCCTCAATTTAAATCATTACCCTCCAGTGGATGTGCTTCATTTTCCTTCACATTTTTCCTTCCCTCCATTGTGCCTCTAGGTGCAGAACAAGAGGTTTAAGTAAAGTTGGGTTTGCCCGCTATGAGGCGATGAACAGTTCTAAGCCTCTGCAGGTCCACTGTCATTATTGTGGCGGTGCTATCTTTACGGCAGGGCGGCCGTTACATGCTGCTCCAAAATTGTGCCAAGAGACAAAGACGCACTCCTCAACCGGCGACTTCTTAAAAGTTCTTTATTTGCAAAGCAAAAACCTGGTATCTACACCCAGATATCTCTCCTGCCTGACGCGTTTCAGGCCTCCTGACCCTTAATCATAGGCTCTGAAAGAACAACTTTGCATCAACAAACCAGGCTCCATGTTCCTTCACGCTAACTTCTTTGTGTTTATATTGCCCCCTGTGGGAGCCTCACAAGTGAGTCCAATTTCCTAGCGTGAATTATGGGAATTGTAGTGCCTCAGTGTAAATCATTACCCTCCAGTGGGTGTGCTTCATTTTTCTTCACATTTTTCCTGCCCTCAAGTGGGCCTCCGGGTGCAGAAGGTGCTTAGAATGTGCTTATTTTTCAATGTCTTTGTGTACAAAGTCTTGACTTCCTTAATGGCTGCATCGTGAAAAATGTCAATATTGTCATATGGCATGAGAGGTGTAAATGTGAAGCGTGGCTTAAAATTGGTCAATATACCAATATTAGTCGTTACCTCCTCCTGTGTGCATTGAGAGGTAGCCTGTTCCAATCTCAAGACCTCCATATCCTGCATTAATGGGACATCATTCACTGCAAGCCCCAACCTCGTAGGTGTGGTCTCTGGTCTACCTGTTGTCGAGCGTGATTTAATGTTTGAAAAGTGTTTCTGCAACTTTAACTTACGTGTAAATTTAAAAAGATCAATCCTTGTGTTGGCATAGTTAAAGTCACTCGATGGGCAAAACGACAAGCCCATCGACAAAGTACGTATTTCTGATTCATTAAATATTGCCGAAGTAAGATTAATCACAGATAGACCAGTGGCAAGTGTTGTAGACAAGTTGCTTACTTCTTTTTGTTGTTGTTGTTCCACCGTTTGTTGTAATTTCTTTTCTCTGGTATTGCGCCTTGCGTTGGATTTCAGCCGTTCTCGTCGCTTGGTGCTTTTGTTTTTGAGTTGACTTGTCGTGGCACTCTGGGGCGCAATGTGTCCCGTCTGTCCTGGCGTATGCACTCTAGTTCCTGAGCCAGGGTGTACCGGGTAAACCCCAATCGCTGCTCCCATTTGGATGTCTCTGATTCAGAGCCACTGTCCATTTTCGAACTGAGATCAGTGAAAGAAGAGTTGTGGGGTGACTTCGCTCTAGAGGTTGCTGCCAAGGATGAGGTATTTGGAGTGACACGCGGTTTTGTAGCTTTTATGGCATCGTATTTTCGCGCGAATGTGAAAATGCGTCCCTCCAAGTAATCAGTTTTATCTCTTTGAAATTATTAGGTTTTCCTTTTCCTGATTACATCTTCCTCTTTTTGCACTCTCACCAGCATTTCCTCTCTGTATTTTTTACATTCAGTGATGATGTCCGCTTTATCTGTGCTCATGATATCAATTCAGCATTTATTTCATCAATCTGTTGTTGAATTTTCACCCGGTCACTCTCAGCATATCGTACCAGAATTTCGACCAACCGTCGAGACGAGTCCAAATTGCACTCTGCCCATTCTCTGAGCATTTCAGGATCCGGATGTTCATAGCTGGGGGCCAGCATGACTCTTAGCCCCCGAGGAATGCGATTTACCTTCAAATATCTGCTCAAGGAGCGGTGCTCCCACCATTTGGACTGCTCACGTTTAAGCAACTTTTCGAGCAGTTTGAACTTTTTACGAACACTGGAGCCACCACTCGCGGCCGGTTCCTCTGATGTGTTCACCTTCGACCCCCCACCCGGGGAGTCGTCAAAATCTTCGAGGGCTGCCACCTCCCTCCCTCTTCGTGCGTCTGCTGACATCGTGCTTACAAGTTAACAAACGCCGATACGTACTCACTATGTACGGGGATTTCCGGCACCAAATTGTCTTGAACCGCCGTACAAGCACAAACTTCCTCACCGGAGCAATCCTTTCGTCACTGCATTGCAGCGGGCTCCAAGCACGGCCTGAGACGGCCGTCCCACCGTGCCAGACCCGGTTTCAGATGCGGCGATTATATTCGGCGTCCGGGGGCTGGAGCAGTCTCTCCCAAACGGGAGAAATAGATTACGACTTCTGGGTTACCAGAAGTCACGGCATCCTGCTGCTCTTCCGCACTCCGAGGAAGGGGTCTTCCAACACCGGAGAAGCACTTAACCGGCTGTTAAATGCCTGCTTGCTCCAAACCAACAGCCCGTCCCTCAGTTTCGAACGCGACCAGGAAGAAGGAACGGAAGACCCAAGGTGCAAGTGAGATTTTTTCTTTATCGCAACTCGCCAGCATAACATTTCGGCCTACACAGAGGCCTTGGTCACATGACGCTATGGAGGAAGAGGCAATTTTTAAAGTGCAAGTGCGCGAAAACTGGTACATTTCATTGGCTGACCAATCAGAAAAGTTGCAGTATGTCGTAATAGACATGGAAAACATACTAATTCCAAACGCATAGTGGGATAGTCCCCAAAAGTGCATAGCATTCACTTTAACTCATACATTGGTTAAATCCAATATTATTCATCCTATACAAAATTGATATAAAATACTCAATAAAAAAGGGGTTATAATATTATTATTTACAAAATAAATAATTGTAAAAATATTCTGATAAAAACCACCATATAATTGATTTTATATATAGTATAAACGTTTGGTTGATATTTGTATGTTATGTGATTATTGATATTTGGGTGGACCAAGAGGTTTTTCAAATCTGATCACACACCCCTTTTAAGTATGTTCTTTCCTTATATTGTCTGTCGAATCTTTGCCATACTAACAACCAGTAAACACCTTTTGAAATACAACATCTAGTTCAACTAATGGCAACCAGATTAAAGTAAAAAGTGAAAAAAACAAAGTAAATTGAAATTGTTTTTTGTGAACAATATTTAAACAAGCATTTACAATGCAATGGTCTCGGCAATATTATAGGTAGAGCTATTGGTATTGCTCATTATTTTTGTATCTTTTTTGTATCCCTAAATGAATGGCATTGTCATTTGTATTGGCATTAGCTTTGTTTTTTGCATATGTGATAACTATTGCATTAGCAGAGAGAGTGAGGTAGTGAGATAGAGAGAGCGAGTGAGGTATTGAAATAGAGAGAGAGTGAGGTAGTGAGATAGAGAGTGAGGTAGTAAAGAGTGAGGTAGTGAGGGAGAGGGATGTTGTGAGGTAGTGAGATATAGGCATAGAGTGATGTTGTGATGTAGTGAAATAGAGAAAGAGGTCGTGAAAGAGAGTGAAAGTGAGTTAGTGAGACAGAAAGAGTGAGGTAGTGAGTTAGAGAAAGAGAGTGAAGTTGTGAGGTTGTGAGCTAGAGAGTGAGGTAGTGAGAGAGTGAGGTAGTGATGTTTTGAGAGAGAGAAATTGTGAGATAGTGAGGTAGTGAGATAGAGTGGAGTAGTGAGGTAGAGAGTTGTGTAGTGAGAGATAGGTAGATAGAGAGTGAGGTAGTGAGAGACAGAGAAAGTGAGGTAGTGAAAGAATGAGGTAGAGGGATGTTCTGAGGTAGTGAGATACAAACAGTGAGTGAGTTTGTGAGGTAGTGAGATAGAGTGAGGTAGTGAAAGAGAGTGAAAGTGACTTAGTGAGATAGAAAAAGAGAGTGAGGTAGTGAGAGAGAGAGTGAGGTAGATAGAGTGAGGTAGTGAGACAGAGTGAGGTAGTTAAAGAGTGAGTTAGTGATGGAAAGTGATTTTTGGTGGTAGTGAGATAGAAACAATGAGTGATGTTGTGACGTAGTGAGATAGAGAAGGATTGAGGTAGTGTAAGAGAGAGTGAAAGTGACTTAGTGAGATAGAAAGAGAGAGTTAGTGAGATAGAGAGTGACGTAGTGAGTTGGAGAGAGAGAGTGAACTTGTGAGCTAGTGAGATAGAGAGTGAGTCAGCGAGAGAGTGTTGTAGTTATTTTTTGAGTGAGTGACTTGTGTTATAGTTAGGTAGTGAGAGTGATATCGAAATAGAGTGATGTTATGGAGAGAGTTAGAGAGAGAGTGAGATAGTGTTATAGATATAATTTGAGTAGTAATGTAGTTATTTTTGTTTTGTGGGAGCGTGAAGTAGATATAGAGTGAGGTAGTGAGAGATAGAGAGAGTGAGGTAGTGAAAGAATGAGGTAGTGAGGGTGAGAGTTGTTGTGCTGTATTGAGATAGAAACAGAGCGATGTTGTGAAGTAGTGAGCTAGAGAGAGAGTGAGGTAGTGTATGAGAGAGTGAAGGTTAGTTAGTGTATTTGAGAGAGAGAGAGAGTGCGGTAGTGAGATAGAGAGAGAGTGAAGTAGTGAGTTAGAGAGAGAGTGAAGTTGTGTGGTAGTGAGAGAGTGATGTGGTGAATTTTAGAGAGAGTGTGTCGTGATATAGTGAGAGAGAGATAGTGAGATAGAAATAGAGTGAGGTAGTATATAGAGAGAGTGTGAGGTAGTGAGATAGAGAGAGAGTGATGCAGTGAGTTAGAGAGAGTGAAGTTGTGAGGTAGTGAGAGTGTTGTAGTGAATATTTGAGAGAGTGTGTCGTGATATAGTGAGGCAGTGAGAGTGAGATAGTAATAGATAGAGTGAGGTAGTGATGTAGAGAGAGTGAGGTAGTGAGATAGAGAGAGTGAAGTTGTGAAGTAGTGTGTTAGAGAGATAGTTACTTTGGTAGAGATATTGTGATGCTATGAGAAAGAGAGGTGAGTAGTGAGGTAGAGATTGAGGTAGAGAGAGAGTGAATGAGAGATAGTGTAGTAGTGTGAGAGATAGTGAGGTAGTGAGAGAGATAGTGAGTTAGTGAAAGAGAGAGTGAGGTAGTGAGAGAGAGTGAGGTAGTGAGAGAGAGAGTTCGAAGGGACGGTATAGTGGAGCTGAGGAGAGAGTGAAGGTATGGTGCAGTGAGAGGCTGAGGAGAGTGCATCAGTGAAGGGACGGTGCAGTGGGGATGAGGAGTGAGTGCAGCAGCGAAGTGACGGTGCAGTGAGAGGCTGAGGAGAGTGCAGCAGTGAAGGGACGGTGCAAGGAGAGGCTAAGGAGAGAGTGTAGCAACAAAGGGACGGTGCAGGGAGAGGCTGAGGAGAGAGTGCATCAGTGAAGGGCCGGTGCAGGGAGAGGCTGAGGAGAGAGTGCATCAGTAAATTGATGGTGCAGGGAGAGGCTGAGGAAAGAGTGCAGCAGTGAAGGAATGGTGTAGTGAGAGACTGAGGAGAGTGCACCAGTGAAGGGACTGTGCAGGGAGAGGCTGAGGAGAGTGCAGCAGTGAATGGACGATGCAATGGGAGGCTGAGCAGAGAGTGCAGCAGTGAAGGGAGGGTGCAGAGTGCAACAGTGAAGGGACGGTACCGTAAGAGGCTGAGGAGAGAGTGCAGCAGTGAGTGATGGTGCAGTGGAGGAGTGAGGGCTGCAGCCTGGATGGGGGGGGGGCTGAGCAGAGAGTGCAGCAATGAAGGGACGATGCAATGGGGGGCTGAGCAGAGAGTGCGTCAGTGAAGGGATGGTGCAGGGAGAGGCTGAGGAGAGTGCAGCAGTGAAGGGACGATGCAATGGGGGGCTGAGCAGAGAGTGCATCAGTGAAGGGAGGGTGCAAGGAGAGGCTGAGGAGAGTGCATCAGTGCAGGGACAGTGCAGGGAGAGGCTGAGGAGAGAGTGCATCAGTGAAGGGACAGTGCAGGGAGAGGCTGAGCAGGGAGTGCAGCAGTGAAGGGATGGTGCAGGGAGAGGCTGAGGAGAGTGCAGCAGTAAAAGGACGGTGCAGTGGGGGACTGAGCAGAGAGTGCAGCAGTGAAGGGACGGTGCAGTGGGGATGAGGAGTGAGTGCAGCAGTGAAGTGACGGTGCAGTGAGAGGCGGAGGAGAGTACAGCAGTGAAGGGACGGTGCAAGGCGAGGCTAAGGAGAGAGTTCAGCAATAAAGGGACGGTGCAGGGAGAGGCTGAGGAGAGAGTGCATCAGTGAAGGGCCGGTGCAGGGAGAGGCTGAGGAGAGAGTGCATCAGTGAAGGAATGGTGCAGGGAGAGGCTGAGGAGAGAGTGCAGCAGTGAAGGGATGGTGCAGTGAGAGACTGAGGAGAGTGCACCAGTGAAGGGACGGTGCAGGGAGAGGCTGAGGAGAGTGCAGCAGTGAAGGGACGATGCAATGGGGGGCTGAGCAGAGAGTGCATGAGTGAAGGGACAGTGCAGGGAGAGGCTGAGGAGAGTGCAGCAGTGAAGGGACGATGCAATGGGAGGCTGAGCAGAGAGTGCATCAGTGAATGGACGGTGCAGGGAGAGGCTGAGCAGAGAGTGCAGCAGTGAAGGGATGGTGCAGGGAGAGGCTGAGGAGAGTGCAGCAGTGAAGGGACGATGCAATGGGGGGCTGAGCAGAGAGTGCATCAGTGAAGGGACGGTGCAGGGAGAGGCTAAGGAGAGTGCATCAGTGAAGGGACAGTGCAGGTCCATTAAACAACAACTCCAGCAAAGGAACGTCAGCCCTAAGTAAACGCATATGGGGACCTCAATCTTCACCTTGGATCTACCAGTAAAACCTGGTTCCTCCCTAGCCCCATTGTTTCTTAAACACCCATTTTAAGATGACATGTTGTTACAGGCACCTGATCCAAAAAAAGCTGCAGTGCAAGTAGTGTTTATCGATCCATCCAGTGTAGATGATTTGATCAATTTCCCATCTCTCAACTTTGACAGGACAGAAGTCTGAACAAAATGCAGGCATATCAATAATGTTACGGTTAAATGTACCCATACAGTACCAAGGAAGAGCACATACGCAAACAAATGAGTAATTGTGTACTGGTGGAAGTACCCTTATCGCTGGATACACATAAAAGGGGGGGGGGAGAGTATGTTGTGACGCATGTTCCGTTGGGTAAAACGGCTGGTATTCATTATACAGCACAAAACAATCTGGTCTTTAATCATGAACAAATGACACTGACCTGTCATGCGTAGCTAATCCATTCGCAGAATAGCGAACATCCTTGTCATACTTCACGACCAGGCACTTGTACAGTGCAATCTGAAAGCGGCGGACTCTGCGCATCAGCTCTGTACTGGAGCAGGTGAGGTAGTGAAATCACGTTAAAAAGATGTTCATGGCTTCGGCAGCAAAATAAGCGTTCTTTTTATCAAGTTTCTCAGACGGTATGCCTTGCCATAACATATGCCATGCTACATCCCACTTGTGCAATGGTGGTAGCCTTACAGTACCAAGGAAGAGCACATACGCAAACAAATGAGAAATTGTGTACTGGTGGAAGTACCCTTATCGTTGGATACACATAAAAGGGGGGGGGGAGAGTATGTTGTGACGCATGTTCCGTTGGGTAAAACTGCTGGTATTCATTATACAGCACAAAACAATCTGGTCTTTAATCATGAACAAATGACACTCACCTGTCATGCATAGCTAATCCATTCGCAGAATAGCGAACATCCTTGTCATACTTCACGACCAGGCACTTGTACAGTGCAATCTGAAAGCGGCAGACTCTGCGCATCAGCTCTGTACTGAAACAGGTGAGGAGGTGAGGTAGTGAAATGACGTTAAAAAGATGTTCATGGCTTCGGCAGCAAAATAAGCGTTCTATTTATCAAGTTTCTCAGACGGTATGCCTTGCCATAACATATGCCATGCTACATCCCACTTGTGCAATGGTGGTAGCCTTCCGAAGTGCTGCCTAGGTGGCACAACCAAAAGTGCCAATCGGGAGAGATAGGGGTATTTCTATCCCCAGCAGCAACCATAGGGCCTGCAATAAGACAGTCATGGCATACACGGCACGAGTAGGTGGAGTTAGAAAATAAAACTCAACATCGTCTGTCCATCCGGGGGAAGATAAACACAACAATGGTTTCTATCGCTCAGAGGGGGCTACCATAAACAGGAAGTGCATGCAAGATGTTCACCCTCCCCAGATGGGGTAACTGGCCCATCCCATCGACCATAGGCAAGAAAGAACGGTCCCTTTTCTGGGACGTATGCCAGCTGCCGCTCTACCAGTACCTGGATCTGTCCTCGGACCTTGCTGGGGGAGCCGGGGGTCACCTCGGGCAGGTTAAGGCAGTTCATCCTGAACCTCTCAGTGCGCTTTTCTCAGATTGGCCGGAATCTGATCAGCTCTCTTGAAGTGGCGGACTCGGCTAAGCGCGCTCCTTTGATTGCAAGCTACAGGCGCAGCGATGGACTCAGGGAACAGATTTTCCTCCTTTCCAACTTTTTTTTTTCTTTTTTTTTTAAACCTTTATTTGGAGACAAGCAGGGTCAAGGGAAGTGCATACACAATACATACAGTCACATATGGCCATTACAATGGTACGTCAGAGCCAAAAAATGAGATACAAACAAGTACGGGGCAGCATACCAATCAATACAAGGAGCAACATCGAAATGTACAGTGCAAATAAGAGGGCAACGATCCAGCATGTTCAGGCAAGCTAATAAGACAATACAGTATGGACACATTCTGTTAGCGTATAGCAAGTAAAACAAAGGAGACACATAGAGAAGGGACACATAAAAAAGAAGGGTACCCCACAGGGATACGATTTCAATTCCTAGCCACACACTTGTCGTAAGGGGAACTACAGCCCCCAGCAGCTCGCATGTCAAGGAGACGGCTCAGCCTCTCCCCAGACACTGAAAGATCAGCAGGTATAATGTAAGATCCCAGCCCACCATGTTGCCATCAACCAATCCCTTCACGGTCCCCAAGTTCAGAATCAGAGTCCTGCGCAGCTCTGGTTAGGAGGTACACCTGGAGCGGGCTCCAAAAGTCCTTCGGTCTGCATCTGACAGGCATCAGATCAGAATAGATATTGTATTGATCCTGACAGTATATGAGGTCAGTCAACCAATCCTGAAAGCGCGGCACCCTGCCACGACCCCAGCAACAAGCAACCCTACGCTTAGCCAGCAGCAGGGCCACGTCAACAAACCTACGGTGATAGGCAGGCACGTCCTTAGAGTAGCCCAGCAACATCACTAAGGGGTCAAATGCCACCCCATCCTCCGCCATAATCTGCAAGGCTACATGAACCTGAGTCCAATATTCCAACACCCCCGCACAACTCCAAGCCAAGTGCAGGAAGTCAGCGCCTTCCGCACGACACCTAGCACACCTGTCATCCTCCGCCAAATGAAACCGTAGTTTCCTCGCCGGGGTATAATAATACCTCTGAACAAACTTGTAGTGGATAATTTTAAGGCGACAGCTAGAGGAAACATTGGCCGTGAGCCCACAGCAGTACTTCCATTGCTCGTCGGTAATAGGAGCACCCAACTCGGCAACCCACTGCTCGCGCACCCGATTGGCCGGGACCGAACGCTGTCTGCGAATAGCCCCGTATAATTTCGACACCAGGTGTCGCCCATCTGAAACCAACAGCACGTGGAGGGGGAGGGTAACCCCAGGCTCCGAGGGGAAGTCTGGTAGCAGAGCACGCATGCCCTGCCGCAAGCGGATAAAGTAGAACAGCTCCAGCGGGGAGCAAGCAGCCGCTCCGAAGAAATGAGCCTGCGTACGGAAGGCACCTTCATGAAACAAGTCGCCCCACGTGAGGATACCCAGCCGCCTACACATTCGTTGAAACCCCGTTTCCAACAACAACGACAAGTCAGGATGATAAGACAGAGGCAAGGCCGGCGAATAAAGAAAGGAAACGCCCAGCAATTGAGCCACCCGTTTCCAAGCATCCACCGTGCACGTCACCGTCGTGCGAGGCGTTTCCACATCTGACACCTTGCCCAAAACCATCCCCTCCAACGGGAGCGGGTGGGCAACCCAATGTTCAGCAGCAATTTGGGGCATAAACGGCGTGGGGCGCATCCAGTGATAAGCGTAATGCGCCTGAGCGCTGAGATAATAAAACTGAAAGTCGGGGACGTCGAAACCGCCATCAGCATAGGGCAACGTAAGGGTAGCCCAAGCCACCCGTGGCTGCTTGCCCCCCCAGAACAACCGAATGAGCTCAGAACGAAGTCTGCGAAAGAAATAAGCACCAGGATGATACGGAAGGTTTTGAAAGAGGTAAAGAAAGCGAGGCAAAACTACCATCTTGATAAGGGACGCCCTACCGTCCATGGAGAGAGGCAAGGACATCCACCTGGTGACATCGTCTGCAAGTTTAGTGATAGCCACACCATAATTAAGTCGAATCGATTCTTCTCTGTCCAAGGACACGACAATGCCGAGATATCGCAACTCCGAATCACACCATTCCAGAGGGTAGTCAAGGGGAAATCTAGCTACAGCAGCAGTGAGGGGGAAAAATTGAGACTTCTGCCAGTTGATATGGACACCGGAGACACCCCCAAAAGCAACCAGCTCCCGTAGGAGCGAATTAAGGTTGTTCTCAGGGTCCTTGACATAGAGCGTAACATCATCGGCGTATAACGAAATACCGACCTGTCGCTGAGGACAATTAAAGGCGCTCTGCTGGTGAAACTGACGAATCCTACAGGCCAGCGGCTCAATGGCTATAGCAAACAAAAGGGGCGAGAGGGGGCATCCCTGTCGGGTCCCTCTCGTAAGAGGGAACGAGGGGGATAACACCCCATTCACCACTACCCTCGCCATCGGATCGGTATATAAGAGCTTAACCCATGAAATGAAGATCCTGGGGAAACCCATCCGACAAAGAACATCAATAAGATAGCCCCTTTCAACAGAGTCAAACGCCTTAGTGGCATCAAGAAAGATAGCAGCAACCGGGACAGTAGGAGCAATGGTCGACACCAACGAAAACAAGGTGCGAAGATTGTGGGATGTAGCACGGCCGGGCACAAATCCCGACTGGTCAGGCAATACAATAACGGGCATGAGCTCGGCTAGTCTTACTGCCAAAACCTTCGCGAGAATTTTGACATCGCAGGTGAGCAATGAGAGGGGTCTATAGGAGCCCACATCCTGCGGATTCTTACCCGGCTTAAGCAGCGACGTAATGGCGACCTCCCGCATGGAACCCGGCAGACGTCCCTCCTCCAGGGACTCCTCAAAAACCTCACGGAGAACAGGGGCCATGGTGTCCACATAACACTTATAAAATTCAGCAGGAAGGCCATCCAGGCCGGCAGCCTTCCCATTAGACAGAGACATGATGGCAGTCCTTACCTCATCCACCTCTAGGGGCCTGCCTAAGAACTCCCGATGACCATCCGATAACCAACAAAGTGCCAGTTCATCAAGAAATCCGCCATAACTAGTCTCACCCGTCTGCTGTGTCGTGTAAAGGTGTGTATAATGGTCAATAAAAGTACGCTGAATCTCCGAAGTGTCCCGACAGCGAGTGCCATCCGGTGACACCAATTCCAACACGTCCGACCCATGCCTTGGATGTCTAGTAAGGGCAGCGAGGACCTTACCGGGCCGCTCCCCTTCACAGTATCGCCTCGCCGTCCAGTATTTCCCCCTATGCTTAGCCTCTCTAGCAGCCTCCTCCTCGTATTCGGAGAGTTTAGTACGGAACTGCGCCAGAAGATCGGGATCAGAGTCAACCTGCATCCTGCGTTCTAAGTCTCGCAAGTCAGCCTCCAAGCTCTCGAGAGTCCGAACAATCAGCCGAAGTACTCCACAACTTTTAGAAATAGTGACACCCCGGATCGTAACATTGAACGCCTCCCATATGACCTCGACGCTGTCCACAGAGCCCTTGTTTCTAGGGAAGAACGCCTCTACCTCTGCACCAAGCTCCTCTTTGAACACCGGGTCAAGCAAAGCAGTCGGAAATAGACGCCAAGGTGGGCGCGGCCTATGCAGCTCGGGGACGGATAGAGCAACCTTCACCGGACAGTGATCAGAATACGTCCGAGCCAGATGTGTAGCCTCCCGTAGGCCAGCAGCCAACCCTCTAGAGAGAAACACATAATCCAGCCTCGCCCATGAACGAGCATGTGTGGTGTAATGAGTGCCCTCCTTGGTGGCAGGGTGAGCGTACCTCCAGCTGTCGACCAGCCCAGCCTCCTCCACAATCCCACGTAACACTTCTCTAGCCTGTACATTATACTGAGGACTCCCCTCCGATCTGTCCGACTGGGCATGTAATGCAAAATTGAAATCACCCCCCCACACAATGTAAGTGGCATCCACAGCAAGAACATGACCCCATAAAGTGACAAAAAAGATTGGCGTATCGACATTAGGAGCATAGCAATTAACAAACAGTACAGTGTTCTGCCCAAGCCGCCCCCACAGTAGCACATAGCGCCCCTCAGGGTCCCCCACAAATCCCAGTTCCTGAAATGCGAGCGATCTTTTAACAAGGATGACAACCCCTCGAGCATAAGAAGAATAGGAAGCAAACCTCCTGGCCGCAGCCCACCTCCCGCCAAAGTTGGGGGAAGGAGCGGGACGCAGATGCGTCTCCTGGAGGAGAGCAACATGAAAGGCATG
Organism: Lissotriton vulgaris; assembly: GCF_964263255.1. Lineage (NCBI taxonomy): Eukaryota > Metazoa > Chordata > Amphibia > Caudata > Salamandridae > Lissotriton > Lissotriton vulgaris. The sequence continues at coordinate 669,060,983 of NC_141685.1, read as the reverse complement.
CCTGTCCAGATACTGGATCACACTACGACATTTCCTGGCATCATTAAGTCCCCGTACATTCCAGGATAGAATCGATATCTGATCTATAACAGCAGTCGACATTACCCAGTTTCAGGGCCCCACGGGACCCAATAAGCAAACACAGGGCGTCCAACTACCAGCAACAGCCAGCGACAGGTCCATGCCCTAGGGCGCAGACAACCCCCCACATACACTCCACACATTCCCCAGCCATCTCCGAACCATTCAACAAAAACTTCAACAACCCCCCCCAGCCAAGCCATCCATGCAACAAGCACTCAGAGCATACTGCACGCCGCACGCCGCCAATCCAACCTACGCAACCCGCAACTCGCACACGTGTTACCATTACAAAGCGCTCCCCGTCACGTGGCAGCCTAAGATGGCGGCCGGTGCACTCGGGCCCAAGATGGACGGGAGCACAGACCCTAGGATCAGTTCCGCCAGATAAGGGAGCGGACCAGCCTAGATAGCAGGCGCGACACCACTCCTGTGCACTCAGACAACAGCAGCACCTCTCATATCGACCCAGGGGTCCTGGGCAAACAAACACGGACAGCTTCATTCCCGCCCCATCCACCCACCTGATACCACCCCAACCATCAGGCCATACGCACCCCACCCCCCCCCCATTCCCCAACACACATCCAGTCAAACAACATAGGACTAGAATCCAAACCAAAGGTACACATGGGGCACACCCTCCGGGGAACCTTCCAGAGGTGCACGACACCACTCCCTCACGCCACGCCAGTGTCCGCGCCAACAGGTGTCAGACGGCCCCAGGCGCAGCGCGGGGGGATGGGTGCCCAGAGCGCGACGCCAGATAGCACCATCCTGCGGTGCCATACCGACCCCAAGAAATAAAACGCACCCACTCATCTCAAGACATGCCCCCCGCACCAGCAAAAGTAAAAGCGGGCAATAGTCAGGCCGCAAATGCGGAGAAGGAAGGCAGTAGAACTCAATATAACAGGCACCCGTCCAGAATACTCCAAAAAAAACAGTAAATAGAGAGACAACGACCAAAGTCACCACAATCAAGCGACCTCCTCCTCAGCCGCCGAATGTTCATCCTCAGGGTCTCGGTCGCCTCCCCGATCCGCAGCTGCTCGCTCGCGCTGGAGGCGCTTCGCAAAATCCTCAGCATGCTGTGGGTTGGTGAAAAAATGCTGTTTAGCCTGGTGCGTCACTCTAAGTTTAGCAGGGTACAGCAAGGCGTAGTCCACCTGTAGATCCCGAAGCTTCTTTTTCACCCCCAGGAACTTACGACGCTGGTCCTGCACCATCGGCGTGAAGTCGGGGTACATGGTGAAAGACACCCCTTCGAAGGAAAGGGCCCTGTTAGTGCGGGCAGCCTGGAGGGCGGCATCTCGATCCCGATAGTTCAAAAGGCGCGCAATGATGGGGCGCGGTGCAGCCCCAGAGGCCGGACGAGGTCCCAGTGTCCGATGCGCTCTCTCAACGATGAACTGGGATGAGAACACTTCCGCCCCAATGGCGCCCACCAGTTGCCTCTCCACATAAGTCTCCATTTTGCCCACATTCGTGGACTCCGGCACACCTACAATGCGCACGTTGTTGCGCCTACTCCTCGCCTCCAACTCCTCATTCTTAGCGGCAATGACACGCAAGATATTGTCCATTCTCGCCAGTTGGGTGGTATGGGTGGCCGCCGTGTCATCATGGTCCGAAATGCGCTGTTCCGCCGCCGTCAATCGCTCCTCATGCACGTCCAGCTTCTGGACGACCGCATCCATGCGTGACGATATCTTGTCCACTTTGTCCACTATCGTGGCAAACCCCTGCCTCATCTCCTGCATCATCTGGGTAAAGTCTGGTGGTGGTGGTTGCGGGACACTGTCAGCGACATTCGGGGGGGGGGGGACCGCGAAGTCCCGGCCTCATGGAGCAAACGCGTCCCCCGCCTAGCCCCTCCAGAGTCAAAGGACAATTTCGATTGTTTAGTGTCCGGCTTCCCCATAATGGTGCGCTAATGATGCAATGGGGGACCAAGGCAAATAGGAGTCAGGATATAGGTCGGACAGAGGGTACGGCCAGAAAAGCTCGAATCGTGGGGGCACGAGCAGGCCAGCGCGCCCCGCCACTCCCAACGACGAGAAGATGGCCGTCTCCACTTCCAGTCCAAAGGGGGGAACCCCCAGAAAATAAGAAGAAGATCCGTTGAGCAATGGTATTCGGGCAGGCAGATATAGGAACCAAGAGATAAGTCCGACAGCAAGGAAGAGCCAAACGGCTTGCCCGGCCAGCGAGCGGGCCCGGAGGAGAGGGGCGGAGCAAGGCCTACACCCCACGTGCAGAGCCCCGGACTGGCATGCCCGATGACGCCGGGCCAGGGGGCATCAGACTTCCAGAGCGCAAGTCGGAGAAACTTGGGATCCTCGTAACTTCGGCCAACAACCTCCGAATGGCCCAGGAGTTGGACCGTGGGTAGTCAGTCGATATCCCAGTAGATCTGTGGGGTCAGATCAGGGCGCAGCGATGATAAACAGGATCCCTAGGCGGATAATAGCTCCGGGCAGCGGGAGCCTCACGACAGTGCGGCCATTCCACAGTGCGCCCTCTAGCGCCCCCCTTTCCTCCTTTCCAACTTGCACAAATGCCCACTTTCAAAAAAACCCGCGCAATGCTCCCATATACGGAAACAGCCAGGAAATCGTTGGGCAGGCTGGCACTTCCTCAAAGAGAATGTGACCAATCAGCGCAATGTAAGGAAGGCGGGATCCGGAAAGTTTTGGAAGTGAGAACTGATGCCCTAAACAGAATAGAAGAAAGACTAGCAGGGGTATGCGGTATTCCTAGTTTTGTTGCTGACCTGCCCCTTCACAGCACTTTCCCCCATTCAAAATTACTAAACAATCCTGCGCCACAGCACCCACCAGAAACAGAAAGAAGGGACGAATAATCAACCAAGGCTCACGCAGGACGGGTAACCACTAGTGAGAGCTTTAATCATCCATCGGACGCATTAGAAGCGGCGCCACGGCATTCACTTGGAAGAACCAATCATTATTTTTGATGAAAACTGTGTGAAACTGTGGCTAATATCGTGCTGTGATTGTCCAACATATAATAGTCAGGGCCACTGGCTTTATGTGCTTGCGCGACGTTTGCATAATTATAGATATGCCGCATTTAGGGGGGCGGGAAACATACAGGGGGAGACGCAGAGACGAAATACACGGAGAGCGGGAGGGGGGCGGGAAACAGCACGGAGAGCGGGAGGGGGGCGGGAAACAGACAGGGGGAAGAAGGCATGGAGGGAAACAGACACGATCTTACCTTCACTGCGAAGGATAGAAAATGGCGGACACAAGCTTCCGGATTTTGAGGATTTGGGGGTGTGGTTTTGCTGTCCTGAGTGACGGACGACGTCACAGGGCTAAAGAATGCAAAAAATCACGCCCCCAAATCCGAAAAAGACGCGGCTTCTTTGGAGGGATGTCTCTCTCCTCCAATGGCTGGCCTCCGTTTAGGAAGCCAGCTAATGAAGGAGAGACAGGGCAGGGAGGCGGGACCTTCTGCGCTACTGAGAGTCATTAAATCTCCTGCCTAAGACTGCGCAAGCGCAGCCTTTTAGGCCTTCGACCTAAAAACAAGTAATGCCAGATGTTTTATGTAGGTTACTCCTAACCTATAGCATATACTTGAGGTGACACATACTTTATATGAACTTCAACAAGGGCAATTTTGCCACTGCCCAACCTAGCTGGAAATACATATATAATTGGTCTGGTCCAAAAAATTGGAACAACAACGGAAGAGCAATACACTAGCCTTATGCACGTCACAGGTACTTAGACAAAAGAAACCCCAAACTCTTGGTTATTATAGGCAAGTATGGAAATCTTCCGTAAAGTTGAGGTCCCGCGGTGTCTTACTGTCCATTTCCAGAATATATCTAGTTTCTAATGCTCTCAAGATACCTTCCCTATTGCCACCTCTCCTCAGGGGATCCACTGCATCAATGGCATAATATCTAAGGAGTCCACTGTTGTTATTGTGGCACTCCTTAAAATGCCTGGCAACTGGGTAAGTGACGTCATTGGTGTTGATTGCCCTTATGTGCTGGAGTATCCCCTTGTGAACCTGAAATTTGGTACTACCAATATATTGTAGGCCACACGGACACTCCAGCACATACACCACGTACTCACTCTTGCAAGTCAGTTGTTTGTTGATCTTGTGAGGCACTGGTGAAAATGCTGTCATAAACTCAGTTTTACTGATGCCATGTGAACATGCCTTGCAACTGGAACACTTTCGAAATCCCTTACTGGATGCCATCCAGTTTTTGGGAGGAATCACCTCAGGACTAGATTTAACTAAGGCGTCCTGCATAGAATAAGCCTTCCTGAAGGTGATTGCCGGTTTGTTGGGCATATGTTCCCCGATTACTGGATCAAACCGGATTAAGTTCCAGTGTTTGTTCACTATTTTCCTTAGTGCCCCATGGTCCAAATGAGTCTGGTTGGTTGGTGTGTATTGGTATCAATGGGTTTGTGGGCTTTCTTGTGGACTAGTGCGGCGTCACATGACAATGCATTTGCCTTGTCAATAGCTGTATTTATTATGGCCTCACTGTACCCTCTAGCTAGAAATCTATCTTTGTTTGCTGCCTGGGCCACCTCGCACTGGTGGTTTGTGCTACTGATCCGGAGCATTTCCCCGTAGGGGATACTCCTGATCAAGTGTGGTGGATGGTGGCTGTCGGCATGGAGTACCGTATTGCCCGCAGTGGGCTTTCTGTACAGTTTTGTTTCCAACTTGTCCTCTTTAACCTCTACCGTGATGTCCAAGAAGTGTGCCTGTGACTGACTAATGTCTGATGTGAACGCTAGGTTAAAAGCATTACAATTCAGAGTTTCAACAAAGTTAACTGCCTCCTCACATGTTCCTCGCCAAATCAAAAATATACCATTGATGTACCTATACCATCGTATGATATGACTGTTGCAGATGTCACAGTGGTCACCAAAGAGGACCTGCCTCTCCCAGTAGTCCATGTGCAAACAGCCGTAACTGGGAGAGAAACAGGCCCCCATGGCGACACCCCTGACCTGCTGATAGTGTTGATTGAGGAACATAAAATAGTTATTGTTTAGGCAAAAAGTGGTCATAGATAACAACATTTTGTTGTGTTCTAACATTTCAATCGGACGTTGGCCCAGATACAATTGAATAGCTCTCATCCCATCTGCATGCACAATACTGGTATATAACGCTGTTACGTCTAAGGTCATTAACCAGTAATCCTTGTCCCATTTGACATCCTTGATCTTTCGTAAAAAATCACTTGAGTCTTGGATGTATGATGGAAGTTTACCAACATATTCTTGTAGAAATGAGTCAATATAGGCCGTGGTGTTTTCTAACAACCCTCCACATGCAGATATAATCGGTCTTCCCGGAGGTTTAGCGGCATTTTTGTGCACCTTTGGGATGAGATATATATATATATATATATATATATATATATAATATATTTCTACATATATTTATTACCACAGCATTCGCTGTTTTCTTTGCCTCTTAATGGCGGCGGGCTCGAGAAGAGGTCGCGACCCTCTTCAAAGTCCAACCATGATTCCTTCAAAGTACATAAAGAATCCACTTGAGCCCAAATTTCTTTGCAGCATGATGATTTATTAGAACATGCAGCAAGTAAAACACCCGACACGAATAAATTCGATTGCAAGATATGCGTAGTAGCATATTAAACTTGGTTCATTGTATTTATGTTGATGGAAATGGTAAACATCGCCACTGTGAGGATGAATATTCCAGCCGACATTCCCGTTTTTTTTATTTAGCAGTATTATTCCGTTGAAATAGGGTGTATGTACATTAATATACCAATATACAATTATGTATGAGCTAAATTGCATGAATTGTGAAAACTTTATTGATATCACTACACTGTTGTAGGTAATGAGAACAAACACCATTACAAAATGGCTGCCAAGAAACGGAGTGTAGAGACAAGTAGTCCTACCTTAATTTCTAAGAATTTTGCACTATATGTAAAGTACACCCACAAAGAGTTCTTGACCCGTGACCAAGGTGCGGCTGCACCAAAACGCGTCAGGCGTTTTACTTGCTGCATGTTCTAATAAATCATCACACTGCAAAGACATTTGGACTCAAGTGGATTCTTTATGTACTTTGAAGGAACACTGGTTGGATATATATAATGAAGGTCGCCAAGCGCTGCAGACGCCTGGAAACACAAGAATTTCCACTTCGGTTTCCCCACGCATTGCCAGCCCAGGTATGGTGAATCCTGGGAGTTGTAGTGTTCGCTACCTTACACTACAATCAGCAATGCGATCACATGGCTGGGGGAGGCGTGCTCCTATCAATTAGGGAGAGCTGCAGAGACTTAATAGGGCTGGGTGCTTGGACTTTCAGTTAAGCAGGGGCGTCTGAGGAAGGCTCACGCCGAAATGCATTACGCCTTACCTGCCAGCAAATAAAGAACCTCTCCTTCAAATTCCTCGCTTGTGGCTCCTTCTTTCAGTCCTTACTGGAGGTGGTGTGCGATATATATATATATGTTTAATTTTTTTATTACATTTATTTCTTATATTCGTTAAAATGTGTATTAAATCAAAATATATTTTTTAAGTTAATTTTATTATTTATTATATTTAACATTATTTTGTATATATATACAGAAAATTAATATTTCCTACATCAATATTTTTTGTTGTTGATATTTTTATACTTACCATTATAAATATAGGATGTCGATATTTTAGGCATCAATATTTATGACTCGATGTTTGTTTGAGAATGGGGATATTTTGGGCGTCGATATTCAATCAGTGAACCCTTTGCCTGGCATCCTCTGCATTAGAGTTCCGCAGTCTGGATCCCTTTGTATACTGTGATTATTATGTAATCAGTTAATCACATAGGCCCCATCACAATGTCATGTGAGCATTATGTGCAGGCCCAATTCTTGGAAAAATAATATTTTGACATCTTGATAGTTTTATCATGAACAGAAAATAGCGAATATGTTAATAGAAATTAACTCCTGATATTCTAGGAATAAATTATGTAAATGTATGTATAGTGCAACTCTCTAGGGCCAGAGGTTCAATTAGCCTACCTAACCGGTCTAATGTCTTTCCAAGGAGGTATGGCAATTCAAGATGGGCAACATGACATGTTCCTAAGCCGCTCCTCTGGGACCCCAAAAACATCTTGTAGAATCCTGCTTCACTAAGAAAATAAGTGACTACTATAACATCCAAAAGTGGGGCCCTGTGGAAGATGTGGAGAGAAGATCATACCGCAATAATGTCCACCTCCTGAGGTTCCCTGAGCGGGCGGAGGGTGGAATAATGGGGAGCTTTGTTGAGCGCTGGATCTGCTACACACTGAGACTTACTGGGTTGTCCCCTTTTCTGTCACTGAGAGAGCTCACTGGGCATTGGTTACCCCTCCAAAACTGGAGGTTCCGCCATGGGCCATTATGGCTTGCCTCCTGAACTATAAGTATACAGGCAGTATCCTTTGGGCAGCCCGAGAGAATGACAATGTCAATTATGAGAATCATAGGATCTCAGTCTACCCGGACTACACCCAAAATGTCAATGGGAATCGGAAAGCCTTCCTGGAGGTTAAGAGACAGCTGAAATCCATGGGCCTTAGGTGCATGCTTTTATATCCTGCTAGACTGAATGTGCTCTCAGAGGGAAAATCTCACGTCTTTGACTTACCAGAGGATGTTTGGGTATGGTTGGAGATATGGGACAAGGTGCTGCGAGACAAAGTGGGCTCCTGGAGAACTGGGCTCGCAGTGATATTGGGCCGCACTGCTTGGACTGGAGGCCAACTGAGGAGTCTGTGCCCCATGAGGATCATGGCCCCGGCGGTCAGAAACCCTTGAGAACGTCATTCAGGGTGATGTTACTATGACTCTGGCTTTCTCTGTTGATGTGCTGCGATTAGAAGGAGGCTTGCCGCCCTTGATAATGGCTGTGGAGATGAGTAACTCCGCTGCTTGAGTGGAAACCTTGTGTTGTTTCTGTGTTCACCTTCTCTGGGGGGGGGAGTTATCCTAACTGGAGCAGATAGAACTGTATTGGATTGTAGCCCAAATTATATGTTGGTCTGGTTTATCATGTGCTATTGCTACAGATTCATTGCTTGGGGTCCCAGAGGTCCTTTCCATGTATAGTGGTAGGCCGGAGTTGTGGGGGTAGGATTAGACTGTGGGTCCTGAAAGCATTGAAAAGCATGGATGAGCAGTATGGTTTCTTGTTACGTTGTTTGTCAGGGGAGGAGGGTGTTGGACAAGGTCTATTGGTTTGCCCTCTATTTTATATGGGGGCTGAGTTTGTTTTTCCAATGCAGGTACTGTTGAGTCTCCTGTGGAGGGGATCAGAGGTTGCCTGGCGTTATGGGTGAGGGACGGTCTGGCTCTGGAAGGTGGTCAATGCCTCATGATGATCAATATTGTCACCTGTAATGTCAGGGGATTGAAGTGCTACACCAAGTGGTACAGGGTTCACTCATATCTCCAACGTAACAAGGTTTAAATTGCCTATCTCCAGGAAACCCATCTTATGGGCAGTGAAGCTCAGACATTGGCGGAAAGTGGAGAGGGCAGCTCTTCTCAGCGACTTACTCCTCCTATGCCAGGGGAATGGCTCATTGGATTGTGTCTGGGGTGCCATTCATGACTCATACAGCAAAGCAGATGTTGAGGGACATTATTTTCTGCTCCACGGCGGCACACAACAGATGGCAAAGATATCATGATTTTGAACACTTACGCCCCTAAGGTGGATGATGGGACGTTTTACAAGGCAGTGCAGGAATTGCTCGTGGGGAAAATAGGGAATCCCCTGTGACTTGGGCTGTGGACTTCAATTGAGTCCTTGATGGCAGTAGGGACCGGCACCCACTAAAACAAGGGACAAAGTCACAAATGATTAGATCACTGTCCTTTGTTATTCAAAATCTTGGGTACCTGGATGGTTGGCGCACACTTAACCCGCTGCTACGGCAATATACTTGCCACTCACTGAAACGCAATACCTATAGCCACCTGGACTGTCTGCTATTGGCTGGGGTACATCCTGCGTGACTGCAGGCGGTCACTCATTTGGGACAGTTTCTCTCCGACCATGCGCCTGTATTGCTATGCTTTTAATGGGGTGGGGATATCCACTTTGCGTGAAATTGGCGCATGCCTTCGGAACTCCTGACCGATCTGTTTTGTGGAGATTCACTGGCGACTGCAAGCACTAATTATTCAGTCAACAATTGGGGCAACACCAGAGCTACTGATTGGGAGGCTCTCAAAGCCGTTATGAGGGGATCATGCGGTGATACTGAAACAATACTTGGTTGTGCTCAATAAGGCAGTGGTTGGCACAGCAAATATTACTGCTGAAGTGATGCAGACTCAGCGAGCTGTGCATGCGCTATGTGACTTCCTAGACAAATGCACCCTTAAGGCTTACTACAAATGTTTATTCAGGGAGGTGGACAAGTCCAATAGGCTCTTAGCCTGGATACTAAAATGAGAGCTAAAGGCCCCCCATCCTGCATCTTCGTACACTGGATGGGAGCCTTGTGACAAGTCAACAGGATATCCTTTGCACCCCTAGGGCACATTTTCGAGTTGTCTATTGTGCCGGTGAGGTTTGCCATCTGGGCAGGGTGAAGTTGATTCTTGTGAGGGTTGATCTGCCTCACATTGAGTGTGTGCAGGAATTGGATGTGGCAATTACATTGGATGACCTGGGAACAGCCTTTCATGATGTCAATAAATCAAAAGTCCTTGGAGGGGACAGCTTCCTCATGGAATTCTTCCAGGCCTATTCTGCGGAGCTTAAGGAAAAGCTGCTGGTGGTTCTCCTGGAGGCCTAGAAGAAGAGGATCCTTCCGCCCACCATGCATGAGGGCATTATCTGCATCATGTTAAAACCGGGAGGGGACCCTGAAGACCCAACTTTGTATAAACCATTCACCATGCTCAAATTGGATGTTAAAATCCTCTGTAAACTGCTGGTTAAATGGTTGAGAGGGATTATACAGGGACGGATACATGAAGATCAGTGTGGGTTTATGCTGGCTCACAGTATGGCCTATATCATCTGTAGGCTGACTCTGGTCTTTCACAAGACTATGGAAGACAACCAGGATTTGACACTTGTATCAATAGACTTGGACAAAGACTTCAATACAGTTGATTGGATTATCTGATGGCGGTGCTGCGAGGAATGGGCTTCAGGCCCACCTTTCGGAATTGGACGTAAATACTCTAAACTGACCCTATGGTGCACGTCAGGGTGGGGGTTGCTATTTCAGAGGCTTGGACTATGGGGAGGGGTATGCAACAGGCTTCACCACTTCTCTTTTCCCTTGCTGTTGAGCCTTTAGCGCTATTATTTTGTAGGGAGCTGTCCTGACATGCAGCCCTATTACTTCACAGCCCATCTACTGCATGCCACTCAGTAGCTAGCGGAGCCTGACAACTGGGAAAAGTGGCTCTTTCATGACATGAGAGAGTTCTAGGGGCATTTGGGTCCAGTCATTGCCTTGCCTTTAATTTTTAGATGCTCTTGTCTGGTTCCTATTGCTCTAGGCAATGGGAGGACCCCTAACCCATTGGTTTATGAGAATTTGTGGCAAGTTCCTGAGCAACAGTTAGTCTTATATAATGAAACTTAAAAGACTCCATTCCGAATTGTAAAGTCTCCCAATCTATATCATGCAAATTTAACACTGTTTAGTGTTTTTCAGACATATTTAATTAGATGTGTGGTCATGGAGTGCTACTTCACAAACAGGTTAGCCAACACGTGTTTCGCCCATTAGCCCGCAAGCCGGGGCTTTCTCAAGATGTGAAGTATCTGTATTTTCCTTCTATTCCTAGGTTTCTGTCCTTCTCGTCAAAAGGGTATTCTTACATATTGCTCTCAGGACACAGGAAAGGACAATCCGTCTGTCTTTCATTTTGGTCTTTTTGAATCACGTGTTTATCTGGTAGCTTCAATATCAGTTGGCCGCCCACCAATGACTGAACATAGACAGGGTTCTGGGGAACCCCACGAGATCAATTGGGTTCTGGAATAAATTGCCCCTGTCGGTGATGGGTAGGGCAGTAGTCTCCAAGATGGTGTTAGTCTCACGCTGTCTCCATTTGGTGCAGATTTCACTCTTTCCACCTGGTTTGCGAGTATTTCAAAAACTGAATAGTCTGTTGGTTTCATTGGTGTGGGCTGGCAAGCGGAGCAGGGTTTCTCTGCTGCTTCTTTAAAGAGAAGTGGAGGAAGGTGGCTTGGTCCTTCCTGACATGCAGCTCTATTACTTTGCAGCCCATCTGCTGCATGCCACTCGGTGGCTAGTGGAGCCTGACAACTGGGAAAAGAGGCTCTATCATGACAAGTTTGTGGAGAACACACTGGCACATTAACTCATGAGAGGGTGTCTCTCCAAGCATTCAATTACATATCTAGTAAGCCACACAGACGCAAAATGGGAAATGGTGGTAAAGATTGTGCTTCGCAGGGCTCCCTTTGACAGGGACCTGGGTCTCTGGGATCTTGCACCATTTCGTATTATTAATTTGTCATGTCAATGGAATAGTGGAGGGCGGGTGGTTGTCTCTTGACCGGAAACCTATACCCTGGCGAGGTCTTTCTTCCTTTCCCTGATGCTCAGGATGTGTTTCATGTGGGGCCAGGGCAATTCCTGCAGTATGGCGGGCTGGAAAACACAGCAAGAGAGGTATGGTGCGACTTACCAGCAGCATCGCCACCTACCCCGGTACTGGGTAGACTGTCTGAGTGCGGGGAAGGTGGGCACCTAATCACTTTATTTTAAAAGGCAATGAGGGAGGACATGACAAACTATCCATACTGACCATGTCAAGAGTGGGGGACTGAATTGGGGGAACCTTTCATTGATGCGGATTGGGAGCACAACTGTGGGCTAGTGCGGACAGTCTCCTGTATCAACAGGTTTACATGAGTGCACTATAATTACCTACTCCCCACGTACGTGACCCCTTTTCGGTTGAACAAGATGGATCCCACAACAGCAGTGAAGTGTGCGCGCAGTGGGTAAATGGATGGCACTTTCTTACACCTTTCTTGGCCCTGCGATACAGTTCATGGGTTTTGGAGAGAGGTGTGGGAGGTGGCAGAAGAAGAACATCTATGCCTGTCTCATACGGATTCAAAAGTTGTTGATGATTTGATGGCCTGGGGGCTCCTATGGGACAGATAATGGTGGTCAGGATTCAGTCACTAACTCAGACTTAAGAGACGCGGTGATAGCGTTATACGTCACCCAGATGGGTCCAGAAGCCGTGATCCCCAAGAGTGGTAATAATTTGTATATATTCGAATAAGCTCCATGACTTGGATGTTATTGACCTGCTCACCCCCTTATGCACCACAATGATGGGCTATCTCTCTATGTTCTGACGCCCCTGTAACCAGGGGATGTTGCGATACTTGCTATGCCAGAAGCACCTGTAACTGGCGAACTGCACTACATATTGTACTGTGTTGTTATGCATGAAATATTAATGAAAGACGGTTTAAAAAAAGAATATATAAGTCCATGCTTTAGCAGGTTCCCTACAGGCGGGAGCATTCGTGTCTAGCTGCTTCCTTAAGAACATTCTAAAACTAAAATCTAGAAGCTAGAGTCTAAATGTAACTGGATGCAAAAGCCTAATTGGGGAGTTCAGTCCTTAATGCTCTGCAGAGGTCATCTGGGTTGCAATAAAAACCATGCACATGAACGTTTTGCAGGTCGCTTTTTGGCACGAATTTGCTCAAGGAAGAGGCACGTAGCCCGCGTTTCACGTTCTGCTTGCTACGGCTGATTAATGCTAATTTTCCTGTTAACGTATTCAGAAATAGCGAACCTCTATCGTGGGACCGTTTGGATAGTTCCTGTAGTGACTGTAAGACGCTCTCTTCTGAACAAATTGTGCTGCAAGTGACCCTTTCAAATGCCTGTAAGTCAAGCGAGAGGCAGGATTTGTCTCAAGCTTGCCAAGCGACCAGAAACCTATTATCGGCCTTCTTGGCGCCGCGCCAAAAGAGTAGACTCATCCACTGGTACCAAGGAACAGGCTGTGAAATGTCAGTGGAAAATTACTTGCCACATCCTTTATTAGCATTAGGGTGGTCCTGGTCCCTACTCAGTGATATAAATTCAGAAACGGCAGCTACTAATTATGGAAGTCTATTTCCATGTGTAGTCTAGAATTCAAAGTTTTTAGATTCAGGTTGAAAGGCACGAGACGTTTTGCGACTACAACTGCAGACCATCCTTCATTCCTGCATTTGCATTGCTGCAGTGTGAATTATATTTTAAACCAGTCAGGGCCTCTTACGAAGACACAGGATTTTTTTGAAAAGTGCTCTGCAAAAAGGAAGCCTTTGCTGGTGATACATTTGTCCCCCGAGGCCTACTATCATGATTTCCAAAGGGGAATCTATCCCACGAGGACCACTTCCACTTGGCAAATCAGTTACCACTCGAACGTGGGGGTCAGGAATTGACAAATGGTTTTTGACCGCAGCTGAAGTCATAAACCTTGATACATAGCATTGCATCTATAAAAAATGTAAGAGAGACGGCCATTTCATGTCCTTCCTATTTGTGTTAGTCAATGGGTCCAGAAGCCCTTTTGCTACTTGCAAAATGGCTTCCATGCATTAAACAAAGGCGATTTTTAGTTGTAAGACCAGTGATTTTGCAAAGTGTAGGCTTTGACAGCCAAAATACCTTAGTACCAAATGCACATTGTGCCGATCTAGGGCCGCACACTACTCCTAGAGTTGTAAGCATCTTAATTAATTAATAACAAGTATTGCTCCTGCTAGTTTCAATTTCAATCTGAATATTGAGCCCACTATGGATAAGATACTAGATTCTACTGGGAAACAGATCTGTTTTTCCAAGTCTACACACAGGTCTTTGAATCACTCACTTAAATCATCTTAGCTATCTTACCAAGGTATGGGGCCCCATTACAAGCAGGACCAAAGCCAATAGGTATAATGTTTTTTCAAATATTGGACACACTGTCCTCTGTGACTTCATGAAACCGGAGTAGGTCTCAGTCTAGTTATTCAGCTCCGCCGGTCAAAGCCAATAGAATTCTGCCATGAAGCAGACATAATGGTTGTCAGTCTTTACCTTGCTTTCTTTTACATTGGGAGTCTTTGCATTATGGTCAGTACTCCAGGAGTCTTTACATCAAGAGTACCTTTACATTCTGTCTTTACTGGTGTTTTTTTCTATATAAAATGGGTCTACATTGGCACAGTGTATCATAAGGCCAAATGATGAAAAATGCAGAGCTCAAGCGCTTATGCAAAACACACAAAACAATTGTGAAAGGTGGCTTATTATTAAATCTGTCACCCCATCTACCTGCTCATTGCTTGCTACAGTGTTGTGGGTGGTGGTCTATAAATAACATAGGACTATGATCACTGCAGAAGCGCTCTGTGATCATAACATGTTGGCTTATTGGGTGACTGGATATCCGTAGAACTGCTAATGAACCTAAAGTTGGCCATACTGAGGGACATGTATTTATGAAACATTTAGAAAATTAGGAAAGGACTCAACACTTGTTAATGGCTCTAACCACTAAATCTGTGAAAGTTAACTCAGTAGAAAGTCTGTGAGTAGCAGACTGTGCAGTCTTGTTAGAAAGACTAAATTCTTACATTCAGCCTTTGACCAAAAAGAAATAAGGGCTACTGAGAGCGGAAGACCTGCTCACCACTCTTCCATTAATATTGTTTGCATGATGTCCACCCCTTGTTTCGTTTTTTTTCGACCTGCCAATGACTGAGAGTGGATGAAGGTGAAAGCCCTGTGCTGTCCTTTGAGTTCAGGGTGATTTATGTTAGTTGTATCCATTATTTATGTGGGTAACAAAATGAAAATCGTAATTAAAAGCCAAAAGTTGCTTCAAGTACACAAGAACATTTTGATGGTAACCGACCCCCGTCTGGCTAAAATATGTTTGTCTGGGGACTTCCGACTCATGCTGGCTGTCCAGTGTCATGACTGTTCTAACCCTGAACATTGTTTGATCTTGCCCTACTCAAACTGCTGAGAATGAGGAATACGAGTATATTACGTCTTCTTTCAAATGACTCAGTCATTGCTGTGATTGAAGCGGCAGTCCTTGAGCTAAACACTCGCCTAGGATGAAAATATATGTACATCAAATGCAGTTCATGGCGGAACTAACAATGGGCAGGTTTTGGTTTGGAAAAGGCTGCCCCAATTCTGAATTCAAAAGTTTTTCACTATACTAGTAGGTGTGGCCATTACATATAGTATCAAAGCTGGAATGCCCAAATACCTCAAAATAGGGCTTCCTTTCATAATTGCCACTTCCTCCCTGTTCTATTTATGATTCTAGACAGACCAGGAAATAATTAGAAACCTTCCTGTTCGCCATACAAACATCCATGAGTTTTTACTGCAGCTACAGGCAGGAACACGAGGTCGCACTCTGGTATGTATGCAGTCTATAGGTTCATAAAACCTAGAGCAACATAACATTAAATGTATAAAATTGAATTCTTTTCTTAATTTTCCAGTTATTTTGTGAGCTGTTCACTTTTTTGAGGATCTGCACTGTATATATATATATATATATATATATATATATATATATATATATATATATATATATATATATATATATATATATATATATATTCTTTACCACACCAAACTTCAAATGAAAGACGGCGCTGACTCCGTGAATCTGAATCCAAACAATTTATTTAAATGATCAGTTGCTGCTTAGACGCGTTTCGACGGCTTGCTCCCGCCTTCTTCACTACGTCTGCATTACAGTATCCTTAGGTATTTATACACATACATGATTACATGGGTTCAATTACCATACTGGTTTCATCTAGCTGTTGCTAAGGTTACACGGTTACTCCCCATGTATGGACATAGAGAAGTTCATGACTTGCACATTTAAGTATCATGGCAGTCTTTTTACACTCTTTATCAAAAAACGCAACTAAATTAAATTAAATTAAAACAAATATATATATATATATATATATATTCCGCTCAGTGGGGTTGTCCAAGTAGCGGGTAGCACCCGAGCCTGCGTGCGCCTTCCCCAAGGCGTTAGTTGGTATGGGCAGTTGCGTGTTTGTAATAGGCCCGACGCGTTTCGGAATTTTTTTTCCTCATCAGGGGCCAGCAGTAAAGTGCACGACGTCTACCATCTCCCGGTATGAAAACACGCATTGTGCTTATGGGAGATGTAGTCCATATATCCTGGATGGATGCACTTACAAGTTACTGCTCGTTCCAAAGGCTCTAACATGAGCCCCCAAACATCACTCCTGTCCTCATCCGTCACGCAGCTCCACTTACGAGACTCCTTGGATAGCGGGTCTCGTGGCCCCCGTTTCTTCGGGGTGGTGCTACCCAGCGGCAGGACGCCGCTAATGTATTCCGCTCAGTGGGGTTGTCCAAGTAGCGGGTAGCACCCGAGCCTGCGTGCGCCTTCCCCAAGGCGTTAGTTGGTATGGGCAGTTGCGTGTTTGTAATAGGCCCGACGCGTTTCGGAATTTTTTTTCCTCATCAGGGGCCAGCAGTAAAGTGCACGACGTCTACCATCTCCCGGTATGAAAACACGCATTGTGCTTATGGGAGATGTAGTCCATATATCCTGGATGGATGCACTTACAAGTTACTGCTCGTTCCAAAGGCTCTAACATGAGCCCCCAAACATCACTCCTGTCCTCATCCGTCACGCAGCTCCACTTACGAGACTCCTTGGATAGCGGGTCTCGTGGCCCCCGTTTCTTCGGGGTGGTGCTACCCAGCGGCAGGACGCCGCTAATGTATTCCGCTCAGTGGGGTTGTCCAAGTAGCGGGTAGCACCCGAGCCTGCGTGCGCCTTCCCCAAGGCGTTAGTTGGTATGGGCAGTTGCGTGTTTGTAATAGGCCCGACGCGTTTCGGAATTTTTTTTCCTCATCAGGGGCCAGCAGTAAAGTGCACGACGTCTACCATCTCCCGGTATGAAAACACGCATTGTGCTTATGGGAGATGTAGTCCATATATCCTGGATGGATGCACTTACAAGTTACCGGGAGATGGTAGACGTCGTGCACTTTACTGCTGGCCCCTGATGAGGAAAAAAAATTCCGAAACGCGTCGGGCCTATTACAAACACGCAACTGCCCATACCAACTAACGCCTTGGGGAAGGCGCACGCAGGCTCGGGTGCTACCCGCTACTTGGACAACCCCACTGAGCGGAATACATTAGCGGCGTCCTGCCGCTGGGTAGCACCACCCCGAAGAAACGGGGGCCACGAGACCCGCTATCCAAGGAGTCTCGTAAGTGGAGCTGCGTGACGGATGAGGACAGGAGTGATGTTTGGGGGCTCATGTTAGAGCCTTTGGAACGAGCAGTAACTTGTAAGTGCATCCATCCAGGATATATGGACTACATCTCCCATAAGCACAATGCGTGTTTTCATACCGGGAGATGGTAGACGTCGTGCACTTTACTGCTGGCCCCTGATGAGGAAAAAAAATTCCGAAACGCGTCGGGCCTATTACAAACACGCAACTGCCCATACCAACTAACGCCTTGGGGAAGGCGCACGCAGGCTCGGGTGCTACCCGCTACTTGGACAACCCCACTGAGCGGAATACATTAGCGGCGTCCTGCCGCTGGGTAGCACCACCCCGAAGAAACGGGGGCCACGAGACCCGCTATCCAAGGAGTCTCGTAAGTGGAGCTGCGTGACGGATGAGGACAGGAGTGATGTTTGGGGGCTCATGTTAGAGCCTTTGGAACGAGCAGTAACTTGTAAGTGCATCCATCCAGGATATATGGACTACATCTCCCATAAGCACAATGCGTGTTTTCATACCGGGAGATGGTAGACGTCGTGCACTTTACTGCTGGCCCCTGATGAGGAAAAAAAATTCCGAAACGCGTCGGGCCTATTACAAACACGCAACTGCCCATACCAACTAACGCCTTGGGGAAGGCGCACGCAGGCTCGGGTGCTACCCGCTACTTGGACAACCCCACTGAGCGGAATACATTAGCGGCGTCCTGCCGCTGGGTAGCACCACCCCGAAGAAACGGGGGCCACGAGACCCGCTATCCAAGGAGTCTCGTAAGTGGAGCTGCGTGACGGATGAGGACAGGAGTGATGTTTGGGGGCTCATGTTAGAGCCTTTGGAACGAGCAGTAACTTGTAAGTGCATCCATCCAGGATATATGGACTACATCTCCCATAAGCACAATGCGTGTTTTCATACCGGGAGATGGTAGACGTCGTGCACTTTACTGCTGGCCCCTGATGAGGAAAAAAAATTCCGAAACGCGTCGGGCCTATTACAAACACGCAACTGCCCATACCAACTAACGCCTTGGGGAAGGTGCACGCAGGCTCGGGTGCTACCCGCTACTTGGACAACCCCACTGAGCGGAATACATTAGCGGCGTCCTGCCGCTGGGTAGCACCACCCCGAAGAAACGGGGGCCACGAGACCCGCTATCCAAGGAGTCTCGTAAGTGGAGCTGCGTGACGGATGAGGACAGGAGTGATGTTTGGGGGCTCATGTTAGAGCCTTTGGAACGAGCAGTAACTTGTAAGTGCATCCATCCAGGATATATGGACTACATCTCCCATAAGCACAATGCGTGTTTTCATACCGGGAGATGGTAGACGTCGTGCACTTTACTGCTGGCCCCTGATGAGGAAAAAAAATTCCGAAACGCGTCGGGCCTATTACAAACACGCAACTGCCCATACCAACTAACGCCTTGGGGAAGGCGCATGCAGGCTCGGTTACTACCCGCTACTTGGACAACCCCACTGAGCGGAATACATTAGCGGCGTCCTGCCGCTGGGTAGCACCACCCCGAAGAAACGGGGGCCACGAGACCCGCTATCCAAGGAGTCTCGTAAGTGGAGCTGCGTGACGGATGAGGACAGGAGTGATGTTTGGGGGCTCATGTTAGAGCCTTTGGAACGAGCAGTAACTTGTAAGTGCATCCATCCAGGATATATGGACTACATCTCCCATAAGCACAATGCGTGTTTTCATACCGGGAGATGGTAGACGTCGTGCACTTTACTGCTGGCCCCTGATGAGGAAAAAAAAGTCCGAAACGCGTCGGGCCTATTACAAACACGCAACTGCCCATACCAACTAACGCCTTGGGGAAGGCGCACGCAGGCTCGGGTGCTACCCGCTACTTGGACAACCCCACTGAGCGGAATATATATATATATATATATATTTATTCAAACAGGATTTCCTTCCTCAACCTTCCATCGGTGAAGAAGGTGCGAACTCCTCTTAGATTTGGCGTGAAATATTTATTAGCTCACTTACAAAGACATTACGCGTTTCGGCCAGTAAAATCGGCCTTGCTCACATTCACATTATATATATATACAACGTTCGTCTCCCACTACTTCCAACCCCACGCTGCGGCGGCAAAGAAGGAGACTCAGACCCCACAGGACTTCAGGCAGGATGTTTTATTTTCTCAAAACAACCCCTGCACGATGCGTTTTGGGCCACAAGAGCCCTTGTTCACATGCAATCTTTGTTGATCGCTAATGCATTTTTTATATGTGTGGTGACCACCCCCTTCACCCTTCCGAGTCACATGTCAATAGTCATGGAAAACAGACTCAATCAGAATGGCACTTTGTCTAAAAGCCAGAAGCATCTGCCTCTTAATGCAATCATTTGTTCATCTCAAGAAGAACACTGACAGATATATATATATATATATATATATATCTGTCTATATAACAGTTTCCCAAAGCACGACAGATGCTGATGCACTCCACTCCAAAGACGTATTACCACTCCATGGTTGTGTTTGCAAAAAAAGCGGGTTTATTTAATTCATGATTTTCAGCATGGTATATCAAGAATGATGGAAAAAGAACCCAACGCGTTTCGACGAAGAGCTCGTCTTGCTCACGGGTAACACCCATGTCTCATGCAATACATTAAATAAAGTTCATACAAAGTGACATCACACCCAAAAGGGTAATCAACATAGGTGAAGGACTTCACATTGAGTATCATTGCAAGCAGCGGCCATCTTACGAAGGGGTTTTCTATAAGTAACACCTATTAAGCGATAACTTAATTTTGTAATACACAAATAAATTGTACATCATTTAAATTCATGGCAAAGAAATAACCGCCTTGATGATATCAGGCATCAGAGACTGGCACCTAGACTTTTATAATTCACATAACAGTCGCGAAGGTAGTACAACTTTCCATTGTATGGTCTCTACAAAATAATGCTACCGCGCATATTAAGGCGATTGTAGGTTAAGGGAGCTAGCAATAACTAGTGACAATATCCCAATTAGTAGTATACAGTGAAAATTTGTACTACATCGTACAGTGCCAACAGTTGAAATAAACCATTAATAATCATATATTGTTGTAGTTGCAAATAACCCCAGTGGGTAATAATTAAATCTTCTATCCCAAGTGGGAGAGTTATTTTATATAGGTCATTGCATCTGAATTGGAACATCAACAACGACTGTTCAAAACAAATTAACCAATTGTTTGTTGTTCTACATTTAGTCATGGTGAAACCACACACAGAAAAATAATTCTGAAAGTCCCAAGTGGGAAAATTATCGGTTCAACACAGTGATAGCAAATAACTAGAGGTCAATTTGACAGTTCATTTCAAAGTGTCCAAATGCTTGTTGATTGCCGCATTGTCATGTCTTGCTTGCTCTGTCGCCTGAACAAAACAAAAGAAAACCAGCTCAATCAAACTTTAACATCTCATGATACACTTTGTTAGAACTCTCAATCTTATCTGATGTAGTTATCTCATAGCAATCTGTACAGTTCAGTTGACGCATCCCCTCCTGTATGTATTTAACATTTTTTTAGCCACAATTCCATCTTCATGCTTGCAGATCCGCTTGGTTATTTCTTCCATTTTTTTGATAACATTCTCAGCTGTTTCTTCCTTCTCTATTTCATCCTTGAGTTCTGCGATTTGTTTAAGTAGCGCAAGTCTGTCTTTCCAAGCGTTTTTTATCAGTATTGACATCATTCTATTAGAACAGTCCATGATGTTCCCAGCCCATTCTTCAGCCAATTCAACATCTGGTTCTTCATGCGAGGGGGAAATTAAAATCCTCAGACCCCTAGGAACCCTCTTTTCTTCTTGGTATTTTTCTAATGTTATTGCTTCCCACCATCGGGACACCTCTTTGCGGATCAGTTTCTCTAATTTCTGATATTTATTCACGGTTGTGGTCGGAGTTGTTGAATGTTCTTTATTCGACGACTGCTTGTTTTGTTGTAGAAACATAGACTGCGCTCTCCTGCGTGACTCCGTTTTATCATCGATCATACTCGATATTTAAGGTGCCATGCACCTATTATCCATGCATAATTAAAGTTCTTATTCGTTAACCCGGTGTGCAAACAAGAATATCGTTAAATCTTTGATATTCGGTGGTATAAAAATGGAGGTCCCCGCTACCAAGTTCCAGGTAAACAGTGAACCGAAAAGTGGGCAGGGAAAAGTCACGCTGCCGTTCACAGCGCTTTTCCAATAGGTTGTATGGTGCGTATGCTCCAAACATCATTACGAGTTCATTACAGCTGGCAAAAAATAGGAACAAAATGTCTCATAGAACTCACCCTACGGAAACCGGGGACAGCCACTTGCTACATGCGCATAGTAATCAGCGCTTCGTTTCTTCGATTCTTCCGCCGTCACAGGTTTCAGGTTAAAGTTCAATTCACGCCAAACTGTTTTACTCGCAATCGCCGTTTCCACGGACACAGCAACAAACACGGCGCTCGGCAGTGCGGTCAACCGGCTTACTTTGCAATTAAGTTGAAGTTTTTCGTTGTTGACCGTGTCCCCCCAATGAAAAGAGGAGGTGACAGGATACGGAAACTGCGACAATTGGAGAGCCACTACATTGTAGATTTAGACACCAAGATTCCAGGTGGGCTGAACTCTGAGGAGGAACTGGCGTGGCATTTGGGGGAGTGACTTGGCTTGAGATTCTCCTTGGTTTATCTATTCATTTTTTGAACTAACAACATGAGTGCTCTAATTTTCCTTATTTTTACTGTGACCTTAATTAAGCCTCCTGCGCTTTGGCTTAGTCTTTGTTTTTATTCTTCACGTAACTACTTTGATCACCGTTTTTTGTATCTGTAATTGTTGCAAGTTTGGGCTTGAATGTAAGACACTTATCCTCTTCGATAAGTTTGATTGAGCTGGTTTTCTTTTGTTTTGTTCAGGCGACAGAGCAAGCAAGACATGACAATGCGGCGAACAACAAGCATTTGGACACTTTGAAATGAACTGTCAAATTGACCTCTAGTTATTTGCTATCACTGTGTTGAACCGATAATTTTCCCACTTGGGACTTTCAGAATTATTTTTCTGTGTGTGGTTTCACCATGACTAAATGTAGAACAACAAACAGTTCATTAATTTGTTTTGAACAGTCGTTGTTGATGTTCCAATTCAGATGGAATGACCTATATAAAATAACTCTCCCACTTGGGATAGAAGATTTAATTTTTACCCAGTGGGGTTATTTGCAACTACAACAATATATGATTATTAATGGTTTATTTCAACTGTTGGCCCTGTACGATGTAGTACAAATTTTCACTGTATACTACTAATTGGGATATTGTCACTAGTTATTACTAGCTCCCTTAACCTACAATCGCCTTAATATGTGCGGTAGCATTATTTTGTAGAGCCCATACAATGGAAAGTTGTACTACCTTCGCGACTGCTATGTGAATTATAAAAGTCTAGGTGCCAGTCTCTGATGCCTGATATCATCAAGGCGGTTATTTCTTTGCCATGAATTTAAATGATGTACAATTTATTTGTGTATTACAAAATTAAGTTATCGCTTAATAGGTGTTACTTATAGAAAACCCCTTTCTAAGATGGCCGCTGCTTGCAATGATACTCAATGTGAAGTCCTTCACCTATGTTGATTACCCTTTTGTGTGTGATGTCACTTTGTATGAACTTTATTTAATGAATTGCATGAGACATGGGTGTTACCCGTGAGCAAGACGAGCTCTTCGTCGAAACGCGTTGGGTGCTTTTTCCATCATTCTTGATATACCATGCTGAAAATCATGAATTAAATAAACCCGCTTTTTTTGCAAACACAACCATGGAGTGGTAATACGTCTTTGGAGTGGAGTGCATCAGCATCTGTTGTGCTTTGGGAAACTGTTATTGTAAGACAGGGCAACCTCCGACCCTGGGGTGCACCGCTGTCCTGGAGTCCCGGCAACCTCGGAGGAGGTGTGGAACTTTATATATATATATATATATATTCTTTACCACACCAAACTTCAAATGAAAGACGGCGCTGACTCCGTGAATCTGAATCCAAACAATTTATTTAAATGATCAGTTGCTGCTTAGACGCGTTTCGACGGCTTGCTCCCGCCTTCTTCACTACGTCTGCATTACAGTATCCTTAGGTATTTATACACATACATGATTACATGGGTTCAATTACCATACTAGTTTCATCTAGCTGTTGCTAAGGTTACACGGTTACTCCCCATGTATGGACATAGAGAAGTTCATGAAACATTGTGCATTTTAAAAAAGACCACAAGTTCCGGCATGCATTTGCAACCTGAATTAATTAATGGCACACCGGAGGCCAATACAAATGAAACTGAGCACGCAGGGAACTGTGGGTATGTGCAGAAAGAGATGTGCTTTTGTCAACCTGCCTCTGATGAAAGAGCATGAATGCTCTGAAACGCGTTAGGTGAATGGACAGAAAAGCGGAGCTGTAATCCTGTGTTTTCAGCAATTAAAAGTTTGTAACTAACCGGCTGGAGGAGTGCGTTCTTCGATGCAGGGCATCTTTGGGTGAATATATATATATATATATATATATATATATATATATATATATATATATATATATATATATATATATATATATATATATATATATATATATAT
The DNA here is from genome assembly GCF_964263255.1 of Lissotriton vulgaris. NCBI lineage: Eukaryota > Metazoa > Chordata > Amphibia > Caudata > Salamandridae > Lissotriton > Lissotriton vulgaris. Next base: position 669,036,883 of record NC_141685.1, on the reverse strand, counting down.
ATATATATATATATGAGGTATGTCCAGTTCCCAACGAGAGTAGCACAGCGCAGTCAGCCACACCGACACACAGGAACCAGCGAGACCCAAAGTGGTGCAAATTTTATTTTATTTAGTAATTAGCCCAGCACCAGTCCGCCATGACGCGTTTCGGCTAGAGATAGCCTTGATCACATGACAACGTCACGGGGGATGACCACCCCTTTTAAAGTGCAAGTAGTGCCATCACATGTAATAGAAAGTGAGAAAATACTCAACTTTCATTGAAACATATACATTAATAGTATCACAGCATAAATGCATTAGTTTGCACAACAAAAGACAGTCTCATGTCATTGTTATAACAGTAATGTTCAAATTAATATGTATCAGAATATATACAAGTAAATTTGGATGCCTCAGAAATCTGAATTATAATCGACAAACTCATGGCAGTGGCTAAAAAATAACTTCATAATGTACAAAAGTTAAAAGCCAATAAATAATTATAAATAATCATAATGCCGTTAAAATTCAATGCAAAAAGTACTCAAAAGTTTGACAAATTCAAACACTAATCGATTAGTGAGCACATAACTTATACTATAGGGGCCAGATGTCATGGTTACCACTAGTGCAGAAGTAAAGGATATAATGCCCAAGTGGGCTGTTCAGTACTGAGGTCAGCATTATTAGTTCAATTGTGCAAATATGCAATATCGTGTGCAAAACATGTTAAATGGCTGTAAAGTGCTACCATAAAGTGAAAAAGTGCATAAAGAAATGTTGAATCATTATTTCTTTGTATATTAAAAACAGGTCAAAAGCGAGGGTCCAGGGTTCATGCTATACGAATAACCTCAAAATTGCTAGTTTTAAGTTGTTATTACAGGACAGTAACAATTCATTGAGGGTGAAAGTGCAATGTGCATGATAGCAAGGTGGTTCGAGTATTATAGATAGGTGTGGCAATCCTCCCCCATGTTAAGCCCCTGAGGTGCCTTAGTATCAAGGGATATGATATAACGGGTCTCCAACTTTCTGAGGAGGGACTCCCTATCACCTCCTCTTCTTTGGGGGGGAACACAGTCTATCACAAAATATCTCAGAGCAGAGGCATCCTTCCCATGCATTAATTCAAAATGCCTGGCCACAGGATATGTAGGATCGGCATGGGCAATGGCACGCAGGTGTTGCAAGATCCGCTTATGGACTTGTGGCCTGGTGCTACCTACATATCTGAGCCCACATGGGCATTCTAACACATAAACAGCAAACTCTGTTTTGAAGTTTAATTTTTGTTTGATCTTGATAGGGGAAGGAGATAAAGGTGTAACTACCTCAAATTTGATCACACCATGTTTGCATGCTTTGCACGTAGAGCAACGCAAAAATCCCTTGCTATCATCTAGCCATGAGCCTGAAATTACCTCTGGGCTACTAGATACCAAACTGTCTTTCATAGATCGTGCCTTCCGGTACGTAATGCTGGGGTATTTGGGCATTGCAGGGCCAATTATAGGATCATTAGATATCAGTGACCAGTTGTCCTTGATTATCTTATGAATAATCCTATGCTGATTACTGTACCTGATAATTAATCTGGTTTCTTCACCAGATCCATTGGCGGGAACAGCTGGTTGGCTTGTACCTCCTAAGCCTAAGAGTTCCAGCCTATCTTTTCTATTGGCCCTGACAATAGCACTGTCTATGATGGCTGGTTTGTAGCCCCTTTGAAGAAACCGCTCCCTACACTGAGACTGTGCCACACGACATTCCTCTTCACTACTGCAGATTCTTCTGACACGGAGCATCTCCCCGTAGGGAATGCTCCGTATCAGATGTGCAGGATGGTGACTGCCTGCATGTAGTAAGGTGTTCCCTGCCGTGGGCTTCCGGTACAACCTAGTTTGGAGAGTGCCTCCCTGGACAAAGATTTCAACGTCCAGGAAAACAATGGACTGGTTACTAATGGAGCTGGTTAATTGGATATTGAGATTATTATTATTCAGCACTTGTATAAAATCTCTCACCTCAGTCTCAGTCCCGTCCCAAACAAAAAACAAATCCTCAATATATCTAGACCAGAGTTTCACCTTCGTATTCATAATGACAGAGTGGTCTGCCAACAGGACCTGCTCCTCCCAGTACCCCATGTGCAAACAGGCGTAACTGGGAGAGAAGCAGGCCCCCATGGCTACACCCCTGGTCTGAATAAATAGCTGCTTTGCAAACAAAAAAACATTATTGTCAAGGCACATTGAGATCATCTCTATCAGCATTTGCGAATGATCTTTAAAGCAAACTTCCCTCTTCCCTAGGAAGTGCCTGATAGCTTTTAATCCATCTTAGTGGAATATACTGGTGTATAGCGAGGTAACATCCATAGACACCAGTATATAAGTGGAATTCCATCTGAAATCAATGAGTCTCCTGATTAAATCGGTCGTATCGAGGACAAATGAGGGCAAACTTCTTACGTGGTCTTGTAGGAAGAAGTCAATGTACTTACTCATGTTCTCCAAAAGACTGTTACATGCAGAGATAATAGGTCTGCCTGGAGGCTGCTGATAGTTCTTATGGACCTTGGGGATAAAATATATTACCGGAGTAACAGGATGTTCGTTCTTTAAAAATTTAAATTCCTCCATGGTCAGCAAGCCTTTACTCCGCCAGGCAGACAGTTTGGAATAGGTTATGTTCCTGGCTGCAACAGCATCCTGCATTGTTATTCGTTTGTAGCAGTCTTTGTCATTGAGTTGCTTATGGGCTTCTTCCAGATACATTTTCCGTGGCCACAAGACCACGTTGCCCCCCTTGTCTGATTGTCTTATGACCAAATGTTTGTTTGCCTTCAATTTCTTTATCAGCTTCTGATATTCACTGTCTTTCTAGTTGTACCTTTTAGTAGAGTGTGAGTTCTTAATTTGTAGCTCCTTCAATTGGGAATTCACACGCTCATGGAATATATCAACATTGTCTTTGACCATTAGGGGACAAAATTTGGATTTAGGTTTGAACGGGGTCTGACAAGTCTTATATATATGTGTATATATATAATATTACCTACTGGCGGTCGCCAGTAGGTAGTTATAATTAGGACGTTGTTTCTATTCAAAAAGCGATTTTCTTTTTCCAATATCTTTGGCGCCATTTGACGAATCCTCGCAAACTTTTCACGAACTTAGGTCTCCTCCAGTCAGCTCCTGTCTTGAAGGTTTCGGGGTGAATTGCCGCGACTCCTCCCAGGCACGAGCTTCACTCTGATTGGCTGCCAACATTCCAAACTAGGAAGTGTTGGCAGCCATCTTGTGACTCATAAAAATGGTGAAATAAGGATAAAAAACAAGAAAAGGGGTCAGGGTAGAAATACCCTGACCCCCTAAGCCTAAAAAAGTATTATTATTTTTTTTATACTGCAGAATTTGCGCTGGGTGCGCGAATCCTGCTGAGAAAAAAAAGAAAAAAATGAAGTGCGGTCAGTGACATCAGTGATGTCATCAGTGATGTCATTTGAGATGTCATCAGTGATGTCACTGACTATGTCATGAATGATGTAATATGTGATGTCATCAGCAGTGCATTGCGGGGGTGCAAGTTATAGTTAGCTGAACTAACTATAACAGTGGAATTTCTCTGGTTTTGTACAAGTGAAATGTCCAACTAACTATAATGCCCCTGAAACCTATGGTTATTTCATTGAATTTCAAAGGTTTTTAAATGCTAATTTCTAACTATAAAGTGCCTGAAACCTATTTTTTTTCAGTGAATTTCAAAGTTTTTCAAAGTTTTTTAAATGCTAATTTCTAACTATAACGTGCCTGAAACCTATGGCTTTTTTCAGTGAATTTCAAAGTTTTATAAATGCTAATTTATAACAATAACATATATATATATATATATGTGTGTATATAAGGTTTTTTTCACACTATGCAAATAGTCCAGACGATCCTTAACAATTTACTGGGGCTTTCTTTAAAAATCCCAAATACTCTTTTTGTGGTAGGGTGGTCGAGCAGTTTAGGCGTATCAAAGGGGAATATTCAGCATTTGTTGCTCATACAGAGTAAATAAATGAGGCGCACAGTCATTAAGGAGAACCAAGACCAAGTTAGAAAATTAACATAGATTTTTATATTAATTTAGAAGCCAATACATTTAAGATCAGGTAATACTTTTTGAGTTAGAGATTTGCAGAAACACAGACACTACAGCTGTAAGATTTGAGGTATGAGCCTCGAACGCAGTTATGTTATCTCATGGGAGAAGCATACACTGTATAGGTATATTTGCAATCGAGTTACAGGATTGTGGTTCTGGACTTAAGGTAAGTATGGGCCAGGGTCCTTAGAACCACCAGCAGTTTTGGTTTACCTGCCCTGGTGTGTCCTAGTGCAGAGGTGCTGGCTGCAAGAGTAGCCTCAAACGCTACAGCCTACGTCATTTGGGAAACCTGTGGCAGGAAAAGGCTGCAAGACGAGACTTGGGGACTAGCCCAGCACAACCCAAAGAGGAATTTGGCTCTTCAGAGTCTCTTGAACAAGGGTGCACCATGGGTAGGCTCGGACTCGGGTTGTGGGGTATGGTGCAGAGAGGTTTTGTCTGTCGGTTTGCTTGCGTTGTAGGCTCTCACTTTTTAGGTCGACCTTGGGATGGGAACAAAACAGGGCAACTCGATAATAGCCTCACTGATGATGATGTCCCACATCGGTAGGTCTGTCTTAGCCGTGTTGGTGTCCGGGCTGGACACTCAACAAGCCTTCGCTTCTGTTATGGCTCCAGTACCATGGGTATTTTTGCTGGAGGGCTTCTGAAGGGTCTAGCATCTTGAAGCTCACTGAAGACATAGGGCGCTGACCTCAGGGAGCTTTAGAAATGTTCTCCTGAGCTGCAACTGCATCTGTGGACCCGGTGGTCAGCAGATCGATGACCTGGACTTTGCTGACGGTCAGTCCAGGCTGCAGGGAAGTGGCTCCTACATTTCATGGGCGATGCTGGCTGGTTGGCGAAGTACTGTCAGCCCTCCAAAGCTCTGGGAGGATGTAGAGCTGCAGGACGAGTTGGGTCTTTGCAATTGTTTAGACAAAGCAGGCAAGTAGGCAGAGTTTGGTGGCAAAGTCCACAACTAGTCCACAGTTCTCACATCTTGGGCTCTTTGTCCTTCTTTTTCTTTCAGGCAGGCAAAATTGAGTTCCTGGTGACGGGGCCACTGTAATAGTAAATGTGGGGGTGTTAAGGGGAGTGAAGGATAGTAGCCAATGGGCTACTTACCCTTGGGGTAACTACACCCCGTATATGACCACTTCTTTTCATACCTGTTCTTCTAAGAACTCCCTCCTTCCTTTAAGTTGTCGAGGAGGTTGAATCTGTCCTGGTGGCACTGACCTGCCAGGGTGGGGAGAGGATGCCAATGAAGCATGAAACTATTATCTGTGTGAGGTTTCCTCTTCCAAAAAAGATGATTTCCTCCTAATCGCAGCAGAAGTCTTGTGACGTCCAAAAATTGTGCATTCCCGATGGTTGTTGTACGATTACAAAATAACACATCTTCTGTCTTTCTCATGTCATTTCTGTTGCTACTGTATTCAGTTTTGTTTTTCACTGATACTCTGGGGGGACGTAAGATGGCCTACCCTCCACCTCTCTGTTTATGTGTTAAAGTGAATGGGCATTACTCTGTCCCAGAGTTCCTAATTCCAACAAAAACAAGATGGTGGAACCATTCTTTCGTGGAGCACATTAGGTAGCCCATCTTAAAAGTGTGACTAGCCTGGTGGTGCAACACGCCTACTGCATAGCAAATTTCCCGCCTATCCGGGTGTCAAATGGGCCTCAGGGCAGGGGGTGCCATCTCCACGTCTGGGGGAAGCCCGGATTACATAACAAAGGCGGCAGGGGCTTTGAAGCATCAGGCCTTGATCTGCTAAATCACTTTCTGTCCTGCTGGAGGAGGTGTGAACACCTTCCTTCAGAGCAGGCGTTGTTTCTGGCCACAGAGAGCGTGGGCTCTCACCTGCTGGGGATCAAAAACCTGTCTATTGTGGCAGGCTGAACGATACCGGTCAGCTAGCATACTAGATAATGGTAGGTTTTTAAGGGGGCACCGCTTAGGTGCCCTTTGGGTGCATGACATAATAAATCTAGTGGAGATTTATTAAGACAAGGTGTTTGATACAAACATTATAGGTTTCAGTAAAGCCATCATGTCGCTTGGGATCTCGTAATGACCAGTGCCCAGTACATATACTTAAGATGGCTTCACTGTTCACTTTTACCAGCTAGTAAAATGTTCTTTGAGTTTTATATAGCACAAACCTGACCCGAACGTATCAGGTACCAGAGTGCCTTACATGAGCACCAGTTGCGTTACAGACTGCCATATTCATTTTTTGGGGCACGGAAAGATTAAGTGATTTGCCCAGTATGACAGGATGTTGAGCGTCCCTGCCTAGACTCAAACCTGGTTCTCCAGCTTCGAGGTTGATTGCTCTAGCTGTTAAATCACATCTTCTCCCCAGACTAATTGAAATAGACAGCACGGGGGCATAGCTGCTCATGCAGATATGCCCTCAAATGTAATATAATACACCCTACCTTAGGGCACAAGGCTTGCTGTAGGGGTGACTTACATATATTACATGCAGTGACTTTGGCATGGCGCACTGTTAGAGTGCTATGTCGTGTTTTCACTCATTTTTTGCACTATGACACAAAGTCTGCAATGGCAAATTGCATGCAATTTGTATTGGGGTCGCTTAGGGTGGCATAATACATTCTGCAACCCTTAGGGACATTCTTTAGTACCCATGCCCTAGATACCAGGCTTACCACGTCCTTGGGGTGCTAATGTGTGTGTCAATTGTACCACATTTAGCCCATTTTACCTTGTTTTAGAGAAAGAGCACTGGCACTGGAGCCTGGTTAGCAGCTTCAGTGCACTGTCAGAGTAAAAAAACAGCACCTAGTAGTTCTAATGGGTGCAAAAAGTGCAGGGACAACTGCAGCAAGATAGAAATCGGGGTCACCTGGTTGTTCAAAACCATCATTCCAGTGATAGAGGCTGAGGTGTTGTCCCTATTAAATCTGTCTTTGGTGACTGGAAGGGTACCCCAAAAGTTTAAAGAAGACCTGATAATCCAGTTGCTGAAAAAGGCAGGGGCGGACACCAGGATTCTCAAAAACTTCAGACCCATTTCCAGACTCGCCTTCCTGGCTAAAGTTCTTTGAACAACACGCACTCAGAGTCCTCTCGTCTATCGTTGAACAACATCAGCTGCTACACACTCTGCAAGCTGGTTTCAGGGCGCACAACAGAACTCAGTTGGTGATGCTCTCAGTGCTGGATGACCTGCGGCTTGCAGCTGATAAAAAGACTCCCTCAGCTCTAATCTTATTGGACCTCTCAGCCGCATTTGTCATGGTGAACCATGTGCAGTTGCTAGCTCGTGTCCGGCGACAGGGAGTCACTGGGATGGTCCTCCAATGGATTACCACTTTTCTGGAGGATCAGTCTCAAAGAGTCCAATTAGGAGATTGCACATTAAGGTAGGGCAACCTACAATGGGGGGGTCCCACAGGGCTCCGCGCTGTCCTCTCTGCTTTTTAATATGTACATTTTGTCTTTGATAGAAGCACTAGCCAAAACAAATTGTCAGGTGTTTAACTACACTGATGATACCCAGTTAATTGTGCAAATTGACAACACTCCCGCCTCACAGTGTAACGTTCAGAATATCCTCCGGTTCACTATGAACTGGATGACCTGTAATTCACCAGAGGTAAATCCAGATAAAACAGAAATACTTGCTCTTACTTCAGGGGTCTCACCCTGGCCCAGTCTTTTTTGGCCTCAATAGCTGGACACCACCCCATCACCGGTGCCAGCAGTGAAGAGCCTGGTTATAAAGTCGGGCTCTGGATTAACCCTAAACAGCCAGGTATCTGCTGGTGTGGGAAGTTGTATTGGCCTAATGCGGCAACTTCGTAAACTGGTAACCTTGCTGTCTTTTTTCACCATGCAGAACGTCGTGAGGGCATTAATCCTATCATGTGTAGAGTATGGCAACGCAGTCTACACTAGGCTTCCCGAAAAACCTCTGGGGAAGCTCCAAGTGGTTATGAATGATGTGGTAAGGTTGATTTATAAATTGCCAAGAAGAGCCCATGCCACTCCTCTGCTGCAGCAGTTACACTGGCTTGCCATCAAGCAAAGGGTTAAATTTAAGGGGCTGTGCCTTGCACACAAGTCTCAGTTTGGAGAGGCACCCAAAAACATCAAAGACCGCCTAAGGCCTTATGTGCCCAGACGCTATCTTCGGTCATCAGAGTCTTGCTTGTTAGTCTGCTCACGTTTTAATAGAACGACCCCAGGGGGCCGGGCATTTTCTATTACCATCCCCCAGATCTGGAACAAACTACCGGACTGTATGCGTAAGGAAGCCAGGTTAGTACCGTTCTGGAGGAAACTTAAAACCCTTCTGTTTACAGAGGCGTTTGGATAAGTCAACTCCGCTGTGTGTTGTGTATAGCTGTGCGGAAGGAGTCTGGACTTCTCAGTTTAACAGGGTCAATAGGCTCTGCCCAAGGTCATGCAATGACATGGCTCATAGCCACAGCAAGACCCTTTCATAATCATACAACTGAGTGTTGCAGGGGTGGTACCAGGGTGAGTAAAGCTCACTCACAGTGGCTGATGAGTCCTGACAGTGTCCCCATTCCAAAGGAAACCCTGCTAATCGTCCTGACATTTTTATAGACTGAGAAAGATGGCAGGTGAAATCATCTTAATAGTTTGAGGGAATGTATACAATTACCATTCAGCCATGAGTGATCTTTAGAAGCATAACCCTTCCAAGCAATTAAATATTCTACCTGATTTTCCTCTTCGGGTGAATATAGCATTTGATGAACTTCATATTAAGGAGGTTACCCACTTCCTTAAAATGAAGCAACCTGAGTTGCTTGAGCTGGTTTGCCTAAAGATAAATGCAATATTTAGTGTATGCTGAGTTTTAAATGCATTGTTGCAGGACTAATTGCTTGCAAAATGGGAAATAGCCCAACTAATCATTGTTTTAATTTAGAATGACACCCAGGCAGGGTGAGATGTTTTTTATAGATAGATAGACAGACACTGTCAAGTATGCTTATTTTTGGTATGGTTGTTGCTCCTTTTCTTTTGTTTTACTTTCCTGTAATTATTGTTGCAGTTTGTTGGATATCACAGAGGTTTTAACTGAATCTTGAGCTTCAGGTTCTCAATGTGTAGCATGGCACTTTAATCTTTCTGGAAAACATACATGGATGTCTTCCGTAGTTTCCATAGAAGGGTAACACCTTGGTGGAAGAATTAACTGTATTGTTATGAGTGAGTTCTGCTAACAATTCTAGATCAACACTATCAGCTGCGGTAGTATAGGTGTAAGAGCATAAATATTGCCATAATGTCTTTTTGATTCGCTCAAACTATCAATTGTTAGATTTAACCAAGCATGATAGGGTTTCCAGAGAATGAAAGAATCCACTAGGCTTGTTACAAGTAGCCGTTTGCTGAGCACAAGCAACATTTCTTGATGAAATCTTCAATTTTCTGTCTTCTGGGTGGACAAAAACTCAACATTGAAAGAGTTCCAGGATTCTTCTGAATACCTTGATGATCTGACAGCCTGGACTAGTGACACCAATGGCATAACTCGGGTCTTAAGTTAGCAGTTCGTGTTGTACAGCTTGTCTTGATTTCATAATAGGTTATCAGCCCCTCAATAAATATTCAGATCCTGCAACAGAAATCGTGGTAAACGTAATTCTTTAATAACATGTCGAGTTCGTTTTTTCTAAGTTGGGCTTTGAATTGTTGGGATCATTTTCCTTGACTGAAGAATAGGTAATGGTTCAGGTACATACGTAATAGCCTGTAAATGTGAAAAGACATCACCATTGTCATATTGAGAGCCCAGTGGGAAAACATGTAATAGTTAAAATTATCAGAAAATAGCAGCCACTGGGCATGACGTTGACTCAAACAAGTAGCTATTTTCAAAAAGTTCAGTTTCTTATTATCTATAATATTATGAGCAAGCAGTATTGCTCTTTTCGTGTAATGGTTCCAGGTGAGGAATCCTATGCTGATTGCCAGTGGATCTGTCTCCAATATAGTGTATAGTCGATATTGTAGTTACATTCAAGCAATAGATATAAGATCCCTTCTTCATCTCACTGACATAGAATTGCTCCAAGGATGGTTTTGGAAGCATGAGTCCCTAAATCATAGGTTTTCCTGAGCTAGACTTAATTAATGCAGTTCAAAATGTTATTTTTGGAGTGTCTAAGGCTTTCTGAGTCTCTGTTCCGAACAAATTATATTTCTTTTTTTGTGATGTGGGTATGTGGCTTAAACAACTGTTCACAATGAACTGTCTGAAAAAGGTTGCTAAACCTAGAAATAGTTGTAGCTACTACAAGGTTGTGGGATAAGGTAAAGCTAAAATCGTTTGCACGTTTAATGCATCTTTAGAAACACTGTTGGGAGAGACCATATCCCTGAAACTCCATTTTCCCCATGAGCAGATTCCAGTTTGTCATTGCGTTGCTGTATTAGTAAACCTGTTAGGCCCTCTCGAACATGACGAGTATGACCCTTAAACACATAGAGTACACCAAATATCATCTAAATATATCACTACTAGAATGTCCTTGAAGATATAATTTAGCAGATGCTGGAAGGATGTCGGAGAGTTGCACAGCCCGGAGAACATTACTACATACTCAAAGTGTGTATATCTAGTTTAAAAATCCATCTTCCACTTGTCTCCAGGTCATATTCTCACCAAATGATCAGCGCTTCTTAAATCTAACGTGGAGAAAATGGAGGTGTCGCCTACTTGATTAGTCAAATTGAATATCGAAGTTAAGGGAAATTAACAGAGGAGTTCCGGTTGACGAAGCTCTTCAATACACAAATCTCTTTCCCAAATTCTTTCAAATGTATTTCTTGCATATCCCGTCCTCTTTGGGCCATAACTAACACGGTTTGCCATTGGGATTGGGTTAATCAGGTAATAGGTCAATGCAGCAATCTCAACCATTTTTTTCTCTGCATGTACTGATCCCAATTGTTTGTGGAGTGACTTGGAAGGTTCTTAGAGAGTTAAGGTTGTTTTGTCTTGGTCTACAATTAGACTATCAAAGGCCAGCATGAAGTGAGTAGAGATCCAGCCAGAAAACAGATCACTTTGGACTGATTTTTTATCCTCAAAAGAATAGAATTTTCTTTTGCAGATTTTTGAACCAGATAATAACCAGTGGCTCCAGACTCAACAAAAGCTTCAAGTCACACCAAACCCCGATTAACTGTATAGTGGTAAAAAAATGTGGAACAATAGGCAAGTGATCATTGGAGATAGAGGGGCCAACTGTATGGTTTCCAGGAACGTTCTTATTGTTTCTGAGACTCCTTATTTCCCTGTCTTGATAATATAACAGTGCTCTGTAAAATACCCATTCTTGCCGCAATAGTAAAACATGTGATCACTCTTATGGTGAATTGTTTCTTCAGGTGACAAGGGTCATCTGATTCCATCCAATTCCATGGATTGTACTGGAGTTTGTGAAGCAATACAGGTACAGGATGAAGAGCATGAAGGTCGAGAACATTGGATCTCTCTGCAAGATGTTCCCTTTACCTTATTTCTTGCATATGATGATTAGGCTGAGTAATGATTACAATTAAACCAGAAATAGTCGTGAGGGCCTGATTAACCTGAGCAAATACATCTGGTCATTCATTCAACGCATAATCCACATCGAAACACAATAGTTTGAGATTCCTCTGAACAATTAATTTCAAAAGTTAATTGGTGAAAGTGTGCAGCGAAGGACAAACGATCTCCAATTCCTTGACTAATGTGAAAGAGCTCCACCCCCTTAGTTTGTCTGATATATTAATCTTCAAATATATGTTGCAGTTCCTATCTGAACTCAGTGTATTTTTGTGAAATGACATGATTTTTGCACAAATAGGAATTGTCCCATGTTAATGTTTTCCCTCATAGATTTGTAATAATGAATATCACCTTGGAGTTCTCTGTGTGAGAATATGTGACATTTAACCACAAAATGCAACAAGCGTGTGAGGAGAGATGAAGGTTAGCCAAAAAATGCAACAAGCACTGGGTTTGAAAGGTTGTAAACATGGAGGGGTTCTCATCAAAAACGTATGCAAGGGAAGATTATACACCATAGCCCCTGTCATAACCTGATTGAAGCTGCCTTCAAGTTAAGTCAGTGGTGCGAAAGCTGTTACCGGAGGTTCATCTGCAGAGCTCACACTGGGATCTTGGTCAAATCTTGTATGGATTGGGTTTATGAGAAGTAATAAAAAAGCCATCTCTTGACTGCTAGCCTGAACATCTAGTGCTAGATCTGCCAGCTTTTGGGCCAGTTGTTACAATGTGCTTTCTAACATTTCAGGAGTCCCAAATGGGTCGTTAAAACCTGTCAGAAACCTACCTGATCTAGACAGCTGGTTTGAGTAATGATACATGAAACCATGGAACCAATGAAAATGCGTACTCAACCCTGTCCACCAGGTTGTAACAAGATACGATCCGAGGATCCTATAAGTGAGAGAGGAGCCTGCTGCATCTATGGCCTGGAGTGTTGATAGGCTGTAACTGCTGCTAGGGTGCCCATGAATCTCAAAAGTAGAGGTAGGTTAGAGGGACAGTAGGTCCACAGACTGTGAAGAGTAAGGACAGCTAAATTAAAGGATTGATCAATAACCTACAAAAAATAAGTCAGTGTTCTTCTAAGACCCTTCAGTTCATGGATATAGGAGACTCCAAGCTCCAGACAGTGTCAATAGAAGCAGGAAGATATTGGGGTGGCAATGATGTCCAAAGCAGAACCCAAGGGATGAAGCAACCTGGAGTAGATCATTCGGGCATGAATAGTAACTCTAGTTCATGTACACAGTATTGGCAATCCACATCTTTTAACTAAACAGAAGCAGAGGAGTACCCCATGCAAGTAGAAAACAATGACAAGGATGCCTCTCTTTGTATCTGATTGTGTAGATAAATGAACAACAGTCCCAAAGGAAACCAACCAGTGATTTCTGATACAATCAGTTATTTAACTGAAAGAGTAGAAAAGGCTTTAATATGACTGGCCAGAAAAGAAGCCAATAATTCAACTAGCAGTGAAGTCAAACTATAGTGTAGGGGTAAGACACATACTATATTCACCCTTGGATACCTCAGAAATATCTCCCATGACGAATTGAGAGGCAGAATACCCTCACAAATAACCCAGTGACCAGGGCCCTACAAAAGTAGAATCCCTGTCATGGACTGGACACCAAGAAGGACTATTATGTTACCTGCTTGAGTGCCCAAGTAACGGACAAGTCCTCCTAGTAGCCACTGTATCACGTTGCACAGAACAGTATATGTGAAATGTGTTAAGTGTCTCCTCAAGAGTATCTCAATAAATAGGAAATAAACATGGTGGGTAGTGCTTATCTTGTAACCCTTGAATGGAGATGAAGATGTATACTGAGATGAATAGCGAGATACTGATCTCCTGATGACATCAGGGAAGTGAAAAAATCACATTTCATATCCATAAGTAGAACCCACTAGAAGGGCCAAATGCTAGAAGCAAAAATCAGGGATTAAAATAGTAGCAAAATTGTGAAAACACAAGGAAAAATTAGGGATCAATTAATACGTTGTCACACATCCGTCATTGGATGTCCTCCTCGTATATGATTCAAACAGTAACTGACATAACATGAAAAGACTGTACTTTATCTTAGATTGGTAACCGCAGCTAACATTTTGTGGACAGATTAACATCTTGTAAAGGAAGTTTATGAGGTTCATCCATCACCCTTTTATTGAATTAATGACATTTGTTTGGCAAACGCAGAGAAGCTTAAGTCTGACATCCTTTTTCCAACTCTGAATTCTGTACTCCTCTTGGCATCTTTTATGCCTGATGTACCAGGCAGCTCAGGGAAAACCCCTCTGGGTGACAAGTAGCTTTGAGATGCTAGAACAATCCAGGCAGTAAGGACTTCTAAGCTCGTGCTGAGTGCAGAGTCCAACAACGTGATGTTGAGCAGCATGTGGAGCTCTCCTTCCTCCTTTGAAAGCACTTAGTCTGTGGTAAGCTCTCAGTACTACTCTTGGCACTGCTTTTGGTGCTCCTATAGCCATGCCCCATATACATCAAGGGTACAACGGATAACAATCTTGTCACAAGCAAGTTAAAACCAGGACTCTTTGAAGAAAAATATGTTTTAATTGTGAGGATTATCAATAAGCATGTGTGCTCAAGATCACAATGCCAACCATCTACTTCATGACTACCATTCTAGCTTCAGAGGAAGTTGAATCTGAGATACATCTACCCTACACATTGTAATTATGCCTTCCTAACCAGAGATGAAGATGAAGCATGCTTCCTGTTATTGTTTGACCTTTCTACTGCTTTTGAGACGATCTACCATACAACCCTCATGTATATCCTGAAGTCTCAAACGAGAGACACTGGCAATGTTCTTCACTTCTTCTCTTCCTACCTATGCAACTGACACTAGTACATTTACATAGTCAGGTCCAGTTCCCAGAAGATCTGTGTAACCTGTGAAATCCCCCAAGGTTCCATCTTGTATCCCCATCTTCAACCTCTACATGGAGCCAGTTGAAGTTCAACTCACTCATAATACCATCGGAGGTCTCCTACATGCTACACAATGCATTACTCTACTTGTAAGTCTCCTCCGCTCCAGATATCCAGTGCCTCAAGTATTGTCTACACCTCATCCAGACCTGGATGTGTAGTGTCAATTTGAAGCTAAGCCCCACCAAGACAGAATTCCTGGTATTTCCTAAAAGCAACAACTAACATCTGGTCCAAACCAGGCTTAATGATGTACACCTGGGTGTCTTCAAATTACAACTTTCATCCAGTTCCAGGCTACTTCAATTCGCCCTTGACACAAACCTCACCCTCAAGTAACACATTGCCAGGAAAGCAAAGATGGTACCATCTCTCTGATGAAGAAAGTAAAACCGTTCCCCCAAAAAAGAAACCTCAGAGCTCTTGTTTAAGCCCCTGTACTCTTGCATCTGGATGACAGCAACACCCTGTTCCATGTCCTCTCAGACTACACAGCCATCTCCTTTACTGACATCCTATGCACAACTCTTTCTTTGTCTGAAGAAAGGTGACCACATCAGTACCATTCTGAAGGTCCTCCACTAGCCTCTCTTGCCAGGCTGGCTGCCCTTTTTTTCAAAATGAGTTGCATCTTTTATTCAGCAATCATGACCAGAACCCCCACCTGGCTCTCAGAAAAGCGTATCATTTGAGATGTCATCAGGGATGTCATGAGTGATGTCACTGACCATGTCATGAGTGATGTAATATGTGACGTCATTAGCAGTGAATTGCGGGCACGCGAGTTATAGTAGGCTGAACTAACTATAACGGGGAAATTTCAATGGTTTTGTATGAGTGAAATGTCCAGCTAACTATAACATGTGTGAAACCTATGGTTTTTTCAGTGAATTTCTAAGGTTTTTTAAATGGTAATTCCTAACTATAACGTGTGTGAAACCTATGGTTTTGTCAGTGAATTTCATAGGTTTTTTAAATGCTAATTCCGAACTGAGGCGCAAGAAAGCAGTGAAAGAAATGCGAAAAAACACACAGAGGGGCAGGGTAGAAACACCCAGACCCCCTAGGCCTGCTCAGGGGGTCCCACAAGGACCCCCAAGGCCCCAAAAAAATATTGTTTTTTTTGTTTTAAATCGTGGGGTTATGAGTCGTGCATCCAGGGCATGCACAACAGGGGCCCGCAATGAGCTAGGTGCAAAACTTTTACTTTTTCCGTAAAAAAATTAGCCTTTATCATAACTTTCCAATATTTCTTGGGATCTTATCCTCCGGGTCTTATAAACAATTTTGGGGATTGTGAAGGGAGCCACTATGTCCGCACAGTCTTGCCGGCTTCCCGTGTTCTAAATGTATCATATAACAAAGCACGCATTCATCACGCATGGCTTTACCACACATATGGTATGTGTTAAACTACCTATAGCGCTTAAACTTTCGCTCTGAGCAGCTCTTCTACTCCCTCTCTACATTTCTGTTTATGCGTCAAACATGCACTCTCGCACCCGTACTCCCCACTCTTTTCGATTCACCTACCCTGCACAGTGACATACCCCGTAGTTCCTGGTATGCTCCTCTGTGGTCCATGTGTACACCTCCGTGATTGTTTCTTTCCGTTTTTGTTCTGCACAAGCTGTAGTCTCTACGCATGCGCAGCCTCGTTTCCAACACCACGCTTCTTTCTTTTTCTTCAAGTTTGTAAAGCCACCCTCTCCTCATTTCAGGTATTAAATTGCTGCTTTGCTCTTCTGGGATGTGTGCCTCATCCGCTGCTACACTTTTCTAATATATTAATATTAATATTCATATTCATATTCTATTTATATTTTTTTGAAACGTGTTGCCTGGGGCGCCAAATCTTTATTACATACTCCGTCCTCCGCCATTTTAGTAGTTTTCCTCCGTCATTTCTCTGTGAGCCATGAGATTTTCTGCCACAGACACCATGTTGTTTGTCCTATGCCTCCGATCTTATCAGACTTTGTCACACTCATACCTAAAAACTATATACGTCTTTTTTGGGGGGGGGGGTGATAGTCCACAATAGGAATAATATTTATAATTTGAAGTAGTATGGTAAGCCGTTTGAGAGTAGGGTTGAAAAGTACTGACTGTACAAAAAGTTATATTTACTCTAGATCCTCTACAAGACAGAAAGGAAAGCAAACTAAAACAAAACACTGTGTGCCAGATTTACATCCCCGTAGCGCTACTTTCGCGTGCAAAGCCACTCCTCTACAAATTAAAAGTGTTCGGGCCTCAATGATGCCCCTCCATCCCCAGAAACAATCACTCCCTGGAGAATTCTATATTGTGTGAGGGGGGGCTGCGTGGCCCTCCGTCAGGTGCCATCGAGAGCCCTGGAGACCGCCATGCCCAGACCCGGTTTCTGCAGTGCCCTGGGGGGAAACAGCCTTTACAACAACGCGGTCATAACCATGCCTGACTGTCACCACAAAGCCATATGGCTTTACCACACATGCCTTTACCACGCATGCCTTTACCCGCATGCCTTTACCACGCATGCTTTTACGACGAGTATGCATTTACCACGCATGATAAAGGCATAAGTGTGGTAATGGCTTTGTGGTGACGGTCACACGTTGAAATGGCTGTGGCTGAGTGATGTCACTGACCATGTCATGAGTGATGTAATATGTGATGTCATCAGCAGTGCATTACACGCGCAAGTTATAGTGAGTCCAACTAACTATAACGTGGGAATTTCAATGGTTTTATGTCAGTAAAATTTCCAGCTAACTATAACTGGTGTGAAACCTATGGTTTTTTCTGTGAATTTGATAGGTTTTTTAAACGCTAATTCCTAACTAAAGCTGGTGTGAAACCTATGGTTTTTTCAGTGAATTTCATAGGTTTTTTAAATGCAAAATTCCTAACTATAAGTCTCACTTTATAAGTAAGACTGTTAACGCTCTACTTGTTCTTGAGAACACTCTGGTACATTCTATCATTGGGCTATAGTTGGGCTACATATGGCTGATATTTGGGCTACATTAGTATGTTTTTGTCTCTGGTGGCCATCTTTGGGCTACATTTGGGCTGTAAATGTAAATGTAAATGTGTTTCGATTTATATAGCGCACTTTAACCCAGGGGTCCCAAACCAAAACTTACTTCCAAACTACCAAACTATTATCTTCTCCTTCTTCAACCAAAGTTCTAAGGAGGAATTGTGGAAAACAAAATGGTTTATGGTGTTTCTCCTAAGTGGATCTTTTAGACATTATTCGGCCTACTGGGGTAATGGATTTAAATCTTCCAAATTCAGAAGTCCTTGTATATTCCACAAAGGAGTTAATGCCACATCAAAATACTGCACTGTGTAATTATCTGAAAGTCTGAATCTGCATGAACATAATCCAATTACAGCAGCCTTAAATTGACAGCAAAAACTGCCTTGTAACTAAAAAATGACCCCTTTTGTTTCATCAATGTAAATGTAAATGTAAATGTGTTTCGATTTATATAGCGCACTATAACCCAGGGGTCTCTAGGCGCTTGCTTAGGGAACCCGTCCTGGTATTCCCCTGTGAGATACCCCGGCCGGGTATCCACAAGGTGAAAGCCAGGCATCCCGCCGCGAGAGGCCATAGTGGAGATTAAGCAAGCTATTGCCCAGAGTCAGATCCCGTGAGTCGAGTAGGCACCAGAGCGAGAATTGTCGACTCTGTGGAATTTTTGAGCCGGAGACCCGCCGAGGCAGGGAATCGAACCCTGGTCCACGGCCGATCTCAGCTATCTGCCGCCTCTAACCACTGAGCCACGCTTCTCCACATATATATAGCCCAATGTAGCACAATATATATATTTTTTAAGTTATTTTTCATAAAAAACACTTAAGTATAGCAAAGGCACATCGGGTTACCAGTCCCTACAATTTTTCCCATTTTAAAAAAAAAATTATTTAAAATTTTCTATTTTCCTAGGAGCGCTCCCAGAGCGCGCCCCGGTGAGCACCCCGGAGAGCGTACTCGTTTGAAGCGCCCCTGGGCGCGCCCCGGGGAGCGTCCCGTAAGCGCCAATATCGCGAACGAAAACATGATCGTGACGTATCGCGTAACCGCGTGATGCGTCATATGACGCACAGCGTAAGCGCACCCGGAAGCACGCATGCGCATGCGATCGCAAAACGTTTTGACGCGCTTACGCTACGCCCCGGGTCGTGTAGCGTAAGCGCGTCGGGTCATGTGACCTGAAAATAACACTTTTCATTGGTTCACAACACTTTTGGTTTCTAAATGATGAAAGCCCTGCTCATGTGACTTGAAAATAACAGTTTTCATTGGTTCAAAACACTTTTGGTTTCCAAATGATGAAAGCCCTGGTCATGTGACTTGAAAATAACACTTCTCATTGGTCCAGAACAGTTTTTTTTTTCCAAATGATGAAAGCCCCCTCCTTTTTTCTTTATTCTGACTTTGTCCTTTGACTGAGGAAGACCTGTTTGGAGATCTGTCTCTAATATATTCTACTTAAAAATGGCTACAGTAGCAGCAGCAGCTGGAGCATCTGCCCCACCACCACCATCAAAAAGACCACCAGAAGATCACATTGGTGGTCAAGAAGAAGAAGAGGAGGAGGAGGAGGAAGAGGAGGAACGCTCAAGTTCATCAGCCCTACAAACCAAAAGAGCACTTCGTATGGCAGTTCTACAAAATCCCAAGGGGTTTCAAAAAAGTCAACGCTGCGAAGGTGACTTGTTTGATTTGTGATGCAGAGCTGTCCAGGGGGAACCCTAACAAAAAATATTCCTTCGAGAATCATACCATGATTCGGCACATGATCCGTTGGCACGCAATCAACTATTCTGCTGTAGAGGTAAGGGACCTCTGCAGTAAGCTACCCCATCATCATCTAGACCCTCAACATCAAAAGAACCAACTCCATCGGGTTCAGAGGCAACAGAGACAATGCCTATCATACAACCCAAATTTAACGATTTTAAAATCATGTGCAAATATTGTGGTAAGTTAATTTGCTATAGTGAGCAAAGTGTTAAACTTATCATCTGTGCTGGGGAGAACCATAAGTGCCCAAAAAAAACCTAATTTTTTGCACAATTTTTTTTGCTCCAGTTGAGCCATTTACAATTCCCTGTTTTTTGTTGCTCCCCCAAGAAAATACAAAAAATATATAAAACTGTTCAGAAAAGCCATAAAAAGTAAAAAATGTTCCCAAAAAAAAAAAAAAAAAAAAAAACCAGTTCTTTTCAGAACTACCTCCCATTTATATAAAATGACTTAAATTTTAAAACTCTGCCATCTCTTTTCTGTCCGGTGCGCTCCCCGGTGCGCGTACCGGGCGCTCCCCCCGCGCAAATCGAAAAAAACATTTTTTTTTTTGCCCCACGGGACCCTTTTATTGCCCCCACATGAAACCTAGGGGGTCAGGGGGTCTACTCTGCCCCCTAATGGTCTTTTCCCCCTTTGTTTTGGCCACCTCTTGTGTCTCGATCATACCGAGACACAAGATGGCGGCCGCTCCGGACCATTTGGAATGTTTACAGACACCCGAGAGCCAATCAGCTTTCCGTGCGCAAGTCGCGTAGCGCGCCCGGAGCGCTCCCCGGAGCGCGTACCGGGGCGCTGCCATAGATATATATATTTTTTTGAACCTAAATTACTCAAAATCCACTGCAGCACATATCTTGAGACATAGCAAAGGCACATTGGGCTACCAGTCCCTACAATTTTGCCAAGTTTGGTGGAAATCCATTCAGCCGTTCGGACTAAAAGTGAGGTCGACCGCCCTATGGAAATTAACATGGGGAAAACGCGTTTTGGGACCCCCCTTTTTTCTCGGCCCCCGCTTGACGCATCCCCCCCAAACTTTCAGGGAAGGACCGGAGCTCGACGAGGACATTTTGAGGACATTTTCAGGCAGATTCTTCAACCGGCGCCAAAGTTATTCCAAATAGAATTTTCAGATTTAACATTGAAAAAAATCCTAACTATAACTACCTACTGGCGACCGCCAGTAGGTTATATATATATATATATATATATATATATATATATATATATATATATATATATTCATTTACTGTTGAAGGGCTCGCAGACCCAGTTATTGAATTTGCAAACCCTTGCAGACTTGTAGAACCTCTAATTTGAACTTGGTTTGCACACCTCTAGGCTCAAGGAGTCGGTAAATACAGCCTTGTCTTCTCTGACCTCACAGTTAAATAAATCTTTTTGTTCTTTTATAACTGGGGGTTCCTTTGGGTTCCCCTACGTTGTGGCTTGGGTTTGGAGATGCTCCTTGTGGTGTCCTATGGATTCTTGGTTTTTATTTTTTATGACATGGGTACCAAGTCTCTGTATTTGGTGAGGTGGGATGGAACCTGTCCTACCAAACTAAAATCTGGTGACTTTATGTTTTTTGAAAGTTTCATGCAGAATAATAAATGCTTCTAACAAAAAAAACTTATCAGTGGAAAGTCCGACCTAAACATAACTACACCATTGCTCTCACATACCTGTATGTCATGAGGTGGACTCATTCCAATACTTGGGGGGTCAATGTTATACATGATGAACAAAATTGGCTATACCTTAATTTCATACGATTATTGACAGATCTCTGTATCAGAGTTTACTTTTGGTTGTCCCTACCCTTGTCAGTGGTCAACAGGATAGAAATCCTGAAAAAGCTGGTTCTATTGCTCTGTCTGTATCTCTTTCAGTGTTCCCTGTTTCTCATACTGCGTGTCTTATTGTGGCAGTTGATTGCAATCGCTATGGTGTGGGGCAGAAAGCGTAGTAGGTTCAGTATGGACACCCTACAATGCAACTGTGAAACAGGAGAGCTTAGGGTCCCTGTAAGCAGATCTACTATCAGGAAGCATAGCTCCAGCTTGCAGCAGGGTGGTATGGTCTAGAAAATACTACAGATGGGAAGCTCTTGAAAGTGACCCTAGTGACAGACATGCTCACAAACCGACTGTACACTGAGGGATATACGTTAGTAGCAAATCCACGTGTAGTAAAGATCATCTATGGGCATGATAGATGTTCTTTAACCAGATGGGGCAGAGAACTACAATACGTGATATCACCGACCATGTCATGATTGATGGAATATGTGAGATAATTAGCAGTGCATTGCGGGGGCGTTAGTTATAATTAGCTCAGGTAACTATAACTGCTGAATTTTACTGCTTTTGTATGAGTTAAAAGGGAGCCTACCTATAATGTCCCTGTAACCTTTGTTTTTTCGGTGAATTTCTAAGGTTTTTTTAAAACTCTATTTCCTAACTTAAATGTCCCTGAAACCTTTTTTTTCAGTGAATTTCTTTGGTTTTTCAAATAATAATTCCATAACTGTAACCTGTAATGTTTCACAGTGGATGTGTGAGCACCTGTGTAGGTCTGTTGGTTGGTGTATGATAATCTGTGTCAGTGTGAGTGTGTCAGTGACTATCTGAGGTGGTCTATGAATGCATGAGTGGGTCTTTGAGTGACTGTGTGAATGCTTATGTGGTTTGCTACTGGTTGTGCCAAAGCCTGTGTATGTCATTGAGTGGCAGTGTGAGTGCTGCTTTGCATCTTTGGGTGGGTATGTTAAGGGGTTTATGGGTATATGAGTTGTGCTGTGATTGTTGCAGATTACCAACTTAGGGCCCCATTCCGATGTCGATCAGAAAGCCAACCACCTGATTTCTTGTTGGATTTGGTTCTGCTGTTCCATACGATCAATTACGATGCTTCCGAACACCATTTGAAAAGTCTCTCATTGACTTCAATAGGAGCCTGTGTTCTGTCTGACAACTCAGGCTCCCATTGAAACAAGCATTTGCAATGCACCAGGTCTCACAATTTTTTGAGAGTTACAGCTATTGGTGCTGTAATGGAAATGTTTTTTTTTCCTTATGTGAGACAGTGTGTGAGTGCGAAAGTGATATGAAGCGAGAGATGAGATCTAGAGAAACAGTTATTTTCGTGCCTAGGAGGTAGAGTGAAGAAAGAAAGAATGAGAGAGAGAAAGTGAAAGTAAAAACAGAGCCCAGCAGGCAATAAAACAGGCAACAAACAGCTCCACACACTGACCTGTCAGAGCAGCCAGTCAGTCACTGCCTGATTGCCTAGTAGGGCAGGTCGACCCTGGAAATTACTGTCGCTTTTTTACAATCATTTGGGATTCAAGAGAAGCATTTCCGATGTTAGATAGTACTTACAGATCATGTCTAGTACTTTGTGGAACATTTTTGAGGGCAAGTGTCTGAAAGGGAAACAGGCCTAAACGAAGAGTGGTGACAGACAGGTGCCCAATATATTGTTACTAACTTAGTTGTACTAATTTGATCAACCTCGAAAGGATGACAGACTGAGTAAACCTGTCACCATATGAACCTGTAATCACGAGATCAAGCACACACTGATAGAGGGGATTCATTAGACCACTGAGCCATCTTTTACTCAATGGCATAATGAAAGAACAGGAAATGGAGTGGAGCAAACAATATATTTTGCTGCAGGATAGGTAGTAGCAGTGCGGGACCCAACCTGTAATCTCCATGTATGGGCAGGGCCGTACTAATGAGGTGAGCCCTGTGCCCACATTATGTTAACATGCATAAAAATTACAGAAGGACGAGCTAATAAAATACAGCACGCTGCATTATGCGTCTTTTCTTGGTTTAATAAACCATGCCATAGAGTTTGGTCCTCTTTTGCTTTATAATTGCAGTGACCCTAGGTATAGGCAAACGTTCCCAAGAGTGCGCTCGTGTTCAGAGGGTGACGTATCATGAGCACACTGGTGTTTGTCCCCAGAGTCATTTAATAAAAGGGCTCTTTGGCTAAATGTACAACTAGGCCCCTCTCAAAAGGCATTTTAGGAATTACCCGCTACATATTAAATTGAAAAACAGCTGTGAGCAAATGTTTGTGGGCCATAGTGGAAACAAGCAACATGGGCTCATAGGTCAGCACGCCCCGCACCAGTTGAGGAGTAAGAGCTATTTGGGGCCAAAGAGACGCTCTCACCCATGGAAACCAGTGCCACTGCACCTGCTGTGCAGTTGATAGATGTGCCTCTAAAAATCAACTTGCGTTTTTTCGGCAGGCGTATAATTGAAAATTACAAATAACACCCCTCGTTCTATAGTAATGGAGGCAAAGCTAGTCTATTAATCCAACGGGGAAGTGAGAATGTAAGTATTTTTGAGCGCTTGAGACAAAATGAAAGGGGGAAAGAATTGTTTTTCAGCCTGCCGTTAACAAAAAACGAGTAAATACATAAAATGTAAATAAATGCGCAGAAAGTGCAGCGCGTGAAAATTCAGCCCCACCATTGTTCCGGCTAGGCACATTGTTGTGTGTGCTGTAGGAGAAACTCATAACAGAAAATAGTACACACATCATGTAACAACGAAGTAAAGGGGCCAGTAGCCATGGGATGATACCAAATGACGCCATGGCTGTACTAATACGGAATGAACAAGCCTATTATGGAATCACACGCCAGCATTTACAAAGGACAAAGACCGAAGCCAATGAAAAATATGGGCGGAGAGTGGGGGCAGCTTGTCTCCCATACTCTACTACTGCAGTCTCGCAGAGCGAGCAGTGCATGTACGCTGCTGCTAAAGCTCGACCGAAAAAGGGGTGATCGAGGAAAACCTTGCACCCTGTGGCAGGCACCCCATGGTGTTTGCCGCACTGTGCATGGTTTTAAAGGGGTGTTCCATGGGTTCCCCCACGGCCCTCAACCAGAGGCCTCAGGATCAAGAGGGGCCTTCTAGGGGCTCCAAAAGTCAGTTTCTAGCAGCCTTTTTGTGTCAGACAGACCGAGTTGGAAACGCTGTCCAAATCCGACATCTTAATCTGTTGGTCGGAAACGCATTCCTTAGAACTGAACGATTTGGCTACGATCGACTTGAATTTGCCGAATGCCCATTGGAACCGATTCCGACTGTCCGAACGGGTTCCTTACCGAGCATCTTAATCAGTCAGACGGAAATTAATCTGACTGAATCGGGCGGCTAGGTTCCAACACTGTCTAGGGGAATCTGACTGCTGTTCCGCACGGCATCGTAATCAGTCCCTTAGTGTGTTCTAGACAGAACCATGCTCTCTTCTCTTACAAGGAGATGTCATCAAAGAATAATTTATCACACTCAGTGAAGTTCAGATTTTGCTCAAAAATATTTCTGCTTAAGGATTTCAGATCATTTTTCAATATGGAATTTTAGAGGAAATTATTTTGCTTTCTATTCACCAAGCCTAAGAAGTTAGATTTGTTTCAATTTTACTCAAGTGGAGCTTTACCTGGGGCATGTACTACATTTATATTTGTAAATGTTTCCTGTTGTGGTTTGATGTATCTGAAATGAACATCAGGTTCTCAATGGAATCCATTTTTTTAAGAAGAGTCAAAAGGTTTCTGGAAAAATTGTACTCATCTGCGTTTCTTTGTATTGGCAAATGAGTTACTATTTAGTCATTGAAATGTCTACTGCTTATTATACTCTACACCTGCTTAATTGACAACTCATTTATTTATTTCTCTGTGTCACTCCTTGTCATTTGTTTCACTGGATTAATAACTGTGCTTTTTAAAAAAAGTTATTTGTCGCAAACTTTCGTGATGCGCATGTTCTGGTTTTGCGAATAAGTCACCAAGACTGCGTATTTTTCAAAAGGTGTTATACATATGATGCATAATGTTTGACTATTGTTATTTGCTAACATAGTGTTTAAATTTCTATTTTTCAAATCACTTTTTTATTGTGAAACACTTTTCATTTGTATTTCCCGTCTTCAAGACAACACCGGTAGTCGTGATGATGTCAGTATTCGCGAAGATCATGTGAAGGTGTAAGAAAAAGATTTGATTTGAGGAGACAGTTTTCATTAATCTTCAAAGGAAGTTACAACTCATTTTGCTCTTCTTGAATCTTCCATTCCTTTTTGGATCATTAGGAGCTGTCCAGTGCTTCTAGTACAGAACTCTCGTTAGGGCTTTTTTCTGACATTTATTATCATCAGAAATGGCAATAGAAGGCTGTGACCAGCAGGAGGTGCCACAGAAAGACAATGAAAGCTCTGCAACCAAAAATGCAAAGCATTGAGGTTTTTTACTATCCTCTCCAGACAATCGAATTGTTGTTAAGTTCGTTAAATGCTGTTTGTGTGAGAAGACCCTCTCAAGAGGAACAAGCAAAACATCTTCCTCTGGTACAACTTCTATGTTTTACCACTTAAAGAGCTACCATAGGAATAGCTTGAAGAGAGCACGTTAAGGTGAGAGATGGAGAGGGGCCATCTACATCGACGGCTGCATCATCTATTCCTGGCTACAGGGTGCCTGCCTAAGTGGAGAGGTGTCATCCACCAAGTGCACCAGAATTACGGTGTGTCATCACATATTGCCTTGACTGCAGCACTACACTCACAGCTGGTGAGCAGTCTGTCAATGCCATCCTAGAAGCAGCAAGTCAACATACTTGTTCATTTTTTTTGTAATTTATCAGTTTTTGCAATGTTTTTGTGTTCCTGTTTACAACTTTTTTCACAAGAAAGAAGAAATAAAAGGTTCATTTCAGAACTGCCTCTTATGGTTAAAATCAGATAAAGTGTGCTGTATGGGTGAGTGAGAGAAAGTGTGAGTAAGTGTATGGGTGAAGGAGTGGGTGTGTGAGTGTATGTATCAGTGAGTGGGTTTGTGAGTGCTTGTATGAGTGAGTGAGAGGTTACATGAGTGGCTGTATGATTGAGTTAGTGCCGGAGTGAGTGTTTGTTTGGTTCAGTGAGTGGCTATGTGAGTTGCTTTATGGGAGAGTGGTTCTGTGAGTGACTGTATGGGTAAGAAAATGGATGTGTGCATGAAGAAGTGAGTACCTGTGCGATTGGCTGAATGGGTAAGTGAGTGACTGTGTGCGTGGCTGTATGGTAGAGTGAGTGGTTGTGTGCGTGGCTGTATGGGTGAGTTAGTGCCTGGGTGAGTGGCTGTATCAGTCAGTGAGTGTGTGAGAAGCTGTATGAGCGAGTGAGTGGTTGTGTGAGTAGTTGTATGGGTAAGTGAATTGTTGTGTGAGTGGTTGTATGCATGAGTGAGAGGGTATGTCAGTGGCTGTATGAATGAGGGTGTGGGTGTGTCAATGGGTACATGGGTCAGTGAGCACATGTGTTAGTGGGTGTATGGGTGAGTGAGAGGCTGTCTATGTAACTATAGATGAGAAAGGGGGTTTGTGAGTGGTGTGTGAATGAAGAAGTGTTTGTAAGTGATTGTGTTTGTTTGAGTGAGAGGGTGCATGAGTGTCTGTATAGGAGAGTTAGTACCAGTGTGGGTAGCTGTTTGTTTGAGTGGACGTGTGATTGGCCATATTGGAAAGAGAGTGGTTGAGTCAGTGGCTTTATGGTTGAGTACATAGTTGTGTGAGTGGCTGTATGGGTGAGTGTGTGCCTGTCTGAGTAATTGTATGAGGGAGTGAGTGCTACTGTGAGTAGTTGTATGGGTGAGTTAGTGGCTATGTGAGTAGCTGTATAGGAGAGTGAGTGTTTGTTGGAGTGGCTGTATGGGTGAGTGAATGGTTGTGTGAGTAGTTGCATAGGTGAGGCAGTACCTGTGTGATTGGCTGAATGGGTGAGTGAGTGTGTTAGCAGACGTATGAAAGAGTGAATGGTTGTGTGAGAGGTTGTATGGGTGTGTAGGTTGTATGGGTGAGTGAGTGGTTGGGTGATTGGCTGTATGGGTGATTTAGTGGCTATACAAGTGACTGTATGGGTCTTTGAGTGATTACATGAGTTACTGAATCAATCAGTAAGTGTTGTGTGACTGGCTGCGTTGCCAAGAGAGTATATCAGTGGATGTATGGGTGAGAGAGTGGGTGTGAGACTGACTGTATATGGGAGTTAGTAGGTACATGAGGGGCTGTTTCAGTGACTGAGAGGGTGCGTGAATAGAGTATGGGATAGTGAATGGGTGTGTAAGTGGCTGCTTAAGTGATTCTGTGCAGGTTTGATCTCTGAGTGAAATAGTAGGTATGTGAGTGGCTGTATGACTAAGTAACTGCTTTTGTGCATGAATAGGTGCTTGAATGATTTAGTGAGCTGTGTGACTGACTATAAATCTGCTCTATTACAAACAAAGTTTTATTTACAAAATAGGCAAAACAAACTAATAGTTAGCTATGGCAAAAGTGCTTTGTTTTAAACCACTCTATAGATATTTCTAAGATATGTCTGTGGTAGAAAACATTTTGAGACATCTACCGACGTTCAACTACAACCGATATTGAAAAAGAACATGGAGATATGTTGGTACTTAATCTTCACAATTATAGAAATATGACAATTCGTATTGCTTATACTGTAACACTGTATTACAATGTAGTAAAAATATAATTTTCCCTTTTTTACTGTTCTCTGCTTTCATACTTCCTTACCATAAACGGTGGTCTGTATGAAGCATCATCCCTGAACAGTGGTAAAAACAATCAATGGTCTGTAAACAAAAAAAAACTGCTTGGTAGATCACTACCAACAAGTGACACTATGCTTTGGGATCACTACAATTCATTAATCAGTTGCTTTTTCTGGAGTTACTACAGTAATCTAAACAAACCTATGTTACAAGTATTTCTTACATTATTTTATCTGGTACAATACTATAAATAAATATAAAGGACTCTTTAGATTTGGAGAGCCTATTGAAAACATCTTCCATGGTAGGCCAAATTATGTTTAAAATGCTGATAATCCTTATAGACAAAATCCCATACTGCAGTCTTTGTCTTCACAAATAATACAAAGACTTTTGATTGGAGTGGAGAAGTGTGGCTCAGTGGTTAGAGGCGGCAGACCCGGAGGCTGAGATCGGCCGTGGACCAGGGTTCGATTCCCCGCCTTGGCGGGTCTCGGGCTCAAAAATTCCACAGAGTCGACAATTCTCGCTCTGGTGCCTACTCGACTCACGGGATCACACTCTGTGACTCTGGGCAATAGCTTGCTTAATCTCCACTATGGCCTCTCGCGGCGGGATGCCTGGCTTTCACCTTGTGGATACCCGGCCGGGGTATCTCACAGGGGAATACCAGGACGGGTTCCCTAAGCAAGCGCTTAGAGACCCCTGGGTTATAGTGCGCTATATAAATCGAAACACATTTACATTTACATTTACATTGATGAAACAAAAGGGGTCATTTTTTAGTTACAAGGCAGTTTTTGCTGTCAATTTAAGGCTGCTGTAATTGGATTATGTTCATGCAGATTCAGACTTCCAGATAATTACACAGTGCAGTATTTTGATGTGGCATTAACTCCTTTGTGGAATATACAAGGACTTCTGAATTTGGAAGATTTAAATCCATTACCCCAGTAGGCCGAATAATGTCTAAAAGATCCACTTAGGAGAAACACCATAAACCATTTTGTTTTCCACAATTCCTCCTTAGAACTTTGGTTGAAGAAGGAGAAGATAATAGTTTGGTAGTTTGGAAGTAAGTTTTGGTTTGATTTTAAGCTTGATGACATGCCATTCCGTCCATCCAAGTTCACTCTTTAAATAGACAGTGTAGTGTCCAGAGGTTATATTCATTCCTTTCATAAAAGATGATAGCTGAAGTAGTAAAAGTTATTTCTGAAATTGATATTTGCCCAGCTTTGAAGTTAATAATTTGAGTTTCCAATTTTTAACCATCTGCGTGCATCGTTGTAGCTTTATTATAAGATGCATTTTTATAAGGTATTTTCCCATTCTTGTTAGGCTTAACATAGACATAACATCTAATTTTCAGTTTGGACAGGTCATATTTTGGTTAGCATTCTTTAACACTTTGTCAAAAGACACTGTTTTGCAATCTGGTAATGTTAAATTGAGAAAACGCTCAGAATTTATTTGAGTGGTAGATGAATAATCACAATCTTAACAGTCATGGTTACTCAGTTTGAATAAATCATCAATATTAACATCTTCTACTTCTAAAACTCCAAACAGAACCCTAGAAATAAACTTGTGCGTCATGTTGACTGTTCAGAGTAATCATTTCTGATCCACTACATGTATCTAAAAGATCTTGAATACCTGAAGCAGAATGTATCACAGTTCTGTCAGTCAGTAAACGTTGGAGCTAGTGA
Organism: Lissotriton vulgaris; assembly: GCF_964263255.1. Classification (NCBI taxonomy): domain Eukaryota; kingdom Metazoa; phylum Chordata; class Amphibia; order Caudata; family Salamandridae; genus Lissotriton; species Lissotriton vulgaris. The sequence goes on along the minus strand of NC_141685.1, from coordinate 669,007,122 downwards.
TACTGTGCAGAACACCTCTTATCTGTTTTTTTGTTAAATTGTATTCACAAGATGTGGTAAATTAAAAAGTACATTGAGAATAACATTTGCAAAGCAGTTGACACCTGAACTGTTTTCTAAATGGTAACCTACAATATCTGCATCCTTTTCCAGTTTCGCTTCTTAACAACTTCTAGATTGTCCTTGCACCCTTTTCTTTCTTCAGCATCTATACACTATTTTGTAATCTTCTGCTTTGGAGAAAGTATCCATTTCTCATGAGTAGAGTTTTGGCCTAATTGAGAAGCATATACACATATGCGAGTTTGCTTCCCTCAGCAATTCAAAGAGGTCATCCCACGCACACTCAGCACAACTGAGTGTTAGAAACCAAATAGGCGCTCCTAGGTTGCTCAACATGCATTTCAGCTCACCATGACAATGATACCAGTACTCATTGGTACCCCATTGATACACCATCAGATTTATGATGTTGTATTCCAAGTGTTCCTCTTTTCTTTGAACTTTCTCAACAAATTCTCTTGCTGAGAGATTTTGCAGATTCACTCCTGTTTTGACAATGTGATTTTCTGCATGAGACAGCTCTGAAAAGTCACTTTCAAATGCTAGATGAAATATATAGGGTATACACTGGTAAAATGTAGGATATTCTGAATATAGTCTAGCCTATCTGTACCCGGCTGCTGGTCATTTGTACAGGTCAGTCCTCATATCTACCACCTACTCCAGTAGGGAACAGATGCGGAAGACTGAGTCTCTAAACTTTTCTCCCACACACTCAAGGGAGCTCCTTTTGCTTTTTTAATTTCAAAGAGATCAATAGCATCACATATAATCTCTTTAGAATGCAGAGGATGAATACTTTAGTATTCATACATTTCTTCTTATATGAATTGATCCACCTTTTCAATCTGACATCTTGATGATGTGTCATCCTCTATATGTATTATATTTTGAAGATGTATATTTCTATAATAAATATTATTTTTTTTACCAGATAACAACGTTGTTTGTTTTCTTTTACTAACATCCACTAACTCTTGCCATATATTTTTACTCTTGGTAGGGTCACCATTGACTAGAATAATAAGTGTTTATTTCAAATCTCTCTTCACTCCTACAATGTCAATAGTCTGTTTCAAAACTAATGGCACAGCTCTACCTTTAAGGCCTTTTTGTAACTCAGTTAGAGGTATCTTCCCTGTCTTGAGCTCCATACGAACTATAGCTTGGAATAGATGTATACAATTTATTAGAATTCACTCATAAACATTCAAGTCTTGAAGTTCTTGTGGGATTGAAACTAATTCTAACTTTTTGTGGACTGCTCTAGCGGGCATTTTATTATCCTCTAACTTATCATAACTGTACTTACATATAATTTTTGTGCGGAACAATCAAAGCGTTCCACTACAAATAAATAAGCTGCAAATTCTTGCTACTATTCTCTATTCTCTTTTTCAGTTTTTGTAGACACACTATCATTACGAGATTGACTTTTGTAGTGAGTGCATTGACAAAATGTACAAACATAGTTCGGTTTCTCTGAACAGACAGTGTTAAACTTCCTAATCTCTTATTAACAGTAATACCAGTCCCCTGTTCTGCTACACCTGCAGATATCAAGTCATCCTGTTCCCTACACTCCTCTCCAGGACAGAAGAAACAAAACTGGATATCATCAGCTTTTGAACATCTTCCACTGTATCATCCAAAACAACCCTATTAATTTCTCCTAAACATAAGGCATGAGATTTGACATAGTAAAGCGTCTTAACCAATATTTGCATTTTCGAATGGTGTACAGCTAGCATTCTGAAATTATGAAAGGTACTTTGGCACACTTTCTTTGATAGACATGCTAGTGAATGTCTCTGTAAATTTGTATATTTCCTAATTTTGCATGGATCTAATCCTTGTAAAATCCCAATTTTCCGTTTTAGAATTTTGCAGGAAAACTGACGTAGAAAAGCTCTCAATATATCAATTGATTCCTGACAAACACTGCAAATATTGCTACAGTTTCATTTATATGCAGGGGCCTATCTATTATTATTATTATTATTATTATATTTCTTATATAGCGCCAGAATCGCCCCCCGAAGGGGTATCTCCGCGCTTGCCTTGGGAACCCGTCCTGGTTTTTCCCTGTGAGATAGCCCCTACAGGGCATCCCCAAGGTGAAAGCCAGGCATCCCGCCGCGGGGGGCCGTTGTGGAGATTAAGCAAGCTTAATGCCCAGAGTTGCAGAGTGTGAACCCATGATTAGGTCAGGCACCGAAGCGAGAATTATCGAGTCCGTGGACATTTGAGCTCAACACCCTGCCGCGTCGGGAATCGAACCCTGGTCCCGGGTCTGACCTCTGCTTCAGGGTCTGCCTGCTCTAACCACTGAGCCACACTTCTCCATCTATGCCTTCACTGTACCTCTTCAGCAATCACTTCCTCCACATTTCTAGCTACCCCCATCTCTTTTGGAATAGGAGTGCCATTCTTCATCTCATAACATTGTCCAAATTCTTCAACTGCATGCACAAATGTGTTCTCTTGGAAGTAGCTTTCTTCTTTAAAGAATGACTAAGTACTAAAAGTATGTCTCCATTCACCACTGAAAACCTTGTAAAGTTGGTTTTATTGACAAGTCTTTTCTTTTGGCTTCTTCTTCTAATACGCAACACTGTTTTATTCAGTGTCTTCATTCTGTTTAGAATCAAAATAAATAGCTTTCTATTCAGAGTGAACGCCTTTTCAACACCTTCAATACGTTCCTTTTGTCTGACTGCTTATCTTCTTTTTTTGTACTTCTTCATAGTTCTACTATTCTAATTCTGATTTCCTTAAACTGCTTCTCTCCCCTGGTTAAACCATCTCCTTTTTATTTTATTTGTTCCTCTTCATATCATGTACTTTTTCTCCTTTCATAGTTGATCTCAAACCTTGTTTTTTATTTACTTGATTCTGCTCGCTTTAAAGTTCTCCACATAGTATTTTAAGAAATATCTTTGTTCCATTACCAGCAGCTCTTTTTTCTTTCCCCACTTTCTCTTCATTTTTCCCCTTTTGTATCTTCGTTGTAAGGAGATAGTATCCTTACTTCTGTTTATTTCTTCTCTGACTTTTTAATAGCATTGAACCTTTCTGTCATTAAAAATAAATTGATGCCCGAAAATAAAAAAAACATATGTATCTTTTCATTATTTACCACGGGAATACACATTTTAAGTAAGTATTCATCTACTACCATAAACAGTAGTCTTTTTAAAATATAGTTCTCTAAATGTGTATTTAAGTGGCCTGATAAATACATCTGAACCTGTGTAATGGAATACAGGGGTATGTTACTGTTTACATAAGCAGTTACTGAATATATGAGTTTATGTATAAGTAGCTCTAACATGAGTGTCAGTTGCATTATGGGTGGTATACTCTATGAAGTGCTTGAAATAGAAGTCTGCAAGTACATAATAATTTACTAAAACTCAAAAGGACATCTTTCAATCTTTTAGGCACAAAGCACTATACTTAATGCCATACCTAAGACGTATCTCAGAGGTGAATTATGTGTTCTAAAACATGGATTTAAGACTTGACAAATGCCTTTTACATGCCGAGTCAAGCTGAGAGTGAGAGTGCATAGACAGGGTCTGCGCTAGTAGGCCAGGCCTATGTTTAAAGAACTATTTGTCTGGAAGGATGACAAACTTGTGTCACTACTTGCTTAGATATCTAAGTGAGTGCAGATTCTACATAAAAAACTCCCATGAAATGTTAAAGTAAATATGCTGATATTTCACTGTCTGCTTTATTAAGTCTGTGGCTCTCTAAATTGTACGTAACTGGCCTGGCGAATACCTAAGTGCCTCTGTTAGGAAATAAAGTGGTATATATGTATCTCTGCAACTGCCTTTTATACTGCTGTATACATAAGCAGTTTCTAAGTATGTAAGTGAATGTTTAAGTCGCACTGTTGCTCTGTGACTGGTTGAAAGAGAGGCTCTACAATTTGGAAACATGCATGTCAGTTACATTATGAATGGTATACTCTATGCAGTGCTTGGCATATAGGTTTGCAAGTACAGAAGTAACTTACTAAAACTCAAGTGGATATCTCCCAGTCCCAGTCCTGTGAGCACAAAGCATCCTTGCTTTACAGTCTACCTCGGGCATATCTCAGAGGTTAGTTATGTGTACTAAAACATAGATGTAAGACTTGACAAACAGCTTTTACATGACAAATGAAGCTGGCAGTGACAGTGCATAGTCTGGGTCTTCACTAGTAGGCCTTACCCACGTTTTAAGGACTTTCTGGCTGGATGATGAGGTTGTGTCACTACTTGCCTACATATCTGAGTTAGTGTAGGAATGTCCCTGTAGCATGTGTAAGTAAATGTGCCAGTATGTCACTGTTTGTTTTAGTACCTCAAAGTCTCTCTAAATGTGTATGTAAGTGGCCTGACAAATACCTTACTGACTGGGTTAGAGTTTAGAGAGGTATGTAGGTGTGTCTTCATCAGCCTTTGATAGTACTGCATACATAAGCAGTTACTGAGTAGGTTGTTGAATGTATAACTTCCTCTATCACTCTGTGTCTGGGTGAGAGAGAAGCTGTATGCTTTCGGAACATGTATGTCAGTTGCATTATGGGTGGTATACTATAAATAGTGCTTTGCATTGGGTTATGCAAGAGCATGAGTCATTTACTTAAACTCAAAATGATATCTCTCAATCTTTTAAACATAACGCACCATGTTTTATGGTATACCTACAGCGTTTCTCACAAGTCCGTAATGTGTAATTAAATGTGGAATTAAGACTTGACAAATAGCTTTTACATGCCTAGTGAAGCTGGCAGTGAAAGTACAGACAGGCTCTGCACTAGCAGGTCTGACCCTTGTTTAACCACTGCATATTTAACTGTCCCTACCACTCTCAAATTACATGTGTGACTTAGTATTAGTTTAAAAAGCATGTCTTACCATCTAAGGATAGTGAAACCTGGCCTATAATTTACCAACACCTACCCTAACAGATATCTAATACATAGCTCTGAAGTTTCTCAGGTTTACGCATTATGTACACCTACAGTGCATGTTTCTTCCTTTCAATTCTGTGACTTGTAGTCCTCTTTTAAAAATAGAATTAATACGACTACAACTTCCAGAGCTCAAACTTTTTTTTTGTTCTAAGTAGCACGACATGTATAAGCATGTGAAACTTTACACATCTTCTAATACATTATTAAGTATAGCTTTAGCTCTTAGCAAGCAGTTTTGTTTCAGGCAATTACAGCATGCAGTAAAACAGTAGAAATACAATACTCAATTCCTGGGTGACACATTGTGAATTAACTTCTCACTCAGCTACTCTCCACCTTACACAAACTGTAAATACTCACACACTCCTAAAGTATCTTACTCAAATATTGATAAATAAATAAAAGCACTCACACTGTCATCTGATAAAGTTTCAAAACTTTTCTAAATATTTCATACATTTTATACACATATACCTTTTCCAAAACAAATGTTCCCACATAAAACAACGTACTTCACATACCTTAAAATTGAGTTTGTTGAAATAGTTTTGAACTCTTATTAGATACATTCAATACACTCGGGAAATATGAAAACTAACCATAAGAATGGCACACTACTCTCATACAAAGCTATCATTAACGGCAACATCTTCAACTTTGCACTCTCTGATAGTACAAAAAGCAACAAATAAAAACATATCTTTAATTGTTTAGTTTTGTAAGTCTACTTCCGAATGGTTAGTACGTGTTGATTCCTTTCATATACTTTTATAAAGAAGCCCAATATGGTTGGGTATTGTGCATATTCACGATTTATTTGCGATCATCGCGACAAAATCGCAAAAAAACGAGTGTCCAAAAACATGCTTAACATACCAGTTTTATGACATTAAAACTAGAGTACACGTTATAAGCAATCCCTCATTAGGAAATTAACCCTTTATTAAGAACGCATCAGCTTAATACCTTTCGTTTCTGAAACAGAGAACTCTTTCTTTAACACCCTTCTACCAATATGCTCTTAGCACAGTCTTCATAGCATCCCACTAGAACCAGTAGGTCAGAAGTTCACAGCACATTCTAGAAAGACCAATCTAGTAAAAAAATACGCTTCAGCAGGTGTCGTTTACTGTATAGAATAAGAAGCACATCTAGGTCAGCCAATCATAGATCTAGTTTAAGCTTTTATGATACTACCTACATTTATTCACCTCCATATCCACAGCATTCAATCTAATCTGTTTTTTTTTAAACCAGGAGCACACCTCCATTTTAACTGCTTTTCATTTTCCAAACTGTCTTATTCAGCTCAAGCTTTCTCCTGTCTGCTACTGCTGTTTCACGTCAAAATTGCTAGAGTGTGATTGTGGGCCACAGCCGTGTATTTTGGACTAGAGAGGCTGCTAGGAAGAGTGGTATTGACAAGGAATTGGGTTTGAGTAATGTGGACATTACTGGGATTTGCCAGAGAGGCTTGAGGTCGCATCAATTGCTGCCTTTGGTTAAAAGCATTGTGGATTCCCAACCCTCTGACCTCATGATTGTTCACTGTGGTGGCAATGAGCCAGGCATACTGACTGGGGTAGGACTGGAAATCCTAATAAAGGATAGCTTTGCACAATTTATGACAATTTTCCCTTACACTGCCTTGCTGTTCTCCAATATTTGCCAAAGTCAGAAATGGAAATGGCCTGGCAAATCCACAAAACATGTTGATAAAACTGTTGCTGAATTTCTCAGAGATCATTACATGGGCTCTATCTACAACAATAACCTGAATTTTGACATGCATGGAATCTGCGGAAGAGATGGAGTTCACTTCATAGATGAAGGCAACAGGGTGTTTCTCAGCAACCTGGAACTGTGCACCCTGTCTTTTGTGTAGCTGTTGTATACACACAATGAACACAAAGGTTCTTCTCAGACCCACTCATAATGCCAAAATGTTGTTAATTTTCTTTATAAGTAACTATCTTTTTTCAATTCTTTATAATATTTACAGTGGCATCACGATAATCACAAATACGTTGTGCATACTCAAAACAAAAGCAGCTACCCTCTATTTTGCCTCTTTCTGCTCGCTCCTGACCTTCATTTTGCATCTTGCTTCTCGTTTTGGACTTCTATTTTGCCTCTTTCTGCAACTTTTGCCCTTTATTTAGCCTCTTTCTACTTGCTCCTGACCCTTATTTTGCCTCTTTCTGACCTTTATTATGTCTCTTGCTGCTGGTTTCTGACCTCTATTCTGCCTTTTTTGCTCCTTTTGACCTTTATTCTGTCTCTTTCTGCTCCCTTCTGACCTTTAGTCTGCCTCTTCTGCTTGTTTCTGAACTTTATTTTTGCCTATTTCTGCTTGTTTCTCACCTTTATTTTACCTCCTTCTGCTTCTTTCTCACCTTTATTTTGCCTCTTTCTGCTCGATCCTGACCTTTAATTTGCCTCTTTCTTTTCATTCCACACCTGTAATTTGCATCTTTCTGCTTATTGCTGACCTTTATTTTGCCTCTTTCTGCTCATTTCTGACCTTTATTCTGCCTCTTTCTGCTCCCTTCTTGTCTTTGTTCTGCCTCTTTCTGCTTGTTTCCCGCCTTTATGTTGCTCTTTTTGCTCATTTCGCACCTGTATTTTGCCTCTTTCTGCTCACTGCTGACCTTTATTTTGCTTTTTTTGCTTGTTTCTGACCTTTAGTTTGCCTCTTGTTGCTGGTTTCTTAACTCTATTTTTCTTTATTCTACTCATTTCCCACCTTTATTTTGCCCTTTTCACTCATTTCTGACCTTTATTTTGCTTCTTTCTGCTTGTTTCTGAACTTTTATTTTGCCTCTTGCTGCTCATTTCTGACCTCTATTTTTCCGCTTTCTGATTGTTTCTCTCCTTTATTTTGCCTCTTTCTGCTCGTTTCTGACTTTTATTCTGCCTATTTCTGCTCGTTCCCGGCCTTTAATTTGCCTCTTTCTTTTCATTCCACACCTTTAATTTGCATCTTTCTGCTCATTGCTGACCTTTATTTTGCCTCTTTCTGCTTTATTTTTGCCTTATTCTGCTTGTTTCTCACCTTTATTTTGCCTCCTTCTGCTTCTTTCTCACCTTTATTTTGCATCTTTCTGCTTGTTCCTGACCTTTAATTTGCCTCTTTATTTTCATTCCACACCTGTAATCTGCATCTTTCTGCTCACTCACTGCTGACCTTTATTTTGCTTTTTCTGCTTGTTTCTGACCTTTAGTATGCCTCTTGGTGCTGGTTTCTTAACTCAATTTTTCCTCTTTCTACTCATTATCACCCTTATTTAGCCTTTTTCTGCTTGTTTCTCACCTTTATTTTGCCCTTTTCACTCATTTCTGACCTTTATTTTGCTTCTTTCTGCTTGTTTCTGAACTTTTATTTTGCCTCTTGCTGCTCATTTCTGACCTCTATGTTTCTGCTTTCCGCTTTCTGATTGTTTCTCTCCTTTATTTTGCCTCTTTCTGCTCGTTTCTGACTTTTATTCTGCCTATTTCTGCTCGTTTCTCACCTTTATTTTGCCTCTTTCTGCTTGTTTCTCAATTTTATTTTTGCCTCTTTCTGCTCATTCCACACCTGTATTTTGCCTCTTTCTGCTCATTGCTGACCTTTATTTTGCCACTTTCTGCTCACTTCTTGTCTTTATTCTACCTCTTTCTGCTTGTTTCTCACCTTTATTTTGGTCCTTCTGCTCATTTCACACCTGTATTTTGCCTCTTTCTGCTCATTGCTGGCCTTTATTTGGCTTTTTCTGACCTTTATTTTGGCACTATGTGCTGGTGTCTTAACTATTTTCCTCTTACTACTAATTTCTCATAGTTATTTAGCTTCTTTCTACTCATTTCTAACCTTTATTTTGCTCCTTTCTGCTTGTTTCTGACCTTTTATTTTGCCTCTTGCTGCTCATTTCTGACCTCTATTTTGCAGCTTCCTGATTGTTTCTTTCCTTTATTTTGCCTCTTTCTGCTCATTTCTGACCTTTATTCTGCCTCTTTCTGCTCTCTTCTCGCCTTTATTTTGCCTCTTGGTGCCGATTTCTAACTGCTTTTTTGCCTCTTTCTACTCTTTGCTGACCTTGATTTTGTCTCTTTCTGCTTTTTGCTGACATTTATTCTGCCTTTCTGTTGGTTTCTCACCTATATGCTTGCTTTTACTGCTTATTTCTTGCCTTTATTTTGCCTCTTTCTGCTCGTTGCTGACCTTTATTCTGCTTCTTTCTGCTCGTTTCTGACCATTATTCTGCCTCGTTCTGCTCGTTTCTCACCTATATCTTGCCTCTTTCTGCTCCTTGCTACCCTTTTTCTGTCTTATTTTCTAATTTCTCCAATTTTTTGCCTCTTTTTGTTCTTTTCTTGGGCCTGCGGAGAGAACTTCAAGGCCCCAGCGGTCCCAGCAGGCTCCCCACCTCCTGCAGTAGCCAGAATTGCTTCTGCACAGAGGGGGCTGCTTCAAAGGCAGCTCCCTTCATGCAGGAGCAATCATTTCATCTCTTTCACTGCCTGCATGTCTGTGGGCATTAAAAAAGATGAAACCTCTGCTTCCAGTGAGCAGAAGCACTTTTGACAGCTCCCAACTGCTGGGACGAGAGTGCTCGCTTTAGCTTGGTCGGAGCTATGAACTCTTCCTTTTACAAAAAAGAGAAAGCCCCTGTGAAGTGGTGGTGCCCAGGGTACAGGGACAGTGCAGCCCCCACTCCATATTTAACTTAGCCCCGGAGAGGTGGTGGTCACTGGGACTCTGGGTGTCCGCGGGGCCCCCTATGACAATTTATTTTGTAGCCCCGGGGAGGAGGATGGCCCCATGGATTGGGGGGGTCCGAGCAGCCTACGCGTTATTAAAAATAAGACCTGGGATGGTGGGGGTCCCAGAGGCATAATTAAACACAAGGAGGGGTCCCATGCACCTCCTCCTTTTGATAAAAAACACTCATATGCCCCTGTGACCTGGCCCACTATGGGGATATAATGGTAATAAGCACAGGAGACTGCGCTTAATACATTTTTCCTCAGATTTGCTGCTCTGCTGCTTTCCTGTGGCAAACATGTTTTTAAACAGTTCTTTTTGGCTCTGTCAATGCCACAGGGGGACCCCAGGACCAAAGTTAGGCAGGTCAGCTTATTCCTACCCTGCTCCCTCTTCTTCTTTTAAAATGTTTTTTGTGGGACTCGGCTGAAGTCAAGTACCAAGATTGATGCCAACATGTCCTGGTTGAAGTGTGGGTAGCAAATCAGATGTCAGCAGGGGGGCTGTCGGATCGTCGGAGGATCTGCACCCTATATATACCATTTTTTAAATTTCTCCCAAACTACTGAACAGATTTACAACAACTAACAAAAAAGACTCTTTCTGGCCCACGAGGTACCTTTCTGCCAAATTTGGTGTAATTTCCTAAAGCTGCTCGGGCTGTAGTCGTGGCTAAAATCTCTATAGGAATTGACATTGACCCCCCCCTCATTTTCTCACTACTCACCTGACAGATCGCCCCAAAAAATCCATACCCAACAAGAATCACTGGGGCACTTTTGGGAACGTTTTGTGAAGATTTGTCAAACGGTGCCAAAGATATAGGCAGGTCAAAAAATGTCTTTACTATGGAATCATGGTCCTAACTATAACTACCTATCTAATATATGTTTTAGGGCAAGGTCATTTTTAGGGTGCTTAGGGATATTTGGGTGGCAAAGGTATTTTTAGGGTTTAGGGTGGGAAGGACAATGTGAGTGGCAAAGGTATTTTTAAGGTTTAGGGTGAATAAGTGTATTTGGGTGGCAATGGTATTTTTAAAGTGGACAGGGTTTTTTGGTGGCAAGGGTATTTTTAGGGTTCAGAGAGGGTAAGGGTGTTCGGGTAGCAAAAGTATTTTTAGGGTTTAGGGTGGGTAAGTGTATTTGGTTGGCTGGGGAATTTTTATGGTTTAGTGTGGGTATGGGTATTTGGGTGACAAGGGTATTTTTAGGGTTTAGGATGGATAGGGGTATTTGTGTTTGTAGGGTATTTTTAGGGTTTAGGGTGAGTAGTGGTATTTGGGTGAAAAGGGTGTTTTTAAGGTTCAGTGTGGGTAAGGGTATTTGGGTGCCAAGAGAATTCTTAGGGTTTAGGGTGAGTAAGGGTATTTGGGTAGCAAGGGTATTTTTAGGGTTATGGGTTGTCAGGGTTGAGGGTTTGGGTCAGTAAGGTGAGATGATATATATATATATATATATATATATATATATATATATATATATATATATATATATATATATGTATATATATAGATATATATATTGCGTAGATCCTCACCTATCAAACAGAAGACATCTGCTGGATCCAGAAATGACGAGGAGTCGACCCAAAAAGTGCTGGTGCAACAGTGTTTATTTAATTAGAGCCAGCGCTGCCGCCATGACGCGTTTCGCCTTCGAGAAGGCTTGATCACATGACAAACTGCTCGTCAAGGAGCAAGGCTTTTAAAGTGACAGTGCATAGTAATTCATGAAGGACATAGAAAACATACTGATATACAATTAAGCAACGTTATATACAAACAGATGGCAAAATACCAAATGTTATTATTGAACCAACAAAAAACAAAGCTGCCTTAAAACATGTGACTATGTTTGAAGGATCACAAATTTTTGTTTAAAATATTACCGGTAACTTGTCATTTAAAACAATATCAACGTATTTCATTATCTGATAGTACATGACAAATAAATGTGTCTATGTAACATTTCAAAGAAAACATTTTTAACTGATATTGAGTCACCGCGTTATTGTGCTTTGTAGAATGGCTCAATATTTAACCGTACTAAAGTGACACGCTGCAAGTAAGTTTTTTACTGAATATAGAAAATTATATCCATCCTTGTCCTTAGTTAAACACAATGACAATTATTCAAAATAGAGCCCAAGTGGGCCTGCCACAATGCCTGCTGATTCATATTTAGTGCAAGATAAGTGGTGAAAAATATATTGCAATATAAAGTGCAAGTGAAAGACAGCCAATTATATGTGCAAAAATTTCTTGTTTAAAAACAATTTTTTCTTTTTTTTCTCTTTTTCATAAGTTGTTAAAAAGATCTAATCAGATAGAGCACCACATTTCATCAACATGATATCAAAATTCATCTAACTCAAGGTTGAAGTTATAAGTAACTAACCGGGCAGGAGTGCAGGGGCATACTCGGAAAATCCTTCAAATACAAGTATAAAGATCTCCCCAATCATTCAACCTGTTGGGATTCTTTGTGTTAAGCTCCAGTATATATCTAGTTTCAAGAAGACAGAGTTTGGCCTCACGGTCACCTCCTCTTCTTGAAACCTCTACTGCATCAATTAAAAAATACCGGAGCTGGTCAGGTATGCCTTGGTGTTTATCCTGGAAATGCCTGGCAACCGGATAGTTTTGGTCATGGCCCGAGATTGCACGTATGTGTTGGAGTATCCGTTTGTGGGCAGGCAGTTTAGTACTGCCTACGTATTGTAGACCACACGGACACTCCAACACATAAATGACAAATTCAGATTTGCAGGTCAACCACTTGGAGATGGCTGTGGGGCGTTCACGGAAGGGACTTTTAAAATGGGTCCTGTGGCAAAGGTATTTTTAAGGTTTAGGGTGAATAAGTGTATTTGGGTGGCAAGGGTATTTTTAAAGTGGACAGGGTTTTTTGGTGGCAAGGGTATTTTTAGGGTTCAGAGAGGGTAAGGGTGTTCGGGTAGCAAAAGTATTTTTAGGGTTTAGGGTGGGTAAGCGTATTTGGTTGGCTGGGGAATTTTTATGGTTTAGTGTGGGTATGAGTATTTGGGTGACAAGGGTATTTTTAGGGTTTAGGATGGATAGGGGTATTTGTGTTTGAAGGGTATTTTTAGGGTTTAGGGTGAGTAGTGGTATTTGGGTGAAAAGGGTGTTTGTAAGGTTCAGTGTGGGTAAGGGTATTTGGGCGCCAAGAGAATTCTTAGGGTTTAGGGTTTAGGGTGAGTAAGGGTATTTGGGTAGCAAGGGTATTTTTAGGGTTATGGGTTGGCAGGCAGGATTGAGGGTTTGGGTCAGTAAGGTGATTATATATATATATTATATATATATATAAATGAACTATATAGATGGAAAGGCACTGGGTTGTTGAGCAAAGAGGAATTTGAGTATTTGAAAACGGATTACCCAACATGCCCCCAACTATACCTCATACCAAAGATTCACAAAAATGAGACAACACCGCCGGGGAGACCGATAATCTCAGCTATCGGCAGCCTATTTGAGAAAACCAGCATTTTCATAGACCATTTTTTACAACCCTATGTGAAAGCCCTGCCAGCCTACATAAAGGACACGAGTGATTTTCTATGTAAAGTGTATGATGTACTTTGGGAAGATGATTATGTGTTCATGACCCTGGATGTTCAATCCTTATACACTAGCATTCGACACCATGATGGATTAAGGGCAGTGAAACACTTCCTAGGGCAGAAGCCAATTGAACTATACAATCACACCAAAATGTTGTTGGAAATGACGGAGTGGTGTCTGACCAATAATATTTTCATTTTCAATAGACTCCACTACAGACAAATCCAGGGATCAGCCATGGGTACTTGTTTTTCTCCCAGCTATGCGAATCTACACATGGGCTGGTGGGAGGAACAAGTACTCATGGCTAAACACCAAACCACTATGTCAAGTAATGTGATAATGTACAAGCGTTACATAGATGACATTTTTATACTGTGGAAAGGTCCTAAAGAAGACGCAGAATTATTTGCTGCAAAGCTAAATGAAAACACACTTAACCTGCGATTCACCTGTACTACTAACCCCACCTCAATTCAGTTCCTAGACATAGAACTATATGTAGAACAGGGCAAAATTCAAACGAGAACATACCGTAAGCCCACAGCCGGGAACTCGGTGCTACATGCACAAAGTTTCCATCCACAGAACCTGAAGGAGTCAATTCCCTACGCAGAATGCTTAAGGATGACCAGAAACTGCAGTACCAAGACAGGACTAGATGAGGCTAAACAAAACCTGTTTGCAAGACTAGGAAAGAGAGGTTACAGTCACAAAACGTGTAACAGAGCAAACATAAAATGTAGTAAGACCAATAGAAAAGATCTCCTCTTTGCCAAAAAACAAGAAAAGACAGAGACTCCCAAACCAGAGCCACCTAGATTGATTACAGGATTTAATGCCTACCATAACCAGGTCAGAAAGATTTTGACCAAACATTGGCCGCTAGTAAGGAGAGACCCCGTAATTGGAGAACTATGTGGCAATAGACCAATGATGGCATTTAGGAAGGCTAAATCCATGAGGGAGCACCTAGTCTGCAATGCGCCGGCCATCAAAAAACAGGATGACTGGCTGACAAAAATCAAAGGCTTCAGCAAGTGCAGTAAATGTAAAGCCTGCAAGCATGGGATAAACACCACAAAAGTAGAAATACCCTTCAGAAAGAGACCGTACAAGATCAGAGGCAAATACAATTGTAAAACGGACCATGCGGTGTATGTCCTAAACTGCATCTGTGGTAAAAGATATGTAGGCAGTACCATCCACCCTGTACATATCAGAGTCCTCCAACACCTCCGCGCTGTAAACAATGACGACCCAGCTTACCCTGTAGCCAGGCACATAAACACAACCCATGCAGGGGACATTGGAGTATTAACATACTTCGTCATTGACAATGTGCCAAAAAATCCGAGAGGTGGCAATCGCCTGCAGAGTTTGAGAAGACTTGAATCACGGTATATTATAATGCTTAATTCTAAGATACCGAATGGTCTCAACTCTGATGAAGCACTCAGTGTCCATCTCTAACCATGACAACATGGTTCGTGATGACAATGCCCCGGAACCTGTCATAGGTAAACTTCCCCCCTCCCGTCCAGTTAACATCTATTGTTCATTTTTTAGAATAATTTTTCACTGTATATATCAGCACTATTATAACCCCTATAGCAGTTTTAGCCTGCAAGTGCAACATTTTAGACAAATCATTTTCACACACGTATATGTCAATATAAGGGGAATTAATGCTAATGTTACTAAATTGATGACCCAGAAAGCAATGCATAGATGCAATAAGGACCAACACTTTGGTTAGAAGTCATGTTGTAGTGCTAGATATGTCGCTATCCATCAGTGCAAGGCACTGAATAAATGCCTGTATTTTTGTCCACTAGGAAATGATGTGTAAATGTTGTACATACTAAATGATAAATATGTTAAAAAACTTAGCCTAAATCCACTGGGAGTTCAGGTAACATAAATAGACAGGCGCCATGACATATGGAATCAGCACTCTGTAACAATAGCAAATTTCCCTTAAATGACCCTGCGCGCCCTGGAATGACACTGCGAGGTGCTTACTAACGCGCGCCTTAAACATCAGAGCTAGCATGCGTACTAATGCGCTCAGAGTTTCCCTAAAACATCCCCCGCTGCACCCACTGTAACAAAGCTTTCCTCAACGCAGATACAAGGCGGCTTGACAAACGCGCGCCTTTGAAACCCTGAGAAACCGCGTGTGTTATTAAATCGCACGCATTATTCCTGCAACATTCCGAAACTGTACCCGGTTTTAAAACACTGTAACAAAGCTTTCCTCAACGCAGATACGAGGCGGCATGACAAACGCGCGCCTGTGAAACCCTAATGAACCGCGTGTAGTATTAAATCGCTCGCATTAGTCTTGGAACATTCCCCAACTGTACCCGGTTTTAAAACACGCTGAGAGTACACACAGTAGCGCGACAGACCCAACAACTCGGAAAAAGAATAAACATGCAGGAATAGCCTATGGTGTCTGGTTACTAACTTACCAGCGCCGAGAAAGTTTTCCATTTGGGAATTGACTCGTGGCATTCAGTCCATCCAGGCAGAAACAATGCGCACACATGCAGCGAGTAACAGGCAAGGCAGGAATGAGAAAATCACCAGGCTCATGTGACATAAGGGTTTCTATAGTAACGAAACCAAACAGGGGGGAGGATGATGTAACCAATTAGCAGTGAAATTGAAAGTAACTTGTTTATGTCAATTGCAAGTGGACGACGCCCCATATTACCATGGAAACTGGGTGTGACTAGTGTGTGTAATGAGAAAAACAAGCTAAATTGTGCGTAAAAACAGGAGTTGAACATGCATGATGTAATGCAATGACTAAGGGGTATAAATACAATCACAGAATGTCATGATGTTGTGAACAAGGCGGGTGCTTACCGCCGAAACGCGTCAAGCAGCCTATATGCAAGAATAAACTTATTTGGAATCAACCAAATTTCACGGAGTCAGTGCCTTACTTGGATGAGAAAGTTTGGAGTGTTCCAGATATATATATATATATATATATATATATATATATATATATATATATATATATATATAATATTTTCCATAGGTAACTCCTCTTAAAGAAACCCAGAAGGACACAGCGGGGAATGCAGGGAAGATCGCTTTATTTGCTGATTAAAAGCGGCATAATGCATTTCGACGTGAGTCTTCATCAGATGCCTTCACATTTGAAAACACGGCAGCACCTACGTTTAAAACCTTTCGTGGCTCCTCCCAAAGTAATGGAGTACAGCTGGCCCCAGTTTCTATTGCTTGGTCTCTTGTCACGGACTACCAATCCCAGAAAACATCAAGTGAAAACTGTTATTCTGTGGAGCTCTGTAGAGTGTTCGTGCTGTTCATGCCCTTTTCAAGGTAAGGTGTCTTGCCAAATACTGTTCATTTTCAAAGAGACGGTCTCCCCTGTGTCTCCTTACACTCCGCCTCAAAGTGTTTATGCCTGCAGGGTCACGGAACAATAGATCAGTGCCAGTGCTCCCCCGTCAAATTCGGGTTGCTCCTTTGCAAATAACCTTCTGCTGGAATATTCTAAAAGGCAGTCCGAGGTTTCAAGTTCATAGAGAAGCACAAATTGCCAGGCATACCTCGGACTTTTTCGAGCGGGTCCTTCCACGTGTGACTGGCTGACACGTAAAAATTATTCCATAGGTAACTCCTCTTAAAGAAACCCAGAAGGACACAGCGGGGAATGCAGGGAAGATCGCTTTATTTGCTGATTAAAAGCGGCATAATGCATTTCGACGTGAGTCTTTATATATATATATATGTATATATATATATATATATATATATATATATATATATATATATATATGTATGTATATATATATATATATATATATGTATATATGTATATATATATATATATATATATATATATATATATATATATATATATATATATATATATATATATATATATCCTACTGGCAGTCTCCAGTAGGTAGTTATAGCTGGGATCTAGTATCCATAGGAAAAGCATTCTTTGATTTAGCAATATCTTTGGCGCCGTTTGACGGATCTTCGCGACATTTTCAAAACTAACGGGGCGTTCCGTTTAGCTTCTGTGTTAAAGGTTTTGGGGTGATTCGTCAAGCGGGAACTGAGAAAAAAGAGGGGTCCCAAAATGCCTTTTCCCCATGTTCATTTCCATAGGAAACTTTAGACGAGGCTACAGCTCGAACTGCCTTAATTGAATTAAATCAAATTTGGCAAAAAGGTAGCTCTTGGTTCGGAAAGCAATCTTTTTTTTAAATGGTGTAAATCCGTTCAGTAGTTGCTGAGAAATTCAAGAAATAAAAATATCGATATCCGAGTACTGAGGAGGAGACGTGACTCCTTCCGGGCACAGGCTTCACTCTGATTCTCTGCCAACACTCCAAACTTAGAAGTATTGGCAGCCATCTTGTGACTCCGTAACCGAGTCACAAGAAAAAGGGGGAAAAAAAGTGAAAAATAAAGAAAAGTGGCGGGGTAGAAATACCCTGACCCCCTAGGCCTGCTCAGGGGTGCAACAGGGCCCCCAGAACCAAACAAAAACTATTAAAAAAAAAAATCACCCACATTTGCGCTGGGTTTGCGAATCCAGACAATTGTTTTTTTTTTAAAAAAGCACTCTTCGTTTGTTTTAAGCCCCCGGGTGAGCCAGGTCCCGGGGATAATTTAGAATTATGGTGTGGGGGGCCACTGGGTGCCCCACAGCCCCCGAGACCGCCACCTCCCCGGAGCTTTCCTTATAATGTATGAGGACATGTGTCCTCCCCGCTGCCTCGGAGGCCACCTTCCCCAGGGTTTTATTCAAATTGGGTGGGGGGCCTCATGGGCCCCCAAGCCCTGGGGACTGCCACCTCCCCGGGGCTTAAATTAAATAAGGGTAGGGTCTCATGGGCCCCCAAGCCCCGGGGACCACCACCTCCCCAGGGCTTTATTAAAATTGTGTGGGGGGCCTCGCAGGCCCTGCCAAGCCCCGGCAACCACCACCTCCCCAGGGATTTAATTAAATAAGGGTGGGGGGCCTCGCGGGCCTCCGCCTGTATTAAAACAAAGCCCCGGGTGGTGGTGGACCCCCGGGTACTGGGGGCACGCATGCCCCATACATTGTGAGGAAAGCCCCGGGGAGGTGGCGGTCCCTGGTGCTGTGGGGGTAGTGGACTTCATCCCCCGAGAAACACAGCGCAAGGAGGGCCGTTTGCAGAGTGGTGTAAAAAGGAGGGGCGAACCTCGGCCCACTCTCAGCAATCCAGCTTTATGGGGCTTACTGGAGCTAACAGGACTGCTAGTTGGCCCCCATGGACCCTCAGGAGGAAAGGGGACTTAAGCCCACAACATAGAACGTGCCAGGAGGCGCGTTTGCAAAGTGGTGGAGAAAGGGGGTGTGGCCTGTGTCCACCTCTCAGCAATCCCACTGTGTGGGGCTTACTTGAGGTAAGAGGTAGGCTAGTTGGCCCCTAAAGGACCCCCAGTAGAGAAGGGGATTTCAATACCTTGAACCTTAGAAATTCACTGAAAAATGTAAAACCATAGACACACCAATACCAGTTACGGGGGTGCAAGTTATAATTAGCTCAACTAACTATAACGGCTGAATTTCTCTGGTTTTGTACGAGTAAAATGTCCAACTAACTAGAACGTTCCTGAAACCTGTGGTTTTTTCAGTGAATTTCTGTGGTTTTTTAAGTAATAATTTCGAACTATAACGTCCCTGAAACCTGTTTTTTCATTGAGTATATATATATATATATATATATATATATATATATATATATATATATATATATATATATATATATATATATATACATACCTACATATATATGTGTGTATATATATAAATGTATCTGATTGAGACTTCTAGGCGCAGAATCCTTATCTTTGAATTTCCCCAGGCGTCAGACTGGATCCAGAAGATTTTTTGTGAGCAGTTCCGCTGCGAGCCAGTAGATGGCGTCAATCGGCTCTGCGTCCATCATCGGCATTGTCCGTGCCGGAAGTGACATCTGGTACATATATAGGCGCCACCCAAGTCCGCTGACGTCAGTTCTATTCTTTTATGCCAGCCAGCTCTGATCTGAGAGAAGAGCTACCCCTCAGTCAGTTTTTTACTGTATTTTTTTGGTTTTGTCATCGGATTTTTGAGGTTTTTCCTCCTTTTGTGTTGATGTCATCGCGCAAGACGAGATTCAAGCACTGCGGAGCCTGTCACCAACCAATGTCAGTGATGGACCTGCTCCTCCTCTGTCTGTGGTTCTAGGAGCAGGTCCATGACCCAAAGTTGTACTCCGATTGTCGGACCATGAACCCGAAGGCTTTGATGGAGCTGTCCTGTAAAGCTCATGGTGGTCCGGCATGTGACTCCATGCAAGTCGGGATTCTGGTCTAGGGGAAGGTCCAGGGACTGTTGTGGAGCCTGAAGTCTGCATCGTCCTATTCAATGTCCTCTGTAGAATCAACATTCTAGATCTTGTTCCCTAACACCTGCGCCTGGACCGACTCCATGCCTCCCCGATTTTCTGGGAGCCCGAATGACCCGCACCCACCTGAAGGAGTTCTATCAGTCCATGCACCTCATATTGGGGCCGCACGACTCCTCTGACGTGCCTTTGGGCCCTGTAGAGTCAGAAGTGTCCCCATCTGGTTCTGCGTCGGCAGCTCAGGCCCTGGCACTAGTGGGCTCCCAGGGATCTTTTCCTGGATCTGGACTAGCGCCATTCATACTATTTTGACTTTCCCTAGTTCAGTCCTGATGCTGACACTCCTGAAGCCACCAATGGTGTCATCCCTGACACCGATCCAGAGCTGGATTGGTTTTGCAGATGCTAACTCTAACAGGAGCCTTGTCTCTAAGATCAGAGCTAGAACCCAATTCTTATGGGCTAGGCCTTGGGGAAGACTAGGATGGGTTTACTGGACCCTTTAGAATACCAACCCTATGAGGAAGAACAAAATATGGACTGGTTATGGGTAACTGGTTGAAGCCAGTGGCCTGAATACATCTCCAGATGATCGTCTGTTTTCTCCCCCTACCGTGGCTACGGAGGGTGCCTGAGGTCTTTGAACTTCAGCTACCCTCAGTTGCAGTCAAGACTAACATCTTGGCACAGGTGCTGAAACCGGGAGTCTCCACGTCCGAAACTCCTACTCCTGATCAGTGACATCCTTAGTGACATCTTTTTGGGTACCTGGTCCAAACCCAACACAGGGGCTTCTGTAAATAGGACAATTGTCCGCCACCATCGCCCTACATTTGGGGACCCATACTTACTCTGGCAACACCCTGCTCCTGGGAACTTGGTGGTACAAGCCTCAACCTCCCAAGGCGCTTCCTTACCGCTCCCCCGTATATCAAATCCAAGAGGTTGGACTCATTTGGGAACATTTTCTCTTCCACCTGCCTGTCATTGCAGTCCTTGGACACAGTAAGCCTTTATGGCCATTATTCCCACACTCTGTGGGATAGGGTTGCACAAGTGCTGCCACAGGTTCAGTAGGAGGCCTGGGATGTACTCTCCCAAGCTGTCATAGACAGAAAAGATGCAGCAAAGTTTACATTTCAATGTAGTCTTGGCCTAACCGAATCACTAGGCTGAGCTGTTTCCACAACAGTAGCCATTAGGCGCTATGCCTGGCTGAGGACGACTGGCTTTTCGGGGGATGTCTGAGCTTCCCTAGTGGACATGCCCTTGGATGGCAACTGTCTCTTCGGAGACAAGGCAGATTTGGTACTCAAGCGCTACAAGGACTCTTGGGCTATGGCCAGGTCCTTGGGCCTCGCTACATACCCCTTCCCTCCCATCTGCCTAGCTCTCCTTTTGTGGCTATGGAAGGGGCTTCCAACCACTCCAATTTCCACCCAGCCACTGTGCTGCGCATGCTTCCCAGACTGTAAGTGGATGAGCATGCGGTACCCACAAACCTTGAGGGTCAGGTGGCCAGTGGTCTGGTAAGTCCACCACTCCCCCAATTGCAACATCCTCCAAAGTCTGTAACATCATTTTGGCAGCCAGGCATCCCAAGACTGTGTATGCCTGCCATTATAAATAATTTGTGGCATGGTGTGCAGAAACAACTATAGACCCCTTTCTGTTCCTCTTTCTAAAGTCTTACTCTTAATTTGTTCCCTTTCCCAGCAGGGCTCTGTTCTGGGCACTCTTAAGAGCTATACATCTGCCATTGCTGCCTTCTTGTGGTAACCTGACCAACCCTCTTTGTTCAGGCCCCCTATTGTACATAGGTTTCTCAAAGGTCTTAGTCATCTCTTTCCTCCTTCACCATTCATTATGCCTCAGCCTCAGTGGGTCATTAATTTAGTTTAGACTTCTTTATTGTGCTCTCCTTTATAGCCTCTCAACAATTGTCCCCTCAGGCATCCCACACTGAAAACAGCCTTCCTGGTGACAATTACTTCTGCCCATCAAGTGAGTGAACTGCAGTCCTTATCATCTAATCTGCCTTATCACCATGTTATGTTATGTTAATAACCATTTATAGAGCGCACATACACCTGTAGGTTTCATGGCGCTGTTGTGGAGAGACATAACTAATCCCTAAGCATATGCTTGCTCGAACAACCACGTCTTCAGGGTCTTCCTAAAGACCAAGAGATTGTCACAGTTACTGAGCGACAAGGGGAGTGAGTTCCAGAAAGTAGCATCTAGATAGGAGAAGCAGCTTCCTCCTTGCCTTTTTTGTTTGAACGCCGGGATAGCAACCAAGCGAAGGTGGGCAGAGCGGATCTATGACAAAATTTCGACAGACAGAATTTCGACCTACACAAATATCGGCGTAATTATATCGATAGCAAAAATATCGACGCCCTATGTACAACATGGTAAGTACCAAAATATCGAAAATTTAATATCGATGTAAAAAATATCGTTGTTAAATATATCGATTTTTTTTATGTAAAATAACATTAAAAAAACTGTAAATAATACATAATAATTACTTAAACATATTTAAATATATGTAATATTTGTTAAAAAAAATAATAATACATATTTAATAAAAAAAAAAAAATAAATCATATATAATATATAATTACTTAACAATAATTACTATTCCCACTCCAGTGGGTGCAACAGTAGGGAAAACTGACCCTGAACACTAAAAATACCCCTTTACCCAAAAACCTAAAACTGACCCTGAACCCTAAAAATACCCCTTTACCCATAAACTGAAAACTGACCCTGAACCCTAAAAATACCCCTTTACCAAAGAACTGAAAACTGACCCTGAACCCAAAAAATACCCCTTTACCCAAAAACTGAAAACTGACCCTGAACCCTAAAAATACCCCTTTACCCAAAAACTGAAAACTGACCCTGAACCCTAAAAATACCCCTTTACCCAAAAACTGAAAACTGACCCTGAACCCTAAAAATACCCCTTTACCCAAAAACTGAAAACTGACCCTGAACCCTAAAAATACCCCTTTACCCAAAAACTGAAAACTGACCCTGAACCCTAAAAATACCCCTTTACCAAAGAACTGAAAACTGACCCTGAACCCTAAAAATACCCCTTTACCAAAGAACTGAAAACTGACCCTGAACCCAAAAAATACCCCTTTACCCAAAAACTGAAAACTGACCCTGAACCCTAAAAATACCCCTTTACCCAAAAACTGAAAACTGACCCTGAACCCTAAAAATACCCCTTTACCCAAAAACTGAAAACTGACCCTGAACCCTAAAAATTCCCCTTTACCCAAAAACTGAAAACTGACCCTGAACCCAAAAAATACCCCTTTACCCAAAAACTGAAAACTGACCCTGAACCCTAAAAATACCCCTTTACCCAAAATTAATTAATATTACAAATAAATTACTTCCCACCCTATTCCCCTATAAACCCACAACCCGCTCCAGTAGTAAAACATATAATTTAGTTAAAAATACACATAAATTATCAATTAATTAATCAATTAATCAATTAAAATAAATCATTGCCAATTAATATTTAATTGCAAAATAAATTAATAATTGAAAAATAATTATTTAATTACAAATAAATTACTTCCCACCCTATTCCCCTATAAACCCACAACCCGCTGTGGTAGTAAAACATAATTTAGTTAAAAATATACATAAATTATCAATTAATTATTCAATTAATCAATTTAAATAAATAATTGCCAATTAATATTTAATTGCAAAATAAATTAATCATTGAAAAATTAATTATTTAATTACAAATAAATTACTTCCCACCCTATTCCCCTATAAACCCACAACCCGCTGTGGTAGTAAAACATATTATTTACTCTTATATATTTTTAAATTATAAAAACATATTAAACACATATTATAACTATTAATTTAAATACTTAACTTATATTTCTAACACATATTAGTAAATCGAAATTACTTACATCGATATATATGCTATCGATATTAGTAATTTCGATATTACTTACCTTAGGGTCGATATTCTGGCCATCGATATTCTGGACATCGATATTCTGTCCCATCGATATTAGCAACTCGATATAAGTGTAGGTCGAAATTAAAAACTCGATATTTTGACTGTTTACCGGGCAGAGCGTAGGTCGCACTGGGGTTTGTAGTAGTTGATCATGTTTCTTACAAATTTAGGGCCATTGCCGTGCAATGCCTTAAAAACAGTGCAACCCGTCTTAAAGGCAATCCTTTGGGCCATCGGTAACCAGTGTAGTTTAAACATACCTGGTCTAGCTGACTGCCATTTGGGTTGTTTCCAGATAAGTCTTGCCGCCTGACTTTGGACCATCTGGAGTCGTTTTAGCAGGCCCACTGGCAGGCCAAGGTAAAGGGCATTCGAGAAATCCAAACGCGAAAGTACCAGGGCTATCACTACCTGTATGAGTGCAGAATGCGTCAGCAGGTGTGCAATTTTCCTAATCTTCCGGAGTTGGAAAAAGCTAGAGGAAACCACAGCTCCCACCTGTCCTTTAAGTGGAAGGTCGGCGCTGATGATGACCCCTAAGCTCTACCGAAGGGTAAGCAGTAGGTGGAGAGCCCATATCGGTCGGCCAAAAATGTGGGCCCCAGCTGAGCTCACTCTTCCCAGGCAGTACAAGTTCTGTCTTGCCCGGGTTGAGTTTTAGATGGTTCAAGTCCATCCACCTCCGTATGTGGGACATTGTTGCCCGGGACTCTGCTGCTGAGTCCGGGGAATTCAGAGGTATTATCAGCTGCAGGTCATCGGCGTAATTAAAAACGGTAATCTTGCGGTTGTTTAGAGAGTGTATCAAGGGTCTAAGATAAAGATTGAACAAGAGTGGTGACAATGATGATCCCTGAGGGACCCAACAGAGGGAAGATAGTCTTGGGGCTGTAAATTATCCAAGTCTTACTGATTGCGTCCGCTTGGTAACGAAGGAGGCTATTCATCTGAGAGCGGGTCCCCTGGTGCCAGCCTGTTCGACCTGGTTCAATAGTATGTTATGGTCGACCGTGTCGAACGCGGCCGACAGATCGAGGAGCACCAAGGCCTGATGGTTGCCCTTGTCCGCATTAACTCTCAGGGTATCCTGGACTGCGAGGATCACTGCTTTCGTTGAGTGTGACGGGCGAAAACCGGCTTGGTTCAGTTCTAGATAGTCCGAGTGTTCGATAAAATTCGAAAGACATCTAGCCACGTGAGCTTCAAGTATTTTGGCCATGAAAGGGAGAAGGGAGATGGGCCGGTAGTTGGACGGGTCCATGGGGTCTGCCCCGAGTTTTTTTATAAGTGGGACGACCGTTGCATTTTTAAAAGTGCAGGTGTCCTTGCCCTGTGAGAGAGATTCATCGAGGAAGGGGAGAATGCTCTGAGGTACTGAGGTAGAGCCGAGCAGACCTCTTTCAGAATATGTGGTGGGCAACTGTCATTAGGTGACCCAGAGTTGACCCGAGACAGAAGCTCCGAAAAAGTTTTCGGGTCAATGGAAGGGAGGGCTTCGAGAGTATGGTGATTATTACATATATCGGCCAGTAGTTCCTGACTGAGCGTATTAGGGATGCTCTTCTTTATAGCAGAGATTTTGTCTATAAAAAACGTATTTTGCGAGTTACAGAGCTCCTGTGTAGGGGTCTGGGTGGGTGCCGTTCTCTCGCTGTTGCATAGATCATTCACTATTTTAAAAATATCCTTTGATTTATTTTGTGAGTTTATTATTTTCGTAGAGAAATAAGCAGCTTTGCTATTTAAGATAGTTTTCTTATATTCCCTACAGGCTGTAGTGAATTCCTCCTTCTCCTGCAAGGTATATTTTGCTCTCCATTTCCTTTCTTTCTGACGTAATTCAAGTTTTACTTTTTTTAGGTCACATATAAACCATTTATGGGCATCCATAGAGCGTGTGTGGGAGAATTTAGCCTCGGGGGAATGAGTGTCGCTGGCCGCTGATAACCACTCCGTAATTTTTCCTTCCATAATGTCGACATCCGAACAGAGCGTGGGTAAGGTGGATTTCAGAGTGTCGACGAAGGCTGCTGGGTTTACAGATTTCCATTTTCTAGTTACCCCTCCAGCCCGGGGCAGAGATTTAATATACCCATTAATGGTGGTTGTGAACTGGATTAGGTGGTGGTCAGACCACATACAGGGCATGATGGATGGAGTCGAGAGTGATAGGTTGTGTGATCATACTTGGTCAAGAATATGACCTTTTTCATGAGTGGGGGAGTCTATGTGCTGGACCAAGTTCAGGTTCAGAAGGAGCTCCTAGAGTTCAGCCGCCTGGGGGCCGCCTGCGCCAGAGTCCTGGATGGACAACCAACTCTTCATGTGATATGTGGGTGTGAAGAAAGGTGGGGAGGTGCAGAAGCAAACCAACTCTCATTGAGTCATTCTCTGCAATAAAATCTGCTATGCACATGCCAAGAAGCAACCTCCTTAAGGTTTGCAAGCTCATTCCACCAGAGCTAAAGCTCTCAACACTGCGTTAGCATGCAGAATTCCAGTCCTGGATATCTGCCAGGCAGCAACATGGGCTTAACGGCACACATTCACCAAACATTACTGTCTAAACCGTCAGGTCCAAAGAGATGGGCACTTTGCCCGTTCGGGGCTGCAGGAATTTCTCATTGAAATTAGTTTCCAGACCCTCCTCCGGCGATGGTATTGCTTGGGTAGCTATTCAGATTCAAGGAAGTTGCGGTTAGAAGTCTCTATCAAGTTACTTACCTTTGATAACGCCTTATCTGGTAGAGACTATATCCAGCTGCAGAATCCTTGCCGACTCACCCGTACTTCCTGCTCTGCAAACTGATTTCTAGGAATAGGGATGACCTCATTGAGGGCCCTAGTTTTGACACACCAGTGGTCAGTGTTCTTCATGGCTCCGTGCTTTTTCCGTGGAAAGTCTTGAAAAGAAACGTCAGTGCGCCTGAATGGCGCTCACATAGGTACTATGATGTCACTTCCGGGGCGGACGCCGCCACCAGATGTGCAGCTGATCGATGCCACCTACCAGTGTGCAGGGATGCTGCTGATGAAAAATCTTCCAGATTCAATCTGATGCCTGGGGAAATTCAAAGGTAAGGAATATTCAGCTAGATATAGTCTCTTCCAGAATAGACATTACCAAAGGTAGGTAATTTGTTCATATTTCTATAAAAACGTTATACTTACCTGCGAAACATGTACATTTGCCTTGTAAAGGCATGCGTAGTAAAGGTAATATGCTTGGTAGAAGTTTGTGTGGTAAATAGGGTTTTGCACTAAGGATCGAACTTTCTTTATAAGTCAGATGTATTTGTTACAGACCGGTTACTGCATTTTTATATAATTTCTTGTCTTATCACATTATTAATGCACAAACGTTTTCTTTTTTCAGGTCTTTAACTTTTATCTAAAGAAGAAAGATATGGATTTTTTAGATTCTATGAACATCAATCGGAAACTAATTCATCTTAGTTACCCTTTGTGGAATGGGTAGTTTAACACTACGAGAGACAATGTATATCAAGGGTTCACCGTCCGCCCTTCGGTTGATTCTGCAAACATTCATCGGTCTTTCAGCATCTTGACATTGATTGTTCTATTAATCAATATTGAAATTGCCAAAGTGCCTTCAGCTGCGTGATCCTCGAAGGAATGATTTGTAATACTGCATAAAGAGAGGCAAAGGAAGACGTTCGTGTCATTGCCTGCACGCCCAGAAGACATTGTGTGCATACATATTCTCGGTTTTTTTCCAGTGTCTTTTCCTGTGGAAATAACCTGCCTGCCTTCCAGGACGCGTTCATTGTTACAGTTCTCCCCGGAGGCGCCATGTTATATTTGTAAGATGCTGCAATATGAGTTGATAAAGTTAATGTCTGGAATGAGCTCATCATGGGTTGGATGCTGGAAGAATTAATCTCGCGCCTGCTGTTTATTCTGCAGGTGGAGCATTAGTTTCCAGTGCCACCAGATGTATTATTCATGTTTGATTGAAATACCTTCTGTACATGTCTCTCAAATGTCATTGCAAACGTTTGAAGTTCCATGAAAAATTCTTGAGTGCAGCCCTGTTTTTGCTATTGCCTAGTTTCAGATAAAGTCAACAATGATCAGAATTTAACGTTTTTTACGTTATTGTCTCTTTGCTTCTAACTGATAAATTGCTTCGATATTTCACTTCGATAAAATGCACAAATTATGTCTGCAATGCCCTGTAGTCTTTGCTGCATACTTTTGACTATCAAAGAAACGTTTTTGCTCTCTAAGAATTTGGAGGAGATCATGTTTTTCGTTAAAAAAAACTTTTGCACACAAAAAAAGTTTAGGTTTAGCCTGTCCAATCACACTCCGACCATTTCGTTTCAGCATAAAATATTTTCTCTAGCATTTTTTGCTGCACAGCCTCTAAGATACAGCCAACTTATTTCGAATAATTACTTTCATGCTGACTCCTTTCCATTAAAAACAGCAACAGAAACCAGAAAAAGCAGACACTAAAGCACCCTGAATGCACAGTTCTGGCACTGATTTAATGCAACGTGATTGGGCTCTCCTGCTGAATGTAATAAGGCAGGGGCAGCTCCTCCGCAATGGCAGAGGAGTGTCGCGCCACATGCAGAGCCAGCAGCTAAAAAGAAAACAATATTTGATTGTCGTTATATTTTAAAGCAGCTGGCTCAGCCAGCATGTGCAGGCGGGGGCGGGGCCTGGGAGGGGGGTAGGAGGAGTGCTATGTGCACTCTCTAAGTGCGCATGTGTGTTTGGCCGGCTGTCTCAGGCTGACTAAATCACACATGCGCATTTAGGTTTCCCCAGCCCAGGTGCACTAAGCAACTGTGCTGGAGAGACCCCATAGACTCTGGTTTGAGCAGGGTGTCTTTCTAGCCTGCTCAGGTCAATCCCCGCACTGCTCTGCAGCGCCGGTATTGGACAGTGAGTCTGATGTAGCCAGTAGCCCCAGTGCCTGCTGGGACACGGAAGAAGAAGCACCCAACTCGTTGCAAGACACAGCTGGCACCTTAAGGTAAGTTTAAAAAATAAAAATAAAAGTATGCTCTCCCTCTTCCATGCCCCCACGCCTCACTACCTTTTGTATGTGGCGACTGCCACTGGATAAGATGCCCGATCTGATAGATATTCAGAGATCTTTGTCTGGATGGGACTCACAGCAGGCGGGGGCCCCTTGTGCCAAGGGCTTCAGAGGCTTGTGATACGCCCCTGGGATATGGAACCCAAACGTATGTTAATCCACTTATACACAGCAGCTTAATTGGATTTTTGTGCATGTGATTCATGTTGGATACTTTAAACCCTCCCCAGCATGATTCAAAATTAAGAATTAAAATAGAGTAGTTATTTGCCTGCATTGCTGGAGAAATAGTGTTAGTTAGGAATACATGGCACGTTTCAGATCAGTAATTCAGAAAATTAATGTGTCTTGTGGACAGCTGAACCCAACATATTACACCTTTGGATTCCACACAAACCAGCTTGTGGGCCGTATTCTTTTTGACTGCTAGTCTTAGTCTCAGCCTGCTAGTAGGCTGAGAAATATATTCAAACCGTGTTCCGTTTTCATCTTTCTGCACCCTTCAGAGTTTTTTATATTCCATTTACTGCTCAGCGTACCCAGCCTCTAATTTGCTCCCTCGTTACCTTTACATTTAGAATGATCGGTACCGCCTGGTTTTGCACTATCTGTAATGTAGACTTTTTTTGAAGATCAACATGAACCGCAGCTTGGTATTGGCACAGAAAGGGGGCACCAGAGAGCAACATTGGAACATTAGAAAGACTGGGCAAATGGTAAATAAGAGCAATAGATAGCTTTTTAGGCAGAATTGAACTGAGCAGAGTTCCAGAATACTTGCCCATGGATGGGTGAATATGGTGTTATGTTCCAAATAAGATGTCCCAAGCCAGACTCCATCTGTGTTTGTGTCCTGGTGCTTAGGCCATAGATTGGCTGTAAGATGTTCTGGTCAGTATCAGCTATGGAAGCTATCCTGTCCCTTTTCAGTACATGCTAGTTAATACATCATTTTATTGCTTCGTCGTTCATTTGTTGTAATGTCCTATTTAGGATTTTACTGTCCAGTCACCAGGAGGTTCCATTCAATATCCTGTTTCCATCTTATCTCTTTTTAGGAGGTTTTCCATCGCAACAGAACCAAAAACATATTTTGCTCTGTTCTGTGCTTTGGTTCTCTTCCCGTATTGCATTCTGGTACTTGTTTGCTGTATTTTTCCAGGTGATTTAACAACTACCTCAGAGGGATCTTCTTTGTTTGCAAGCTTCTCGACGGTCTTGTTCATGTTTATCTTTTGATCTCTGTATCTCTCTACTTGCACCCTTGGATGCTGATGTCCGTAACAGAATTGTAGACTCCACCCTCCACCATATGAGCAACCTGTTAAGTCTCTTTCCATCTTGTTATTTCCGCTTTTCCAACCAATATCTAAGTAACTGTTCCCTTGCTCTCAACTTTCCATACTTGTGTTTGCACCCCTCTTTGCTCAAGGTTGGAAATAACCCTGAAGGTGCATTGCATTACCTTTTCTCACTTCTCCATGCCATTCTCAATCAGTGTTTGTTCTTGTTAGACCTGGTACCATTAGCGTGGGTCTCCCTTACTTATTTTTTTTGTTACGGATTGCCTCCTCTGCTTTTAATGTTTTGGTGGTTTAGACTCTTTGGGCACTGCGCCACTGCAGTCCAGGGCACAGTGCAAGTGCTCCCTGCGTAAAAGTAATGTTGATTCGTGATTCCATGATTGGTGTATTTGATTTACTGTCAGACTCTCGCATTGTGCACAAGGGTTGCCCCGGGGCTTGTAAATTCAAAAGCTACTGGTGGGCTTCAGCACCAATTGTCCCACCCACCAGAGTAGCTCGTAACGTATGACTCGGGCCTGCCACCGCAGAGCGCCTTATACAGCCTGTGTTGCTGTGTGACTCGGCGAGTGCAACCGCTCGCCGGTCTGTGAACCTTCCCTGTACGACATGTCAGTCACCCCTACAGAAGGCCTGCGGGCAAGGTACGTTGTATGTAGGAGGCAGGTTATCCCTTTAGAAGTGTGGCGTGACCTGGTAGTGAATTACACCCAAGCACGTTTTTCACTATTGCAAGGCTACCTGCTCGCTGTAAGCCAGACTGGGGAGTTTTCGATCGTAGAAACCTATAATCCTAACTGACCCAAGGAACCAGGTAGAGAATCAAGTTTAGTATGCCTGAACTCAGAATGATAAGATGCATCTTTTAGGAAAGTTGATTTTAACATTCTGTTTTCGAAAAAAAAACCTTTTAGAAAGACTGTATTTTCTTGTCTGACCATCCAGTCTGCTTCTGCTAGGTTGTGTATTGTGTGTCTGGGTTTGCGAGTGACAGGGCTGGGGTGACTCGAGGAGTTAGGGCATGACGGCACTAGGCTGATCGTCCTGAGAGTGGTGGGGAGGAGTAGGCACTTGGGTCTGAATAGAGCTGGGCCATCTCCCACAACGTCGGCTACACTTGCTGTGGTGAGTCTGAAGACCCTGGCCCGGCCTGACAAAGGAAGAAGACATGTACTGGCGGAATGCACCTGAAACTGGTTCTGACCAGGCGAAGGACCCTCTGCCGTTAGAGGACAAAGGATTTATGAGTATAAATACTGGGGCCCAGACCCCAGATCTTTAGGATTACTTTGGGAATGAACAAGACGACCCTCTGCTGAGGAAGAGCACCCGGAGACCGCAGGACTTGTACTGCCCCTCTGCCAGAGCACTTTAGTGGGTTGGCCTGTGGTGGTGTCTCTTGTGCCAAGGAGAGGTAGAAAGGACAAAGGAAGAAACTTTCATCATCTTGCCAAATATTCTCCAAGGGCTAGAGCGAGCTAGCCTCCTGTTCGGGGATGCAGGGATACCAACGACTTCACCTCTTCTGTTTGAGCTGAGCTGGACCTGCGTTTTCAGTTGCTACAGAGGAACTCTGCAACCGGCCCGAGATCGTCATCTGGATGGGGCTGATCATCGACAAGCGTGACCAAGCACTCATTGACTCAAAGACATCAGCAACGACCTGTGGTGCCGGCACTGCTGTAACGTCACCTCCTCCCCTGTAAGGACTGAAGCCGCCCCTGTCTGCATTCACATTCCGGGCACGCAGCATCGCTTTCCCCTGAAGCAAGGAACCAACGCTACTACGTGCGACATAACATCACAGCTACCTGACGCCGAGTAGAGCCTTTGTTTGTTTTTCTAGAGGTACTGTCCCATGAGAGTCAAGGTGTGACTCCGGGCCCGACGCAGGTGGGATATACCCTGAGAACTCTGTTGTGCCTTGAGGCGATAACTGCCGTTGGAGTTATCCGTTGCCAGAGACACTTGAAGCTAAAGCCTATTTTTGAGTAACCGTAAAGCACATTCGTACTGTGGATTTTTGTCATAAGGTCTTGTGATAATTATATAAAGCTTACTTATTTTTGATACATCCCGGTGTGGTGTCCGTTTGTAGTGGTTCATTTATATTACTGTATGTGTTCACACATGCTTAATACACTGCCTCTGAAATAAGTCGGTCTGCTCGTGCCTAGCTACCAAGGGGGTGAGCAGGGGTTGTCTTCAGCGTGTAATTCCCTTGCCCTGACGTAGACGAAGGGTCCCTATTTGACAAAGGTTTATACCGTTGCCAACTAGAGACTACGGGGTCTAACAGTTCTACTCTGTCTTCTTGGGGCCTGCTTTGACTTCCTGGTGTCAAGGTGATTCTGGCAGCTTTGTTCCCTTCCATGGTTGTTCAGATCCATTTTTCTTGACAACTTCAAGTATTTGCTCGTGTTACAATAACTTGACTCTGGTGTTTCTGAACCCACTCTGTTTACGGCTTGTCTCTTAAATCCCTTTCAATGTTGTTTTGCTTGTGGTTTAGGCTCACTTTTCTTCACTCTTTATTGCCACTGTGGTCCTGCACCGATTACTGCCTCTAGTAGGTCACTTACCATACCTGCTTATTCTGGTTTTGAGTCCCTGCTCTTAATTGATCCACATTTATTTCCTCCCCTCCAGACTATGCTGGCTCATTGTGTGCTCTGCTTCCAGATCATAAAAGTGTTCAACTTTATATGCCTCTTCCTAATCTGACTTCAGCCAGGTTGTGCCTTCCTTCGGGAGCCTTACTGTGTTCCTCTGGAAAGCAAACATAATGACTAAGCTATATATATCTTGATGCTTGGAAAGTCCCTGCAGGTTTCTCTTACGTTCCTTGGTCATCAGGGTGGACTTCCAGGCACATGATCTCCACCAATAGCTTTCTCAAGGACCAGTGCACTCTTCTCCCAAATGGCCTGCTGGATGTTTTTGATGGCTGTTTCATGCATTTTGGTGTCCGTGTAGCAGTAAATAGGGGGCCAGCCAGATGTCCCGGATGTATGTGATTTCATAGAAAAAATATTTCATGGAGTACCATTACTGGAAACAATTTAATCAAAGCTGTTTAATGGAAATTTTAAGAGTTAGTGGCATTTTCATAGAAACCATTTAATTGAATGTCTTTTCGGTCGAAATTGGCCTTTGAATGCTTCTTTTTTAAGTGTAAATGCAATGGTTTCAGGTCTTACTTTCAGAAACTTTTTTGTTGTGGAGATGTATTTCATTGCTTTACATCAGGGGACATTATTTCATATTCATATTCATATTGTTTACATTGTCAAACAATTACTTTGGATGCTTTTAGTTCTCTGACCATTCACCACACATAAACACCATCAGTCAATGTCCCCTAAAACCTCTCACCACACACAAATTACACACATCCCTGAAGCCTTAAAGCTCTTTCTACCCAAAAAATCCTCCATCCCGGAAACATAAAATCACTCACTACCCCTAACTTCACCCATTCCTGAACCCTAAAAACCCCTTTCAAAGCCTAAACCCCACCCACCCCATACCCCTTAAAACATCTAAGCACACCCAAACACCACCCATCCCTCAATCCTAAGAAATACTCACTGTCCTTAAACACCAGCCATCCATGACCCATAAGCACATCTGATCATCCTAAACTATCCATCCCTGAACCCTAAAACCCCTTCTACATCTAAACGTCACCCTTCACTGAATCCGTAAAACCCCTCACCACCCTAAACTCTACCCCATCCTGAACCCTAGAAATTCTTCACCACCCCAGCTGCTACCCATAATTAGGAGTGGGCAGTAAACTCAGCTCTGCCTGCGGAGTTCACAGAGCTTTGCCACTCTGTTTGGAGCATGGAGGTCAGCGAAAACTCCGCCAACTACTGTGTGGTGGAGTTTACCAGCATCCCCCCGCTAATATTAGTATTTGTTGTACTGCAGCTGCAGGCAACTGTTTTTAATTTTAGACTTTATGTAACAGGCATATGTCATTGTGGGTTGGGCTTGTTTTCTCCTGGTTTCTCTGCCCGATTTGCTTGACTGTGGTAATTGAGGCACTCACGCTAGGCCTAACTGCGCTGACTCCTGCTTGAGGAGGAGTGCTCTGTGCCACGGCAGGTCTGACTCTGACCCTGCTCGGATGTCCTTCCCCTGGAATTAACAGTTTGTACGGGCACCCGGGGTGTTCCCTGCACCCGGGGTGCTACTGCAGGAGCCTGAAGACCGGCTCACTTGCCTCCTGCTGAAATGACCTCCACTGGGCATGCCTTTGGATCAGATCCCACCTCTGGAGCCCCTTGATGAGACAGACTACCTTGAGCTGCTCTCCAGATTCTACAACAGTGCAAGCAGCCGGAGGTTCCCCCAGGCCTCATCATCAGAGTGATAAGGGGGAACATGCACCCTGCTGGAGTTGCTGTGTGCGTACCCTGACATATGAGCCATGGGGGCAGAGCCCTACTTCTTCAACAGGAATGACAAGGGCTTTAGCAGGTACAGGTGAGTTCAGACCCTGACAATGAATGGGTGAATGGTTGTCTGAATGACTTTTCAATCTTATAGTGTGTTTACCAAAAATCTCACCATCTGTAGATGCTACAATCGTTGGCTGGTGGGGAGGTGAATAATGCTTTCATGAATATTGGCATGCACAGGGTGCATCCCTTGTAACCACATACCGCTAGATTCTTCGATCCATGGACTTCGGTGGATACAGATGACTTAATAGCCAATGCCGTAAGAATGAATTAGACTAGTCTCCTGGGTTACTGTCACTGTAGGCGCTACATGTAGGCGCTACATTCAAACGGCTTCAGCTGGTATGGATGTGACAGGAAAAAATGTACAATCTGCAAAGATGGCTTCTATTTTATAGTGCTATCGGAAAACATCTTGGCAGGATTGGAACATTCATATTGTATGGTGCCAAAACCTCATTGTGCAGATTGCAGTACTATGGGAGAATTTCAATTATATTTCTGTTGCAATAGTGCAAGAAAACTTTTTGTGTCCTCATTAGTAAGCTCCCCAAGTCATTAAATACAAACCAGAGTATAGCATACATTTTGTTTATTTAATCACCAATCCTTGAATTTTGTTTGAGAGACGCTGCAACCATGTGTGTTTTTTATGATCTGCTTTATTTAGCAAGTTTGTTGCAGGTTATTTTGGTTGTGAATTGTGCCCTGGCTGACTTCCAACTATGTGTAGTGCCTCATGCTTCTCTGCACTTTGCAGGGGTTAATGTGACAGAGCAAGTACCATATGGTGCACATTGATATCCGGTAGGCATGTCTGCTTAAACGTAGACCTGTCAGAACAGGACCCTCAATCTCTGATCACCAGTTACTAGCCTCCTTTCTGCTTTTACCTGTGACCAGCAAAGCGAGGGGCCGGCACGTCAGAGCCTTGCATAGAGAACAAACTTGTTGTGGTAAAAATTCAACTATTCCTTTTCCCACTTCCTGCACAGCCCATGTTTACAGTCAGTAGGCATCACTGAAATCATTCAAAAGCTTGGTGTGGTATCTCTAGTTTGATATTAATGGTGCTCCTCCCTACCTCATAACTTTCGGGAAACACTTCCGCCAGTTGTCGTTACGATTAAGCCTGGGCCGAGTTCGCAGAGATTTGCTACTCGGAACTCCACAAAGTGACAAAAAAACTGTTGTGCTATGCAGAGTTCCGCAAGCAGCAGTGTGAGTTAGGGTCATGCCGATCGCTATGATTTTCAGTGCCGGGTGTTATTCCCATACTAGAAAATCATTGAGAATGGCAACATGCGCAGCGCAAGGAGGCGCTGCTTACTTTTTGTTGCTCTGGTAGATTTTCTACCCGGGCGGCAGCTTTCTCAATGCGAACGGAAGGTTTCTCAACGTGAGCGGTCGTGAGCATACGCGACCACTCGCATTGAGAAATCCGACCACCTGCGTTGAGAATTCTCACCGGGATGTTGATTTTGCTCACTCACGCTCGCCAATTAGACGTTGACGAGCGCGAACGAGGAAAAATCGAGCCAGGAGGTTATTTTCCTCGCTCGCGCTTGCCAACTTGATGTTGACTAACACGAGCAAGGTAAAAACTCTGAAGTCTGCGAGCTCCGCGGAATGCAGAAAACTCTGCGAGCGGAGTTCAATGCCCAGGGTTAGTTACGATGGGTTGATACTTGCAAAAGTATAAACTTATCCTTGCAACAGAAAGTTCCTTGCTGTTGAGTAGCGCATTACTTGTTCGTATTTTCTTTTAGTGAGTAACACCAATGGAGGACCTGCATGTGGTGTGTATGTAGCGGTGGTTCGAACTTATGCTTATTTTTTTTCATCTAACTCAGTCTAATTCTGCAGAGTTAAACTCCTTGGGTTCTGCCTTACCATAATTGAACCTTAAAAATCTTCACCAGTCATAAACTCTGCCCATCCATGATCCATAAAACCCCTCAATACCCTTACATTCCACCTATCCAGGGAAACCTAAGAACACCTCACACATCTAAATACCACTCATGCATGAACCATAAAAACCTCTCACCACCCCTACACTCTACCGATCTCTGGACCCTAAAAATCCCTTTCTATGCCTGAACTTCAATTATTCCTGACCACTAAAAACACCTCATCACCCTAAACATTACCCATCCCTGGGTCCAAAAAACCCACAGTAGTCCTAAACTCCACCCAAACCTTACCTAAGTTTAATGTAATTTTGTATTTTTCCTTAATATTACATTTCCTTTAAAATGTTTCCTTTATTCTTAGATTTTTTTGAATTTCCTTAACATTGTCTTTCCTTAAAATAGTTTTTCCATGATTTCGTTTCCTCCAATGTGGTTTCTCATTCCATTAATTCAGACACATTAGATACCCCAAGGTACCATTGTAGATCAGGTGTCAATAAGGCTTTTCTCCACAGTAGTCAAGTAGTGTTCTTTTTCCATCAGATTTTCTTCAATGTCCTAGAATGCTCTCAGGTGGTGGTGGTGAGCTGATATTATATCCTGCGTAAAAGCCAATAATTAGAAAATTCCCTAGTCACAATCATGGCTGAATTCTCACCAAAAGTCAATCCTCTTTTTCAGGACTTCCTCTTTTGCCTTACTTATAAATGAAAGACCAACCCTCTCACTAATCTGGAGACAGCTTCCCCTCCTTCTCTGGGCAACAACTGTGGAGGAAAAAGCCTCTGCTATTTAGTCCCCTATTAGTATTTTCTCGTAAAAGAAGTGCGCAGCAGTTTACCTGGATTTCGAAGTAACTGCATTATTCTCTATCAGATGAACACTTCATACCTAATTGTGATGCTAATTACAGTAACTGAAAGAATGACAGCCAGCAGAAATGGTATGTGGCTTTCAGTCAGCACAAGGTGTACTTTTTAAAACACACTTTCCCACAACATGTACTAAAAGTCTACTTTTAATATTTAATTACATTTTACATTAAAGTGGAAAATACCTTAAAATCATGTTTCCACTGTTATCCGAGGCTTTAGACGCAATTAGGCCTGCTCAGGGCTATCAAGTTCTCCCCACACAGTGACAAATAGCTTTTGACTATTTTCACTCTGTGGACATACATTTATTTAATATTTAGTCTATCCCGTTTTTATGCAGTGCACATCCCAGGCATATCGGCTTACATTGCACCTTTAGGGGTGACTTTAAGTTGTTCATCCGCCTGGAGCTCTTAATTCTTTGTGCACCTATAGAAAGTATATGGCATTTTCCACCATTGTATGCAGGGCTGCGTTTCAGTGCAGACCCATCATTAATACCTCATTCCAGCCTGAAGATACGATAACATATGTTGAGGTACTTTTACAAACATGATCAGTATGTTGTTGCACTAATCAAATGGAAAAACATAAATCCCTGGATTATAACAAATGAAAAGTTGCCATGAATTTCTGAAGCTGAGCAATATGAATGTGTCAGCTTTCTTAGTGAATGGAGTCTGCACAATCAATTATATAATATTAACACACATCATGAAATTGTAGCAGTATCACTATTTATGGTGCACTGTTGATTTTATGACAGATATCAGGTCAGGAATACATAGAAAGTATAAAACCTGTATATTTTCTAACTGTGGACTACCTATGGAATCTATTTGTGCAAGCCAGATCTCACTTGACCTTACTGAGTGGCAGTAGAATAGTCAGAACTTGATGCATGTCAGATTTTTTTCCTTTTTTTCCTTGATATGGTTCTTCATTTCAATTACCCGCATGCCAAGACTTGACCCCCAGCTTTATTCTGCTGGGTCTCTTGTATGCGGAGGTGCCTGACGTGCAAAGGTGTTCTATAAGTGTAGGATACCCACAGGCTATAAACTACTGACAGTGCATTTTGGCAATTTGGAAACTGCTTCAAGCAAAATGCCAGTGTATGGTACCTGTCTTTTGGTCATAGATATCACCTTAGAACTCAGGACTTAGGACTTTATGGAAACATTCAACAAACATATATTTAACACATCTGCATATTCTATGGTTTCTATCACGGAGTACCAGACCTCCCCCACCCTAATTGTCTGACTGCTAGATCAAGCTGAACTTGACACTTTTCAGAATTGTAACATTCTTATCCGGATAACCTGGTAAATTCCTCCAGTCTCCCTTGCATAAGACCATATCCACTTTGAGGCAAGACCCTGAAATGTATTCATTTGAATCACCTGAGCATGGGGTATCAGATGTGTATAGTTTTTCTTTGGGTTCAAGGTGACCACAGGCAATAAACAGGGACCCAGATTTACTAACGCTTTCCAAAGGGTTTGTGTCACTTTTGTGGGGCAATCCCCACACAAGGTGTTGGGTGGAATTTACTATCCAACAAAAACCTGGATTTGACCTGGCAAGTATCCCAAAGTAACACAAATTTGTGCTATTTGCTACTTTGCATCAAGGGGGCATTCCATGGGTTGTACATGGGCTTTCTCATGCAACCACCCAATAGCGCCAATACAGTACACCTGTTCAAGGTACACATAACGAGGACAAAAGTTTCTAGACGTTGGAAGTTGCCTGAAACCCCAACTCTAGTGCCTGGATGCTGTTTTTTATATTTTAGGACCCAGATGGAGGGCATTGCGCTGCCCAATGAGAACAGCTTAGGATTGTGCAAATTCCCAATCACCGCCAACTGGGAATTTATACTTGCTGTCCTACAAACCTACACACATCCAGCTAAAGATGCTCAGGACAACCTACCGGACTGCATGTGCTCCAACTTGGCCAAAATTACGGTCATAAGGCATCTGCCTTTCCCTATTCAGGCCGACCCAGGTTTTTGACCTGAACAGATTGAACAATATGTTCATGAGTTCTCCTGACCAAACATGGCAGGAATGTGGAGCAGAGAGGGGTGTGCGGGTTAGTGGCTTTTTAGGTCTTGGCCTGCGAAAGACTGCGCACATACACAGTCGAGCTGGCGAGATTTAATGAGGTAGGGTATTTTCTACTAGCGAGGTTAAGCCCCGCCCCTCTTCTCTATTGGCTGGCGTCCTAAACAGTGGCCAGCCATTGGAGAAGAGGTCCTAGTGACGTTCTTCTTTCTCGCTAAGCCCCGTCTTTTTCAGACTGGGTTCCTTGACTTACTGCTGAAGAAAAATGTTTCTTATCTTCTTTATAGGTCCAAATGGCCCCATGAAGAAGATAAGAAACCTTTTAAGTCAGCAGGAAGTCTGGGAGCCCAGTCTGAAAAGGACGGGGCTAAAAGAGAAATGTCTTTAATGTTAATATAATCGCAGCACCCGCGCTTTACTTTTAAAATGTTACAAGTAAAGCGGGGGTGCCTCGATTATATCAACATGAAAGAAATAGAAAACACATCTATTTCTTTCATTTTAATATAATCGCGGCACCTACGCTTTACTTGTAACATTTTAAAAGTAATGCGTGGGTGCCGCAATTATACCAACATGAAAGAAATAGATGTGTTTTCTATTCCTTTCATTTTGGTATAATCGCGGCACCCGCGCATTACTTTTAAAAATGTTACAAGTAAAGCGCGGGTGCCGCGATTATACCAAAATGAAAGAAATAGAAAACACATCTATTGCTTTCATTTTAGTAATAATCGCGGCACCCGCGCTTTACTAAATAACATTTTAAAAGTAAAGCGCGGGTGCCACGATTATTACTAAAATGAAAGAAATAGATGTTTTTCCAGACTGCAACCCTCACATGCACATTTGTAGTGCCAAGAGGCCAGTGGCGGAGAGAGCAAGAGCTCTTCATGTTTGAATTCCCCACATCCTACCCGTCTAAGACAGAAGCGTCTTGAAGCAATGGAATTTACCTCGTGGGACTGCGCTGTGCAAGGTTATGCATCCATCCATCCATTGGTTCATGCGTAGACACATGCAAACACCAATTTAATCCACGGACTATAAGGTGTTGTAATAGCAAGGTCCCGCATCGTGCTTTTGTTAATTAAATATACTTCTGTCATTCACGAAGTGCACAGGGTGCATGGGCTCTTATAGTGCTGACTGCAGCGCGGCCGCCTCTTGGCACCTGCTGAGACCTGCTGCTCCTCCAGCCTCTTTCCCGAAGTTGCTTCTGTTCTGTCCTCGTTGGGAAGGGGAGGCGGCGGAAGGAGTGGTGGGAAGGGAAGGCTGGTAGTTGTGTCTGAGTGGGGTAATTAGGAGAGCGCAGGGGCGGCAGCTCCACGCGCTGCCAGAGCTGCCCCTTTAAAGCAGAAGGTGGGAGCAGCGCGGATCAGAGGCAACGGCGGGCCAGCAGGGGAGGTGGGCTCGGGAGCACGGCCCCCAGGACAGAGGGAGTGAGGGAGTGGCATGAGCAGTGCAGGCTCAGCTCCTTCTAGGAATGGAGGGCAAGAGTGGGTCCCACCAGAACTCTCATCCACAGCCAGGACGTACCTTATAACTCCTGTCTGGAAACACCGATTCTTCCAGTGAGAGTAAGAAGACAAGAGACACAGTCTGAGGCTGCCTCGAAGCGCTATCAGGGCAAAAACGTGGAGGACGTTACATCTGCCGCTGGAACTGTCAATTGCCGACGCTTAATCCCGTCTATCTCACTTCACCGACATAGTGTGTCCCTCGACAAATCCCTTAATCTCCAAGCTCCTTGGCTCCTATGTCCATCCAAATTGGAAGGCTCCTATTGAGGTCACGTGAAGAACGGTATATTTTGCTATGTCAGGGGGCTTTTTTCCTCTGAGAGAAGTGGGGTCGCTTCTGCAATCTGGGGTTATCCAAAGGCCCCCATCCGGATCGCATGAATCTCACGATGACACAGTAGAGGTTTCCAGGAATTCCAACAGCTGGACATGTACTTTTTGTGCTGTGTGTGAGGTCGTTTCTGGGAACGAGGGCTTTGGGAAAGAACGCCCTTCATCACTTCTTGTTGTTGTTACTTGGTGGCTCTGGGGCAGTCATCGT
Organism: Lissotriton vulgaris; assembly: GCF_964263255.1. Taxonomy (NCBI): domain Eukaryota; kingdom Metazoa; phylum Chordata; class Amphibia; order Caudata; family Salamandridae; genus Lissotriton; species Lissotriton vulgaris. The sequence goes on along the minus strand of NC_141685.1, from coordinate 668,965,546 downwards.
TGGAGGAGGGACCCCCGTGCAGACCCCGCGCCACGAGGAGCTTGGAAGTGCGTGTACTGAACCGAGCCAGCTGTTGGACTTGTGGCCGGTAGGAGGATGGGGGGGTGCCTGCCTTGGAGGGGTCTGCTGCTGCTCTGTGGCCTGCTGCTCTGCCTGAGGAGGTGAGTGCAGAACCGGGGGCCGGGATGGGGCTCCCACATACATCATATGCACCAGGATGATGACAATGAATGTTAATACATGTGATAATAATACGTGCTTGACATAGTGCAATCACCTCCTCTAAGCGCAGTCAACAATCGGTGTATATAGAGCCCAAGTGAGGGGTGAAGAGGGTACAGTGTGGGAGCACGCTCGGTTATGCATAGGCATGTCGCATAGAGCCCCCAAGAAAGCATGGTGCTCCTCCCTGCTGCTTGCACAGGCCATGTGGGGTTGTTGCGCTCCGCCCAGGTACAGTCAATGGATGCATGTGTCTTCTTGTGTACACACTTTGAGCTATCACGGATTCAGGCACGGATAGCACTTGGCAGATGGGGAGTCGAGGCACATGCAGCCCAGTGCCCAGATGAGGTGACATGCGCATGGGACGGTTTGCCTCACACTTCACAGTTCAGTTAAGTTGTGGGTCTGTGTTTTGCACCCAGTACTTATGGTCTGGCAGTCTCCAGTTTAACCAGTAACGCTTCTCTTCATAAAGCGCTACACCCAAGTGAAGTGGGTGTTGAGTTATACTTTGCTATGTGATGATACGCTTTATTTATTATATTCTGCCATGTGTATGTTGTGTTGTCACTCGCTGCGCTGTATGCCAAGGTGCACATCGTGCTGTGCTCTGGTATGTTCTATGTTTTGCTTTGATATTGGATGCTATAAGCGATCATATGTTTGTTATATATTAGTGTGTGCTAAGCTCCGCTGGCCTGTGTTATGTGTTGTTCTGCGCAACGCTGTATGTTATGATATATATCATGCTATCATCTGGTATAGTCTATGCCATGATTTGCTATGTTCATCTATATGTTATGAAATGTTTTGGTATATAGTATACTGTGCCCTGTGCTATGCTAAATGCTAAGGTGTATATCCTGCTGGCTGTCCTCTGGTATAGGCTATGCCATGATCTGCAATGTTACACTATGTGTTCTTGTATGTTTTGGTATATAATACATTGTGCCCTGTGTTGTTCTGTGCTATGCTACATGTTATACATCCTGCTGCCTGTCCTCTGGTATAGTCTATGCCATGATTTGCTATGTCTAGTGTTATTATAGTGCGATGTGTTGATACGCTGGTCTGTGCCCTGTATTATGCATTGCTATGCTGCGTATGTTTTAGCTATGTCTAATGTGCTGTTGTGCTCTGTTATGTTCTATGCTGTGCTATGTTATATATGATTCTTTTCTATATCGTAGGTGCTGTTGTGTGCTGTGCTATTTTATATGCGTTGCTATGTTTTGTGTTAAGCTGTGCGTGTTATGCTCTTCTATTTTGGGTCAGACTGAGCAGTATAATCCCGCCAAGTCACACAGTTTTCTGTCCGCTTATGCCACACTATGCTCCACTGTGTGATGCACACAAGGTGATGGGGTGTTGTGTTATAATATGGGCGCTGTGCTGGGTAGAGTACAGAATTCAAGAGGGCTCTGCACACGCTCATTATGTCCTGCAAATAAAAGCAAGGCTGCTGGAATTGTGCGATTCTGTTGCCGTGGAGTTTTCCACATAATTGTGGATTTGCCGCATTTACCACAAAGTCCTTCATATTCTGCATAATTTGCAGATTTTAACAAAAAAATAATCCTATTTAAGATGTATCAAAGTTAATAACGTGCTACTTCAGAGGGTACTGGTTCCTGTATTTAGGGGTTAAACTGATATTAATAAAGTGAAACAACCCTATATGGTGTTAACAAGGGTAACAGAAATGTCAAATTAGTGAAGCATACTGCAGCAGTACACCACATAATTTGTCCTTTCTTGGCGCATAATTTAGTCAACTCATTCTATAATGTGGTCCTCCCCTGCCGCATAATTCGATAGGCCCTGAATAGAAGTACTTATATAAGGCTGGCTCTATGCCGTGCCATGCTGTGTTGTCTCACTGCAAAGGGACCGGTCACACTAGCAGCATCGGACTCTCTGGACTTGTAGGAGTCTTCAGACTGTCTGCCAGTCACCCTGCTCCTTGGAGTGAGTTATTGGGTGAATGCAATAATAAATGAAGTGCCTGGGATAATTACACTGACCCCCAAAGTGTACCTGACTATGCTGCAAATGGGAGGAGATGTGGCCTAGTGGCTAGAGCTGCAGAACGTGAAACCTCCTGGGCTAGGCTCGTGTGGGGCTCTGTGTTTGTGTGTGTGTGGGGCTTCGTGTGTGTGTGTGTGGCTCTGTGTTTGTGTGTGGCTCTATGTTTGTGTGTGTGTGGCTCTGTCTGTGTGTGTGTGGCTCTGTGTGTGTGTGTGGCGGCTCAGTTTGCGTGGGCAATTTTTTATTTTTTCTTAGCCGTAGTATACAAATGTGAATCAGGTGCAAAATCTCAGTTTTTGCATTATCTGTTTTCTGCCTGCAGCGGACTAGAAAATGAATGAATTTTACGCTTCATTTTTGCAGTGATCCATTGACTGCTACAAAATTACTGCCCAGGCATGCCAACTTGCAGATACATTTCACAATGGGGGAGGGGGTTTGGGGGGAGGATCTTATAGGAGATGTGTCTATAAAGGGACAAAATCATAAGCCAATTGCATTTACGAGGCATGAGAGCACATGGTCATGAAGAGGGGTCGGGGCTTTGGGCTGAGATCTGAGGAGTATGTAAAAAGAAATACCCATGAAACGCAGCAGTGCCCACCCTCCAGAAATGAGCTGGAAACCCACATCCCATAACCCAAACCTGCAGTGTGAGAGACAGCAGTGTGTGTGAGAGACAGCATTGGTGTAAGAAAGACAGCAGCAGCAGTGTGTGTGAGAGAGACAGCAGTGTGAGAGACAGCACATGTGTATTCTAGGGAGAGACATCAGTGTGAGAGACAGCAGTGTGAGAGACAGCAGTGTGAGAGAGACAGCAGTATGAGAGACATTTTATTTATGTTTTGGTTTTTGAAACATAATAAAACGCGTTGTTATTTGCGATGTTAATAGCTCAAACTCGCGTAAATATGCGACCTATTGCATTGTAAATGCAATAGGTCTCGCATTTGCGAGAGATTAAGCTATTGGCACTGTAAATGACAATGCCATTTATTTATCTGCTTTCAAAACCAACACATAAATAAAAATGTTGTAATTAACAATGCCAATAGCTCTAACTTTTGCAAAGGCGAGACTGTTGCATTGTAAATACTTGTTCTGTTAATTGTTGTGTTACTTGTAATAAGAATCGTGTATCCACCTCTCTGTAGTACAAACTGTTGGCCCCATAAGTGGGCCAGTAAAGGTATCCTGTATTGTACTATTTCTGCAACTATGAACACATTGTTGATACTATTTTCTGCTGACCAGTGGCTAAAATCTTCATTCTGCTGCCTAGTTATGTACCATAGCCATTATAAAGAGTACCTTACTCAGCTCCTCGAATGCCTCACTGTTTGCGTAGATGCAATATGTATCATTTAATGTACAAACTGTTCACATTTTGTTAAAATGCAATAAACAGATTAAGAAAAAAAATTAGGAGAAATGTTTTAAATTCTCCTTATTTGTTCAAATTTGCATGTGTTCAGCATTATACAGCACAAATACAAAGTTGGAAAATTCTTAAAGCTTGTTTTCTGTACTGAAGGACCCCCTTCCAGTACAAAATGTATATTTTTGAGAACCCACACATCCTTGTACTATTGTGCCAGGGTTTGTGCATTGGTGCACGGCAGCCACAATGCGCCTGGGATGGGGGAAAGAAAAAAGGTGCAATATTTTAGTAGATATAGCACAATGTTTCTCTCTCCCATTGACACAAGGCAGTGCAGCAACTCTGGGTATTTCACTGTCTTGCATCAAATATTAGTAAATCTGATTCTGTGTGTACCACATTTGGAAATTTGGAAAACAGCTACAAGCGTAATCCTTGTCTGAAACATACCTAATCAATATATTTTTAACATATACCGTATTTTTTATCGATGGGTGCCAGACCTTCCTCACCCGAGCAGCCAGGTGGGAGATCACACAGAACTTGACACTTGATAGATTTTTGACATATTTCCAAAAACATAGTTCACCTAGGCAATAAAATGGTTGCAGTGCAGTTTGGAAATCTGGAAAGCAGCTGCAAGAGAAATGCAGGTTTAAGGTGCCTGTTTTATGTCGCAAATCTCATCACTGGACTGTACGTAAACATACTGCAACCACATACATTTATTATGTAGACAGAAGATTTTTATCACTGGGTATCAGGCTGCCCGGACCCTGACTGGATGGTCGGACAGTGCACTGATCAAGACATTTGTCCGATTTTCAATATTATTTCATCAAAAAATGCTATTTTTCTTCAGTTTTCATCACACGGGAACAGAAATCTCTTCCAAGACATGACCCAAATTTATCATCCTCTAAGTTTTCTGAGTGTGGAGTTATTAGACATGGATGTGATTTGCATGGTTTAAATCTGAGACATTCACACTAAACACACCGATGAATGATTTTGAGGGGGGTGATTCATTGGGGCAGTCTGCAGTTTTTGTGCATTGGTTTGACTGGCAGGCAAGGGAACCTACCAACCCCAGATATTTCCGAAAACTAGAGTTACAGGGAATCCATGGTGATGTAGCTTGCATGAATTATTTTTATTATACAGAATACCCTGCGCATTTCAAGTATGGGTGAAAAAAATAACTATTCATTCAATTTTCTATATCGGAAAATTTTAACCAATCAGGCAAATAGCAAAGTCCTATCCTCCAGTGTTTCCACACGTATCCAGATACAAACAGTACCCCAGATGTGTGGGTGGGCCTATTTGGTGGAACACTGATAGGCCATAATTGAGACCATTGGAAGACCACATTTACCCTATTTTGGCTTTATAGGGTTATGTATTTGGCGTGTTCCCGTCAATTCAACTCAAAATAACTTTATTCGGTTTTGATTAAAAGCCACAAAAGTTAAAACACAGTCATTACATCCACATTAAAAGGAGCCATTAAACCAATAATAAATTCAATGGATATCAAAAGTGATCAAATCCTAAAAAGCAATTTTTAAAAATGTGCATAAAAATACATAATATAAAACATAAAAACAATCTAAAATCAATGACATTAAGGCTCCCAAACTAGATCGAGTTTTCAAGGCTAGGAGTAGAAAAGACAGAAACATTGTACAAACCTCAAGTGTACCCAGTTCCTGCATAACCCCTGTAGCTTCCCTGCAATGCCTCAAATTATATTTTCTTAGAAGTGGTTGGATAAGTGTCCTTCTCTCTGTTTTGAAGACCTATCACATGGGCATGTGAGCAATCCTTAAAACAGACTGAGTCTAAGTCTTGTTAAAAAAAGTATTTGGTGGTTGTTTGACACTTCCTCGAGATACCGCTGCAGCCTATCCATTCTTAAAGTAGCAAAATGTGCTTGGCCACTGCCTTTGGTGGGGACACCTATTAGTTTCTCACCTTCAAAAAGAGCAAAGCATAATGTTGTAAAGTCACCTCAGCTCCCATTCAATAAAGATTCAGGGTCAGTAAAAGTTGTGGGTGATTCAGCCTATTACTTTGCGTACTTATTGATTTGATCCAGGGGGTATCCAAAGAGCACCATGCAGTTGTTCAGACTCCTCCCGTGTCGATAAATAATCCCACAACAAAAGTGGGGCAATCCTTATTAACACCTTAGCTGCGTGTAAACATTTCTCCCCAGTGCTGCGCTGTCCATTAGAACTAGTGCTGAATGGACGTTCAATGGTCGTGCGCAGCACTGGGGAGGTAGCGCTGCTGACGACCATTGGCCGTCAGCAGCACTTAAGGGGTTAAGTCGACAAATTGGGTTAAACCAAGCTCTCAATGACAAACACACATAGCACAAGAGGATGGGATCGCCAACAATCTTCTCAGGCAACATTTTCTACAGATTCCAGAGGATTTATGTTTATATAGCCCCAAACACCAGCCCCATATGTTGCAGTCGAAATGCAATTCAAAAAATAAATGACCCTCATAAACCTAGGGAGCTTTATACCAAGCTTTGAAGAAAAGCGAAAAATGGACGCTACAACTTTCTCTTTTTGCTGACTCCTAGCTGTAAGCAATTGTCTCAATGATCCCTTGACAACAAATACAATACCTAAATACGAGAAAAAAAACAGGTCTGTTCCTAGCTTGAATAGTTTATGCTTTGGAGGTCTGTTTACATGAAGATTAAGTATAAAGGCCACAAAGGCATCTAGGAGGTGCTGAAGGCCTTTTGGCGTATGAGCCATAAGAACAACAGTCAGCCTACAGGAGGGCTGGAACAGGTAGCACCAACATTGTTACCAGTAAAAGAGCCCAAGTCGTCTATAGGGGAGCAGTAAATATTGCTGAAATGGTGTACCCAATCATCAGGACAAATTGTGAACTCTAAGCTAGTGATGGAGCAAGGTTTCACATATATAGAAACTTGCTCGGAGCAACCACATCATTAAAGAAAGGTCTAATAATAACTTCTCAGTAGTTCGCATTGCCATTTAAGTGGCTCGCTTTCAGAAGAACTTATCTGGTTTCTTCTTTAATGGCCTTTGTTCTTTCTTTTAGGATAGTGATATATTCACATCTCAGTGGGGAAATCACACGTGTATCTCTGATGGAATCATTTAGGGTATTATTCAGTGCTTTATGTGCCCTAGTGCAAGTACTATCAAACAATCCCTTTGCATGACTACTTACCCCATATTCCTGGACACGTCAATGTGTCCTTACTATGTTTAGAAATATTTATAAACATGGTGATAGTACTGGAATCAGTAGCTTTGTCATCTAAAACAATCTCAAACATACTATGTTTCTTCTGAATCAGACTGGTCAGGAATTCCTCAGGATTAACCCTAGACCACTTAATGCTCACTCCGTTCGATCCATCCCACCACATCAATATCTTACTCATGATCTGTGGATATGTGGCTAACTCCCTTCCAATCGAGGGTAACGGCTACACTGAGTGGGTTGTGGTCACTAATACATGTTGTGTGCATTTTAAAATTAGTCAAAAAAATATGTAAGCTTTCTGTTACCAAAATTAAATCAATGGTTGTCGCAGCACCTCTACCTGTAAAAGTATGCTCAAACGGTAAAAGCATAGTATAGATTTTGTTTGCAAACACAAAATAATTTTTCAAAAAGCACGAACTTAATGCCTCACCATATAAATCATGAGTAAAGTGTGACTGGGCAGAGTCATTGTAATCCCAAAGTCCCCACAACTACCAGGCAGGTAAAGGACATAAATGAGCATTAAAGTCCCCTGCTCATATGAGATAACTTTCTACACCATGCTCGGACCCCAAAATCGAATTCCTCATCTAACCCATGTATTAGATTCACCCTAGGGCAGGTTGTTATAAAAATTAACAATCAATGTTGTGAAGTCTTTTGTTACTCTTAGAGTAACCATCTGAAAGTGGTGGAAAGTGAGCTTCATCTTAACTACAGTTCCAGGAAATAGAATGGAGATAAACGTAGATGAACCACCTTTCAGTCTGCCCACAAGAGAATAAGATGAACGGGTAAAGGTGCCTTCAAGGGGTTTGTTTGGAATACTTAGTTATATTATTTCAGTCTATTATTTAGTGCAAGAGTTTTCCATCAACTTGCTAATTAATTTATTTTCCTATGTAGATATCATGCAGCATATAATTCTAGGATATTCAGTTCTATATAAGGTAAGAACCACGACTAAATCATAACATAAACAAATATACAAAAAAAGATATATAAACACAGGTGTATATAAAAGAGAATTTTATTTCAGAAAATAATTTATAAGAGTAAAAGTGTATACAATTGTGACATTGTAGGACCAAGCAAGTGTTTTTGATATCCTCTTGTTTCATTGTGTGTTTGAATTTGAAGTACCCTTTATGAACTTTGAAAGATAAAATTCTCTTTTATATACACCGTGTTTGTATATTTTTTTTGTATATTTGTTTATGTTATGATTTACTCGTGGTTCTTACCTTATACAGAACTGAATATCATATAATTATATGCTGTATGATATCTACATAAGAAAAGAAATTAATTAGCAAGTTGATGGGGCCATTTTAAGGTTTTTCAGTGCCCCCAGTGGGACATCCTGCTCATGTTTAGATAATTTGTTTCTAACAAAGATGGTGTGCAGTTCCTAAGACGAAGTGAGAGTGCTCAAGTCTGTGGAATACTCTCCTTGTGGCGGACGTGCCCTCACTCCCCCCTAAAAGTGTCATGGTTCATCATTTGGGCCTTCCCCTCGTCGGGCCAGTATGGCGCGTGGGGGTGTGTTGAATGAAGTGCGTAGTGTAGTAAAGTGCAAAACAGTCCGTTAAAATAGGTTTAGGAAGGCTCTATTGCCTACATTTTATTCATGGGACTTGCTAACCTAACTAAGAACAATGTAGGCCCTATCTGGATGCAATGGTCCTACAGGGCGTGTGTGTTGTGAGCAAAGGAAGTCATGTTTCTTACCATTGTTAGCCCCTAAGGGGTCTTTCGGCAATTCATCAGGACCGGTTAATTAGGAAAATATCCAAACTCTTACACTACTGCAGGGCTGGTTTCTTAGGTGAGAAAAAAATGCTGTAGTAACCGGCCTTGCTAGTTAATACAAGTTAAGTTTTACCTCATATTAGGTGATCTGAAAGAGAAAGTAACGTAAGAAAAACGTTGTATAAAGGCGTGACAGAAAGACTTAAGCACATAATAAAATTGTAACAGGAACTCAATTTCACTGTCCATCTAGCAATTATACTTTGTCGGATCTGTGCCTAAGTGGAGTAAAAAGTAAAAGTGCAGAGAAAGGGACCGTCCTGAGATGCAGGTGGTGTCCTGATAATAGTCATGTTAAGGGCGGAGGTTGCGGGTGTTACACTCATTGGTTAAAAACAGACAAGACACACAAACACACCCACACATAGTGCGACACCTCATACTGCCGTAAGTGCCAATCTCCAGAATGAGTGGTTGACATGGAAAAGAAACAGTTATGGTGAATGCGCCGTGTGTGTTGCTCGTATTGGACAAGGAAAGGGCACTCACCCCACACTTGTAGGTCTGAGCTGACAGAAGCATTTAGCAGAGCGCGTCATTCACTCAAAACCTGTAAGGGGGAGAGAAACATTCAAAACATGACAACACGTCATATTTAGACTGGTGTGTTCTCATTGGGAGCGCAGTGTGCACCTTCCAAGTTGTATTCTCACAGAGAGGTGGTGTGGCGACTAGCCCTTCTTCTTCCCCGGCTCTGCTTCCTGTACTGGGACGCTCTTGGGCGGGTCTTCATGTACATACTTCCTGTCAGTGGGGGGAACAACTAGTGTGGAAACGTAGGCGGCCATTTTGGGTGGGTCGCAGAAATGCGATGTCGTGAGATATCATTACGGAGGCACTGTCTGCGCTTGGCGAATGCGGATTTTTGGGACACGTCTAAACAGGATGTTGTATATTACCAACGACTTGCTCCTATAACCCAATGTTGGTATTGTAGCGGCTAGTAAGGTAGAACATGTAAAGGACATGCTTTACGTAAGAGAGTTACAACAATATGGTGGTGTGGGATTATGCTCATATGCATGCAGGTAATGCTAAAAAAATGTGGTTTGAGCAGAGCTTGCTCCTCCTGGGTAGTGTGGATTCTCTGTGGATGTGCACTCAGATAATTGTGCCCTACCAATGTCTCTCAAGTGATACCTGAAAAAGTATTGTAATATATCAGTCTTGTTAAGTGGATCGCAACAATGCGGTGTTGTGGGATGTTCCGCCGAAGGTAATTTGAGGTAAGAATGCTTAGGCTGGTTGTTGTGCATTATCTCTGACTTGTGTGAAACACCTGAAGTCATTGTAGTATGTGGCTTGTGGATGCAACCCCTAACTGTCTACACAAAAGAGAAGGACTTGATTCTCCAGGTTAGTTTAGCTCACCCCAGGGGATATCATCGTTCAGATCTGTAGTATGGGATGCAAGCCTGAAGACCCAGTTTTGCTCTTTCCTGAAGAGGACTTCTTTATGTATTTGAGGGTGGCACTCCAGGATGGTCCAATGTAAGTCATTGGATGTGTGGCTCATTGATGTAAAATGGGCATACATCTTAGTATTAGTGTTTTTGCAGCTGATGTTACTGCGATGCTCTGTTATCCTGGCTTTTACCAGACAATTCGTCATCCCCACATACTTGAGTTGACAGGGGCAGGTATTGAGGCAGACGCAGTTGCGTATATTGGAGTTGGTATGTTTTGTTTGTGTCCATGTGAGTGTATCAGTCAGAGCCACTGATTTGGTTGCACTGGTAAGTGGACAGAGTGTGCATTGCCCGCAGGGGTAGTGGCCAACCACCAGGTGCTAATTCCATAGTTGTAGTTGTTGTTGGAGCCCCTTCCGTTTGGGTCTGCTGTTGATCAGCATGTCTTTGAGATTTGCTGTTCTTTTGAAAGCGAATCTGGGGGGGGGGGGGCTGCATGATAGTTTGCCAATTTGAAGAATCCTCCAGTGCTTTTTTATTACCCTCCTGATCCAGTTGGACTCAGGCGTGTACGTGGTTACACAGGTTAGGTTATTCGACTCAGGTTTGGGATATACTTCTAGAAGTGCCTCTCTGCTATTGTTCTGGGCTCTTTTCTGGGCTGTCTTTGTTTCTCTTTGGACATTCCCTTCTGACTATATGGTCTGTGAGCTCAGAGGACTGGTGTTGGAAGTCATTCAGGTTGCTGCAGTTACGCCGTATGCGTAGAAACTGCCCATACAGTAGATTGTCCCGGAGGGCTTTTGTGAATGGAAGCTATTGTACTGGATAATTTGTTTGTCAGATGTTGCCTTTTGTTTCACTTGCACCTCTCAGGAGCATTTCTGCTGGCCAGTGTTCTGATTGGTTGTATCCTTCCATTCTTGGCATTGTTTGCATTCAGAAAGCTACTTTTTTATTTTATTTAAAGCACTCCATGGGGTGTGAGTGAATGCAATTTCTTCCTAGTCCGTGTACTGCTTCCTTTTTCTCTTTGTATTCCTTCCACTCCTCTCCCACCTCCCTCATACATTGCTTCACTTGCCTAGCTTTTTTTTTTATTGTTTTCTTTTAATAAATAAACCCCCTACTCCTCCATTGCTCGTTTTGCTCTTGCCACTTGGCAAGGTTTACTTTCCTCCACCAATGCTACCATTGCGCCACCACCTTCTCCATCAGGTCCATTTTAGGGCCAGGAATTTGCTGTTGGGCTTTTCCTTTCTTCATATGTGCTTTTGTGCACATTTAAATCTTTTTTTTGTATTATACCACACCAAGATTGTTGTTTGCATTAAGACGCACATGTGTCTTAACGCACGTCATCACACGTGTATTGTTGCGCATGGCGGACATTTTGGGATTGGGTTTCTTGTAATTGGAAAACCATTCCAAAATTGCCGAACCTATGTGCACGTGTTATGACATTTCCATTTGTGTGTGAGGCTAAACAAACAGTGGAAAAGTAATTAGTTCTACAATTTATAGGGGAGAGGATGTGGCGTAACAGCTAGAACTGCTGACTTTGGAATAGGGGAACCTAGGGGCGTATTTTACGAGCCCCTATCGCCACAAGAACGTCATTTTGTACGACGTTGCTGTGGCGATAGGGGTTTTGCTTATTTACAAGGTGCTGTTAAGGCACTTAGCGTGGTTTAATGCTGCCTTGTAAATAAAGCACCCTTTCACGCTCTACTTGGAGTAAAAGTGGCGTGCAATAGGTGATGCGGTTGGCGTTCTGCTGCAACACCCATTGATTTTGACGCTGCCTTATATTTACAAGGATTGCTTGAATATGTGGCAGTGCCAAAATTAAGACCAGGGAAAACCTAGTCTTAACATGGCAAAACGAGGAGAAATGCTTTAATTCTCCTTGTTTTTGCTGTTTCTATGTGTGCTGCCTTGTGCAGCACATATAGAAACAGCAAAACGCCATGAATGAATGTTTAGGTGCAGGAAGGTGTCCCATGCTGCAATAAAATGAAAGCATTTACGGGCTACTGAAGCTGAACACGCACCTATGATCGACCTAAAAACTACAGAAAGACAGCATCTGTAAAAGGGCAAATAATATCATGGAATGCAAGATGAGCTAAAATATTTGTTGTGTAAACAGCGACTCCATTGCAGGCATGCATTATGTTTATAGTTATAGCGGAGAAATTAATTATTGTTTTGCATATAAATTTAGAAGTTAAATAAAGGGCCCGTTTTATGCTTTGTTTGTGTTCAGTTAAATAAAAGGCAGTTTTATGCTTTGTTTGTGTTCCTTGAGTCATAATGGAAGATGGGGAGGGGGGAGTTTGTGTGCCGGCGAGAAGTGTTGTGGGAATATGTGGAAATATTTAAATACACCAGAGGGTTTGTTGTCTTTCTGTTTTGTAATCACAAAGTTGATAATTTAGTACTTTCATTTGGTATTATGTTGTCAGCTAGCTTAAAAAATCTGTAAAGTACCTCACAGTCCCTTGCTGCCGAGAATACAAATTGTCCAAAGCGTCACATAGAACACTACTACAGCAGGCAGATATGGAGGCACGTGCAAACCAGAAACTGCTGTGGAAAAATGATAGTGCAGCAATACCAGTCAGGGCCAACGAAGTCAGTCAGAAAAAGGGATAACAAACTACTTTCAAATCTGTGATGATAGAAATGTGACCTAACATGCAATGTTTTCAGAAAATTGTACTTAACTGCTGAGGTTTTTTTTATTGTTGAGAAACAACTGTCTGACAAAAAGGAAGATAAAAATGTAGGTGTTACATTACATTACTACAGAAACTGTAAAGGCGTAATTAGTCGACACATAAAATTTAACTAGAGACGAGATAGAAAAAAATGACATACACTGAAAACATCTTCATATCAACCCGATGACCTTTAAACTGAAAAAGGCTGACTGTATGCCCTTCGGCAGGTGCAACCCCGCCAGGTGTACTGGGTGAAGCAGTGATAGGGATGGATCCGCTGGCAATCCTCTAATACCACTGGATGGGAGCGGCATCAGAGAAATGGGAAGGGGAGGCTCTTGCCTCATTACCTCTTGAGATGAGGTCCATACACAACCTTGCCACCGTATTAGCTACATTAAACATTTAGCGCCATCTGACACAATTTATATAATCAAGCTCTTGAAATCTTTTTCAATACAGGCTGCTTTCCTCTGTAGACAGCACAACGGGTGCCAGTAAAAGAGAACCGGTGCCAGTAAAACATTGGTCGCTGCAGCAGTAAATACAAGCAGCGGCAGGATGCACCAGAAAGTAATAACAATTAAGGGGGGGGGGGGAAGAGGGTAAACGGAAGGAAACTGTAATTGGCTGGTGCGCTTCAGACTTGAACAGAAATGACATATCAGCAAAGTGATATATATATATATATTCACTGAAAAAACCATAGGTTATAGACCATATTTAGTTAGGGATTAGCATTTACAAAACCTTATTTTATTCGCACAAAACCATTGAAATTCGCATATATAGTTAGTTGCACTAACTATATATCGCGCACCCGCAATCCACTGCTGATGATGTCACATATTACATCATTCATGACATGGTCAGTGACATCACTGATGACATCTCAAATGACATCACTGATGACATCTCATTTGACATTACTCATCACATCACTGATGATATCATTCATGTGATAATACGATGAACTTCTTCAGATTCTAATATAACCTTAGATACAATCAGTGTAAACAGACACTCACAGACTGTCACTCATCCATGGAGTTACTCACACACCTAGTCACTCATGCAGAAAATCAATCACACCTCCATTTCCTCAACTATACAGTTATACACACCTTACTTATTCAAACATATATTAACACATATTTACTCTCTTATACAATCCCTGATACAAGTTTACAATGATCCATACAGCCACTAACACATTCACTGGCTTTTATGCACAGTAATTTATATATGACAACTCTCACATGTGCTGTGTTTTACATATGTACTTACTTTGACATGTAGCACTGAGATATACATTCACTCACCAATACACCCATGCACACAGTCAACAACCCATACAGTTGTTTCCACATGCAGTTTTGAATCCATACATCTAGTGAATCAACTGTTGACACATCTATGCACAGAGTCACACACCTCCCAGCCACCCACACACACACACTCACTCTCCCATACAAATACTTGGGCAACCAATCAATAACCCATATAGTTACTCATATAGCTACTGATCAACACATGCAGCAGTTTACAGAACAACAGATATAATGATGCACAAATTAAGACAGTTTAGTCACTAACCCATGCACTCAGTGAGACTCATTTAATCACTCTCTCATACAGTCAGTCATGCACCTTCTAAATACTTCATCCAGACACTTATACATCCACTCATTCTTTAATATGTAAGACATAATTTAACTTTACAGAAACATACAGTCACTGGATAATGTCATCAGTGATGTCATCAGTGATGTCACTGACCATGTCATGAATGATGTAATATGTGACATCATCAGCAGTGGATTGCGGGTGCGCGATGTATAGTTAGTGCAACTAACTATATATGATAATTTCAATGGTTTTGTGCGAGTAAAATAAGGTTTTGTAAATGCTAATCCCTAACTATATATGGCCTATAACCTATGGTTTTTTCAGTGAATTTTTAAGGTTTTTTAAATGCTAATTCCTAACTATATATGGTCTATAACCTATGGTTTTTTCAGTGAATTTCAATGGTTTTTAATAGCAAATATCAAAAGCTGTAAAATGTTTGTTTCGCTGCCGGCCCGCGAACCGGGCAGCTTCCCGTTAGCTCAATTTGGTTCCGTGACCCGGTCCGCGACCCGGTAAACGTTCCGTTAGAGCAACCCCCGTGTTAGAAAACAACATTGTGATGCATCGCGTAAGCGCGACCTATCGCGTTGCCGCGTAATGCGTCTTATGACGCGCCGCGTTAGCGCACCCGGAAGCGTTCTGGAACGCGAACCGGAACGCGAAGCGCAGCACCCCGGAAACGCTCCGGGGCGTGTAGTGGGACGCGTAACGTAAGCGTAACAGGTCATGCGACTTGAAAATAACACTTTTTATTGGTTGATTTCACTTTTGGTTTCTGAATGATGTAAGACTAGGTCATGTGACCTAAAAATAACACTTTTCATTGGTTTAGAACATTTTTTTTCCCAAATTATGAAAGCCCCCTCCTATTTTTCTCACTCTGACTTTCAACTTTGTGAGAGGAAGAACTATTTTGATTATTGGAAGATGGCTTCAATTGTAGCTGCAGCTAGTGGACCCCCCACCACCACCACAACCTCCTAGGAAGGATGGACCACCTCCCCAGTTTATTCCCAACCCTAAAGAAGAGGAGGAAGAAGAAGAACAGGATGTACATCAAATAGAATTTTTGCCTGAAGAGCCCCGGAAATCACACCGCAAGGACAATTTTATTTGGAAGTTTTTTTCATTTCCTGCAGGCCAAAAAAAGGTGAATGCCCGTTATGTTACATGCCTGATATGTAAAGAACCTCTGTCACGAGGCACGGATAAAAAGTATAGCTTTGGTAACTATACTATGCATCGCCACATGCAAAGGTGGCATCCAATAAATTACAGTGTGGCGGAGGTGCGTAACCTATGTGAAAATCCACCAACTCCTGTGGCCACCACCTCAACCCATGAAAGTCTTTCGGGACCAGAGGTGAGGGAGACGGTCCCCACTATTCAAACTAATTTTCAACACATCAAGCTGGTGTGCATTTATTGTGGGGGTTTTGCTTTGTTACGGCGAGATGAGCGTAACCTTAATGAACAGAGCATATGAAAATCACAAGTGCTCAAAACGCCCCAGAAAGTGATTATTTTTTTTTTTTGCTCCTGTTGAGCCGTTTCTAATGCCTGTTTTTCGTTCTTCCCCCTGAAAAAAACAAAAAAATATATAAAACCGTTCAAAAAATACGAAAAAACTATAAAAATGTTCAGAAAAATAATAAAAAAAATATAAAACAACAAAAATAATAAAAAAAAGTTCTTTTCAGAACTACCTCCACTTTATAAGAAATTGCTAGAATGTTTAGCACTCTGGCAACCTCTATTTCTTTTGATTCGCTTCCCGGTTCGCGCGCCGGTACGCGAACCGGAAGCAAACTAAAAAAAAATTTGACAGTAATCGTGCATGTAAAGCTTCTTTCCCACGCTCGGTCACTTTCCCAATTCTAACATCTTGTAGAATATTCTTGTAATCTTCATCCTTCGCCTGACGCATATTTTCACGCAGCTCAGCATAATTGAAGTTTAACCATATGTTAACGTTGCCAATGCTCCCTAGGCACTTCCTGGTATCTTCATGCGTAAGCAGTTTAAACACTGCTTGTCCTTTCACTGTTGTCAGCTGCAGAAGATCACCGAAAACAATGATGTGTTTGCCACCAAATAACACATCATACTCTGTTTTAAGAACTTCCTGCATTCTCAAATGCACAAAGGCAAGCATGACATTGGAAACCATGCTTACTTCGTCAATGATAAGAAGTTTCATCTTCTTCAGGACTCTAGATACTTCACAACAAGCATCTCCAGATAACGTGTGGTATTGTAATTTGTTATCATGCTCCACTGGCAGCATCAGTAGCCGAAGCAAAGTAATACCTTTAATGTTATGTGCTGCCAGTCCAGTTGGAGCGGTGACAACACAAGACAGCGATGACTCAGTCCTTTTCTGCAGATAACATGAAATTGTTTTAATGAGGAAACTTTTTCCAGTTCCTGCTTCTCCACTCACGTACAGTCTGACAGGCTTCAACGACGTACATGAGCACTCTTTCTTCTCATGACTTAATCCATGCTCAATTTGTTTGGTAACTTCGTCATATATTTTCCTCTGCTCAACGTTGAGTTGTCTTTCCAAATCTTCTAAGTTAACCGCATCCTCCTGAGCATGTGCCATGGCTCTTTCCACTTCAATCATGGCAGTGGCAGCTTCATTTTCGATAACTGGTTCTCCTAGTGGATCCTGACTCAATGAAACAGAACTCTGACTGTCCTGAGAACTGTCTCTAGCAATCTCAGCTGCAATTGTTGCTTCCTGCTCGATTTCTGCATTCAACATTTCTAGATATTTTGGAAAAACAGGACATTCTATGGACTCCTTGGCTGCATTGAAAGAGTCTTCGTAACAGAGGAAATCTCCAAGCAGTTCCTCTTCTGCACGCCAAGGCTTGAAAAGTTGCAAAAGAGATAAATAGAAAAACTCTTTTCTTTCTTGAGATTCGCAATTCAATTTTCGATGATTTACCAATTGACATTTTCTTTGCTTGACCAGACATCCCTCACTTCCAATTACAGCATACACTCCTTTATCAATATCTTCTTTGACGCTCCTCTTGAAAATGTAATGTTGTAGAACCTCATACAGACAAACATTCTCCAGGTGACTGCTTCTATTTGGATAATATGTATCCAACATGTTGGTCTTCAAAATATCTGTACTGCTTGGCTCCTTCTCCTCCAAATACTCAATTTCCCGTACAGGTTTCAGAACTCGATTACGCGTTGCAGCAATACCAAGACTCGCCCAAATGATACTCCTAGATTTGGCATAGAGACTTGCTGAAGATAACTGGTCAGAAAATTTGTAAGCTCCGATTTCTCGATGCGACAACATCTTCAGACTGAAACTGTACAACTTCTTACTGAGGCTCTTTTCATGGGAAATATCTTCCCACATATCCTTCAGTTCTGTCTTTTCTTTTATTGTGATGTAAGACGTCACATACCGAGCCACAGCCATACAGTTGTCAGCCACAAACTGTATATCCATGTTAGCATTCCACATGGACAAAATCACTGGGTTGTAGTCGTTAATGTACTTGGACTCTTTGTTTCTTTTCAAATTATATGTGTTTTTGGGTGATTTCCTCGTCACATTATGTCGCAGCGAAGACATCAAATTGTTCACTCTTCCTTTAGATATCACCGATCGTGGAAATGCAAAACGACATTTGGTGTAGTACTTGTCCTTGTTTCTGAATTTACGACAACAGTACTTTCCACAACGATGGCTTTGAAACCGTAAAACTTGTTCTCTTAGACTTTTATCTTCCTTTATCTTTGGAACAGCACATGTAGAATACTGTTCTATGAAACTCATCACTAAGTCATCCGGATCTGTTCCAAATTTGGGTGCATCTTTGATCCAGAGCAGCATATGTATATGAGGAGCACCTCTTGCTTGATACTCCTTTCTCCAGAAGAAATCCAACACCTCTCCAAGAGGTGGATTTTTCTTGTTCGTGATGAAAGACATCATAGCTTCAAATCTATGATTGAAGTACCTGCATACATTCACTGAATCCAAAGAGCACAGTTCTCCGGGTGTCTTGAATCTAATATTTTCAATGTTTCCATTTTCCTCTCGTAGAAATTCAAGTAAGTCTTCCCAGCCATACTCTGCACAGCTGAGAGTGAGGAACCAAGTAGGAGTTCCTAAGTTCCTCAGCATACATTTTAAGTCACCATGACGACGGTACCAATACTCATTAGTACCACGCTGACATGCCATGAGATTAATCAGGTGAGAATCCAAAATACTGTCTTGCACATTGACTTTATCCATAAAGTCCCTTGCCGAGATATTTCGCAGTTGTACACCACTTTTCAAGATGTGGTTCACTGCATAAGACAGTCCAGATAGATCACTTTCAAACAGTAGATGAAATAAATAGGGAATGCATTGACGAAACCTAGGATCTTCTGCATACAATCGTAAAGTCCGGTATTCTGAAGCAGGAATTTGATCAGGTCGCTCATCATATCGTCCTCCTCGACCTGTGGGAAATAACTGTGGGAAACACCGAGCTTCCAAACTTTCCTCCCAAACACTAATGGGACTCCCTTTGTCTTGTTTCGTTTGAAACAACTCAATAGCATTCCCCATGACTTCCTTGGAATGCAAAGGATGAACACTATAATGTTCATATATTTCTTCCTTTTTAGAGGCTTCCACTTTCTCAATTTGCCCAGCACACAAATCGCTGTCCTCTTCTTCACTTACTTCCTCTTCTGCAGCACATACATTCTTGTAGTACTCATTGTTTTTTTATCAAATACAATGTTGCCTTTTTGACTTTCCTAACATCCACTAAATCTTGCCAGATTTTCTTACTCTTTATCGGAACCCCATTAACTAGGATAACTAGAGGTTCCTCTTCCACTTTCTCTACTCCAATTGTATTCATGTTTTTCTTCAAATCTAAAGGCAAATAAACAACTCTTCCCTTTAATCCTCTCTGTAAATCTGATGGAGGCAATTTCCCTGTCTTTGGCTCCATTCGTACAATAGCCTGAAAGGGATGGACACTTTGAATCAAAATAGATTCATAAGTATTTAAATCCTTCAATTCAGAAGGAATGTCAACCAATTCCAGATTATTATGAACCGCTCTAGCAGGCATCCGGTTTTGGTTTAATTTGTTAAAACAATAAGTACACATATGTTTTTCCGATCCCAAATCAAAACAATTTTCTACCATCAAGTATGTGGCAAAATCCTTCCATTCACTATTGTTTTCTATTTCACTTTTTGCATATAAATCCACTAACTTAGTCTGATTCTTATAATAAGTCCGTCGACAACACACACAAGTGAAATTAGGCCTCTCACTTGATTTCACCTGAAAGTTGAAAATTTCCTAGTGAAACTTATCTATATTAGAAATCAGTACACTCTCTTCCACATTACCTTCTTCTACTGGGTCCATTTCAACATTGTTCTCTTCACCAGCAAAGTAACAGAACTCAATTTCTTCACAAATATTCTTCACATCTACTTCAGAACCATGCAAAAGAGCAGTGCTTAATTGTTTAAGCATAATTGCTGGACTCTTAGCATAATACAACATTCTAACTAATTTCCTCACTTTATTATGATGCACTGCTAGCATCCTGAAATGATGAAAAACACTCTGGCATACTCTCCTGGAAAGACAAGCCAGTGAATGACCACACAAACCTGTCACTTCTCTCACTCTGCAAGGATCTAATTCTTGCAACAACTTTATTTTGTGTTTTAAACTTTTCTTATTAAATGTCCGTACAAAATCACAAAGCAAATTGATGGAATCCTGTCGCACACTGCAAATAGAACTACACTTCCAGGTGTACACTGGTCCCTTAGGACGTCTCCCTAAAACCTCATCACTTAACACCTCTTCTGCATCTGCAGACACAAGTTTTTCTTTTTCAACCGGACAACCATCTTTTACCTCATATGCTCGACCACTGGTGTCAACTGCATGCACCAAATCATTGTCCTAGATGTAACTCTCCTCATTGAAAAATGCCTCACAACTTGAACTATGCATCCATTCTCCTGAGAAAACTTCACAAAAATTACTAAGATTAACTACTCTCTTCCATCTACTATTTGATTTGAAATCATAAATTACCTTGTTTAGTTTCCTAATTCTATTGATTACCAAAATAAATAACTACTCTATTTCTATTTAGAGATTGTTCCAGAACAGACATTGTTGATGTTATTGTTATTGACTTAAAATTGCCAAGCACACATGACGGCATATTTACTAGACCCTTGCACCAGGGGGAAGTGACTTAAAATTGCCAAGCACACATGAGGGCGTATTTACAAGGCCCTTGCACCAGGGGGAAGTGACTTGAAATGGCCAAGCACACATGGGGGCGTATTTACAAGGCCCTTGCACCAGGGGGAAGTGACTTAAAATTGCCAAGCACACATGGGGCGTATTTACAAGGCCGTTGCACCAGGGGGAAGTGACTTGAAATGGCCAAGCACACATGGGGGCGTATTTACAAGGCCCTTGCACCAGGGGAAAGTGACTTGAAATGGTCAAGCACACATGACGGCGTATTTACAAGGAACTTGCACCAGGGGGAAGTGATTTGAAATGTGCAAGCACACATGACGGCGTATTTACAAGGAACTTGCACCAGGGGTAAGTGATTTAAAAATGCCAAGCACACATAAGGGCATATTTAGAAGGCCCTTGCACCAGGGGTAAGTGGCTTAAAATGGCCATGCACACACAGGGGTGTATTTACAAGGCCCTTGCACCACTTATGCATCGCTTTTAACATTTACAATGTGGGGCACCATGGGGCAAAAACAGCACAGATGCATCATACATCTATTCAACAAAAGCGACGCATTGCAGGAGTCACATCGCAAGTAAATACATTCTTATAAATTTAAAAAGCATTCCTTTTCCTTAAAAACGATTTTCTGATCATAATTTGAAAACACAGCACAGCTCCTATGTAGAAGCACACCTTGTCAGTACTAATACTTCACATTATCTGCAATTACAATTTGTAAAAGAATGCAAAATCTTCTTGGAAAACATAATGCAAACACTTGGACACAAAACATCATTTTAAATGCACAGCTGGCTTCCTTATTTTCTCCAAAAAGCATACTATTCTCTTTCTAAAATAAAGGAACCATATCTCACCTTACCAAATGCATTTTGAATTTCAAAACAGTCTCAGAGGCCCTTGCACCAGGGGGAAGTGACTTGAAATGGCCAAGCACACATGGGGGCGTATTTACAAGGCCCTTGCACCAGGGGGAAGTGATTTGAAATGTGCAAGCACACATGACGGCATATTTACAAGGAACTTGCACCAGAGGTAAGTGATTTAAAATTGCCAAGCACACATGAGGGCATATTTAGAAGGCCCTTGCACCAGGGGTAAGTGACTTAAAATGGCCTCACACACACAGGGGTGTATTTACAAGGCCCTTGCACCACTTATGCATCGCTTTTAACATTTACAATGTGGAGCACCATGGGGCAAAAACAGCACAGATGCATCATGCGAGGAAGCATGTAAATAAGTCTGTTTCAGCTTATATGAGAGACCATGGAATGGGCGCCATCTACAACAATAACTTGCGTTACTACATGCAAGATATCTACAGAGGAGATGGTGTGCACTTCTCAGATGAGGGAAACAGAGTTTTCATACAAACTTTAAGACTGTGTATTGGTACCTACTTATAAGTACCTAGAACTTACACAGAACACAAAAGCTCTTTTCAGAGCTACCTTAACTATAATTACTCTTTCCAAATTACGAATGTACCTTTTTTAACTAATTTTCACTTATGTTCGCTTCCCGGTTCGCTACCCTGTTCGCGTACCGGCAGCTAACCGCGCGAAAAATTCAAAATCTTTTTTTTTATTCCAACATATATGAGCCTCCTCAGCCACCCTCAGAAAACCTAGGGGGTCAGGATACGTCTCCCGTGCCCCCTTATACCCATTTCCCACATTGTTTTTCCTCCATCTTGTGATTAAATTCCACCGACACACAAAATGGCGAACTCCCCTTACGCTACCAGTGAGCGACCTGGTTCGCGTACCGGGAAGCGCTTCTACCACGAAAAATCGAATTTTTTTTTTTGCCCCACGGGACCCTTTAATAACCCCAACATCATTCCTAGAGGGTCAAGAGGGGTCTACCTTGCCCCCTTTCATTAAATTCCCCCTTCATTTTTCTCCTCCTCTTGTCTCTCGATCCTACCGAGAGACAAGATGGCGGCCGGTCCGGACTGTTTAGAATGTTGACAGACACCGGAGAGCCAATCAGCTTCACTTCGCGAAGTTCCGTTACGCGTCAGGTACACGAACCGGGGCGCTAACCGGAGCGCTGTCACAGATATATCTGTTTTTTAAAACGTTAATTTCTCAAAATCCACTGGAGCACATATATTGAGACATAGCAAAGGCACGTCGGGCAAACCATATCTACAATTTTGCAAAGTTTTGTGTAAATCCATTCAGCCGTTCGAGCTAAAAGTGAGTCCCACCGCCCTATGGAAAACTCAATGTTAAAAAAACGTTTTGGGACCCCCTTTTTTCTCGGCCCCCACTTCACGAAACCCCCCCAAACTTTCAGGGGACGCTCAGAAACAAAATGTGCCATTTTCCTGAAAATTTCAGCCAATTCCGTCCACAAACGCCAAAGTTATTCCACATAGAATTTTCAAAAATCCCATAGGAAAAAAATCCTAACTATATATACCTACTGGCGACCGCCAGTAGGTAATATATATATATATATATATATATATATATATATATATATATATATATATATATATATATATATATATATATATATATATATATATATATATATATATATATATATATGTATGTATATTTTTTAGGGATTAGGGTTGGTGAGGGTATTTGGATGGCACAGTGTTTTAAGGGTTTAGGGTATATAAAAGTATTTGGATGGTGAAGGTGTTGTAAGAGCTTAGCGTGGGTAACGTTATTGGAGCTGTCAGGGTATTTTTAGTGTTTAAGTTGGGTGAGGTTGTTAGGGTGGCAAGGGTATTTTTAGGGTTAAGGTCGGATAAGGGTATTTTGGTGGCAAGGGTATTTTTAGGGTTTAGGGTGGATAAGGGTAGTTGGGTGGCAAGGGTCTTTTGCATTTAAGGGGTGGGTGTCAACAAGGTAATATATGTGTGTGTGTAAATAAACATATATACTTATATATAGTTACAGTTAAGCCCTAGTTTCCATAGGAAAATATTTTTTTGGAGTCACCTATAACTTTGGTGTTGTTTGACTAATCTTTCATGAAATTTTCCCAAAAAATTGTCAAAGTGGGTTCTATTGTTATGGAAGTTTTGGGGGTGATCCATGTAGCGGGGATCAAGAATGTGTGGTGTGAAATAAGGTCACATTTGTAATGTTAATTCCAATAGGAACCGTTAGCCTCACCTACAGCCCAAACCGCTGAACGGACGTACACCAAATTTGGCAGGGATGTAGATGTCGGTCAAAGGAAGTCTCTTTTGCCAATTGTGTAAATCCATTCATTAGTTGTTGAGAAATGTAAGTTTAAAATTATAGTTATATCTCTGGTCGCAGATATTTCGCTGTGGTATTGCAATGAATAGCAAATGTAAGCACCAACCGGAATGCTCTGATTGGCTGGATGCAACTAGAATAGAAAGTTGCAGCCACTATTTTATATATCTGGAACGGTCCCCGAGGCTGAAACTTTGTGTGAAAGCCCACATAAGAGGACAGGGTGGAGATACTTTGACGCCATGGTTGAGAAATGGGGGTGTTAGTGACACACGTTATGTGTCCAAGATTAATTTTTTAATTGAGCGCATTATTTGTGATGATGCCACAATCACCAGCGCGGCCCTGCGGGTGCCATTGAGGGGACATTGCGACTATCAATGTCGTCGCGAATATTAGTGAAAATATAAAAATTAATCAATTAATCATTCATACGCATTGTTATAGAGATATTGAAATTTTGATAAATGTTTTATAGAGTTATTTATGTAGTAAGTGATCTCCTGTGATGGTTAGAATTAGTAATATAGTTATAACTTTTGGATTTGTGGGTGGCTATTGAATGCCTGCTTTGTTTTCCGCTTTCGCAACGTGTCCAAAGGGATCACGATTACCGACGTCATCGCAATCCCCAGAGTCACCGCGAAAATAGAAAATATGTTTCAGAGATGGTTTATTTTAGAAATACACTAGAAAAAATGAGTTTGAAGTGTACAGTAATAAACCCCACAGGTGTAAAATACTGTGTTTTCATTTTATCAAAAAGGCACAATCATCGCGGTTTACTATGGCATTGCAACGTCCCGAAAAACTGCAAATATGGAAAATAGGTCTGAAAGATGGTTTTTAAAGGGTCTTAGTAGAAAGGTATAAGTTTAAACATGCTTTGAAAGAGGTATGTATATAGTAATATGTGTAGTTCAATGTTCAGAATGAATTGTTTTTACATATTATATTTGGTTGGGTGTGTTGGGGGTCATTAATGTCAGCTTTTGTTTTCCGTTTTGGGGTGGATCGCAACAATGTTGCGAAGATCCCCCAAAACTAACAAAAAAATACCTTTTAGAAAAAAAATATTTTGGGTACAAGTGTGGCTCTGCCAAGAGTTGTTGTGTTTGTTCAAAACCAAAAGTTACAGGGATGTTATAGTTAGGTTTTAGCATTTAAAAAACCTTAGAAATTCAGTGAAAAAAACAAAGGTTACAGGGGCGTTATAGTCAGGAAATAGAATTAAAAAAAACTTAGACGTTATAGTAAGCTGAACTAACTATAACTTGTACCCATGCAATGCACTGCTTATGACGTCACATAGACATCACTCATGACATCATCCATAGAAAATCTAACCTACCCACTCACACTCCAATATAACCGTTCATACACCCACTCCACCATTCTACACCAACATTCTCCAAACCATTGAAACATCCATACCAGTACTTACACACCCACTCACTGATTCATAGATCTACACACACATCTACTCAGTTACCCATACAGCCAATCAGACACCAACTCACTCACTAATACAGCAAATGATATATCCACTCATACACCATACAGCCACTCACACACTGTCAGTCAATCATAAAGCTACTCACTCACCTATAGAGTCAACCACACAGCCAGTTACTCACCCACACAGTTATACAAACACCCACTTACTTATTCATACAGATACTAACATATACTCACTTACCAATACAGCCCCTCACACATACACTCACTACCCTATACAGCCACTATCACAATCCCTCACTCACACATACAGTCACTCATATACTCCAATACTCAGCTACACTGCCTTTCAAATATCTGTTTACTCACCGTATACCCTTGACACATCCATTCACTCACCAACACAGCCATACACACACTCAGTCACTTATACAGCCCTTCAATTACATACTCACTAACCAAAACAGCCAGTAACTCACCCACTCACTCATCTATGCCAGCAGTCTCACACACCCTCACCCACCCACACAGACACTCATGCACCCATACAGGTACTCAGAAAATAAATGACTCACACATACAGCCACTCATGTACCCACTCAACAACCCATACAACCACTTAGTCTCTATCTGACAGACTGATACAGACATTCACTCAACCTAGTCAGTAACCTACACATTCACTGAGACATCAATTCACTCACTTATAGAGTCAGTCACGCACCCACTGAATCATCTATACAGGCACTCATACACCCACTGATTCATCAATACACCTTGGTATATATATTTAAGGCTCATAAACATTGTAACAACACTCACAGTCACTGGATGATGCCATCAGCAGTGTCATTTGAGATGTTGTGAGTGATGTTGTCAGTGATGTCACTGACCATGTCATGAGTGATGTAATAGGTGAGGACATTAGCAATGCATTGCAGGGGCGCAAGTCATAGTTAGCTCAGCTAACTATTACTACTGAATTTCTCTGGTTTTGCACAGAGGAAATGTCAGCCTAACTATAACGTCCCTGTAACCTTTATTTTTTCAGTGAAATTAGCATTTAAAAAGCCTAAGACTGAAAAAAAAATTCTCTGTTCAGCTATTTTTCCTAAAACGCTTCTCAAAATTCCTTTGGGAACCTGCATGGGGAAAATGTATTTTGGAATTCCCCCTTTTCTTTGCCCGCCTCCATCACGTAGTTTTAGATGTTATCAGTGATGTTATCAATTATGTCATAGAACATGGTATGAGTGATATCATATGGGAGCTCATAAGCAGCACACGAAGAGGGTGCAAGCTAGAGTTACTTGATTTAAAATTAGCTGATGAATTTCTGTGTGTTTTTAGTTTAAAATGTTATGTTTTAATTAAACTTTTCACCTAACAATAACATCACTTTAACACTAAGGTTTTCTCAGTGACTTTCTATTTTTTTTTAAATTTAAAGTAAGATGTTATTACCATACCTAACTTTGCCAACGCTCTGCATCGAATAGTCTTTGGCCTTAAGCTGCGAGGGATTGGCAGCAGAACCTGGCCTGTGGCCAGGCAATGCATCCACCCATCCCACAGATGGCTAACACCGCTTACCCTAACGGACACCAGAATCCCTTTTTTTAAAAGAGATTTACCAATCCCCCATTACTCTTGGGGGAGTCAAGGGACCGTGATAATTCCCCTGGGACTCCGGCTGGAGTCTGGCAACCGCAGCACAATTGCAGGATTGCGGTGCTCCAAACACAAACCTTTTTTCTCAATTCGACTCCAGGGGAGCCCCTCTGGGGCTTCCCACAAGGTCCAAAGGGTTAGGGTTCCCCTACCATGAACTTTTATACCTTATTATATTTTTATTTTAAGGACACAGAGACTGAGTCCATAAGTACTGAAATGACGGTTGTAATATTTTCTTTCAGGTTGCTACCAGGCAATGACAGTGCAAGCTCCAGGGGGACTTGCAGGACCCTCTAGCTTCAGTGGAAGCAAAACGACAAACATGAACAAAAAGGCCTTCTAGCCAATTGTATTTCTCTATTTTTTTAGGTTGCACGGCCACAGGACTACTGTGAGCTTCCTTCAAACCTAGCCATTTAGATATCTATACATTTTGAACCATAATTTCCAAAACACTATTGAACAGATTTACACCGAATGCCAAAAGCATGCGTCCTGGGTAAATAACTAGCCAAATTGGTGTAATTCTGGTCAGATGCTTTGCTTGTAAGGCTGTTTAAAATCCCTATAGCATTTGCATGGGGAGATTGTGTTTTGGGACCCCGCTTTTATTTGCATAACATGAAATCCATTTCTTAAGGTAACTAGTTCCTGACTATAACTACACAGTGGTGACCACCACTGTGTAATATATATAAATATACACATACATATACACATACTTAACTCTTACATTCACAAAACTATTGGTACCGTGCAAAGTTCTGTTTCTGTATTTTTACCACAGCACAGTGAAACTGTCAGGAAAAACTGTTTACTGCCTCGTGTGTGCATGTAACAATGACTTTATATAGGAAACCAACTATGCTAAAAGTCAGGAACCTCTCAATATTTTTTTACCTCAAGGGCATCAATGTAATACTTAAAAAAAAAGAATCTTGCATCTTCAGCGGGATTCAGCATAATTTCTTTTTTCAAAACACTCCCCTTACGCTACCGGTGAGCGACCCGGTTCACGTACCGGGAAGCGCTTCTACCGCGAAAAATCGAATTTTTTTTTTGCCCCACGGGACCCTTTAAGAACCCCAACATCATTCCTAGAGGGTCAAGAGGGGTCTACCTTGCCCCCTTTCATTAAATTCCCCCTTCGTTTTTCTCCTCCTCTTGTCTCTCGATCCTACCGAGAGACAAGATGGCGGCCGGTCCGGACTGTTTAGAATGTTGACAGACACCGGAGAGCCAATCAGCTTCACTTCGCGAAGTTCCGTTACGCGTCAGGTACGCGAACCGGGGCGCTAACCGGAGCGCTGTCACAGATATATCTGTTTTTTAAAACGTTAATTTCTCAAAATCCACTCGAGCACATATATTGAGACATAGCAAAGGCACGTCGGGCAAACCATATCTACAATTTTGCAAAGTTTTGTGTAAATCCATTCAGCCGTTCGAGCTAAAAGTGAGTCCAACCGCCATATGGAAAACTAAATGTTAAAAACATGTTTTGGGACCCCCCTTTTTTCTCAACCCCCACTTCACAAAACCCCCCCAGACTTTCAGGGGACGCTTAGAAACAAAATGTGCCATTTTCCTGAAAATTTCAGCCAATTCCGTCCACAAACGCCAAAGTTATTCCACATAGAATTTTCAAAAATCCCATAGGAAAAAAATCCTAACTATATATACCTACTGGCGACCGCCAGTAGGTAATATATATATATATATATATATATATATATATATATATATATATATATATATATATATATATATATATATATATATATATATGTTTATTTTTTAGGGATTAGGGTTGGTGAGGGTATTTGGATGGCACAGTGTTTTAAGGGTTTAGGGTATATAAAAGTATTTGGATGGTGAAGGTGTTGTAAGGGCTTAGCGTGGGTAACGTTATTGGAGCTGTCAGGGTATTTTTAGGGTTTAAGTTGGGTGAGGTTGTTAGGGTGGCAAGGGTATTTTTAGGGTTAAGGTCGGATAAGGGTATTTTGGTGGCAAGGGTATTTTTAGGGTTTAGGGTGGATAAGGGTAGTTGGGTGGCAAGGGTCTTTTGCATTTAAGGGGTGGGTGTCAACAAGGTAATATATGTGTGTGTGTAAATAAACATATATACTTATATATAGTTACAGTTAAGCCCTAGTTTCCATAGGAAAATATTTTTTTGGAGTCACCTATAACTTTGGTGTTGTTTGACTAATCTTTCATGAAATTTTCCCAAAAAATTGTCAAAGTGGGTTCTATTGTTATGGAAGTTTTGGGGGTGATCCATGTAGCGGGGATCAAGAATGTGTGGTGTGAAATAAGGTCACATTTGTAATGTTAATTCCAATAGGAACCGTTAGCCTCGCCTACAGCCCAAACCGCTGAACGGACGTACACCAAATTTGGCAGGGATGTAGATGTCGGTCAAAGGAAGTCTCTTTTGCCAATTGTGTAAATCCATTCATTAGTTGTTGAGAAATGTAAGTTTAAAATTATAGTGATATCTCTGGTCGCAGATATTTCGCTGTGGTATTGCAATGAATAGCAAATGTAAGCACCAACGGGAATGCTCTGATTGGCTGGATGCAACTAGAATAGAAAGTTGCAGCCACTATTTTATATATCTGGAACAGTCCCTGAGGCTGAAACTTTGTGTGAAAGCCCACATAAGAGGACAGGGTGGAGATACTTTGACGCCATGGTTGAGAAATGGGGGTGTTAGTGACACAAGTTATGTGTCCAAGATACATCTTTTAATTGAGCGCATTATTTGTGATGATGCCACAATCACCAGAGCGGCCCTGCGGGTGCCATTGAGGGGACATTGCGACTATCAATGTCGTCGCGAATATTAGTGAAAATATAAAAATGAATCAATTAATCATTCATACGCATTGTTATAGAGATATTGAAATTTTGATAAATGTTTTATAGAGTTATTTATGTAGTAAGTGATCTCCTGTGATGGTTAGAATTAATAATATAGTTATAACTTTTGGATTTGTGGGTGGCTATTGAATGCCTGCTTTGTTTTCTGCTTTCGCAACGTGTCCAAAGGGATCACGATTACCGACGTCATCGCAATCTCCAGAGTCACCGCGAAAATAGAAAATATGTTTCAGAGATGGTTTATTTTAGAAATACACTAGAAAAAATGAGTTTGAAGTGTACAGTAATAAACCCCACAGGTGTAAAATACTGTGTTTTCATTTTATCAAAAAGGCACAATCATCGCGGTTTACTATGGCATTGCAACGTCCCGCAAAACTGCAAATATGGAAAATAGGTCTGAAAGATGGTTTTTAAAGGATCTTAGTAGAAAGGTATAAGTTTAAACATGCTTTGAAAGAGGTATGTATATAGTAATATGTGTAGTTCAATGTTCAGAATGAATTGTTTTTACATATTATATTTGGTTGGGTGTGTTGGGGGTCATTAATGTCAGCTTTTGTTTTCCGTTTTCGGGTGGATCGCAACAATGTCGCGAAGATCCCCCAAAACTAACGAAAAAAATACCTTTTAGAAAAAAAATATTTTGGGTACAAGTGTGGCTCTGCCAAGAGCTGTTGTGTTTGTTCAAAACCAAAAGTTACAGGGATGTTATAGTTAGGTTTTAGCATTTAAAAAACCTTAGAAATTCAGTGAAAAAAAACAAAGGTTACAGGGGCGTTATAGTCAGGAAATAGAATTTAAAAAAATGTAGACGTTATAGTAAGCTGAACTAACTATAACTTGTACCCATGCAATGCACTGCTTATGACGTCACATAGACATCACTCATGACATCATCCATAGAAAATCTAACCTACCCACTCACACTCCAATATAACCGTTCATACACCCACTCCACCATTCTACACCAACATTCTCCAAACCATTGAAACATCCATACCAGTACTTACACACCCACTCACTGATTCATAGATCTACACGCACATCTACTCAGTTACCCATACAGCCAATCATACACCAACTCACTCACTAATACAGCAAATGATATATCCACTCATACACCATACAGCCACTCACACACTGTCAGTCAATCATAAAGCTACTCACTCACCTATAGAGTCAACCACACAGCCAGTTACTCACCCACACAGTTATACAAACACCCACTCACTTATTCATACAGATACTAACATATACTCACTTACCAATACAGCCCCTCACACATACACTCACTACCCTATACAGCCACTATCACAATCCCTCACTCACACATACAGTCACTCATATACTCCAATACTCAGCTACACTGCCTTTCAAATATCTGTTTACTCAACCGTATACCCTTGACACATCCATTCACTCACCAACACAGCCATACACACACTCAGTCACTTATACAGCCCTTCAATTACATACTCACTAACCAAAACAGCCAGTAACTCACCCACTCACTCATCTATGCCAGCAGTCTCACACACCCTCACCCACCCACACAGACACTCATGCATCCATACAGGT
The DNA here is from genome assembly GCF_964263255.1 of Lissotriton vulgaris. Classification (NCBI taxonomy): domain Eukaryota; kingdom Metazoa; phylum Chordata; class Amphibia; order Caudata; family Salamandridae; genus Lissotriton; species Lissotriton vulgaris. Next base: position 668,933,940 of record NC_141685.1, on the reverse strand, counting down.
ACTCAGAAAATTAATGACTCACACATACAGCCACTCATGTACCCACTCAACAACCCATACAACCACTTAGTCTCTATCTGACAGACTGATACAGACATTCACTCAACCTAGTCAGTAACCTACACATTCACTGAGACATCAATTCACTCACTTATAGAGTCAGTCACGCACCCACTGAATCATCTATACAGGCACTCATACACCCACTGATTCATCAATACACCTTGGTATATATATTTAAGGCTCATAAACATTGTAACAACACTCACAGTCACTGGATGATGCCATCAGCAGTGTCATTTGAGATGTTGTGAGTGATGTTGTCAGTGATGTCACTGACCATGTCATGAGTGATGTAATAGGTGAGGACATTAGCAATGCATTGCAGGGGCGCAAGTCATAGTTAGCTCAGCTAACTATTACTACTGAATTTCTCTGGTTTTGCACAGAGGAAATGTCAGCCTAACTATAACGTCCCTGTAACCTTTATTTTTTCAGTGAAATTAGCATTTAAAAAGCCTAAGACTGAAAAAAAAATTCTCTGTTCAGCTATTTTACCTAAAACGCTTCTCAAAATTCCTTTGGGAACCTGCATGGGGAAAATGTATTTTGGAATTCCCCCTTTTCTTTGCCCGCCTCCATCACGTAGTTTCAGATGTTATCAGTGATGTTATCAATTATGTCATAGAACATGGTATGAGTGATATCATATGGGAGCTCATAAGCAGCACACGAAGAGGGTGCAAGCTAGAGTTACTTGATTTAAAATTAGCTGATGAATTTCTGTGTGTTTTTAGTTTAAAATGTTATGTTTTAATTAAACTTTTCACCTAACAATAACATCACTTTAACACTAAGGTTTTCTCAGTGACTTTCTATTTTTTTTTAAATTTAAAGTAAGATGTTATTACCATACCTAACTTTGCCAACGCTCTGCATCGAATAGTCTTTGGCCTTAAGCTGCGAGGGATTGGCAGCAGAACCTGGCCTGTGGCCAGGCAATGCATCCACCCATCCCACAGATGGCTAACACCGCTTACCCTAACGGACACCAGAATCCCTTTTTTTAAAAGAGATTTACCAATCCCCCATTACTCTTGGGGGAGTCAAGGGACCGTGATAATTCCCCTGGGACTCCGGCTGGAGTCTGGCAACCGCAGCACAATTGCAGGGTTGCGGTGCTCCAAACACAAACCTTTTTTCTCAATTCGACTCCAGGGGAGCCCCTTCTGGGGCTTCCCACAAGGTCCAAAGGGTCAGGGTTCCCCTACCATGAACTCTTATACCTCATTATATTTTTATTTTAAGGACACAGGGACTGAGTCCATAAGTACTGAAATGACGGTTGGAATATTTTCTTTCAGGTTGCTACCAGGCAATGACAGTGCAAGCTCCAGGGGGACTTGCAGGACCCTCTAGCTTCAGTGGAAGCAAAACGACAAACATGAACAAAAAGGCCTTCTAGCCAATTGTATTTCTCTATTTTTTTAGGTTGCACTGCCACAGGACTACTGTGAGCTTCCTTCAAACCTAGCCATTTAGATATCTATACATTTTGAACCATAATTTCCAAAACACTATTGAACAGATTTACACCGAATGCCAAAAGCATGCGTCCTGGGTAAATAACTAGCCAAATTGGTGTAATTCTGGTCAGATGCTTTGCTTGTAAGGCTGTTTAAAATCCCTATAGCATTTGCATGGGGAGATTGTGTTTTGGGACCCCTCTTTTATTTGCATAACATGAAATCCATTTCTTAAGGTAACTAGTTCCTGACTATAACTACACAGTGGTGACCACCACTGTGTAATATATATAAATATACACATACATATACACATACTTAACTCTTAAATTCACACAACTATTGGTACCGTGCAAAGTTCTGTTTCTGTATTTTTACCACAGCACAGTGAAACTGTCAGGAAAAACTGTTTACTGCCTCGTGTGTGCATGTAACAATGACTTTATATAGGAAACCAACTATGCTAAAATTCAGGAACCTCTCAATATTTTTTTACCTCAAGGGCATCAATGTAATACTTAAAAAAAAGAATCCTGCATCTTCAGCGGGATTCAGCATAATTTCTTTTTTTTTAAAACAAAGCACAGTCTCCAGCGCTTCATTCATTATCCGCCCCGGGTGTGCCAGGTCCCGGGGACATTTTTCTTATATAATGGAGGGAGACATACAGGCCACCCCCTCCACTCCTGGGGCTCAGTATTGCTGCAGGGCCCACACCTCCTCAGACCTCTAAGCAGTCACACAGTCTGGGACTTTCTGGAGGTAAGAGGCGGAGTTGTTGGTCCCTGTTAGATTTGGTGGTCTCTAATTGGCAAAGGTAGGTACCTTTGACCAAATAGAGAGCCTTGCATCTAGTTAGGGTAAGGGGGTATACTCCTAAAATAACCCCTGCTCACCCCTTGGTAGCTCGGCACAAGCAGTCAAGCTTATCTCAGAGGCAGTGTGTAAAGCATTTGTGAACACATACAGTAACCCAGTGACACCACACAAGTTGTAGTATAAAAAGAAGTATTTTTATATAGACTTAACCCAAGACCACAAACGACAAAGATCCACAATACTGTACTTCAAAAATGGTAGAAAAAGCTTAGTTCTCTTTAGGTGTAAAATGCGACACTTTGAGTTCAATGTACCTTTGGATGCGTAACGCTATACAACAAAAGTGTTGCAGGTAAGGCGATGCGTCAGTTCCTTACCTGTAAGAACGGTGATGCGTCGGGTCCCTATTGCTGCGTAGGGGATGCGTTTGTACTTCTCTGCGCGGAAGGTGATGCATCGACCAGCAGCGCCGTGATGTGACGAAGATCCGGTGCAATGAAACAAAATGATGTCTTCTTCTTGATGCGAAAACGATGCATGCAAGCCCGACTGCCGTGTGGCAACACAACAATTCTCAGCCGCGACAGGCCCTGCAACACACTTCTCTGTTGATGCGACGGCGTCGACTGCGACACTCTTCTCCGGTGATGCGAGGTGCTTCGGGTGATGCGATGGCGACAGCGGCGGTACGCTTCTCCGGTGATGCGATGGCGTCTGCTGTGATGGCGACACTCTTCTCTGGTGATGCGATGACAACGGCTGGGGCGGCGACATGCTTCTTCATCTTGAGTCACACTTCCAGCTCCCAGCGACACACAATCTCGCAGAAGGTCCAGCACAACAGCAGGCACTTCAATTCCCAGCAAGGGAAGGCAGGGGAACTGGTTGGTGAAGTCTGTTGTCCCTGAGACTTCAGCAGGAGGCAAGCTCTATCTCAAGCCCTTGGAGATTCCTTACAAGTCGATTTGAAAGTAGCACAGTCCTTTATCCTTTCTTTGGCAGTCAGGCAACCACTACAGACCAATCCCCCTAAACAGCACTCAGCTTAGGGATAGTCTCCTCCTCAGTTTCTCTGGTTCCTCTCCTCAGCAAAGGTTCTTCTTGTTTCCCAAAAGTGATCTAAAGTTCTTGGGTCTGGGTCCCAATATTTATACTAGCAAATCTTTTGTCCTCTGAAGGCAGAGGGTCCTGTACCCAGTCCATACCAGTTCTGTGCAGTCCTGGAGAACTTTGTTGGCAAGACTCCTTCTTTCCTTTGACATGGTAGTCCAGGGACATCAGACGCACCACAGGAGGTGGAGCCAGCATTGTGGAAGGTAGGCACAGCCCTATTCAGGTCCCAGGTGCAACTTCTCCCACCCATCTACATGCAGATAGCTCTATTCAGCCCTGTGCTGACTCAGCCTGTCTCCTGGAGTACCCCAGCCCCTGTCACTCAAACTCCAGACAAGAAATACACAACCTAGCAGAGACAGGCTTGGACGGTTAGGAAAGAAAATACCTCCTTTCTAAAAGTGGTACTTTCAAACACAGAATGTTAAAACCTCCTTCGCTAAAAGATGTATTTTATCAATCTGAGTTCAGGCATACTAAACTCGAATTTCTACATGGTTCCCTGAGTCAGTTAGGATTATAAGATGTTATAATCAAACTGCCCATGCTGGCATACGGACAACAGCTAGCCTTGCAATAGTGAAAAACGAAAATGGCTGGAATTCACTATTAGGAGATGCCATACACACCTACCTTTTACCTACAATGCGCCATGCCCTTGGGCCTACCATAGGGGCGACTAATATTCAGAAAAGGGAAGGTTTAGGGACTGGAAAGTGGGTGCACTTGCCCAGCCAACATGGCAGTACCAGATTGCACACAGGCTCTGGATGGCAGACCGGACACACTTTTACAGGCTGCTTCTGTGGTGGCACAATCAGTGCTGCAAGCCCACCAGCAGCATTTGGTTACTGTTGGACCCGGCCCTTTTGGCAGGTTCACCCCGAGACTTTTTGCTTTTTCCTAGCCTGTTTCTGTGACCTGGTGTTGGTGATTTTAGGCCTCTGCGCGCTTTTTCACTTGGTACAGTGTAAAGTGCGTGAGCTCTCTGTGTATGTGTGGTGAGTGACCTGCCCTCCCATAGGAATGAATGGGGAATATGTATGCCCATGGTAGTTCCTGATGTGTGGGGAGTGCAGGGTCGAGTTTGGTATGTGCAAACTCGTGAGATTGAATGCTGCACAATGGTATATGCGGCATGATTGTATCTAGTGTAGAAGTGCCACTTCTAGAAGTTGGCATATTTGTGTAATTTGTGTCTGGCGTGTGATTGGCTGAGGCTGGCTGCTGAGCCTGGCTCCAAGAGTCTGGGAGGCTCTGCCCCGGTGGTGAATGGAGTGTTTAGCATGCTGATGTGAGGGGAGGAGTGAGCCTGGGCCTGCTTGTGGATTGACCGTCTGGTTTGAGGGTCCTGAATGGGTCTGGGTTTTCCCCACACAATGCTGGCTCCACCCCTTGGGGTGCGTCTGATGTCCCTAGTTTGGCCAGTGAAAGGAATTCCCTATAACCAGTTCTAGCTGGTTCTTACACTGCCTACACCCTTTAGACAAAGGATTTTAGGTATAAAAAGGGTGCTGTGACACTCTAAAAATGTTCTTGTTTTCAACTTGAATCCTGCCAGGGGTGTGCTGCTGCTTGGGCTCAGTGAAAGACTTGCCTCCCTGAGCCCTGCCCAGCCCCTGGACACCTGATGGACTTTCCTGGATGCTGGAGGACTCTTCTTTGCAGGGAGCTGTTTTGCTCCACTTTTTACTCCTCCAGGACTGCTGGGACCTTTTTGCTTGCTACTAGTGGCTGCCCAGGACCTTGTCCTTGAATCCTGAGCTACCTGTCCTCAGGTGCCCAGCAAGTAGTGGGCACCTGCAACGTTTAGGTTTTGCGCCAGTGGCGCACCCCTGACTGGCGCTGCATGGCAGCGCGCCCTGACGTTCTGGACACAGGGCTCTTTAGTCCCTTTATTAGATGGGGGCTAGTATGTGATTTTATTTAGGCCCAATGTGATTATCTATGTGATGGTAATGGCCTAATGTGAGTTTGCGCAATGTGATGTGGTGCTAGGAAATGTAATGCATTTAATATGATTACGCTCCTTGATCTTACACCTCTGAATGTTTTTGGGCATCATGTGTTTTTGCGCTATTGAGTTATGTTCTGGCATCTCTGAATGTTTTTATGCATCATGTGTCTTCCTGGATTTTACACCTCTGAATGTGTTGGTTTATGCATCATGTGTTTTTCCTTCCCTACACCTCTGAATGTTGGTTTTGCATCATGTGTAATGTGTTCTTACCTATACCCCTAAATGTATTTTATTCTTAGGTGGTTGTTCTTTCTAGTACAGGTGGTCCTACTGAGGTCCTGGTTCCCATCGTGACATTCTCCTAAGGTGTTTAGGGTTGCGTAGGTGGTACTTACCTGTTACCAGTAGTTACTGGATGTGATCTATAACTGTTATTTTGTGCTATACTTATTCTATTTTCTACTAAGTGCTGATTCTGACAGGTGCCCACGTGGCCCTGTCCAGTGTAAAGAATCCTTTGTGAATATTGCCCTTGTCAGTTGGCACAATGTACATGTGTGACTTCTTTGTGAATATTGCCCTTGTCAGTTGGCACAATGTACATGTGTGACTTCTATCTGATGTGTTTTTAAAATACAGAAGTTATTTTTATATAACCTTGTGTGGAGTTCCTTTTGTGGTGTGCCTAGGATTTTCTTGCGGTTGTGTGCTGGCGCAAATGCTTTACACATTGCCTCCGGGATAGGCCTGTCTGCTCGTGCCAAGCTACCATGGGGGTGAGCAGGGGTTATCTTGGCGTGTGACTCCCTTGCCCTGACTAGATCGGTGGTTTCTGGCTAGCTTTGGCGTCAGCCTCCGCCATCCAGAAATAGCCAGTTCTAACAGTTACAAGCCCTGGGCAAATTCAGGGCACTGTAGGAGCATCTGACAAGTAAACCAAACCAGCCAATCATTGAATCACTAATCCATACATCAATTTACCATAGGAAGAGCATATGCACTTTAGCACTGATCAGCCAAGAGTCATAAAACAGTCAATAACTGGTCATAAAAAATACAGGAGGAAAGCAAAAATTCAGGGATGACCCTGCAAAAAAGGGCCAAGTCCAACAGTCCCCAAGATGTCTTTGTGGGCCAACTACTCTTCTTCTTACCTTCAGTAAGTACCACTCTGTGGGATTGCTGAGAGGTCTTAGTGGCCCACCTCCTTTCTTTACCACTCTGGAAAAACACCTCCTTGTGTGCTACTAGTTGGTGCATGAAGTTCCCTTGGCTGCTGAGCGTCCTTGGGGGCGAATAACCCCTCCAGTTACCTCCAGTAAGTGTCGCACAGCAGTATTGCTAAGAGGTCTTCGGAGTCCACACCCTCTTTCTCCACCACTCTGCAAACGCATCTCCTGGCACACTACTGGTTGGGGAATAAAGTTCTCGTGTATGTTGAGGGACCTTGGGGGCCAGAAAGCCCACCTGGTACTTTCTGTAAGTCCTACACAGTGGGATTCTTGAGAGCTGTTCAGAGGCCCCACCCGCTTTCTCCACTACTCTGCAAACGGCAAAACTACTTTTTAAAAAAAATCACTGAAAAACAAAAAGGTTACAGGGACGTTATAGTTGGGAATTTGCATTTAGGGGCACATGCATCAACCTATTTAGGAAGTGCAAACGGTGCGAATCGGTAAATTCGGCCGTTTGCGCTTCCTAAATACGTTTTTAGGATGCATGAAAGAAATTTTCCAAAATTCGCTTTTTTTTTGCATTTCCTAAAAATGAGAATGCATTTAAGGAATCGCATTTGTGCGATTCCTTAAATGAAATGCATCATTTTTTTTTAAAATGCGAATTTTGAAATAGGAAGTGCAAATTAACACGAGGTTGACCCTCGTGTTAATTTGCGAAATTGTTTCAAAAAGCACAAAAATGCATTTTGAAAAGTGTCATGTTACAGACACACATGTCCTTAGGACATGTGTGTGTGTGAAACATGCACTTTAAAATACATTTCAGGGGTGCAGGGAGGGTCCTTTGGACCCCCCTCTGCACCCTTGCAATGCATCAACAAATTGTGTTTTCCTAAAAAAAAGAAATGCAAAACGGCATTGATTCCTATGGGCCTCTAGGCCCATAGGAATCAATGTAATGCCATTCCTTAATTGCGATTCGCAATTAAGGAATCGCAAATTCCGAAATTTAAGAAATCCTAAAAAAAAAAAGGATTTCTTGATGCATAGGATTTTGCAATTCCTAAATAGCGATTCCTTAATTTTCGCTATTTAGGAAATGCAAAATCCTACAATGATGCATGTGCCCCTTAAATCTTAGAAATTCACTTAATAAACCAAAGTTTACAGGGCCGTTACGGTTAGGAAATAGAATAAAAAAACGTATAAATTCACTGAAAAAAACAAAGGTCAAAGGGACATTATAGTTAGGCTCAGGTTCTACTCGTACAAAACCAGTGAAATTCAACAGCTGAGCTAACTCTAACTCATGCCCCCATAATGCACTGCTTATGACCTCACATATTACATCACTCATGACATGGTTAGTGACATCACTGATGACATCACTGTTGACATCATCCACAAAATCACTAATGCATCCACTCACCTATACAGTCACTGACACAAGCACATACTCACTCATACAGCCACTCTCACATTCACTCACTCACCTATACAGTGGCTCATATACGCCATCACTCACCTGTACTGTCTTTCACATCCCTAATTCCCCATACCCATATATACCACTGACACGTCCACTCACCTTCACAGCATACACACACTCACTCATCATCATCATTGAAACTTTATTTCGATTCATGAAAACAGAATCATAAAAGTATAGCATGGCATTGTACAATTTAAAAATACCTACAATTGGCTTCAAACCATTATAAATGTAGTCAATACATTTACAAGTTAATTTAAGAAAAAACATATTAAAAGGAAGAACAATTTTCCAATACAAATACAATGAATAAATGTTGGTGCCAAACTATGAACTGATTGCATTTATGAGAGTCAACAGTCCATAACAATAGTTAATTAGTATCGATTTCTAATACTGAGTGCTACTCTGATAAAACTAAGAACAGCATTGCATATTGCTGGGGTTGATAATGAGAGTAAATGTTCATATCCCTCTTTAGAGTTTCGGGATCCAAGCGATAACAGAATTGGTCTAATAAATCTATTCCTTGGATCTTTGTACAGGGAACAAAAAAGTATTAGATGAAGAGTGTTTTGAGAAACTTGATTGTTACAAGCACACATGGGTAAACTCTCACACCAACCCACCTGTTGAGGAAATGCAAGTAAAAAGTGTAATGTGTTCAGACGAAACCTAGTTAAACAAAAACACCATTGTGTCTGCCCTATATATGAAAGGTAAGGTTGATGATACAGCCTCCCCCTATGGTAGACCGCGCTCTCACTGCTACGCAACATCCCTAAATCTAAGCGGTACGCCTCTTTGGTTACTTGCTTTGTTTCAGCGCCAATGGTCTCAACTTTCGAAAAGATATGGCCCAAGCCTATTCTAAGGAAGGTATCCCTAACATTTGATAACCATGGGATCTTATCATAGTGTTCAAGGTTAAGACAATCTAGTAGTATTTCCTTAGTAAGTTTCAGGTCGTCAGAACGCCAAACCTTAATCCAGAGCAGCAAAGGAGAAACATGAATAATGTCACTCACAAATTCCAAGCCTACTTCAGTGTGGCAAAAGAGATTTGAAGCGCTTTGGGGGACACATAAGAGGCGTTTTATAAACTTATTTTCCATAACTTGGATGTTATTACAGGATATATTTATCACCCATACAGCCCCTCACACACACTCACTAACCCATACAGCCACTGACTCACCCCCTTACTTATCAATACAAAGTCACACACACCCTGACAGACCCACACAGCGACACAGACACCCATAAGGTACTAAGACAACCAATCAATGGCACGTACAACCACTCAAGTGCCCATTCACACACCCGTATGGCTACTTGGATACCAACTGACAGGCTGATGCTGACATTCACACAACCAGTCAATCACCCATACATTCCCTACTGAGACACCTAATTGCTCTATTATACAGTCAGTCATGCACCCACTGAATCATCCATGCAGGCACTCATACACCCATTGATTCACCAATACACCTTTGGTGTTTATATTAAACACAAAAACTTTTTTTTAAATTCTCACAGTCGCTGGGTGATGCCATCAGTGGTGTCATCAGTGATGTCATTTGAGGAGATGCCATCAGTGATGTCACTGACCATGGCATGAGTGATGTACTATGTGAGGTCATAAGCACTGCATTGCGGGGGCACGAGCTATAGTTAGCTCAGATAACTATAAATGCTGAATTGCTTTGGTTTTGTACTAGTGAAATCTGAGACTAACTACAATGTCCCTGTAATCTCTGTTTTTTCAGTTAATTTCAAATGGTTTTTCTAATTCTATTTCCTAACTATAACGTCCCTGTAACCTTTGTTTTACATCTCTCCCTCTGTTAAGCAAAAAAATATATACAATTAGAACTCTTCAATTAGTCCTCAAGGTGCTTGGATTATACGTTCCGACCATGTCTTCAGAAACTGGTGACAGGCAGAAATGTCCATGACTGACATTGGTGATGGAGAAACAGCAACAGTCAGGGGTTCTTCAATTGTCCTTTCTGACTCAGGCTCTACAATGTAAATTGATACTTGTATAGCGCACTACTCACCCGCAAGTGAGTACAATGACATTAGTGCCTGACGAGTGACGAGACACTTGTCAGAAATGCGAGGAGTCTCACATAATGGGCTTTCCAGGATGTGTGGCAGTCACCATGTGTCGTTTGCTGGTCACAACATGAAATGGTTCAGCATTGAAAGGAGCATCAGGCATGCGTTCGTTATTCTGACGAATAAGCACTCGATCTTCGCTAGTGAAAGTGACATCTTTTGCATGTCGACTCATGTCTGCATCGGCCTTCATTTTTCTCTTATAATCCAAGTCTTTCATGCATGTTTCTTCCTCGGTATTTGCTCTTCAATTGAGATAACTTGGTTTTCATGGCTCTCCCGAACATCAAATTTGCAGGGCTTTCACCTGTAGTCGAGTGAGGGGTTAAGAAAATTGTACTGCTTATACTTTCTCAGTCTGAACTGGACATTTGTTGGTCAACATAAACTTCAGAACTGTGCAAGACTGCTTTCACACACATCATTAAGATGTGTTGGCCTTAGTCCTGCTAGCTCATAGTGTACCATCTATACCTCATACCTGACAAGGTACCAAATGGATTGTGCAACCTCAGAACATGACAACCCTGACTACTCAAGGAATTGCGGTAACAGATCTAGAACCTTTTCCTTTGGTTACTCATGCATACCCTAAGAGATACACAAGAACCACACAACATGCAGCTTCACTATTTATTGAAGCATTATGAGTCTTAAGTAAAATATGTGCGCTTCAATGATAATAGAAGTTACTATCATTATGAGAATGGTGAAGATAAACAGCTAACATTTTGCTGTGACAGAGAGTAATTGCTTGCATATAAGTACTGTAATCTTTTGTACTCATACCTAGCTCTACCTATCTTAGTGTGCTTAGGGTGCGTCAATCTGTAAGAATCTGTGTAGTGTGTTCTAACTTCCCCGTTCTCTGTGGGTAAGTGTCATCAGGCTGCCCATCTTGGTGGAGAACAGGTAAACAGGAATCGGCTGAGCTTAAATTCCAACGTGGGGCGACCTATCAGTGCCAGAGAAATGCTGCTCTACCTAAAAAGGGAGTGATTCATTTATATAATAAGCATTGCTCATATTGCCATGCCGTAGTCTCAGTCAGGCCGCTGTTGTTGCTGCTTTAGTGATAGCTCCATCGCCGAATGGACAATAACAAACAACAAAATATTATCCAGTGAACATAGCCCTTGTACAGAATGTTCAAGGTACTTGATAATATGCCTACAAAGTGGAAATGTAAGCAAGGTAGTTCAGAGAATATTATCCTGCACAAACACACAAGCAACTGTGTGTCAAATGTCATTGTGTTTTAGAAAAGAAGGCAATTTAAAAATATGAGGATGTAAAATGGTGATTCTTCTATCCAGGCCAAAAATGTGACTGACACCCACTCCTTGGACGTGAGATGACTAAAAAAGCTATCTAAAAATAATGCTAAAATTGTATGTGGTGGCATAGAAACCTAAATTAATAAAAATAACATTGTGCTCTTTTGAGGATAAAAGCATTCAGAAAGCTAATTTATATTAAAACCAATATAAAAAGCTAATATAAAAAAGGTACAATTTAAGAGCGCTTTAGAACGGTAAAAACATGACTGAATTAAAAAGTCCCACAGTTTGAAATTGCAAATTGTTTGTGTTCCGAGCTGCTGACAAAACATTGCTGTTCCCAGCAATGCAGGCAATGTTCCCAGAGGCACATAGCGTATCAGATCCATAGAACAAACATGCCCCTGTCCATCCCCTCAGCGTCTGCCAATGGAGAAACATCCAGTACTGAATCCACAGAAGACGAGCCAGGATCCAGATCACCAGGATCTGAAGAATGCCAGGTAGGCTCATAGAATGCATTTAGAAGCAACGGTAAGCGCAAAGGATAACTGTACAAATGGGCCTTTAGGGGGCCCATCAGCAGTTCTATGTTCAGAGATTGAACCAGTTGCTTCGCTAGATATATGCTCAGGGCACACTCAAAAGTGCACAGAAGACAGCGGAATACAGGTTGCATGCAATGTAGTGAGATGGACTGAAAGGACAAGAACAAGTGGCCATTGAGTTCCTGATGTAAGGGTGCACCAAAGGACTGCATCATTAGTTCATGACACAGGAGCACGTGTGGTTAGTACCATTCCAATTTGGCCTCGTGATGGAACATCCATTGCAGAGAAGAAAAAATAAAAGCACAGTCCCGACAACTAGGAACAGGACTAGTGGTAAGCCTCCACAAAATGCTTACAAGGAGGGAGTGTATGAATGATGAAATAACTCAGAAGACTGTCAGGATGGTGCTAACCAACCCATAGCCAATTTATCTTAAAAGTAAGATACCCCCACAGTACTAAACATGTTTAAAATGCAGAGCATAAGCTCTCCGAAATGGTGTGGGAAATTAGTGCAGAGCAGCGACTGTATCTCAGAAGAAGACCTTGCAACTTGAAGATCAAACTTCTCCCTTGCAGATTTTAGGGCCACATCCTTCTGGAACAGTAAGTCTTTCAGCCTGCTTAAAGCATCAAAGTGCACATTCAAAAGCTTTATCAAAGGCCAAAGTGTTGCATCCTAAACTGTACTGGAAGGTGGAACTGTACAACAGGTGACGACTGCAGGAACCGTCACCCGATAGGCAATTCCCGGTACCCACAGCAGCCTTGATCATTCAACAACAATAACTCCCATTAGAGAGTAATCAGAAAGCCGGATGGATCACAGCAGCTCGAGAACCCTTCAGATAACATGACAAGTTTGCCCTAGATACATTACATGCGCCATGAAGCAAAACTTCCCTGCAAGATTCATGACTCAGGTAAATAACCCTCTCCTAGCGCTTTATATCTTCCCACTTGATGGGGTTGTAAGCAGTATTTGAAGTGAAATGTCTAAATTGGCAGAGAAATAAAGCCGGTGATTATCCAATCTGTAGAAGGTATTTATGCAACCGTGAATGGCAATTTTTCTAACTTCTCTATGTGTAACAAAGTGTATGTTGAGTCATTTTTTGCCATGATGGTTTGTTGTTTTGTAAGGTTGTAAGGTAAAAACAAGCGAGTGGCGTTAAGGTCTTTCCCTTGGAACGCGACCAGCACAATGTGTCTCTAGAGTCCAACTTAACAACATGATAGATCTAAGCTGCGACTGCCCATGTTGTAAAGAAGACATGACACTCTGTATGATGTTGATTTAAGATGACACATTGTTACCTAGAGAGTATATCCTAGTGGATACATTGGTCATACCATTGTCAACTACTGCCAGAGCCCTTTCTAAATTTGCCCTGTCAATTTCACGCATTTCTCAGGAGCTTCCTGCTGTGAAGCCTTACACGCTTCATTGTATATAGCATACAGACAGCACTTTTGACGTGGTCTTCGAGGCCCTAGTAAAAGGTCCTGTAGTCTCATGCCATCAGAAAGAAAGGACAAGTGTTGAATGTTGAATGTTTAAGGCAATCAAGGCACAACTTCCCAGCACTGTATGTTGTTACCACCCATGTGTTGTTTCCGCATGTAACGCAGTTCGGGTCTTTTGTTTGGTATGTTTACATCTTTTATCTTGGCCAGGCCAAGACAGGATGTTTGCAGCACAGTTTTGTTCAGGAAAATCAATTGGTGTGGTATAAGGCATGCTCTAAATAAAGCCTCATTCGCCCTGAACCTGCCAATCTCTAGTTCCCCAAATAGATTTTAAATCAAGTGTCTCACCCAAAACCATACTTTTGTGTGCTGTGAAAGAAAAGTTGTTCAGGAAATCAACTTCATGTCAGTGAGCACATTTTATTTGCCTTTGCAAGTGTAACTTAATAGTAATAAGACTCTGAGTCAGCTGTATTGTGACCAGAAAAAAACCCAAACTTCTGTGCAAATGTTTTTGAGCTACCTCTTGGTGGTGTATGGCATTGTTCCCATTGTATGTAATTAAATAATGCATGAGTAATACTTGCTTTATGCAAAAATTGGTGACCATAATGTTGAAAACAGAACATTTCATCATAATTGGTACTACCATCATACACTTCTTCAGTATTAAAAACAGTAGAACGCTCTAGATCATCTAGATCATCTAGCATTTCATGCACTGTATTAATGTCCAAATCATCAGAGATAGTACTAGGAGTGGCAACAGCATGTAAGGAAATCCTTAATTACCATAGACTCTGAAGAGGTTCAATCGGTCCAAATATATCATATGATACCATATCCCAAACAATTCTATCAGGAACCAGAACAGTAGAAATGTTCACCAGGGAAATGTCGCTTCGCACTTTGTGTGAAGAAGATGGGGTGTTAAAACCAAGTCCACCAGTTCAACTGCAGAGTGCACTGGGAGATAATGTCCATTCAGAAGCAAGAAAAAGACTGTCACAAAATTAATCCAAAGGTAGAGGAAAAGTATCAAAACTGTAATCCAAAAGCAAATCCCTTGGGGCAGTAGAGGTGGGTCAGACGAATCTGAAGAGAACTCATCAAAGTCGATGAAGTAGCAGGAGGCTGTTGGATTGGTTTTAAGCAGCTCTGGGGGCTGTGTAGCACCGGGATTGGCTCTAATGGTGATATGTTGCAGTAAATACCATCTTTGTCTGTTTGCAGAAGTGGAATCTGTGTTTCTGTACATGTTGATTGTATGGTATTTGTTGATGTAACAGGAAGAAGTGATACTTCAGTGTTAGCTGTCCCCAGCCGGGGAGAAGAAGCTTCATCGCAGCTTTCAATTGGACCTCCTGTAGGGTAGTGAGAGGAGACAGGTAACTACCCTGGAGCCCTTTTGGCATACTGTGTATAACCAGCCATATGATGTGGTCTGATTAGATTTATTGACACAAATCTCTTGTGTTTGCTGCCAGCAAGCGGTGATCAAAGTACAGTCCTGGTACCTTCAACAGTCAGGACATGTACAGGTGCTCTGTTGGATGTCCTGAATTCCTTTTTGCCCACTATCTTCTACCGGGCTAGATCCACGATGTTTAGAATCCAACCAGGAGTTGCTGGAACTTCCTTCACTCACCAGTGGCAGAACGTTTCTGCTGGATGTTACTGTGAGCTTTTCGGAAGTTGTTCAGTTCCTGCAAACCATCCAAATGTTCACTGATGTCAGAAGGTGTTTTCACTGCCACTGTGCTGGGACTGTTTAGGTCTGGAACCCACATCTGAACCCCAAACAGGATCTCATAAGGAGTCCTACCACCCTTGGATTTTCTATGCAGATTTTTGAGGGCTCTCTGGACCCCATACAAGTGGCGAAATCAACTACAATCTGAACCTAATATAGTAGCTGTTAAAGACTGCTTTAAGTCACGGTTCTTCCTCTCCAATACTGTGATTCCCTCTTGATGGTAGGTAGAGGAGTATCGCACAGTCACATCCAATTTTCCCATGCTATCTCTGTACGCCCTGGAGGCAAAGGCCGGACCCTAATCCCAATTGAATGTGGCTACTGCATATGTTCCGATGAAGACTTGCAGGTATTTTATAACAGTCCCGGCATCAGCTGATCACTGTTGCCAAATCCATTGGAATGGAGGGCAGAAATCCACTGTTACCAAGATGTATTTGTAAGCCCCATCTGAATGTAAGGGGCCACAGTGGTCCAGATAAACACAGGCCAGAGGCTTGTCTGGGATCAATACATGCTGTCTGTGGTGGATGCGCTGTGGTAGAACCCTTCATCTCCTGGCAGATGTAACATTTGAGGATGTAGTCCTTTGCATAAAGCTGGCCACTAATCGCGTTGCTGCAATAATGAAATTATAGCTGCCACTCCTGCGTGTGCAGATGCAGTTCCCTCATGTGCTGCTAGGATTAACCCTAACCTGTGATCTGAGCTTGGTATTACTCTATTCCCCACTCCGGGAATATGAGAAATGGAATGTTTTGCACACTTTAGTTGGAAAGCCTTTTCGCAAGTGGGTGCAATCATGCATAGCATTGAAAGCAGTCATGATGTCTTCATCTGTGCTCGTGCTAGAACGAGTAATCTGCAGCAGTTTGCACTATTGCTTTTGGAGCCATGGATTTCCGTGAAATGTGTATTCCTACATGCTGATGACTCAAAAGGTGAATCACACAAGTCTGTGGCAAATATGCTTTTGCTGGCACATCCATCATGCCAAAAACCACTCGCAAAAATAGCGAATTGGTAAAACAGACCCTTAGCACCCGCACAACACCAGTTTCCAATGCAGCATCCAAAATACCAAAAATGTCAAAAAATCGCTAAAATCCGGTCGCTAAATCTGCATGAAACAAGATTGCAAATTCGCAAAAAACTGAACATACAACAGCAACCGCTAATTACGAATAGCAATTCAAAGAATCGCTATCCAATGCATGTAAACTCGCAAACAGCGATTTACTTGAAATTCACTATTTAGCAAGTGCAGAATAAGTGGAATCACAATCAGGTGGTAAAGTTAAAAAAAGAAGAAAAAAAACCACACAGGTGCTAATCATCTGAAACCCCTTAAAAATGACTCAGGAGACCCCTGATGACCTTGACAATGGCAGCCCTCTACGTGCTGGCAGGGAGGATGAGGATCAATGCAGCAGCACAGCGCAGGAGGAGGATACAGGAGAGGATTTTTCGTGTGCGCATCACATTGCAAGGCCAAAATGAGGATGAAATATAGGATAAGTACAGGCTGAACCGTGCAATGATCATGCACCTAATTGCAGAGTTGGAACCCCTATTGCAGCACCAGACACGTAGGACCCATGCCATACCCGGACATGTACAGGTCCTATGTTGCCTGCACCTACTAGCGTCACGCAGTTTCCAGGGGGTAGCAGCCGTAGCCGGAGAGGTATCATAAAGCTCACTTTCACGCTTCTTCAAAACCTTGCTTGATGCCATGATGACAAGGATCCACACCCACATCACCTTCACCACAACCCCACTGGAGTTGAATAAGACAAAACTTGACTTCTCCAAGTTAGCACAATTCCCTCATGTGATCGGATGCATAGACGGTACGCATGTCCCTATCTGTCCCCCAGCAACCAACAAATACATCTTCAGGAATAGGAAATCCTATCACTCCATATAAGTGCAAGTTGTGTGCAATGCTAAGCATATCATCACGGACATCGTGGCATAATTTCCTGTAAGCACACATGATTCCTATATATCCTGGCACAGTGGCATCCACAGGCACCTGTTCAGGGGTAAATTTGGAGAAGGACATATACTTGGTACACACATATACCTATTTGCTACATCAATCAAACACATGTGATTGCATAACTGTGGCTAGCCCTTTGCTTTCCACCTTGTAGGTGACAGTGCAGACGCCATGTGGGACTACATCCTGACACCGTACCTTAACCCAGCCACACCACAGGAGGCAGAGGTACAATGCGGCACACATAAGCACACGGAATGTGATGGAACGCACCTTCGGGATACTGAAAAGTCATTTTTTCATTCTTCACAAGACTAGTGGAGTGCTTCAGTACAGCCCAGAGACCTGCTGCAGGATTGTGGTTGCATGTGTCATGTTGCACAACATTGCCACCAGAAGGGGCATACACCTCGAGATGTCTGACACTGAGTCTGATGGGGACGACCAACCACCCACACAACACTGACAGGCGCATGTGGCGAACTCAGCAGGACAGAGGAGACGTGCACACATCACCCAACATTATTTCTGAGGTACGTAATGATGACCCATAACAACTAAATGGTGAATGCAAAGGTAATTATTGACATGAGCCCATGTTAAGTAAAAATGTGAAAAGTGAAAATTGTGAGGGTGATTGAATTGAGGCATAAAGTCAACTGAAAAAAGTTAAAGTCCCTGTATGTCAATCACCACGTCAAAAAGGACTATGGTTACACCACCATGGGCCAGAAATGTGGATATGCATGGCTAGCGCCTCCTGCCACGTACACCCAGCCTCCTATCGCATGCCTCTGCAACATCAACAGGATGTGTGTGTGTGGATCTGGTCCTATGCGAACTGCGCCTCCTGTCAGGGGTCACTGGCACCGACATGCTACTGAGGCTCGATGCCTCCTCACTCCCCTCCTCCCCTTCCAAGTTGATGGCACTCACTATCCCGGACTGTAAGTTTTCCACCGCTGTGGTCCCTTGTCCCAAGGCCCTTGCAACATCCCCACAGACATAACCGAGGTCAAACTGCATTGCAACGGAGCGCCGTGCCAATAGCGCTGTGGTGTTGCTGAGCTTGTGTTTGCTGAGGTGCGGATCAGGCTCTGGTGATACCTTCTCCGCTTAGTGGCCTCTCCTGCAAACACCGGCCATGTGAGCTCCTGTAGGCTTGCGTTTGTTTGACGATTGCCCTCTGCAACCACTGTTGTTAGGTCACGCACACTGTCCGCCATTGTGCTTATATTCTTCACCAGCTTGGAGATCTGAAGAGTGATTGTGCCCATGTGTCTCCCCTGCAGGCGCTGGACACATAGCATCTATGAATCTACGCCACCTTAGACATTTGTTGCCTGCTCATCACGTGCTGCAATACGTGCTCTGGACCCGTGCAGTTGCCCTGGTTGGACCTGTGCTGCTGTTAGAGTTGGTGTCGCAACATGTGGCTGTATGGAGACTGTAGTAGGTGCTGGAGTTAGTCCGGCCTCCATTGGCAGCAGTGAGGGGACATATGCACTGCATTGTGGTGGTGGTGGTGGGCTTGCTTGGACCACTGGAGTCTCTACATCTCTCTCCGCAGGTGTCTTAGAGATGTGGAGTTGGTTACTGTCATCAGAGTCTGCCTCAGCTGCATCTGTGATGTGAAACAATGCAGTGTTAACTTTTGTTAATCCTAGATTTGTTGAACATATGGCATACTTTGCTCAGATAAAATCACTGACTAAATACACTGGCTGCCATGCTGTGTTGGTGTTTTCTGACTGCCCTTGCTGCTTTTAAAAGCACAATTTGCTGACATGACTACAACTCCCATGATGCATTTTGGTTATGGAGGGAAACTTGGCCTGGAGTTTGATCTGCATACTATGTTTGCCTGGGGGGATGTGCCTGATCATACATTATGCAAGGGATTAACGCGTGCATGCATCTTACCTTGTGTTGTACTTGCTGCACCGGATGTGTCCTGCTGTGTGACTCCCACCACTGCTTCAGGCTGGATTATCACCTCAACAAGGTTCTCAAGGGCTGTGTTTGTGGGTGCAGTCGATGGTCCTCCTTCTGTGGTACCTGCATCCCTCAGCCTTTCGGCAATGCGCTCCTTGGCATGTATCCTGAGGTCGTACCACCTTTTCTTCAAGTCATCAATGCTGCGGTGTGTGACTCCCACAGCATTAACTTTAGCCTTGATGTGCAGCCATATTTTTCTTTTTTCAGCATCAGGAACCTTCAGGGACATTTTACCAAATAATTTGTTGTGGCTCCTGCTGACCTCCACAATTAGGTATTCCAACTCCCTCTCTGAGAACTTCATTTTTTTCTTCCTGGGCGTGGCACCCTCCCCTGAAGCTTTTTTGGCCATCCTGGGTGTGACAAGGTAGCTGGATACAGAGATGTTAGTGATTCTGGTCAACAAAATAAACAAGAAGGAGAGAGAGAGTTCGTAGGTGGATTCGTACTCCCTGGTCAGTAGTAATTAAAGAAAAGGAATCCACTTAAGGAAGGGTTTCCCTACTCTGGTTCGGAACACCCTGTGTTGTAAAATACCCCTCACACGCCAAAAGGTCCCTTGGTGTCATGCTTCATCATTGGGGTCTTCGCACCCCTCTACGGGATGCGGCGTGCTGCAACCAGCGACTGCGCTGGAGCACTTTTCAGGACTATGTGTGGTGTATGTGAAGGAATATTATGTGCGTGAGTGGTGAGGTTATTTGGTGAGTGAAGTTTAAAAAGGGCCTGGCTCGTGGGGTAAAAAAAAATTTCCCGGGCTGGCGCTATTAAAAACGTGCAGTAGATGGAGGTATATTATGCAAGACTATGTGCACTACCTTATACAAAAAAAGGTACAACGTTCCCCGGGGCATAGACAAGAAAGTGTATGTGTGTAAAGGAGGAGAGTAAAGGCAGGGAACAGGTTGTTCCCTTTTTGGAACTAGAAGGCCTCACACACCCAGTGAGCTAGATGTCATGCTTCATCATTGGCCTCCTGCTCCTCATCAGACTGGCGCTGCAATGTCTGACAGGTGCTTAACAGGCGCTCTTTGTTGGAGTTCTTTTATTCCAGCCAATGGTTGAGTGCGACTGAGGGGTCAGGTGAAGGTGTAGTCGTGAGGAAGTGGTGCTTAAAAAAGGTGGGTCAGTTCACAAGGACCTTTATTCACGTGGCTGACTCCCTTGATTAAAAGAGTGGGAGGGGAGATAGAGACTGTAAGGGGCACAGCGGACTACCTCAAACCCTCTGATCAGGTCGACATGTTTCTTGCCCAACTGGCAATTCTTCAGGACCTCAGGTGCTCAGTACTACACAGTGATGAAAAACAACAAAGTAAAATAAAAGATACAACCTCTCTGGGTCAGTAAGGGGGTAGGCCAGGAGGTCCTGTTGTAGTGTGGTGAACAATTGAAACTTGTGCGATTCCTTATTTTTCCATAGCATTTAGGGAATCGCAAATTTGCGATTCCTTAAATGGTATGTATGTAGCAATTTTAGCTTGCAAATTTTGTTTAAGAATTCGCAAATTACCACCAACTTTCAGTTGATGGAAACTTGCGAATTCTTCCAGATATGCACAAATTGGCATTTTTAAAGGTGGCATATGATGCACACACATGCCCATAGGGCATGTATGTGCGCCATATGCACACCCATGTTCTTTTCAGGGGTGCAGCAGGGTGTCTTTGAGACACCCCTGCACCCTTGCAATAATTCTCAAATTGCGATTAGCAAATTGCGAATTCTCCTGGCCCATAGGAATGCATTGGAAATTATTCCTTAATTCCAAATTCGCAAAATGCGAATTCACAAATAAGGAAGCTTAAGGAATCGTAAATAAAAACGATTTTGTTCATACATACCATTTTGCATTTCCTAAATAGCGATTCCTTAAAATTCGCTATTTAGGAAATGCAAAATAGTTTGATGATACATATGGCCCTAAGTCACACGCTTGAAGACCATCACAAGTCTCTGCGTGTAGCCATCTCTAAATTGTAAGACCTGCCTTTGTGCTATCACCACAAGGGCAATGGATCACACTACAGTACACAAGAAAAACAGATCTATACGAGTTGTGTTTTCTGTCAGTAGCTTCCACTCCTCATCTTTCATCTAAGCCATGAGTTGCAAGTAAGAGGCTTTGAGGAGCTTAGGTTTATGACAGAGGATCAAACTTGAGATGTATCTGTGGTTCTCTCTTCCGTAACCCCAGACACACTGCTGAATTGACACCCATGCTTTTGTACCTCTGTTTTGCATACTTTTACATACGTTGGTTACTGAATGAGGTCCTTGTTTCGTTCTGGCTTGGTAATTTATTCTACACAAGAAAGCAGAACTGATTTGATTTTGGCCTTGGCTTACTGAGGCACTGGTGTTACATGTGACGAAGGTTCCCACAATCCTCCAGTGCTTAAGAGCAAATTGACAGCACCATAGGATGGTGCTGTGCGTGAACAAGCATGTTTAACAGCTGCAGAATACTTTCTACTGCATACATTTTTGAAACAACTAGATTCACACACAATTGAAGATGCCCATTACTACCAATATAGCAGGCATGTGTTGAACTGAAATAAAGAGCCGTCTGCTGCGTCTGCATGGTATCATGCCAGTATCCAGAGAAATGAATATCCACATCAAATGTATAGCAAGAATTAACCTCATTCCTGTTATGCTGCCCCGTTCTGCAATTTCGATCTTCTGGTGACTTTGGAACCTTTTAACATTGTAGTATCTTGATGTGCATGCACCATAGATGGAATCTAATTGAGTACTCTTTCAAGAATTTGACTCATCAGCAGGAAGTAGATGGGGGATTCACTACACAAACTCTTTACATGCCATCGCTTAGTCTTTCATTGGTAAATTAAAGAAGCGCTTCCACTGCAGTGAAGGAACAGTCAAATGTGCATTCATTGCAGTAGAGAAGCATTCATCCACTTTATGCAAATTAACTGTTCTACTTTGGCCAATCTGACAGTTCCAGGCCGCCAGAGAGGCAACTCCCACACGGATGAGACAACCATGTGAGCCCTAGGCAAAATACGTTGAAGCCAGTGGCTATTTTCTCGTACATGCCACTTGCAGGCGTGAGCGTGCCAGGCTAGTTGTGGTGGAGTTTTGTCTTGGGCCTCTGTTTTTATTAACGGTTAATTTAGCAAAAAGTGGCTTCTGAAGGAACCCGAGGCGTCCTGGGCACGTGCGGCAGTAGGCGAGGCCCGTTATCTGAGTCATCTGGGGTAGGTGTGGTCGTTCAGAAACCAGATCACTAAGAGAGATTGATGCGAGCGCGGGAGGTGGTTTCTCTGTTTACAAGAGGCAGCAGCCCTCGCGCGCTTCCACAGACAGGCAGTACACCTGCAAATATATACAGGACACATTTTCTGAAATTACGTTTAATTTATGAAAAAAATACGTTGTCTTCTGAGGCTCGTAAGTTAAATGGGAGAGATACTTACTATTATCTAAGATGTTGCATGAGAGGTAGAGTGAAGGACAGTGGATTATCTTCTAATGTATAGTGTGGCTGCTCTCTTCCCAAGCGCTGGCATTGTGACTGGCTGCCTAGGGTTGCCTATACTGCAAAGGCGTCTGCGTTGGTCTAGCATTGGTTTTGCATTGGCAGGCTGCCCTTCCGTATAAAATACTATGCTTTGACTTACTTTCTAACCGTTTACCACTTCATACATGCATGTGCTGTAGAGTACAGACACATACTACGTTTGAAATGTTTGGAGAAAGAGAAGCTTTTCTCAAACTTTACACTTGACTCAAAGAGGCATAATTTTGGTGCAAAACTATGTATACAAATGTTAGTAGCTGAGGCTTTGTGTAAATAAGTAAAAGACACAACTCAATAAAAACTCCAATCCCAATTTATAAAAATAGAGAATATCTATTATCTTCAAAATAACACGTAATCAGCAAAAATGCAATGTAAGGAACTTGAGATAAGAATTTTTAAAGATTAAATAAAAAATTGTGCATTCTAATTCAAAATGCCTAAAGCGCCTATTGCGGCTATCTGGTTGTGCTGGACCAAGACAAAGTTGTAGGCCAACTCAGATGAAGCACAGGTCTGATAGGCCGAGAGCTAGGTCCCAGTCAAAAGTTCACATTTGGATGTAATCTTTTTCTTGGAGCTTTTTTCTCGAAGGCGAGTCCTCAAGTTCTTTGAATCTGGAGTTTGATTCAGGCATGGTGGCCTGCCATAGCGTGATGCCTCAGTGAGCCTCTGGAAGTCTGTGTCCTCAGCATCAATGGTAAGGAGCAAGGGAGCTTTCAGTTGGGCAAACCTGTGCCATTAAGGAAAATCCAGTTGCAACTGGTCAGCTGGGATAACCTACTCTTTTACTTTTCAGGTGACTTCTTCCAGCTTTGTTGTACATGTTGCTGATCAGGGAGTCCACTCCTTCTCTTTTGAGACAGACACTGTACTTTCTTGGTGGAGCTTTGGGAGTGCAGCATGTGCATTCTTTCATAGTGCAGGCTCTATGGTGCATTCCTGGGGTCCAGCAGGGCACTCTTTCCTTTTCTGTTGTTTCAGGGAGTGCTCTGGTGAGCTCCTGCAGCTCTTCTATATTTATCAGCCATTCTGAGCTGGCAGGAGGGGGACACCATAACCAATAGGGTTAAAGCTAACTCTCTTTGCTATGACCACTTCCTGCAAAGTGTGGTTTATTTTTTACGCAGAATGCGCTGTTCTCTGAAAATGTAAAGTGAAGAAAATCTCTCCTTTGTATGTGTGTCTGTGTAACACAATCCAATAGTGTAGCTAACTTTACTCCCCTGCTAACCCCTTTCCTAATCTAATAAGAGAGGTGCTCCCTTCTGGCTGGCGCTCAAGAAAGTGGGGATGGCCTGGGTTCTATGACATCCATTCTCCTACTTTCAAAGTCCAGTTTATCTCACCAGCCCCCTTATTTCCTCTCCCTGGCTTCTCCAGGAAGCAAATCTCCTCCCACCAAATGACTGTATTGTTGCAGCCCAGGGACCTTCACACCTACTCAGGGAGCAGCTAAGCTCAGGCTTTCAAAGGCTGACCAATCAGAAGAGACTGCAACAGGGTTGTTTTAGGTAATGTCAGGATAGTAAGTTCTAAAACTACTTCCCTGTAATAGTTATGTGAAATCCATCCTTGGCAAGTTGTTGAATTTAATGTGGCCATTAACATGACACTTTGAAATCAGAAGAGGCCGACACAGGTAAGCATGGTGAGGCCGGGAATGGCGCGGCAGGGAGGAAGAAGGTGGAAGATGGTATAGGTGTAATTTATTAATTTAATTTGACCTATTCCACCAGCTGTCGACTTCCCCTCGCTCCCACCCTGCCCTGCCCCCCCACTACGCCCCACCCCACCACCATACCTTGTTTACCTGTGCCGGCCGCCACTGTTTAAATGGTATTGCTAGTTAGCTCCAATACAAAGATAGACTTAATTACATTTAATAAAGCCTTCTCTATGTTAGCCTATCAGGGAAAAGTGACTTTGGCTGTTTTTCTTTATGAGGGCATATAAAACATCTTTTATATTGTCCCTGCTTTCTATACCAATGCACCCTACCACTGTGGCACTTAGAGTAGACCTTAGGGGTGACTTATACGTTAGTAATATGTAGTTGTGGGCTTTGGAAGTACTTTTAATTCTAAAGTAAAATTTGGATATTATTTTATTTTGAAAAACCAGCCTGCAAGGCAGGCCAGGCTTTAAAACTATACCAGACACCATAGGATTACACCCTGAAGGTTCATTAAGTCCACTGGGGTTTCCAAATCTACGTGCCCTGCCATATGTTAGGGACTTACAGGTATGTTGACTTTGCCAATTAGAATTATACCATTTAACATATACCTTTGAGGACAGACCATTGGTCCTGGGCCTGGTTAGCAGAGCACAGGGCACTTTCAGAGTCAGTACCTGTAGGAAAGTGCCTCTTTTTGCATGGTTCCTCCCAATTTTCCCCTGCTGTTGATGCTCTTTGACTAAGTTTGCCCTGGATTCCTGCTATGTTTTTACCCTAACACTGTACCTTTGCACCCCCAATTGGCACCACCCTGGCCACACGTAAGTCCCTTGTAAAAGGTACTATGGGTCCCAAGGGCACCATGACCAGGGAAGGCCCCTCGCGGAGGGATGCCTGGCTTTCACCTTGTGGATACCCTGCCGGGGTTATCTCACAGGGGAATACCAGGACGGGTTCCCTAAGCAAGCGCCGGGAAACCCACTGCGGGTAGCTGTGCGCTATATAAGCTCAAATACAAATACAAATACAAAGGCCTCTAAGGACTGCAGCACATATTGTGCCACCCATAGACGCCCTGTACCTTAACATGCACACATTACCCTTGCAGGCTGTGTGTTTTGGTGCAGAGAAAAGTGAAGAGTCGACTTGGCACGATTGTCTGTGTGCCATGCCTACAATCCACTGCCTATGGCACAGGTAAGCCACCTCTCCAGCAAGGTGCTCAATACCACTGGTGGAGGTACAGGTGCATGAGCCCTGTACCACTACAGTGATAAGTCCATTCTTAGACATGGTGAGTGCAGTAAAGCCATAAAGATTACATGGTCTGGGAGTTTGTCATTATGAACTCCACAGCACCATAATGGCTTTAATAAAATCTGAGAAGTTTGGTATTAAACTTCTCAGCACATTAAACATACACTAATGCTAGTGTGGGATTTAATGCCAAATGCACACAGAGGCCATCTTAGAGATGCCCCCTGAAAAATGACCTAACTCTAGTGCCCCGGCTGACTGGCTGCTCACCAGCTGCCACCCCAGACAATAAAGCACATCCTGGGTAGAGGTGCCAAGCCTCCTTCCCCAGGATGGGTAGGGTCCACGAAGGTGAAGCTTCAAAGTCTTGGTGCCTTTGTGAGCTGACCCAGCCATTTGCTGCTCCCAGCAACTGGCCTCCACTAGTTCTGACCCCCACTGTGGAAGGGAGAATCAGCGGGAAAACCAAGACAGGAGGAGAGGTGTGCACACCTTTACCAACCCCACCCCTCAGATGGGGGAGGTAAAGTGAAGCACAACTCTCAGTCTCCCCCATCTTGAAGATGGATTGACCCATCCAACCAGAGTGATTCTTATGCCACCCATAGATGCCATAATAGGGCGTGCACCCATCCCAAGAAAGGGACACATTGGTCCCGTACTGTACCTACCTGAAACGCTCCTCAATTTTGTATTTAGGGGCAATCCCAAAACTTGCCACCTTAGACAAACAAGAAGAAGAAGAAGGACCAAAGAGCCATGCTGAAGGAAGAAGAGAAGGACACACACTGCCTTGGCCCCTGCCCTACCGCCTGTCCCGACCTCGACCTTCTCCAGCGGAATGCTGGAATGTCCTGCAGCCAGCAGCCCCCCAGAACCTGGAAGACCTCATCTGCCTTCCCATACAAAGACTTTGTCTCCTGTGACCACCGGACTTGCTCAAGAACCAGACTCTGGCTCTGGCTGAATCCGCAAGTCTGCACCCAATTCCCACGGCCCGTGTTTGAATGGTCCAACCCTTCGAGGAGGTCCCCCCAGTGATCTTGACTTGGGCCCTGGTGACCCCTGACCTACCTCAAGCCTCCCGATGACACCTGAAGCATCTATCTGGGGGGGCACCCGACCACGACAGGGGCTAGTAAAGAAAACCCAATGCCACAAGACACCCCTGCACCGATGCCCCACGGTCTTGGGTGGCCCAACCGATAGTATCCAGGCAGCCCCCAGAATCCCAACTTACATCTCTAACGGCTGGTCACCTCCAGGAAGCCTCCTTACCCGAACCTGCAGTGTTTGTTCCAACCAGAGATTTCCCATTGAAAACAAAAGGGCACCCATTATCATCTACAGGGATGCCCTATTATTGCTTGTTGATCAATCTGTCTTGAAATATATCATTCTATTTACCTGTACCAAGTCCTGCTTGGTTCTAAAAACAAAATATAACTAAATAAATATTTTTACTACAACCAATTGGCTAGAGTTCAGTCTTTGAATGTGTGACATCATTTCTTGCCTGAATGTGTACAATAAATGCTTAACACTACCATCTGATAAAACCTTACTGCTCGCCCATACTACCACAAATAGAGGGTAAGGTATTATCTATTTTTACCTCTGTAAGCCTTTGGGAATCCATTGGACTCTGCGCACACTATACCTTACTTTGGTATAGTATATACATACACACAACAAACAATGGGAGGAGGGTCTAAGGGCGGGTTTACCGACCGACCAGGTACATGCCCCAAACACAATATTATAACAACAAATAATACCTGGGAGTCAAATATAGTAAGTCAGACGGAATGGATCACAACACCAATACTACGCAAATAACACCCGTGAGAACATCATGAATGCTAGTAAATGCAGGCCAAGTCAAGGCTCAAGAGCATATGGAGAAAATAGTTCCCAATACCCTGGATGTCCCTCTAATTAACCATATCACATATTTGTACTCTCAGTCCCTTCCAATATAACTGACACTATGAATCCTTGCATTCCTGCTAAAGTACTTAAAAGCTCCATACAGGCTTGGGTTTTCTCTAGATGTTCCAACTCACTCTCAATTAATGCCACTGATACACAACAATGGTTTTTTTCCCCTGCGTAACCATTGCCTAAACGACAATATGCCTTGATGACAGAAATTAATTTCCAAAGATCTGTCTTGAATGTCTCTTAACAAGAACCCAACTATTAGTGAAAACATGCCAAATCACATAGAGAACATGGTGAGGAGCTCAACCTCAACCCTCCATCTAGAATTTAGGGAGTTAAGGTCTCTGTGCAAACTCCAAAACATTGTTATGGAGTCCAATCCCTCCACGCAAAAGCTCCAGGAGCTGTTGACTGTAAGGGCAACCCATCTGAGCAAGGTGAGGATCTCTCAGATGAGGAAGAAAGTGGAGGATAACTTTCAGCCCCCCCTCACTTCCTAGGGAGAACAGACTCCTGGCCTTTACAAGGGCAGATGCTGGGTCTTATGACCTCATGAAGAACACTCTGACTGAGGGCTTTGGGCTCACAACTGAGGAATACAGGATTAGATTCAGGGGTCTCACAAATCACAGTCCTGGGTTGACTTCATAGACTACTCAGTTAGGACACTAGATAGATGGTTAACTGGAAATAATGTGCATGATTTCAGACTTTCAACCTTTTTATGAAAGAACATATTCTAAGTAATTGCACTAATGAAAAGTTGCATCAACATCTGGTAGACCACGTCTAAATTCTCCCCAAGAATTGGGAAAGAAGACAGACCACTGGGTCCAGACTAGGGTAACATAAACAGCCACTGGGGGTGACCGGAAGATAGGGGTTACTAAACCTTCCAAGGTCAAAGGGGGTGAGAACCCCAAAGACAAAAACCAAAAGTCTTCTAAAGGGCCCCAAAAACCTGGTCAGGGGTTGTGGTTCCCAGAACTCTCCCTAGACAACTTGTAGGTACAAAGGGAAAAACTTTGATCCCCAAAAGGCCTGGTGTTTCAACTGTAAGATGTTGGGACACCTGACTTGGGATGCTACTTGCCCTAACAAGCAGCTCCCTAGTCCTCCTCCAGTTAGTACTGGTGTAGCCAATCTCCAGATGGGATCAACAGTGTGCCCAGAGCAAATCAGGGTTCATACTGAAGTTGTTTTAGTCACAGAAGGGAACTTGAGTTTGCCTCTGTAGTTGTATGGCTACCCAACTTGAAAAAATATTTGCAGTACCCCTGAATCAATGGGACTAGAATAAAAGCCCTGAGGTATACAGGTGCCAGTGTCACCATGGTAAGAGACACACTGGTTTCCCCAGAGCAGTACCTGATTGGAAAGACATATCCAGTCACCAATGCTGATAGTGCTACTACAGACCATGCCATTGCAACATTAAACTGGGGGAGGGCAGGGGCTACTGGCCTGAAATAGGTAATGTTTTCTCCAAGACTTCTAGCCACCTGTCTGCTTGGAAAAGAACTGGAGACCTTAGCATGGGCTGAGGTGGAATTGAAAACCCATGCAGCAATACTGGATATCCCTGAGATTGTGTGTGTCAAGACTAGAGCACATAGCTGAACACAGGGTGAAAAAGAAGTGTTGAAGCCTGTCAGAATGGCCCAACCTTCCAAGAGAAAAGGCAAGAAGACTGGAGAACCAGATTTGCAGGTCCACAAGCATAGACATAGGTACTAACAGACCGTGGACACAAACCAAATTCACAAACTGTAACAGTAGTAACCTCATTTACTTGATTACATGCCCCTGTCAGCTACAATATGTAAGTATGACGACAAGCAAAGTAAGGACGAGGATACAAGAACATAAAAGCACGGTGCGTTGCCGCAAACAAGCGACCCGCCTTACTGCACATTTTTTGGAGATTGGACACGGTCCCGACGATTTTCATTGGACTGTTCTGGAACAGCCACGCATACCTGAATTCTGTCCTGACACTGGCCGTTTCTTGTTCAAAATTGAACAGAAATGGGTTTACAGACTAAACAGTGATAAGGCTGGACTCAACGAGCCAATACCGTGGATGTCCCTCTAAAAATGAAGCTAGACTACTGATCACAACATACTTACTGGACGGTAATGATTAAATAACTCTCTGCACGTAGAAATTACATTTGATCTTATCTGAACCTTTACATCATCTTGGTGAGACCACTATCCTTATACCATACTGATATACTTGAGGTAATCTCTATTAACAATTGTGTTTTCCAACGATTAAAACATTATAGATTATGACCTATTGTTATAGAATAAGTGGCCCCCTTCTTTCATCTAGATTCACATCTTGAGAACAGGTCATGACTGCATAGACATTTAAACTGGTATGCTGTATGGAGTCCTACTTGAGTAAGTGTATAATAAGTGTACACTGCACTGAAAAAATAAATAAATATGGAGACATGGAATCAAAATATATACATATAGTCAGCACATAACTTGGTTACTGCTTTTTATTAAATTCTTATAGGTAAGCAAGTAATTCTTAAAACACATGAGAAACTAATGGAAATCAATGACTCGTAAATAACCTTCAAAACAAATAAAAAACGAAGAGTCAGTTTCTTCCCTCTTTGCTATGATCGGCTAATCGGTATCAACAATTAAAACTCGGAGCTTTGAAAAAAATTAGAACTACAATATAGCGGGTTTTGAACCACTAATCCCGACATGCACTCAGACCACGGGGCCGGCGTCATGACGATCACGCCGGTCACGTGAACGCAACCTTCCACAATCAGCATAAACAATGCTCGCGCCTCGCCGTCGGTGCCCCCCAGACAGTTCGGACGACTGTCGGGAGACACCGACGGACAGGTGAGCCATAGGAAAACTATCCACAAGGTTTATGCCCTTTAACTCTTTGAGGGCGTTGTGTATGATATTGTATACGGGCCACACTGCTCACGAGAGACGGTACGCTCTGCCGTAATGTTTATACTGTTAACGCAAAGATGCCATTATTTTCATTGCCACATACAAGCGATTTCACTAAAGATAACTGCGCGTTGCCATATCGAAATTTCTACAGGTTCAGATTTTGTTGAACATGTAAGCAAATTGCAATGCCAATACACGGAGGCCATTATTCATAATGTCATGTATGGATCAACTTACTAAAGGTAGCTGTTAAGCTTTGCTAATGTTATGATGACCCTGGGCTTTGATCTTGTTGCCGAAGCCCAGTTACACACAGTGCAAGTAAAGTCCTGAACAGTTACTGATTAATTAGTGCAGGGCGATTAGTGAGAACTGGATAGAACTATGTTGTCCAACTTGGAATTATGGAGACTTGCGCAGCATAACCAAAGGCTGTGCAATTTGATATTTTTAGATCAATATGAACATGGAACGATTTAAATAACTTCTAGATACAATCCACTCAGCTTCAACAGAATATTGTTATTAAGTTTTGACCGCTGTATGGATAATAACAACTAAGCCCTGATTACCTTCCTCACTTTTTAACTTTCCTGATTTAGAGCGGTGCTCCTTATACCTAAGCCGCAGCCAGGTGGGGTGAAGCGCCTCAACCACCACAAATGGGTGAGTGATTTGGAGTGAATTGAACCCTCAAATTGCGCGATTGGTACGCTGAGAATGAAAGGTTATATCATAAATAATAATGAATAAGCCTTAGGAATATAACACGCTTGTGTTTTTCTGTTGTTTGTTTGTGTTTTTCCTATGGACATCATCTCTTTGACACGGTGCGGCAACAGTATGTGGTTGAGCATACGACCTGGATATATCAGGTGATATTTATTTTAATATTTCATTTCACAAAAAGCAGTAGTCTATGAACAACGGGTCCTGAAGAATGCATGAAAACTTTTTTTCTTATATGCAGAAACATGTTGACCACTACTGACAACGGATATTATTTCAAATCCGTGTTTGCACTTGTTTTTTAGCTTTGGGGGACTGGGAGATACTAATAAAATTACCTGCTTCTACCCAGTGCACCTAATTTTAATACTTCTCACTATTCACTTTTCTTACTTTACACTGCTTTTTCATTGTAAAAAGGTGGGAAGCAACCAATAAACAAAGATCCTTAAGTATTGCCCGGCGGTGTCGCCTCTTTAACCCACAAAATATTAATCAATGAAGAGGCAGGCGCTGGAGACTGGAAGGTAGGAAACAAGGGTGTATTCTCTCCGGAGGAGAACACATCAGTTCGGATGATAAGTATCGTCACGAGGTGCTCTCGCCGCATCTCTGAGGCTTGGCCTCTTATACACAAGTTTATGATCTTTATTGCATGTAACACATTCTTGCAATGCTTTGAAGTATGAAAGGACATCCTCGGAATCTCCCCTTCAGGCCCGTTCCCACACACATTTACAGTTGAAGTCCCCACCCCGGTCACAACAGGTGATGATTATCGCGCAGCTGGACATTCCGCCGATTCACGGAATGTGTGGGGTTGATCGGATCTCATAGGGTGGGGGCTTTGATCAATTCGAGGGTCCTTTAATGGAGGAAGCTTCCTACTGTACGGGGGGGGGGCAATAAACAGTATCTGCAGGGCCAGGTGGCGGCCTGGGAACGAGGAAGACAAACGGGCACACAGGAAAAGGGGGTTTGTATCAAAGGACCCGGGACCATGAAAGGAATGAAGGGAGGTGTCGCGCTGGGAACAGGATGGGATTCCGAGGCAGAGCTGCGCTGAAGAGGGGTTTATGACCCAAGGCATGTGAGAGCGGGGGTTGTCAGCATGCGGGGGATGCCTGCGAGGTTAGGAGAGAGAGACGCGCTGGCTATCAGCGAGGGGCAGGGAGGCCATGGTGCTCAAAATGGCTGCCGCTTACGCGCACGAATGGGCTCAAAAAGGGCAAGATGGCGCCGATAATGTTGACGTTTGCGGCCTAACTTTTAACAGTCCTCCCTTTTCCACATATCTAGCCAACTTGCCTACTCAATGTCAATCTTCATCAAATTCCTAACCTCGGCATCATATAATGCTCCCATGCGTTCGTTTCCAAAGTCCACAGTCTTAGGGCAAATACAATTTGTACATAATGAACACAGAGGTGGCAGACATTGAATTCCTAAGCATAGACCGCATATTACAACTACAGGAATCAGGATAATGGTGAACAGTCTCCAGCCCCAGTTCTTAACGGTGTTCCAGAACCAACCACCAAGCGACCATTCTTCCTGTTCCTGGTGGACTTCTGAAGAGAGTCTGTGAAGATGTTCGATGGCTTTGTACACTGAGGGTGAGTTGTCCGGTATGTATGTACAACAGCTGGACCCAATAATGCGGCATGCTCCACCACGGTCCGCAAGAACCACATCTAGGACAAGGCGGTTCTGGAGGGCCACCAAGCGGACCGCTTGAAGCTCGGCGGTGTTGTTAGCAAGGATACCAGCTGTGATGTTCATTGTTGTCTCAACTGCCTGAGTCAGATGTCGGATGGCACGGCTGTTTGCCATCGGGTCCCAGAGTGGAACAAGTCCCTTCATAGCATCGAGGAACTGCGCTCCTGTTGAGTCGGCTTGTTCAATGTCCTTGGCTCGTTTTTGTCTATGATGATTCGCTGGAGCCACATAAGTCGGAGGAAGGATGAAGGAGATGAAACAAGTGCCCCCCCAGCCTTTGGGGAGCCAGGTGTAAGCCTTTGTGCCGCAGACGAAATACATGTTTGGGGACGACACAAAGGAAGGTGGATCAGTGGAGTCCAAAGTTCTGGTAAAACGGCAAGCACTGCGGCCTACCAGCTGTGTCCCAAGCCCTTCTATGCACATGTGGCCTGTGACGTTGATGACTGACAGGGCCACAGTCAGAGTGGCAGCCGTTCGTTTCCGCAGGTAGGAGAAGGTGGGTCTGGTTGGATTGTTGAACACCTGCATTTCAATTCGTTCTTTAGCAGGGATGTCCATGTGGATTGAGTCGTTGGAGGTCTGCGGGCAGAAGTGTGTCTTTGTTTTGTTTCGCCAGACCCCGTGGAAGAAATGCGTTACGGTTTTGCTGGAGGTGGCATTGTCCTTATAGCTTTCTTGCAGGAGGATCAGCCAAGCAAGGCAGGAGCCATGAACTGAGAAGGGTGAAGGGATGAATGGTATTGAGTGTCCAGTGGCGTGGGGTAGCAACCCACAGATCCAACATTTGGTGGCATTGGTGGCGAGATTGTGCTGGTGAAGTAGCTGTACGAAAGAGTTATTCCAAAACTCCTTTCGCCTCTCTCTGAGTTGAGGAGAGAGCGAAATCAGATAATGTTCCTTCATGGTGGTAGGCTGAGCAGTGGTCAGGAATGTTTCGTGAGCAGGTGCATTTTCTTCCATAATCCAGAGTGTGGTCATGAGGAGAAAGCTGAAAAGGATTGTGATGAAGAGTGCAATTGTCTTTGAGCTGTGGAGTCTGTCTGTTCTTGGGTTTCTGTAGTGGGTATTTCCTGTTGCTTCCATCATCTTCTTATCTGGCGCTTCCATCATCTTCAAGGTGCTCGGTAGCGGGCAGAACCACAGACTTCGTTTAGCTTCTCTCCGGGTGACCCTTGGTGGTGTTTAGGTCACCGTTCTGAGATTTAACTTAGTCCGTGGTCTACTTAGCCGAAGCTCCATCCTTTCGACGCAGGAAATACCCTTCTCTGGATGGCACAGTGGGATCAGAGAATTTTGAAAGTTCAAGTGCTTCGGTATCAGGATAGCAGGTTAGTGATGGTCGGTCCTTGTTCAGGAGCTCTTCTTGGTTGTCGATGTTTTCTGTTGTGGCCAGGGTCGAGGAGACCTTCTTACAGTGGTGTGCGTGCAGCCAGTGCCGTTTCCCCTCCACACGAAGAGCCGTCCGGGTGGTGATTAACACTTGCCAGGGGCCCGTCCACCGGGGTTCCAAACTCTTCGACCGCTGAAAGTTTCGGATCAGCACGAAATCTCCAGGTTGGATGGCGTGACCCGGACCCCTGGAAGCATCGGGGATGGCCTGCTGCACCTGCTGATGAATGACAGACAGAGTTTCAGTCAATTTATACAGATAATCAGACATTAGGACGTCCGGGACGTCATGAATGGAAGTTGGTTTCGGTGCAGACCAGACACTCATGGGTCGACCGAAAACAACCTCATAAGGTGTCAAGTGATGTTTGGTGGGGGTGGAACGCATCGATAGCAATGCCAGTGGGGGGGCGTCTGGCCATTTCAGACCCGTGGTAGCCACTATCTTGGCCAGTTTAAGCTTCAGTGTGGCATTGTGTCGCTCAACAAGTCCAGCAGACTGGGGGTGGAAGACTGCGTGGAACTTCTGCTTGATGCCCAGCCCCTTTAAGAAGAGCAGGATGACTTCGGCTATGAAGTGGGGGCCATTGTCGCTCCATAAAATACGACAAAGGCCGTAACGGGGGAAAAACTCCTTTAACAGTACTTTTGCAGTGGCCATAGCAGTGTTGTCACGGGTTGGGTATGCTTCCACCCATTTGCTAAATGCGCATACCACAACAAGTACATATTTCAGGCCTTGGCATCTGTCTAGCTGGATGTAGTCCATCTGCAGGACTTCAAACGGGTGATTTGGGACCCCAAACCCTCCCCGGGGTACTACAGTTCCTTTCCCGGGGTTGTGTTGCAGGCATATCAAGCATTGTTGGACCAGACGTTTGGCGGAGTCTGTGATTTTATCATTGTGCCAAACTCTGGAGACAAGTTCAATCATGGGGGCTGATCCTATGTGGGCAGGGGAGTGTGCCATAGTCAGTATGGGAATCAGGTACGAGTCAGGTAGCAACCATTTGTTTGTGTCTTTTGTCCGCCAGCAGCCTTCGTCATCTTTTAATCCCACACGTGTCCATTCAGTCAGTTCGTGTTGTATGCTAGCCATTTGAATGTCTCTAATAGTGTCCCTAGCGTCAGTCCATTTTTCTGCTTGTGACCTGGTCACGTACATATGTGTTGTCGTCCTATTTTCAGCTGTCGTTCGGGCAGTGATGTCGGCTAGTGCATTTCCCTGTCCAATAATGTCTGTCACCTTTTTGTGTGCCTGGCATTTGACGACTGCAAGCTTTTTGGGGAGAAGGACAGCTTCGATCAAGGCGGAGACTAGATCCCCGTGCAAAATGGGGGTGCCGTGTGAGGTCAAGAATCCCCTTTCCCTCCAAAGGAGCCCAAAATGGTGAACCACCCCGAAGGCGTACTGGCTGTCGGTGTAAATGTTCGCTGTGGTTCCTGCTGCTAGAATGCAGGCTCGTGTCAGGGCAATCAGTTCCGCTGCCTGGGCAGATCGTTGCGTGATGCGGGCTGTCTCGACTACAGTTCGAGCCGTGGTGACTGCATAGGCAGCTGAAGTGGTGCCATCGGGGAGTTTGATGCAAGAACCGTCCACCCACAGCTCTCCGTCAGGGTCAGGAAAAGCCGTGTCTCTGAGGTCAACCCTACTTCTAGTCTGTTCGTCTGTAAGAGTCACGCAGTCATGTACAGGGTGCACATTGGGATAGTTCTCTGGTAAGGGTAACAGAGTTGCCGGGTTCAGTGTGGTGCATCTTTTCAGGGTGATATGGGGTGCAAGCAAAGTCAGTTCGTATCCAGTCAGTCGTGCACTCGTCAGGTGTTGCGTCTTGGTTTGGTTCAGGAGGGTGTCAACTGCATGGGGTACCAGTACCGTGAGGGAATTCGAGAGCACGATCCCCTCACTCTGTCGGATAGAGATTGCAGCGGCAGCTACAGCTCGAAGGCAGGCAGGCAAGGCTCTGGCTACAGGGTCAAGAGTGGCAGAGAAGTAAGCACACGGTCGTTGCTTTGGGCCAATGGACTGGGTCAGGACGGATAAAGCGCACCCCTCCCTTTCGTGAGTGTAAAGGGAGAAGGGCTTTGTGTAATCGGGGGTACCTAGGACAGGGGCCGAACAAAGGGCATCTCGTAGTTCCGTGAAGGAGGTTTGACACTCAGGGGTCCAAGGGAGTGGGAAGGGGACGTCTTTAGCTAGCAGAGAAAGCAGCGGTTTCACAATGAGGCTAAAGTTTGGTAACCACTGTCGGCAGAAGGAGGTGAGGACTAGTAGGGAGCGAACCTGTTTCTGAGTCTTAGGGACAGGAGTTTCGAGAATGGTTTGGATCCGGTCGGGAGTGAGTTTCCTTCAGTCTTTGGACAAAAGGTGGCCTAAGTAAGTGACCTGGGGTTGGCAGAATTGCAACTTCTTCTTGGAGACCTTGTGGCCATTTTCCGCAAGGAAGTGCAGGAGTTGAATGGTGGCTGTAACTGCTAATGAAGTGGTGTCGGCTGCCAAAAGGATGTCATCGACATATTGCACTAACACCACTCCATCGGGTAACTGGACTTGATCCAGTTGTCTCTTGAGGGCCTGGCTGTAGATGCTAGGGCTTTCTGTGTAGCCCTGGGGTGCTCGGCAGAACCTATATGAGCGGGCTTTTAGGGTGAAGCCGAAGAGATATCGGCTGTCTGGGTGGATGGGGATGGAAAAGAATGCGTTTTTGAGGTCAATAACAGTGAAGGTGGTGGCAGTAGAAGGAATCAAAGTCAGGATGGTGGTGATGTCTGAGACCACGGGGTACTGTGGTACCACCACTTTGTTGATCTCTCGAAGGTCAATGATAAAGCGGTATGCTTTCTCATCTCCCTCTCCCTGTTTCTTGATGATGGGCAAGATAGGGCTGTTGCAAACGTTGCTAACCACTTCCTCTACCACTCCTGCGTCTATCAGTGACTGAATAATCTTTACCAATGCCTTCTCGCCCTCGGGCGATATCCGATATTGTGGAAGTTTTGGGAGTGTTGCGTCTGGTCGGACAGTAATGTGCACTGGGTCAATCATCATGCGCCCTACGTCCGAATCCGTCTTGGCCCACAGATACGGAGGCAGAGTGTCAAGCAGGGATGTGTCAGCGTCGGTGATGGAAAACATGCGTCGGGAAGGGCAATGTCTAAGCAGAACGGGGTTGTCGTAAAGAAAAACTCGAACTCCGTCTTGAGAACATCTAATTGTCGCTCGGAAGTGTTTCAATAAGTCAAGTCCCATAATGGCGTCAGGGCTATTGGAGGAAAGCAAAAAAGTGGTGTCAGTGGTGTTGTTTTCTAAGTCGAAGAGGATCGGGGCGGACAAAGGGTTAGTGGAGGGCGTTCCATCGAAACCTGTCGATGTTATAAGTGAGCCAGACAAGGGTGCCCTTGGAATCAGTCGTTTAGATAACGCACTACGTGTTACGCCAGTGTCTACCAGAAATGGAGACTTTGTACCCAAGACCTTAGCAGTGACGTAAGGGCCTTGCTGGTCAACATAGAGCTCGACTGGATCCCTCCCTTGCCCTTGGCAGTCCTATGCAAAGTTGTGGGCGTCATCGTAGTCAGATTGCTGGCACTGGTTCTGTCTGGGTCGATCAAATGTATTCGGTCTGCTTGATCTATCGTTAGTCGTGTCATTTGGGGGCCCTCGCAGCTGTCCCCTATTTCTCGGTCCACTTGCTATGTCCTTGGGGTCTTTATTTCTGATTATCTCCAAAAGAACCGGGCACTGGGATTTCCTATGGCCAGTTCCTTTACAGAAAGCACACTGGTCCTCTCTAATGTCTGTACGTCCAATGTGGGGAGTCAAAGTACGGTCCTTGGGAGGTGCAGTCTTAGGGACGTTCGTCTGATAGTTTCCCCTGTATTGGTCTCGTCCTATAGTCACCCCTTGCAGTTGCGCAATCATCACCCTCTCTTTCAAGTCTTTCTTCTTTTTCTCTGTTGCTCTATCGTTTTCATTTTTCTGATGTTCATAATATTGTGCCATCTGGAGGATGGCCGCGGGTTTGGAGGCTGCCCAACTACTCTCGCTGGCCTGCAGTTTCTGGGAGACCTCTGGTGACAGACCCTTAACATAATTCTGGACAAACAGATGGTGTCCGGTTGCAGTGGTCATGTCCTGGCCGCTGTAATCGGAGAACACCGTTTCAAACCGGGAGAAGTAGTCCGATACATCCTCCTGGGGTTTCTGGCGACAGGCCGTTACTATCGACCAGTCCACTTTCTTTTCTGGAATCAGGGTTTTTAATTTCTGTACGATTTTATCTGGGAGGTCTAAAATGGATTTCAAAGGCTTTTGTCCAGGCTCTCGTTGTTTATCAATGCCATCGAGTTGTGACCAGGTATGTCCAAACAGTTCAAGGTGGTCGACTTTCCGGATTTGCTTCCACACATCAGCTGGTAGACATAACCCGAAGAACAAGTCGATGTCAGCCAGGGTCATAATCGTTGAACCTAGGGCTGTACCTAATTCAGTATAGAAGGCAGTGGGGTTTTTTCGTAGGTCAGGCAGAGATTTCCGGAATGTCAGAATCTCTTGCCGGTCCCATGGCTGGTAGACCCAGTTGTACACTACCCTTCCTTTTGCATCTTTGTGGTTTGCATCATCATTAGTCCCTTCACCTCGTGGAGGAACCCAGTAAGGGGCAGCCTCTCGTATCGGCATCATAGCGTTAGATTGCTTAGTTTGTGGTTCGGTCGCTACGGATGTCGTGGGTTTAGCTCCCGATTCTTGTTCAGTGAGGTGGCGGAAAACCTCAAGCGTGCGCGTAAGGAGGTCCGTCACATCACACTCGCCCTCATCCCCGATATCGACCTTTCGGTACAGAGCCGTTAGGCTCTCGGGACCTTTGTCTCGATATCGGTCCTCGTATGCGTTCAAGACATGGTAACACAGTCGTACGGAGAAATGTCGTCTGTGACTTCCTGTATACGAGATAAACATATCCGTGATGTACTCCTCATCTTCCTTCCTTTCTACCAGTGTCCTTGCTATCTTGTCAATCCCTGCTCGCTCATCTTTGCTTAGTCTGCTTGTTCTTGCAGAACCAACCCTTCGGGTCTCAGGGTCGCCTAACGTTGTCGTTTGCGTAGTATCTAATACAAGGAGTTCGGCCGGCACAGAGGCCATGGGTGCCGAAGCTGTGGCGCTACTCTCGTTTGTACCTGGGGGTGGTGGGTGCTGTGCTAAGGGTTGGGAAGGGGCATATGGAGGGGGCATGTAGATGATCGGAGGACCTAACAGCAGATCATCGTTGGCTCGTTGTTTCGAGGGTAATTCAGGGTAGAGCGTGGAGGACGTTCTAACCGGACACTGGCTTGATGTTTCCATTTCTAGTTTCTGTTTGGCTTCCTCTCTTTCCTTTATCTCTTCTTCTAGTTTCTGAGCAGCTAGGTGGGCTGCTTTTCGCAGCTCTTTTCCCAAGCTACTCTCAGTTCTCTTTTTACGTTGTTCAGTTTCTTTGCGCCACATGCCGAAACTATCAAGCATAGTGGGCGTTGTCTTGTTTTTACCAAGGGCTGTTTCTAGCGCGTTTATTTTATCATCATCGAAGGATCCTATCAGTGGCCACTGACTTTCTCGATCCTTTTTCGTATATTTATGCCACAGCTTGCTATAGGCTATAGCGATCAATCCATGCTTCATGAACATGTCCTTATTAGGGGTGCCTTCCAGTGGAGCCGGATGGTTCATCTCTAATAAGCGGTCCGGGCTAAACAGGCTACCAATCAGTGGGGAGAAGACAGGCATGACGGATCACAATGGGGACAAAAGTCAGCACTACCTATCTTATCACTGCGTGCAAAGACTAGACAGAATATTTCTATTCTACGTTGTTTGCAGACAGTGAATACCTCATGAACCAATATCGAACAGTCAATGTTCGGTCAATCAAACAATCAGTGGGGAGAATAAGTAGGCCCGCAAAGGTCTGCGTTACCTACCCTTTCACTATCTGCAAAGAGGGAACCTGTTCTTTCCTGTTTGCAGACAGAGAATCTCCAGAAAACAATCCGCGAACAGTAGTTCGGGTTCAAACAATTAATCAGTGTGGGAGAGGGAAATCTCCAGAGAACAATCCACGAACCGTAGTTCGGGTTCAAACAATCAATCAGTGGGGGAATACTAGTATT
Organism: Lissotriton vulgaris; assembly: GCF_964263255.1. Lineage (NCBI taxonomy): Eukaryota > Metazoa > Chordata > Amphibia > Caudata > Salamandridae > Lissotriton > Lissotriton vulgaris. The sequence goes on along the minus strand of NC_141685.1, from coordinate 668,893,302 downwards.
TTCCAAATAATCAAACAATCATTTCGCAATTCGTCGTGTTTACACGACCTTACCCGGACCGCATGGACAGTTTCTTGTCTTCCGAATCCAGCGCCCGATCGTCCTCTTTTCTTCGTATTCCTCGCGGCACTCCTGATGGTTCCCAGTCAGGACTGTAGATCACTCGAGAGAGGTCTGTTCAGAACCAGTGAAGTTTGGATGATCGGCTGTCAGACGAGGGTCTATCGGACTGGTGCACTCCCGATCGTTGCAGTCGTTCACTCTGTCGTCAGGACCTCTCCCACTGGATCCACGAGTCGCTGATGGGCCCCACGTTTGGGACGCCAATTGTAAAAAGGTGGGAAGCAACCAATAAACAAAGATCCTTAAGTATTGCCCGGCGGTGTCGCCTCTTTAACCCACAAAATATTAATCAATGAAGAGGCAGGCGCTGGAGACTGGAAGGCAGGAAACAAGGGTTTATTCTCTCCGTAGGAGAACACATCAGTTCGGATGATAAGTATCGTCACGAGGTGCTCTCGCCGCATCTCTGAGGCTTGGCCTCCTATACACAAGTTTATGATCTTTATTGCATGTAACACATTCTTTCAATGCTTTGAAGTATGAAAGGACATCCTCGGAATCTCCCCTTCAGGCCCGTTCCCACACACATTTACAGTTGAAGTCCCCACCCCGGTCACAACAGGTGATGATTATCGCGCAGCTGGACATTCCGCCGATTCACGGAATGTGTGGGGTTGATCGGATCTCATAGGGTGGGGGCTTTGATCAATTCGAGGGTCCTTTAATGGGGGAAGCTTCCTACTGTACGGGGGGGGGCAATAAACAGTATCCGCAGGGCCAGGTGGCGGCCTTGGAACGAGGAAGACAAACGGGCACACAGGAAAAGGGGGTTTGTATCAAAGGACCCGGGACCATGAAAGGAATGAAGGGAGGTGTCGCGCTGGGAACAGGATGGGATTCCGAGGCAGAGCTGCGCTGAAGAGGGGTTTATGACCCAAGGCATGTGAGAGCGGGGGTTGTCAGCATGCGGGGGATGCCTGCGAGGTTAGGAGAGAGAGACGCGCTGGCTATCAGCGAGGGGCAGGGAGGCCATGGTGCTCAAAATGGCTGCCGCTTACGCGCACGAATGGGCTCAAAAAGGGCAAGATGGCGCCGATAATGTTGACGTTTGCGGCCTAATTTTTAACAGCATCTCAATACTAGTAAATACTTCCCTCCAACAACACTTCTCGTTCTTTGCAAACGGTTATGGTACTAACTGACCTGCCGGTTTGTTATGTCTCCTGGGCAAGGAGTATCCAAATGATGAAAAAGAGGGCAGTACAGTGGGCGTCTGATGGAAATTTTTTCCGTATGCCCTTGAGTCTTAACTCGGCGACCATCACACTGAAATCTGCATGGTGTGTTCCCACTTATATTTTCTGTATGGTGTTAAGCCTGTTGTCCATAGTGAATGACCTACTTGTTTTTGGACTCCTAGGTACTCTTGAGTGTATTGAACCAGATTCTGGACAGCTAAAGATTCAGGATCAGGACCCCTCTCCCAGGAAGAGAATTTGTCATCCCCAGAGGGAACTCAGCCCATGGAGCTTGACCCTTACCAGGTTAAGCTCTTAGGCCCGGGGGGGTGGGGGAGTAGGGAACAGCTGTGCCTTGAATAGCAGACCTGTCCAACTCTTGAAGGCCTGAGACAGCAAGCTGCTGCACAGGAAAAGGGAGATGTCAGTTGGACCCACAGAGCCTATTGGGAGGAGTATACTGAGGCCAGAGACCCAAACCCAGGTGCCACTTGGAGAGTGGTAGTGTCTCAGATGTACAGAGAGCGTTTACTCACTTTGGCCAATGACATCGCGCTAGCTGGGCATTTTGGCCAGACCAAAACTTGAGACTGGCTTTTCAGCCAATTCTACTGGCCCCCGATGTCCCTGAAAGTAAAGGAGTTTGGAAGCTATTGTGTCACCTGCCAAGCTAGTTGCAAGACCGGTAGAAACCCAAAGCCCCCTTAATTCCACTACCAGTGGTTGGGACTCCATTTAAAATGGTAGACGTGGACATAGTGGGTTCACTTGAACCTCCCACAGCCTCAGGAAGCATGCTTATACTGGTGGTAGTGGATCATGCCACCAGATATCCTTAAGCAATTCCCCTTTAGACTACTACAGCTCCTCATTGGTGTCTTCACCAGGGTCGGGGTTCTTAAGGAGGTGGTGTCAGACAGAAGCTCCAACTTCATGTCTGCGTACCTCAAACACATGTGGAAGGAGTGTGGAGTGCAGTACAAGTTTACTACACCCTATCATTCACAAACCAATGGTGTTGGTAAATGGTTCAACAAAATATTGAAAGGCGTGATCATGAGACTCCCTGAAAAACTCAAAAGGAGATGGGATGTCCTTTTGCCAGGCTTGCTTTTCACCTGCAGGGAAGTGACTCAGAAGGGAGTAGGGTTTTACCCCTTTGAACTTCTGCTTGGCCATACTGTTAGGGGAACACTCTGTCTTGTTAAAGAGAGTTGGGAGAAACCTCCCCAAGAACCAAATCAGGATATTGTAGATTATGAATTAGGCCTAAGGTTCAGAATGGCAGACTGCATGTAAAAAGCATCCAAGAATCTTGGGGCCAGCCAGGAGCTCCAGAACCATTGGTATGACCAAAAGGCTGCACTGGTGGAATTCCAACCAGTGCAAAAGGTGTGGGTTTTGGAGCCGGCGGTACCAAGGGCCCTCCAGGACAAATGGAGTAGACCTTACCTCATCTTAGAAAAGAAAAGTCAGGTCACCTACTTGGTTGACCTGGGCACAAGCAGGACACACAAAAGGGTGATCCATGTGAACCACCTAAAGGTTTTCCATGACAGGGCTGACATAACCATGCTGATTGTTACTGATGAGGATCGGAAGTCAGAGAGTGAACCTCTCCTTGACCTCCTCTCTTACAGCCCCAAAGATGGGTCAGTGGATGGGGTTGTCTATTCAGACACCCTCACTGCCCAACAGCAGGCTGATAGTAGGCAAACCTTACAGCAGTATGCTAGGCTCTTCTCATTAATCCCTGGTCATACACCTCTAGTGTACCCATAATGTAGACACTATGGACAGTGTACCTGTCAAAAATAAAATCTATTTGGAAGTCTTATCAAGTTAAGGAGAGCATCAAAGCTGAAGTCAGCAAGATGCTAGAGTTAAGGTTCATTGAACCCTCTGAGAGTCCCTAGGCAAACCCAGTGGTCTTAGTACCCAAACCTTATCCACAGGTTAGAAAGAGAGAAATTGGGTTTTGTGTGGACTACAGAGGTCTCAATTCTGTCACAAAGACAGATGCTCACCCCATACCCAGGGCTGATGAGCTGATAGATAAATTGGGTGCAGCCAAATTGCTAAGTATGTTTGACTTATCTACAGGGTACTGGCAAATTGACATGGCCCCAGGAGCCAAAGAACAAACTGTATTCTCCACACCTGTTGGGCATTTTCCATTTATTGTTATGACCTTCGGTTTAAAGAATGCCCCTGCCACCTTCCAAAAGTTGATAAATCAAGTCCTTGCTGGATTGGAGGCCTTTAGTTCAGCATATCTGGATGATATTTCTGGTTTTAGCTACACCTGGCAGGATCACCTGGTCCACCTGGGGAAGGTTTTACAGACCCTGCAAACTGCAGGCTTAACTATCAAGGCATCTAAATGCCATCTAGGGCAATGTAAACTTGTATACCTGGGCCACCTTGTTGGTGGAGGCCAGGCACAACCCTTACAACCCAAGATCCAGGCTATTTTGGAGTGACAGGCTTCAACAACCCAGACCCAAGTGTTGTATAGCATTTTAGGACCCTAGTGTAATTATCCTGATACATGCCCTTATATAGGTATAAATCACTATATCCCTATATAGGCATAGAAACCATAACCATAGTTAGACATAGCTCATGCAGTACAAATACGGCATGGCTACTTCCACTAGTTCCGAAAATCCACAACGATTTCTTGGAACTCGGCTTCAGCAGTTAGGGACTTCCCCTTGATTGAATTTTGGTTTGTCCAAGAACTCATGGAGTTTTCAAAGAACTGAGACTCTTTGATGACTGTATTATGTCCAACTGTACGTCAAATTCGGCACCTTCAAGGTATAAATATGCTCACACTTGCCCTAGCAAACACACGGTGGTTTGGAGCAGTTTGACTATCTACTTGCCCGACGCATCTCGCTACAGCAAGTGACGAAGGATGCCGACCCTCCAGCAGATGCACTGAGAGAGACGCTGTCTTTTCTCTTGCCGGGAAATCCAACTCTAGTGTTTCCAAGCTTCCCTTGCGGGGTGTTGGATAATCGAGTCCTGAGACAGAGAGATACCAGACCTCCTTCATTCTAAACCAAGGTACGTAGCTGATTAGACCCTCAGAGAAATCTTGGATAGAGTCTTGGCAAAACGAAACTAAACTTATGCACACCACACTTACTTCTTCCCTCGTACTAGACTTAGGTTAGGTACATCTGGGTAGGTGTATTTTAGAAGCACCAGTTGAGTACTTTTAGTATTTATTTATTAATGTATGTATTTTATGGCTTAGAAGCCATACCATGCTTTTACAGTATTATTTTGTAATACTCTTCTTGCTGTACGCATTATACTTTGCAGCCAGTATTACGATTGTAGCAGTTCATTTCATCTGCATGAGAAAGAAGACTGTTCAATAAATACTTTTATTGAAAACTCCCGTCTCTCTATTTCTTTGCACCTCTGGTGAAACGAAGCATGCATGATTGAGTAAAATATCTATTTATTGTTTCCACGACTCTGAAGATCAGTTTTATCTTAGGGAAACAAAGTTGTCATGTTTATGCGGTTGTCAGAATCTAATCCCTTCTTGTTCATTCGAGAAAGTTTCTAGTGACCTCTGAGCTAGCTGGCACTCACAATTAAGTCTAATATATTCGATAGAGACCTAGTAGACATAAGTCCTATGCCACATCTATAGGATATATTATTCCAATGCGCAGAGCCTATTGGGAATATAGGAACTACACTTCACAAGTCAGGGCATTCCGTGGCTTGACTGGTTATTACAAGAGGTTTTTGAAGGGGTATGTATCCATTGTGATACCCCTCACAGAACTCAACTCAGGAAAATGCCAAAGAAGATAAACTGGACAGCTAGCTGTCAAAAGGCTTTTGACACACTGAAAGAGGCAAAGTGCTCAGCACCCATTCTCAAAGCTCAAGACTACACAAAGCAGTTCATTATGCAGACAGGTGCCTTTGAGCTAGGGATAGGGGCGGTCTATCCCAGACCAATGATGATGGCCAAGACCAGCCTGATGCTTTTGTAAGTAGGAGGTTACTCCCAGGGAGAACTGTTGGAGTGCCATTGAGAGGGAAGCCTTTGCTGTGGTTTGGTCCCTCAAAAGGTTGAGGCCATACTTGTTTGGTACTCACTTCACAGTTCAAAGTGACCACAGACCTCTCAAATGGCTAATGGAAATGAGAGGTGACAATCCCTAACTCTTGAGGTGGTCATTCTCCCTACTGACTGGGAATTAACTTTACAGTGGAACACAGGCCCAGGACTGCCAATGCAGATGGACTTTCCAGGTTCTTCCACTTAGACAAAGAAGACTATCTAGGGAAAGGATAGTCTCATCCTCTTTCATTTGTGGGGTTGTGTAGGAAAGTGCCCCTTTATGCATGGTTGTCCCGCACTTTTTGGCTTATGTTGATGCTCTTTGACTAAGTGTGCCCTGGGTTCCAGCTATCCAGGTGCCAAGAGCGTATGTTCCTTCACTAAAATTTTACCTTTTTACCCCTAATTGGCACCCCATTGGCCACATGTAAGTCCCCTGTAAAAGGTATCATGGTTACCAAGGGCACCATGACCAGGGAAGGCCTCTAAGGACTGCAGCACATATTGTGCCACACACACACACACACTGCCCTTGCAGGCTGCATGTTTTGATGCAGAGAAAAGTGAAGAGTCAATATCGCACGGATGCCTGTGTGCCATACCTACGATCCACTGCCTATGGCATAGGTAAGCCACCCCTCTAGCTGGGTGCACTATATCACTGGTGAGGGTACAGGTACATGAGGCCTGTCCACCCACAATGACTAAGTCCATTCTTAGACATTGAAAGTGCAGTTAATCCATAAAGACTATATGGTCTGGGACGTTGTCATTATGAACTCCACAGCATCATAATGGCTTCAATGAAATCTGAGAAGTATGGGATCAAAACTCTTCGCACATTAAACCCACACCGATGCCAGTGTGGGACTTCATGCCAAATGCACTCAGAGTTTGAAAAAGTGGGGAGTTAGGTCCTGGGACGTGCGGTCGGCTGGACCATGGGTTACATTTTGTAAAAAACAATGTGCCAACCACACACTTACTTTTGATCCTCTTCTTTTGAGGAAAAAACCAAGAGAAACATCTAAGTTTATCCGGGTATTCAACTTTTACCCTTTTACTTTTTATTGTTATCAAATTTTCAATTTCATGTATGAAAAGAACACTTTTTCGTTTTTTTGATTTTTTTGAAATCACATCAAAAGACAATTATTCACAACACAAAACATTTTTAGACATACAAACAACTAATTGTATATACACGCTAGCTCACTTTGATATATATACACATATATTTTACAAAAGGCCAGAGTTACCTACGGCCAACTACTTCGCATTAGGCGAAACTGCACGGAGAAGGCGGATTTCGAACGACATGCAAACACGTTCTGCAGTGAACTAGAGAATAGAGGATACCCCAAAAAATTGATAAAAAACTCATTCAAGAGGGCGTGCTGTACGCCTCGCGAATGCCTGCTACAGACAAAAACTAAAACAGAATTGGACAGACTGGTCTGCGTTACGACATTCGGACTAAATACGAACAAATTGAGACAAGTTGTGCTGAAAAATTGGCACTTGCTTGAAAACCTAGATTGCCCTTTTCCACGCCCGCTATTCATGTATAGGAAAAACAAAAGTATTGGTCAACAATTAGTAAGGGCGGATGTTGCATTACCAAAACCCAAAAGTGACTTATTGTCGCAATGGGAACTAAAGCCCATTGAGGGATACCACAAGTGCGGGAACTGTGCAGTATGTGGAACGACTGTAGAAGGGAAGGAATTCCAACACGGCAATACCAAATGGAAACATCTGAGTTTTTCCAACTGTAAGACACGCAATGTAGTGTATGTAATTATTTGTCCCTGCGAAAAAATTTACATAGGGAAAACTACACAGCAAGTAAACATGCGCATAACGCAACACAAGTCAAGGCTGAAAAATAAGGTGCTAACCGCCCCAATGGTTGAGCACTTCATTGAAAACAACCACACTGAAAATGACCTGAATGGTCAGTCCTGTTTGTGCTGCAACAATCGCGACCTATGGATCCAGATAAAATTTTATTGCAGAAAGAAGCCTATTTAATTCTTAAATTTAATAGCGCACTAACTGGCTTGAACTCGCTATCAGAGGTATCAAGGCTACAGACATAGAAACATATTACACTTCTATTGCTTCCAATGCAGTGATTAATTAAGTGAATAATATGGAAAACATCCCCTTTAATTACAAAGGTATATATTTACCTTCTTTGGCATTGAACATATTCACTGTTGTAAATAAACCCACAACAAGATGGCCGCACCCTTCATGCCCCAGCGAACAACTTATAAACCCGTCCCAACATGGCCGCTGCCACTAGTGACTGAGAGCCAGTTGCCGGTCTGCCACGGATACAAGTAAGTCGAGCGACTCTAAGAGGGTTTGTTGTCCATAATTTGACATGCGGGATAGTAAAAGTATACGTTTCCTCACTGTAGAGAGACGATCGTTAATCTGAAATCGGAACGCGCCCACAGCGCGATAGCAGAATCACCCGTTGTATCCAAAGACTGAGGTCCCCCGCCGCCAGCGGAATACATGTGTAAGTTGTAAACGATTCCACTAAAGAGTGTCCCACTAAGATGTAATCGACAGGGAAACTTAAACATATTTACAATTTATGCAGGGTAACAACCGGCAAGGTGAAAGTAAACAGCATTGGGTGGTGCTCACTACTTATGAGAAGAGCCGAAGCAAATAAATAAATACAATCGGGTATGCCTCGATGAGCAGTGAGCGCTCTTTCTCTTCTGTCTGTGCAAATACAAAGTTTTACATATTATCCTTTGCCAATTGCAGGCTCTAACCCATAATACCGAAAAGGAACATTGACATATCAGAGGGAATAAAGATTTGATCCCGAAAAGTATGTCAAAAAGAGTTGTGCCCCGTTAAGTGATAGCAGTGAAGTCAGACAAGTGATAATATCTTCATTTTGCTTGTAGATATACAGCTAAAAAATCCCAGTCAAAACTACATCCTTCCTGAGGACCGGCAACAGCTGGTGTACAGGTAAGAGTAGTTACGTTGAACCTGCGTAGAAGGTAGCAAATTAGCTCTAGATTAAGAAGCTAAAACAAGCTTTGTTTTATACACCTTACAGATACGTTCTTTAAAGACAGAGCCCTGATTAGAATCCCTTGAGTGAACATACCGGATTCGAAACGCGTTGGCATAAAAAGAGATTAGATAGTAGTCTGTTGATAGACTAAAGAAATTCACATTTGGTCTATGGTTGTAAAATGAATTTTGAACTTGATTAAGTTGTTTCTATTAATTTTTTTCTGACTTTCAACAATGGTCTATTTAAAATCTCTGATTTACACCAACCAAAACTCTGGCCTTTTGTAAAATATATGTGTATATATATCAAAGTGAACTAGCGTGTATATACAATTAGTTGTTTGTATGTCTAAAAATGTTTTGTGTTGTGAATAATTGTCTTTTGATGTGATTTCAAAAAAATCAAAAAAACGAAAAGTGTTCTTTTCATACATGAAATTGAAAATGTGATAACAATAAAAAGTAAAAGGGTAAAAGTTGAATACCTGGATAAACCTAGAAGTTTCTCTTGGCTTTTTCCTCAAAAGAAGAGGATCAAAAGTAAGTGTGTGGTTGGCACATTGTTTTTTACAAAATGCACCCAGAGGGCATCTTAGAGATGCTCCCTGAAAAATGACCTAACTCTAGTGTCCTGGCTGACTGGTTGCTCGCCAGCTGCCACTCTCAGACATGTTTCTGGACTCTTGTGTTGAGAGCCTCCCACTCTCGGGGGTCTAAAGCACATCCTACCTCTAGGATGGATAGGGTCCATGAAGGGGAAGCTTCAAATGCTTGCTGCCTTTGTGAGGTGACCCAGTCATTTACTGCTCCCAGCAAATAGTTCTACCCTCCCCACTGTGGGAGGGAGAAACAGCTGAAAGACCAAGATAGGAGAGCTGTGCCCACCTTTCCCAACCCCACCCCTCAGGTTGGGGAGGCGAGGCGAAGTCCAACTCTCAGTCCCTGCTATATTGAAGATGGGGGGACCCAGACAACCTGAGTGAGGCTTATGCCTCCCTCCCACTGGAGGGTTGCATATTAGGGGATGCACCCACCTCAAGGAAGGGACCCATTGGGCCCGACCTGTAACTACCAGAAACGCCCATGAATTTAGTATTTAGCAGCAACCCCAAACCTTGCCTCCTCAAACAAGCAAGAAGAAGAAGAAGAAGGAAGAAGAGGAGGACACCAACTTCCTTGGCCCCAGCCCTACCCGCCTGTCCGGACCTAGACCTGGTCTAGCTGAATCTCGGTGTGTCCTGCAGTCAGCAGCCCCCAGAATCCGGAGGACTTGCCATCCCTTCCCTACAAAGACTTTGTCTCCTGTGAGTACCAGACTTGCTCAAGAATTAGACTCTGGCTCCATTTGATTCCGAGAATCTGCACCCGACGCCCATGGCCCGAGTTCGAGTGGCCAACCCCACAGGAGGTCTCCCCAGCCATTATAACTTGGGCCCTGGTGACGCCTGACCTACCTCGAGGCTTCCACAACGTCTGCAGCCTCTAGCTGCAGGGTCCCCCCGATGCGACAGGAGCTGATAAGGAAAAACTGACGCCTCAAGATACCCCTGGACTCGATGCCCAATGACCTTGGGTGGCCCAACCGATGGTGTTGAGGCAACTCCCAGCATCCCCATTTACCTCTCCAACTGGTGGTCACCCCCAGAAAGCCTCCTTGCTTGAACTTGCAGTATTTGTTCCAACAGGAGATCTCCCTTTGAAAACAACAGGGCACACAACACCAATCCAGCATCATGGACCTTGCTGCACCGGTGCCACTGTGGGTATACTTTGTGTGCTACCATGGATCCCTCTTTGCCCTGAGCTTAAGCCTAGGAGCTGTGCTCCCTCAATCTTGTGGCCTTCTCGAGAGCAGCCCCAAACCGACAGCCTCCCTAGCCCCATAGGCTAACATTGGGCCTCAGCACTCTGCCACCGGCTGCCCTAGTGCAGCTGAGGGTGCTTTTTGAGTGCATGCTTGACTCTGGGGTAACCTAGTTCTAACGCCAGAAACTCAACCCCAAAGACCGTTTTCTTAACTGCAAACCGATAACCTAATTTATTCTCCATGGATTGCTTTGACTGTTTTCCTCTGAAGAACTACTAAGTGTAGAGGGTGTTTGCATGTTAGCATACAAAACTGTTGTTTTATGAAAACTGTTTTACTTAACTTTTATCTAGAATATGTCCCAGTGTGATATCTAGGAATATCACACTGAGTAGAAAAAGTAATAAACAAAATACTCTAAAAAGTAATTAAAAGCAATCCAAAAGTAATTTCAACTGTATTTGAATATTTTACAAACCTGCAACAACAGTCATTATCATCCAGCTTGCTTATTGTTCAATCTGTCTTGAAAAGTACCATTCTATTTACCTGTACCAAGTCCTGCTTAGTTCAAAAAATTAAAGACAACTGAAGAAATATTTTTACTACAAATAATTGGTCTGAGTTCAGTCTTTGAGTGTGTGACAAAATTTCTTGCCTGAGTGTATACAATAAATTATTAACACTACCCTCTGATAAACCTTACTGCTTGTCCACCTACCACAAATAGAGAATAAGGTATTATCTACTTTTACCTCTGTAAGCCTTTGAGTAGCCTATGAACTCTGTGCACACTACACCTTACTTTGGCATCAAAGCCAGCTTCCTACAGTAGCCACCAGCATCAGTCAGAAAATGGGGGCGATCAGGCGGACAGGATGACTTTCCTACAGGCCACTCCCCCTTGGATTAAAGGTGATGGGCAACTAACCTACACCCTGGTAGCCCTCATCATCTTAGTGGAAAAACCTTGGAAGACGATCTCCATTGGCATGGGAAGTCCAGGTCTGTTGTTCCACTGTGATGTCCATCCTTGTAAGGAAATGGACCAAACCAACAATTTTGGTTTCTCCCCCCACATCCGCATGAGCCATCTGTGAGGTCTGTGGTCTGTTTGAACATGGAAGTGAGAACCAAATAGGTACAGTGTCAGCTTCTTCAGGGGCCAGACCACAGCAAAGGCCTCCATCTCAATGGCGCTACCATCTTTGCTCTTTGGGTAGTAGTCATCTCCTAATGAAGGCAACTCATTGATGTTGGTCCTCTTCATTTACTTGTGCCAATACTGCTGCAATCCCTTGCTCTGAGGTATCTGTCTAGACAGCAAACTCTTTATTTTAGTCAGGGGCCAGTATACCTAGCGCTGAACACTAAGGTGCGGATTTACAAAGGGCCTTTGCACTTGTGTCAGAGGCCCCATAGTTGTAGCATGGCGGCCGGCACTCATGGCGGGCCCTACGCACTGCAGTTACTTACTGCAGAGGTCCAGTGATGAGTGCAAGGCCCCTGCCTCGAGTGCAGGGCCCTTCTCCTCCCTTTTTACTGACCTCATTTTTGTTTCCTTTACAACTCAGGGCACTTTACCACTGCTAAGCAGTGCTAAAGTGCATGTGCTCTCTCCCTGAAATATGGCAACATTGGCTTGTCCACAAATGACATATTTCATTTACTTGGAAGTCCCTAGTAAGGGTCACTATATGTGCCTAAGTCCTGTATATTAAGTGCTACTAGTGGACCTGCAGCACTGATTGTGCCACCCACTCCAGTAGCCATTTGAAAATGGCTCTGGTCTGCCACTACAGAGCCTGTGTGTGCAGTTTAAACTGCCATTTCGACCTGGCAAGTTCATCTACTTGCCAGGGTCAAACTATCCCTTTTATTGCATATGTCACCCATAAGACAGGCTCTAGGCAGCCCTATGGGCAGGGTGCAATGTGTTTACTATGTAGGACATGTACTTTTGAGTTTTACATGTCCTGGTAGTGAAGAACTGTTAAATTCGTGTTTCACCACTGCAAGGAATATCCCTCCCATAGGTTAACATTTGGATAGCCTTAAAATATATTTTAAGTGTAATTTCCAATTGGAAAAAGATAGATATTTGGAGGGTTTTTCTTATTCTTGACTCATAATTTCAAATTACAATTCATGGTGAAGTCAGATTTTAAATTGCAAGTCTGGAAATGCCACTTTTAGAAAGTTTCAAAAGTAACAATTGCACTGCCCGCACTCTTCTACAGATCCCCCGTCGTCTCCCCGTAAAATCTGAACTCAGAGACCTCCATTGGCTACCCATCAGGAAAAGAATCGAATTTAAGAGCATGTGCATTGCCCACCGTGCCTTCTGGAGGAAGGGAGCGACCATTAATCACCCTCTGATCTCCCCCTATCACCCGAGCACACAGCTCAGATCTGCACATGCCTTCCGAGTCATAACTCCTAGGATTCGGAAAGCCAGGTGCGGGGGCCGAACATTCTCCTTCAACTCGGCAGGACTCTGGAACTCCCTTCCCATCCCCCTTCGTTCAGAGCCTAACCTCCTATCCATCCGTAAAAAGCTAAAAACCTTACTATTCAATAAATAAACTCAGTTCCCCCTTCATTCACATGACCCAATCCACAGCGCTAGGACGCCTCAGGGTAGCTATCGCGCTTTACAAAAATCAATCAATTACAATTACAATTGACGAAAAAAATGCCGAAGAATGCCTATCATCCACCCCTGTACAGAGATCTGAGCCTAAATCCATTATTATGTTGCTCCCTGTGCCATTCCAGTTTAAACCCAGTCATATGCAAATCAGTCTGCACCCTGCTCCACATTAGAACAGTCCAGCATGAACTGCCAGTGAGCAAAAGAATGATGGACTAAACCCAGAGCTTTGTGACTGCGGGTAAATGTTTGCATTGTTCAGCATTCCGTCTTTCATTTGTTCCTTTTGTTTGAATTACCCTAAGTGGGAAGGGTATGCCCAGATGTGGGTCCCGTGCTCACTGCGCCACTAGAGTCAAGCTAGTCTGGCTGATAAGGGGTGATGCCCCGAAACCGGTCCCAGGATGCTTGTTTCCGGTCCAGGGAGGACCGGGCTTGGCAGTTCAGGCTGGACTGTTTCCATGAGGAGCAGGGTCAAGACTGATTTGCATGGGGCTCGGTTCAAACTGGGGTGGCGTGGTGAGCAAAGGAACGATGGATTAAAGCCATATCATTGTGCCTGGGGGTGAATGTTTGCATTGTTCAGCACTCTGTCCATCATAGGTTTTTTACTTTTAGAAAGTTGCCATTTTTTCACGTTAAGTATTCTGTGCCTCTGCCTATCTCTGAAAACATATATGGGTTGAGTAACCGATGGGCTTTGTGCATACCATCCAGATAGTCACACAAAGGCAGCTGGGTTGTGACATCTGCATCCCCATGGCCCATCGCCAGGCTAATGGGTCTTCCTGAGGTAGATTAGGAGGGAGCAGCTGACCCTTGCACCTGAATAGGGCTGTGCCTGTCCCACTCTAAGAGCTGCATACCACCCTGTAGTGAGTCTGGAGACAGGGCAGGAAAGGCAGGCACCTTATGATCTTCAAAGGTCTCTTTGAAGTATTTTTCACTTCAAAGGCATAACTAGGTAAAGCTACTGGATGCATGGCACCACCAAATCATAACTTTGCTAGAACCAAGGACATTTTGCCAGAAAGTAAAGCTGCTGTGCTCCAGGTACGCTTGCCACTCTGCTAACTGCTTTGCTGTGTTTTCCTGCTGTCTGCTGGGCTATAGGAGGGAATGCCATGCCACTTTGCTAGTTGCTTAGCAGTGCTGGCCTACTGCTTCCTTAATGGGAGTGAGATGGACTGGACCTGTTCTCTAGATCCTTGAACCCAAGTTTCTCCAGGGGCTTGCTGGCCTGCCCCCTGTTCTTAAAGTCTCAGGGCCATCAAAGACTTCCTTCAACTTTGCTTCAGCTGCTGGACTCTGCCAACTGTGATTCTTGTCCTGTCAAGAGGTGCCAATCCAATTCTGGGACTTGAAAGTGAGTTCTGTGGATGTTTCCCTGCAAAAACTGATGAAGTTGCGACTTTGTACTGATTCGAACTGACACAGTGTCCTGTGACGCATATGCAGAGCCAATCCGACAACATCCCTGCGCATTTCAACGACAATGCGGGACCCACCTGTGAAGTTCAACGATGATGCAGCACCAATCTGAGGACACAGCTGCAATGCTTGACAAATACGCAGCGTCTGCATCGTAAGGGGTTTAACAACTATGTGGGACCTGATTGCGGGGCTCAACTTCACTACATTGACTTGACTGCTAGAATCGGAACCAACGCATTGAGTCTTTACCACTGACTCTTGCTCCATCCAAGGTCAGCCAGAAACTTTGGATTTACCCTGGCCCAACGCAACCTCAAGTAACCCCTAAGTGCTATTGATTTTTAGGCACTATATTGCAATTTAACTTTTTATGCATATCTGGAGTTCTACTTATTGGATTTTTGTCATTTTGGCCTTGTTTTACTCAGATTAATATTTTCTATTTTTCTACCCTGGTGTGGAGTGTTTTGTGGTGTTTTCACTGTGTTACTGTAGTTTAAGTGTTGCAAAAGTACTTTACACATTGCCTGACTGTTCTGTCCCAAGCTACCAGAGGGTGAGCACAGATAAATATAGGTAGTGTATCTGACTTACCCTGTCTAGGACTGTGGTCCCTACTTGAACAGGGTGCATACCTCTGTCAACTAGAAACACAACTCTAACAATAGGCCTCTATTCAAAACTATATGCTGAGTTAATTTTCAAAGCTGGAACTTGGACAGTTGACTAATTCCTGACACATCCATGTAATCACACAGTTGGTACATGTGATTAAATAAAAGTGCCCATAAGAAAGTGTCACAATCTTCAGGAGGAAAAAAACATTGACATAAGAAACCTCCTTGCTGTATGAAGAACTTCAAAAGGCAAAGGGGATTCCAGAGCACAGGAAAGATTTCCAGAATAATTATCTCATAGCACAAGAACCAGCAAGCAGCAGAAGGCGAGAGCAAAGTAATGCCAAAGAAACACAGCTGTATTGTGATGTACTCTCCAACCAAACTGGAACCTTAATATAATGAGAAAACAGGAAGATGAAATAATAAAACACTATGTGACAATCCCACATGATGGACTGGGAAACCTAATGGAAACTAAAGAAAAAGTTAACCATATTGGAAAGGGAAGAGCAGGAAAAAGAAAACCCAGAACCGGACTACTTGGGGAGCCTATTTAAAGCCCACCTGCACATTTCAGGCATGGGACTTCCCTTTTAGAATAAAGACAGTGGGGAGACAACAAGCTGCACCAGCAGTTGCAGGGAGCTGTTAAGCTCCAATAAAACATGCCAAAAGGTAAGTATTTTCCCTTGCCTGCCTCTACCCTCTTCAAAAGTGTCTAGTAGTTGCTTTGTACTGCAGTATTGCAGCTCCTGGGTACCTCAACACTGCAGCCCCTGAACACCAGAGAAAAGCCAAATTCACAAAAGTCTCCTCATCACATCAGTCAAGTTTGAGTACCAATGTTGGTTGCAACCCTAATATTAGGGGAGCTCTTTAACCCTGTGTATATGTTTTGTGTGGTGAAGCTGCCCCTAACTATAGTGAAAGAGGAGGAAGAGACAAATATTTCAAACTATTTATTGGAAGAATATGAACGTATTCCTGTCCCTAGTGTACAGATTTAAAAAAAGCAGGGGAATCATTCAACGTTGTAGAAAGGACTTCCTGTGATGAGCAATCACAGTAATAATTATGAAAATAATATCATAGCCAGCTGGTGAAATATCATGAAGGTGAGTAAAGATTTACTATTTTTAGCTCATGGGCTGCGCAGGAGCTGATAACATTTTTCTTTTTTTTTGTTAAAGCAAAGGCCCAAGGCCACGTGGCCCAGCTGGTTCCCCGCCCAGCACTGTATTGGTTCCTGCTTTGAGCCAGCATCATTCCTTTGCTCCTACCTGGGTGAAAGCAGCATTTTTCACTGATTGTGCCTAGGCAGTAGGAAAGTTATGTTTGCTTCCCAGGGAGAGTGCCGGTAGGGTATGCCCACACTCCACAGGCAGGGAACGATTATATACTGGGGGATGGGGTCCCCGAAACACAGCAGTTGGGGTCTGAGGGATGGGGTCCCCATAGCGGGTATTCTGGAAGAGGGACTCCAAGCATGCCCCCTCACCATCAAAAATACATTGGCACTAGTGATGAGGTTTCTTGGGCATCTTCTCAGGCTTGATAAGGGGTGCTGCACACTCCCCTTGCCCTATTTTTTTTTAAAGGTTGGGGCAGGTTATCTCTAACCTGCCCTCTTTATCTTTTTTTTACTTCAATCTAGGACAGGGGACTGAGTCTCTGAGTCCTATGATGTTATGTTAAAATGTTATGTTAAAAGAATTTCTAAAGCGCACTTACACCAAGCGGTTTCATGGCGCTGTGGACAGGAAGACTGCGGTCATGGAGGACAGTGGGAAGTTTAGTCGTATGCTTGTGAGAAGAAGAAGGTTTTAAGAAGAGTTCTGAATTGGGTATAGCTGGGCGCAAATCTCAGGTTGTTGGGGAGGGTGTTCCAGAAGCGGGGGGCCAAGAAGGAGAACCTAAGGCCAACGTGTTTTTTCCGTTTGAAAGTGGGAATTGTGAGAAGATGAAGGTGAGAAGAACGGAGTTCCCGAAGAGGGATATAACGTTGAATTCTTGAGGTGATAAAGGCAGGGCCTTGGCTAGCAAGGGTCTTAAAGGTGGTACAGCCCAGCTTGAAAGCACAGCATTTTGCCACCGGGAGCCAGTGGAGGCTCTTCATTAGAGGAGTAACATGATGGTGTTTAGGTAGGCGAAAAATGAGCCTAGCTGCCTGATTTTGGACAAGCTGTAGGCGGTGAAGCTGGTATGCTGGGATGCCAACATAAAGAGCGTTCGCGTAATCGAGGCGGGATGTGACTAGTGCCAGGATGACGAGAGTGAGGGCCTCGGTAGTCAGAAACCTACACATTTTCTGGATTCTGCAGGGATGGAAGAAGCAGGAGGATACAACAGTATTGATTTGAGGCTTCAGGGACAGATCGTTACAGATGATAACTCCAAGACTTTTTACGGAATTGACTGGTTGTGGGAGGGTACCCAGGGATTGAGGCCAGAAACCGAGGTTCCAAGGGTTTAGGAGTCCCCCAGTTAGAACAAGCTCAGTTTTATCAGGGTTGAGCTTAAGTTGGCTGGAGTACATCCATTCACTGATAGAGGTCATAGCGGATTGAAAGTTGTTAATGGATGTATCAGAGGGGTCAATGTTAAATATCAACTCGGGGTCATCTGCGTAGTTAAAGGTTTTAACTGGGCTGTTCCGTAGTAATACCATCAGGGGTTGCATGTATAAGTTGAAGAGAAGGGGCGATAGAGCAGAGCCCTGAGGGACTCCGCAGGTCAGCTTTGTTTTACCTGCTGTGAAATTATCCAATCGGACTGCCTGGGAGCATCCATGGAGAAAGGAGGTAATCCACTTGAGGGCCAGGCCCCGGATGCCCGCATTGCCGACACGATCGACCAGAAGTTCATGGTCGACCGTGTCGAAAGCTGCCGACAGATCTAATAGCACCAAGGCCTGGGTGGCCATGTGGTATGATGACTGACGCTACAACTTTCTTGATATGGAGGCAGCCAATCAGATCTCACCTTGATATCTGTTGGCTCCGAAAGATCCTCCGCTGCATGAAAGGTACGTTTTTGAACCTTAATTTCTCCAAACCTACTGAATGGATTTACAACAAATCACAAAAAAGGATGCTTTCTAGACCAATACCTTGCTTTGTGCCAAATGTGCTATAACTGTGGGCAGATGTTTTGGCTACAGCCATGCCTAATTTTCTGTAGAAAAATTAATGGGAAGAACATGCTTTGGGGCACCTTCTTTTTCTCTGCCCTTGCTTCACGGCTCACCCAAAATCTTTTGAGGAAGCAGCTGAGGTAGATGAGATTTTTGGGGGAAAGTTTTGTGAAGATTTGTCAGCGTTCAAGGTTATAAGCAAACCATTTGAGATGTTATCAGCGGTGTCATTAATGATGTCCTAGAACATGTCCTGAGTGATGTAATATGTGAGATCATAAGCAGTGTGTGTCGGAGTGAAAGTTATAGTTAGCCCTGCTAACTATAGCTAGTGAATTTCTGTGTTTTTTTTTTGGATCAAAACGTTTTGTTTCTACTGATATTTTCACCCAACTATAACGTCCTATTTAACCTTTATTTTTTTCAGTGAATTTCTAAGGTTTTTTTAAGAAATCAAATCTTATTATCACGCCTAACTGTAACATCACTTTAATCTTGTTTTCTTTCACTGAATATTAATACATACATACACATTCTCATGCTCTCTCTCGCTTTCTTTCTGCGATTGACATTTGTATTTGTCGCCACCAGGCCTAGTGTGTGACCCCCTAAAATTCCCTTCTAGAGACCCCACTGCTTGATAAGGTGCAATTTGACATCTCGGGCCTCCTTTTGAGTTTTGGCCATAAAGTAGCACCACAGGCCTTCCTGCTGTGCTGCCCTACGGCAAAAGTAAAGGTCAGGAATGCGCTGTATCTTTCAGATATTCCTGTTCTTTTCCCCAGCGCTGGTGCACAATGAGCTGCTGTGCGCAAACGCAGGCACCTTTACACCATGGTGCAAGGGTGGCTGCATTGTGGGGATGATTATTTTTGTGCAGGAAGGGAAACCTTCCTGCACAAAGACAATCACAAGAGTCTTTTTCCTCTTTCCAGTGTGCTGCAGAGTGCAGCACACTAAAAAAAAAAACGAGGAGAAATAAAGATATTTCTCCTCTTTGTGCCTCTCTTACCTCTTCTCCTAGGGAGGTGGACGTTTTTGGGGCTGTTTCAGAGTTACGATTTCTCGTAAATCTAGGGCAGTGTCAAAAAGCCATGGATGTTGCTGGGAACGCCCCCAGCAACACCCACTGCACGCCCCTTTAACGCAGAAAACGTGTTAAAGCGAACGATATTAAGCATTAAGCTAAAAGAAAACGGGCTTAGTGCTGCCTGGTAAATATGGAGCAGGGTCCTGCGCCACCACAGCATAAAGTGACTGCACCGGCAGCACGAGGGGCTTATAAATAAATCTCCTCATTTGTATGGCTCCTCTAGATGATAAAGAAGACTAACAGTGACATAATGCCTCTGCAGAATGTGGCGAGGGGTACCTGAAAATTCCGTTTCACAAAAACTCATGGCCTCGGGTTGAAGGGTGGCCCCGAAGTAGAGGCTGGCTGTCCTGCACCACCTGTCTGTGTTACGCATCTGGCCGGACTAACACAACGTGTGCGCACGACAGAAGCACCCTCAATCTAATTTCTAATCCTCGTCGCCTGTAAACTTGACTGTGACCCCGGATTTAGACTGCGTCTCTGCGGAGGGGAGCTAGGCGCCTTGTGGGAATAATGTGTGAACGCTCTTCTGCATCCAAGCGAGGGTTAAAACTTCCCGCGGCTCCCATGGGTCGTTGGGGGCAAAACCACAAAACGTCCCCGGGCCCCTGCCCCTTTGTCTTGGTTTCCCACATGAATCACTGCTGCTGAGCACTGAATGAGGGAGAGGAGGGAGGGGCTAGAGGGGACATAGAGGGGAGCCGAGATTTCTCGACACATAGAAACTCCTCCGGCAACCTTTCCGTTTCAGTGCTCTAGCAAACTTTCAGCAGTCTGTGCGTGCACGCAGCAGGGACCGCAGGGGAGCTGGGCTGGCATCGCCGCCCGTGGAGCGCCCGACCCGCACAGGGAGCAGAGGAAGGAGCCCAGCGCCACCACCCACAAGCGCAGTAAAGACTCCTAGTGCGCTTCACTTGAGCAGCGGTAAGTTCTCTTTTCAGCTACAACGCAGAGGACGTTGCGAGGTTAGAGAGAGGGCAGATAGGAGCTGGAGGGTGGAGCCCCCCCGGAGGAAACGTGTTCGTAAAGTAGAGCCCGCCCTGCCGAGGGAGCTCAGAGCTGGCTGAAGAGCAGGGGCAGAACAGAGATCAGCAGCGCATCTGCACCGGCAGCCTCTGAGAGCATTACCCAGAAAGGACCGGTGCAGAGGGGCCATTCACCCGGGACTGTCTGTGCTTGTGTGAGCATCCCCTGTGCTGAGGGACCAGGTAGCGTTCCGTCATCCCTACCGGCAGCGTCTGTGAGCATCTCCTGATAGGACCAACTCTCCCAGCTGAGGCACCTGAGAGACACTGGGACAAAGAAAGAGATGAAAAGCCCTCCCACCCCAACCTGCAGCTTCTGAGAGCATCCCCTGCAGTGACCGGCACGTGAGGTGAAGCAGCCTTTGTAACTTTATCTGCGCAGCATCCCAGAGCATCCCTTCACAGAGAGGTGAGGCGGCCGAGAGCGCTTGGCATGGAGCTGGGGAGGGGGTGCGTACGGTCTGAGGTCGGACAGGGGCAGAAAATAGTACTGGGCACTAAAGTAAATGTAGCCCCCATTAGCGCATCAGATAACTAAACGAAGTGACCTACATTCTGTAAATCAGGACATATTTTAACTTGTAAAGACGCGGCGTAGGAATTTTGCAAGCTATGATAGACTGGGTGCATCTGTGTTTGCTGCAGGCAATGATAGTGGCCAAATCAGGGAATATCGACGCTTCAGAGCGTATAACATGACAAGAGACAGCCAGGAAACGACAAACACAGTGACCTGCCTTACAGGCCAGCCTGAGGTCTTTTAGCACTGCAATCGCAGCCTATTTTCTGACTAAATGGTGTTTTTTTCTCTTTGGGAGTAGTTGTCGAACAACTTCATGTTTACTTCGCCCTTCCTACAACATATGATGCACTTGGATTGATTAGACTTAGGGGGTAGGAGTTTGTTTACCGTTTTAAGCCTAATAATTTTCACCGCCACACCTGACATTTGTGTGATGCTGGTTCCATTGCTGGACGGTGCATTTTCCCGTCTGGTAAACCTGGCGTACGTGTCTTTCTCGTTCAAGGTTGTGTGCTTGTGTGTTTCACACCGCACCGAGCAGGGCGCGCCTCCTTTGTGGGCTTCTTGTAACGAAGTGAATGCCTCTTGCAGAAGTTTTGTGAAACTCGGATACTGCAACTGCAGCAACTTTCCCGCACGGTTGTTGCATTGTCAGTTCTCGGAGTGGGTTGAGACAGGATTCTTATTTCGCGCAATACTGTACACTCAGCTCGTGTTGGGACGGCAGGTCACGCTGATAGGTGGTAGAACAGGAGCCGCATTTACGTGATGCTACCTTAAAACCAACTCCTGCGAATTTCTGATTTTACTATAATTCCATCAAAAATAACCCCGGCGATTACAGATTGAACTATAAATTCGAATTGTGTGCCCATGGAGCTGTATTTTCTGATTAAAACTGCGTCGTGTTATTTATACATCTGTCATTTCTGAAGCGTGACATATACGCGTGAAGGGCAATAAAGGTAGACTTCAAGCTCGGGGTAGGGTCATGCATTTAGCAGTTTTGTACTGAATACATTTTCAATTTCTCTTTCCCCGAGTCTCCTCATAATAATTTCTTGTCTTTTCAGGTCGGGAAGAGGGACAGCTCTTTGGAAGCATTCCCCCTGCAGAGCAGCTCGTCCAGGCAACGGTACCGTGGAACCAGTGGCTCGAGGGAGCCCCCTTGTGGCCTGAGTGGAGAACCACCGCTCCTATGGCGCCCACGAACGTGCCACCCGTCCGAGTTGTCCCCAACCGCCTCAGCGACTACACCAACTATGACATCATCACCACGCATTACAACTACACAGGCAAACTGAAGCAGAACAGCCAAGAAGGTGGGGTGAAGGCCACATCTGTGCTCTTCATCCTGGTCTGCGCCTTCATCATCTTGGAGAACGTGCTAGTCCTACTCACCATCTGGAGGACCAAGAAGTTCCACCGGCCCATGTACTACTTCATGGGGAACCTGGCGCTCTCGGACCTTCTGGCTGGCGCGGTCTACACCGCCAACATCTTGCTGTCAGGGCATAACACGTACAATTTGACGCCGGCCCAGTGGATGGTAAGAGAAGGCAGCATGTTCGTAGCCCTTTCGGCTTCAGTCTTTAGCCTCCTTGCGATCGCCATCGAGAGGTACATCACCATGCTGAAAATGAAGCTCCACAATGGAAGCAACAGCTGCCGATCCTTCCTTCTGATAAGCGCCTGTTGGATAGTCGCCTTGATTCTTGGGGGGCTTCCCATCATGGGCTGGAACTGCATCAACGCCCTACACCATTGCTCCACTGTCCTCCCGCTCTACCACAAGCATTACCTCCTGGCCTGCACCACCGTCTTCAGCGTGCTGCTCATGTCCATCGTCATTCTGTACGCCAGGATCTACCACATGGTGAGGACGCGGAGCCGCAGGCTTACGTTCAGGAAAAACTCAGTCAAGTCCAGCAGCAGCTCCGAAAAGTCCCTTGCCCTGTTAAAAACGGTGATCATCGTCCTGAGCGCTTTCATCGTTTGCTGGTCGCCCCTTTTCATCTTGCTCCTGTTGGATGTGGGCTGCAAGGTAAAGACCTGCAACGTTCTGTTCAAAGCAGAATACTTCCTGGCCGTGGCGGTGCTGAACTCTGCCACCAACCCTATCATCTACACACTGACTAACAAGGAGATGCGGAGGGCCTTCATCAAGATGGTCTCCTGCGATTGCTCGGCCCTGACCTCGGGGCCAAAATTCAAGAGGCCCATCATCCCAGGGGTTGAGTTCAGCCGGACTAAATCGGACAACTCCCATCCACAGAAGGAAGAGGGGGGACACCATGAGACGATCATGTCTTCTGGCAATATGACCTCCTCCTCTTGAAACCTCTCGAGTTTTTTAGGGCAAGCTCTATGAAAAACCACCAGCTTAATCAAGGAATGCTATGCTAGCCTGTATCAGGACATGTAGCATCCATGTTAAGGATGGATATGCAAGTATGGAAGGGATGGAGTTCACAGAGAAGAACAGTGTGTCCTGGAGGGAAACATTTTTCTCTGGGAAACCTTTCAGTCGTGCATCAAGGAAGAAGCAAGACTCTGCATGGCCTTTAGTGGTATGCGATTCATCTTCCTGGCCAAGGGATGTGAAATGGAGGACAGTGGCGGACAGTATTAGTTTGTTTTGGAGAACTGTGGAGTTTTGCAGTAGAAACCAGCATCAGTTTTGTACTGACCCAAGCTTAGAGGTACAGAGTTCTAAGACTATGCTGGAGTCACACGAATATGCTAAACCTTACTTAGTGGTTGCCACACAATGGGTCATATCCCATCTGCTTGGAACTGAGTTGTGGGCAATGTTGGCGTCACTAGAAACTTTGGCGATCACTGCTCACTATGGATTGTTCACATCAACTGCTCAGTGTTTAACCACCACCAGTGTTGATAACAGCGAAGCTGTGAAAGTCATCCATTTAATTGTTTGTTCAAAGGACTGTGTATTGTGAATGTTGGGAATTCCCTCCAGCGACTGATTTGGCCCTAAATCGAAAACATTTGAGGGCACATGTCCGAATGGTGCACTATGTCAAAAACAACAAAGTGGCTTAGACTCCACTGCACAAGGCGTGAAACACCCTCATCACATATGCATAGGAATAGTCATTTCAATGAACTCCAATATGGGGTGCACTTCAGCTTTTAATGTATTTTTCTGCATTGCTGGTATTTTCGGGTGTTTGTGTCCAATCATGAACATTTTGGAGACTGCATCTAAAATCCTTGGCTCCTTCACACACTCATAACTGGAGTATGGTCCCATGTCATGTATGATACTTAGAAACAGTGTTGTCTTTTTGGTCGATTCCACTTTTGCATACTGTGACATAGTTTCCCTATTCACCATTCCAAATATGAGTTTACAAGCCCCACCAAGTAAAGGGCCACAGGCTGAAAAGCCGGGACTGGTTGCAGGTAGAATGCATGACTTGCAAAAAAAGGCATAATTTGAGCCTGATTTGAAGGTTGGTATATGGGGATCTCTGTCACAAATGTTGTGGATATCCAGTCCACCTTATTACAAGTACATTAGATCATATGGTACTTGCAATAAGGTGGACAGAATATCAGTCATGTTGTGACAAAGTAACCTGTCTGCCAACTCCACATGAGGCCCTATGTCTCTATGCATCTCTGTATGTCTTTTCCTCTCATTCACCTCCACTCTCCACTTTCCCAATAGCACTTTCTCCATTTTGACAAATGAGGGGTGAATTACAAAAGTTCTGATGTAGCTGTAAAGTATGCATTATATATAACTTCTCAACGCGTGTAGTTTTCTGCTTTTTGAGTATTCACAGACACTTCCCAGCAAATCTTGCACAATATAAGCTTCTTTTTCTTTAGGAGTGTGCAAAGTTGCAGTGACGTTTATCTCACAACTTTGTGCATTCATTTAAAATATTACAAATTTAGTTGAGTTCGAATTTGTAAAGTTCTAAAAAAAAATGTGAAAAAGCAGCTTTGCACAGTGGTATGAAGGTTTCCCAGATGCCGCTCAGAGCCGTGAACAGCAGTGGTTAAAAGATGGCTACTCAGCAGTTTTGCTGTGCAAGTTTTAGCCACCAGAGAAACCCCCACCAAGGGTGGGACATCGCGTAGCGGGAATTGTCAGTGCATGTTGCTCATCAAGGCCAAGGAAAGCCCTGAGGTTCAGTGAAAACACCCTCACCCAGTATGTCCAGCTCTGTACAGCTACAGCTGTGCTTAAATTATTTCTTATATCGAGGTGTTCACTATTGGTTGAAAGAATGTGGATGGTCTACCACAGCTCCCCAAGTGAGCTGGACAATCCTAAATGTCATCTTTGATGAAATTAGTGGAACTCAGTAAACATTGCCTGCCTTCATGAATGGTTATGTTCCAACTTTTATACATGCTTTACATTTCACCCCTGCCTAATCACGTTATGTGTGCGAACCCCTGTATGGTTTACACATACATGGGGTAAGCATGTTGATTTCCAAATTGGACACGAACGTGTGCACGCGGTGCATCAACGTTGCAAGCTTCGTGTTAAGAAAAATGTGGCATTTTCACAATGGCCAATTTAATGTAAAACGTTTGTTTTCCTGATATGTCTCTTCTTTCACACTACCTGGAAAAAGGGACTGACGTGTGCACTTTCTCTCCCTTTCAGCTTCACACATACCAAATCAATGTGGGTGTAAATTACGTCTTTGGAGTGGTAATTGCATCTGTATTGCATTTCCTATGTCTTTCCACTGACATTCCTCTCTGAACACCCACTTTGAGACGCCACTTTGAAAACGAAGAGTGCGTAACGAAGGCATATGTTGTGCACAATATACCCACGTCGAATACACTTACCCATATCCATTGCACTTATGTGAATACTGCATACTTTACAGATGCATCAATACCCCGCCTTTTCCTGGTTTAATTCAAAAGTGAACCCTAACAATTCGAGAAATGGCCCAGAAATATTAAAAACTGCATATCATACACTACTAAGGAAACCTTACATGAAATCTGGGAAATGTATTTCAGAGGAATATTGTGAGAGAGGAGGGGTGTTTCACTGCCCTCTTAGAACGTTTGAAGTTGTTAAACTTTGCATACTGAGTCCGAACTGATTCACAATGATTTTTCAGTGAGTAGGTGTGACTTACTCTTGACTTATTCCTGACATAATCCTGAATTTTAAAGAGCAAATTACACCTACTCCTGGAAGAAAGTACTGTGAAGCAGGCCCTGAGTTTTGAGCAGTTTGTGAGGCCTGCAGTGTTTTCTACCAAACAGTGTCTCAAGGCTATTGTGGACAGCTGCCTTGCATAAATGACAGTGCCCTGAGGTTTGACATTGTTTGCTGCTAAGAACATGCCTGCTAGGGGGAAGAGATGATTAAGCAATGTTATTTCAAGCTGTTATTATCACTGGTTTACTAAACATGCATTTTAAAGTCTCCACTAGGTGGCACGTGGAAACACAAATTAAAAACTGAAGTTCTTTAGAGAAGGGAAAGCATTAAATTAGCAGTTGTGATGACCTATTAAATGCACTTGCCTTAACACATTGCAACACAGTTTCCAGCACTTATACCATAACCTGTGTTTCAGGCTGTCGTTCAGCATTTCAGCGACGTCAATGCATTTTATACTTTCCTGTCATAAGTACTGTTTGTATTCTCTGAATGTATTTGCTGCAGAGTCAGTGTTAATACTCTATTTAATACTGCCTATTTAAACCTGTGGAACTGCCCTGGGCAGGCGCCTCTGCCTAAATGAACACGATTCATAATGTGACAAGCTCTATGCCCAAACTGCATAAGGAGAGCAGGCGGCAGAGACTTTGGTGTTCAGGGTGGATCTTTAATGCGCAGTTTGTTGATGAAGAAGAGAAAAGCATTTTTCTAGAAGCATTACTGCCTTTGTAGCCGTATTTTGAGTGCAATTAAAATGAGGTTTGTTTTTTTCTAGTTTATAAAATAGTATTTAAATGTTCCTTACTTGTACTCTTCAATTTGCACACAGTATTATTGACTTTTAAACCTTAATAAACTGATTTTTGTATTTTTAATTGAGCTAATCAGTTGTGGTTTCTGGTGATCTAGACCTCCCGCTGAGATAAGAATCTAGGTATGTAGATCTTTGAGAGTATGCCATTGTATTGGTGTGGTTCTTGAGAAATTATAAATTGGTATGAGGTTGCATGGAAAGTGTACACACAACTTGCGGTCTGTCAATGCCCTTCAGTAAACAGGAAAACACGCTTACACCGTTATGCTGCACACTAGGCACCGATTAGGCAGTTAATTTAACTTCCTATTTCACAAGGTAAATCTTTGATGAAACACCACATGTCTGCGGGATGTGAGGGCCTTACATCAGTTGTAAGCATACAATGCAAACGTTAGATCTGGAGAAGTTGTGGTTGTCGACTGTACTGTCCTTAAATCACTTAACATGACATGCTTGAATCACCCCTTCTGTTGCTGTCCAGAAACCGAATACATGGCAGCTAATTTTAAGCTTTATAAAATTACACCACAATTGTATTGTTTTTTTATAAGTACAGCTCATCACAGAAACATAGAATATTGAACAGATAGTTTAAAATACACTTTGGTGGAAATTCCAGTTGACCAGTTCCCAATGGTTCCTACTAGGTTCATTTGCATCCAGTCATGAAGAAAATGCCACAGCGTTGCGACCCCTATCTGTTGTGAAAATTAGAACTTCAACCTTGTGAAGCTGCATGGTGACTTTATTAATTGACACAAACATGCCTTTTGTGGGAAATATTTTCACAAGCCTTTTTCTTACTCCGGTTGAGTTAACTAAAGTGAGTACTAGGTGTGAGCTACTTGTTCTAATGAAAGAGGTGACGGACATCCTGGGAAAGTATGAGATGTTCCACTTGTATCCAACATTATCATGTATTCATTGCAATCTGTTTAAATGTAAAGGACTCCCACCTTTTCAACATTCTTTTTTTTATAGCTACCAATCTTTCGGAGAGCACCAAAACCGATCTCCATAATTCCTTGGGGTTCCAGCTGTCTCTTGAAGGATTAAGGAGTTTGAGTTCATAGTTTTCTACCAACTTGTTGAAATTCTCTTGTTTTTTTACTCTCTAAATGTATTGTGTCCTGTGTCAGAAACGCAGCTGCCAATGCCATATTTGTATCAAGCAAAAATAATTTGCAATCAATTGGAAACTGGAATTTCGCTGGTGTTTTTTCAAGTTTTATTTTGGTTTAAAACGCCAAGTACGAGAGTTACAGATAGGGTGGCATTGTGTACAAGGTCAGCAGATTTGCTGCTTTTGCACACGTTGCTGTAAAGCAGCCACAATACCGCACTTTTCAGTCCGCCATCTTGCCTTCCCTTCTGCCTAGCAGACTAGTGTTTCAGCTCTCCGAGGGCCGCAGCCTGCTAAGCCGCCAGCATTACCTTTTACAGTGTGCAGCGTTCCATTCCTTTGTAAGCAGGACTGTGGGAAAGTGAAGCCTGCTCGTCGAGGAAGGCCCGAGGTCATAACCCACGGTTTCCTGAAGGAAATTCCAAAAATGCCCCGAAGACAAAGGAATTAAAAGGCAGGAATGCCTCTCTTTCCATCGGCGCACGAGGAAGTGGTGATTTCATCCCAGCTCACTTCCGTAGCACTTGATTACTGTGCGGACATGAAGTGCGCACGTGACGCACGCGACAAACCTGGGGTTGTCAAAAAACAGTGATGGTAATAGTGGAGGATTGCCAAAGTCCGCGAGTCAGCAGGAGGGCTTCCCGCCAGTCCTGCGCAGATCGTATGAAGTGCAGCCCCGTGCATAGAACTGCATAGGAACATCTGCACAAAGCCGGTCCTAGGCCTTCTGAGAACTTCTGAGGCCCCGGGCGAAAGGGAAGATGTGAGGCCCCTCTAAGTGCCTTACTGCCTGCGCGAGTGCGCTTTTCCCTACTCTGCGGGGCCGGCAGGGGGCCCCCTGAGCGCGAGGCCCTGGGTTGCTGCCCATACCGCCCATGCCTAGGACCGGCCCTGCATCTGCAAGTCCCAGAAGTCAGAGTGTTGATGGCTGGACACCTGTCTGGATGCTGATGGATGGCATGGGGCTGTTTGGCCTTGCTGACCACTGATATTGCGTTCAGGGTTTTGTGTCACAAGTGCATAGAAATGAATCAAGACCAGCTCTCGGAATGTGTTACGTTGTTGAATAAAATGCCAGAACTGGGCATATGCAGTCCTCTGGTAACTCTATGGAAGGTGCTATGTAGAGCATTTTGAAGTGAGTGCCTACACATACTTTGTCCTGAGAAACACTCATTAGGTCGCGCCTGCTGACAGTGCATGCACTGTTTCTGTGAAAAGGTATTGTTTACTGTAAAGGCCATGAGCCTGCCCATTGCTTACCATTCGTTGGCTTCATTGTCAGTTGTAAGTGACCAGCACTTGCTGATGCCACTTCCTTTTGTTTCATTAGGAGCATGGACTAAGGAGTAGTTGATTTACTTTGATTAGTGTCCTTCCTCTGTCCAGCCACTACTCGCTGTGAATCAGGTACTATTTTCTTCTTTATTCTTCCTGTCCATGTTGCTTCATACCTTCTCACCCCAGTTGCACCTTTCCCCCCAATGCCTACCTGTGTTGCTTCTTTACCTCCTCCCACCCCACCCTTGACTGTGTTGCTTCTTAGTTCTGACTCTCCCGTTAACTGAGTCCTCCCCCCGCCCGCCACAAGAAAAACAAGCATTTGCAATGCAATAGGTCTAGCATTTATGAGAGTTTGAGCATTTGGCATTGTAAATGAAAATGCCTTTTATTTATGTGTTGTTTTTAAAACAGATAAATAAAAGGCATTGTCATTTGCAATGTCAATCGCTTAAACTCTCGCAAATGCAAGACCGATTGCATTGCAAATGCATGCTATAAAAATTTAAAAAGTGTTAGGAGAGAGCACGTGTTGCAGGCAGGACAAAGCTATTTGAGAAAATAGTGTTTGGAGGCTGTAATTAAAGGCTACAGAGCAACAACACACGTAACAGGGGATGTAGCCATGGGAGGTTACAAAATGAGACAAGGCGGTAGGACTACTAAGCCCTTTGACCAATAAACAGCCACAGTTTCAGCTGCGGCCCATGCAGGTAAGAGCGGTGGGGCCGGGTGGGGGGGGTATTTCAACATACGACCACGAGGGAAAATAAATAAATAATTAAATTTCCCTTGTGGTCGTATGTCAAAATCCCCCCCCCCCTCTCCGCACGGGCCGCGGCTTAACATTTTACAGTGGACAATGATACAAGCCAATGAAAAATGTGGGTGGTGAACGGGCGGAGCTTCAAGTCCCTACCTCAATACAGCTTGCCTTGCATGCGCTTCTCAGGCTCGACCTAAAAACTTTATGACATGGCCAGCACTGGCCACGTCATAGCGCTTTTATTACTGCCCCGTTGCCATTCCCACCCAGCCTCACATGTTGCCCCTACCCCGTCCGCACCACTTGGCACACAGAAGCAGTCATGTACCCTGGCACATCCAGTCTCGTGACCTGGCACACCTCGACACTTACTTTGTGCAGCAAGAGGTAAGGGGAGGCAAAACTCTTTCACTATCGAAAACTGTTGCATCCCAGCAGCGATACTTTGACAATTTGTCTGTTTCAGAAAGAAAAGATGTTAAATGGGGTGATTTTGCTATTTTCATAACAACAAGCGAATACTACTTTAAAAACTTGCAAGCAACACGAAGTGTATACTCATTTGCAGTGAAAAATGCTCTTTTTAAAATTGCTTTCCAAGGTAGCTTCCCGTTGGTGTTCAGTAATGTCTGAGCTCAATTATCCTTTTACACATAAAAGAGAGATGTGTTACATGCAACAGGTGAAGTTCGCCCATGAGCTCGAGATAAAATACAATAATCTGCAAAACCAATAGGTCTCGCATATGTGAAAACTATTGGCAATGTCTTTTAGGCATGTTGTCCAGCTGCGCAGCTATCAATCAATCATAACACTTGTATAGCGCACTACTCACCCGGCAGGGTCTCAAGGCGCTTGGGGGAAGGGGTCCGCTATTGCTCGAACATCCAGGTCTTGAGTTGTCAGCTATGCAGCATGGCTAAAAGTAAAGTTAGGAAAACAGTGCTATCATGCGTCCAGTGCTTTTTCTCTAACACTATTTTTAGCTGTACTGCACAGCCGCACATTTGGACACATGGCTCGAAGACACTGGCAAAGTCAATAGCTTTGGAGTAGGAGAGACATATTGGCTTTGCCAATGCTTGTTAGGCGGTGGCACGTGCAATTTGTGAATAAAGGATACAAAAATAGCTGGGAACAGATCAAAAAGAAGCAACTGTTTTAAGCACACTTAGCAGGAGAATTATACGACTAAGTCTGGAACCATGAGTGCGGTATCTGTATCAGCCCAGCTTCCTGCTTCGGAGTACTTGGTTTCTCCGGCACTTGGCTCTTTCCCACAACCACTGGCTTTCATCTCTTTTCCTTCCAGGCCTTCCTCTGACGTCTTAAGGAAATCACACCACGACATCTGTGGGGCCGCGTGAGCATTATCATGGCCTCAAGCCCCTCGAGCTGGAGAAGTGGTTCTGCGCATGCGTGGGCAGGAATCTGGCAAGCCGAAGAGTTTGTTGTCGCAGCATGTTGTCTATGTGGCACATAAGTATAGCTTATGATGCAACGCAACAATGAGATATTTCAGTGACATCCGAAATCCAGACTCACAACTCCTTCCACGGGTCAAAGAGGGCTAACTGTATTTTATGTTCAATTATATAAGCCATGAAGATAGACCCAGTACTTTTAAATGGAGAGTACCTTCACTTCTCAGAAACAAGCAGGCACTCTGATACAGAGCCTCTGCACTTTTATTTTTCCATTTCAAGTACTGCTCGAGACAATACCACATCGACAGAATCCCTGTCAACAGAAGACAGAAGGCTCTCAAATATGCCCTGTAATCAAAGACAAAGCTGATAATGCATACTTTTAATATCCACTTAGGTACATTACGGGCTTAGCTATCATTAATGTATCAGGTGTAGTGGTACAAGGTCTCAGGGGTGTACGGGGGCCCAATCATTTATTTCTTTAATACAAAACGTCGGACAGTTGTTCTTGCTTGCATTGGGGTGAATGGGAATCCTGTTTCACCATTATATTAGTATTTTCCCACTAAGCATCTTGCAGCCTGTTCACAAAGGCAACTATAACTATACACATCTGTATTTACTCACAAGCATATTTACTACTACTCCTAAGTGAAACTCTACTCTATGTTTCGTGGTCACCGTTTCATGGTGTGCATTTACCCCTGATATACACCTAGATGTAGACTTACCTGTCTCTACCACCTAGTTAAGGGGGCAGAGACACACAAAAATTAATTTACAAGTATGCATTTACTATTAATAGCATTATACATGTAGGTGGAGAGCTCTGCTATCAGACGGAGATCTTCCTTTGGAAAAATATAGGGAAAATTAATACTGTTTATTTTTTAAACATATTTAGAATGTTTCAATGTAAAATATAATTGTAAAATAATTTAAAAAATATTGAACGTAGAACAAAATAAAATGTTACTGCACATTAAGTGTCCAAAATTAATGTTTGTTATATAACTAAATATTGAAAATATTAACCTATTTTATAAATAATAATTTTTAAACAAAAAATCCACCCATCCTGGCATTTTTATTTTTTAATTAATATTTAATACATTTATTTAAATGCTATGTTTAACTAATGTAAATTATTTTTACTTTTTTAATACACAAAAACTATAATTTCATGTTTTGATTGAATAATTAAATATTATTTTTAACCATGAATATAGAAAATTTAAATGTCTAAATAACTTTATTATTTTAAACTTGTTTCCCATGTGGTGTTATTTTAACCCGTTTACTGCGGCGAAAATTTTGCCTTGGTGCGGGCGTTCAACTGAGTGGGCGGGGCTGCGTCGGCCGTTGGTCGTGCGTAGCACCAGGGAGGTAGTGCTTGCGTCGGCCATTGGCCGGCGCGAGCACAGAAGGGGTTAAAGGCCTATCTCCTTTACTTTCCATGGACCCCCACTCCTTCTGCTAACAATCTTCCATTCAAATATTGAGGACAACAGAGAAGTACAAGTCCTCTTTAATGTAATATACTAGCATTGAGTTGCAAAGTACCAATACTCTTCCTTTACAGGTGATGAAATCCTGGTGATTATAGTGGCAGCCTGTAAGTACAGCTTAGTGGGGAGCCCACATACACATGCACCCATGCATTCATATGCAGACATGCACAGGACTCATTCACAACACTCACAAATACACATACATTCATACATACACGTGCAAAGTAAACAGTCAATTAAAACATAACACTTTTCTGCTGCAGCTCTCGGAGAGGGAAGACTTGGAGGTGCCAGGAGCATTGGGACTCCTGCCTCCTCTCATGTGCTGACCATAGGTCAGCCGATGAGAGGAGGCCGCAGTTCCTACCTTGTCACAGAATAGGATGGTGTCAGAGAGACTGCTGACTCCATCCACTATGTAATGAGATGTCAGTGACTGACCCTCGGCCCTTCAGAGATTGAAATAGAAGTGTCCAGCTGCATGGCTATCGTTGACGCCCCCCTCATTGCAAGGGGGAGATCCTCGAGGACCTTTGCCAAATTGAAAAGGTCACACCCTCAGTAGCTGTGACATCCTCGGCCCAGCAAAGTTCAACTCAGGCAGCCAGGAGCTTGCGCACTTAGCGGGACTTGAAAATAAAGAGTGTCTGTCACGGTTAGACTCGACGTTTTCAGTGGGTTTACATCCAGACTGATTGCTTTTTGGTCTCCTGTTGTGACCCTGTTTTGTTGGTTTTAGGACTGTGGGCACTTTACCACTGCTATTCAGTGCTAAAGTGCATATGCTCTCCAGGTAAATTATGTGTATGGATTGGTGTTTCCACGATTGGCATATTTGATTTACCGGTCAGTCCCTAGTAAATTGCACTGAGAGTGCCAGGGCCTGGAAATCAAATGCTGCTAGTGGGCCTGCAGCACTGATTGTGCCACCCACACAAGCAGCCTTTCAGAGGGTCTCAGACCTGCCACTGCAGTGTCTGCATGCAGTTTGTACTACCATGTCAACTTGGCAAGTGCACCCACTTACCAGGCCCTAACCTTACCTTTTATTATGTGTCAGGCAGACAAAGACTGTTAAAGACGAGGCAACTAGAGCAAGTTAAAGTTGGAGATTGATCCCAAAACATTTGCCAACAGAAAGGTTCAACAGATTGGGACACCTAAATACTTCTCCTGAGTCAGATACCATGTATACTCCTCAGTCTGATCTGATTGATCCAACCCAAGTCTTAGTCCAGACAGTTCAGCAGCTTTATGAAGAGAACTTAGCTCTACATCAAGCCCTTGCTGCCAAAGTGTCCGATGTTGCATTAGTATCCTCTGCTCCACAAAGCTTCTCAGGGGATCCAAGTAAGTTGAAGGAATTTCTAGACTCGTTGACAATGCATTTCATCTACTGCCCAGCTCAATCTTCACAAGACAAGGCGAAAGTAAGATATTTGATCAGAGCATTGTCTGATCCAGTGCAAGCGTGGTCAAATCAGTTGTTTCCACCCATTGGATATATCCAGGTCATAACATATGACAATTGTGATTTCAGACATTGGAAGTTATCCAACCAAGACTTGGGATTGATAATCACAAAAAACCTTTGCTGATTGAATTTTTTGGGGAAAGGAAGACTTGATACCATGCAACCACATGGCATGAATGATAAGTTGGAATACTCTTGTTTTTTGTACAGACACTTATCATGTTATATTTCGTAATGCATCCTTAACAGATCCAGGTGTGGGTGATATTTGAGCATATACTTTTTGTACAATCAGGATATGCATCAGGTAATTTTGAGGTATTCATGCATTCATGAAACACAATAATTTTTATGGCATATTGGACACCTTGGGGTGGCACAAGTGTCTATATGCCATGTTCTGATCATATATATCTTGTACTATTTTCCATCATGTATGGTATGCAACAATTCATAATGATCTCAGTATCACGTTAATGGCATATGTCTCACATTTATATTTCAACACAGAGGCAGCACCATTAGTCACTATTTATGTGTACATGAGTATGTCATGAGAATTGCTATAGGGTTAAATAGGAAATTGCTTTTGGTAATTCTTAGCATATTTTTTGTTTGTTGTAGTCAGATTATTTTTTAACATCACATTCACTTTGGCTTCAATTTATGGTTATCGTACTTATACACGGTTGCACCGGGTGATAGACTGATGCCAGACATGGAGGAGGGATAATCTTTTCAATATTTTTAGTGACCACTGACGCTTTGAATAGTGGCACGTTTAAATGTTAGGGTTTCGCCCTTCCTGGTTTTACTCGGTGTCCGTGATTACAATGCTGATTGAAGCAGAGATTGGAGCTCATGTGTTCAGTGAGTGGATTGTATCAAGGTATTGATAAGGTTGTTTAGGTTTCAGCTCTGCATGGGAAGACATTTTTAACTTTTACTAAGCACTCAGTATCAACTTGTGGAGGCATGGAGATTAAATTGTATGCTCAGTGTTACATGCATGAGGGTACTTTCCTTCCGGGGACTGTATCGTGGAAGGCATTTTAATATTCTGTCTTTACATGGCATGAATGCAAACCTGAAGTTGAGCGACATTACTCAAACTTCATGGTGCACATGGTGGCTGATGCGGATATATTTTTAATATGGTTCACACAGCATGCTACATTTGATTTAGGCAGGCACGTTATGTTTGGTCTCTAGTGCATTATCTTAATTTTTGAACACATAGGTTGCCAGTATTTATATTGGATTGAGATTGTTCTAGAGACTTTTTTGCATGACAAGACTTTTTCATGACTCTAGGGCACATGATGTCATCAGTTAAATCACACATGCTGGATACGGGTGAGACAGTACTTCAGTTCTTTTTCAGAGAGTGGATGGGCATGAGGAGTGGTTCTCACAGAGCAATTTATTTCATTTTTACCGGACCCTTGACAATGGTACTCATGGTCCGAAATGCATTGGTTTTGTGTGAAGGGTCCAAGAGAAGAGGGGAAGACAGTACACAAATACATTTCATTTAAGGATACAGCCATCTGGCATATACAAGATATGTTACTGTAAAGTTAACGGGGAACAACAATACTAAAGGACATTATTAAATATGAATAAATAGTCATGGATTTTGAGTATATAATTTGTGAATAACTTTGATATTTGTGTGTAAAATTGTCAAACCTACGGGGCATTTGGTAGCCTTTCCTGGGACTGGTTAGTGGTCTAATGTCCAGCGATTGATCTGATCCCTTTATTAACCACAAAAAGATCCTTGCATGACATCAATCAGTGTAATCAAGATGCATAAGGCTACATTACCCATTTTCGTCAATTTGCAGCAGAAACCACCTGGATTGAGCAAATGTAGTCACCCTGTTTCGCAGAGCTTTCAGGGAAGAAATCAAAGACAAGCTCGAACATTCTGCCTGGGCTGAGACCATGTTTGTATTTATGGACCAAGCATTAACTATTGAACATGGGCTACACGAACTCCACTTTGAGAAACATAGGTCCCCAATATCTTCGGGTTCTAAGGGAGTTTGAGTCCTGATCTGAAAACAAGAGACCATTCAAGAAGAACCATTTGCCTCTTCTTGTGAATAACTCATACATATAGGTCTTGCCCATATCCCTCTCATAGTCTGAAAGAGAACATTGTCAAAGACGAGGGCTGTGTCTGTACTATGGCTCACCTGACCATTTAAAACATGCTTGTACAGTTCAACCTCCAAAAGCTTCAGGAAACACCAGACCACATCCTTTTTTGAAGGGCAAAAGACAGGAAGATCTACAAGCCATTTGATTGGTTTTTACTGAGGTGTGAAAGTCTCTTTGTTGTTTTTGCCCATGCAATTGGAACTTCCTTCAGGGCGAATCTTGGCTTTTATTGATAGTGGGACCAGTGGTATGTATTTGGGTTCTGACTGGGCCCAGGGAAGGAACATTTTCCTGATCACCAAGGATACTCCAGAATAGGTACAAACCATGGATGAAACTCCCCTGGCATCTGGCCCTGTTAAGAAAATGACAGCACCTATGGAATTGACCTTCTAAAAAGATTGTGAGAATGTATCTTTTTATCTGATCACCCTTCCTAATCATCTATTAATACTAGAAATTCCATGGCTGGTCTGTCATAACCCTTTCAACAACTGGAAAGCAAGAACTATAGCCTTGTCCTCCCATTTTTGTCACTGGTTTTGCTTTTCCTCTGAAGACTATTGGAATCCCAAAGAAGTACCAAAGATTTATGGACACATCGATAGTTCGATCAATCTCCTCCAAGGGCTTCCTGCTCCTTACCAAGCATACACTTCTCTTTTTCAGCACTTTCCACCATGCCACTTAGACTCTAAGTACTTAAAATGTGTCATGATTGTCCTGTTGTAGGTCACAGAGGTGTTAAATTCAACATCAAACTATTATCCTGCTCCATTTGGTGGCTTTCGGTCAGAGAAGATACAGAGCTCTATGTTAACTCCTTTCTAGTCTGTGCTCGAAATAAGTCTTCCTATACTAGACCAGATGGGTTAGTTCAACCTTTGCCAGTCCCTCCTGAACCGTGACATACTATATCCACTGATTTCATCATGGCACTACCTTCATCATTGGGTAACAGAGTCATAATGGTGACAGTAGATTGTTTTCAAAGAATAGCTGCTTCGAAACAGCTACCTTCTGCTAAGACTTTGGGTTATATAACCTTGGAGGATAGTTTTCGCTTTCATGGGCTGCCTTAAGCTATATTCTCAGACAGAGGTCTTCAGTATGTTTCCCGTTTTTGGAAATCCTTTTGCAAATCCTTACAGATTGATGTTGCTCTGACCTCTGGTTTTCATCCACAAACT
Organism: Lissotriton vulgaris; assembly: GCF_964263255.1. Classification (NCBI taxonomy): domain Eukaryota; kingdom Metazoa; phylum Chordata; class Amphibia; order Caudata; family Salamandridae; genus Lissotriton; species Lissotriton vulgaris. The sequence goes on along the minus strand of NC_141685.1, from coordinate 668,855,617 downwards.
AACTGGCAAACAGAATGTCTGGACTAGAGCTTTAAACAATATATCTGCTGCTTTTGTAATTCCACCCAGAGTGATTGGTCCACGTTTCTGCCACAGGCTGAGGTTCCTACCATAATTCTCTCCATAATGCCACCAAGTCAACATCTTTCTTTTATCTGTATGGCCTTCATCCCAGATCTCTTCCTTCTAGTCCCTGTGCATCTTTCTCTGTCACCACATCTACTAGTTCTATCTACTGCCTTCTGATGGTTCATAAGCAGATTCTCAGTAATCTGCATGAGGCCTAAAAGAAAATTAAGTCTATTGTGAATGCCCATCGACGTCCTTCTCCTGCTTACTTTTCCAGTTGACAAGGTGTGGCCCGCCTCTAAATTCCTACCTGATTATCTTTCTCAAAATAAGTTCAAACCACCCTTTTATGATCCTTTGAAGATAATAAAGATGGTCAATCCGGTTGCCTTCAAGATTCAATTGCCTATATCCTGGAAGGTTCATCCAGTAGTTAATTCCTCACAGTTGAAACCTTATCGCAGTGATCCCTTTCATCACCTCTTCACTCAACCCCCTCTACTTTTAGTGAATGGTACTCATGAGTTTGATGTACTCGTGAGTCACATATCAGGAAATATGTGACTCACGTCTTTTTAGGAATAAGCTTCAGTGTTAAATCCACTGGTAAGGCTCTCCACCCAGTGCGCGTTCATGCAGTTTCCGTCCATGCCGCTGTCCTAGCTTATCGCTTTCTTCTTCAATTTCCTAACATATCCGGGGCCTCAGGAGAGGGGCATACTTTTATGCTGACATCCCGCCTGCCTGCTAACCCTGCTTTCTTCCCGAGTGGGAGGTACACACAACTTCCGAGCAGCAGGGCAGAGATCGGCTGGCCTCCTCATTGCTCTTCCTGCACTCATACTTCATTGCAGCCGGCCTGCTTGTACCATCTCCCACAATTTCATTCCTCTCCTTGGGAAAACTGGTTAGGAGAATGCGGTCAGCATTTCCATATTGTTTCAAGTTTATCTTCTTCCCAGAATCCTCCAGAGTATTTCAATAACACAATCCAAGATGACAGCTCCTCCTGCCTTTAGTGTTCCTTCTCAATCGACCATGTCAGCTGTTACTTCCTGTGATGCAATCCCTGTTATACCAGTATTAAAGGCAATTTTTTCCTTTGCTCCTTGCATTGCAACCCTCTTCTTTCTTGTGTGTGTGTTCCTCACTCCTGTTCCTGTGATTCCTGTTCAGTGCCCCTGCAGTTTTTTCTACAGAATATCCTGTTTTTCATCCACCTTGGGTCCTTATTCAGGTATTATCTGCTAGTGACATCCCTCTGCCATTATGATGTTTTTTGAATCTTGGCATTTTCCTCCTTTCTGACTCCTTCTGGGAGGTACCATCTGCTTAAGTGCTTTTCTAGTGTCAGAAGCATCGTGGCTACTGGAAGGAGTTAACTTTACCTTGGGCAGAGCAAGATTGTTATAGACTGGGCATTTAGGGCAAGTCAAAGTCAGAGGTTGATCCCAGAATGTTTGCCAACAGAAGGGTTCGACAGTCGCGTCCCCTGCTGCGAGTGCTGCCGTGCCGAGTGTTTCTGTGCCTGCATCAAGGCAGGTAGGAACACTACTGTGTCCCTGGGTGGGCTACCTGGGACACAGTAACTGAGCTGGCCTGAAGTGATGGGGTCCCCAGACCCTTTAAAGGTACAGGGAGGGGTTCAGTGTGGCCCCCTTCCATTTAATTTCATTTTCAGCCCTAGGTGATGGGGTCTGCTGTGGCCTTTTAAGGCTTGGGAAGGGGGCGCACAGCTCCCCCTCCCCTTTTAATATACATTTTGGCTACCGGGATCGCCGTCCCCAGGGCCTAATTAGGCTCCAGGAGGGGGCTGCTTTTTTCACTACAGCCAATGGAATGGTGTTCTCAGGGCCTCTCAGTGTCTCAGGAAGGGGGGGCCATGTTCCCCCCTCACCAAAATAAAAACCTTCCTTCGCCCCCTGGGTCCTTTTTTAATTTGCCGCAGATTTGCAGCAAAATAAAAAAAATCATTTTTGGGCCTAGGGGTTAGGGCATCCCTACCCTGCCCCTTTATGGTTTTTTTTACCCTTTTTCCTATTACTGAGTCCTGAATCCTAAGATGGCTGCCTCCACATTGTTGATGATGTGGTGGAAGGCAATCAGATCTAAGCCTAAGATCTCTCTGGTCTGCAAAGCCTCCACAGTGTTAAATATACAAAGTCTTTGAGCATTAATTGCTCAAAAACTACTGAACAGATTTACACCAAATCATAAAAAGCAATCTTTCTTGATCAAGATGTATTTTCCAAATTTTGTGTAAATCCGTTCATTGGTTTGGGCTGTAGCTGTGTCTAAAATTCCTTTGGAAAAATTAATGGGGAAAACATATTTTTTGACCCCTCCTTTTTCTCTCCCCCCACTTAACGGAGCCCTAAAACATTCCATGCTCAAACTTGTCAAAAAGTAACACTTTTTTGGAACGATTTGTGGACATACGTCGAATGGCTCCAAAGATATAAGCAAACCAAAACATGCATTTCGTATGGAAACACTATCTTAACTATAACTACCAAGTGGTGACCACTACTGGGTAATGTATGTTTACTGAAAAAGACCCAAAGATTTAAAGTGAAGTTATTGTATTGTATGGAAATATTATCTCACTTTGCGTTAAAAAAACTTAAAAATAGAATGAAAAAACGAAGTTTAAAGGAACATTATAGTTGGGTGAAAATGTCAGTTAAAAAATACAATGTTTTTGTGGGGGGGGGCGTGGCTTGGATGGCAAGGGGAACAGCAGCCGAAATCCGGAGCTCTGCCAGACCCCGGGACTAAAGCCAAAATAACAGCGAGAGCCGACGCCGTTTTAACTAATACACGGTGCAACAGACAGCGGAGCAGAGCAGGATCAACACGGAACGCTGTGGAAGATAAGGGGATGAGCCAAGAGCGAGAATTCGCTCTTCGCGAAAACCCACACAAGAACAAGCAAGATCAAGCACAAAATGGCGCAGAAGCACAGAAATACTTAGGAACCGGGCTCAGCAACCGAACCTCTAAGGCCCCCCAAGGTTAGTGCACGCTATTCGCTCAGCAGAAGGGTTCGCCAATGTGCAGCAATCAAAAAAAAAAAGAAGAGATGCAAAAAGCATAAGGCGAATACTACGGGCGAACTAGTTGAATTCAAAACCGAAACTCGCTAAGAGCAAGGCCATTTTGAAAGAAACGAAACTCACAATAGGCGCAGCCATCAGGAGGATCACAGTTCGAGCACAGCACGAGGGAGCATCCACGCGAGCACAGACTACTGGCAGATAACAGAACAGAGGGCTAAGAGGTGCGAACGCTGGCTGAATGAGCGGTGTCTGAGCTGTTTGGCGAGAAGGGGCAACATTAGCCCAACAGCCGCCACAGCTTCAGGGCCTAAAACGAAACTCACAGAGGGCGCGGCCATCTTGGAGGTGGCACGACAGTAAAAAAGCTGATCGATAATACCAGCGAGCGCAGACTAATAATACCAAGAACGGCAACAGATAAAAGACCAGGGGGCTAAGAGGAACAAAAGTTGGCTGAGTCCGAGCTGCGAAAGCAAGGAGTGGCATTATCGGCGTAACAGCCCCCCGCAGCTCAAGGTCCATTTTAGAAGTGGCACAACAGGGAAGAAGCTGGCCGGAAGCAAGAAAGGCTGCCATCCAAGAGAAAGCAATATGCCAGTAAGAGTCACTACGAATACAGCCTGCAGCAATAATCTGCAAGAAGAGAGTAACTAGCGAGAGCCAGCAGGAAGTAACGAGCGGCAACACTAGCAAAGCAAAACTTGAAGCGGTCGGCCAAGGTGTATCTACAAAAAGAGCAGCCTCCTTAAGAGACGAATAGTAGCTAAGCAGATGACACAAAAAGCAAGGACTTAAGGCGAAAGATCGGCAGGGGGCAAAAAGGATCCGAATAAAGAGCCAGAGCTGATTGTGCACATATGCCAGCAACGTAGGGAGGCAAGTTTTGCGCAATATCCCAGAACAACGAGGTACAATTAATAACCTCAGACAGAGCCAAGGTGGGGTGAGTCAACGCCAGTAACAGCGCAAGACACAAGTACAAGAAGCCACAGCAAACTGAAAACCGACATTCACCCGGAGGCCATTACGAAAGAGGCATAAAGAGAGTAGCAACACCCAACAGATAAGAGTGGGAGCTCATCAGAAGAATACAGCGAGAAAAATAGTAAATCTAAGGATAAAGATAACATAGAGCAAAACAGGCAAGGAAAGGAAAGGAAAACAAGAAAGAAGGAAGAGCCACAGCAGAACGACCGTAAGCTGGCGCTACATCACGAAAGCTCCTAACACGCAGAAAGCACAACATAGACAGCTTATCCGCAACCAGAGAACAAGCCAATCCTACGCCACAGCAAAAGAGCCAAGGCACAACACTGTCCCTCTGAACAACAAGAGAAGCAAACTCCACCAAGAATATATAAAAGCAAAAAAAATGGCCGGCAGCGACGGTAAAGTGACACAACAACAAAAGAAAAACAGACTTGATGGCAATATTGACTCCCCAATCAAACAGAAATCAGACATAACCAGCACACTAGACAGTATCCTCAAAAAACTGGGGGACGTCCATGAACTAGACAAGTCAACCAAAAAAACGACAGACAAGATAGACCTGGAGCTAGCAGCAATCAGAGCGGATATCCATGCAACAAACAACAAAGTAGAAGCGGTAGAGCAAAGAGTCAGTGACATTGAAGATCGATCACAACTCACGGACAAAGCCATAGGCAATATCGCCAAAGCGACCACAAAACTCCGGAGACAAGCGGCAGAAGTCGAAGACCGCAGCAGAAAAGGCAACATGAGGATTTTGAGGGTACCGGAAGGAGAGGAAGACAAAGCTGGCTCATGTGTCTCGATCATACAAAACCTCATCCCAAAACTAACCAACCTGAAGTTCGAAGGTCCATTTGAGCTGGACAAAGCATACAGAGTGCCAGCGAGCAGACAAACGGGCAAAACAAACTCCAGACCGATAATTTGCAGACCGCTACGCTCTCATCAAACCAATGCCATTTTCGGGGTAGCAAGAAAGAACCCCAACCTGGTATGGAATGGTCACAGAATCATACTAACGCAGGATTACTCAAAGCAAACAGTAGACATCAGAAAAGGGTTCCTAGCCGAAAGAGACAGGCTAAGGAAAGAAAACATTGCCTTCTCATTCACGGGCCCGGCAAAATTCAGAATATACAACAAAGGAATCGCCATGACTTTTGAAGACCCCGCCGAACTCTCAAGGTATCTACAAAGACCACCAACGGAGGAAATGGAGGACTCGATGCCGACGGGGAAAAGAAGAGCCTCACCGAGTACAGGAACGCATAGTGGCTAAACATCGTACAATTCATACAGCAGAAGGCAAACAAACAAACAGACAAGTAGTAGAATAAAAAGCTGATGAAACTTTCAAAAAATAAAATTCTACCTCGCAAGGAAGAAAAAGCGCATCTACCTCAAATAAAGACTATACAAGGACAAACATGGACACTACAACAAATCTACCTCTAAGAATCACGTGTTACAACTACATATCCAAAAGAAGGAGTCAACAGAACGTCGATAACCAATATGCTACCTCAATGTAGAAATAGTGCAACCAGCGCGAATAAAGACTATACAGAGACTATATGAACAGCACGACAATCTACCTCAGAGACTAACATGGTTTTACATATACATCCTTTATATATCCTTTACATCATTATGTAACCCAGTTCGAGAAAAGTTAAAAGGCTCACTTTCCCAGGGTCAGGGCGGGAGGAGAGGGATCTTGCTGTCGCACGCCCACAGCACGAAGAAGCACTGGATAAAGGGAGGGAGGGAGGGAGGGGAGAGAGGGGGGGGGGGGGAGCAGCAGTAGGTAGTAGAGTAGTTCATCCAGTATGTCATGTACGTCAAGTATGTCAAGTATGTGGCATTTGTCTTGTCCATGTCTCCGTTTGCGCAGTAGCCAGCACTCTATACAGATCATCCTCGGCAGCGGTGCAACGAATCCCTAATGACGGGAGCAGGGTAAGGGTAGAAGGGCCACCCGCTGCCAAATCGTACTTAGCCCCAAGCACTCCCAACAATGACACAAACGGGTAGCAGTACATTACTAACAGGTCTCAACCACCCAATTAAGAGAATGAAAACCCTAGACTACTTAGCCAAAACAAAGGGGGACAGTATCCTATTACAAGGAACAAAACTATCCATAGAAGAGGCAAACAAAATCAGAGCCAGGTTGATCGGCCAAGTTGCTTGCTCACCTGCGGTAGGGAAAAAAAGAGGAGTCATAACCCTGATCAGTAGCAGATCTAACATAACTATAGAGAGCGTGCAGCAAGACAGGGAAGGTAGACTACTGATCACGCAGCTGAAAAGAAGAGAAGAGAAGAGACAATACTAGTAGCAAGCAATTATGCGCCCAACACAGACGACACTCCATTCTGGGAGAGAGTAACTAAAGATCTAGAATCCAGCCCCTCACACAACTTGATGGTAGTGGCGGGAGACTTCAACATGGCATTAGACCAGACACTAGACAGACAGGCTAAATCTAAGACACGCACTCCAATGTCTCACAAGACATTAATGAACCTATGCAAGAAACTGGACCTAGCTGACCCATGGCGGCTGCAACCACCCCGATACCAGAGATTACACCTACTCGCACGCACACAACTCCTACAGCAGAATAGACTACATCCTCATATCAGGCACTCATATACACCTAACAGAACACACAGACATCGCGGCCAGAACAATATCAGATCATGCATGCATCAGCCTACACCTGGTGGGGAGACATAACGAACAGCTAACTCGCAGATGGCGACTCAACCCTACAACCCTAGCCAAATAAGAAGACAGAGTCAAAATCCAGAAAGCCATCGCAGAATACATCTTAGACAACGAAACCCAAGACACAAACCCCAGCACAGTGTGGGAGGCACTCAAAGCAACTATCAGAGGGGTACTAATAGAAATAAAGGGAGAAGAGACAGGAAGGCGAGAGCTCAGCTAGCGCAGCTAGAAAAAGACATCAAAAGTCTAGAGACACAACACATTGGGGACACCACAAATCAAAACACACTAACGGAACTCACAAAAAAGAAATACGAATTCAATATAATACTTAGTGAACGCGCAGGTCTATGGATAAGAAAATACAAAGAGATCAACCTCTGTGAAGCGAACAAAGCAGGGAAATCACTGGCATCACACCTCAAACACAAACAAAGACAGCACAGCATCACATCAATCACAGACACCGCAAACAATACACACACTGACACAGAGAGATCTTACACACCTTCAAGGAATTCTATAAGGAACTCTACAACAAAGATGAGGGGCTAGATATAAAAGGAACAAAATCCTACCTAGAGAAGCTAAAACTACCAAAAATAACGGCAGAAGAAGCAAAGGCGCTAGGCCAAGACTTCAAAACCCTGGAGATCAAGATAGCCATTACATCTCTAAAAGATAACAAGGCCCCAGGACCAGATGGCTATACAGCGCCATTCTACAAATCTTTCCAAGAACAAATTGTACCGACCCTAGCGAAAGCATTCAACCATTGCGAAGGTTTAGGGGAAGTAACCGCAACAATGTCACAAGCCAACATCATAGTCATTCCAAAGGAGGGTAAAGACCCACAATGGCCAAAAAACTACCGTCCAATATCACTCATCAACCTAGACTGCAAAATATATGCCAAAATATTAGCAACAAGGTTCAGCAGGGTGCTCCCTCAGCTAATAGGCAACACACAAGTAGGGTACATGAAAGGCCGAATGTCCAGCGACAATACCAGACTCCTCTGCCAAGTCATAGAACACTGCTCAAACTCACATTCTCCAGCAGTCACAATCACGCTGGACACAGAAAAAGCCTTTGACAGGGTGTTCTGGCACTTTCTAGGAGAGTGCCTACAGGCATACAATCTAGGGGAGACATTCGCCAAGAAGGTCATGGCCCTGTACAAAAACCCAAAAGCGCAGATTGCCATTAATGGCACTACCTCAGCCCCATTCGATCTACAGAGAGGGACCAGACAAGGCTGCCCGTTATCCCAACTGCTGTTCCTACTTGCCCTAGAACCACTGATAAAGGACATCCTCACCAACAAGAATATACCAGGCATTTCCATCAACAAAACAACGGCCAAGCTAGCGGCCTACGCTGACGACCTGTTGATCATTACAGAAGATCCAACAGAATCCATACCAGCGCTCATGAGTACCATTGACACATATGCCTCCCACTCCGGGTACAAACTAAATAGAGACAAATCAGAGTACATGCCCATGAACGTACACACAACCAGAGAAGTACTAGGAGACTTGGGGCTGGCATGGGAAACGCAATTGATTAAATACCTAGGAATCAATTTCGGGAGGAAATTAGGAATCACTCTGGAGCAAAACGAGGAGAGCACACTGAAAAAGATAAAAGGCCTGTTGGAGAACTGGTCGCCCAAATTCATCACCTGGTGGGGAAGAGTAGAGACAATCAAAATGATGGTCACGCCAATAGTAAACTACCTAGCCAGTATGCTCCCTCTAGCACTAACAGATGACTTCCATAAGAAAATAGACCAGGCACTGAACAAATTCAGTTGGAGAGTCAAAAAACCCAGACTAGCCCTACAAAAACTAAGATTAAGAAAAAAAAACTGGAGGCCTCAACGTTGCAGACCTAAGGGCATTTCAAACAGCCTGCATGGCCAGGCAGGGGCTGCACTGGGTAATACTAAACCAGAAATACACACCTACCTGGCTATCCCTAGAGAAAGCCATCCTCAACATCTCAGACCCCCTAACCCTCCTAACTGCCAATAAACAATCACTAAAAAGAAACCCAATTTTCAAAATAACAAAAATGGCCCTCCTTAAGGTAGATCAGAAACTAGAGGTGAGCCTCAATAACTCGAAATGGGTAGCTCTATGGGCAAATCCCAAGATAAAATACAGAGGTAAACCCCTAGACATAAGAACGTGGAAGACACTAGGCCTTTCACACCCGGCACACCTAGAGGATAAAAGCATACCGCTCACATTCAACACCATAAAGAGTAGGTTCAACCTTCCAGAAGTGGAGCTATACAACTTCCTGGCCATCAAAACAGTGATCACAAAAGCAAACCTAAATAGCCTGACCCCCTCAAAATTCCAATATATGGAAAATCTAAACAAGACAGGCCACCATGTATCACACCTGTATAAATTCCTCCGCCCAACCACCTCGAAACTCAACGAAAAAAACAAACAGTACTGGGAAACCCAGATAGGCAGGAACATAATATCTCCAGCACTAGCACAAACAAAATTCTGGCTGCTGCACCAGGCAACCTGGACCCCTGCAAGACTTGTGAAACAAGGCCTAAGAGAGAATAGCCTATGTTGGAATTGCAACAACACAACAGGGGACCTAGCGCATCTAATCTTCCAGTGCAGCAAAATCAAAAAGTTCCTGGATAAAGTGTTCGACTTCACAAACCAGACACTAAACTGCACCCTAAAGAAAGAGTTCTGCACTCTAACAACAGCACACCTGAATACCTACATCAACATACAACAAGATAGAAACCTTTTAAACTTCCTCCTAACGAGTGCCACAAAAATAGTACTAGCCAAGTGGAAAGACGCCTCCAAGACCACATTCAAGGGGTGTCTAAACTGTGTAACATTCTTAAGGTTAGCAGACAGCACGGCTCTAAGATACACACCGTGGGAGAAACCCAACAGAGAGATGTGGTCAACACTAGATATCACCCTAGACCCGTTCAAGCCACCATAGACACCACATGCACATGCACCGAAATCAAGGCACGGTACCATGCGCCGATCTCAAACCAGCCGACAACAACTATATGTTATATGTTTAATGTTATATGTTTAAGAACAAGCACAGAACCAAGAAATTCAGGCCCATCCCAAAGCAGTCACAGTTACGTTTAGCCAAGAGGGTATTGCAACCAACAACCCAACAGCTACAAACAAATTGCTCATGACATGGTTTATGTGCCAAAGAAAGAACAAGAGACTAACTGCCAAATATGTTGTATGTCTTTATATGTATGTTCCATGTAAATGAAAATACAATAAAAAAATTTTTTTTAAATACAATTTAAAAAAAACACTGAAATTAACCAGTTATAGTTATCTCAAGTAACTATTACTTATGCCCTAAATGAACTATAAATCCCGCCCTTGCCAGGCACAGTGTTGTCATAATTGATCTCATTTCAGATGTTACAGCGTTGTCATCAATGATGTCATGTTCTATGACATCATTGTTAAAAACTTTCAAAAAGGGTCATCAAAACTTGAATCCTACGAAGAAAAAGACCACTTCCTTTTGCACACCTCTTTGGGTGCAGTCAGGAGCTGAGCCCTGGAGTGGGTACTTTACTTTCCTGCCGCAATACATTCTTCACAATTCATACAGAAGAGCTCAATGTGCTGACAGAAAAGGTTTCTGTCTTATTGAAAGGTGGCTGCCACTTGAGGAGGCGGACTATTACCAGGCTTGACGGTATTGTCTGAAGCTGTTGTTATTGGGGCTTATTCACCCTTCTGGCTCTTCCTCTTCACAGCATTGAGCTTCCTGTTGTGCAATGTCCTGAGTGTGAGTAGTGTGATCTGCCATTCACTAGTTAGAGCAAGAGGGTGTGAAGGTCATTAGACTAATGATACCAGTCAGTAAGATTGTGTTTCTCTATCTCTCACAGATACCACAGTACCATCTCTGTGAACTGCAGTATCACAACACCTAAAACTGCAGAAATTCCACTAAAATGTTGTAGAGCACTTTCTTATTTGGGAATGTGAGGAAACTGCTAGGCTCAAAATTGAAATAAACCTACCCTCTCAAACTGAACTGATCTATTTTTTACATTTTTTGTTGTCCGGGTTTCTGGCTAGTGTTCAATTGGAGACCTGCAGAAAACACATGCGTCTGTACAAAGTATGCAAGATACACCATTGGAAGATGCTGACATCAGTGTTCTCTCATGCACGTCTACAGCACCACAAAAAGCAAGGCCAGTGAAGGAATCACTAGTGTGCAACTTTTTTAAACTTCTAGCTGGCAAAAAAAGAAAAAAAACATAATTTTTGCACAGGAGATTACGTGCACTTGTGCCAAAGGTGTTATACTGAAGGAAGAGAGTATTCAGTAGGAACCACTGGAATGTGGAAGCACCTGAGGACTATGCACCTAACCTAACAGTATAGCACATGGACCATGCAGCGATGCAGAAGAAGTGAGCAGAAGAAGGAAAACCAACTGCTCTTGAGGAAGTGCTTGAAGAAGAAGAGCAAGAAACTGATAACAGCATGCAGAATTTCAGGACATACTGCAGACACTGTTATAAAGTTGTGGCCAGTGTTGAAGTAAATAGAAGACTATATAAAGGGGCAGTGAAACGGCATATGCTCACAGAACACAAAGATTTGAGCACAACATATAATAGGTAATAATAAAATTTAAAAAGTTTAAAAACAATATCAAAAATTACTAAAACTTTATTTAAAAAGCTGTAAAAAATGTGCTAGTGAAAATAGTTAAATAAGGATATAAAAATGACAAAAGTAGTAATTGAAAAACCTGAAAACTGCAAAAAAGTAAAAGAAAATTATAAACAACGCAAAAAGCAAACAATTGGTAGTATCCCTGTTCTTCATGTATGGCCTAAAGCTATACTCAGTGATCTATTTTAAGAGCAAAGCAACCCCCAGAAATTCACTAAAAAAACAAAGGTTATTGTTCTGATTTACTTAGGTATGGTAATAACATCTTACTTTGCGTGAAAAAACCCTCAGAAATTCAATGGAAAAGCAAAGGGTAAACGTACATTATACGTAAGTAAGGAAATAGGATTTGAGCTTTTGTTTATAAAAAACCCCTAGAAATTGACTGAAAAAAACAACTGAACCACGCCGTCATGAGCCTCGGGCGGCGCGTGCTCATGAAGGTGTGGTTCCGTCATGCAGCTGCCGCTCCGCCCACATGGCATCAATTCCCCACCTGTACAGGTGAATAAATGAGCGGGCGGGGCTGTGACTGAACCACGCCGTCATGAGCACACGCCGCCCGTGACTCATGACGGCGTGCTTCTGTCATGAGCGCAGCATCGCCGCACTCACCCCTTACACTCCCCACACCGCGGCATAATTTGCGCCACGGCGAAGGGGTTAAAGTGACGTGATTCTTAGGTGTTATAATAACTTAAACACTAACTTTTAAAAACCACATAAAAAACACTGAAATTCACCAATTATAGCTAACTACAACGTGCTATCCTCCCCATGAATTGCATATGACTTCACATATTACATCGCTTATGACATGTTTAATGACATCATTGATGACACCGCTAGTTTCGCACAAATTGGGTAAGCAGTAGGGGAGGATTCTATTCCTCTGGAATTATATAAATGCTGCCCTGAGGACCTGACACCTTTATTAATTGATGTGATTCGGGCTATAGGCAATGGGCAACAAGCACCTAAATCTTGGAATTTAACTCAAATTATTATTTTTTTTAAAAAGGGTAAAGTACCTCAAGAGAGAGGATCATACAGACCAATCTCGCTTATCAATAGCAAAGCTAAAATCTTTGCTAAAATATTTGCTACCAGGCTCGCGCCAGTTATGTCTCAGCTTGTATCTTTTCAACAACATGGATTTATACCAAAACGCGACACTACCGCACATATTAATATGGCCATCTCTGCTTTCGATGCTGCACGGACTCAATCCGCCCCACTCGGTATGATTCTACTAGATGCAGAAAAAGCATTTGACCAAGTGGGGTGGGGATTTTTATGGGCAGCTTTACAAGCATTTGGCATTAGTGGTCAATTTCTGAGATGGATTCAATCACTTTATGATAATCCTATGGGCAAAGTATCTTATATGGGTAAATGCTCTTCTATGTTTCCAATTAAGAGGGGGACAAGGCAGGGGTGTCCTTTATCACCCCTGCTTTTTGCTTTGGGTATGGAACCTTTTTTAATTGCACTCCAACGCCAGGCCCTAATCAACCCTTTTTTTAATGGCTTAAATAAGCTGGACATTACTGTATATGCGGATGACGTAGCAGTGTTCTCCTCGGATGTGCCCCAAGCTTTGAAAGGTATTCTAATCGAAGCAGGTATATATGGTTCAGTCTCTGGCTACAGACTTAACACTACTAAAACTCAAATTGTTACGAATCACCATCTTTCTGTTCCCACTCCAGGAATCTGCGGGGTCGCAACGTACCTTGGTGTTAAAATCTCTTCTGATATTGATTCAATCGTAGCTCTAAATTATGAAACATTATTAAAAGAGACTGCAATGCAATTTAAAAAATGGCATAAACTTCCTCTTAGTATCATCGGTCGTATAAATCTAATTAAAATGAAAATCTTACCTAAATACTTATATTTATTTCGTGCAATTCCCTTACGTGTAAACAACTCTTATTTTCTTAGATTAGAAGGAATTATTAGTAGTTTTATATGGGGATATAAAAAAGCCCGACGTGCAGTCTCCTCACTTAAACTTCCTTTTAGTCAAGGAGGTCTGGCTCTTCCGGATTTCAAATTTTATTATTGGTCGGCTTTTCTGACTCGTTTTCGTAGCCTAACAATTTTTGATAAGTGTTTGTATTTTCATAAATTTCTACTCGGACAAGATGCTAATATGTTTATTTACAGATTAAATGACCCTAACTATTTCAAAAGGGTTAAATTTAAGACAGTACGAGATACTGTTAATATCTGCCGCTCCATCATGATGAAATGTAATGTTTCTTATCTAAATTATAAAACACCTCTTTGGGGTAATCCAGGCTTTCCTTTAATTTTTCAGGAGTTAACATGCGGAGTATACTTAGAATCTGGTATTAAACTCTTGGGAGATTTGTATGATCATCAAGGATTTATGTCATTTGAAAAAATAAAGCAATGCTATAATTTATCAGAACTGGCTAGGTTTAAATACTATCAGATTAAAGATTATTTAGTGAAGAAATTAGAACTTAATTTGGTAATAGACTCTGATTTTTGGAACTGTATCTACAGAGAATCAGACAAAGCTATGATTAGCACAGGATATAAGTTACTCTCGGACTTTAACATTAGTGATATCATAAAATTAACTGAGAAATGGAATAGAATATTAGCTTCAAATGTACCACCTGATTTAATTACTTTATCTCTAAAGAGCTTAAATACATCAGTTCATTCTTCTAGCCTTAAATTGCAAATATTTAAAACTATATGTCAATTATATCATACCCCCGAGAGAATTCTTAAATGGGCAAGGAATAATAACTATAGTGAACGCACGAAATGCCCTAAATGTGATCTAAGTGGTGCTGATATTGTTCACATGTTCTTATCTTACCCTCATCTTAGTGATTATTGGGATGGTATACTTAAGGTGGTTTCTGATAGACTTACTCAACCTATTTCTTTTTCATCAACTGATGTACTGATTGGTATATGTGGGGGTTCAAGCACATTTAATGATTTGTTGAATATCTTAGTTACGTGTGCAAGACTTATTATTGCTAGAGCTTGGATTCAGAAAAATCCACCAACTGTTATGGAATGGTGGAGCTTAGTTAAGGAAATTTATTCTATGGAGACTACCCTGGCTATTTCAAAGGGCCTTCGGGCTAAACGGAAAATTGACAGAATCTGGGGATTATTTATGTCTTAACATTAGCATCTTTTCCTTACCAACTCTCCTTTTTTTCTAATTCTTCTTTTTTGCTTTTTTCTTTCTATATGACCTTTTTACTGGTAATGACTTATGAAATGCTTAATGTTTTTTGACTCTACTGAAACTTGTATAGATTGATTTTGCTTATTATGATTTTTCTCTCAGTGTTCATTTGATGCAAATAAAAAATATTTAAAAAATAAAATAAAAATTGGGTAAGGAGAAACACACAATCCTGTTGTCGCAATTATAAGAGATATACATGCACGGTAAGAATATCAGTTGTATATGTGTGTATGAGTAATTGCACTAATAATGATTAAAAAAGAACGTACTAATTATTTTTGTATTTAATACTTTTATAGTGGTACTACTGAGAGTGCCATATATCACACACAGATAATAAATTATGTGTAAATTAGTGTCATGGAAATGTTACATTAGATACTGAGGGCTGTAAGGTGTAGGAGCCGCACACTGTCCATTCTGTAGGCATTAAATGTTAAGAGTGGATGGTCAAGAGAAACACAAAGTCAGGATTCAAAAACGTAACGCAGTAGTTGGAGTTTTCTATACTAATAAAACGTTATTGCTACCCAAAGGAACGATTCTAAGCCAACTTAGACTATTGACACTTTGAGCAATTACAATAACCTAAACCCATGCCTTGCAGTGTGCATGCAGCTCCTTGAAGTCAGTTCATAAATCACTTTGCAATATTAGAAGTATTACATCTGATGAACTGCAAGTTACAAAATGCTCTCTGCGTCAAGAGGAGTAATCTACTTAGTTATAACTACATAAAATACAAATCTGCGATCTGCATTTTACAAAAAGTTATTTGCAGCAGGCACATTAACCCTCTATGCTACATCATGAGTCAAAACTGTCAGTGGACAACACAGTTCTCTCCAGAAAAAAATACATTAATCACCAGATATATTTTATAGTAATTATTAGCCCTCAAACATTGCTGGGCACACAAATATCTCTGCAGCAGGTGTCTCTTAATCCTGTAATATATTTTAAAATGCAGCATCTTTCTGACCAATTAACTAAGACAGAACAGATATATTGTAACATGTGTCCTTATTGCCGTTTTTTGTGTCTCCACCCTCGCGACTCAACCCCTTTTCGTTAATACATCTTGTTCCCAAAATTTTTCTAAATTCCAGCACTGGCTTGTACTTTTTTCAGGAGCACTATGTGTGTCTACGTGACCCAATCATAGGTTCGGAAGGGTTAATAGGAGGAGCGCCGCCAGACAGAAATGGCTAGGCTACCCGTGCAGGGAGAGCGAGGCCTCTTTCTGAAATAAATAGTTATTGGCCTTTGCAGCTCCAGGCATAGCCTTCCCACCACCCCCACGGTTCACACACCTGACACAATAACAGATGGGCACTGAGAGAACCACCAGAACGTGCATGTAGAGATTTAGCGCAGAGATAATAAACTCTACCCCATGATCCAGGGCTGCCCCGCTGTTTTCATTTGAAATATGTAAATGAACCCAAAAATGGAGTCAGCAAAGATGCTCAGCAGTCCCTTGCCTCTCATTCGTCACAGTGTTATTCATCACTGAAAGGCTGACAGAAATGTATGTTTTTGTCTGGGAGGAAACAAATATGACAAAGTAAGCAATCGATTTCAGATAAAAGACAATAGTATTTGAACAATGGCATTCTTCTTCCGTGAATAGCATTTCCTCCGACTGCATGACCTCACGTCTGCTGAACATGTGGCCACTCTGCCAGACCTGGCTCCGGAATCTGCTCGTAAAGTCCGTTTAGCGAGAGGTTAAACATGCTCCAGCGAAACCAGACCACCTGAGGTGCATGTCACATGCTGGTAAGCTAGATGTTACTCCTGACAACAATGGAAAGCTGGGAAGAGGTTTTTTTTATGAGAAGCAAAATGTTTAGGCGAACCTGAAAACGTGCGCAGCGCCCATTTCTCTGACCTGCGGGGCGGGATCAGGAGTGCGCCATTTCTCCACAGGCAGGAAAAATGGGCTCTTTGAACGTTTTGGGAGGGACAAGAGGGCCACATTACAAAACGGACTTTTTTACACGATAGAAAAGCAAGAAATACATTGTAAAATAAGGGGCATATTTAGAAGGAATTGGGAAGGGCACAATTGCATATATCACTTTTTTACTCTGCCCTACGCCATTCCGAAAGGACAGGAACTCACCAAATTAACAAGATACCGCGCATTCCTGTGCTTCCCGCCAAAGCCGGTGCACATTTTGCAGCCGTGCACTAATGGAAGACACCATTGCACCATGGTTTAAGGGTGTCTGTGTTTTTCGCACAATTGTTTTGATTGTAATTCTGCAGGAAGGACACTTTTCTGCAGGAAAACAATCACAAGAGTCACTTTATATGTGTGCAGCAGAATGCAGCACACGTGGAAAGAAGAAAAATGAGGAGAAAAGTAATAATTTTTCCTTGGTACGCCTGCTCTAGGGAGGTTTTGGCGCTGCCCTAGGTTTACCTGATGCTATAAATCTGGGGCAGCGTCAAACTCCATGGGTTTTGAGTGGGAACATCCCTGAAAAGCCATGCAGTGTGGCTTTACATGGCCTTGTAGATATGGGTTAGCTCTGTGCACCACCAAAACGTCACAAAATGGAACGTTCTGGCAGCGCACAGGGCCTTTAAATATGCCCCCAAAAGAGAGAGTGGAACCAGCAGGTGACATATTTAATTTAGGCTATTGTATTGACCTCAGTCGTATTCTTTATTTTATTAACTTTGCTGTCCCTTCGAGCCATATTAATACGTCTATTGACAAACATTTACATAGATTCTAAAATATGTCACATCAATAAAAGAGAAGTTTGCTTACAAAAGTATTTGCTGACCAAAATATTTCACTTGTGGTAGCCACACTACCTAACAACGAATATATATAACAATAAACACGAATAACGTACAGAAGAATTATGAAACTTTTTAAGCATCAAGACCAACAGTCAACAGTAGGTAAAATGAAGTAGAAATGCAAATAAATACGTTTTGTGTTTCTACTAACAGGAAGGAAAGGAGGAAAACTATCACTTTTACTTATGTCTACCAGTAGCATTCCTAGTGGACCGAATATAAAAAGCTATTGCATAATAGATCATTGATCGGTCAGTCTTATGGCACATTGCCATGCATTAGGATACTTTGGGCCACTATATAGCTTAAAGAGTGGGGCAAGCCATTTCCCACAATCAATTGTTATCTTGGAGCATTCCTAGTGGACGGAATATAAAAAGCCTTTGCATAATAGATCATTGATTGGTCAGTCTTATGGCACAATGCCTCAAGAACTTCCCACCCATCTCCCTGCTCCCGTTCCCGACGAAGGTCATCGAAAAGGCAGTCAACGAACAACTGACCAGCTTCCTCGAAGAAAACAACATCCTGGACCCATCCCAGTCAGGGTTCCACAGCAACCACAGCACCGAAACTGCCCTCATCGCCGCCACCGACGACATCAGGATCATGCTCGACAACGGAGAAAACGCGACCCTCATCCTCCTGGACCTGTCAGCCGCTTTCGCCACAGTCTGCCACCGCACACTAAGAGCACGCCTCCACAATGCCGGAATCCAAGAGAAGGCCCTGGACTGGACCACCTCCTTCCTCTCCGGGAGAACCCAGAGCGTCCGCCTCCCCCCTTCCGCTCCGAAGCCACCGAGATCATCTGCGGCGTACCCCAAGGCTCATCTCTCAGCCCAACGTTGTTCAACGTCTACATGGCACCACTCGCCCACATCGCCCGACAGCATGACCTAAATATCATCTCCTACACCAACGACACCCAGCTGATCCTCTAGCTCACCAAGGACCCCCACACCGCCAAAACCAACCTCCACGAAGGAATGAAGCCCGTCGCCAACTGGATGAGGAACAGCCGACTGAAGCTGAACTCGGACAAGACGGCGGTCCTCATCCTTGGCTCCACCCCCTCTGCCTGGGATGACTCCTGGTGGCCAACGGCACTAGGAGCACCCCCTATACCCACCAACCACGCACGAAACCTAGGGGTCATCCTCAACTCCACACTCTTCATGACAAAGCAGGTCAACGCTGTCTCCTCCTCCTGCTTCAACACCCTCTGCATGCTTCGCAGGATCTTCAAGTGGATCCCCACCGAAACTAGAAGGACAGTCACCCAGGCCCTCGTCAGCAGCAGACTGGACTATGGCAACGCACTCTACGCAGAAACCCCGGCCAAACTCCTGAAATGACTCCAACGCATCCAGAACACCTCCGCTCGCCTGATCCTGGACATCACTCGCCGCAGCCACATCACACCCCACCTGAGAGACTTGCACTGGCTCACCATCAACAAGAGGATCACCTTCAAGCTCCTCACCCACGGACACAAGGCACTCCACAACACCGGACCAGCATACCTCAACAGAAGACTCAGCTTCTACACCCCCGCCAGCCAGCTCTCCTCCGCAGACCACACCCTCACCACTGTCCCCCGCATCCGAAGAGTGACCGCTGGTGGCAAATAATTCTCCCACCTTGCCGCCAAGACGTGGAACACCCTCCCCATCCGCCTACAGCAGACCAAAGACGTTCTAACCTTCAGGAGACTCCTCAAGACCTGGCTCTTCGAACAGTAGCAGCATCACCCCCACCCTACCCAACGCCTTGAGACCCACACGGGTATATAGTGCGCTTTACAAATGCTATGATTGATTGATGGATTGAATGCCAATGAATTAGGATACTTTGGTCCACAATAAAGCTTCAACAGTGGGGCAAGCCATTTCCCACAAACAAATGTTATCTTGGAGCAGAACATTATGAAGTAATAAGATAGAACTCCATGGTGTGGTAATATCTCAGGACTCATATAGCACTGAATGGACGAGTAGTGACCACAGCACCCCGGCCGTTCTCGGAAGATATTATACTCAAACGTGAAAGGGGCCAGATAGCCTGGAAGTGTTCACACGAGTGGCTGGTCTTAATCTTTATTAATGCCAAACCCCTGTCAGATGCGCTAATCATCAGGATTAACATCACCGAAAATGCACTTAAGACAGGGAAAAGTACCTCAGCTTTTAAGTCACGCTTGGCAGACATAATACAGACAATATTGAGCATAAGGATTACATCATGCAACAGGAAATATCAAAACTACAAAAGGACATCAGGAGTTTTGATAAAGATAATATATTTCCATTTACCAAAGAAGACTTCTAACCATCTGGGAGTGACCTCTCCTCTGAGGAGGGCTCTACATCATCCCGAAATCCATACCACTCTTCGGATAGTGAATTGAGTAATGACAGCTGAGGGGGGTGGGGGGGGGGCAGGGGCAGCCACCAAGGACTACTCCCACCAACTGAAATGTATGGATATTAAGCCTCCTCTTTTGAGGTCCCCACACCAATATGGTACACACGATTCACAGGACCACAGCAACCATTACAGCCCTTCTTCCAATGCCCCACCCGTCAACCATTTGGGGCAGAGGCCGAGGCAGGGGCAGAAGAAAAAGAAGAGGCAATCACAAGCAAGTGCATTGGCAAGAGACAAAAACCCAAAGACAAACCAGGAATCAGACTGTCAACAAAAATAACTGATTGTGAACCTCTCGGACAGATCTCTAACAGATGATGAAGAAGCAGTTTTACAAAAATGTCTTGGCTTCATCCCAACCCCAACAGAAGATTAATTCAGATTAATGGGGGAAATACATGACTTCCTCAGAAAAGTCTGACTGTGATCTTTTTTCCACGACAAGGAAACTCCTAACCATTAGGACTCTGGATTGCGAGCACCATCAGGATTTACCCCTACTGCAGCAATGACACAGAGTGAAATCCTTAATTTTAAGAAAGCTGTACTAAAAGAAACCAGTAGACTAGGATCATCAAGACCATACAACAACTTACCATCGAGACTACGTGGAGCCCCTATTACCCTGACACAAGACCCCACGGTCTTTAAAAAACCAGCAGACAAAGGAGGGGCCACAGTGATTATGAACTCCATAGACTATGATCAAGAGTGTCTTCTGCAGCCATAAGTGGGCAACCACCTGGTAAATATTTGAGATCCCGTTTCAATGAGTTGTAACACAAAGAAATTGTTGGTGTGTAGAGCTACGTGTATTTGTGTAACTCAGTGTTTTGTTTGGTGTTTTGTTTTGTTTGGTGTTGTTTGTGTCTATCTTCCACAGTGATTGACAGTGTGGTGAGGACTGACCCCTGGCCCTGACAAAATTGCCGAGAAGTAGCAACAGGCAATGAAACATGTTGGCTTCTTTTATAGGAATGATGAAGCACGACAGTAGGTCTTGTTTTTAATGTGAGCAAACACACTGCAGCAAATAAAATTGGAAATAGTGCCAGTGGTTGTTTAGCTCGATTTTACAGTGTAGGAGCTAGAAAAATTATTTTCCATTGCTCTTACTTGAGGGGGTCAGGTTTTTTCACAAAATCTTTTTTCAATTAAGTTGAGCACATTTTTTCACATACATTATATAATTTATATGGTGTGGAGGCTGCCGATTATGATAAGTGGAGCACACTGATGAGAACCTGTCAGTAGCTCCCTGGAGGGTGTGTCCGTGAGGTGCCTCCTCACCTTCCACACACTTTTTTGGTGGGGAATAGTGAAATTGTATGAAGTGAGAAATATACACAGGAGGTTGTTTGTGGAAGATAGTAACACACATATTTTTTAAGAAGGATAGGAGCACCCCAAGTGTACAGCATTGTCCAGCTAGTACCTGAAGTATAATCACCAATAAGAGGTGTGGGGAATGCCCATGATTTTTATCCTATGATATAGAGCAGGTTTTTTGTGATGAAAAAGTTGTGCATGGAGGGCAAATATAAATGTAAATGTCATGGTACTTATAGAGCGCACTGTCACCAGAAGGTCACCTTGCGGTGTCGCCTATTCGGCTTCCTGGCGCTGATACTCATACCGCTGTGGAACCCCTCCTGGCTTTCCCTGTGAAGTGTCCACTCCTGGGCATCCCCAGGGTGAAGCCAGGCATCCTTAGCGCTGTTGGGGCCGGTGTGGAGGCTAAGCAAGCTATTGCCCAGAGTTGCAGCGTGGGGCCCGCGATTAGAACAGGCACCGAGGCGAGAATTAACAGGTCTGAGGAAATTGAGCCCGAGACCCCGCTGAGGCGGGAATCGAACCCTGGTCCCTGGCCAGAACTGTGCACCAGGGTCTGTCACTCTAACTATTGAGCCACACTCGTCCACCTGCGTTATTTGCCTCTATAGCTTATTTTTGTGAAGAACATGCGATACTACCAAAAATTGGAAACAGACGCTACCAACACCTTGACGACACGCATTAAGTCCATGGTCACAATAGCGGAAACTCAGGAGTGGATTTTCCAGCATGAAGCAGAATTTCTAGTGAATACATATCTAAGGACACCATACTTTTGTGTATTACCTAAAATACATAAAGGCATTCACCCATCTCCAGGAAGACCAATTGTTTCTGCCATTGGATCACTTTTGGAACCACTCAGCCAATTCTACAACCATTACCTTCGACCCCGGCTCCAGAACATATCCTCAATCTTGAAAGACACCAGAGATGTCCTGAATCTGATTACCAACATGAACAACTCGAAGGAGATCAATATTTTGATGATCCTCGATGTAGAAGCACTGTACACAAACATTCCCCAGGATGCTACAATTGAAGTTATAGACACATGTCTTAGAGCAGCCACCCTCATGACTGCAACACCTGTTGACTTCATCATGGAATGTGCTATGCTGGCCCTGAGAAACAACTTCTTTAAGTACAAAACTCAGCTGCACCATCAAACACAAGGGATGTCAATGGGGAGCACAGTTGCCCCAAGTCTGGCCTGCTTGTACATGGTCCAGTTTGAAACACACCACATATTCTCACCTTCCAACCCCTACCAAATGAACATCATCACATGGAAGAGCTACATAGATGATATTCTCGTCTACTGGAAAAGTGGCAAGAGCAGCTTTCATGAATTCAGTGAATGAATTAATTCTCTGGACCCCTACTTGAACTTCACTAGATCACACTCTGATAAGGAAATACCATTTCCGGATCTTTTGATTTCCATCAATCAAGTTCAACTCTACACGAAGACCTATAACAAAAATACAGAATGTAATAGTCTACTCCCATTCGACTGCCATCAACACAAGTCTCTATGTGAGAACCTCCCCTATGGACAATTCCTGTACCTACGTAGGAATTGCAGTTCCTTGGGAGATTATGAAAAGCAAGCCAAAGCTCTGAGTGAAAACCTCTTGGCTCAGAACTACTTGACCAAAATACTTAGACAGGCTGAGAAAAGAGCCCGCAACAACAATCAGGGTGCCCTTCAGGATAACATCACATCACAAGACCAACTGAAGACGTTATAACATGCGTGACCACATTCACTTCACAGTCCAATAGAGTCAATAGCATTGGGACAACCTTAATGTAGGTTGCTTGCACCTGGCACTTCCACAGTTTGCATTTAAAAGAAACCAAAACCTAAAAGATCATCTGGTACAAACCATACGGCAAACCAAAAAGGTCACCACACAAAATACCTTATGGGCACTCCCTTCTGTAACCAGACATTACCAATGTGGGTCCTGCAGCGCATGCTCTTATACCCAACATTCAAAAGTACTGAAGCTGAGCACCAACTTTACGTGGACTCAGAAACAACACACTAACTGCAACACAAAGAACTGTGTGTATCTGGTAACATGTTCTTGTAACCTCTACTATGTAGGAATGACAACCAGGGCTATCAAAATCAGGATACGTGAACATAAGAGCACTATCCAATGTGGGTGCAGCGCAACCAGAAAGTGCAACCATTTCAATGAGCTGAAGCACTCACCAGAGGATTTAAGATGGACTATTTTGGAAGCCAGACCAGTGTGGAATGCTACCTTGCTCTTCAGAAGGGAACAACGCTGGATTTTCTATCTTCATACAAACACTAAAGGCATAAATGATGAGAAACCCTAGATTTAGCTGTATCGTAGTGATAATAAATGCCCCTAAATCCAATAACCCTTATTTCCTTAATGAACCACCCAACTGGCACAACTATGGCATACCAGACTCCTTTGGAAGCGTATAAGATAAATAACCTTAACTGTAATTACTCCCCTAGTTAGAAGATACATCTCCTTGAAAAGTAGGGCTTGTAATACACTTGCCTATACAACACTTTATAGGACACATACGCTCATTTTATTTCTTGAGTAAGGTGTCTGAATATCACCCAACGTGTGTAACCACAAATATATGACGTTACAACGCAAACAATTAAAACGCATGCTTTTACAACATCGTTTTTACATCGCAACTACCTTTACATAGCATGATTTTACAACAAATGCCATTACAACGCATTTTTAAAAACTACAATTACAATGTAGTCCATTACAACGCATACCATTACAATGCATAATACTTTTAGGGCAACAGTAGGGTAAGTGTTGGATAGTGTACGGGTAAAAATTACTATTCCAACTCCAGTGATTGCAACAGTAGGGTAAGTGTTGGATAGTGTAGGGGTAAAAATTACTATTCCCACTCCAGTGAGCGCAACAGTAGGGAAAGTGTTGGATAGTGTAGGGGTAAGAATTACTATTCCCATCTACCCCAAAACCCATACCCACCCTAAAACTAAAAAATCTCTATTACTTACCTTATAATGCGTTATACTGGCATGTGTTGTAACAGCTGCATTGTAAAAGCAGTGGGATGTATTGACTGCGTTGTAATGGATGTTTCTCGTAACCACATCATTCTTTAAATGATTGAATGATTTTGGATTTTAATGTACCTTAAAATTAGACTGCTGCGCCAACCCACTTAACATTCTGTCATTCGATCAGTAAATGGAGCGTGTACACTCTGTACACCACTCCAAGATGGCCGCCAGATGTGTGTGCTGGCTGCCTTCTGGAAACACCATGGAAACGGGCAAGCTGCCGGTTTTAATTTCCTTTATAAGCAGACTGCCCCTCCTGCTCCGCCTTGACCTGGGCAAGCAGAGCAGGAGGGTAGATGTAGCGAACAGGGCGCAGTTCTTTAAATGTGAGTACCTCATCTGGCAGCTATTTCCAGTGACTGGGGGCCAGAGCTGACACACAGCCTCCTCCGCATTTGAGATAGACTTGTACACAGCACGCATTTCTCTCTTACTTCGTTTTAGACGTCAGCCATGTGCAACCTCTGCCCCAACCAATGAGGCATAGCAGACTGTCTAATTAGGTAAGGCTGTATAATTCGGGAATAGGGTGCATGTAGACGATTCACGCTAGTGCTACAGCATGTCCTATCTCACCTATTGATGCGTTATCTTACGAACACTGTGTGTGTAAAATGCACTCGTCAAACATCACAGGCATTAAGGAATTGAACTGAATCTGTGACATCACAGCTTGTTAAAGGATGTCAAGCACAAGCTGACACACGATTGACATCACAAAATGTTTAAGGATGTTAACACAAGCTGACACATTATTGACTCACTCGTTATAGGTTGCGTATGTATGTATGTATATGTTTCTAAATCTGTTAACTATTCCAACTCCTGATTAACACAGTGGCCCACCATTAGGGACCTTCTGGTGGTTAATAAGGATGTCTTATGCCAGAAACATAATAATCTTGATCTTGTCATTATTTGTCACTTTTTAACTTTTCATCCTCTCTAGGTTGGATGATCATTTTAACTATAAACAAGTAGGTACCTCCCTTTTACAGGGGGACTGCTGATAATGAACTAAGTGTTGGGTAGGCTGATTATCCTTTTTGGGTCTGAAGAAGTGCCATGGAGCACCTGCCCAGTGATGAAGCATGACATCCCTAGGGGTGTGTGAGGGCAAAAAGAAACTGTCCTGTTGACTGTCCATAATGTCCTGTCCAGGACTTAGATATCTTTCTTGAATCTTTATTTCTCAGGGACAGTGACCCCCCCCCCCTTTTTGAGTTGTTAAAAAATAGTTTCTCTGTCCACCAGACTGCTATCACAATGGTCATCAAAAACCTCTGCTTTGATCCATTTTCCCTTTATACACTTTCATTGGTTAAATTTAGTGTAGAAAGTGTGATATGCTTCAAGGTAAATCCTATTTAAGTGCATTTTGAAATCAGTATTATCCTTATAGATAAGAGGCATTATAGAGTCAATTTTGGCATTTTGGCAGGCTTCCATGGTTTTGAGGGGCCAGAATTCCTCTTTGGTTATACTAATCACATCTCAATTAACAAAAATGGATTTTTCCCAGAGTTCGCCAACACATAGTGCCCTGAGTGTGTCTTTAATATGGGACATACAACAGATTGTAACTGCTCCCTTGCAGGTTGTATCCTCCAACAGGGATATCTGACAGAGTCCAGCTTGAGGATTCTATGTGAGTGGACCCAATTTAGTATACAGCAAAAGACAATGACATCAGCAATGGGTATGATGCCCAATTCAAAGCACAAAGCCACTATGGCGTTACCAGGTCCCAAACACAGAACAGATCTCAATAAATTGTTCTCCATTTTCTGTAGTACCTTAACATCTACATGGCTCTGCCCCATAAATAAATGTTGACACCGCTTTCAATCTATACACTTGTAATACATTCTCCTTTGCTAATTGCCAATCTTCTACTTGCACCTTAACATGGCAGTGATGGGTTGGCTCAAAATATCAACCCATGCTCATCCCATGTTAACTTAGTCAAGAAATATACCAAAACCCACTTACTCCTGCAATTGGTTACTAACAAACAAAATTGCTTTGAAGCTGGATACTGATTTCAGAATATTTATTTTAGAAACATTTATAATCAGCTGCTTCTTGATATAGCACACTGCAAAAACTTTGGTTAGGTAGCACATTACTCCACAGACCATTCACTCAGTGTAAATAGGGCAGCAGACAAATGTATCAGAATGTTTTAATTGCAAATCCTTCCAGATTAGTGCCAACATCAGTCAACAAAGTGAAAAATGTGGGTGGCAAGGACGCACGCATGGCACACACCTATCCTCATTGGACAATTCTCAGAGCACCACCTGCATGGGCCATACCGGACCTAGGAATTGTATCTCAGCGGAGATTCTCTACTGCTGCAATGTTTCGGCCCTGTAGACTGAGGGCGTGATTCACAAAAGACCTCTGTACTTATGGTGGAGGCCACGCAGTTGTGGGGAGATCTTGCATTCGGAGCAGAATCCCCACAAAGAGAATTCTCATTGTGAATATTCTGCCCCGAGCACAGAGACTCCACGACGACTGCAGGGCCTCCGACACAATGCACAGGCCCTTTGTGAATCAGGCCCTGGATGAATGCATGCCACAAAGATTCCTATCAACTGGAATGAAAATTGATTTTAAATTCATGAATGTCATGTATCATGGAATCGTTTTGAAGTGGTCATATTTCATATTTATTAAGCAACTTGTAAAGCGCACAAATACCCATAGGTGTCTAGGCGCTATATGTTGGAAGTGAAGGTAATGGCTGGGGAGAAATAGGCAATTGCTTGAAGAGCCAAGTTTTTATTTGTTTTTTAAATAATAGCAGCGTGGGACTAGCCTTAATGTGCACAGAAAGAATCCCAAAGTTTGGATGTGGTGATTATGAAGCTTCTGTCGCCCCAGTTGGCTTTTTTGGTTCTAGGGACGACCAGGAGTTTAGCAACCGCTGAGCGAAGAGATCTGATGGGCTTGTAGGCCAGAAAGGCTTTCTTCAAGTATTCCAAACCTGTATTGTGAATTGCCTTGTAAGCAATACAAAGTGCTTTAAATTTAGTTCTATTTCTTATGGTAGCCAGTGGAGCTGTCGTACACCATTAGAGATGGCCTTAAACTTGGGAGTGCCGGACAGCATCCTGGCGGCTGCGTTCTGCATCAACTGCAGTCTGCCCAGAACCCTTTCCTGGGCATTAATTAGCAAGCAGTTACAGCAGTCAACCTTGGACATGACTAAAGCACTGATTAACTTTCTTCCGATATTAGCCGGCACAAAAGGTAACAGTTTCTTTATCATTCGTAACAGATAAAAGGATGAGGAGACTACTGCATTAATGTGATGTATATAGAATAGTCTGTCATCAAAAATGACACCCAGGTTCCTGGCCTTTTTTTTAACGGGGATTGGGGGTAGTCCCATTTTATCTGGCCACCAGACTGGGGACCATCCTGGGGAAAGATTTCCAAAGACCACTACTTCTGTGAGTTCAATTTAAGACAGTGCTTTGATATCCAGGTACTAATGGCCAGCATACCATCATGAAAGCTAGTAGAAACTGCATCTCCATTTTTATGCACGGCAAGCACCAATTGAGTGTCATTTGCGTAGGACGTGAGTCCCATTCCAAATTATTTAATTACTCGTGCTAAGTCTGTGACGTAGATGTTAAGAAAAGTCAGACTTAGCGACGATCCTTGCGGAACTCAACAGGGGAGTGAAAAAACTGGTGAGGTGAAGTCGCCCAAACTAACTGACTGGGTGTGATTGGATAAAAATGACGACAGAAGGACTTTGGCTTTGTGCTCAATGCCTAAGGCTGAGACACGATTGATCAGCGTATCATGATCAACCGTGTCAAAGGCTGCCGATAGATTCAACAGCACCAGTGCTGCGGCACCCCCATTGTCCATCACTAACCTAATTTCGTCTGACGCTTTGATGAGCGCGGTTTCTGTGCTATATCCTTTCCTGAAGCCAAACTGTGTATCATCCAACAGCTTATTCTCTTCAATAAATCGTGCCAGCTGAGTGTTCATGATCTTTCCAAAGAGTTTAGCTGGTAGCGGAAGACGCGCAATGGGTCGATAGTTTTTGATCTCTCCTGAGTCAAGGTTGTTTTTTTTAACAACGGCAGAATAGAGCCCTTTTCCATATGGAAGGATAAATGCCTGAACTGAACATAGCATTGCAAATCTTGGCCAGGTTGGTGCCTATTAAGTCTGGGACCAGCTTCAGGACTGATGGGGGACATGGGTCAGATGGGGAGCCTGATGTGCATGTATTAACCAGATCAGTGATCTGATCTACTGAAACTGGCTTGAAGTCCGTAAAGTTGGAGTTGTCCCTGATCATAGTATTTCCGACCGGCTAATTCCAGCCCACCATGGGGACAGTGAAGTTCAAATGAATTTGTCCTACCTTATCCTGAAAGCCACTGGTTAGCGAGGTGCAGAGTACTTGGGATGCTAGGTTAGCAGAGTTGTCCGCTGGCCCTGCCAACTTAGAAACTACCTGAAACAGCTGTTCAGCTGAGTCTTGTGCAGTTTCTATTTTCCTAGTGTAATATTTTCCTTTTTCCATAAGTATACAACATTTGTAATTTGCCTGTGCCAGTTTGTAGAGAGATTTCTCCCGGTTATCATACTCTATAGACATCAGATATTTATTTATTTATTGAGTGTTATAATAGCACAAACTTGATCAGAAGGTATCCGAGCCCTCCACGGAGTTTTCATATTGATAATTGCATACCCTGGTCCACCATTCTAATTTACTTCCTAAATCCTGTCTGGATATCAGAGAGCATGGCTTTCAAGTCAACCCAACCCTGAATGTGGGTCAGAAATACTCAACCAGAGATCGTACAGGCATAATCAAGCAATTCGACTGGTTTATATTGCTCAGGGTTAGTTGTGATATCTATTTATTAAGACAATTGTAGCTGCCTGCTAAGTGCCAAGTTAATTTCCATTTGCCTTTTTAGCATCAAAATCCCTAATAAGAGCCTGTGTCCATACCTTCAGCTCAACTCTGAACAGATCCACTGACATGAGGTCCAATTCAGTTTCTTTATTCTGCTTTTAGGCATGCACTAAGAAGTTCGACCTCTGGGAGAAAAATGACAAGATTGGCCCTTTCACTGAGCTTAGTTTGGGTCAAAGTCAGGTCTACAGGAAACATTAAATCTCCTAGATTTGCGACATATAACTACTTGAAATGGCTAGCCCACTCATACGCGCCTAAAGATTATTGCTGCCAGTTAACAAAGCATAGATAATCACAAGAGATAAGCTATCAAAAGCTCTACGAATTTTTCCCAGCAACTGTCTATTTCAAGTTATCCTGTAGACTGCTACATTTCCATTTTTTCCAAGGATCCTTTAGAATCCTCTCATAATTTAATAAACAGCATCAGTCTATTTATAACATACTGCTAGGACTCAGGACCACATTGTCCCCTACAGTTCCCTTAAAAGGTTTAAAGTTATCAGGAATAAATGCCTCCTTTACGATTAATTAGTCATAGAATACAAAACCCTTCTCTTGCCATCCTCAGTGGCAGAAAGCAGGCCTTCCAGATTATTGTAGATGGCCACCATTATAGATGCGAAGGATCTCCACTTAACTATCTGCTTACTATTAGTCGGGTTTGTATCTAGTCGACATCTGTTGATCATTCTCCTACCATAATGTAGATCAGAAATTTAAACAAGCATTTACAATGCAACGGTTTCGCCTTTGGAAAAGTTTGAGCTATTGGCATTGTAAATGACAACATTTGTATTTATGTGTTGGTTTTGAAAACAGATAAATATTTGGCATTGTCATTTACATTGCCAATAGCTCTAACTTTTCCAAAGGCGAAACCGTTGCATTGTAAATGCTTGTTATGTTTAGAGTTCTTGCTACAGAGCTGAAAATGAAACGGAGACAGAAATAACTATTCTAACATCCTGAAATCCTGCCCATTACCATCTTTCTTTAGGAAGTACTCTGCAGAACCAAAGGCTACAAAGATGCTGGAATCTTCAATCTGAGATGATCTAATTAATACTGCATGCAAGGTGCGTAGTTGTTAGACCTGGCATCTTTTGGGCGTGATTACCCCTATCTTTTTGCCTCTGCCTCCTGTATTTTTGATGCTGTGCTGGATTCGTTTTTGCTGGTTTAGATGCTTTGGACACTCTGCCACTGCTGATCAGTGCCAGAGTGTAAGTGCTCCCTAGGTAAAGTGTTATTCTGATTGGATATACATGTTTGGTGTTGGACGTGGCCCATCTGGCAGGTCCGCCCCTGAAGTTTTTATGGTATATGTAACCTGGGGAGGGTGATTTCCCCTCTGAGTGAGTGTGAGGAGAGAGCGACCTACCCTTCCATAGGAATGCATGGGGAATGGATGAGTCCTCGGTAGTTCCCGATGCGTAGAGTGTGCAGGGTCAAGTCTGGTATGTATGAACTCGTGAGGTTGAATGCTGCGCAACGGTATATGAGGTATGAGTGTGTCTAGTGTAGAAGTCCCCCTTTTGGAAGTTGGCATATTTGTGGAATATGTGCCTGACGTATGATTGGCCGGGGCTGGCTGGTGAGCCTGGCTCCCAGGATCTGGGAGGGTCTGCCCCGGTGGTGAATGGAGTATTTAGCATACTGATGTGAGGGGAGGAGTGAGCCTGGGTCTGCTTGTGGATTGACTGTCTGGTTTGAGTGTCATGAATGAGGCTGGGTTTTCCCCAGACAATGCTGGCTCCACCCCCTGGGGTGCGGCTGATGTTCCTAGCCTGGCCAGTGTAAAGAATCCCCCCATAACCAGTTCCAGCTGGTTCTCCCCCTGCCTGCCCCTTCAGACCAAGAATGTGTGTATAAAAAGGGTGCTGTGACACTCTGGACTTGTTCTTGTTCTCAACTTGAATCTACCCGGAGCTGCTGCTGCTGGGGCTCAGGGGTGGCGTGCCTCCCTGGGCCCTGCCCTACTCCTGGACTAAGGATGGCCCCTTCCCCTTCTTGGCGCTGCTGGGCCCCCCCTGAGGTCCTGGACTACCGATGGACTTTGATAACCCGCATCTAGCGCTGGGGGAGCGCTGTCCCTTCTGCCCAGCGCCTGGAAGCGCTGTTCCCTGCCCCCTACCGCTTTGGGGTGCTTCCCTCCTGCACGATCGCTGGTAGCGCTATATTCAACAAGCCGGTGCTCACCCGGCGTCTGCACCGTGCTACCAGGATTCGACACCCCCAGCGAGTGCCTACCTCGCTTTATTCCCTGCCCTTGTGCCTTACGAGGGAGCCCACTCCTCGTCGATTTCCCCCGAGTTCACCGCCGCCGCCCGGGACCCTAGTGATGTCATCCCCGGGCCGCGCTGGTATTGGCTGCCGGCCCGGGATTCCCCACTAGCGTCATCCCCCAGGCCGCGCCGTGATTGGCTGCCGGCCCGAGAGAAGGAGAGAGGCCGGCCGAAGAAGGACGACGAAGCAGGAGCGGCCGGAGCCCACTCCGCGCTCCTGCGATACCCCCGTGAAGCTGCTGACCTTCCCCGGGGCCCCCGAGAGAGAGAGAGCCCCGGAGCACAAGGAGAAGGCTGGCGCAGCAAAGGAGACCGGCGCACCCGACCCGGTGAGTGCTGCGGCCAGCAATGGAGAGGAGGGGCGTCGGGACACGTTGGCGGTGTCCGCCCCTCCCCTCGAGTGAATCCCTGGTTGTGCCCAGAGGCCCGTGAGGCCTCCCACGAAGCCGAGTCCCCCGAGGGGGGACTCCGCCTGCCCTACTAATGGCCTGAGCCCGGCGAGGCTCCCCCTTGGGCCCCCCTTACCTGTGAGCCCGGCGAGGCTCCCCCTGGGGCCCCCCTTACCTGTGAGCCCGGCGAGGCTCCCCCTTTGGCCCCCTTTACCTCTGAGCCCGGCGAGGCTCCCCCTTTGGCCCCCTTTACCTCCGAGCCCGGCGAGGCTCCGCCTTGGGCCCCCTTCATTTCTCGAGCCCGAGTGGCTCCACCAATTGGCACTCCTTGTCCCCAGGGTCGGCGAGGCCCACACGATGTCCCTCAGTTGCCCAGCACTTAGTGGGCGACTGCTACGTTTAGGATTTGCCCCGGGCTCCCTGCCATGAACATCGAGACTTCTGGGCCCCTTGCCCCAGAAAGGCCGCTGGCCTGTGGATGGCTATGGACTAAGACTAAGGTGATCCCTACAAGTACTCTATGTCGCACCCCTACTGGTGCTCCTGTATGTTGTGTACCTTGACCTCCTTCACCCCCCTCCGAATGCCAAGATGTCCCCTGTATGTGATTCCTGGCAGTGGTCCCTTGGCCCTGTGCAGTACCTTCTTCCCTGTAGCCCCTGCCCGTGCCCCTGGCACCTTGTACAATGTATGTTCCTCTGTGTCCTGCTTAATACAAAGACTATTTTTTATATATATCTATCCGGTGTGGAGTTCCTTTTGTGGGAGGCCGGGGATGTTGTTGTTGGTGGGTGCGTGCGCAAATGCTTCACATGTCCTCCGAGATAGGCCTGGCTGCCCGCGCCGCGTTACCCAGAGGGCGAGCAGGGGTCGACTTTTCATAGGAGTGGCGGTCTCTGACTGGCTGGGGCGCAAGCCCTGGCCGGCCGGGGGTCCCATTTCCTACACTGGTGGCAGCGGTGGGATCCGGACTTGTGTTTGCGCAGTACCACAATGATAACTGGCCTCCCTACAAAACTCTGTATTGTAAATGGTCGCAAAGAAAAGAGATTATTGTTTTAAGACTTTACGTAAATGTCCGTCCTATGAAAGATGTGTTCTGGTTAGATGGCCCTAGCTAGGGAGGGTAGATCAACTCCCTAGTACAATGTGTTTTCTGGAACTCACCGGAAGGGTGGGATCCAGTGGTGGCAGCATAATTAGGTTCAATGTATATGGTCCCTGTCCATTCCTTAGAATAATGGTACCTGTGCCACATAGGGTCAGGTCAGGTTGCTAAAAATGTCTGTGAAAAATGTTAAAGATTATTAGAAATACCCGTCCTGTGGAACGTTTTAAGGGTTACTTAAATATCTGTGCTGTAGAAAAAAAAAATGTACATGTATGCTGAGAGTTAGGTGTCCCTAGCTTGGGAGGGTAAATCATCTCCCTAGTGTAATATGGTTTTCTGGATTCACCAGAAGGGTGGGATCCAGTGGTGGTTGCAAAATTGTGTTCAAATATGTATGGTCCTTGTCCCTGCCCTAGAGTAATGGTACCTGTGCCCCGAGGGTCAGGTTGAGGAATCAGGGGCGGTGGAAAACTGTCCTACCAGTCTAGGGAACGGTATGTGCATGAATGTTGAGGTATGCTGAGTAATGGAGTATAAGTTCTCTGGGATGGGGAGCTTGCTGAATCAACGTTAATCTTGTCCTTCCTTATCCTGATGAATGTGTTGGAGGCGTCATGTGTTCCGTGCACCGCTGAATGTGGTTGATGCGTCAGGTGTCCCCCCCCCTTTTTATTTGCCCTGCTAATTGTGGTTGATGCATCATGCGTTCCGTACCCCGCTGAATGTAGTTTAGGCGTCAGGTGTCGCCCTGGCTGAATTTATGTTAAGTTGTATCCCGGACAAGGAAGACCTGCTGGCTCGGCCGCGGCTTGCCTTGGGGAGAGCTGAACCTTGAGAACTGCTGGCGCTGCTGCAGCTCGTTTTGTTAAAGTTATGGTAGTTGTATCCCGGACAAGGAAGACCTGCTGGCTCGGCCGCGGCTTGCCTTGGGGAGAGCTGAACCTCGAGACCTGCTGGCACTGCCGCGGCTCGTTTTGTTGAATTCATGTTAGTTGTATCCCAGACAAGGAAGACCTGCTGGCTCGGCCGCGGCTTGCCTTGGGGAGAGCTGAACCTTGAGACCGGCTAGTACTGCCGCGGCTCGTTTTGTCGAATTTATGTTGAGTTGTATCCCGGACAAGGAAGACCTGCTGGCTCGGCCGCGGCTTGCCTTGGGGAGAGCTGAACGCTTAGTTCCCAGGTGGAAGACCAGTGGAGGGAGGAAGTTCCAAGACTGTTAGGAAAGTGTGTTCTGAGGGTGTTTCTCCTGGGAGAACGCGGAACCTCAGAAGTAGAGGTAGGGTGGGGCATTCTTGCCCGTGACCTCTGGCAAGCCTGAGGGTGTGGACCCTAGGTGGAAGGAACAGTGGTAGTCGTGGCTACCCTGAGAAAGGGAGTGGAGAAGGGCTATTGTGGGCCCGGGGTTACCACCCCCCACTTCGGATTTGCAGGGACCAGTGGTATCTGGGTGGCCTAGGGCCTGGTCCTAGTCACGGACAACTAAGGCGTGCCAGGGGGGTAGCCTGGTTGGACCTATGTCTTTATTATTTTTTTTTATTATTTTTTTACTTTTCTTGATTTTTAGCCTGGGTGTGTCTATCGGCCCAGGTAGGCGTCGAACTGGAGGGTGTCTCGGTAGCGCGAGCCACGTCCATGTTCTATCGCCCTGCAGCAGGGAAGTCCATCACGGTAGTGATTGGTCTACCCTGCGTTTGGGCTGGGAGGGGCATGTGTTGGACGTGGCCCATCTGGCAGGTCCGCCCCTGAAGTTTTTATGGTATATGTAACCTGGGGAGGGTGATTTCCCCTCTGAGTGAGTGTGAGGAGAGAGCGACCTACCCTTCCATAGGAATGCATGGGGAATGGATGAGTCCTCGGTAGTTCCCGATGCGTAGAGTGTGCAGGGTCAAGTCTGGTATGTATGAACTCGTGAGGTTGAATGCTGCGCAACGGTATATGAGGTATGAGTGTGTCTAGTGTAGAAGTCCCCCTTTTGGAAGTTGGCATATTTGTGGAATATGTGCCTGACGTATGATTGGCCGGGGCTGGCTGGTGAGCCTGGCTCCCAGGATCTGGGAGGGTCTGCCCCGGTGGTGAATGGAGTATTTAGCATACTGATGTGAGGGGAGGAGTGAGCCTGGGTCTGCTTGTGGATTGACTGTCTGGTTTGAGTGTCATGAATGAGGCTGGGTTTTCCCCAGACAATGCTGGCTCCACCCCCTGGGGTGCGGCTGATGTTCCTAGCCTGGCCAGTGTAAAGAATCCCCCCATAACCAGTTCCAGCTGGTTCTCCCCCTGCCTGCCCCTTCAGACCAAGAATGTGTGTATAAAAAGGGTGCTGTGACACTCTGGACTTGTTCTTGTTCTCAACTTGAATCTACCCGGAGCTGCTGCTGCTAGGGCTCAGGGGTGGCGTGCCTCCCTGGGCCCTGCCCTACTCCTGGACTAAGGATGGCCCCTTCCCCTTCTTGGCGCTGCTGGGCCCCCCCTGAGGTCCTGGACTACCGATGGACTTTGATAACCCGCATCTAGCGCTGGGGGAGCGCTGTCCCTTCTGCCCAGCGCCTGGAAGCGCTGTTCCCTGCCCCCTACCGCTTTGGGGTGCTTCCCTCCTGCACGATCGCTGGTAGCGCTATATTCAACAAGCCGGTGCTCACCCGGCGTCTGCACCGTGCTACCAGGATTCGACACCCCCAGCGAGTGCCTACCTCGCTTTATTCCCTGCCCTTGTGCCTTACGAGGGAGCCCACTCCTCGTCGATTTCCCCCGAGTTCACCGCCGCCGCCCGGGACCCTAGTGATGTCATCCCCGGGCCGCGCTGGTATTGGCTGCCGGCCCGGGATTCCCCACTAGCGTCATCCCCCAGGCCGCGCCGTGATTGGCTGCCGGCCCGAGAGAAGGAGAGAGGCCGGCCGAAGAAGGACGACAAAGCAGGAGCGGCGGGAGCCCACTCCGCGCTCCTGCGATACCCCCGTGAAGCTGCTGACCTTCCCCGGGGCCCCCGAGAGAGAGAGAGCCCCGGAGCACAAGGAGAAGGCTGGCGCAGCAAAGGAGACCGGCGCACCCGACCCGGTGAGTGCTGCGGCCAGCAATGGAGAGGAGGGGCGTCGGGACACGTTGGCGGTGTCCGCCCCTCCCCTCGAGTGAATCCCTGGTTGTGCCCTGAGGCCCGTGAGGCCTCCCACGAAGCCGAGTCCCCCGAGGGGGGACTCCGCCTGCCCTACTAATGGCCTGAGCCCGGCGGGGCTCCCCCTTGGGCCCCCCTTACCTGTGAGCCCGGCGAGGCTCCCCCTGGGGCCCCCCTTACCTGTGAGCCCGGCGAGGCTCCCCCTTTGGCCCCCTTTACCTCTGAGCCCGGCGAGGCTCCCCCTTTGGCCCCCTTTACCTCCGAGCCCGGCGAGGCTCCGCCTTGGGCCCCCTTCATTTCTCGAGCCCGAGTGGCTCCACCAATTGGCACTCCTTGTCCCCAGGGTCGGCGAGGCCCACACGATGTCCCTCAGTTGCCCAGCACTTAGTGGGCGACTGCTACGTTTAGGATTTGCCCCGGGCTCCCTGCCATGAACATCGAGACTTCTGGGCCCCTTGCCCCAGAAAGGCCGCTGGCCTGTGGATGGCTATGGACTAAGACTAAGGTGATCCCTACAAGTACTCTATGTCGCACCCCTACTGGTGCTCCTGTATGTTGTGTACCTTGACCTCCTTCACCCCCCTCCGAATGCCAAGATGTCCCCTGTATGTGATTCCTGGCAGTGGTCCCTTGGCCCTGTGCAGTACCTTCTTCCCTGTAGCCCCTGCCCGTGCCCCTGGCACCTTGTACAATGTATGTTCCTCTGTGTCCTGCTTAATACAAAGACTATTTTTTATATATATCTATCCGGTGTGGAGTTCCTTTTGTGGGAGGCCGGGGATGTTGTTGTTGGTGGGTGCGTGCGCAAATGCTTCACATGTCCTCCGAGATAGGCCTGGCTGCCCGCGCCGCGTTACCCAGAGGGCGAGCAGGGGTCGACTTTTCATAGGAGTGGCGGTCTCTGACTGGCTGGGGCGCAAGCCCTGGCCGGCCGGGGGTCCCATTTCCTACATTTGGCATATTTGCATCACCATGAAGTCCCTAGTAAAGTGCACTGGGTGTGCCAGGGCTGGTGATGGCAAATGCTACTAGTGGGCCTGTAGCACTGATTGTGCCACCCACAGGAGTAGCTCTAAAATGGTGTCTCAGGCCTGCCACTGCAGTGCCTATGGGCAGTTTAGAAACTGCCATGTCCGCCTGGCCAGTGCCCCCACTGACCAGGCCTAACCCTTCCCTTTTTGTGCACATCAGTCACCCCTATGGAAGGCCCAAGGTACCCCCTGGGCAGGGTGCAGTGTATGTGAAAGGTAGAGCATGTACTGGTGCAGGTAACATGTCCTGGTAGTGAATTACAACCATTTTCGTTTTTTACTATTGTAAGGCTATCTTGCTCCATAGGTTAACATGGGGGATGCTGGCTACAGTGGTTAACAGCATTTCTTCCCATAGGAACAAGAAACAACAGCACAAACAGGGGGGCAGAGGCTTACCGCATGGCCTCGGTAGACGCTGCTCGGAAAGCACAGCGTCCTGTAGGGATTCTGGGGCGTGCTCTCCCCTTCCCATTGGCTGGAAGGTAAAATTCCAGCCAATGGAAAGAGGAGAGGGCGGGACTTAAAAAAAGACCCAGCAACGCCCCCGGAATCGCGTCTAGGCGGGCCCTGAACTGAGTGACGCTCCTCTCCTCCAATGGCTGGCCAGCATTTACGAGGCCAGCCAATGGAGAAGAGGGGCGTGTTCAGGCCCCCATACAAACAAAAGATTTCGGCTCCGCCCACTGCTTACGCAGTGGGACGGTAGCCGAAACCTAAAAAATCCCTTTCCTTTCCTCGTCACCAGGGGGCACAGACACCACGCACCGAACATACAAGTATACCAGGCATGTTTACGAAAGGCTGTATGTAACCCTACCGGCTGATAATGTTGTCAAACTTTTTCCCCCCGGAGCGACCCAGGCTGTACCCCTATGTACTGTACCTTGAATATATAAAAACTCTTTCTCAAATAAAAATTATTGGAAATACATTTTTTTTTTAAAAATCACCCCAGCCACATAAAACCTATCATATACTAAGTGAAAACTATGAGGAAAACTCAAGATTCAGCATAGCATGATCACTGACAGCACATAGACATATCAGAAATTGTATTGTCACAAATAAAGGCTATAAAATTAGTCCACTTCTAAGAATAATAAAGAATCTTCCAATTATGTCACATTGCTATGGGCTACGTGGAAACTGTGGGGTTAGAAATCTCATAAGGGGGGGGGGCATTGATTGGGAAGGAGAATGAGCACCATCAGAATAAGCAAAACAACAGAAATTGTATTCTTTTAAATACAACGGTATCTTTACGAAAATATGTCAATACTAAACTACATGTTAAATCACACTTCTACGCATTACTATTAAAAGTGTGTAATCATTAGTTCATCGGTTGTGCTCATACACATTATGAAAATTAATATCTCATGAATATTATTTAAAATGTTACATTGTCAAAAAACGTTAACAGCCTCTCCGAGCACCCTTGGCTTTTTAATAAACAGCATCTGCTTGCTGGAGCTCGCAGTTTCACTTAATGCATTGCAGGTATTCCCAAAGAAATGAAAGCAATGAAGCGATCACACTGCCAGCAAAAAAATCCTGGCATCAACTAAATGTATGTATCACAGCTGCCATGGGGCCACACAGCATCTATGACTGCCTCCCAACGCTCGCTGTTGTTATGACCCGGTTACAGGAAGTGGTATATAACGAGGCACAGTGTGCCCGGAAGAGCATGGTGTAGGCAGTGTGTCTGTATGCAGAGGTGGGACTTTCTTAAAGTCCCTCCTACCCATTTCTAACAGTTTTTTTCTCCCCAGCAGCACTTACCCCAGGTCCGTGTGGGCTCGGGGTGCCCCAGCTGCTCTGGTGGGTGGTGCCGAGTGAAGGCTGCTAGCACGGCCTCGGGGGAGCAACACACCAACTCGTCCCACACCCCGCGGGTGTAGAAGTCCCCCGTGTGCGCGTTGGCGATGGGCAGAGCCACTGACAGGAAGCTCCGCACAGCCCGCAGCCTTTGACGCAGCAGCTCCCAGGCAGGCTGCTCCAGGGTAGAGAGCGGGCGGCGGGCAGAGGAGGACATTGCCGCTGCTGGTCTAGAGCGGCAGGGTCTGCCTGCTAGAGAGACACGGCTTACTCCTGCAGCGTGGCCCGCTAAAGAGCGACAGCCCTGCCTCCGACCCGCCCAGCGCTCGCCTCAACCCTAGCACAGCAGCGCGCTGCCACGCTTGCCTGTTAAAGTGTCCCTGGCCCTCTCCCCTTGACAAAATGCGAGCTATTAAAGTAAATATTGTTTTACTCCTGCAGCTCGTCACAACCTAGTCAATGCATTTGAAGCCATTAATGACCGACCTTCCCAAAATGTCCGCGAGTGAGCATCATATTCAAAAGAAAGCACAGCTAAAAAAAACTAAAACTAAATTCTGATGCTTTTAAAGCGCATTGATATCGATACTGGAACAGTTTGAATTGGTAAAATCCTCTAGCGGAGTGACAAATGTAACCAGTCAGGTCCCGGGCCGCGCTGTGATTGGCTGACGTCACGGGGGTGTCCCGGGCTGGCAGCCAATCACAGCGCGGCCCGGGAATGACGTCACGGGGGTGTCCCGGGCCGGCAGCCAATCGCAGCGCGGCCCGGGACAAAGGGGCGGGGCTTAAAAAAAGCACCAGAAACGCCCCCGAATAGCGTTTTCAAGAGAAAGCGCGATTGACAGCCTCTGTCTCCCAATGGCTAGCCTCCATTTATGGAGCTAGCCAATGAGAGGCAGAGGCGGTGCCGACATCCCTACTGAAAACAAAAGTTTTCGAACTGGGAGGGGCCGTGCCCCTCGCCAGGTCGAAACCTAAAAAAGCAATAAGTGGGTCATGGTCACTATCAAGGTGTGGCATTATTCTTATATTGACAATAATTTTCCAACCTTCATTGTTAATCATGATATTGTGTCTAAGACTTTCTTTTTGGCCTCTATGAGTCTTACTTGCTAAAGCATTTAAGGAAGTTCTACCATTAAGGAAGCGCAACCCACATGTCATAAACAACACTTCCCCAGTCTACCATTGCTGCCCACTCCCCAGCACATATCTGCTGCTCTGTTCCCGTGGCAATTTCTGGCATAGTTTTATCAGAAGGTATTGAAATCACCACAAACTAATATGATATGATGGGTCAAGTCATTTTCATCATATCTAATTGACCAAACACCCTGGTCAAGAGCTGCTAGGACAGGCGTACCTCTGTTGTACCCTCCCATGGAAATATAAACATTGTGTATTGCAAGGAGAACTCTTCCTCCACCGCCTCCTCAGTGGACTTGCACCAATTTATATAATGTGCATTCAGCCACATGCAGCTTTATAGAAACTCAAATCCTTGGGCCATCCACTCAGCTGCCACATTTTCGTTGGACCACCAAAACACGGTACGTGTTGAACCCATCCAGATCAATTTCTTCCGCAGATCATGCCTCTTAAAAACTGCAAATAACATTCTGTCTAATAAAGGGATTGACACTCAGGGCCTTTAATTACATAACCCAGTCCTGAAGCATTCCAACTGAGTGTACACAAACAGTTTGTGTCTAGGTTCTAATAACCAACTTCTACACGCTTGCACCACAGGAATGCTTAGGTGGTTATGTATTGGGCGGGATGCAATCTAATTCTAGCTGGCCTAGGAGGAGAAGGGACCCTAAAGGACCTACTAAGGGCTGCGTGTAGCCAAGCCCAAGAATCCTCTAATGTCTAAGGCATTAATCACCCCCTCCCTACTTGGGCCAATCACTAATCAGTTTCTTGTCCTAGTCCTTGCCACTGCCAGAGGTTTTATATCAGACTTAACATTTTGTGGAAGCTTCTAGCACTAGCAGCCCAAACGATGGGAGCAAGGCGAAATGACATATTGCATAGAAAAGGAAAGACATCCTTACCCATCATGTTTTTGCCAGTCATAGGATAAAAGGGATGACATCTATTCTCAAAACTCACAGGTGATCCATATTTAACATAATTTACCTGCCTACACCACAAGAAGTAAAGTGTACTCGTGTAAAGGGACATATTGCCCACTGCTATAAATCATAAGGTTGACTAACATCAGGTCATTGGAATTTAATGGACACATGAAAAGTACATGCAGTCAAATACGTATAAACCAATAGAAATCGAATTAAGTAATCCATTCAAGGAAAAAGCAATGAATGTTAATCACAAGGTTTTCAAAGACCCTATTCTTAATATAATACAATGCATCAATGTTATTACATCAAAAATAAAAAGTAACATTATTATAATCCTCATGATCAGATTAGTACACGTGACCTTCCCAAATTCTCTTTTCCTCGCCTTCCAAGCATCCCGTAAACGTTGAGCAAGACAGGACTGAACCACTGATCAGGAAGAGTGCAAACAAAGTGGCAGTGCAGATTAGCGGCAATTTTTTTTTTAAAATATGAAAGGATCTAACATTTTTGACGTAATATTTATAGAATTAAGTAGAAATGTGAATTATAGCACAACACAACTTTGTACCCTATTTTCAAACTGTACAAACTTCACAAAGTGAGAATCTTGGGAAGTTCTCATGGAAACTGCCCTGTTGAAAAATACAGTTGGGAAAAAAAATATCTTTAGTGTTTGTTTTCCTGCCATTGTAAACCATTCTCATTGCAGAGTCTGTGCAGAGCAGTGGGTGGACTGCCACCACTTGGTCTTGTCACCTGTTCCATACCCCAACTGAGGAAAGTAACACTTTCTGACCCCTCCCCGCCTGCCTGCCCATCTCCTGTACCTGAGAGAGCTCCTGCCTGCCACTTATACCCCTAACTGCCTGATTCCCCAGTCTGAGGTAAAGCTTCTCGTTAGCTATTGTGGTGCTGATCAAAAGCCTTATACAGAAAAAAAGCGGGCCTTGCTAACACTGTTCGTTACTTCATTTGCAAACAAATCCAATAATATACTATAAATTGCTCAAAATGAT
Source organism: Lissotriton vulgaris (assembly GCF_964263255.1). Taxonomy (NCBI): domain Eukaryota; kingdom Metazoa; phylum Chordata; class Amphibia; order Caudata; family Salamandridae; genus Lissotriton; species Lissotriton vulgaris. The sequence continues at coordinate 668,813,250 of NC_141685.1, read as the reverse complement.
TTTTACACCTAGACATTTAGACTAGAGTAAACAGAAAGGAAGCATATTGGCTACGAAATGATAAAGGCCTCTATCATTGACAAAGCAGCTATGCGAGTTTTATTGCAGTGCATTTTCAGTGCCTTGAAACAGGAGCACGCACAGACAGAAACACATGTAATCATGCAGAAGGAACAACACACGTGCCATCAGCATTCATGCACACACCGCCAGCATTCATAGTGAGACACTGAGACAGACAAAGTGGCACACATGTACTTGCAGACAAGGTACAGACAGGTACCCATGTACACAGACATCCACAAAAAGGCATACACAGACAACTCACATGCAGTGACACCTACAGTACCTGCATACAAGCAGCCACAGGTGAACTCAGTTCTTCCCCTCTAAAAGCCACTACTCTTCTCATTCCTTCCCCCATTCCCCCTTACCTTTCTTTATTCCTCTTTTCTTTCCCCCATTTCTTTCTCACCTTTTCACCATTCCCTTTCTCCACTTTCTCCTTTTCCTCCCTTCACCAAAGCTGGCTATGCTATTGCCTGTTTTCGATAGGCTGCGAGTTCTGCCTGCATATTATGCATCAATATATCAGCTAGCAAAGTATATGACAACCACAGTTTCTACAAATAACAAAATGTGTGCTGCAGAGCCATACACTTCAGGAGTAGGTAGAAATAATGAATTTGGATATTATTCTTTGCCATTTAAAAAAATAAACACTGAAATAGGCCTAAAACGTATTCTTGCTTGTCGCAAAAAGCTATGAACCTCAGGGTATACTCTCATTATTTCACATACCCTCCAATCGCAGCTGTAATAGCATGAATTCATGCAACAGTCCTACTCTGGTTGCAATCAATACTTTCTTCCTGAATTTTTGGTTTTAGAAGCTTTTATATAGCAACAAATAAAGGCATAGTGGCGGATTTACAAATGTTATCAAGCAGGCAGCCCAAAACTACCCCTAATCTTCCAAATTTACAACATCAACCTAGGTGGGATCTTATTGATGCTGCCGGGCGACCAAGCAGTTACTTATAGGAAAAACAGTGATCCCTCCATCCTGTGGTCAGTTCATTTCAGACATTACGCTGAAACATCACAGGATTACGTAAAAATATGGAAGACATGGATTGGGTAGCATACTTGAAGCTGCAAGATATCTGTTGTCTGCATGAAACTTGGGTATGGGAAAATACAGACTTAGAGGGGTTTATCTATTCAATACACGAGCTAGAAGCCAGAAAAGAGGAAGGGGAAAGGGTGGTCTCCATATCTGAGTGTGCAGAGTGTGAGTGCAGAGTAAGTGCAGAGAGTGAGTGCAGAGTGTGAGTGCAGAGTGAGTGCAGAGCGAGAGTGAGTGCAAAGTGTGAGTGCAGAGTGAGTGCAGAGTGTGAGTGCAGAGTGTGAGTGCAGAGTGAGTGCAGAGTGAGAGTGAGTGCAGAGTGTGAGTGCAGAGTGTGAGTGCAGAGTGTGAATGCAGAGTGAGTGCAGAGTGAGAGTGAGTGCAAAGTGTGAGTGCAGAGTGTGAGTGCAGAGTGTGAGTGCAGAGTGTGTGCAGAGTGAGTGCAGAGTGAGTGCAGTGTGAGAGTGAGTGCAGAGTGCAGAGTGAGAGTGAGTACAGAGTGAGAGTGAGTGCGGAGTGAGTGCAGAGTGAGTGCAGAGTGTGAGTGCAGAGTGTGAGTGTAGAGTGAGGGTGAGTGCAGAGTGAGTGTGACTGCAGAGTGAGTAAGTGCAGAGTGTGAGTGCAGAGTGAGAGTGAGTGCAGAGTGTGAGTTCAGAGTATGAATACAGAGTTTTGCAGAGTGAGAGTGCAGAGTGAGAGTGAGTGCAGAGTGTGAGTGCAGAGTGAGTGCAGAGTGAGAGTGAGTGCAGAGTGCGAGTGAGTGCAGAGTGCGAGTGCAGAGTGCAGAGGGAGTGCAGAGTGAGTGCAGAGTGAGTGCAGAGTGCAGAGTGAGTGCAGAGTGAGTACAGAGTGTGAATGCAGAGTGTGAGTGCAGAGTGTGAGTGCAGAGTGAGTGCAGAGTGTGAGTGCAGAGTGCAGAGTGAGTGCAGAGTGCAGAGAGTGCCGAGTGAGTTTGAGTGTGAGTGCAGAGTGAGTGTGAGTGCAGAGTGAGTGTGAGTGCAGAGTGAGTATGAGTGCAGAGCGAGTGTGAGTGCAGAGAGAGAGTGAGTGCAGAGTGAGAGTGAGTGCAGAGTGAGTGTGAGTGCAGAGTGAGAGTGAGTGCAGAGTGAGTGCAGAGTGAGAGTGTGTTGGACAGGCCACATGACGGGCCGCTCTCCCCCGGCTCGACCAGGCCCGAGCCCAGTCACGCAAGCACCACACACCACCATTGCACGCCCTGCGTCCCCTCAGGGACCCCTGCCCTCGAACATGATAACCTCGTGGGTCCGATCCACTGCCGGCCCATGCACCCAGCCCGGGCCGCCATCTTGGACACCTCGCCACGAGGCCGCCTGGCCCCCGATCGACCTCAACCCTGGGCCTAGCCCAGCCTCAGACAATCCGGCACCACCCTCCACCCAGGAGGTGAGCGGGCTACTTGGCAAGTCAATGGGAGAAAGAGGTGCCGATGGCTCTCCCCCCGCCCAGTGCCGCTCGCCCATCGCCTCCCCGGGCGCTGGCTCCACCCCCCTGCTGGGTGTCTGGACTCCCTCATCCCGGACCTCCCGACCTCCAAGTGCGAGGGTCCGGACATCAAAGCACGCCAGCCCTATAACTGGGGCAGCTCCAGAGCAGGAAGTCAGTTGTATCTTGGAGTCGAGAGACGTAAGAGGAACTCATCCTGGACGGACTACTGGCGCTGCCGTAGCTCTGTCCTGTGCACCATCGTCCTGCCTGTTGGCGCTGCCACAGCCGTCGTAACCTTCATTCTTCACCGTCGTCCGGATCTGCTGGCGAGGCCGCGGACCGTTGTAACCATCATCTTCATCGGGACCTGCTTGGCTTCTCCACGGCCCGTCGACCATCCTTCATCCATCTCGGGACCTGCTTGGCTCCTCCACGGCCCGATCAGCAACCACGCCGAGCTCGAGGATTGAGAGCTATTTAACTCATTGGTAACTAAGACTGTCCCGCTACCCTTTCTCCTCAACCAGAGATCAGAACCGAGGGGACCCCTGAGTCCAGACCTCCTTGTATCATAACGACGTAACCTAAGAATTGCATATAAAGTCTCGTTAACCTTCAATCTTGTGTGGTGTCCGTCTGTGGGGGGGAAGTTACTTACCTGTACAGTCGTTGGAGACGGCTCTCCCTGGAGACCTCTCCCCGTAATCTCGGCCGACCCTCCCGGTCCGTCTAACATTGGTGGCCAGCGGCGCGATCCGAATCACCGCATAACGTACAGAGAGTAGCTCACCCCACAACGAACAACAAATGTCGACTAAAGAGAGCGGATCAACTGAGAAGTTCCAAATGGAAAAACTAGAGGAATACAGCCATCGTGAACTAAAGCAGTTCTGCATCGAACTAGGTATCGCTACCACCGGACTAAGTACCAAGGACGATTTTAAGCATGCCCTAGAATCTTGGGCAGAGACCGGGGATGTCGAAGCCCCTGAGCAAAGCACCGCGAAAAATACCAACACGGCCCCTGAGGGGCAAAGAACCAGTCTCTCGCAAGACGAGATCCAAGAAAGAGAAAAAGCCCGACTACACGAACTCGAAATGGCCCGACTCAAGATGGACATAGAACTCAAATTGGCCGAGCAAAAAATAAACTTAGAGCACCTTCGCCTCCGAGAAGAAAGAGAGGAGAAACAGAGGCAAAGGGAGCTCGAGGAAAAAAGACTAACGTACGAGCACGAACGGAACCTAGCCGAGATCAACCTGCGCAAACAAAATAAAGAGTTAGGGGTGCCCGACAGACCGTCCACCCCAGGGACCGCGGAGAAAAAAGTGCACATCCCCAAGGATGTGGTCCGAGAATATTTTCGAGAAGACGACATCCAGCAATGGTTTAAGGCCTATGAAATCGCGATGACTGCGCACCGGATCGATAGAGCCGACTGGGGAGCCGGCCTATGGGGCAAATTCCTCAATGAGGGCCGCGATACTCTGTTACAGCTCCCAGACCACCAGATGACCTCCTACGACCATATGAAAGCGGCCCTCCTCACCCGCTATGGCCTCACGCCCGAGATGTACCGTCAGAGGTTCCGAGACTGCACACGCATTCCAGGTACAACTTGGGTGGACTATGTAACGTACTTTAGCCGAGCCTTCGAAGGCTGGATCAGAGGGAACAACGTCACGACCTACGAGCAGCTGTTCAATCTGATGGTATGGGAGCATCTGTCCAACAATTGCTTCATTGAACTACGCCAACACCTCCTCGACAGCAAGTTAACCGATCCCCGGCAGCTCGCAGCCGAAGCTGACCGGTGGGAGATCACCAGAGTGGGCCGGAATGGGTCCTACGAGCAGAACAGGAACAACAATGGTCACTACCGACCCAGAGGAGGAGGAGGGGGCCAAGGACGAGGAAGAGACAATACTCCGGCCGCCCCCGCTACCAGCACCACCCCCCCGGCCAACCGGGGCAGCACCCCGGCGCGACCGGGATACAGAGCCAATGTTACATGTCACCGATGCCAACGAGTCGGCCACTATGCAAACGACCCAAGCTGCCCGCAGTATCAGAGTCCAAGACCCCGCCAGGTGGCCGCCGCGGCACTAGGGGAAGAACAGATCTCCGAGGAACAAGAAACAGGCGAGCAAGAGTATCAAGAGTGGGAGCCAGCCGCCATGACTCTCGCGTGCTTAGGGGGAAGAGACCTGGTCCCGCGGGTCCCCCTACCCGCTAACACCCAGAAGTACAGCCAATGGGTGAGCATCAATGGACGCATGTTGGACAGGCCACATGACGGGCCGCTCTCCCCCGGCTCGACCAGGCCCGAGCCCAGTCACGCAAGCACCACACACCACCATTGCACGCCCTGCGTCCCCTCAGGGACCCCTGCCCTCGAACATGATAACCTCGTGGGTCCGATCCACTGCCGGCCCATGCACCCAGCCCGGGCCGCCATCTTGGACACCTCGCCACGAGGCCGCCTGGCCCCCGATCGACCTCAACCCTGGGCCTAGCCCAGCCTCAGACAATCCGGCACCACCCTCCACCCAGGAGGTGAGCGGGCTACTTGGCAAGTCAATGGGAGAAAGAGGTGCCGATGGCTCTCCCCCCGCCCAGTGCCGCTCGCCCATCGCCTCCCCGGGCGCTGGCTCCACCCCCCTGCTGGGTGTCTGGACTCCCTCATCCCGGACCTCCCGACCTCCAAGTGCGAGGGTCCGGACATCAAAGCACGCCAGCCCTATAACTGGGGCAGCTCCAGAGCAGGAAGTCAGTTGTATCTTGGAGTCGAGAGACGTAAGAGGAACTCATCCTGGACGGACTACTGGCGCTGCCGTAGCTCTGTCCTGTGCACCATCGTCCTGCCTGTTGGCGCTGCCACAGCCGTCGTAACCTTCATTCTTCACCGTCGTCCGGATCTGCTGGCGAGGCCGCGGACCGTTGTAACCATCATCTTCATCGGGACCTGCTTGGCTTCTCCACGGCCCGTCGACCATCCTTCATCCATCTCGGGACCTGCTTGGCTCCTCCACGGCCCGATCAGCAACCACGCCGAGCTCGAGGATTGAGAGCTATTTAACTCATTGGTAACTAAGACTGTCCCGCTACCCTTTCTCCTCAACCAGAGATCAGAACCGAGGGGACCCCTGAGTCCAGACCTCCTTGTATCATAACGACGTAACCTAAGAATTGCATATAAAGTCTCGTTAACCTTCAATCTTGTGTGGTGTCCGTCTGTGGGGGGGAAGTTACTTACCTGTACAGTCGTTGGAGACGGCTCTCCCTGGAGACCTCTCCCCGTAATCTCGGCCGACCCTCCCGGTCCGTCTAACAGAGTGAGTGCAGAGTGTGAGTGCAGAGTGTGAGTGCAGAGTGTGTGCAGAGTGAGTGCAGATCGAGAGTGAGTGAAGAGTGAGAGTGAGTGCAGAGTGAGTGCAGAGGGTGAGTGCAGAGCGTGAGTGTGAGGGCAGAGCGAGAGTGAGTGCAGAGTGAGTGTGACTGTAGAGTGAGTGCAGAGTGAGTGCAGAGTGTGAGTGCAGAGTGAGAGTGAGTGCAGAGTGAGTGTGAGTGCAGAGTGAGTATGAGTGCAGAGCGAGTGTGAGTGCAGAGAGAGAGTGAGTGCAGAGTGAGAGTGAGTGCAGAGTGAGTGTGAGTGCAGAGTGAGAGTGAGTGCAGAGTGAGTGCAGAGTGAGAGTGAGTGCAGAGTGTGAGTGCAGAGTGTGAGTGCAGAGTGTGTGCAGAGTGAGTGCAGATCGAGAGTGAGTGCAGAGTGAGAGTGAGTGCAGAGTGAGTGCAGAGGGTGAGTGCAGAGCGTGAGGGTGAGGGCAGAGCAAGAGTGAGTGCAGAGTGAGTGTGACTGTAGAGTGAGTGCAGAGTGAGTGCAGAGTGTGAGTGCAGAGTGAGAGTGAGTGCAGAGTGTGAGTGCAGAGTGAGTGCAGAGTGAGAGTGAGTGCAGAGTGTGAGTGAGTGCAGAGTGCAGAGGGAGTGCAGAGTGAGTGCAGAGTGAGTGCAGAGTGTGAGTGCAGAGTGCGTGCAGAGTGAGAGTGAGTGCATAGTGTGAGTGCAGATTCAGAGTGCAGAGTGAGAGTGAGCGCAGAGTGTGAGTGCAGAGTGAGTGCAGAGTGTGAGTGAGTGCAGAGTGCAGAGGGAGTGCAGAGTGAGTGCAGAGTGAGTGCAGAGTGTGAGTGCAGAGTGCATGCAGAGTGAGAGTGAGTGCAGAGTGTGAGTACAGAGTGAGTGCAGAGTGAATGCAGAGTGAGAGTGAGTGCAGAGTGTGAGTGCAGAGTGAGTGCAGAGTAAGTGCAGAGTGAGTGCAGAGTGAGAGTGAGTGCAGAGTGAGAGTGCAGAGTGTGAGTGCAGAGTGAGTGCAGAGTGAATGCAGAGTGAGTGTGAGTACAGAGTGAGTGCAGAGTGAGTGTGAGTGTGAGTGAAGAGTGGGTGTGAGTGTGAGTGCAGAGTGAGAGTGAGTGTAGAGTGTGAGTGGAGAGTGTGAGAGCAGAGTGTGAGTGCAGAGTGAGTGCTGAGTGCAGAGTGAGAGTGAGTGCAGAGTGTGAGTGCAGAGTGCAGAGTGAGTGCAGAGTGAGTGCAGAGTGAGTGCAGAGTGAGAGTGAGTGCAGAGTGTGAGTGCAGAGTGTGAGTGCAGAGTGTGAGTGCAGAGTGAGTGCAGAGTGAGTGCAGAGTGTGAGTGCAGAGTGCAGAGTAAGTGCAGAGTGAGTGCAGAGTGAGTGTGAGTGCAGAGTGAGTACAGAGTGTGAGTGCAGAGTGTGAGTGCAGAGTGTGAGTGCAGAGTGAGTTTGAGTGTGAGTGCAGAGTGCAGAGTGAGTGCAGAGTGCAGAGTGAGTGCCGAGTGAGTTTGAGTGTGAGTGCAGAGTGAGTGTGAGTGCAGAGTGAGAGCGAGTGCAGAGTGAGTGTGAGTGCAGAGTGAGAGTGAGAGTGAGTGCAGAGTGTGAGTGCAGAGTGTGAGTGCAGAGTGTGTGCAGAGTGAGTGCAGATCGAGAGTGAGTGCAGAGTGAGAGTGAGTGCAGAGTGAGAGTGAGTGCAGAGTGAGTGCAGAGGGTGAGTGCAGAGTGTGAGTGTGAGGGCAGAGTGAGAGTGAGTGCAGAGTGAGTGTGACTGTAGAGTGAGTGCAGAGTGAGTGCAGAGTGTGAGTGCAGAGTGAGAGTGAGTGCAGAATGTGAGTGCAGAGTGAGTGCAGAGTGAGAGTGAGTGCAGAGTGTGAGTGAGTGCAGAGTGCAGAGTGAGTGCAGAGTGAGTGCAGAGTGAGAGTGAGTGCAGAGTGTGAGTGCAGAGTGTGAGTGCAGAGTGTGAGTGCAGAGTGAGTGCAGAGTGAGTGCAGAGTTGTTGGACAGGCCACATGAAGGGCCGCTCTCCCCCGGCCCGACCAGGCCCGAGCCCGGTCACGCAGGTACCACACACCACCATTACACGTCCTCCGTCCCCTCAGGGACCCCTACCCTCGAACATATCGACCTCGTGGGCCCGATCCACTGCCGGCCTGCGCGCCCATCCTGGGCGCCATCTTGGACACTCCACCACGAGGCCGCCTGGCCCCCGATCGACCTCAACCCTGGGCCTGGCCAGGCCTCAGACATCCCGGCACCACCATCCACCCAGGAGGTGAGCGGGCTACTTGGCAAGTCAATGGGAGAAAGAGGTGTCGATGGCTCTCCCCCGCCAAGTGCCGCTCGCCCATCGCCTCCCCGAGCGCTGGCTCCACCCCCCTGCTGGGTGTCTGGACTCCCTCATCCCGGACCTCCCAACCTCCAAGTGCGAGGGTCCGGACATCAAAGGACACCAGCCCTATAACTGGGGCAGCTCCAGAGCAGGAAGGCAGTTGTATCTTGGAGTCGAGAGACGCAGAGAAGAACTCATCCTTGACGGACTACTGGCGCTGCCATAGCTCTGTCTCGTGCACCATCGTCTTGCCTGCTGGCGCTGCCGCAACCTTCGTAACCTTCATATCCTTCATCGTCGTCGGGACCTGCTGGCGTGGCCGCGGACCGTTTGTAACCATCATCTTCATCGGGACCTGCTGGCTCCGCCGCGGACCGTCGTTTCCTTCGTCCATCTCGGGACCTGCTGGCTCCGCCGCGGCCCGATCATCTAGAACGCCGAGCTCGAGGATTGAGAGCTATTTCCATCTTTTTGGTAACAAGACTGTCCCGCTACCCTTTTCCCAAACCAGAGACCAGAATCGAGGGGACCCCTGAGTCCAGACCTCCTTGTACCATTCCATCGTAAACTTAAAGAATTGCCTATAAAGTCTCGTTGAACTTTAACCTTGTGTGGTGTCCGTCTGTGGGGGGGAAGTTACTTGTCTGTACGATCGCTGGAGACGGCTCTCCCCGGAGACCTCTCCCCTTATCCTCGGCCGACCCTCCCGGTCCGTCTAACATTGGTGGCCAGCGGCGCGATCCGAATCACCGCATAACCGTACAGAGAGTAGCTCACCCCACGGCGAATCACGATGACAACTAAAGAAAGCGGATCAACCGAGAAATTCCAGATGGAGAAATTGGACGAGTACAGCCATCGTGAACTAAAGCAGTTCTGCATCGAACTAGGTATCGCTACCACCGGACTAAGTACCAAAGACGATTTTAAGCATGCCCTAGAATCTTGGGCAGAAACCGGGGCTGCCGGAACCCCCGATCAAAGCATCGCAGCACAAACCACCATGGCCCCTGAAGAGCGAAGAACGGGTCTCTCGCAAGACGAGATCCAGGAACGAGAAAAAACCCGACTACACAAGCTGGAAATGGCCCGGCTCAAAATGGACGTTGAACTTAAGTTGGCCGAACAAAAAATCAACTTAGAGCACCTGCGTCTCCGAGAAGAAAGAGAGGAGAAACAGAGACAAAGGGAGCTCGAGGAAAAGAAACTGGCATATGAACATGAGCGGAAACTAGCTGAGATCGACCTACGCAAGCAGAATAAAGAAGTAGGGGTGTCCGAGCAACCCCACACCCCAGGGGCAACAGAGAAAAAGGTACACATCCCCAAGGATGTCGTTCGAGAATACTTCCGAGAGGACGACATCCAGCAATGGTTTAAGGCCTATGAAATCGCTATGACTGCACACCGGATCGATAGAAGCGATTGGGGAGCCGGTCTATGGGGGAGATTCCTCAATGAGGGCCGCGACGCCCTGCTGCAACTCCCGGACCACCAGATGACCTCCTATGACCATATGAAAGCGGCACTCCTCACCCGCTATGGCCTCACACCCGAGATGTACCGTCAGAGGTTCCGAGACTGCACCCCCATCCCGGGTACAACTTGGGTGGACTATGTAAACTACTTTAGCCGAGCCTTCGAGGGCTGGATCAAAGGAAGCAAGGTCACAACCTACGAACAGCTGTTCAATCTTATGGTATGGGAGCATCTGTCGAACAATTGCTTCATTGAACTCCGCCAGCACCTCCTCGACAGCAAGTAAACGGATCCCCGGCAGCTCGCAGCCGAAGCTGACCGGTGGGAAATCACCAGAGTGGGCCGAAATGGGTCCTACGAACAGAACCGGAACAACAATGGTCAGCACCGTCCCCGAGGAGGAGGAGGAGGCCAAGGACGCGGAAGGGACAACGCTCCGGTCGCCCCCGCTACCAGCACCACCCCCCCGGCCAACCGGGGCAGCACCCCGGCGCGACCGGGATACCGAGCCAATGTTACGTGCCATCGATGCCAACGAGTCGGCCACTATGCAAACGACCCAAGTTGCCCCCAGTACCAGAGCCCAAGACCCCGCCAAGTAGCCGCTGCTGCTCTGGGGGAGGAACAGATCTCAGAGGAACAAGAGGAATATGAACAGGAACACCAAGAATGGGAGCCAGCCGCCATGGCTCTAGCCTGCTTAGGGGAGAAAGACATGGTCCCGCGGGTCCTCCTACCCGCTAACACCCAGAAGTACAGCCAATGGGTGAGCATCAATGGACGCCGGGCCGAAGCCCTTCGTGACACCGGGGCCAGTGTAACAGCCGTCCGCTGTCACCTGGTGACCCCAGAACAATATCTGCCAAACCTTCTCTGCCCTGTACGTTCAGCCGATAACTCGGAAAGTCTGTGTCGGATGGCCTGCGTCCCCTTCGAATGGGGAGGGGTCTCCGGCATGTTGAAGGTAACGGTCCGAGACGATGCCCCCGTAGACTGCCTCCTGGGGAATGACCTTGAAAGCTCTCCGTGGGCAGCCGTAGAACGAAAAGAACACCTGGGCATGTTAGGCGTCCCGGACTGGGCGTGCGTCACCACCCGGTCCATGGCCGCCCGTGCCAACTCCCGCCCAGAGGAACCCGAATGGCCGGCGCCACCGCCTCCGGTCGCCCCAGCCGAAACCACCGACCATGACGTCCCCCCAGAACCAGCTCAAACTCCAGACCTCGCTAACCTCGACCAGTGGCCTCAAGAGGGGGGGCCCACGCAAGAACAATTTCGCCAAGAACAGAAGACCTGTCCCTCCCTCGAGGGACTCCGCCAGCAAGCGCTCGCCCAAAGCGCAGGGGATACCTCCGGAACTCACTGGGTCTACTGGGACAATGATCTGCTGTACAGTGAGCAAAGAATCGCGGAGCTGGGGGCCAGCCGAGTACTAGTGGTGCCCCTCCGTTTCAGAGACTTTCTGCTAAACCTGGCCCACGATGTCCCCCTGGCGGGACACCTGGGTCAAGATAAAACCTACAGTCGTCTGGTGACCCACTTCTTCTGGCCCAAAATGAGGAACGATGTACACCAGCATTGCCGATCTTGCCCCACGTGCCAAGCCAGTGGAAAGAGCGGCCGCAAACTAAAAGCCCCCCTGCAACCTTTTCCCGTGGTCACCACCCCGTTCGAGAGGGTCGGGATAGACATCGTGGGGCCCCTGGACCCGCGTACAAAGCAAGGCCATCGATTCATCCTGGTGCTAGTGGACCACGCCACCCGCTACCCCGAGGCTGTTCCCCTGCGAACTGTGACAGCCCCGGTAGTCGGCCGGGCTATAATGGGGATCTTCTCCCGTGTGGGCTTCCCCCGAGAAGTCGTCAGCGACAGAGGCACGAACTTTATTTCTAAATATATGAAGTCCCTCTGGCAACAGTGCGGGGTTACCTACCGATTCACGACCCCCTATCACCCTCAAGGAAACGGACTCGTTGAGCGGTTCAACCGCACGCTCAAAGGGATGATCGGGGGGTTGGAAGAGCCCCTCCGTCGCCAGTGGGACGTGCTGCTGCCGTGCCTCCTCTTCGCATATCGAGAGGTTCCCCAGAAGTCCCTGGGCTTCAGCCCGTTTGAACTGCTATATGGACACCCAGTGCGGGGGCCGCTCAGCCTAGTCAAGGAAGGCTGGGAGATGCCCCCTCTAAAGAACCCACCAGATGTCTTCCGGTACCTCCTAACCCTCCGCAACCAGACCCGGCGGTTCAGAGAGCTGGCAAAAGCCAACCTAGAGGCCAGTCAAGAGGACATGAAAAAGTGGTATGACCGGAATGCCTCCTCCATCGAATTTGAACCTGGGCAGCAGGTATGGGTGATGTCCCCCACCGAACCCTGCGCCCTGCAAGACAAGTGGACAGGGCCCTTCAAAGTAGTCGAGCGCAAGGGTCCTGCCACCTATCTCATCGACATGGAATCTTCCCGGAACCCCCTCCGGGTCCTCCACGCTAACAGACTGAAACCCCACTTTGTGCGTTCAGAACTCAGCCTCCTGATGGCCACAGACAACGGGGCTGAAGAGGACTCCGAGCCCCTCCCTGACCTCCTACGGACTCGGGAGAAAGACGGCTCCGTAGATGGGGTCCGACTCTCGGAGGCCCTCACCCGAGAGCAACGCCAGGAGTGTCGAGTCCTCCTGTCACAGTTCGCCAGCCTGTTCTCCCTCGCCCCAGGAGTCACTTCCTGGTGTGTGCACGATGTGGACACGGGGGACAGCCCCCCTATCCGCCACCGGGCCTACCGCGTGCCAGATCGGGTACGGGCCTGCATCCAGGAAGAGGTAGCAAAAATGCTCACGCTCGGGGTCATCGAGCCCTCAGACAGCCCCTGGGCCAGTCCTGTAGTACTGGTCCCCAAAGCGGCCGCCCCTGGCACCACACCGGAACTCCGGTTCTGCGTCGACTACCGGGGCTTGAATGCGGTCACCAGAACAGACGCACATCCCATCCCCCGGGCAGATGAACTAATCGACCGCATGGGAGCTGCCCGCTACCTCAGTATTTTCGACCTGACGGCGGGCTACTGGCAAATCGGCCTCACACCCCGGGCCCAAGAACGTTCTGCCTTTTCCACCCCCGATGGCCATTACCATTTCAAGGTCATGCCCTTCGGCATGAAGAATGCCCCAGCAACATTTCAGCGGCTCGTCAACCAGGTCCTGGCGGGGCTCGAAGGGTTCAGCGCCGCCTACCTAGACGACATCGCTGTATACAGCCATCATTGGTCCGAGCACCTCCACCACCTCCGAGCAGTGCTACAAGCCCTTCAGCGAGCTGGCCTCACGATCAAGGCCAGCAAATGTCAAATTGGTCAAGGGTCTGTAACCTACCTCGGACACCAGGTGGGAAGCGGCCTGGTGGCCCCTCTGCAGCTCAAAATTGCCGCCATCCAGTCCTGGCAGCCCCCCATCACCCAGACCGAGGTACGAGCCTTCCTGGGCCTCACGGGCTATTACCGAAGGTTCGTGAAAGACTATGGTACTATAGTGGGGCCCCTCACAGAACTCACGTCAAAAAATCAACCCAAGAAAGTCAACTGGACCCCAGAGTGTCAAACAGCATTCGAACAATTGAAAGCCGCCATGTGTTCCGCCCCTGTGCTCCAGGCCCCCGACTACAGCCGGGAGTTCGTCGTCCAGACGGATGCCTCCGACCATGGCATTGGGGCAGTCCTGTCTCAAATGAACACCGAAGGCCTTGATCAGCCAGTGGCCTTCATCAGCAGGCGACTCCTACCACGAGAACAACGCTGGAGCACCATCGAGAGGGAGGCCTTCGCCGTGGTATGGGCCCTCAAGAAACTCCGGCCCTACCTCTTTGGCACACACTTTCGGGTGCAGACCGACCACCGACCCCTGCAGTGGCTGATGCAGATGCGGGGGGAAAACCCGAAGTTACTACGTTGGTCCATCTCCCTTCAAGGGATGGACTTCACGGTTGAACACCGGCCTGGGCCAGATCACGCCAACGCGGATGGCCTGTCCCGGTTCTTCCGCCTCGACGAGGAGAGTCCCCAAGAGGATGGGTAACTCTCCCCGCCTTCAGCTGGGGGGGACGCATGTTGGACAGGCCACATGAAGGGCCGCTCTCCCCCGGCCCGACCAGGCCCGAACCCGGTCACGCAGGTACCACACACCACCATTACACGTCCTCCGTCCCCTCAGGGACCCCTACCCTCGAACATATCGACCTCGTGGGCCCGATCCACTGCCGGCCTGCGCGCCCATCCTGGGCGCCATCTTGGACACTCCACCACGAGGCCGCCTGGCCCCCGATCGACCTCAACCCTGGGCCTGGCCAGGCCTCAGACATCCCGGCACCACCATCCACCCAGGAGGTGAGTGTTGGACAGGCCACATGAAGGGCCGCTCTCCCCCGGCTCAACGAGGCCCGAGTCCGGGCCCACAAGTACCACACACCACCATTGCACGTCCTCTGTCCCCTCAGGGACGCCTGCCCTCGAGCATGTCAACCTCGTGGGTCCGATCCACGGCCGGCCCTCGCGCCCATCCTGGGGCGCCATCTTGGACACTCCACCACGAGGCCGCCTGGCCCCCGATCGACCTCAACCCTGGGCCTGGCCAGGCCTCAGACATCCCGGCACCACCATCCACCCAGGAGGTGAGCGGGCTACTTGGCAAGTCAATGGGAGAAAGAGGTGTCGATGGCTCTCCCCCGCCAAGTGCCGCTCGCCCATCGCCTCCCCGGGCGCCGGCTCCACCCCCCTGCTGGCTGTCTGGACTCCTTCATCCCGGAGCTCCCGACCTCCAAGTGCGAGGGTCCGGACATCAAAGCACACCAGCCCTATAACTGGGGCAGCTCCAGAGCAGGAAGGCAGTTGTATCTTGGAGTCGAGAGACGTAAAGAGGAACTCATCCTTGACGGACTACTGGCGCTGCCGTAGCTCTGTCTTGTGCACCATCGTCCTGCCTGTTGGCGCTGCCACAGCCTTCGCAACCTTCCTATCCTTCATCGTCGTCGGGACCTGCTGGTGTGACCGCGGACCGTTGTAATCGTCATCTTCACCGGGACCTGCAGGCTCCGCCGCGGACCGTCGTGTTTTCTTCGTACATCTCGGGACCTGCTGGCTCCGCCGCGGCCCGATCATCTAGAACGCCGAAGCTCGAGGATTGAGAGCTATTTTCCACTCATTGGTAACAAGACTGTCCCGCTACCCCTTCCCTAAGCCAGAGACTAGAACCGAGGGGACCCCTGAGTCCAGACCTCCTTGTATCATATCATCGTAACCTAAGAATTGCATATAAAGTCTCGTTAAACTTCAACCTTGTGTGGTGTCCGTCTGTGGGGGGGAAGTTACTTGTCTGTACAGTCGTTGGAGACGGCTCTCCCCGGAGACCTCTCCCCGTAGTCTCGGCCGACCCTCCCGGTCCGTCTAACATTGGTGGCCAGCGGCGCGATCCGAATCACCGCATAACGTACAGAGAGTAGCTCACCCCACGACGAAATCACAATGACAACTAAAGAAAGCGGATCAACCGAGAAGTTCCAAATGGAGAAACTGGAGGAGTACAGCCATCGTGAACTAAAACAATTCTGCATCGAACTGGGTATCGCTACCACCGGACTAAGCACCAAAGACGATTTTAAGCATGCCCTAGAATCTTGGGCAGAGACCGGGGCTGCCGGAACCCCCGATCAAAGCACCGCAGAAAAAACCACCACGGCCCCTGAAGGGCAAAGAACGGGTCTCTCGCAAGACGAGATCCAGGAAAGAGAAAAAACCCGACTACACGAGCTGGAAATGGCCCGACTCAAGATGGACGTTGAACCTAAGTTGGCCGAACAAAAAATCAACTTAGAGCACCTGCGCCTCCGAGAAGAAAGAGAGGAGAAACAGAGGCAAAGGGAGCTCGAGGAAAAGAAACTGGCGTACGAACACGAACGGAACCTAGCCGAGATCAACCTGCGCAAGCAAAATAAAGAAGTAGGGGTGCCCGAGCGACCCCACATCTCAGGGGCCACAGAGAAAAAAGTACACATCCCCAAGGATGTTGTCCGAGAATATTTCCGAGAGGACGACATCCAGCAATGGTTTAAGGCCTATGAAATCGCTATGACTGCACACCGGATCGATAGAAGCGATTGGGGAGCCGGTCTATGGGGGAGATTCCTCAATGAGGGCCGCGATACCCTGCTACAGCTCCCGGACCACCAGATGACCTCCTATGACCATATGAAAGCGGCACTCCTCACTCGCTATGGCCTCACACCCGAGATGTACCGTCAGAGGTTCCGAGACTGCACCCGCATCCCGGGTACAACTTGGGTGGACTATGTAACCTACTTTAGCCGAGCCTTCGAGGGCTGGATCAGAGGAAGCAACGTCACGACCTACGAACAACTGTTCAATCTGATGGTATGGGAGCATCTGTCGAACAATTGCTTCATTGAACTCCGCCAGCACCTCCTCGACAGCAAGTTAACAGATCCCCGGCAGCTCGCAGCCGAAGCTGACCGG
Organism: Lissotriton vulgaris; assembly: GCF_964263255.1. NCBI lineage: Eukaryota > Metazoa > Chordata > Amphibia > Caudata > Salamandridae > Lissotriton > Lissotriton vulgaris. The sequence goes on along the minus strand of NC_141685.1, from coordinate 668,797,009 downwards.
TGGGAGATCACCAGAGTGGGCCGGAATGGGTTCTACGAACAGAATCGGAACAACAATGGTCAGCACCGACCCAGAGGAGGAGGAGGGGGCCAAGGACGAGGAAGAGACAACGCTCCAGTCGCCCCCGCAACCAGCACCACCCCCCCGGCCAACCGGGGCAGCACCCCGGCGCGACCGGGGTACAGAGCCAATGTCACGTGTCACCGATGCCAACGAGTCGGCCACTATGCAAACGACCCAAACTGCCCGCAGTACCAGAGCCCAAGACCCCGCCAAGTGGCCGCTGCGGCCCTAGGGGAAGAACAGATCTCCGAGCAGCAGGAAGAATACGAACAAGAGCATCAAGAGTGGGAGCCAGCCGCCATGGCTCTAGCATGCTTAGGGGGGAAAGACATGGTCCCGCGGGTCCCCCTACCCGCTAACACCCAGAAGTACAGCCAATGGGTGAGCATCAATGGACGCCGGGCCGAAGCCCTTCGTGACACCGGGGCCAGTGTAACAGCCGTCCGCTGTCACCTGGTGACCCCAGAACAGTATCTACCGAACATTCTCTGCCCTGTACGATCAGCCGATAACTCGGAAAGTCTGTGTCGGATGGCCTGCGTCCCTTTCGAATGGGGAGGGGTCTCCGGCATGTTGAAAGTAACGGTCCGAGACGATGCCCCCGTAGACTGCCTCCTTGGAAATGACCTTGAAAGCTCTCCGTGGGCAGCCGTGGAGCGAAGAGAACACCTGGGGATGTTAGGCGTCCCGGACTGGGCGTGCGTCACCACCCGGTCCATGGCCGCCCGTGCCAACCACCGCCCAGAAGAACCCGAATGGCCGGCGCCACCGCCTCCGGTCGCCCCAGCCGAAACCACCGACCATGACCTACCCCCCGAACCAGCTCAACCTTCCGACCTCGCTAACCTCGACCAGTGGCCTCAAGAGGGGGGGCCCACGCAAGAACAATTTCGCCAAGAACAGAAGACCTGTCCCTCCCTCGAGGGACTCCGCCAGCAAGCGCTCGCCCAAAGCGCAGGGGATACCTCCGGAACTCATTGGGTCTACTGGGACAATGATCTGCTGTACAGCGAGCAAAGAATCGCCGAGCTGGGGGCCAACAGAGTATTAGTGGTGCCCCTCCGTTTTAGAGACTTTCTGCTAAACCTGGCCCACGATGTCCCCCTGGCAGGACACCTGGGACAAGATAAAACCTACAGTCGCCTAGTGACCCACTTCTCCTGGCCCAAAATGAGGAACGATGTGCACCAGCATTGCCGATCTTGCCCCACGTGCCAAGCCAGTGGAAAGAGCGGCCGCAAACTAAAAGCCCCCCTGCAACCTTTTCCTGTGGTCACTACCCCATTTGAGAGGGTCGGAATAGACATTGTGGGGCCCCTGGACCCGCGCACAAAACAAGGCCATCGATTCATCTTGGTGCTAGTGGACCACGCCACCCGCTACCCTGAGGCTGTTCCTCTGCGGACTGTGACAGCCCCGGTAGTCGGCCGGGCTCTGATGGGGATCTTCTCCCGTGTGGGCTTCCCCCGAGAAGTCGTCAGCGACAGAGGCACGAACTTTATTTCTAAATACATGAAATCCCTCTGGCAACAGTGCGGGGTCACCTACCGATTCACGACCCCCTATCACCCCCAAGGGAACGGACTTGTTGAGCGGTTCAACCGCACGCTAAAAGGGATGATCGGGGGGTTGGAAGAGCCCCTCCGTCGCCAGTGGGATGTGCTGCTGCCGTGCCTCCTCTTCGCCTACCGAGAGGTCCCTCAAAAATCCCTAGGCTTCAGCCCATTTGAACTGCTATATGGACACCCAGTGCGGGGGCCACTCAGCCTAGTCAAAGAGGGCTGGGAGATGCCTCCGTTAAAGAACCCTCCAGATGTCTTCCGGTACCTCCTAACACTCCGCAACCAGACCCGGCGGTTCAGGGAACTGGCGAAAGCCAACCTAGAGGCCAGTCAAGAGGACATGAAAAAATGGTATGACCAGAATGCCTCATCCATTGAATTCGAACCTGGCCAACAGGTATGGGTGATGTCCCCCACTGAGCCATGCGCCCTACAAGACAAATGGACGGGGCCCTTCAAAGTAGTCGAGCGCAAGGGTCCTGCCACCTATCTCATCGACATGGAATCCTCCCGGAACCCCCTCCGGGTCCTCCACGCTAACAGACTAAAGCCCCACTTTGTGCGAACAGAGCTCAGCCTCCTGATGGCCACAGACAATGGGGTTGAAGAAGACTCCGAGCCTCTCCCTGACCTCCTACGGACTCAAGAGCAAGACGGCTCCGTGGATGGGGTCCGACTCTCGGAGGCCCTCACCAGAGAACAACGCCAAGAGTGTCAAGCCCTCCTATCACAGTTCGCCAGTTTGTTCTCCCTCACCCCCGGGGTCACTCCCTGGTGTGTGCACGATGTGGACACGGGGGACAGCCCCCCTATCCGCCACCGGGCCTACCGCGTGCCAGATCGGGTACGGGCCTGCATCCAGGAAGAGGTGGCCAAGATGCTCACACTCGGGGTCATCACGCCCTCAGACAGTCCCTGGGCCAGCCCGGTAGTACTGGTCCCCAAAGCAGCTGCACCCGGCACCACACCAGAACTCCGGTTCTGCGTCGACTACCGGGGCTTGAATGCGGTCACCAGAACCGACGCGCATCCCATACCCCGGGCAGATGAACTAATCGACCGCATGGGAGCTGCCCGCTACCTCAGTATCTTCGACCTGACGGCGGGCTACTGGCAAATCGGCCTCACACCCCGGGCGCAGGAACGTTCTGCCTTTTCCACCCCCGATGGCCATTACCATTTCACCGTCATGCCCTTCGGCATGAAGAATGCCCCGGCAACATTCCAACGGCTCGTCAATCAGGTCCTGGCGGGGCTCGAAGGATTCAGCGCCGCCTACCTAGACGACATCGCTGTATACAGCCACCATTGGTCCGAGCACCTCCACCACCTCCGAGCAGTGCTGCAAGCCCTTCAGCGAGCTGGTCTCACGATCAAGGCCAGCAAGTGTCAAATTGGGCAAGGGTCTGTAACCTACCTCGGGCACCAGGTGGGAAGCGGCCTGGTGGCCCCTCTGCAGCTAAAAATTGCCGCCATCCAGTCTTGGCAGCCCCCCATCACTCAGACCGAGGTACGAGCCTTCCTGGGCCTCACCGGATATTACCGAAGGTTCGTGAAGGACTACGGTACCATAGTGGGGCCCCTCACAGAACTCACGTCAAAAAACCAGCCCAAGAACGTCAACTGGACCCCAGAGTGCCAAGCTGCATTTGAACAATTAAAAGCCGCCATGTGTTCTGCCCCTGTGCTCCAGGCCCCCGACTACAGCCGGGAGTTCGTTGTCCAGACGGATGCCTCCGACCATGGCATTGGGGCGGTCCTGTCCCAAGTAAACACCGAAGGCCTTGATCAACCGGTGGCCTTTATCAGCCGGCGACTCCTACCACGGGAACAACGCTGGAGCACCATAGAGAGGGAGGCCTTCGCTGTGGTATGGGCCCTCAAGAAACTCCGGCCCTACCTTTTTGGCACCCACTTTCGGGTGCAGACTGACCACCGACCCCTGCAGTGGCTGATGCAGATGCGGGGGGAAAACCCGAAGTTACTACGCTGGTCCATCTCCCTGCAGGGTATGGACTTCACAGTTGAACACCGGCCGGGGCCAGATCACGCCAACGCAGATGGCCTGTCCCGATTCTTCCGCCTCGACGAGGAGAGTCCCCAAGAGGATGGGTAACTCTCCCCGCCTTCAGCTGGGGGGGACGCATGTTGGACAGGCCACATGAAGGGCCGCTCTCCCCCGGCTCAACGAGGCCCGAGTCCGGGCCCACAAGTACCACACACCACCATTGCACGTCCTCTGTCCCCTCAGGGACCCCTGCCCTCGAGCATGTCAACCTCGTGGGTCCGATCCACGGCCGGCCCTCGCGCCCATCCTGGGGCGCCATCTTGGCCACTCCACCACGAGGCCGCCTGGCCCCCGATCGACCTCAACCCTGGGCCTGGCCAGGCCTCAGACATCCCGGCACCACCATCCACCCAGGAGGTGAGCGGGCTACTTGGCAAGTCAATGGGAGAAAGAGGTGTCGATGGCTCTCCCCCGCCAAGTGCCGCTCGCCCATCGCCTCCCCGGGCGCCGGCTCCACCCCCCTGCTGGCTGTCTGGACTCCTTCATCCCGGAGCTCCCGACCTCCAAGTGCGAGGGTCCGGACATCAAAGCACACCAGCCCTATAACTGGGGCAGCTCCAGAGCAGGAAGGCAGTTGTATCTTGGAGTCGAGAGACGTAAAGAGGAACTCATCCTTGACGGACTACTGGCGCTGCCGTAGCTCTGTCTTGTGCACCATCGTCCTGCCTGTTGGCGCTGCCACAGCCTTCGCAACCTTCCTATCCTTCATCGTCGTCGGGACCTGCTGGTGTGACCGCGGACCGTTGTAATCGTCATCTTCACCGGGACCTGCAGGCTCCGCCGCGGACCGTCGTGTTTTCTTCGTACATCTCGGGACCTGCTGGCTCCGCCGCGGCCCGATCATCTAGAACGCCGAAGCTCGAGGATTGAGAGCTATTTTCCACTCATTGGTAACAAGACTGTCCCGCTACCCCTTCCCTAAGCCAGAGACTAGAACCGAGGGGACCCCTGAGTCCAGACCTCCTTGTATCATATCATCGTAACCTAAGAATTGCATATAAAGTCTCGTTAAACTTCAACCTTGTGTGGTGTCCGTCTGTGGGGGGGAAGTTACTTGTCTGTACAGTCGTTGGAGACGGCTCTCCCCGGAGACCTCTCCCCGTAGTCTCGGCCGACCCTCCCGGTCCGTCTAACAGTGAGCGGGCTACTTGGCAAGTCAATGGGAGAAAGAGGTGTCGATGGCTCTCCCCCGCCAAGTGCCGCTCGCCCATCGCCTCCCCGAGCGCTGGCTCCACCCCCCTGCTGGGTGTCTGGACTCCCTCATCCCGGACCTCCCGACCTCCAAGTGCGAGGGTCCGGACATCAAAGGACACCAGCCCTATAACTGGGGCAGCTCCAGAGCAGGAAGGCAGTTGTATCTTGGAGTCGAGAGACGCAGAGAAGAACTCATCCTTGACGGACTACTGGCGCTGCCATAGCTCTGTCTCGTGCACCATCGTCTTGCCTGCTGGCGCTGCCGCAACCTTCGTAACCTTCATATCCTTCATCGTCGTCGGGACCTGCTGGCGTGGCCGCGGACCGTTTGTAACCATCATCTTCATCGGGACCTGCTGGCTCCGCCGCGGACCGTCGTTTCCTTTGTCCATCTCGGGACCTGCTGGCTCCGCCGCGGCCCGATCATCTAGAACGCCGAGCTCGAGGATTGAGAGCTATTTCCATCTTTTTGGTAACAAGACTGTCCCGCTACCCTTTTCCCAAACCAGAGACCAGAATCGAGGGGACCCCTGAGTCCAGACCTCCTTGTACCATTCCATCGTAAACTTAAAGAATTGCCTATAAAGTCTCGTTGAACTTTAACCTTGTGTGGTGTCCGTCTGTGGGGGGGAAGTTACTTGTCTGTACGATCGCTGGAGACGGCTCTCCCCGGAGACCTCTCCCCTTATCCTCGGCCGACCCTCCCGGTCCGTCTAACAAGAGTGAGTGCAGAGTGAGTGTGAGTGCAGAGTGAGTACAGAGTGTGAGTGCAGAGTGTGAGTGCAGAGTGTAAGTGCAGAGTGAGTTTGAGTGTGAGTGCAGAGTGCAGAGTGAGTGCAGAGTGCAGAGTGAGTGCCGAGTGAGTTTGAGTGTGAGTGCAGAGTGAGTGTGAGTGCAGAGTGAGTGTGAGTGCAGAGTGAGTATGAGTGCAGAGTGAGTGTGAGTGCAGAGTGAGAGTGAGTGCAGAGTGAGTGTGAGTGCAGAGTGAGAGTGAGTGCAGAGTGAGAGTGAGTGCAGAGTGAGAGTGAGTGCAGAGTGTGAGTGCAGAGTGTGTGCAGAGTGAGTGCAGATCGAGAGTGAGTGCAGAGTAAGAGTGAGTGCAGAGTGAGAGTGAGTGCAGAGTGAGTGCAGAGGGTGAGTGCAGAGCGTGAGTGTGAGGGCAGAGTGAGAGTGAGTGCAGAGTGAGTGTGACTGTAGAGTGAGTGCAGAGTGAGTGCAGAGTGTGAGTGCAGAGTGAGAGTGAGTGCAGAATGTGAGTGCAGAGTGAGTGCAGAGTGAGAGTGAGTGCAGAGTGTTAGTGAGTGCAGAGTGCAGAGGGAGTGCAGAGGGAGTGCAGAGTGAGTGCAGAGTGTGAGTGCAGAGTGCGTGCAGAGTGAGAGTGAGTGCAGAGTGTGAGTGCAGAGGGAGTGCAGAGTGAGAGTGCAGAGTGAGAGTGAGTGCAGAGTGTGAGTGCAGAGTGAGTGCAGAGTGAGAGTGAGTGCAGAGTGTGAGTGAGTGCAGAGTGCAGAGGTAGTGCAGAGTTAGTGTAGAGTGTGAGTGCAGAGTGCATACAGAGTGAGAGTGAGTGCAGAGTGTGAGTACAGAGTGAATGCATTGTGAATGCAGAGTGAGAGTGAGTGCAGAGTGTGAGTGCAGAGTGAGTGCAGAGTAAGTGCAGAGTGAGTGCAGAGTGAGAGTGAGTGCAGAGTGAGAGTGCAGAGTGTGAGTGCAGAGTGAGTGCAGAGTGAGTGCAGAGTGAGTGTGAGTGCAGAGTGAGTGCAGAGTGAGTGTGAGTGTGAGTGAAGAGTGGGTGTGAGTGCAGAGTGAGAGTGGGTGCAGAGTGTGAGTGCAGAGTGTGAGAGCAGAGTGTGAGTGCAGAGTGAGTGCAGAGTGCAGAGTGAGAGTGAGTGCAGAGTGTGAGTGCAGAGTGAGAGCAGAGTGCAGAGTGAGTGCAGAGTGAGTGCAGAGTGAAAGTGAGTGCAGAGTGCGAGTGCAGAGTGTGAGTGCAGAGTGTGAGTGCAGAGTGAGTGCAGAGTGAGTGCAGAGTGTGAGTGCAGAGTGCAGAGTGAGTGCAGAGTGAGTGTGAGTGCAGAGTGAGTGTGAGTGTGAGTGCAGAATAAGAGTGAGTGCAGAGTGTGAGTGCAGAGTGTGAGTGCAGAGTGAGTGCAGAGTGCAGAGTGAGTGCAGAGTGATTGCAGAGTGAGTGCAGAGTGAGAGTGAGTGCAGAGTGCGAGTGCAGAGTGTGAGTGCAGAGTGTGAGTGCAGAGTGAGTTCAGAGTGTGAGTGCAGAGTGCAGAGTAAGTGCAGAGTGAGTGCAGAGTGAGTGCAGAGTGAGTGTGAGTGCAGAGTGAGTGTGAGTGCAGAGCGTGTGTGAGTGCAGATTGAGTGTGAGTGCAGAGTGAGTGTGAATGCAGAGTGAGTGTGAGTGCACTCACTCTCACTCTGCACTCACTCTGCACTCACACACGCTCTGCACTCACACTCACTCTGCACTCACACTCACTCTGCACTCACACTCACACTCACACTCACTCTCACTCTACACTCACTCTGCACTCACTCTGCACTCTGCACTCACTCTGCACTTACACTCTGCACTCACTCTCACTCTGCACTCACTCTGCACTCACACTCTGCACTCACACTCTGCACTCACTCTCACTCACACTCTGCACTCCCTCTGCACTCACACTCTGAACTCACTCTCACTCTGCACTCTCACTCTGCACTCACTCTGCACTCACACTCACGCTCACTCTGCACTCACTCTGCACTCACACTCTGCACTCACACTCTGCACTCAATCTCACTCTGCACTCACACTCACACTCACTCTGCACTCACTCTCTGCACTCACGCTGCACTCACACTCTGCAGACACTCTGCACTCACACTCTGCACTCACACTCTGCACTCACACTCACTCTGCACCCACTCTGCACTCACTCACACTCTGCCTCACTCTCACTCTGCACTCACTCTCACTCTCACTCTCAATCTGCACTCACTCTGCACTCACTCTGCACTCACTCTCACTCTGCACTCACTCTGCACTCACACTCTGCACTCACTCTCACTCACACTCTGCACTCCCTCTGCACTCCCTCTGCACTCCCTCTGCACTCACTCTGCACTCACTCTGCACTCACACTCTGCACTCACACTCTGAACTCACTCTCACTCTGCACTCTCACTCTGCACTCACTCTGCACTCACACTCTGCATTCACACTCTGCACTCACACTCTGCACTCACTCTCACTCTGCACTCACACTCACACTCACTCTGCACTCACACTCACGCTCACTCTGCACTCACTCTTCACTCACTCTGCACTCACTCTGCACTCACTCTGCACTCACACTCTGCACTCACTCTCACTCTGCACTCACAGTCACACTCACTCTGCACTCACTCTGCACTCACACTCTGCACTCACACTCTGCACTCACTCTGTACTCACACTCACTCTGCACTCACACTAATGCTCACTCTGCACTCACACTCACGCTCACTCTGCACTCACTCTGCACTCACACTCTGCACTCACACTCTGCACTCAATCTCACTCTGCACTCACACTCACACTCACTCTGCACTCACACTCACGCTCACTCTGCACTCACTCTGCACTCACACTCTGCACTCACACTCTGCACTCAATCTCACTCTGCACTCACACTCACACTCACTCTGCACTCACTCTCTGCACTCACGCTGCACTCACACTCTGCAGACACTCTGCACTCACACTCTGCACTCACACTCTGCACTCACACTCACTCTGCACCCACTCTGCACTCACTCACACTCTGCCTCACTCTCACTCTGCACTCACTCTCACTCTCACTCTCAATCTGCACTCACTCTGCACTCACTCTGCACTCACTCCCACTCTGCACTCACTCTGCACTCACACTCTGCACTCACTCTCACTCACACTCTGCACTCCCTCTGCACTCCCTCTGCACTCCCTCTGCACTCACTCTGCACTCACTCTGCACTCACACTCTGCACTCACACTCTGAACTCACTCTCACTCTGCACTCTCACTCTGCACTCACTCTGCACTCACACTCTGCATTCACACTCTGCACTCACACTCTGCACTCACTCTCACTCTGCACTCACACTCACACTCACTCTGCACTCACACTCACGCTCACTCTGCACTCACTCTTCACTCACTCTGCACTCACTCTGCACTCACTCTGCACTCACACTCTGCACTCACTCTCACTCTGCACTCACAGTCACACTCACTCTGCACTCACTCTGCACTCACACTCTGCACTCACACTCTGCACTCACTCTGTACTCACACTCACTCTGCACTCACACTAATGCTCACTCTGCACTCACTCTTCACTCACTCTGCACTCACTCTGCACTCACACCCTGCACTTACACTCTGCACTCAGTCTCACTCTGCACTCACTCTGCACTCACACTCTGCACTCACACTCTGCACTCACACTCTGCACTCTGCACTCACACTCTGCACTCACTCTCACTCTGCACTCACACTCACTCTGCACTCACACTCACACACACTCTGCACTCACTCTGCACTCGCACTCTGCACTCACTCTCACTCTGCACTCACTCTCACTCTGCACTCAATCTGCACTCACACTCTGCACTCACTCTCACTCTGCACTCTCACTCTGCACTCACTCTGCACTCATACTCTGCACTCACACTCTGCACTCACTCTCACTCTGCACTCACACTCTGCACTCACACTCTGCACTCACTCTCCTCTCACACTCACTCTGCAGTCACACTGACTCGTCACTCATTCTCACTCTGCACTCTCACTCTGCACTCACTCTGCACTCACACTCTGCACTCACACTCTGCACTCACTCTCACTCTGCACTCACACTCTGCACTCACACTCCGCACTCACTCTGCACTCACACTCACTCTGCAGTCACACTGACTCTGCACTCACTCTCACTCTGCACTCACACTCTGCACTCACACTCTGCTCTCACACTCTGCGCTCACACTGCACTCACTCTGCACTCACTCTCACTCTGCACTCTGCATTCACTCTCACTCGGCACTCACTCTCACTCTGCACTCACTCTGCACACACTCTGCACACACTCTGCACTCACACTCTGCACTCACACTCTGCATTCACACTCTACACTCACACTCTGCACTCACACTCTGCACTCACACTCTGCACTCACTCTCACTCAGCACTCACTCTGCACTCACACTCTGCACTCACTCTCCCTCTGCACTCACTCTGCACTCACACTCTGCACTCACACTCTGCACTCACTCTCTGCACTCACTCTGCACTCACACTCTGCACACACTTTGCACTCACACTCTGCACTCACACTCTGCACTCACACTCACTCTGCACTCACTCTACGCTCACTCACACTCTGCCTCACTCTCACTCTGCACTCACTCTCACTTTCAATCTGCACTCACTCTGCACTCACTCTGTACTCACTCACACTCTGCCTCTCTCTTACTCTGCACTCACTCTCACTCTGCACTCTCACTCTGCACTCACTCTGCAATCACTCTTCACTCACTGTCACTTGCACTCACTCTCCCTCTGCACTCACTCTGCACTCACTCTCACTCTGCACTCACACTCTGCACTCACACTCTGCACTCACTCTGCATTCTCTCTCACTCTGCATTCTCTCTCACTCTGCACTCACTTTCACCCTGCACTCACTCTCACTCTGCACTCACACTCTGCATGCACTCTCACTCTGCAATCACTCTGCATTCACTCTGCACTCACTCTGCACTCACTCTGCACTCACACTCTGCACTCACTCTGCACTCACACTGTTAGACGGACCGGGAGGGTCGGCCGAGATTACGGGGAGAGGTCTCCAGGGAGAGCCGTCTCCAACGACTGTACAGATAAGTAACTTCCCCCCCACAGACGGACACCACACCAGATTGAAGGTTAACGAGACTTTATATGCAATTCTCAGGTTACGTGGATATAATACAAGGAGGTCTGGACTCAGGGGTCCCCTCGGTTCTGATCTCTGGTTGAGGAAAAGGGTAGCGGGACAGTCTTAGTTACCAATGAGTTCAATAGCTCTCAATCCTCGAGCTCGGCGTGTTTGCTGATCGGGCCGTGGAGGAGCCAAGCAGGTCCCGAGATGGATGAAGGATGGTCGACGGGCCGTGGAGAAGCCAAGCAGGTCCCGATGCAGATGACGGTTACAACGGTCCGCGGCCTCGCCAGCAGATCCGGACGACGGTGAAGGATGCAGGTTACGACGGTTGTGGCAGCGCCAACAGGCAAGATGATGGTGCACAGGACAGAGCTACGGCAGCGCCAGTAGTCCGTCCAGGATGAGTTCTTCTTTCGTCTCTCGACTCCAAGATACAACTGCCTTCCTGCTCTGGAGCTGCCCCAGTTATAGGGCTGGCATGCTTTGATGTCCGGACCCTCGCACTTGGAGGTCGGGAGGTCCGGGATGAGGGAGTCCAGACACCCAGCAGGGGGGTGGAGCCAGCGCCCGGGGAGGCGATGGGCGAGCGGCCCTGGCCGGGGGAGAGCCATCGACACCTCTTTCTCCCATTGACCCGCCAAGTAGCTCGCTCACCTCCTGGGTGGAGGGTGGTGCCGGAATGTCTGAGGCCGGGCTAGGCCCAGGGTTGAGGTCGATCGGGGGCCAGGCGGCCTCGTGGCGAAGTGTCCAAGATGGCGGCCCAGGCTGGGCGCATGGGTCGGCAGTGGATCGGGCCCACGAGGTTATCATGCTCGAGGGCAGGTGTCCCTGAGGGGACGTAGGACGTGCAATGGTGGTGTGTGGTGCTTGCGTGACTGGCTCGGGCCTGGTCGAGCCGGGGGAGAGCGGCCCGTCATGTGGCCTGTCCAACATGCGTCCCCCCCAGCTGAAGGCGGGGAGAGTTACCCATCCTCTTGGGGACTCTCTTCGTCGAGGCGGAAAAACCGGGACAGGCCATCCGCGTTGGCGTGGTCGGACCCAGGCCGGTGTTCAACGGTAAAGTCCATACCTTGCAAGGAGATGGACCAGCGTAGCAGTTTTGGGTTTTCCCCCCGCATATGCATCAACCACTGCAGGGGTCGGTGGTCAGTCTGCACCCGAAAGTGGGTGCCAAAAAGGTAGGGTCGGAGCTTCTTGAGGGCCCATACCACAGCGAAGGCTTCCCTCTCTATGGTGCTCCAGCGTTGTTCCCGTGGTAGGAGTCTCCGGCTGATGAAGGCCACCGGTGGATCAAGGCCTTCAGTGTTCACCTGGGACAGGACCGCCCCAATGCCCTGGTCGGAGGCGTCCGTCTGGACGACGAACTCCCGGCTGTAGTCTGGGGCCTGGAGCACAGGAGCGGAACACATGGCGGCCTTTAACTGTTCGAATGCCGCTTGACATTCTGGGGTCCAGTTCACCTTCTTGGGCTGATTTTTTGACGTGAGTTCGGTGAGAGGCCCCACGATGGTACCATAGTCTTTCACGAACCTTCGGTAGTAGCCCGTGAGGCCCAGGAAGGCTCGCACCTCAGTTTGAGTGATAGGGGGTTGCCAGTTCTGGATGGCGGCAATTTTCAGCTGTAGAGGGGCCACTAGACCGCTTCCCACCTGGTGTCCGAGGTAGGTCACTGACCCTTGTCCAATTTGACATTTGCTGGCCTTGATCGTGAGGCCAGCTCGCTGAAGGGCTTGCAGCACTGCTTGGAGGTGGTGGAGGTGCTCGGTCCAATGGTGGCTGTACACAGCGATGTCATCCAGGTAGGCGGCGCTGAACTCTTCGAGCCCCGCCAGGACCTGATTGACGAGCCGTTGGAAAGTCGCTGGGGCATTCTTCATGCCGAAGGGCATGACCGTGAAATGATAGTGGCCATCGGGGGTGGAGAAGGCAGAACGTTCTTGTGCTCGGGGTGTGAGGCCGATCTGCCAATAGCCTGCCGTGAGGTCGAAGATGCTGAGGTAGCGGGCAGCGCCCATTCGGTCGACCAGTTCATCTGCCCGGGGGATGGGGTGTGCGTCCGTTCTGGTGACTTCATTCAGGCCCCGGTAGTCGACGCAGAACCGGAGTTCTGGTGTGGTTCCGGGGGCGGCTGCTTTGGGGACCAGTACGACCGGGCTGGCCCATGGACTGTCTGAGGGCTCGATGACCCCGAGCGTGAGCATCTTAGCTACTTCCGCCTGGATGCAGGCCCGTACCCGATCAGGTACGCGGTAGGCCCGGTGGCGGATAGGAGGGCTGTCTCCGGTGTCCACATCGTGCACACACCAGGAAGTGACACCTGGGGTGAGGGAGAACAGGCTGGCAAATCGTGATAGGAGGGCTTGGCACTCTTGGCGTTGTTCCTGGGTGAGGGTCTCCGAGAGTCGGACCCCATCCACGGAGCCGTCTTGCTCCTGGGTCCGCAAGAGGTCAGGGAGAGGCTCGGAGTCGTCTTCAACCCCGTTGTCTGTGGCCATCAAGAGGCTGAGTTCTGTTCGTGCAAAGTGGGGTTTCAGTCTGTTGGTGTGGAGGACTCGGAGCGGATTCCGGGCGGACTCCATATCGATCAGATAGGTGGCAGGACCCTTGCGCTCGATTACCTTGAAGGGTCCCGTCCATTTGTCTTGGAGAGCGCACGGTTCTGTGGGGGACATTACCCAGACCTGTTGCCCCGGCTCGAATTCAATAGATGAGGCGTTCTGGTCATACCATTTCTTCATGTCCTCTTGACTGGCCTCTAGGTTGGCTTTTGCTAGGTCTCTGAACCGCTGGGACTGGTTGCGGAGGGTGAGGAGGTACCGGAAGACATCTGGGGGACTCTTGGCCGGAGGCATCTCCCAGCCTTCTTTGATCAGGCTGAGTGGCCCCCGTACTGGGTGCCCATAGAGCAGCTCGAAGGGGCTGAAGCCTAGGGACTTCTGTGGGACCTCCCGGTAGGCGAAGAGGAGGCACGGCAGCAGCACGTCCCACTGGCGACGGAGGGGTTCTTCCAATCCCCCGATCATCCCTTTTAGTGTGCGATTGAACCGCTCAACAAGTCCGTTTCCTTGGGGGTGATAGGGGGTCGTGAAGCGGTAGGTGACCCCACACTGTTGCCAGAGGGACTTCATATATTTGGAAATAAAGTTCGTGCCTCTGTCACTGACGACTTCTCGGGGGAACCCCACACGGGAGAAGATCCCCATCAGGGCCCTGCCGACCACTGGGGCTGTCACGGTCCGGAGAGGAATAGCCTCAGGGTAGCGGGTGGCGTGGTCCACTAGTACTAGGATGAAGCGATGGCCTTGTCTTGTACGCGGGTCTAGGGGTCCCACAATGTCTATTCCGACCCTCTCAAATGGGGTCGTGACTACGGGAAAGGGTTGCAGGGGGGCCTTTAATTTGCGGCCGCTCTTCCCACTAGCTTGGCACGTGGGGCAAGATCGGCAATGCTGGTGCACATCGTTTCTCATTTTTGGCCAGAAGAAGTGGGTCACTAGACGGCTGTAGGTTTTGTCTTGTCCCAGGTGCCCTGCCAGGGGGACATCGTGGGCCAGATTTAGCAGGAAGTCTCTAAAGCGGAGGGGCACCACTAGTACTCGGTTGGCCCCCAGCTCGGCGATTCGTTGCTCGCTGTACAATAGGTCATTGTCCCAGTAGACCCAATGAGTTCCGGAGGTATCCCCTGCGCTTTGGGCGAGCGCTTGTTGTCGGAGTCCCTCAAGGGAGGGACAGGTCTTCTGCTCCTGACGAAATTGTTCTTGTGTGGGTCCCCCTTCTTGAGCCCACTGGTCAAGATTAGCAAGGTCGGAAGGTTGAGCAAGTTCGAGGGGGATGCCCTGGTCGGGGGTCTCGGCGGGGGCGACCGGAGGCGGAGGCGCCGGCCATTCTGGTTCTTCCGGGTGATGGTTGGCACGGGCGGCCACGGACCGGGTGGTGACGCACGCCCAGTCTGGGACGCCCAACATCCCCAAGTGTTCTTTTCGCTCCACGGCTGCCCACGGGGAGCTTTCCAGGTCATTCCCGAGGAGGCAGTCCACGGGGGCGTCGTCTCGGACCGTTACTTTCAACATGCCGGAGACCCCTCCCCACTCAAAGGGGACGCAGGCCATCCGACACAGACTCTCCGAGTTGTCGGCTGATCGCACAGGGCAGAGAATGTTCGGTAGATATTGTTCTGGGGTCACTAGATGACAGCGGACGGCTGTCACACTGGCCCCGGTGTCTCGAAGGGCTTCGGCCCGTTGTCCATTGATGCTCACCCATTGGCTGTACTTCTGGGTGTTAGCGGGTAGGGGGACCCGCGGGACCATGTCTCTTCCCCCTAAGCACGCGAGAGTCATGGCGGCTGGCTCCCACTCTTGATACTCTTGCTCGTCTGTTTCTTGTTCCTCGGAGATCTGTTCTTCCCCTAGTGCCGCGGCGGCCACCTGGCGGGGTCTTGGACTCTGATACTGCGGGCAGCTTGGGTCGTTTGCATAGTGGCCGACTCGTTGGCATCGGTGACATGTAACATTGGCTCTGTATCCCGGTCGCGCCGGGGTGCTGCCCCGGTTGGCCGGGGGGGTGGTGCTGGTAGTGGGGGCGGCCGGAGTGTTGTCTCTTCCTCGTCCTTGGCCCCCTCCTCCTCCTCTGGGTCGGTGGTGACCATTGTTGTTCCTGTTCTGCTCGTAGGACCCATTCCGGCCCACTCGGGTGATCTCCCACCGGTCAGCTTCGGCTGCGAGCTGCCGGGGATCGGTTAACTTGCTGTCGAGGAGGTGTTGGCGTAGTTCAATGAAGCAATTGTTGGACAGATGCTCCCATACCATCAGATTGAACAACTGCTCGTAGGTCGTGACGTTGTTCCCTCTGATCCAGCCTTCGAAGGCTCGGCTAAAGTACGTTACATAGTCCACCCAAGTTGTACCTGGAATGCGTGTGCAGTCTCGGAACCTCTGACGGTACATCTCGGGCGTGAGGCCATAGCGAGTGAGGAGGGCCGCTTTCATATGGTCGTAGGAGGTCATCTGGTGGTCTGGGAGCTGTAACAGAGTATCGCGGCCCTCATTGAGGAATTTGCCCCATAGGCCGGCTCCCCAGTCGGCTCTATCGATCCGGTGCGCAGTCATCGCGATTTCATATGCCTTAAACCATTGCTGGATGTCGTCTTCTCGAAAATATTCTCGGACCACATCCTTGGGGATGTGCACTTTCTTGTCCGTGGTCCCTGGGGTGGACGGTCTGTCGGGCACCCCTAACTCTTTATTCTGTTTGCGCAGGTTGATCTCGGCTAGGTTCCGCTCGTGCTCGTACGTTAGTCTTTTTTCCTCGAGCTCCCTTTGCCTCTGTTTCTCCTCTCTTTCTTCTCGGAGGCGAAGGTGCTCTAAGTTTATTTTTTGCTCGGCCAATTTAAGTTCTATGTCCATCTTGAGTCGGGCCATTTCGAGTTCGTGTAGTCGGGCTTTCTCTCTTTCTTGGATCTCGTCTTGCGAGAGACTGGTTCTTTGCCCCTCCGGGGCCGTGTTGGTATTTTTCGCGGTGTTTTGCTCAGGGGCTTCGACATCCCCGGTCTCTGCCCAAGATTCTAGGGCATGCTTAAAATCGTCCTTGGTACTTAGTCCGGTGGTAGCGATACCTAGTTCGATGCAGAACTGCTTTAGTTCACGATGGCTGTATTCCTCTAGTTTTTCCATTTGGAACTTCTCAGTTGATCCGCTCTCTTTAGTCGACATTGTTGTTCGTTGTGGGGTGAGCTACTCTCTGTAGGTTATGCGGTGATTCGGATCGCGCCGCTGGCCACCAATGTTAGACGGACCGGGAGGGTCGGCCGAGATTACGGGGAGAGGTCTCCAGGGAGAGCCGTCTCCAACGACTGTACAGATAAGTAACTTCCCCCCCACAGACGGACACCACACCAGATTGAAGGTTAACGAGACTTTATATGCAATTCTCAGGTTACGTGGATATAATACAAGGAGGTCTGGACTCAGGGGTCCCCTCGGTTCTGATCTCTGGTTGAGGAAAAGGGTAGCGGGACAGTCTTAGTTACCAATGAGTTCAATAGCTCTCAATCCTCGAGCTCGGCGTGTTTGCTGATCGGGCCGTGGAGGAGCCAAGCAGGTCCCGAGATGGATGAAGGATGGTCGACGGGCCGTGGAGAAGCCAAGCAGGTCCCGATGCAGATGACGGTTACAACGGTCCGCGGCCTCGCCAGCAGATCCGGACGACGGTGAAGGATGCAGGTTACGACGGTTGTGGCAGCGCCAACAGGCAAGATGATGGTGCACAGGACAGAGCTACGGCAGCGCCAGTAGTCCGTCCAGGATGAGTTCTTCTTTCGTCTCTCGACTCCAAGATACAACTGCCTTCCTGCTCTGGAGCTGCCCCAGTTATAGGGCTGGCATGCTTTGATGTCCGGACCCTCGCACTTGGAGGTCGGGAGGTCCGGGATGAGGGAGTCCAGACACCCAGCAGGGGGGTGGAGCCAGCGCCCGGGGAGGCGATGGGCGAGCGGCCCTGGCCGGGGGAGAGCCATCGACACCTCTTTCTCCCATTGACCCGCCAAGTAGCTCGCTCACCTCCTGGGTGGAGGGTGGTGCCGGAATGTCTGAGGCCGGGCTAGGCCCAGGGTTGAGGTCGATCGGGGGCCAGGCGGCCTCGTGGCGAAGTGTCCAAGATGGCGGCCCAGGCTGGGCGCATGGGTCGGCAGTGGATCGGGCCCACGAGGTTATCATGCTCGAGGGCAGGTGTCCCTGAGGGGACGTAGGACGTGCAATGGTGGTGTGTGGTGCTTGCGTGACTGGCTCGGGCCTGGTCGAGCCGGGGGAGAGCGGCCCGTCATGTGGCCTGTCCAACACACACTCTGCACTCACTCTCACTCTGCACTCACTCTGCACTCACTCTGCACTCACACTGCACTCACACTCTGCACTCACTCTGCACTCACACTCACTCTGCACTCACACTGCAGTCACACTCACTCTGCACTCACACTGCAGTCACACTCACTCTGCAATTACACTGCAGTCACACTCACTCTGCACTCACTCTGCACTCACTCTCACTCTGCACTCACTCTCACTCTGCACTCACTCTACACCCTGCCGTCACGAAGTGGAGGAGAACTCAGGCGACAGATGTAGGTCGTCACTTCAATCAGGCTGAGTATTTCCAGTTTAAAAATAAAGTGAAAACAGGTTTAGAATGTTATTTTAGAAGTACTTACTGAGGTTCAGAGGCCTTTCCGAATGCAAGTATAAACGTTACAGAAGTTGGTTTACAAACTTTAATTTTTAAAAGTATTTACGTTTTATTAGACACTCATCCGTCCTGAGTTTTGCACGTAAAAGGAAATCATAGAGACAGCAGAAAAGTGAAGATGATTTAAAAGCAGTTCTTTGCAGAGTCTCACAGAACGAAGATATGTATTGTGGGAGGGAGTTCAATCTAGGTCTGGGAGGGCCGATCAGTGACAGATTTTCAGGACGTGCACAAAAAAACTATTTGTGCACATAAAAAACAATTCCAACCTAAATAAACAAGCAGCACTTCAACGGATCGCAAAAGCGATCCAATTGTAAAAAAAAAAAAAGCCTGCAGTGGTACGCGGCCACTGCAAGCATATGTTTTGAATTATCGCAGCTGTCAAGCCGTGATAATTCTAAACATATGCGCCTGCCCGAGGCCACGCAGTGGCCATAGAGAGGGCGGGCCCCTAGTCGCGGAGGGCTGTCCCGCCCCCACTGCAGGATAACGAGCTTGCTCCTCCTCAATGGTTGGAGGAGGCGGCGGGCGGTGTTTCTCTTCCGGGGCGGCAGGGAGGGGCCTCCAGGGGTATTTAAGCTCCTGCACCCCGTTGGAGGGCCTCTTTGCCGCTCCGGACGTCGTCGCGGGTTCCTCGGGACACTCTTTTGGACTTTACGGTGAGCGAGGCCTTGTGGCTATCCTCCCCCCCCCTTCTCCGCCTACTCACTCTCTAGGAGTCGTGAGCCTGGCGAGGCGGCCCGCTAGCGTCGGGCCGCTGTGGGGGAGGACGTCCGGTTCCCCTTGTTGTACCCTGTCTTCCTCCTTTAGGGGGGTCTGGTGGGTCCGGCTGATAGTCTCGTCAGGCCCCGCCGCGGCGTCAAGACGTCCTTGCTGGCGCCGTGTCCCCGAGCCTCGTTACTGCTGTCGGGGTGACGGGTCCTTGCGGCCCTTCCACATCCAATTCCCTCTACCGGCTCGATATGGAGTAATGCGTTCGGCTGGGACCCATTTGGCAGTGCATGGGTGGTGCTTCCTCTCCCGGGCCATCATTAGTGGAGACCCTGTGCAGCGTTTGTACCGCCCCCCTCGGGTCGGTTCCCCGGGCCCCTGGGAGCTGCGAATGTTTGCATCACCCCCCCCCCCCCCGTTTCCCGTTTTGGGGCGGCCATCTTAGGTTGGTCAGCGTGGCGGCCATTTCGGCAGATCTGTGGTTGTTGTACAATTAAGTGCTAGCGCCTTCCGAGGGTTCAGATAATGTTTTACTTTTATGATATAGGCTCCGGGGATCGGAGCGTGTATGTTTATTTGCTGATTAGAAGCTTGGTGGTGAGGTCGGCGTCCGGTCCACGTGGGCTTGGGACCCGATGGGCGCTGCTTGCCGAGCTCCAGATTGCTGTTTGTTGGAAATGTACTGTTTTGCCATTTATCGTGTTTTAGGTTGCCGTTATTTTGTATCTCACATGTTTTCTTGTTACGGATGTGCAACGTGGTGTGTTCTGGCGAGTGGGATGCAGGCCTGGCCTGCAGCGGTCCTGCTTGGGCCTTCTCCTACGCGAGTACCCTCCCAACCCCCCCCCCCAAACATTCGTGTGGGCCTACTCCGAGGGAAAGTTTTCATCTGCCGCAGGGTGAGCGGCGGAGGCCTTTCGGGCCGGTGCCACGTGCGCAGCTGGGTATGCGGCGTGCGGCGCTATGTGTCCTTTCATGGGTACTCTCATGGGGGGGGCAAGCCTGGGGGCTACAAGAGCGGGCCTGGGGGGGTGCGGTGTGCTCCCAATATTCAGGCTCCCTGGGTTTTGCATCGGGGCAAAGCTTGCGATTTTCTAATTTTCCAGCGTGTGTGCGTTAATACATTTGAGCGATTGCCTTCCACTGGCCCCCCCCCGCCCATGTTTCTCCCGCTTAATCCCCCCGCCTGCCCCTGCGCTTTGGCGGTGACGCATTGTTTAATTGTGTTTTCGTCTTCGCTTTAGGAGCCCTCGTGTGCTGTGATAGACGTCCTGGTAAGGCACCTGTTTCAACCCATGCTATGGGTAGCGCTGCGCACTGCCAGCTCTGCACCCACCAGGTCAGTGCGGGGGGGCTATGTGCAGTCCAGATCCTCATCCGGTGCCCGGCGTGGGGGGATCTTCCCCTTCCTGGCTGTGCGCAACACTGGCCAAAACGATCGCTCCCCTGCTTCAGGGGCGCATGTCCTTCGACGCACAGCTCGTGCCTCATTTAACATTGTTCTGCTTTGCTTTGCAGATTCGGGTCTGTCTTGCGACCGCCTGGCGCTTCTCGGGCCTTCCGGAGCTCCCGCCCCCCCCCGCCTTCTCTCCTGTACTAGTGTAAGGTATGTACGTCCGGGAGGGTTGGGCGCTGTTTTGGCGTCATCATGCTGTACTGTCCCGCTTCCTGTTTTGCACGGATATGGGCGGGGGGGGCGCTCTACAACTAATCAGGCAGTGTGCGGTCATTTTGTTTCCCGGTTCCGGCCGGTTGAAGTTTTCCGGTCAGTGGCTTACTTTGCTTTGTTTTCACAGTTGCACTCGGTCAAAGGAGCAGTCTCGTGGGGCGCCCCCCATTTTTCCCGGTCTTCCTTAGCATTCAAAGGAATAGTAGGAGAGGTATGTACAACAGAAGTGTGGGTCTGTACTTAGGGGGGGGGTTGGTCGCGGTCTGACTACTACTTCCATACCCCCCCCCCCCCAATTTTCGTGTGTCAGTACCTGTATCTATTCTTTGCAGGTCCTGAACAAGATTTGCATCCCCCTATCTTTGCATACCTTGGCAGGCGAGTCCCTCGGGGGGGGTGGAGGGGGGGTCGGCCAGTTATTGGGGGGGTGTGCTTTCTTTGCAAAAGTTGTTGGACATGGTGGCTCATGGTTATCTCTCTTTCAGGATACGTACATGTTAGACGGGACCTGGAGGGTCGGCCGAGGACAAGGGGAGAGGTCTCCGGGGAGAGCCGTCTCCAGCGATCGTACAGACAAGTAACTTCCCCCCCACAGAATAGGCACCACACAAGGATAAGATTTAACGTTCTTTATAAGTAATCTCGAAGTACGGTAGGATGGTACAAGGAGGTCTGGACTCAGGGGTCCCCTCGATTCTAGTCTCTTGGATGGGAAAGGGGTAGCGGGACAGTCTTACTACCAATCGGGTAGTTACGATGAGATGATGGGTAGCTCACAATCCTCAAGCTCGGCGTTCTTGGAGGACGGGTTGCGGCAGCGCCAGCAGATCCCGGAGTGGTCGGAGGTGGCAACGGTCCGCAGCAGCGCCAGCAGGTCCCGACGAAGATGGTAGTCACAACGGGTCGCGGCAGCGCCAGCAGGTCACAACGAAGATGGTTGTTACAACTGGTCGCGGCAGCGCCAGCAGGTCCCAACGAAGATGGTAGATTGCAGAAGGCCGCGGCAGCGCCAGCGGCAGGGCGACAGTTTCACAAGGCAGGGCTGCGGCAGCGCCAGCAGTCCGTCAAGGATGAGTTCTTCTCGGTGTCTCTCGACTCCAGGATACAACTGCCTTCCTGCTCTGGAGCTGCCCCAGTTATAGGTCTGACGCCCTGGGATGTCCGGACCCTCGCACTTGGAGGTCGGGAGGTCCGGGATGAATGAGTCCAGACACCCAGCAGGGGGGTGGAGCCAGCGCCCGGGGAAGCTGGGGGCGATCGGCACCTGGCGGGGGAGAGCCATCGACACTTCTTTCTCCCATTGACCTGCCCAGTGGTCCGTTCACCTCCTGGGTGGATGGTGGTGCCGGGCTGTCGGGGCCTGGCCAGGCCCAGGGTTGGGGTCGAGCTGAGGCCATGCGGCCTCGTGGTGCAGTGTCTAAGATGGCGGCCGGGCCGGGCAATGGTGCTGGCGGTGGGCCGGGCCGGTAATACAGAGATGTCCGGGAGCAGGGGTCCCGTAGGGGACGGGTTGCGAGTCGCATCGGTGGGTAGCACCTGGAGAGCCGGTGCCCGGGCCCTATCGGGCGGGGAGGGAGCGAGCCCTTCATGTGGCCTGTCCAACATGCGTCCCCCCCAGCTGAAGGCGGGGAGAGTCACCCATCTTCTTGGGGACTTTCCTCGTCGAGGCGGAAAAAGCGTGACAGGCCATCCGCGTTGGCGTGATCCTGGCCAGGGCGGTGCTCCACAGTGAAGTCCATCCCCTGCAGGGAGATGGACCATCGCAACAGCTTGGGATTCTCCCCCCGCATCTGCATTAACCATTGCATGGGGGCGATGATCTGTTTGCACCCGAAAGTGGGTACCGAAGAGGTAGGGCCGAAGCTTCTTGAGGGCCCACACTACTGCGAAGGCCTCCCTCTCGATGGTGCTCCAGCGCTGTTCCCGGTCCAGTAGGCGTCTGCTGATGAAGACTACTGGTTGGTCGACTCCCTCGGGATTCAGTTGGGAGAGGACGGCCCCAATGCCATGGTCGGAGGCATCAGTCTGGACAATGAACTCTCGGCTGTAGTCGGGAGCTTGGAGCACAGGGGCGGTGCACATGGCGGCTGTTAGACGGACCGGGAGGGTCGGCCGAGGACAAGAGGAGAGGTCTCCAGGGAGAGCCGTCTCCAGCGATCGTACAGACGAATAACTTCCCCCCCCACAGACGTACACCACACAAGGATAAGGTTTAACGTTCTTTATAAGCAATATTTAAGTACGGTAGAATGGTACAAGGAGGTCTGGACTCAGGGGTCCCCTCGATTCTAGTCTCTTGGGCGGAAAGGAGGTAGCGGGACAGTCTTGCTACCAATCTGGTAGTTGCGATGATAAGATGGATAGCTCACAATCCTCGAGCTCGGCGTTCTTAGATGGACGGGCCGCGGCGGAGCCAGCAGGTCCCGAGATGATCGTAGGTAGTGACGGTCCGCGGCGGCGCCAGCAGGTCCCGGTGAAGATGAAGGGTTCAGAAGGTTTGCGGCAGCGCCAGCAAGCAGGACAGTAGTTCACAAGGCAGGGCTACGGCAGCGCCAGTAGTCCGTCAAGGATGAGTTTGTCACGGTGTCTCTCGACTCCAGGATACAACTGCCTTCCTGCTCTGGAGCTGCCCCAGTTATAGGTCTGGCGCCCTTTGATGTCCGGACCCTCGCACTTGGAGGTCGGGAGGTCCGGGATGAGGGAGTCCAGACACCCAGCAGGGGGGTGGAGCCAGCACCCGGGGGAGCTGGGGGTGATCGGCACCTGGCGGGGGAGAGCCATCGACACTTCTTTCTCCCATTGACCTGCCAAGTGGGCCGCTCACCTCCTGGGTGGATGGTGGTGCCGAGATGTCGGGGCCTGGCCAGGCCCAGGGTTAGGGTCGATCTGAGGCCACGCGGCCTCGTGGTGCAGTGTCCAAGATGGCGGCCAGACCGGGCGAGGGAGCCGGTAGTGATTCGGCCCCATGATGCAGAGATGTCCGGGGGCAGGAGTCCCGTATGAGACAGGGTGCGGGTTGAATCTGTGGGTAACACCTGGAGGGCCGGGCTCGGGCCTTGTCATGTGGGGAGGAAGCAAGCCCTTCACGTGGCCTGTCCAACATGCGTCCCCCCAGCTGAAGGCGGGGAGAGTCACCCATCCTCTTGGGGACTCTCTTCGTCGAGGCGGAAAAAGCGTGACAGGCCATCTGCGTTGGCGTGGTCTTGCCCAGGTCGATGTTCCACAGTGAAGTCCATTCCTTGCAGGGAGATGGACCAACGCAATAGTTTTGGGTTTTCCCCCCGCATCTGCATTAGCCACTGCAGGGGCCGATGATCTGTCTGCACCCGGAAGTGGGTACCAAAGAGATAAGGCCGGAGCTTTTTGAGGGCCCACACCACTGCGAAGGCCCCTCTCTCGATGGTGCTCCAGCGTTGTTCTCGGGCCAGAAGGCTTCTGCTGATGAAGGCCACTGGTTGGTCAAGTCCTTCGGGGTTTAACTGGGAAAGGACTGCCCCAATGCCATGGTCGGAGGCATCCGTTTGGACGATGAATTCCCGACTGTAGTCGGGGGCCTGGAGCACAGGGGCAGAGCACATGGCGGCCTTCAACTTCTCGAAGGCCGCTTGGCAGTCTGGGGTCCAGTTGACCTTCTTTGGGTGATTTTTGGACGTGAGTTCCGTGAGGAGCCCCACAATGCTGCCATAGTCCCTCACGAACCGCCGGTAGTAGCCGGTGAGCCCCAAGAAGGCGCGGACCTCGGTCTGTGTGATGGGGGCTGCCAGGACTGGATGGCAGCGATCTTGAGTTGAAGAGGGGCCACCAGACCGCTTCCCACTTGGTGTCCGAGATAGGTCACGGACCCCTGACCTATTTGGCATTTGCTGGCCTTGATCGTGAGGCCGGCCCGTTGGAGGGCCTGCAGGACCTCTCGGAGGTGGTGGAGGTGGTCGGACCAGTGGCGGCTGTACACAGCGATATCGTCCAGGTAGGCGGCACTGAATTCCTCTAGTCCCGCCAAGACCTGGTTCACTAGTCGCTGAAAAGTAGCTGGGGCATTCTTCATGCCGAATGGCATGACCTTGAAGTGGTAGTGGCCATCAGGGGTGGAAAAGGCGGATCGTTCTTGGGCCCTGGGTGTGAGACCGATCTGCCAGTAGCCCGCTGTCAGGTCGAAGATGCTGAGGTAGCGGGCAGCTCCCATGCGGTCGATTAGTTCATCTGCTCGGGGGATGGGGTGAGCGTCGGTTCTGGTGACAGCGTTCAAGCCCCGGTAGTCGACGCAGAATCGGAGCTTTGGAGTGGCGCCGGGGGCGGCAGCTTTGGGGACCAGTACCACTGGGCTGGCCCAGGGGCTGTCTGAGGGCTCGATGACCCCGAGCGTGAGCATCTTGGACACCTCCTCTTGGATGCAGGCCCGTACCCGATCTGGTACACGGTATGCCCGATGTCGGACAGGGGGACTGTCTCCAGTGTCCACGTCGTGCAAGCACCAGGGGGTGACCCCTGGAGTGAGGGAAAACAGAGTTGCAAGCTGCAGCAGGAGGTCCCGGCAGCCTTGGCGCTGCTCCGGGGTGAGGGCCTCTGAGAGTCGGACCCCGTCCACGGAACCATCTTTCTCCCGGGTCCTTAGGAGATCAGGGAGGGGCTCGGAGTCTTCTTCGGCTCCGCTGTCGGTAGCCATCAGGAGGCTGAGCTCCGAGCGCGCAAAGTGGGGTTTTAGTCGGTTGGCGTTGAGGACCCGGAGGGGGTTTCGGGGAGATTCCATATCGATGAGATAGGTGACGGGGCTCTTGCGCTCGACCACTTTGAAGGGCCCCGTCCACTTGTCCTGTAAGGCGCACAGTTCGGTGGGGGACATCACCCACACTTGTTGGCCAGGTTCGAATTCGATGGAGGAGGCATTTTGATCGTACCACTTCTTCATGTCCTCCTGACTGGCTTCAAGATTCGCTTTCGCCATTTCTCTGAACCGCCTGGTCTGATTGCGTAGGGTCAGGAGGTACTTGAAGACATCTGGAGGGGTCTTCAGAGGGGGCATCTCCCAACCTTCTTTGACTAGGCTGAGGGGCCCTCGCACAGGGTGTCCGTATAAGAGTTCGAACGGGCTGAAGCCAAGGGACTTCTGGGGGACTTCCCGATATGCATACAGGAGGCACATCCCACTGGCGACGGAGGGGCTCTTCCAACCCCCCAATCATCCCTTTGAGCGTGCGGTTAAACCGCTCGACTAGTCCGTTTCCTTGAGGGTGATAGGGGGTCGTGAATCGGTAGGTGACCCCGCACTGTTGCCAGAGGGACTTCATATATTTTGAAATAAAGTTTGTGCCTCGGTCGCTGACGACTTCTCGGGGAAAGCCCACCCGGGAGAAGATCCCCATCAAGGCCCGGCCGACCACCGGGGCTGTCACAGTTCGCAGGGGAACCGCTTCGGGGTAGCGGGTGGCGTGGTCCACCAGTACCAGGATGAACCGATTTCCTTGTGCTGTACGGGGGTCCAGGGGCCCCACAATGTCTATTCCCACCCTCTCGAACGGGGTGGTGACAACTGGGAAGGGTTGCAGAGGTGCTTTAAGTTTGCGGCCGCTCTTCCCGCTGGCCTGGCACGTGGGGCAGGACCGGCAGTGGTTGAGGACGTTGTTTCTCATCTTGGGCCAGAAAAAGTGGGTCACCAGGCGACTGTAGGTTTTATCTTGACCCAGGTGACCAGCCAGGGGGACATCGTGGGCCAAGTTTAGCAAGAAGTCTCTAAAGCGGAGGGGCACCACTAGCACTCGACCGGCATCTAACTCCGCGATTCTCTGTTCACTGTACAACAGGTCGTTGTCCCAATAGAGCCAATGGCCTCCGGTGGTGTCCCCTGCGCTCTGGGCAATGGCTTGCTGGCGGAGTCCCTCGAGGGAGGGACAGGTCTTCTGCTCTTGACGGAACTGTTCCTGGGTGGGCCCCCCTTCCTGACGCCACTGAGCCAGGTTGGGAAGGTTCTGGAGCTGAGCGAGCCCTTTCGGGGGTTTGTACTGGGGGGTCGGCACGGTCGGTGTCTTCTACTGGAGCGACCGGGGGAGAAGGTGCTGGCCATTCAGGTTCTTCGGGTCGGGGGATGGTACGGGCAGCCATGGACCGGGTGGTTACGCACGCCCAGTCCGGGAGGTCCAACATCCCCAGGTGCTCTCTTCTCTCTACGGCGGCCCACGGGGAACTCTCCAGATCATTCCCCAGGAGACAGTCCACGGGGGCATCGTCTCGGACCGTCACCTTTAACATGCCGGAGACTCCCCCCCATTCGAAGGGGACGCAGGCCATCCGATACAGACTCTCGGAATTGTCGGCTGAACGGACAGGGCAGAGAATGTTCGGCAGTATCTGTTCCGGGGTCACCAGGTGACAGCGGACGGCTGTCACACTGGCCCCTGTGTCTCGTAGGGCTTCGGCCCTGCGCCCATTAATGTTCACCCACTGACTATATTTTCTGGTGTTGGCGGGTAGGGGAGCCCGCGGGACCATGTCTCTTCCCCCTAGGCACGCTAGAACCATGGCGGCCGGCTCCCACTCCGGTTGTTCTTGCTCGCATTCCTCTTGCTCTTCGGAGATTTGTTCTTCCCCCAGGGCGGCGGGCGCCATCTGGCGGGGTCTCGGAGTCTGATTCTGAGGACAGTTCGGGTCACTTGCGTAGTGGCCGACGCGCTGGCATCGGTGACACGTGACATTAGCTCTGTACCCCGGGCGCATCGGGGGGTTGCCCCGGTTGGCCGGGGGCGGGGTGCTGGCAGCGGAAGCGGCCGGGGCGGTGTCTTTTCCTCGTCCCTGGCCTCCTCCTCCTCCTCGGGGACGGTGCTGACCTTGGTGGTTCCGGTTCTGTTCGTGCGGCCCATTCCGGCTTACTCGGGTGATCTCCCACCGGTCAGCCTCGGCGGCGAGCTGCCGTGGATCTGTCAATTTGCTGTCGAGGAGGTGCTGCCTGAGCTTGACGAAGCAGTTGTTAGAGAGGTGCTCCCACACCATGAGATTAAAAAGTTGCTCGTAGGTTGTTACCTTGCTCCCCTTGATCCACCCCTTGAAGGCTCGGCTGAAATAGTTCACATACTCCACCCAAGTTGTACCCGGGATCCGGGTGCAGTCTCGGAACCTCTGGCGGTACATTTCGGGTGTGAGTCCATATCGGGTGAGGAGGGCAGCCTTCATGTGGTCATAGGAGGTCATCAGATTGTCTGGGAGCTGTAACAGGGCATTGCGGCCCTCATTGACGAACCTCCCCCATAGACCGGCTGCCCAGTCACTTCGATCGATCCGGTGGGAGGTCATGGCGATCTCGTAGGCCTTGAACCACTGTTGTATGTCGTCATCTCGGAAATACTCTCGAACGACATCCTTGGGGATGTGTACTTTCTTTTCTGTCGCTCCGGGAGTGCGTGGTTGCTCGGGCACCCCCAGATCTTTGTTCTGTTTCCGTAAGTCTATTTCCGCTAGCTTGCGCTCGTGTTCATACGCTAGTCTCTTTTCTTCGAGTTCTCTTTGTCTCTGTTTTTCTTCTCGTTCTTCTCGGAGCCGCAGATGTTCGAGGTTCAGTTTTTGTTCGGCTAATTTGAGTTCACCTTCCATTTTGAGCCGGGCCATTTCTAACTCATGTAGTCTGTTTTTTTCTCTCTCTTGGATCTCTTCCTGCGAGAGACCCGTTCTTCGCTCCTCGGGAGCCGTGGTGCTCCTCTCCGATGCTGCGACATTTTGGTCCGGGGGTCTGGCGGTCCCGGTTTCTGCCCATGACTCAATGGCGTGCTTGAAATCGTCTTTCGTACTCAGACCGGTGGTAGCAATGCCTAGTTCAATGCAGAATTGTTTCAACTCACGATGGCTGTATTCTTCCAATTTCTCCATCTGGAATTTCTCGGTGGATCCGCTCTCTTTGGTTGTCATTGTGGTTTTGTCGTGGGGTGAGCTACTCTCTGTACGTTTATGCGTTGATTCGGATCGCGCCGCTGGCCACCAATGTTAGACGGACCGGGAGGGTCGGCCGAGGACCAGAGGAGAGGTCTCCGGGGAGAGCCGTCTCCAGCGATCGTACAGACGAATAACTTCCCCCCCCCACAGACGTACACCACACAAGGATAAGGTTTAACGTTCTTTATAAGCAATCTTTAAGTACGGTAGAATGGTACAAGGAGGTCTGGACTCAGGGGTCCCCTCGATTCTAGTCTCTTGGGCGGAAAGGGGGTAGCGGGACAGTCTTGTTACCAATCTGGTAGTTGCGATGATAAGATGGATAGCTCACAATCCTCGAGCTCGGCGTTCTTAGATGGATGGGCCGCGGCGGAGCCAGCAGGTCCCGAGATGATCGTAGGTAGCGACGGTCCGCGGCGGCGCCAGCAGGTCCCGGTGAAGATGAAGGGTTCAGAAGGTTTGCGGCAGCGCCAGCAAGCAGGACAGTAGTTCACAAGGCAGGGCTACGGCAGCGCCAGTAGTCCGTCAAGGATGAGTTTGTCACGGTGTCTCTCGACTCCAGGATACAACTGCCTTCCTGCTCTGGAGCTGCCCCAGTTATAGGTCTGGCGCCCTTTGATGTCCGGACCCTCGCACTTGGAGGTCGGGAGGTCCGGGATGAGGGAGTCCAGACACCCAGCAGGGGGGTGGAGCCAGCGCCCGGGGGAGCTGGGGGCGATCGGCACCTGGCGGGGGAGAGCCATCGACACTTCTTTCTCCCATTGACCTGCCAAGTGGGCCGCTCACCTCCTGGGTGGATGGTGGTGCCGAGATGTCGGGGCCTGGCCAGGCCCAGGGTTAGGGTCGATCTGAGGCCACACGGCCTCGTGGTGCAGTGTCCAAGATGGCGGCCGGGCCGGGCGAGGGAGCCGGTAGTGATTCGGCCCCATGATGCAGAGATGTCCGGGGGCAGGAGTCCCGTATGAGACGGGGTGCGGGTTGAATCTGTGGGTAACACCTGGAGGGCCGGGCTCGGGCCTTGTCATATGGGGAGGAAGCAAGCCCTTCACGTGGCCTGCCCAACAGCGGCCTTCAGCTTCTCGAAGGCCGCTGGACAGTCAGGAGTCCAGTTGACTCTTTTTGGTTGGTTCTTGGATGTAAGTGTCGTGAGGGGCCCCACAATGCTGCCATAGTCCTTCACAAACCGCCGGTAGTATCCGGTGAGCCCCAAGAAGGCTCGGACCTCGGTTTGGGTGATGGGTGGTTGCCAGGACTGGATGGCAGCGATCTTGAGCTGGAGTGGGGCCACCAGACCGCTCCCCACTTGGTGTCCGAGGTAGGTCACGGACCCCTGGCCCATCTGGCATTTGCTGGCCTTGATTGTGAGGCCGGCCTGTTGGAGGGCCTGCAGGACCTCTCGGAGGTGGTTGAGGTGGTCTGACCAGTGGCGGCTGTATACTGCGATATCGTCCAGGTAGGCGGCTCTGAAGTCTTCGAGGCCCGCCAATACCTGGTTCACCAGTCGCTGGAAAGTGGCGGGAGCATTTTTCATGCCGAATGGCATCACTTTGAATTGGTAGTGGCCATCCGGGGTAGAGAAAGCGGATTGTTCTTGGGCCCTGGGGGTGAGGCCGATCTGCCAGTACCCCGCTGTCAGGTCGAAGATGCTGAGGTAGCGGGCAGCCCCCATGCGGTCGATCAGCTCATCTGCTCGGGGAATGGGGTGAGCGTCGGTTCGGGTGACAGCGTTCAGACCCCGGTAGTCAACACAGAATCAGAGCTCAGGGGTGGTGCCGGGGGTAGCAGCTTCGGGGACCAGTACGACTGGGCTGGCCCAAGGGCTGTCCGAGGGTTCGATGACTCCGAGGGTGAGCATCTTGGAGACTTCGGCTTGGATGCAGGCACGTACCCGATCTGGCACGCGGTACGCCCGCTGTCTGATGGGGGGACTGTCCCCCGTGTCCACGTCGTGTAGGCACCAGGGGGTGACCCCTGGGGTGAGGGAAAAGAGAGCTGCGAACTGCAGCAGGAGCGCCCGGCAGTCTTGGCGCTGCTCTGAGGTCAGGGCATCTGACAGCCGGACCCCGTCTACCGAACCATCCTTTTCACGTGTCTTCAGTAGGTCAGGGAGGGGCTCAGAATCTTCTTCTGTCCCACTGTCAGTAGCCATCAACAGGCTGAGCTCCGAGCGCACAAAGTGAGGCTTGAGTCTGTTAGCGTGGAGAACCCGGAGGGGGTTCCGGGAAGATTCCATGTCGATGAGATAGGTGACGGGGCTCTTGCGCTCGACCACCTTGAAGGGCCCCGTCCATTTATCTTGCAGGGCACAAGGTTTGGTGGGGGACATCACCCACACTTGCTGGCCAGGTACGAACTCTATGGAGGAGGCGTTCTGATCATACCATTTCTTCATGTCCTCCTGACTGGCTTCAAGATTGGCTTTGGCGATTTCTCGGAACCGCCTGGTCTGATTGCGTAGGGCCAGGAGGTACTTGTAGACGTCTGGAGGGGTCTTCAGGGGGGCCATCTCCCAACCTTCCTTGACTAGGCTGAGGGGCCCTCGGACAGGGTGCCCGTACAAGAGTTCGAAGGGGCTGAAGCCGAGGGACTTCTGAGGGACTTCTCGGTAGGCGAAGAGGAGGCACGGGAGAAGCACATCCCACTGGCGGCGGAAGGGCTCTTCTAACCCCATAATCATTCCCTTGAGTGTACGGTTGAACCGCTCAACCAGTCCGTTCCCCTGGGGGTGATAGGGGGTTGTGAATCGGTAGGTGACCCCGCACTGCTGCCAGAGGGATTTCATGTATTTCGAAATGAAGTTCGTGCCTCTGTCACTGACGACTTCCCGGGGGAAGCCCACTCGGGAGAAAATCCCCATTAAGGCTCGGCCGACCACCGGTGCGGTTACAGTTCGAAGGGGGATGGCCTCGGGATAGCGGGTGGCATGGTCCACCAGTACCAAGATAAAACGATGTCCTTGTGCTGTTCGGGGGTCCAGGGGCCCCACAATGTCTATTCCCACTTTTTCGAACGGGGTGGTAACCACGGGAAAGGGCTGCAGGGGTGCTTTGAGTTTGCGGCCACTCTTCCCGCTGGCCTGACAAGTGGGACAAGACCGGCAGTGGTTGAGCACGTCGTTTCTCATTTTGGGCCAGTAAAAGTGGGTCACCAGGCGGTGGTAGGTTTTGTCCTGACCCAAGTGTCCGGCCAGGGGGACATCGTGGGCCAAGTTCAGCAGGAAGTCTCTAAAACGGAGGGGCACCACTAACACTCGAATGGCCCCCAACTCGGCGATTCTCTGTTCACTGTACAATAGATCATTGTCCCAATAGATCCAGTGGGCCCCGGCGGTATCTCCCGCGCTCTGGGCGAGGGCTTGCTGTCGTAGTCCCTCGAGGGAGGGACATGTCTTCTGTTCCTGACGGAATTGCTCCTGAGTGGGTCCCCCTTCTTGACGCCACTGGGCCAGATCTGGGAGATCCTGGGGCTGAACAGGTTCTTCTGGGGTTGGTTCTGGGGGGTCGACGGTGTCGGCGTCCCCCACTGGAGCGATCGGGGGAGGAGGTGCTGGCCATTCTGGTTCTTCTGGTCGGGGGATGGTGCGGGCCGCCATGGACCGGGTGGTTACGCACGCCCAGTCCGGAAGGCCCAACATCCCCAGGTGTTCTCTTCTTTCTACGGCGGCCCAAGGGGAACTCTCAAGATCGTTCCCCAGGAGACAGTCCACGGGGGCATCATCGCGGACCGTCACCTTCAGCATGCCGGATACTCCTCCCCACTCGAAGGGGATGCAGGCCATCCGACACATGCTCTCTGAATTGTCGGCTGACCGGACGGGGCAGAGAATGTTCGGTATTATTTGTTCGGGGGTCACCAGGTGACAGCGGACGGCCGTCACACTGGCCCCGGTGTCACGTAGGGCTTCGGCCTTGCGCCCATTGATGCTCACCCACTGACTATACTTTCGGGTGTTGGCGGGTAGGGGAGCCCGCGGGACCATGTCTCTCCCCCCCAGGCACGCCAGGACCATGGCGGCCGGCTCCCACTCTTGTTGCTCGTGTTCGTACTCTTCCTGGTCCTCGGCGACCTGCTCTTCTCCGAGGGCGGCGGCTGCTACCTGGCGGGGCCTCGGAGTCTGGTTCTGTGGACAGTTCGGGTCATTAGCGTAGTGACCGACTCGCTGGCATCGGTGACACGTGACATTGGCTCTGAACCCCGGGTGCATCGGGGGGTTGCCCCTGTTGGCCGGGGGCGGGGTGCTGGTGGCAGGAGTGGCCGGGACGGTGTCTTTCCCCCGGCCCTGGCCTCCTCCTCCTCCTCGGGGGCGGTGATGGCCTTGGTTGTTCCTGTTCTGCTCGTTCGGGCCACCCCGGCCCTCTCGGGTGCTCTCCCATCGGTCAGCCTCGGCGGCAAGCTGCCGTGGATCAGTCATTTTACTGTCGAAGAGGTGCTGCCTGAGCTCGACAAAGCAGTTATTGGAGAGGTGCTCCCACACAACAAGGTTAAAAAGCTGCTCGTAGGTCGTTACGTTGCTCCCTTTGATCCACCCCTCGAGGGCTCGGCTGAAATAGTTCACATATTCCACCCAAGTGGTACCCGGGATTCTGGTGCATTCGCGGAACCTCTGGCGGTACATTTCAGGTGTCAGCCCATATCGAGTGAGGAAGGCGGCTTTCATGTGATCATAGGACGTCATTTGGTGATCCGGGAGCTGTAACAGGGCATCATGGCCTTCGTTGACGAATCTCCCCCATAGACCGGCTCCCCAGTCACTTCGATCGATCCGGTGGGAGGACATGGCGATCTCATAGGCCTTGAACCACTGCTGTATGTCGTCATTTCGGTAGAACTCTCGGACGACGTCTTTGGGAATGTGGACCTTTGCCTCTGAAGTCCCTGGGGTGCGCGGTCGCTCGGGCACCCCCAGGTCCTTGCCCTGCTTACGTAGTTCTATTTCGGCTAGTTTGCGCTCGTGTTCATATGCCAGTCTTTTTTCTTCAAGCTCTCTTTGTCTTTGTTTTTCCTCTCGCTCTTCTCGGAGCCGTAAGTGTTCTAGGTTCAGTTTTTGTTCCGCTAGTTTAAGTTCTCCATCCATTTTGAGCCGTGCCAACTCTAATTCATGTAGTCTGGTTTTCTCTCGCTCTTTGATCTCTTCCCGGGAGAGACCTGCCCTCCTTTCCTCGGGAGGAGCGGGGTCAGTTTCCGGGGCTTCGCCGTGTTGGTCCCGGGGACCAGCGGGGTTTACCTCCGCCCATGCTTCTAGGGCGTGTTTAAAGTCATCTTTGGTGCTCAGACCGGTGGTAGCAATGCCCAGTTCTATACAAAATTGTTTTAATTCTCGATGGTTGTGCTCCTCCAGCTTGTCCATTTGGAATTTCTCTGTAGACCCGCTCTCTTGGGCCGGCATTGTGGTTTAGTCGTGGGGTGAGTTGCTTTCTCTACGAATACGCGTTGGTTCGGATCGCGCCGCTGGCCACCAATGTTAGACGGGACCTGGAGGGTCAGCCGAGGACAAGGGGAGAGGTCTCCGGGGAGAGCCGTCTCCAGCGATCGTACAGACAAGTAACTTCCCCCCCACAGAATAGGCACCACACAAGGATAAGATTTAACGTTCTTTATAAGTAATCTCGAAGTACGGTAGGATGGTACAAGGAGGTCTGGACTCAGGGGTCCCCTCGATTCTAGTCTCTTGGATGGGAAAGGGGTAGCGGGACAGTCTTACTACCAATCGGGTAGTTACGATGAGATGATGGGTAGCTCACAATCCTCGAGCTCGGCGTTCTTGGAGGACGGGTTGCGGCAGCGCCAGCAGATCCCGGAGTGGTCGGAGGTGGCAACGGTCCGTGGCAGCGCCAGCAGGTCCCGACGAAGATGGTAGTCACAACGGGTCGCGGCAGCGCCAGCAGGTCCCAACGAAGATGGTAGTTACAACGGGTCGCGGCAGCGCCAGCAGGTCCCAACGAAGATGGTAGATTGCAGACGGCCGCGGCAGCGCCAGCGGCAGGGCGACAGTTTCACAAGGCAGGGCTGCGGCAGCACCAGCAGTCCGTCAAGGATGAGTTCTTCTCGGTGTCTCTCGACTCCAGGATACAACTGCCTTCCTGCTCTGGAGCTGCCCCAGTTATAGGTCTGGCGCCCTTTGATGTCCGGACCCTCGCACTTGGAGGTCGGGAGGTCCGGGATGAGGGAGTCCAGACACCCAGCAGGGGGGTGGAGCCAGCGCCCGGGGAAGCTGGGGGCGATCGGCACCTGGCGGGGGAGAGCCATCGACACTTCTTTCTCCCATTGACCTGCCCAGTGGTCCGTTCACCTCCTGGGTGGATGGTGGTGCCGGGCTGTCGGGGCCTGGCCAGGCCCAGGGTTGGGGTCGAGCTGAGGCCATGCGGCCTCGTGGTGCAGTGTCTAAGATGGCGGCCGGGCAATGGTGCTGGCGGTGGGCCGGGCCGGTAATACAGAGATGTCCGGGAGCAGGGGTCCCGTAGGGGACGGGTTGCGAGTCGCATCGGTGGGTAGCACCTGGAGAGCCGGTGCCCGGGCCCTATCGGGCGGGGAGGGAGCGAGCCCTTCATGTGGCCTGTCCAACAGTACAAAGGCACCATGGAGAGTCAGGGGTCCCCCTCGCTATTTACACAGACGTCCCAGGTTGATGATTCGGGGCTAGGACCTTCCCAGGACCCACAGATGAAAGCTTTGTTGGATATGATAAAATCAAATGGGGTTGCGTGGGCCAGTGAACTTTTGTTGGCCAACCCCCCATAAAGCCCCCAGGGCGGCCCCTGCCCCCCTGGTATCTGAAATAGAAGTAGCAGAGGACCCGGCCACGGTGAGGCCTAAGCGCACTAGGAAGCCAACAATGAAGGACTTCCCAGCAGAACCTCCCCCTAAGACCAGGGCGGCGGACCCAGTCAGGAACGTCATTGTGCACGCCCCGGCGTCCCCCCCGGTGGTGATTCGGGTGTGCCCCCCCTCGCCCCCACGCCCGGCAGTGCCTAGTTCGGAGTTTGCTACCCGGGAAGATCTGGGTAAGATTACAGACTCGCTGGCTTTGTTCATGTTAGGAATCAGAGCCGGTTTGCGCGCTGCCCCTGTGCATTCTTCTGAGTTGGTCCATTCTCAGTCGGTGGCTCCGGCAGCTGTGGCGCCACTTCCTGCCACTGGGGAGGCGGACTTGGCTCGAGTTTGGGGTGGGCTTTCTGTTCTAGGGGGGGATACTGCCAGTCCC
Organism: Lissotriton vulgaris; assembly: GCF_964263255.1. NCBI lineage: Eukaryota > Metazoa > Chordata > Amphibia > Caudata > Salamandridae > Lissotriton > Lissotriton vulgaris. The sequence continues at coordinate 668,761,455 of NC_141685.1, read as the reverse complement.
CTGGCAGGTGTGGTTGCCCTGCCTGCCAGCACGGCGCAAAACTTTGTTTCTCCAGCGCTTTCAATCCCAGTGTTGCCACTGGTCCCGGGTGTGCCACAGGATGCCCCGACACCCGCTGCGGCCCCGGCCTTGACTCAGGCAGTTATCCCGGCCGCTCTTATCCCTTTGGCATCCGTGTCTTCTGCGGCCCCCCCTGCTTCGGGGGCGACCATCGCTGCGCCCACAGTGTTGATGACCATGGCGCCTCTCTTGTCAGGCAAATGTTCTCTAGCCTGGCAGGTCCCGCAGGCAGCGAAGGAGGGCATCTGGCGTAGAGAATTTATAGACATTTTCTCCCTCCTGATGCTGGGGGCGGATGGGGTGGATGTGAGGAAAATGGGTTCCAAGGATGAGGAGAAGAAAGCGCGCTTTCAGTATTGGCCAGAAAAGACAATTAAAAATTGGCGGCAGGCATTCGCCATCCTGGCTGCGGTAATCACTGAGCGCTTCCCAGAACAGGCGCAAGGTTTATTCCAGTATAATAGTGTTATAATTAATGAAGCTGAAGCATCATCCGGGATGGGGTGGTACCTATACGATTGTGAGTTCCGCAAGAAATTGTCTGTCTGTCCTGAGCTAGATTGGGACCAGGTGGAAGTTAGGCTGTGGATGGTACACATGGGTAAAGGAAAAGCTGAGAGCGGTGCTAACAGTGTTGTCCAGGTTAAGAAGGCTGAAAATGATAAGGTGTTCTCTCAGAAGAAAAGTAATTTCAGGCAGTCCTTTCGCGGGGGGCGCGGTGGGGGCAGTTTCAACAGACAGTACTCCAAGAAGAATGTCTCTGCCACTTGCAGGTTGTACAATGCAGGTAATTGCACCTGGGGGAAGGCATGTAGATTCTCTCACGCTTGCAGCAAATGCGGAGGTTCTCATCCAGAGTCATCCTGCGAAAAGCGGTCTTCCTCTGTCAGCGCTGCCAACAAGGATAAATAGTAAGCCCTTGATCCCTTCCCCGCCCTTTCCCCCCCCCGGCTGCGCCCCCCCCCCCTCCAGCCTTGCTTCCTGCTTCAACTGCCCTACAGGAGGGTTCTTTCCCGGTACTGCCCCGCGGGGACCCCCTCTCCCTCAGCTCTAAAGGCCCGTCCCCAGTTTTCATCCCCAGCCTGCTGTCCCTCCTACGCGCTTATCCCAATGAAAAGGATAGGGATGTCCTGACCTTAGGTTTCCTGGAAGGTTTCAAGATCCCATATCTGGGTCCTAGGGTCAGCAGGGAGACAGAGAACCAAAAATCTGTCAGGGAACTCCCTGAGGTGGTAGACAAGAAGATTAGTAAGGAGGTGGCCTTGGGGAGGGTGGCAGGCCCCTTTCCGTCCCCCCCCCTTCCTGACTTTGTGGTGTCCCCTTTGGGTGTAGTCCCCAAGAAAGAACCTGGGGCTTTCAGGCTGATTCATAACCTGTCTTTCCCAGAGGGGAACTCTGTCAACTCCTGGCTTCCAGAAGCGGCCTGTTCTGTCTCTTACTGTTTTCTCGACATGGCCATCGACTTAGTGAGGAGAGCTGGGGAGGAGGCATGGCTTGCGAAGGCGGACATTGAGGCAGCCTTCCGCTTGTTACCAGTACACCCGGACAGCCAGCACTTGCTGGGTTTCAAGTGGAATGGAGGGTACTATTTTGATAAGTGTATGCCAATGGGTTGCGCTGTCTCTTGTGCCTTCTTCGAGGCTTTCAGCACCTTCTTGCAATGGGCCCTCACAACAGAGTACAGAGTGTCAGCAGTGTCACATTACCTTGATGACTTCCTCTTTATTGGGAGGGAGGGCACGCAGGAATGTCAGGAGGGCCTGGACTGTTTCATTGACCTGGCTTCTCGCTTAAGTGTGCCGCTGGCGCCAGGTAAGACTGAGGGCCCTGCTCAAGTGCTGACATTCCTGGGTATCGAGCTCGACACGCTTCAGGGAGTGTCACGTCTGCCGGCAGAAAAGGTGGTTGGTTTGAAGGAAGACATTCATGCTCTGCTAGGTAGGGATAAGGCACCTCTGGGGGTCATTCAGAGCCTTCTTGGCAAGCTGAACTTCGCTGCTAGGGTCATTCCAGTGGGGAGAGTTTTTGCAAGGCGCCTAGCCCGGGCTACTGCCAAGGTCCACAAGCACTATCACTTTGTTAGGTTGACCTCTGGACTCAAGAAAGATTTGCAAATGTGGGATGACTTCCTTTCTGATTTTAATGGTACGGTGATATGGAGGTCCCCGTGGGTGGAGAGCCCGGAGTTGAATATGTTCACGGACGCCTCAGGTCGTGAGGGCTTTGGGGCTATTCTGGGAGAGCTGTGGTGCGCGCAGGAATGGCCTAATGCTTGGCGCAAGCGTGGTATTACTGCTAACATTACCGTCCTGGAACTCTTTCCCATTGTGATTTCTCTGCATCTTTAGCCTGATACTCTGTCCAACAGGAAGGTTTTGTTCTGGTCGGACAATATGGCAGTGGTGCAGGCGATCAATGGTTTATCTGCCAGCTGCCCGCTAGTGCTGTCCCTACTTCGTGAATTGGCTAACAGGTGCCTGCGCTGCAATGTTGAATTTAGAGCTAGGCACATTGCGGGGGTCACTAATAACGCAGCTGACGCTCTTTCTCGTTTGCAGTGGGACCGTTTCCGGGCGGCTTGCCCGCAGGCGAGAGAGGAGATGACCCCCTTTGCACCAAGTCTCTGGCGCATCTTGGAGTGGAGCAGCAATTGAAAGAATTAGGAGAGAAATCTCTAGCGCTGGGTACAAGGAAACGCTATGCGAGTCACCGTTCCACTTTCCTTAAAGTCATCACTGACTTAGGTTTACAGGCCTTGCCTTTGGAGGGTAGAGTTCAGGCTTTTGTTGTGTGGGCTAAGAAGCAGAGAAAGTCCCACTCTTGGGTTTGCGGCCACCTAGCGGCCATTAGCCATGAGGCTAGGTTGTGTGGGGGGAGTGACCCAGCCAAGTCCTTTGTGATTAGGGCCGCCTTGAAGGGTTGGGCTCGGGAGGAACCCAGGGTCCCGGATGACAGGTCCCCCATTGATTTTCCCTCGCTACAGGCTATGTTGCTAGTATTACGGACAGTGGTGCACTCGCAGTATGAAGCGGCCTTGTTTTCTGCAGCCTTTATACTAGCATTCTTTGGAGCCTTCAGGAGTAGCGAATTGGTGGCCCGCTCTAAGACCGATGTCTCTGGGGATGCATTGGGAGTGGAGGACATCGCTTTTGTGGAGGGTTTGTCCATCACGCTTAGGCGTTCAAAGACTGATCAGGCTGGTAAGGGGTCTGTTATCAGGCTCTCCCCCCTTGGGGATCCCCGCTTCTGCCCGGTGTCGGTCTTACGGGCCTTCCTGGCTATGCGGCCTGCTGTGCCGGGTTACCTTTTTGTCCATGCTGACCTCAGCCCCTTGACCAAATACCAGATGGACAAAATAATGTTGGCCTGCCTGGACAGGGCTGGTCTGTTAAGACAGGGGAAGAAGTTTTCCAGTCATTCATTCCGCATAGGGGCGGCCACATCGGCTTTCCGGGCTGGTATGCAGCCAGTGTAGGTTCAGTCAGTAGGGCGCTGGGAATCGTCTTGCTATAAACGTTATATTAGGCCGTGATTCCTCTCATTTGTAAATTTTGTGCTTGGTTTGCTGTGTTTTGATGTGGCGATATTGTTTTACTTGTGATTTTCTCAATAAACACCCTTGAACATATTGCGTCGTTCTTTGACAGGTTCACGAGTATGGGTCATGGGGCACTCCATGGTTGACAGATAGGCCAGGTGGGCAGCGGTCAGGCAGTGGACTAGTGCCTTCTCAAGTATAGACTGTGTGTGGTGGGGTTTCCCGGGCATGCACTGGCATAGTTTGCTCTTTCGGCTGCGGGAGGCCCTTGCCTTGGGGGGACCCCCTCCCCACCACTTAATTATTCACCTGTGTGGCAATGACATAACGTACTTGGGGAAATCCACCCTACTGCTTAAAATGAAGACTGACTTGGGGATCATCAGTGGCCTTTTTCGGGAATGCGAGGTCTGGTGGTCCGAAATAGTGCCCAGGAGATCTTGGCGGGGTGCTAAGTCCAGCGAGGCAATTGAGAGGTCCAGGAGGCGGATCAATGCAGCCATGAAGAAGTTCACCCAGCGCAGAGGTCTAGGCTTTATCAAACATGACATGATTCAGAACAAAGTGAAGGGTTAATTTGAGGAGGATGGTGTTCACCTCACGCCCGTAGGCTTAGACCTCTTCCTGCTGGATTTGAAGGAGGCACTCATGAGCAAAGGTTGCAGGTAGCGAAGGTAGCAATGGTGGGGGGGCCTGTGCGGCAGCGGGTACCACCGCACAGGCTGTGGCGGAGTTACTGTGCGATCCGGAAGAAGAGAGGTGCAAACGATGTACTTCAGCGGGCACATAGGGGTGCCAGAGCTTAACCTGTAACCTCATGGGAGGTGCAGGAATTCGTGTCGGCGCCCCAGTAGTCCTTCGGGCGGTTGTGGGCCTGTGCAACCGGGGGTTTGCCTAGTCACACCCCGCAATGGGCGTGTCAGTAGTTATATTTTAATTGTACAGCAGTTGGGTGGTTCGCCACTGTGCTGTTTGGCTCAACAGGCGGGCAGGTGGCGAGAATGCGGCCTGCCCAGGATCGCCCGTAAGTTAACCCACCATCATTACATATGTTGTATGTAATAAACCTGCAGCAATTTCTTTCCAAACCTAACACGGTGTTTGTGTATTATTTGCGGGTTTGGGCATTTGGGGGCGGGGGACTTCCTGTGGCCCTGATGTGACTATGGCCTCTGGTGCGCGTACCAGACACCAATAGTCCATAGGCGGAGCTATGCGACCGCCTATGGCCTATTGCGTGTTCTGTTTAAAAACAGCACGCACCTGAAGGCCAATGAAATTAGAGCTTGGATTCCACAACTGCACGAGGGTTGTGGAATGCAAGGTTCACTTTCAAAACCCCCCCGAATAGGCTCGCGCTGCGCAACATTGCATGTGCATTGTACGCTAGGCCCGAGACCTAAAAAGGAGAAATGGCTCATTGTAGCACTTAAAAGTAGAAGGAATACCTGGGGGGTAAGGCACAGTTGTTAGAAGCAAGAATGTCTTATAAACACCTTATAAAAATATAAAGAAATAAATCAGTACATCAAGGCTTGGAAAGCCTCACAAGCCATAATTCAACTGAAGACCACAACAAGCACTGAGAAATAATTTGCAGTGGCTGCAGAGGGCGTGCAAGGAATTTGGAGGCTAATATAAATTCTGTAAAATGGGTTGGGTATTTCGCCTCGTTAAATCAAGATCCTACTGAGTCTGAAAATGGTAACACAGAAAAGGACTCGTACGGAGTTCAAAAGTCAAGATGCAGGCATTGCTCTCTTGTGCCTCCACCATCATGCCGAAAATGCATTTAGTGAGATGGAAGTAGTCCAGGCCATCCAACATCAAAAATCGAGGCAAGCCCCAGGCCCAGACAAGGTGCCAGTCAATGTGTTTAAAACAATCCAGACATGTGACTGGGCCCTCTGACATGGGCTTTTAATGCCATATTAGCAGAAGGAGTGGGTCCAGACTCTTGGGGGTGTGTTGGAATAGTGCCAATTCTCAAAAAACGGAGGAGAGCCAATCCCACTAACTAACACCCATTTTTCATACTGGATGGCATAGGCAACATATTATATAGAAGAAAATTAGCTATTATTGCAGAGAAAATACCATTTATGATAATGAAAAACAAATACAAAGCTACGTTCAAATCAAACTTCAGGATCTATGGGAAAACCAATAGAGCAGGTTAGAACTTATGACTACTTGGGCAGCCGGATTGACAATCGCTGGGGCACCCAAGCAACCAATTCCAAACTAATACTGTCTCAACAGACTGGAGCAATACAGAGATTCGCAAATAATCACAGAAATCGCCCAATAAAGCCAGCACCAACCGTGTAGAAAACAAAAGTTGTGGTGGCGAGCTCTATTGGTACCGAGATTTGGGGTCATATAAATGTGCAGGTTTTACAAAAAATTTAAAATTCCTATTTGAGATGATTATTATACTTAGGTCTAGGAACCTAAATGGTGATACTCAGGGCCGAGCTGGGAATGACAACTGTAGCGTCATTTACCCCCACATGCATCAAACTCCCGTTTTGCGATTCCAAATTTGCGATTTTTACCGAATCGCAAATATGGAATCGCAAAACGGGATGCATCATTGAAAGTGGATAATATTTGCGATTCGGTAAAAATCGCAATTTTTGCCGAATCGCAAATATTATGCGAATTCAAATGTGCGATTTCGCAATTCCCATTGATTCCTATGGGCCAAAAGGCCCATAGGAATCAATGGGAATTTGCGAATTCGCAAATTGGAATTCGCAAAATGTTGATGCATTTCATGGGTGCAGGGGGGGGTCCAAAGGACCCCCCCTTGCACCCCTGAAATGTTTTTTTAAATGGATGTTTCACACACACATGTCCTACGGACATGTGTGTCTGTAACATCACAGTGTTTAAAATGCAAATTTGAGCATTTTAAGCATTTTTCGCAAATTTCCACGAGGTTCCCCCTCGTGGTAATTTGCACTTGCAATCTTCAAGATCGCAATTTTTTTAGAAAATGATGCATTGCATTTAAGGAATCGCAAAATTGTGATTCCTTAAATGCAATTGCATTTTCCGAAATCGCAAAATTAGCGATTTTACACAAAAAGCAATGATGCATCCCAAAAAGCATTTTTGGAATCGCAAACGGTCGATTTTAAGGAATCGCACCGTTTGCGACTCCAAAAATGCTTGATGCATGTGGGTGTTAGTTCCCTTCGCCCTGTAGGCTACTGGTTACAAGTCTGGATTACTCCAGCCCTTTCAGAGTTCCGTAAGGCTCTGAAGGAACTCCTGAGAAGCCAACACTGTAGCAGTCTACATTGGTTTAGACATGTTGAGAGAGGTTGAGCATATTCTTACATCAATAGACTTTTTGGATCTATGGCACAATTTAGAAATGATGTATCAAGCCACACTACAACTGCTGAAAAAGAAATATTGGGCTTTTGCGTGTCAAAAGCATGAGGCTAAGAAAAGTGCTCTAGCGACAAAATATTAGATCTTGCAGCCCAAACCTCAGTGGAAGCCAATCCTCGATTTGATATTGCCACCTGAGAAAAGCGCTTTATATCTCAGGTTTAAATAAGGAACTCTACAGGTTCAGCCCTTCATGACATCCTGTTCAAAGGGTTCTGGGTAGAGAGCTGACACGTGCAGCTGCCCCCTGTGCGGCAAAGATACACTTGTGCACTTTATGCTTCATTGTGTCACATCACCAGCCTCTGAACGTTTTATCTTTGTCCTCTGTTTTTAAAATATAATACGAGGAACTGTAAGAATGCTTTAACACTGTGTTATGAAACAGATCAGTCATAAATGTATCAGGCAGTAGAATTCTACCTGTATGCTGCATGGAAGATCAGACGTTCGGGCAAAAGGCAGATATGTGAGACCAATGACAATAGCAAGCTAGGACACTAATTAGGGGCAGATTTATGAAGGACTTGCGCCGCCGGTGCGTCACTTTTTCCCATGTTAAAAATGACGCACCGGGGGCGCAAGGCCTTCATAAATCTGCCCCTAAGTACGTTTACTCGCTAAATTAACTCGCCTTGGACCCCTGTCTGTTAATATCTAATTTGCACTTGCACTTTTTTATTTGCAGTAGCACTGTTGGAGGTTGTAGCATGATTTTATATTCTGATACGTGTGTTTCTTTAGAGCATGGGTACTCACAAACATTTTCCCAGGGGCTGCAAAGTACAGTCTGTGGTGTGACCGAGGGCTGCACTGATACCATCAAGGTGGAGGTCAGTAGAAATGGGGTTTGTAAGGTGGGTGTAGGGGAAGCAAAGAATGTAAATGCAATGACTGAAAACCAGAAAACCTGGGATCATTCCCAGCTTCAACACTTGACCAAATTGAGTGATCCTAGACAACTGTGTTTTTTGCCTCCTTTTGCTTCTCTTGTGTGTGATTAAATAAACTATGATGTTGGCCATTTATGATAGCGACCCAGATCACCCAGAGGGTGCACATGACAACCGACTTGCCTCTTAGATCACTACTGGCATTGTTGTCAGGGTTGCTTGAAGCATGAATGTTTCAAAATTCATTTGTCAAAAACTATTACTTAAGTAATAAAATATCCCTTAATGCAATGATATCATTGGATGTATAAGGTGAAAAGGTTCTGCATGTTAACAAAATACACGTTTTGAATTTTTAAGAGACTTTATCATATTTTTAGGTGTTTGTTGTGAAATGTCTTCAAAAAAATGAAGGTGTTTCTAAAGTAAAGCGGTGCAGGACCTTCATTCGAATATATGATTTTTCAACTATTACAAGTTCCACGCATGGCATTACCACGCGAATTTTACATCGCAAGTGGCTTTACCACGCTGGAATTTACAACGAAGGATTGTACCACGGTAGAAACGTCTTACCTGCACGTCTTTCTCCAGCAGCCCCTTACTTCCATCTACCATGGAAACAAGCGTCAAAACACGTCTTCTAAAATAAAAAAAGGACTGTTTTTTTTACGTACACTGCACGTCTTTGGGGGAGGGTCATTCCTTTTACTTCATTAATACCACAGAGCGTTTTTTTTATTTATCTAACTCGCTCCTTAATTGTTGTTATTTGTTGGGGGGGAGACCCCCCCAGCCCCTCCAGCCCCCCTCCCAACCATCCCCCAGCCCCCCCAGCACGACTGGACGGAATACCACGTCTCCCCCCAACCCACGCTGAACGTACTTTCGTGGTCAAGACGGTCGTTGAAGGCTCCCTCGTTGAAGAGACGTTTGCGGGGTAAGTGGATCGTTAAAAACGTCAAGCGTGGAAAAGACATCGTTGTAAATGATGTTTCCCCCTTCATACTGAACGTTAATGCTGATTCAAGGTAAACAGCAGACCAGTGCTCCTGTTCACCAAGGGGCTGCATGGAAAGGTCAGGAGGGCCGCAAGCGGACCCCAGGCCGTACTTTGAGTATCACTGCTGTAGAGGCTTTGCAGCATATATTGACTTTTAAAGGTCCTTATCTGCCATAGTGCATTTGTTGATAAAGCCTCTCTTAAGTTCCATTTTACATGTGAGCGGCTGCCCAGTATCTATAGCTGTCTCACCTGGCTGCCTAATGGCAGTACAGGCTCACCTTTGGTATGGATATAATATATCCTAGGCCTTGCTTTATATGGATGCACTTTAACAGCTATTTGCACAGATAAGGCCACTGAGATGGAATGACATTTTTAAGTCATCAGGATTAGAGGCACCTTATATGCACGTAGCGCCTTATTTGTTCTTTGCACAGTCAATGATACCAATGATCGTTTTGTGTTTATCCTTTATAATTTTTGTAAAACAAGGTAAGATGCCTCTACCACTTTTAGTAGACATGTTATGTTTTTCTGGCTCTTTTGCTGTGATACATGAATAATCTGAATTTACCTTTGCTGGCGGTTGCTATTTTGTGTATCCTGCCTAGAAACATTGCACTTTATTAGCCATTGGTTTGGAGGATGTTAGCCATTATAATTTTTTGGATCCATCCTCTATGCTATTTAGGAAAGTTACTTAAACTTACTGTAAGACCTCTGAGGCTGCAGTTTACAACTAATGATGTGCAGGAGAGAGTTATTTTACTATAAGGGAACACGTATAATGAAGAAACGTCTCCTACACTTTGTACTGTATGTCGTTTTGGACTGTTTTAATGTATTACATGTACTTAGGGAACTTATAATTTGTCCATTTTATGATTAATTATTATATGGCTTTATTGTAAAGCTGAAATAAACAATAAAATAGTTTAAGCAGCTAGCTCAAATGCACTTTTCATATCAGTAAAGCTTATACATAGCGGACTCCTATCGTAGCGTATAAGTGGAACAATTAAGGTGTACAACTGCTTTGAACTTTATCATCTTCTCACCAATTCTGTATGTGGGTGCATAACATTTTACCCAAAAAATTTAAGGTCATATTGTGGAATTATATTGGGTGCCTTGACAAAGCCTGCAGGAGAAATGTTGATGTCTGGATGAGTTTCTTGAACTGTTGTGTTTCTATTTGAGATTGTATTGCATGATGGAACAAAGTTGTTTTGTATTGTCTTTCACATTTTGCCTGGAGATTTAATATTTTGCAGGTGAGAGATTGAAACTTTAGTGGATCAAATTGAGCAGCTGCTTAACATGTAGGAGGGATACTGGTCTTTTATTCTTTGGGGTTGAGGGGGCTGAGCTTGCCTGGCTCCAAGATGGCAGCTAATTAGAGTTACTATGTGAGACCAGTCTAATATCCGACAAAATCTTCGACCCCATTGCAGTAATCTACCGCTACCTAACCTGATATACATCCTGTGTTTAGTAGACAAGACATTGACGTGAAATTTCGTCAGAGAATGGAGTGGCAGCATCAGAAAAAGGACGGCACCTCGGTGCACACTCCGCGCAGCCTGGTTTTCCAGTAAGCTGCTGGGCCGCGGGCTGCCACTGGGAGACTTCCTGCTAGCCTGCAGATTGCTCAGATTGCTGGTTGTGAGTGGGTGTGCCCAGTGAGTGGCTGTGAGGCTCGCGGTGCCTTTGGCTGGTGACCAGAACTGAGCGGAGGAGCTCGGGCCTCCTGAGTGACACAGCTATGTTGCCTGGAGAGGCATTCCAACAGGACTCATTCCACTGCGGACCATGCTGCCACGTGGCTTGGAGATCCCAAGACACAGGACTCCTTGGCTGAGCTGAGGAAGAAACAGTCGGATCACTGAGGAGAGGCCTTGGCGACAGCTACAGTGGTTTTGTATCTCACTTGGCCAGACTGAGGCCACTACCAGGGTTGAATATTACTTTGTCTGTAGAGGCACACAGCGACACTCAATGAACTTGAGCCTCCCGGGCTATATTGATAATGCTGATAGACTCTCCATTGAGGGAAAACTCCTTGGAGAAACTGATCGCAGTGGGTTGCCTGAGACCATTGGGACACTACATGAGCGGGCGGCCCACCTTCATTGCAGTGGTTCACTATGAAAATTATCGCTCAAACGCCCCTCATCATTATCACCTGACGCACGGCAGAGCACAGTGCATGACCCAATTTATTGCTTTCCATATTTACCTGCATATAGTGAAGTGTGTGTGCTGGGGAAGGACCAGTGTGGTTGTGCCTATAGTAACTGTTGTCAGTGTATACTACAGTAGCCTTGGAAGGGATCAGTATGGGCAAAACTGACCGCTCACACCCCTAAGCTGCAATTTGAGCTGTGTAAAACACCTAGGCACAAGGAGTCAGCCACTAATGGAAAGATTGGACAAACATATGGAGAGGTTAGATGCCATGAGAAGGAGAGTATCTGATGCTGAAGACATAGTAACTGGGGAGGCGACTGCGCACACCAAAATGGATAAACTGCTCCATGAACTCCAGGTCAAGGCTGAGGATATGGAGGCTCACTCAAGGCAAAACAATATAAGGATTATAGGTGTGGCAGAATCAACAAACATTAACAATATGGAACAATATGCAGAACAACTCCCTATAGTGCTGTTAGGCAGAGAAATATTTGTGAATATTTTATCTCTGAGCGTGCTCATCGCTCGCTTGCACCCTGGCCAATCCCCGGGTCCAACCCCCACCCAATAATTGTGCATCTTTTGAACTACAGGGATGGTGATGCTGCCCTCCGGAAGGCAAAAGAGTTAAAGACACTGACATATGAGGGCCTAGAGTTGTCCTTCCACACAGCTTTCCCACAGCAAGTGCAAGAAGCTCACCATCAATTTATCCCAGTAAAGAAAAAACTCTGCGAATTGCAACTGGAATACAGTATGATATATCCTGCAAAGTTACGGATTCTGTCAGAGGGGAAGCAACATCTTTTTACCGACCCAAAACTAGTCCTTCAGTTCCTTAAATGGAGGGAGGGTATGGGCTCTCGTAGGGGATCCCCCAGGACTTCCTCCGGCATGAATAAAGACTCTTTAGACACAGAGGAGCAGTGAACTGTTAGCTATTGTAACAATTGTGCCGAAGTGCCATCTTGCTGGGCGGTGTAGTGGGGAACCTAAGGGGGCTCCTTGCTATGCCAGTTTGAGGAGGAAACATAAACTGGCACCCCTACACGCTATATCTGCTTGGATTGACCTGAGAGCTGGTGGGGTTATCTTGACATCAATCTTGGGACTTGAGAGTTTGGTAAGACCGTTCCCATACTCAGTTTGGATGTGCGCCTGCTGAGTGGTGTTTTGGGTAACTGGAGGGATATTTGGTCCGTCCCTCCTTGGAGCATAGTGGGACATTACTTACAGGCAATTTCATCTATCCTGTTGATGGGACAGTCCGACACTCAAGTGAGTTCTCCTATGGATTATTCAATTAAGCGACGGGTGTGCTGTTTATGGGTTACATTTTATGAGAGGGGCTGGGTTGATTACGGAGATGATTAGCCAGTAACATTCACCCCCATGTTTGCTCAACAATATGTAGTGTTTTTTGTTTTTTTCCTTAGCGTATCAGTTGGGTTGGGTAGGGGTGAGACGTAATTCTGCAATTTTAAGTTTAGGTAAGCATAGAGTGGATGGGACTCCTCATAGGGTTACTGTACTTATGTTCTTATTGAAAACATTTTTTGCGTTGTGGCTGGCTTGACATGATTGGTACCCATATAGGAACGGGGTGATATGGGTGATGTAGAACACACTGAAATGAATCGGCATGCCTGCCCAAGCATCAGGTTTCTCACATGGAAGGTGAGGGGCATAAACGATCACAGAAAGATTACGAAAGTTGTACCTTACTTAAGAGACATAACGTGAATGGCGCTAAACTGCAGGAGACACACTTGACCCCAAACAGTGGTGTTTTAACCCAACACAAGCTTCAGGGGTATTATCTTTCAGCTGGCTTCTCCTCTCAAGCCCTGTAGTGTGTTTATATGGCTCAGTAGTAGATCTGGTCTAACATTACAAGAAATCTGTGGTGACCTGGGTGGGAGGCTCGTAATTGCACACTGCTATAAGAATGGGATAGCAATATTGCTTGTAGGTGTCTATGGACCCAACTAAGATGACTCACACTTTTACCATACACTCAGTGCATGCCTGCTTCAGTGGGGCTACTTACCACAGATTTGGGGGGATGACTTCAACTGTGTTTTAGTTCCTGAATGTGATTGTTTGAAGGGCCCACCTCTTCAACCCTCAGCTGCCACTAGGGCAATTAGGGACATAGCTGACCACATAGGCCTACTCGATATATATGGAGACATCGTTCCCCTGAAGTGACAGGGTTCACACACTACTCTGCGGTGCATGACATCAATACTCAGATTGATTTCTGGTCGGTGTCTAGAAGTTTGAATTCCCATGTTATTAAATGTGATCCTCTTCCGAGAACCTATTAAGACCACTCACCAGTAGTGCTGGATTTGGTACTCCACACGAGGAAGTTTGATGCATTTACTTGGGAATTTCCACCATATTCCTTACTAGACTCAGCCTTTAAGGCGGAAATGGTGCAAACTATAGACGAGTTTTTTCATAATAATATCAGTACAGTTGCTAGCTTTGCCACAGTTTGGGCAACTTTCAAAATTTATATCAGAGCGGTTTCCATTTCAAAACATGCAGGAGTGCTCAAATCATTGACAACCAGATTGTCGTATTTAAAACAGGACATCGCTCAAATGGAGCTGGGCCATCTGCGCTCAGGTGACATTCAGCTACTAAACGACAGGAAGGTGAAACTAGAAGTATATCACAATACACCTGATAGCTAAGTTAAACACCTTGGCAAATACACATCAGCTAGGGTTTATGGGGAGGGAGAACACCCGGGTACCACACTAGGGGCCTTAATGCACCCCAAAAGAGAAGCCGGGGTGATTATGGAAGTTTTAGATGAGAAAGCTCAACTATTGCATGATACAAAGCAGATAGCTGATTGGATTAGTAGATACTATGGCGAACTGTATAGTTCACATGTAACCCTGGATAACGAGGCCATTACTGATTACCTGGAACATATAAGCATGACGTGGCCTACTGCAGACCCCTCCGAGATACGCTCTGCATGTAAAGGCATGCATGTTGTGGAAGCATCTGGCATTGATGGCCTTACTGTGGCCATCTATAATGCCTACCAAAAATTGTTCATACCACATCTAGTCACGCATTAATTGTAACTCTTTTGAAGCCAGGAACACCACCTAATAATTGCTCTTCTTACAGGCCCTTGTCATTGTTAAATATTGACATCAAGATATTCACCAAAATCCTGGGGAATGGGCTGGCTTCAATTGTGCCATGGTGGTTCGCCCGGAACAGGCAGCATTTGTGCCAGTATGCTGTATAATTTATAACCTTAGAATGCTGTATGGTGTTATGCAGCAAGTTGACCCATCAGTGAGGGCTGTGCCAGTCTTTTTAGACACCTTTGTGAGAGCTGTTCTTTGGCGGATTAGAGTGTGCGATCTATTTATTAGTCTTGTTACAGTGTTATATACAGCCCCGGTGGCCAGGGTTCGGGTGGGCAACTTTGTTATGGCCCCCCCTTATGAACACAAGGGGCCCCCGACAGAGCTATCCTTTATCACACTTATTATATGTGTTGGCTCCTGAGCCTTTTAACATCCACCCTTGGAGAATACCATGGGCCCAGGGGTTCCTGCTTACCATCTCATAATTTCGGTGTATGCGGATGACAAGCTGCTGTATGTTCGCGACCCGGAGAGAAATCTCTCCCCTATACTCAGGTAGGTGGTTCAGTTCGGAGATCTTAAGGGACTTCACATGAACTGGGACATGTCCATTATTTTCCCTCTAACTCCACCCATGACTCCCCTGGTACTAGAGTTCCCTCTACATTGGAAAACTGATTAGTTGTGTTACCTCAGCATACAAATTCATACTGACCTAGTGATAGTTATGTTGGATGATTATGGAAAAGCAATACAAAAACTTGAAAAAGATGTTGACCGCTGGGTAAAACTACCATTATCCTTAATAAGGCGCATTGCACTGATGAAAATGGTAGTCCTACCAAGATTTCTGTTTCCATTCCAGAACATTCCTACGTTTCTACCGCTGTCTTTGTTTGTCACTTTGCGCTCTCTGATGTTTAAGTTAGCTTGGGCCGGTAAACAGCCAATGGTTAAATGGGAGGTCCTCACCTTGCCTATCAGCATGGGGGGTTGAATACTTTGGAACCAGAGCTATACAATAAAGCAGCGCAGAGCTCACATGCTCATTATTGGCTTCACGGCCGGCACCACCTGCCACATTTGCATATGGAGAATGATGCTGCAGATCCTCACAACCTGCCTTAAACTCTTTTCTGTGACCCAGTGAGATGCCACAGTACATTTCACTCCTTAAACTCTACGATCCAGGCTTAGTTGAGTTTATTGATGCAACATTCTGGCTCCTTCAAGTACTACCCATATATGCTGCTGGAGGGGAGGGAGAGAGGTGTAATACGATCCTTTCACACATTAAGAATAACAAAGATGGGAGATTTTTTCCAAGCTTAAGTTGTGGATAGTTGAGAGTTCGTTCTAGATTGGGTCAGCGCAGCATCAGCTCATACTCATTTCCAAAACTGTAAAGTCTGACATGCTTTACGAGATCTTCTAGGGCATGGGTACTCACAAATTTTCGCACAGGGATCCAAATTTACAGTGTGGTTTGTGTCCGAGGGCCACACCGGTGGGGGCAGGGTCAGTGGGGGAGGGGCGGGGCTAGAGCAACAACAAAAAACTGTGACCATGAGGTTAGACACATGTCCCTGCAGCAGACGCATTCATCCACTAAGCCACCAGACCCGGAATGCACACATCTCTCTCTCTCTCTCTCTCTCTGTCTCTCTCTCTCTGTCTCCCTCCCTCCATCCCTCTTTCTCTCTATATCTCTCTGTCTCCCTCCCTCTAGCTCTCTCTCTCTGTCTCCCTCCCTTTATCTCTCTCTGTCTACCTCCCTCCATCCCTCTCTCTCCCTTGTGCCCCTCTGTCTCACTCACTCTGACTGTCTCACTCCCTCTCACTCCCTCTCTCTCCCTCACTCTCCTTCACTCTCCCTCACTCTGACTGTCTCACTCCCTCTCTCTCTGTCTCCCTGTCTCTCCTTCTCTCTCCCTCTCTCCCCCACACTCTCCCTCACTCTCCCTCCCTCTCCCTCCCTCCCTCTCCTTCCCTATCCTATCCTTCCCTCCCTCTCCCTCCCTCCCTTCCTCTCTCTCCTTCTCTCTCCCTCTCTCTTTCCCTCTCCTTTCCTCTCCTTTCCTCTCCCTCCATCTCCTTCCCTCTCTTTCCCTCTCCCTCCCTCTCCTTCCTTCTCCCTCCCTCTTCCTCTCCGTCCCACTCCTTCCCTCCCCCTCCCTCCCTCTCCTCCCCTCTCCCTCATTCCCCTTCCCTCTCCCTCACTCCCCTTCCCTCTCACTCAGTCCACTTCCCTCATCCTCACTCCCCTTCCCCATCCTCACTCCCCTTCTCCCGCTCCCCCTTCCCCCTCACTCACTCACTTCCCTTCCCTCGCTCCCTCCCTCACTCCCCTTCCCTCCCTCTCTCCCCTTCCCTCACTCCCTTTCCCTCTCTCCCTCCCTCTCTCCCTTTCCCTCTCTCCCTCCCTCACTCCCCTTCCCTCACTCCCCTTCCCTCACTCCCCTTCCCTCACTTCTGCTTCCCTCCCCTGCCTCCCTCACTCCACCTCCCTCACTCAGCCTCCCTCCCTATGTCTCCCTCTGTCGCCCTCCTCCCTCTGTTTGTCTACCTCCCTCTGTCTGTCTCCCTTTCTCGGTTTCCATTTCTCGGTCTCTATTTCTCGGTCTCCCTCTCCCTCCCTTTCCCTCCCTCTGTCTCTCTCCCTTTCCCTCCCTCCCTCTTCCTCTGTCTCTCTCCATTTCCCTCCCTCTCCCTCTGTCTCCCTCCCTTTCCCTCTCTTCCTCTTCCCCTGTCTCTCTCCCTCCCTCCCTCTCCCTCTGTCTCCCTCCCTCTACCTCCCTCTGTCACCCTCTGTCATCTCACCCTGCCTGAGTGTGCCCGGGCTGAGACAGCTACCGGGGCACACACACACACACACACACACAGCTGCACCCGAGCACTTCACAGGTCTTTAAAAGACCATTTGCATGTTAATAGGGCATTTCACCTCTTAGCGCCCCTGCAGCTCCACGCTGACTATCACTGGAATGAATCACCCGGCCCCCACAGAGCAGCAGAGTCTCTCAGAGTCGCGCTTGCAGACACTCTATAAAAAATGATTTTTTAAAACACAGGACTGATGTCTGCAAGGTCTGTGGGCCGCCAAGGAAGGCTTGCCAGGCTGCTGGCGGCCTGCGTGCCGTACTATGAGTTCCTGTGTTCTAGGGGATGATATACAGGAGTCCCCGGATATACCAGTGCTTTCAGCTCTGATACAGACAGATGTTCCTGTAAATTTGGTGACTAAATTCTACACATTTGTACAAGAGGCCAGGAGGCCTGCTATGATGATGGCACTCTTAGAATGGCAGAGAAATCTTGACAGGGTATTAGCAATAAATGTTGGCAATATTGCTGCTCCATGACCAGGGGAATTTCCTTAAACGGTAGGCACCGGCTAATACACTTTAAATTTGTCAACCGCGTGTACTATACACCAGAGAGACTGTATCATTATGGGCTACGTGACATTGCGGAATATCAGCATTGTGATGTGCAAGAGGCTGGATTCCTACATACTGCATGGCACTGCCCAGATGTGCTACAGTTTTTGGAAAAGATTTTCCAAGAAAAGGAAACAATAACTGTCTTTTCCCTAGAACCTGACCTGATGCTTGAATTTATTTCTGCTCATTACATATTATATGTGCCAGAAAGGGGAATCTGTCTGCCTCTGATTAATATTATGCAATTTGTGGGAAACCCATGACCTCATGATTTATCTATCTGCTCTGGTCGTCATCCACTTGTGGGGACCGCTTGATAAGTCATGATAGCGGTGTCACTTCATGCTACTCTTACAAATACTATGTTCATGATGTAGTGGTGTATCCAGACAGATTATAGGTTTGTTTGTATTTTTTTAAACATTTTAATAAGGCAGACTTGCAATATTAACATGTGCATCATGACTTGTACCTCTAATAACAGTTTCCATCAATAGTTACATAAACATGGGTACACCATACAGCAGACTTATATAGTATTTTTATAGTGAATAAATAACATCTTTATTCATCCTCATTGTCGGAACTCTGATCCATTGTCGGAGGGGTACAAATACCACCTGGAAGGTGTTCCATTTACCACACAATCTCTCCCATTGTTTGAGCATCCGCTGGACATACATGGCTTTTTCTGCCGCCATAGTCACATCCATATCTTTACACCAGTCCTCAAGGATTGGGGCAAGAGCTGCTCTCCAAAGTCTGGCCCCATTTCGTTTTGCTATCCTGATCTCTTGGGTAGCCCAGGCTTGTGCAGTGTGATTTAGGTCTGTTGGTTCCCAGATATTCAGGAGGAATCATTTAGGTTCAGGTGGAACGAAAATGGTGCTAACCTCAGCAATGGTGTGCATCACTGCAGGGTTTGTTTGTATTTTGTCAATAAATGAAATTAAAAAAAAAACATTTATTTTCTGGGGTTACTCTACTACTCAACTACACCGAAATCTGTTTTAGTTTCACAACAACTATTTGCCTCCCAAACATGTTTATTAGAACATATTTGAAAATTGTGCCATTGTCTATTTACACAAATAAACTAATCAAGACAGGTTTATAGAGGACTCATACTAAGCTGGATTAATATTTTCCTAAATATTTTGCCCTCTTACATGAGTATTTTCCAAGATTCAAATAAAAATGTTTTATTTGTTTTCCTCAATTTCAAATATTGCTGTTTTTGTCTCTACCACTTCTATACCATTCAGCTTGCACCTTCTCGTTAGTGTATGAAGTTCAACCTTCTTTGCATATATACGCTCATCAAACCACGGCTCATCAAATCGCAATTTGTTGTATTTCAGGGATGAATGAGTAATTCTGTCACATTATCATAAATAATAAGGATTTTTTTCTCACCTTGGAGTACTTCACATAAAATCACTTCAGCTCTGGAAAAGGGTCAGTAATTATCTGCAGGACTACTTTCTGTCTAGTTAAGCACACAGACTGACAGCTATGAGGTATAGAGAGTATAATTGGCATAAGATGGTGGATCTAGTTCGAGGAACGTTAAAACCGTCAAAATCACCTTCAGGCTACAAGCAAACCTTTACATCTATTCACAAATTGTAAGCTTTATTAGAAAAACAAAAAGTGATGGGTGTAATATTTGAATCTCTCTCAGCCAGTGGTAATACTAAAGGGCATTCCAGTACACCATTTTTGCCCACTTTGTCTCTATCGTCTAAAACCATACGTAGCTCTGCAATCTGGAGATTGTGGCCATTAAAGATAGCAGAAATCCCTGGGTGAAATTATGGGGAAAATATTCAATTTATGGTCAAATTGCCAATTCCATAATGTTGGAAATAGCCCTTTTTGCAGGGCCATCTCTCACCTTTTTGCCTTCCTCCTGGATTTTTCCTGACCTGTTTTTGTCAGCTTTATAACTCTGGGCGCTTTACCACTACTAATCAGTGATAAAGTGCATATGCTCACCCTGTGTAAATATGACTGTGAATTGGTATATCCCTAATTGTCTTATTTGGTTTACCTGTTAGTCCCTAGTAGTGTAGCCTGTGTGTGCCCAGGCTGGTAACCCAAATGCTGCTGGTGGGCCGGCAGCGCTGGTTTGCGCCACCTCATATCAGTCACCCCTATGGCAGGGTGCATTGTGTGTGTAAGGTAAGACATGCTTTGATATGTGTAGCACGTCCTGGTAGTGAATTACACCCCATTTAGTTTTTCACTACTGCAAGGCTACCTGTTCTCCATAGGCTACAATGGGCAGTTTGACTATTGCATCTTATAGTCCTAACTGACTCAAAGAACATGGTAGAAATGTAGTGTGCCTGAACTCAGCATGATAAAATACATCTTTTAGCGAAGTTGGTTTTAATATTCTGTGTTTGAAAATACCACTTTTAGAGAGTAGGTATTTTCTTGCCTAAGCCTTCCAGTGTGCTCTGCTGTTATGTGTATTGGCCCCCGAAGAGTGTGGGTTGAGTGATAGAGACAGTCATGTAATGTCTCGCCCATTTCAGGAGAGTGTTGTGGGGTACGTGTGTGAGGCACTGGATTGTGAGGTGAAGTTTAGCACCTGCAGGGAACTGTGTAATCCAATTGTGGGAGAACATATTGTGAGTCCCTGTTTTCCAGAGCTAAACCAACACCTGTTGCAGCGCGAGTTCTCTGATCATAAGGAACTTGCACAGGAGGCAGACCTCTGGGTGAGTACCAGAGGCTCTGTAGAGGCCTTGGAAAATGACCCTAATAGGAGTGTGTGACAAAGAGAGCCGGCTGCTAAACCCCATCTCAGACAACAGAGAATGGTGGTCCATTCCTGCCCGTGCATTACCTTATGTTAGTTCTCCACAGGACGAGTGGAGCTGGAATTCCGCTACAATACTATCGCCCAGTCAGGAAGAAAACATCGACAGCGCCTTTAACTGGGCATTCCAGGGGGATGAGACCACTCCCATTCATGACGAAAGAGCATCTCCATTGGTCAAGAAGGAGGAAGGAGAAAGCACAGCGTGTGACGATACCGACAACATGGAGGAGAAAGGCATTTTCATGTCGTTCGGAGAGGACTGCAGCGGACGAGAGGCAAAAGAGAGTGAGACTGAAAGAAGGCCAACTCCGGGAGAAGAATCGACTTTGCCTGGAAGCCAACATCAACACGAGCCACCGAGCCACGCTCACGGAGGCGCGTGGCTGAACCGGGTACGAGCCAGGTTCACGGGCTGGGTAGGGAGGCGGGGAGGCCCTGTGGGGTAACAACGCTAAAAGCAGGGCACCTCTCTTGCGTCGTTCCCTCCTTAACCCTTCCTCTGTCCCCACCCCACACACCAAACCTCACCTTGTACCTACATCGTGCACAGACGAATGTTTGAAAGCTCACAAGTGCACCTTGGTGATCCTCGCACCTCCCGGTTCCTGGGGTACTGATATCTTAGTTTAAGGACCGCGATCCTGACACCATCTCTCTCTTTCTCCTATGCAAACCGGCTGGAGGCAAGTACACCTGGTAGTGAAGAAAAACCTACAAGGAAAGGCCATAGAGACTGACAACCTCCAGGAATCTACCGCCATCACGGACCCGGCTTAACCAACCAGAGAAAGACTTAGTAATCGCCCAAGACAAGTGTTTAAAAAAGTAAAACCCTATCTAACCCGACCAGGTCTCTGGTCCCTGAATTCTACCCCGCCACAGAGTTGTTCAGATGTCTTCCAACCCAGAGTGGTGGGAGAGGTTCGGAGTGATGCAGCTAGGTCCCCTTGTTGTGAGGAGGTTGTAGGGCCTCACATTCTGTCTCGTGGGCGCAGGAGTGAGACTGGGATAGGTCCCAAAGTGTCCCAACCTCAGTATCCAGGACTGGATGGTTCCATGAGGGAATACCAAGTAGGGAGTCTAGTCTGTCCGAATGGACCGTCAGTTGTGGGGGGACTCCCCTTGTTAGGTGAGCTGGGAGTACCTGTAGTCAGGTTTCTATCAGTTCTTGTGTCTGGCAGTGCCACTCCTAAGGTGAGGGTGCAGAAGTCCAGCTTGAGGGGTGAAAGGCAGAAGGACCCCCCAGTGGGAAAATTAGTGGGTCAGGGGCCAGTGAGGAGGGCTGAGCCCCAGAGGAGTGACCATGGTGACACCACTTCTGTCCCGGGGGATCTCCGCACACTGTCAGGTGGACAGAGGTCAGGGAATCTGCGCCATGCAGACTGTCACGCAACACAGGAGTTCTGTGTTACCCCCAGGGAGGGTGCTTGTCCACCAGGCAGTTGTTCAGCCGCAGGGTTTGGTCACTGAGTTGGGAAGTCAGTTCCAGGTGTTATCTGACCTGGAGGTAGGGACAACTTTAAGCAGTGTCCCAACCACTTCTTTTTCTAAGAGCACCACTCCAAGTGGGAGGGTGCAGTAGGCTGGAAGGGGGTGCAAAAGGAGGGAGTCCTCGCATCTGACCCCAGTGCCGCCTGAGGGGTTTTCCAGGTTGGTAGATCGGTTGCAGGGTCAAGGCCCTGAACCGGTGGAGGGGTGTGTTTCCCTTGAGCGGGGCCTGTGTGCTCCCCAAGAAGTCCTGGTGCACCAGGCAGACTGTTGCACAACTCTAGAGGAGTGTGCTTTCCTTGGGGGGATTTGGTGTACTCACCCTGAAGTCCTGGGTTGCCAGGCACAGGCCCAGCCTAAGGATACAGCCCCTGGGTTGGAGGGCCAGGTTCAGGGTGCCCCCCTGACCTGAAAGAAGGGGCCACTGCTAACAGTACCCCAACCAATTTGTGTTATGAGTGTACCTCTCCAGTTGGGAGGGTGCAGGGCCCCAGTAAGGGGGGGGGGGCGGGGAGAGGGCAGCCTCACCCCTGACCTCAGCCCAGTCTAAGGGTACAGACCTTGGGTTGGAGGGCCAGGTTCAGGGTGTTCCCCTTGACCTGGAGGAAGGGGCTACCGCTAACAGTCCCCCTACCGGTTTGTGTTATGGGGGCACCAGTCCAGGTCGGAGGGTGCAGGGCCCCAGTAAAGGGAGAGGGCAGCCTCACCCCTGACTTCCGCCCAGTCTAAGGGTACAGACCCTATGCTGGGATGCCTGTTGCAGGATAGAACCCCTGAACTGGTGGGTGAATTGTGCATGACACCTGCCACATGCGCTCTGACAATTCTGGAAGGGGGTACCGCTCCAGGTGGGAGGGTACCGAGCCCCAAAGAGGAGGACCGGGTGTGGGAAAGCCCACCCCTGTCTCTTGTCCAGCCGCTGGGTACAGGCCCAGGGCTTTGTGGGTCAGTGTCAGGGTGTCTTGCCTGACCTGGTGAGAGGGAGAGTGGACGAAAGGTGCCAGGCACCTGGGGTTACTACCCCCCTCTCTGATGCCACAGAGATTTGAGAACCCTGAGAGGTATCATACCTGGGTCTTCTCACTGACTACTGTCAGTGGCCACTGTGGCTTGTTGTCTGTCTGTTGGGACACACCTGGAAGCCAGCTAAGGTTAGGTGCTGTACAGGTGGTGTCCACAGTTAAGGAGGAGGACTGGGTGTGGAAAAGCCCACCCCAGTCTCTTATCCAGCCGCTGGGTACAGGCCTAGGACTGGTGGGTCAGTGTCAGGGTGTCCTGCCTGACCTGACAGGAGGGAGAGGGGAAAGAAGCTGGGCACCTGTGGCTACTGCCCCCCACTCTTTGACGCCACAAAGGTTTGGGAACCCTGAGAGGTATAAGGCCTGGGTCTCAGCACTGACTACTGTCAGTGACCACTGTGGCTTGATGTCTGTCTGTTGGGATGCACCTGTGAGCAAGCTAGGGTTAGGTGCTGCTCATGTGATGTCCACAGGTGAGGGGAAGGGTTCCCCCTAAGTTGTCTTGCTGGGCCCTGAGAGTGTGGACAGAGGGATCCACCAGGGCTCAGGTGGGCGTAGGGCTGGAATATCCCCCCCGCAAGTGCGGGCCAGTTCCATGTTCTATCGCTCAAAGCAGGGAAGCCCATCAGGGTAGTGATTGGTCTAGCCTGTGTTTTGGCTGGAAGGGGGTCATGTTGGAAATGGCCCTTTTTGCAGGGTCACTCCTCACCTTTTTGCCTTCCTCCTGGATTTTTCCTGACCTGTGTTTGTCAGCTTTATGACTCTGGGCACTTTACCACTGCTGATCAGTGCAAAAGTGCATATGCTCTACCTGCGTAAATATGACTGTGAATTGGTATATCCCTAATTGCCTTATTTGGTTTACCTGTTAGTCCCTAGTAGTGTGGCCTGTGTGGGCCCAGGGCTGGTAACCCAAATGCTGCTGGTGGGCCTGCAGCGCTGGTTTGCACCACCCACAGAAGCAGCTTGTAAAGTGTACCTCAGACCTGCCACTGCAGTGTCTGTGTGCAGTCCAGAACTGCTATCTTGCTGTGAAGTGCCCACCCTTCCCAGCCCCTGAACCTTCCCATGGTATCATATCAGTCACGCCTATTGTAGGGTGCATTGTGTGTGTAAGGTAGGACATGCTTTGATATGTGTAGTGAATTACAACCCATTTCATTTTTCACTATTGCAAGGCTACCTGTTCTCCATAGGATAGAATGGGCAGTTTGACTATTGCATCTTATAGTCCTAACTGACTAAGGGAACATGGAAGAAATTCGAGTTTAGTGTGCCTGAATTCAGAATGATAAAATACATCTTTTAGCAAAGTTGGTTTTAATATTCTTTGTTTGAAAATACCACTTTCAGAAAGTAGGTATTTTCTTTTCTAAGCCTTCCGGTGTGCTCTGCTGTTATGTGTATTGGCTCTCTGGGTTTAGAGGTGCAAGGCAGGCTGATTCAGATCTGGGTTGAATAGAGAGATCTGCATTGAGTACTTGGGAGGGGTAGCTCCTTGACCTGAATAGGGCAGTGCCTGGCAAGGTGAATGCTGGCTCCACCTTCTACCGTGTGTCTGATGGCAGACCCCCTCTTCTGAAAGGAAGGATGCAGCCCGGTGAACAAAATGCTCCAGGCCTGAGCAGAACTGGTTCTGGCTGGGTTCAGTGACTAGTGACTTTTTAGAACAAAGACTTTTGGGGTATAAATATCTGTGCCCAAACCCCTGATTTTGGTATTGCTCCTGGATGTCAAGAAGAACCTCTGTCCATTTCACTGAAGGAATCTGCAGGAGAGGGAAACAACCTTTACAATGCAACTTTTACAACGCACTACCATTACAACAAAACTTTTACAACCAACATCCATTACATCGCATGCCATTAAAATGCAACCATTACAACGCATGACACTACAACGCATACCACTACAACGCATGTCATTACAATGCAGTCATTACAACGCATACCATTACAACACATACCATCACAACGCATAGTACCCTTACTCTATCCAACACTTACCCTACTGTTGCACCCCCGGAGTTAGAATAGTAATTTTTACCCCTACACTATCCAACACTTACCCTACTGTTGCACCCCCCTGGAGTTAGAATAGTAATTTTTACCCCTATACTATCCAAAACATACCATACATGCAATGTAATGGTATGCGTTGTAATGGTATGCGTTGTAAAGTAGTATGCGTTGTAATGGAATGCGTTGTAAAGGTAGTTTTTAAAAATTCGCTGTAATGGCATGCGTTGTAATGGAATGCGTTGTAATGGATGTTGCATTGTAAAAAATTTGTTGTAAAGGTATGCGTTGTAAAAGTATGCGTTGTAATGTCATACATCCGCAGGAGAGGACTGTCCTTGTGCTTGTGTGCTATTTCTTGGATTGGCCTGCAGTAGTTCCCCCCGGACTTGGAAGAAGAGGGAAATGGACTTTGCAAGAACTTTTATTTTTGCTAAAGCAATCACCCAAGGGCTAGAAGAGAGCTAGCCTCCTGCTGGAGTCACAGGCACATCTGACTCCCCCACCAGCCTCCTGATTCTTCCCAGCGAGGATTTCTATCTGCAGGTGAGGCCCCTGTGAGTTCCAGGGCCTCTTGTTCTACTACAGAGAAGAGAATGCTGAAATCATCTCTAACGCCCGTTTGTGAGCCGCCGCAGCCGAAGAGCGTAAGAAAAATCACTGTGCTGCTGCCGCCAATCACTCGCAAACTAAAGATCATCGCATCGTACGCTTGGGGGCCACAAAGTGCTCGCTAACAGCCAAAGATCATCACGTCGCATGTTTGCAGGTTTTTCGAGTGCTCCTTGCATCGAGATCATCGCATCACGACATCGCAGTGCGGGCGCCGCGCGTCCACCATTTTCATTGCAACAGGATCGCATGCGCTACAGTTCCAGCGCATCATCCACCATAGCGGAAGGATTCAACGCATCGCTGGCCTAGCGTGAATAAGTTTGTTGCTTTGTCCCGCAAGCATCCGCAGACCGGCGCATCATCCTCCCTTGCGGCAAGGATTCAACGCATCGCCGGCCTCACGTGAGGAAAATCATTGCTACAGCTCGTTTGCGACATTGTGTTGGTTATGCTACACAATCCAGGTACTTTGTAAGTAAAAGGGTAGTAGAGACCACTCCCTTGAACTGAACTCCTATTTGCACACTTTAAACTCTTTTTAGAGCATTTCAAGGATAACCCTATTTTATAGTATGATGGTTTTTAATGTTATTGGTCTTGTGTTAAGTCTATATATAAAGATACTTATTTTTTATACTTACTTGTGTGTTGTCACTTTGTAGTGTTCCTCACTGTGTTACTATGTATGATCATAAATGCTTTACACACTGCCTCCGAGATGAGCCTAGCTGCTCGTGCTACGTTGCCACAGGGTTGAGCAGGGGTTATCAAAGGGTGTAGCTCCCTTACTCTGACTTAGGAAGAAGGGTCCCTACTTGGACGTGGCCAACCATTGCCAACTAGAGACCCCCATTTCTAACACATAATAATGATTATTTTTTAAGAGGGCTCCTTTTGCAATCTCCTTCTTATTGGGGCCACCAATTTTGGGGAACTCCGGATGGCAGAACTACTGGGCGGGGTTGTAAATTTGACTTTTCTGCAGGGTCATCCAAGATTTTTGCCTTCTGTTGCTGAACCTTTTTTTTTTTGTTTTTTTAGGCCATAGGACTCTGTGCGATTTACTGCTGCAAAGTAGAGGTAGAGTATTTGTGTCCTCTTCCCTACACATGGTAAAAGAGGCATACACATGATTGGCACATTTCATTTGCTCACATGTCTCAAGTATATGGTCCTCTATGTACCTAGGGCCTGTTATTGAATGCTATCACTGATCATTGTCCCCCACTATAGTAGCCCCGTAAAACATGTCTACAGGCATGTTATAGCAGAATGTTGTGCAGTTTAAAGCTAACATTTTGAACTGGCAAAGTAAACTTTTTGTTAGGTCTAAACCTTCCTTTTTAATGCCTATAAGTGTCCCCTAAGGATGCCCCTAAATGCCCATTGGGCAGAGTGTATGGAAGTTAAAAAGTAGAGCATATATAATTAAAGGTTTACGTACCAGTCTTTTTTTTCCACTGTCGCAAGGTGGGACCTCCCACAAAAAAAGCACTGCGTTACATTATAGCTCCTTATAATGAATAACTTCAGTTTGGACCAAGCTGGAAAAATTATCCAAATACTATTTTGAATAGGAACTTAACGTAAACCTGATACTTCAGTCAGATTTTAAATTACTATTTTAAAAATGTCCCTTTTAGAAAGTTGACATGTTCCTGCCCTAGACAAATATGCCTTTTTGCCCGTGTCCAGACGGATTGTTAATCGCTCTCCTGTGGTGTGATGTATATTCCTCCCAGACAGTGGACAAAGGGCCTGGATTTGGGGAGGTGAGGGTCCTTCTGACAGAATGGCTGGGGGAGAGCTGTGTCCTTGACTGAGTACACTTCAAAGTGCCTGCCCTGGCTCACAAAGAAGAACCTGACACCAGGCCAGCTCTTGCCTTTGTTTCACTAGCTAGGCTGGAAATAAACCAAGGAAAAAGGGAGGAAATTATTATAAACCGATTTAAAGTTGATAAAGGGTTGTTGCCCACCCACAAGCTGGCATTGAGCATAAAGGTGGCACCTACATAACCTGATAGCTGAGCAGTACTGGACCTGTTAGGAGTCTGAAGAAGGATTGCCCTGCTGTCTGAAACATGAAAAAAGACTAGACCTGCTTACCTTGAACACAGGATCCCAGAAGTGACTCCAAGCTTTAGTTGTCTGAGCTCCTATGTGAACTACAGGGATACAACTAGTTCCAACACGTAGCGATGCACATCACCACACTGTCCTCACATTGAAGACAGATGTGAAACTTCTAGTAGAACAAACCTGGTCCTGTATACGGCCTGTGCTTCATTGTGGTTGGCCTGAATGTATTACTTATCCCTGGTCCAACACAACCAGATACCCACAGTTGGCCCTTCAGGTCTTTTGGTGCGATTTTTAACCTTAAACTATAAACATTTATAACTCCGGCTCTACTGATTAGAGTTTTGCTGTTTTCATGTCATTTTATTTATTAAAATGTACTCTATGTTTCCAAATAGATTAGGGATTGTTCTTGTGTTGTGTTTCTAATATATTACATGAGGAATGTTGCAATAATAATGTACACATCACCTCTAATTTAAGCCTGACTATATCTGTGCCAAGCTACCAGCACAGATTTATTTAGTGACTGTTGGACAGGCCACGTGAAGGGCCGCTCCCCCTCTGCCCGACCAGGCCCGAGCCAGGTCCCTCAAGTGTCACACACCACCACTTCACGTTTTCCGTCCCCTCCGGGACCCTTGCCTCTGAACATATCGACCTCGTGGGCCCGATCCATTACTGGCCCGCGCGCCCAGCCTGGGCGCCATCTTGGACACTCCGCCACGAGGCCGCGTGGCACCCGATCGACCCCGACCCTGGGCCTGGCCAGGCCTCAGACATCCCGGCACCACCATCCACCCAGGAGGTGAGCGGACTACTGGCAGGACAATGGGAGAAAGAGGTGTCGATGGTTCTCCCTCGCCAGGTGCCGCTCGCCACAACCTCCCCGGGCGCTGGCTCCACCCCCCTGCTGGGTGTCTGGACCCCTTCATCCCGGATCCCCCAACCTCCAAGTGCGAGGGTCCGGACATCAAAGGGCACCAGCCCTATAACTGGGGCAGCTCCAGAGCAGGAAGGCAGTTGTATCCTGGAGTCGAGAGACGCAGTGAAGAACTCATCCTTGATGGACTACTGGCGCTGCCGTAGCCCTGCCTTGCGAACCATCGTCCTGCCTGTTGGCGCTGCCGTAACCTTCGTAACCTTCGTAACCTTCATCGTCGTCGGGACCTGCTGGCGTGGCCGTGGACCGTTTGTAACCACCATCTTCATCGGGACCTGCTGGCTCCGCCGCGGACCGTCGCTTCCTTCATCCATCTCGGGACCTGCTGGCTCCGCCGCGGCCCGATCATCTAGAACGCCGAGCTCGAGGATTGAGAGCTATTTTCATCTATTGGTAACAAGACTGTCCCGCTACCCTTTTCCCAATCCAGAGACCAGAATCGAGGGGACCCCTGAGTCCAGACCTCCTTGTATAATTTTACCGTACCTAAAGAATTGCTGATAAAGTATCGTTGAACCTTATCCTGGTGTGGTGTCCGTCTGTGGGGGGGGAAGTTACTTGTCTGTACGATCGCTGGAGACGGCTCTCCCCGGAGACCTCTCCCCTTGTCCTCGGCCGACCCTCCCGGTCCGTCTAACGTTGGTGGCCAGCGGCGCGATCCGAATCACCGCATAATCGTACAGAGAGTAGCTCACCCCACGACGAAATCACGATGACAACCAAAGAAAGCGGATCCACCGAGAAATTTCAAATGGAGAAATTGGACGAGTACAGCCATCGTGAACTAAAACAATTCTGCATCGAACTAGGTATCGCTACCACCGGTCTAAGTACCAAAGACGATTTCAAGCATGCCCTAGAGTCCTGGGCAGAAACCGGGGCCGTGGGAACCACCGACCAAAACATCGCAGCAGTAGAAAAAAAACACCACGGCCCCCGAGGAGCAAAGAACGGGTCTCTCGCAAGACGAGATCCAGGAACGAGAAAGAACACGACTACACGAACTAGAAATGGCCCGGCTCAAAATGGATGTTGAACTTAAACTGGCCGAACAAAAAATAAGCTTAGAGCACCTGCGTCTCCGAGAAGAAAGAGAGGAAAAACAGAGACAAAGGGAGCTCGAGGAAAAGAGGCTGGCGTATGAACACGAGCGCAAACTAGCTGAGATAGACTTACGCAAGCTGAACAGAGAATTAGGGGTGCCCGAGCAACCCCGCGACCCAGGGGCAACAGAGAAAAAGGTACACATCCCCAAGGATGCCGTTCGAGAATACTTCCGAGAGGACGACATCCAGCAATGGTTCAAGGCCTACGAAATCGCTATGACCGCCCACCGGATCGATCGAAGCGATTGGGGAGCCGGTCTATGGGGGAGATTCCTCAATGAGGGCCGCGATGCCCTGCTACAGCTCCCGGACCATCAGATGACCTCCTATGACCACATGAAAGCTGCCCTCCTCACCCGCTATGGGCTCACACCCGAGATGTACCGTCAGAGGTTCCGAGACTGCACCCGCATCCCGGGTACAACTTGGGTGGACTACGTGAACTATTTTAGCCGAGCCTTCGAGGGCTGGATCAAAGGAAGCAATGTCACAACGTACGAACAACTCTTCAACCTCATGGTGTGGGAGCATCTATCAAACAATTGCTTCATTGAGCTCCGACAGCACCTCCTCGACAGCAAATTGACTGATCCACGGCAGCTCGCAGCCGAGGCTGACCGGTGGGAAATCACCAGAGTGGGCCGAAATGGATCCTATGAACAGAACCGGAACAACAACGGTCAGCACCGTCCCCGAGGAGGAGGAGGGGGCCAAGGGCGAGGAAGAGACAACGCTCCGGTCGCCCCCGCTACCAGCACCACCCCCCCGGCCAACCGGGGCAGCACCCCGGCGCGACCGGGATACAGAGCCAATGTCACGTGTCACCGATGCCAACGAGTCGGCCACTATGCAAACGACCCAAATTGCCCGCAGTACCAGAGCCCAAGACCCCGCCAAGTGGCCGCTGCTGCCCTAGGGGAAGAACAGATCTCCGAGGAGCAGGAAGAATACGAACAAGAGCACCAAGAATGGGAGCCAGCCGCCATGACTTTAGCATGCTTAGGGGGGAAAGACATGGTCCCGCGGGTCCCCCTACCCGCTAACACCCGGAAGTACAGCCAATGGGTGAGCATCAATGGACGCCAGGCCGAAGCCCTCCGTGACACCGGGGCCAGTGTAACAGCCGTCCGCTGTCACCTGGTGACCCCAGAACAGTTCATACCAAACATTCTCTGCCCTGTCCGTTCAGCCGATAACTCGGAAAGTCTGTGTCGGATGGCCTGCGTCCCTTTCGAATGGGGAGGGGTCTCCGGCATGTTGAAAGTAACGGTCCGAGATGATGCTCCCGTAGACTGTCTCCTGGGAAATGACCTTGAAAGCTCCCCCTGGGCAGCCGTAGAACGAAGAGAACACCTGGGGATGTTGGGCGTCCCGGACTGGGCATGCGTCACCACCCGGTCCATGGCCGCCCGTGCCAATCCCCGACAAGAGGAACCCGAATGGCCGGCGCCTCCTCCCCCGGTCGCCCCAGTCGAAGACACCGACCGTGCCGTCCCCCCAGAACCAGCTCAACCTCCGGACCTCGCTGGCCTCGACCAGTGGCATCAAGAGGGGGGACCCACACAGGAACAGTTTCGCCAAGAGCAAAAGACCTGTCCCTCCCTCGAGGGACTCCGCCAACAAGCCCTCGCCCAGAGCGCAGGGGATACCTCCGGAACACATTGGATCTACTGGGACAATGATCTGCTATACAGTGAACAAAGGATTGCGGAGTTGGGGGCCAGCCGAGTGCTAGTGGTGCCCCTCCGTTTTAGAGACTTCTTGCTAAACCTGGCCCACGATGTCCCCCTGGCTGGACACCTGGGTCAGGATAAAACCTACAGCCGCCTAGTAACCCACTTCTTCTGGCCCAAAATGAGGAATGATGTACTCCAGCATTGCCGATCTTGCCCCACGTGCCAAGCCAGTGGAAAGAGCGGCCGCAAACTAAAGGCCCCCCTGCAACCATTTCCCGTGGTCACCACCCCGTTCGAGAGGGTCGGGATAGACATTGTGGGCCCCCTGGACCCCCGTACAAAACAAGGACATCGGTTCATCCTGGTACTGGTGGACCACGCCACCCGCTACCCCGAGGCTGTTCCCCTGCGAACTGTGACAGCCCCGGTGGTCGGCCGGGCCCTGATGGGGATCTTCTCCCGGGTGGGCTTCCCCAGAGAAGTCGTCAGCGACAGGGGCACAAACTTTATTTCCAAATATATGAAGTCCCTCTGGCAACAGTGTGGGGTCACCTACCGATTCACGACCCCCTATCACCCTCAAGGAAACGGACTCGTTGAGCGGTTCAACCGCACGCTCAAAGGGATGATTGGGGGGTTGGAAGAGCCCCTCCGTCGCCAGAGGGATGTGCTGCTGCCGTGCCTCCTCTTCGCATATCGAGAGGTCCCCCAGAAGTCCCTCGGCTTCAGCCCGTTTGAGTTATTGTATGGACACCCCGTACGGGGGCCTCTCAGTCTAGTCAAGGAAGGCTGGGAAATGCCCCCTCTAAAGAACCCCCCAGATGTCTTCAAATACCTCCTAACCCTCCGCAACCAGACCCGACGGTTCAGAGAGCTGGCAAAAGCAAACTTGGAGGCCAGTCAAGAGGACATGAAAAAGTGGTATGACCAAAATGCCTCCTCCATCGAATTTGAACACGGACAACAGGTATGGGTGATGTCCCCCACCGAGCCCTGCGCCCTGCAAGACAAGTGGACGGGGCCCTTCAAAGTAGTCGAGCGTAAGGGTCCTGCCACCTATCTCATCGACATGGAATCTTCACGGAACCCCCTCCGAGTCCTCCACGCTAATAGGCTGAAACCCCACTTTGTGCGTTCAGAACTCAGCCTCCTGATGGCCACAGACAATGGAGCCGAAGAAGACTCCGAACCCCTTCCTGACCTCCTACGGACTCGGGAGAAAGATGGCTCCGTGGATGGGGTCCGGCTCTCGGGAGCCCTCACCCTGGACCAACGCCAGGAATGTCGAGACCTTCTGTTGCAGTTCGCCGACCTGTTTTCCCTCACCCCAGGTGTCACTTCCTGGTGTGTGCACGACGTGGACACAGGGGACAGCCCCCCTATCCGCCACCGGGCCTACCGCGTACCAGATCGGGTACGGGCTTGCATCCAGGAGGAAGTAACCAAAATGCTCACCCTCGGGGTCATTGAGCCCTCAGACAGCCCCTGGGCCAGCCCAGTAGTACTGGTCCCCAAAGCAGCCGCTCCCGGCACCACACCGGAACTCCGGTTCTGCGTCGACTACCGGGGCTTGAATGCGGTCACCAGAACGGACGCACACCCCATCCCCCGCGCCGACAAGCTAATTGACCGCATGGGAGCTGCCCGCTACCTCAGTATTTTCGACCTGACGGCGGGCTACTGGCAGATCGGCCTCACACCCCGGGCCCAAGAGCGATCTGCATTTTCCACTCCTGATGGCCATTATCATTTCAAGGTCATGCCCTTCGGCATGAAGAATGCCCCCGCAACATTTCAGC
Source organism: Lissotriton vulgaris (assembly GCF_964263255.1). Taxonomy (NCBI): domain Eukaryota; kingdom Metazoa; phylum Chordata; class Amphibia; order Caudata; family Salamandridae; genus Lissotriton; species Lissotriton vulgaris. The sequence continues at coordinate 668,728,214 of NC_141685.1, read as the reverse complement.
GGCTAGTCAACCAGGTCTTGGCCGGGCTCGAAGGATTCAGCGCCGCCTACCTAGACGACATCGCTGTGTACAGCCACCACTGGTCCGACCACCTCCACCAACTCCGAGCGGTGCTACAGGCCCTTCAGCAAGCTGGCCTCACGATCAAGGCCAGCAAATGCCAAATTGGTCAGGGGTCCGTAACCTACCTCGGACACCAGGTGGGAAGCGGCCTGGTGGCCCCTCTGCAGCTCAAGATTGCCGCCATCCAGTCCTGGCAGCCCCCCATCACCCAGACCGAGGTCCGCGCCTTTTTGGGACTCACGGGCTATTACAGACGGTTCGTGAAAGACTATGGTACCATAGTGGGGCCCCTCACAGAGCTCACGTCCAAAAATCAACCCAAGAAGGTCAACTGGACCCCAGATTGTCAAACAGCCTTCGAACAACTGAAGGCCGCCATGTGCTCCGCCCCTGTGCTCCAGGCCCCCGACTACAGCCGGGAATTCGTCGTCCAGACGGATGCCTCCGACCACGGCATTGGGGCGGTCCTGTCTCAATTGAACACCGAAGGCCTTGACCAGCCAGTGGCCTTCATCAGCAGGCGACTCCTACCTCGAGAACAACGCTGGAGCACCATCGAGAGGGAGGCCTTCGCCGTGGTATGGGCCCTCAAAAAGCTCCGGCCCTACCTCTTTGGCACACACTTCCGGGTGCAGACCGACCATCGACCCCTGCAGTGGCTGATGCAGATGCGGGGGGAAAACCCAAAACTACTACGTTGGTCCATCTCCCTACAAGGGATGGACTTCACTGTTGAACACCGGCCTGGGCCAGATCACGCCAACGCAGATGGCCTGTCCCGGTTTTTCCGCCTCGACGAGGAGAGTCCCCAAGAGGATGGGTGACTCTCCCCGCCTTCAGCTGGGGGGGACGCATGTTGGACAGGCCACGTGAAGGGCCGCTCCCCCTCTGCCTGACCAGGCCCGAGCCAGGTCCCTCAAGTGTCACACACCACCACTTCACGTTTTCCGTCCCCTCCGGGACCCTTGCCTCTGAACATATCGACCTCGTGGGCCCGATCCATTACTGGCCCGCGCGCCCAGCCTGGGCGCCATCTTGGACACTCCGCCACGAGGCCGCGTGGCCCCCGATCGACCCCGACCCTGGGCCTGGCCAGGCCTCAGACATCCCGGCACCACCATCCACCCAGGAGGTGAGCGGACTACTTGGCAGGACAATGGGAGAAAGAGGTGTCGATGGTTCTCCCTCGCCAGGTGCCGCTCGCCACAACCTCCCCGGGCGCTGGCTCCACCCCCCTGCTGGGTGTCTGGACCCCTTCATCCCGGATCCCCCAACCTCCAAGTGCGAGGGTCCGGACATCAAAGGGCACCAGCCCTATAACTGGGGCAGCTCCAGAGCAGGAAGGCAGTTGTATCCTGGAGTCGAGAGACGCAGTGAAGAACTCATCCTTGACGGACTACTGGCGCTGCCGTAGCCCTGCCTTGCGAACCATCGTCCTGCCTGTTGGCGCTGCCGTAACCTTCGTAACCTTCGTAACCTTCATCGTCGTCGGGACCTGCTGGCGTGGCCGCGGACCGTTTGTAACCACCATCTTCATCGGGACCTGCTGGCTCCGCCGCGGACCGTCGCTTCCTTCATCCATCTCGGGACCTGCTGGCTCCGCCGCGGCCCGATCATCTAGAACGCCGAGCTCGAGGATTGAGAGCTATTTTCATCTATTGGTAACAAGACTGTCCCGCTACCCTTTTCCCAATCCAGAGACCAGAATCGAGGGGACCCCTGAGTCCAGACCTCCTTGTATAATTTTACCGTACCTAAAGAATTGCTGATAAAGTATCGTTGAACCTTATCCTGGTGTGGTGTCCGTCTGTGGGGGGGAAGTTACTTGTCTGTACGATCGCTGGAGACGGCTCTCCCCGGAGACCTCTCCCCTTGTCCTCGGCCGACCCTCCCGGTCCGTCTAACAGTGACTTTTGTGGTTTACCCTGATAAGGATTGTGATTAATATTTGAAGTTGGTTCTTACTCCTTCAAACAATAGTCCAGTTTTTTACAGGCAGTATGCAACATCACTCATAGTGAGTCCTAAAAGACTAATAACTGACCGACTTTCATGAATCTTCATTGTTCCAGATATGTAGGCCACTGAGAGTTTCCTTTTTTTAAGGTTGCTTGTTCAATGGAATTCCTCACTTTTATTCTTCTAAGCCAAACATTTCCTCGCAGTGTATTGCAAATTCTAGATATTGTCCATCATTTGCTAGTACTATGAATGTTTTCTTCAATTATCCCAAAGTATGGGCATTCACTCACTATGCAGCATTAAATATATAATTTCTTTGTTCGCCTATTCACTGCTCCCAACAGAGATCTCTGTCATGGTGACTCTGCGTCTCTGCTGCAAGAATATAATTGATTGTAGAGAACAACTAAACTGTCCTGATAACCAAGGAGGAATTAAATAGAATTGTAGGGTTTTCTATGTACCTTCATACCAGTGATTACAACATATTAAAACACTTTTGAGAATACATATTTTTAGGATCTACTTTCAATCCCTTCAAATATAATAAACAACATAATTCTAGTGATTCAACATGTAAGGGGACAGACTGAATTACTAAATTCTTCCTTAGAGATTCACATCTCCTCATGATGAAACATTTGCACCAGGATTTATAAAAAGCAGATTTTATGTCTCTACATTATCTTAAATGCTTAGGACTTTTGATAATAAATTACCCGATAAATCCAATCCAATTTTCGGGATGGGAATAATTTACAGATATGCCACCTTGAGGTGTACCGTTTTAATCTTTGTTTTTAGGTCAAAGCCTTCATTGCAGGGTATTGCCCTGCTGCAGGCAAAGACCTATTGTGAACAGGAGAATTTCAGTGCTGCGTGAAACCACGCCCCCTTTTTCCATTGGCAGGCCTCACGAAATGGAGGCCTGCCATTGGAAAAAGCTCCTGTTTAGCAGATTTGTCTGCTCTGGATCCCGCCTCTCGAGGACTCCATGACCTGCCTTACGGTAGCACGACAATATTTTCAGAAATATTGCCTTGGCAACCATGAGGCAGGTCAGGGAGTCCTGGAGGGGCGGGATTCAGTATTATGTTTCCGCCCGTTTTTTTTTTTTTTGGTTTCGTTTGTGCCGTCATTCCTGTGCGTCCCTGAGCGGTGGTGGAGGTAGGGGAGAGGCGGTGCTGGTTATGTTTGTTGCAGGATGCCTTTTTAAAAAAAAATGCAGATGATCCTTTCACGGCCGTGCAGCTTTACTGCTGCGTGGCCCATGCTTGTTTTTAAATGCAGATGATCCTTTCACGGCTGTGCAGCTTTACTGCTGCGCGGCCAATGCTTGTTTTAATGCGACAGAGTGTTTTTCTTGTCTATTGAGCACTACGTCATGTTGTTCAGAAGCGCGCACACTTCATTTAAACAAGATCACAGTCGGGCAGATCGTTTGAACCATTAGGATGTGAAAGCATGGCACGCAGTAGCAGTTTATTGTAAAAGTAAGTTGGAGAGTCACCAAAAGGATAGAAATGGAGTCATGTTTGTTCGTTTTTCATTATTAACGCGTGACTCATGCCACTTTATTTAGAATACGGCGGCACACAGTGCTTTTGATTGACTGGCAACGCGCTTGTATGGACTGCTGTTTGCATAAGTGTTTTTCAGCTTTCGTTCATTTGCCCGCTAGTTATAGGGCTGGTACTGAATTATACCTTTTTTTGCTTTGCAGGGAAACTTATAATACCAATATTGTTGGTTCATGTGATTACCGGGTAGGTTTTAATTTGTTTAAGGTGTTCTGCTTAAAGCGTCATGTTTTCAGCACATGGGTGTTTAGATGTGAAGCGGTGGCCCATGGAAAAATGTTGCATGAAAATAAAGACCTCCATGTTTTGTGGGATACGTGGAGCACTCACTTGGGAATATGTTTATGATGGAGGCAACACCAACACACAAAACATTTTCACTTTTTTCGCAAGTGCTCTTGAGCAACAGCGTGAACTAATGGAGTCAACTTGACGATGATGAAATAGCTTGGGAAGTTCTTGAACTTTTTGTTGTTATAGTATGGTTAAATACATGGATTATTTGTTATTTGTAGAGTTTCCCTTGACGAAGGGATTCCCAAAATGCATTGCGAACATGGCATTGGAAACTTCATGTTGAATTCACGAATATTAGAACGTCAAGAGAAAATTATCACATTTACATTTCATGGTACACGAGAAATGTGTCAAATGAACCTTTTGTGTTATTGTTATTAATGTGGATAATTTGTTGATGTACTTTGAAATCAGTTATATTGAAAAAAGCTGTATAAAGAAAATCACTTAAAATAAGTTATTCAATGATTGCACCTTATGGGGATGAGCAGTGGTGCATCTTGACGCATGTGACAGTTTGTGCACATCAATTTGTGGATAATGTTTTCCTGACAGGAGCAGGTCAGGTTTCAAGGTAGCACACAACAGATTAACAGTTGAATCACAGATTATCTTCATTATACTGAACACGTAGGTGTGCAGGTAATATCCACAGTTTGACAAAAATAAACGTGCCAAGCGTAACGTGTGTGTGAGGCAAAGCTCCCTAAATGTGCAGGCAAACTAAAATATGAGCAAACTAAGCGGGCCTCAAAGGAAACACACGATAAAAGAAAGGAGCTAGGAAGGGAGCACGTTTTATATTGTTTTCAATTTGTGGGCATGCATAGCGTTGCCTAGGTTTCTGCATGTGCAGGACTTAAAACATTGATCCACACGTATGTGCACTGCTCAGGAAGATGGCATTTAAATCGCAGACCAACAGCACTATCAATGTGACCCCAATCCCTGAACTTTCAGCAGCCGGAACCATCCGTGAAGAGGAGACTAGCCCCTTCCGTGAATTCCCACTGACTCGTGGAATGCTACCCTGCCATCCCGCTGAGTACTGCAGGGCGTCAAGATTCCCCGTGTGCGTTCTTACGGTGCCCAACAAATTTCTTTCCCTGACAACCACCAGCTAGTGGCTGCCATCCCCTTTCTACTGCAAGTGTCTTTCCATTTTTGATAGAAGGCCTATGTTACACCGGTTTCCTGAAATCAGGCTATTTGTTTGCCTTTGTTCTGTATTTTCCAATTTTGTTTAATTTTTGGAGCAGGGTGCCCGATTAAAACTTACCACCGGATGCTCACTTTTAGGTCATGCGCATACGCTATTGCTGCGATGGGTATTATTTGCAGTGGCGGTTTTACCATTAGGGCGTTTGGGCGTTGCCCCACCTATAATTATCAGGCAATTTATTCGAGCGGCGCGTTAGTAAAAGTTTTATAAATTAACGCGCCGCTCGAATAAATTGCCCGATAATTATTGCCCTGCGGCCGTGGTGTGTGTCATGGACTTGGACAGTATGCACTGTCTGACACTGGGTGGCGCTGGACTGACTCTGTGCCGGCACAGTGCGCACTCACTGCGCATGTGGTGTTTGCCCGGCAGGGCTTCTTTAACTAGATAACTATGTGGTTTTAAAAAAAACCACCGATTAGGGGTTTGCCTGCCTAATGCAACGTACCCCATTGCTCAAAAAACGAACGACGTTTTTTTAATGCTCAGCCCAATCCTGATGCTACTTTCTTTAGAGAGCAGCTCTCCTCTAAAGAGAGCAGCATCAGGATTGGCTACTACTGTCCCTCGTCATCGGCAAGTTGGCAGCCATCAGTCTAGGCGCCAACGGGACCCCAGAGCAGAGATGGCGCGGACCCGGTCAAGTGAAGACAAGGTAAGTTTTTTATTTTATTTATCCCCACCCCCCTGTGAGCGAGCCGTGACTGATCTATTGTGGTTGGTGTCTTAGAAGTGATGGGACAGTCTTCAAAAACATGTATATGTCCTCGAGGTACGCACTCAAACTAAAGCAGATGTCGCGATCAAATGAGTGTTATGTAACAGAAAATGGTCGAACTTTGTAAACTATATAGCCTGGGGTTCGCATCTGTAATGGTCCTGGAACTAAATTATATATCTCTGTCCAGCAGAATGCAAACAAGCTGTTATTTGTGCAACGCGGTAATGAGTCGTTGCGCCATGCACTTTGGTCCTTTTGAAATATAAGCTTGTGACCCTGCTGTCTCCTATTTATTGCCCATAAATGTATACGAAACCCTGGGGATACTGTCTGCACGCGACTGCGTCTGGCAGAATCATCGCCATGTTTTCATTCCCCTGTCCTCTTTGACCTTGAGTTTTCTCACTGAAGAAGCAGGGAGAAATGTACGATTCACAAAAAGAGTATTAGGGCATATCCATTTGTTACGATTAATCAGGCAAGCAACGAGTAAAGCAGCATTTCACGTGCAGCTGGGTTTCTCTGGATGTGAGGAGCTTTGGTGACTGGCGCGGAGCCCCCTAAAGGGTATGGTGACCTCATGGGTAGGAGCAGAGCAAAACACCTCTGGGGCCGAGAGAGAGCCAGTAGAAGTCTCTGGGGGGCAGGCAGTGTACGTCTCATGGGGCACGCACAGTATTATTCTATGGGGCAGGTACACATCTCCGGAAGCAGAGCAGTACTCTCGAGTGATAGGAGCATGTCACCACTTTGAAAATCTACCAGCCGCCACTGAATAGTACAGAACTTTTCGCCCCACCACTTTGAAAATCCACCAGCCGCCACTGATTATTTGCAGTAAAGGTCTTAGAGTCTACCTACCCATTGATTACCATTCGGTTGGCTTGATTGCTACTCTTTTTTGCTACTTCCTAATTGGCCAGGTGTCACTTCCATTCATCTGTGTGGTGCACAGACCAAGCACAGAGTGATTAATTCTAAATAGAGTCCTTCTTCTGCTACTGTTGTAATTCAGGTACTATTCCCCACCCCTTACCTCCACACTCCTTTGGCCTATCCCCCCATCCCTAGCCATAACAAACAAGCATTTGCAATGCAATAGGTCTCGCATTTGCAAAAGTTTACCCTATTGGCATTGTAAATGACAATGCCTTTTATTGATGTTGTAAAAACTAACACGTAAATAAAAGGCATTGCCATTTACAATACCATTTACAATACCAATAGCTCCAAAACTCGCAGTTGCGAGACCTATTGCATTGCAAATGCTTGTTATAGGAACTGACTGGCCTAAACTAGGAACTATAAACATACAAATATGTGACAGTCTGTAGAAGGTTTCATTACCTAGTTACATTTATCAACATATTTCTGTGCTCAGGTAATTGCTTATAACAGGTCAGGTGCATACATCAGGACATCTAGCTAGAGCCCCAGTGAAAATTAGGAATGACCATACGATTTTTTAACCGCAGTCATTCAAAAGAATAAATGAATAGCACAGTGGTCATAAGATGGAAGCTGTTCGTGCAGTTTAATTTCAAGTATGCTTGTTATGTGAATTCTTGCCGAGAGTGGTGGACCCTGAGGGTACCATATATTGGAATAATTTTACACTTTCCTCTCCCCCTGCGGTCTGTGCAGCGGATCAGCAGAGAGCAGCTGCCTTACTAGAGTGTCAGTTCTGTCAAATTCAAAATAAAACATCTCTTCTTTTACCACAGTTTAAGGCTGGGCCTGGGCCATGTTATGTGCAAACTGCAAATATTAGAGATTATAGAAAATACGGCCTGGTATATTTAAGACTTTTTTTCTCAGAATATGTGAGTTACATGAAAAAAAATAGGGGAAGGCAGCTTTTGTGACAGTTGATTACTTTTTCCACTGTGGACTTCCTGCCATTCCCTCCCAACTCCACCTCTAACTTCTACCATTTTAGGTCAAAGTACACACACCCTGTCCTGCATGATAGAGGGGATGTTTGTCATAAAACCAACCTGGTATTATGCACATTTGGGCAGGGACAAACAATGTTAAACAAGAACATTGCAACAAAACTGAATACACTTTCAGTCCTGTATTGTAACCAAGCCTGGAGAGTTTAGCCTCTCTGTAAAACAAACACACAGACAAAACATACTTATTATCCTTTCCGATATGGAACAGAATCCTCCCAAATGAATCATATTTTTGACTCTGAAGGACTGTTCAGCAAACAAGAATAGTAGTTGGAAGTTTAAATAACCAAACAAATACCGTTTTGTGGAGAGAATGCATTAGGATAGTTCAAACAACTCATGAAAGCAGTGCTTCCAGAGGAAGAACAAACAACAGACCCTTATCCAAGAATAGGCAGACGAAGTAAACAAGATGAAGTGGTTTACACATAAATATAGACCTTTAAGCAACCCACTTCGTAGAGTTCTACAGAGCATGAAATATAATGGAAGCTACGGTGTACATTTCAATTAGGAAAAAGATTAACAATTGTGCGAACTTATATGATATATGGTAGTGACTCTGTGGGAGAGTCACATCTCACTTGCCACTGAAAAAGTAATTTTTTGCTTTGCTAATAACTTGTGTATCATTAGAGAAACGTATAAGACATTCAGGACAAAGTTGAACACATTCAGCAAATTTTTAGCACCTGTATTTTCATGTAGGTTTGTCCGGCAAGAGAGTTAAAAAGGGATAAATATATTTTCAATTTCAGCTCCCATAGGAATTATTGCTCTCCGCTGCAGCTAAATCTGTGGAATGGCAGCCAACTTGGCATGACAACAGAACTGTACTCACGATAGCCCCTTATTATGATTTGGTGTAAATCCTTTGTGAGACACATGATAATTTTGTTAAAATAAAGTGTGAGGCGAATGGTGAATTGTCACATTTATAGATAACATGACAGTGGAAACTCTCGGTCTCACCTACAAGACAAATGATGCAGCATTGCGCTACAAGCCATTTAGCTGTGCGGTGCTGCGTCATTTTCAATGCACATGGATGCATCGTATTAACAATAATACAACATATCCCTGTGCTTTCCCCTGCACTGGGGCAATATTAGCTGCCATTAGCCAGTGCAGGCAGCCGTGCATCATTTTGCAAGGTAGACTGTGCTGCTCGGATGATTGTTTTTGTGCAAGAAGGGACACTTTCCTTCACAAAAACAATAATTAATTACATTTTGCGCACAAAAAGAGGAAAAAATGAGGAGAAATAAAAGTATTTCTCTTTGTTGCGCCGCTCCCACGCCAGGGAGGCGTAGGATTCTGATGCATTCCCAGGTTTCAAAAATGTTGTAAATCTGAGAATGAGGCAAGTTCCATGGCTGTTGCATTGGAACACCCACAGCAACATTCATGGAATCCCCCTTTCATGCAGAGTAATGTGTGAAAGGGGTCCATATTTACAAGGCCATGAAAAGTCATACAGCGTGACTTCATGTGGTCTTGTAAATATAGGCAAGCCCCTTGAGCCGCCGGTGTGTCAACAAAAATTGTGCACCGGTGGTGCAATGGGCTTGTAAATAAGCGCCTCTATTTTTTGCTATGCTTCGAATTTTTGCAGTTTGAAAGATCTGCATGACAATTGGTGGCCATTTACCACATGAAGCCCAGTGATGGTGTATCAGGTTTCCTATAAAACCATCCATGAGGTTGGATAAAAATAGCTTAGATTTGCGAATAATGTGGGTGAGGTTTGACTGATCTGCAAACATTTTACAACTCAGAATAGTTCCTAAAATACTAATTGTCTCAGAAGTTTCATGGTGGTTTATTATAGGCTTACAAGGTTACACAGGTGTATTCATTTGCTAATATATTTGGTGCTGTTTGCATAAGTAAGTCTAATGCTGGTATTTCAAGTTACATGTAAATATGTAAATACCACCACAATACCACCACCACTAGTACCACCACCACCAGTACCACCACCACCAATACCACCATTATCACCACCACCAATACCACCACCAATACCACCACCACCAATACCACCAAGACCAATACCACTACCACCAAGACCAATACCACTACCACCAATACAGCTACCACCACAAATACCACCACCACCATCAATATCACCACCTCCAACACTACCACCAATACCACCACCACCATCACCAATACCACCACCAATACCACCACCACCACCGCCAATACCGCCACCACCACTGCCAGTACCATCAATACCACCACCAATCCCACCACCAACAATACCACCCCCCAGTAAAATGGATTTAGAAATAATTAGCAAAAGGCATGTGAATTCCAGGTAGCCCATAATCCTGTGCTAATGGACTGAAGCTGACAACAGCACATCTGTGTTACATGTCATCTGTAATAAAGCCACCTGATGTTTTCAAAAGCTTGTTTTATTATCAACAACACCACCATAAATACCACAAATACCACCACCACCAATATCACCACCAACATCACCACCATCATCACCACCACCACCACCAATTCTGCTACTACTCCCACCACCACTTATACCACCACCAATACCACTACCACCATTACCACCACCACCAATACCACCAATACTAACACCATCATCACCAATACAACTACTGCCACCACCAATACCACCATCCCCACCAATACAACCACCAATACCACCAACAATACCACCACCACCATCAACACCATCAACACCACCAATACTGCTTCTACCACCACAAATACCAATACCACCACCACCACCACAATACCACTACCACCAACACCACCTGCACCAATACCACCACTACCAATACCATCACCACCAATACAACCACCAACACCACCACCAATACCACCAATAACACCACCACCAATACCACCACCATCAATACCACCACCACCAACAACAATACCCCCACCACAACCACACAACAGAAACAATAGCACCCCCACCACCACAAATCCCACCACCACCACCACTATCACCACCACCACAAACAATACCACCACCACCACCACCAATACAACCACCAATTCCACCACCAACAATACCACCACCACCAATACCACCACCAATACCACCACAACCACCAATACCACCACCGCCACCATCAATACCACCATAGATACCACCACCAATACACCCACCACCACTAATATCACCACCACCAATAATACCAATACCACCACCACCAATACCACCACCACCTATAACAACATCGCCAATACCACCACCAATATCACCACCACTGCCAAAATCATCACCACCACCAATACCACCACCAATAATACCTCCACCATCAATACCACTACCATCAATACCACAACCACCATCAACCCCACCACTACCACTACAACTTTCACCACCAACATCAACACCACAACCAACACCACCACCAACATCACCACCACCAAATCCAACACCAATACCACCAATACCACCACCTCCATCAATACCACCACCAATACGACCACCGATATCACCATCACCACCACTAATACTATCAATACCACCCCCAACACTACCACCACCAATACTACCACCGCCATTATCACCACTACCAATACCACCACCACTAATACCACCACCAATACCACCGCCAATGCCAATATCACCAATACCACCACCAATACCACCACCACCAATACCACCACCACCAATACCACCACCATTATCACCACCAATGCCACTACCACTAATACTAACAAGATCAATACCACTACCACCAAGATCAATTCAACAACCACCAATAACAATACCAATACCACCACCACCATCAATACCACCACCCCAACAACTACCACCAATACCACCCCCACAAATACCACCACCACCAATACCACCACCACCACCACCACAAATACCACCACCACCACCACCAATACCACCACCAATACCAATACCACCACCACTGCCAATACCACCACCAATACCACCACCACTTATACCACTACCAATCACACTACCACCACCAATACCACTAATACCACCACCAATGCCACCACCAATACCACCACCATCAATATTACCACCAACACAAATACCACCACCAATACCACCCGCAACAATACAACCACCAATCCCACCACCACCAATACCAATACCACCACCAATACCACCAACATGACCAACAATACTGCCACCACCAATACCATCACCACCATTATCACCACCACCAATACCACCACCAATACCACCACCACCACCAATACCACCACCACCAATCTCACTACCATCAATACCACCAAGAAGAATACCACTACCACCAAGACCAATCCAATGACCACCAATACCACCACCAACACCAATACCACCCCCACCAATACCACCACCACCACCACCTCCACCTCCACCAATACCACAACCACCACCAACATGACCAATACCACCACTACCACCAATACCACCACCACCACCACCAATACCACCACCACCAATGCCACTACTATCAATACCACCAAGACCAATACCAATACCACCATGAATACCATCACCCCACCACCAATACCACCACCACCAATAACACCACAACCACCACCAATAAAACGACTACCACATCAATACCACTGCCTCCACCACAACCAGCAACACCACTACCATCAACACCAGCAATATCACTACTAACAACAATACCAATACCAACACTAATACCAATAACACCACAAATACCACCACCAATAGCACCGACCAATACAAATACCATAACCCCCACCAATATCATCACCAATACTATCAAAAGCACCACAACCCACAATACCACCACCACCAATACCCCCACCAATACCACCACCACCAACACCACCACTACAAATTCCACCAATACCACCACCACCACTAATACCAACCAGCAATAGCACCACCACCACCAACACCACTAATAACAACCACTGCCATCAACACCACTGCCACCAATAACACCACCACCGCCAACAACACCACCACCAACACCACCAATACCACCACTACTAACACCACCAATACCACCACCACCACCACCAGCAATAGCACCACTACCAGCAATAGCACCACCACCAATACCAATACCATAAATACCACCACCAATACCACCGCTGCCACCAATACTGCAGTCAATACCACCACCACCAATACCACCACCACCAATACCACCTCCACCTCCAATGACACCACCAGTACCATCACTATCAATACCAACACCACCATGAATACCACCCCCACCATCAATACCACCACCAATACCAACACCACCAATCCCACCAATCCCACCACCAATTCCAACACCACCAATAAAACCAACACCACCTATACCAACACTGCCAATTCCACCACCAATGCCACCAGTGCCACCAATACCACCACCAATACCACCACCAATAATACCCCCACCACCAATACCAACACCACCACCACCAATACCACCACTAGGAAGACCACCAATACCACCACTAGCACCACCACTAATACCAACCACCACCACCAATACCACCACCACCAATACCAACACAACCAATACCACCACCAACACCACTGCCACCACCAATACCACCACTGCCGCCAATACCACCAACACCAATACCACCACAAACAATACTAATACCACAAATAACACCACCGCCATCAGCACCACCACTACCACTATTAGCACCACTACCACCACCACCACCACTACCACCACCACCACCAACACCACCACTACCAATAACACCACCAACACCATCACCATCAACACCACTATTACCACCAATACCACCACCAATACCATCACCACGAATACCACCACCACCAATGCCACCATCAATACCACCAACAATACCACCACCACCAATACCACCACCACCAACACCACCACCAGCAATACCAACACTGCCAATTCCACCACAAATACCACCACCGTTGCCAATACCACCGCTGCCATCAATGCTACCACCAATGCCACCACCAACAATACCCACACCACCAACACGAACACCACCAATACCACCACTAGCAAGACCACTAATACCACAACTACCACCACCACTAATACCAACCACCACCACCAATACCAACAGCACCAATACCACCACCACTACCACCACTGTCGCAATACCACCACCACCAATACCACCACCACCAATAACACCACCATCAACACCACCACTAAAACTATTACCACCAATACCAATACCACTAACACCACCACCAAAACCACCACCAATACCACCACCACCACCAATGCTACCACCAATACCACAACCATCACCAATACCAATACCAACACCACCACAAATACCACCCCACCATCAATACCACCACCCATACCACCACCAACAATACCACCAAAACCACCACCATTACCACCACAACCACCAATACCACCAAAAATGCCAAAGCCACCAGCAATACCACGACCAGAAATACCAACACCACCAACACTACCAACAATCCCACCACCAGTGACACCAATACCACCTCCACCACCAATACTAGCACCACCAATACCACCACCACCACCAATATCATCACTACCAATACCACCACCAATACCACCACAACCAATACTACCCCCACAACCAATGCCACGACCACCAATACCATCAAGACCAATACCACTACCACCACAAATACCACCACTACCAATATATTCACCACCAATACCACCACCAACACCCCCAATACCACCACCACCAGCAATACCACCACCACCATCACCAATACCACCACCACCAAAACCATCACTGCCAATTCCACCACCAACACCACCACCACCGTTGCACATACCACCACCGCTACCAATACCACTACCACCACCAATACCACCACTACCAATACCACCACCACCAATACTATCACCACCAATACCACCACCACCACCAATATCAACACAGCCAATACCACCACTAATACCACCACCACCAATACCACCAATACCACCACCAAAACCACCACTAATACCACAACCACCACCACCAATACCACCACCGCCACCAATACCACTACCACCGCCAATACCACCACCGCCGCCAATACCACCACCACAAAAACCCCCACCACCTATACCACTGCCAATAACACCACCAATGCTACCACCACTAAATCCACCACCAATGCCACTAACAACACCAACACCACCACCTCCATCAATACCACCACCACCAATACCACCACCGATATCACCACCACTAAATCCACCACCAATACCACCACCACCAATACAACCACCTCCATCAATACCACCACCAATACCACCACCAATATCACCACCAATATCACCACCACTAATACCACCACCACCAGCACTATTACTATCAATACCACCACCAATACTACCACCAGAAATGCTACCACCACAAATACCACCCCCACCAATACAACCGCCAATACCAATACCACCACCACTGCCAATACCACCACCTCCACCAATACCACCACCACTAATACCATCAATGTCACCACCAATACAACCTCCACCGTTATCACCACCACCAATACCACCACTATCAATACCACCACCACCAATGCCACTACCTCTAATACCATCAACACCAATACCACTACCATCAAGACTAATACCACTACCACCAATATCAATACCACCAGCATCAATAATACCACCACCTCAACCACTACCACCAAAACCACCACCACCAATACCACCATCACCAATACCACCACCACAAATACCACCACCACCACCAATACCACCCCCACCAATACAACCACGCACCACCAATACCACCGCCACCAATAATACCACCAACACCAATACCACCAACTACAATACACCCACCAATACCACCACCACGAATACCAATACCACCACCAATACCACCAATACCACTACCATACCAACACCACCATTATTACCACCCACCAAAGATACAACCACCACCACCAATGCCACTACCACCAATGCCACTACCACCAATACTATCAAGAGCAATACCACAACCACCAAGAACAATCCCATTACCTCCAAATACCCCCACAAACACCAATACCACCACCACCACCATCAATACCGCAAACACCACCATCAATACCACCACCTACACCACCACCACTAATACCACTAACACGACCAATAACACCACTACCACCAACAGCACCACCACCAACAATACCACCACCACCAATGCCAATACTAACAATACCTCCAAGACCAATACCACTACCACCAAGACCAATACCACTATGACCAATACCCCCACCAATACCACCACCACCCCCACCAATACCACCACCACCAATACTACAACCACCATATCAATTCCACTGCCTCCACCACTACCACCACCACCAATACCACCAATACCAATACCACCACCACAAATACCACCACCAATACCACCTGGACCATACCAATACTACCACCACCACCAATATCACCACCGCTACCAATACCACCACCGCCGCCCATATCACCACCACCAATACCACCATCACCACCAATAGCACCACAACCACCAATACCACAACCAATAGTACCACCACCAATACCACTACCGCCGATACCACCAGCAAAAATACCCCCACCAATACCACTACCACGACCAATAACACCACTACCACCAACACCACCACCACCAACAATACCACCACCACCAATGCCACTACTAACAATACCTCCAAGACTAATACCGCTACCACCAAGACCAATACCACTATCACCAATACCACTATGACCAATACCCCCACCAATACCACCACCACTAATACCACCACCACCAATACCACAACCACCACATCAATTCCACTGCCTCCACCACTACCACCACCACCAATACCACCAATACCAATACCACCACCACAAATACCACCACCAATACCACTCAGACCAATACCAATACCACCACCACCACCACCAATATCACCACTGTTACCAATACCACCACCGCCGCCCATATCACCACCACCAATACCACCACCACCAATAGCACCACAACCACCAATACCACCACCAATACTACCACCACCAATACCACCACCACCAATACCACTAACACGACCAATAACACCACTACCACCACCACCACCAACAATACCACCATCACCAATGCCACTACTAACAATACCTCCAAGACCAATACCACTACCACCAAGACCAATACCACTATCACCAATACCACAATGACCAATACCTCCACCAATACCACCACCACCACCACCAATACCACCACCACCACTACCACAACCACCACATCAATTCCACTGCCTCCACCACTACCACCACCACCAATACCACCACCACAAATTCCACCACCAATACCACCCAGACCAATACCACCACCACCACCACCAATATTACCACCACTACCAATACCACCACCACCGCCCATATCACAACCACCAATACTACCACCAATAGCACCACAACCACCAATACCACCACCAATACTACCACCACCAATACCACCACCACCACCAATAGCACCACCTCCATCAATACCACCACCAATACTACCACCAATACCACCACCGATATCACCAACACCAATACCACCACCACCAGCACTAATACTATCAATACCACTACCAATATTACCACCACCAATACTACCACCACCAATACTACCACCACAAATACCACCACCACAAATACCACCAATAATACCACCAATGCCACAACGAATGCCAATACCACCAATACCACCACCAATACCACCAACACCAATACCACCACCAATGCCGCCACTACCAATACCAATAACACCACCACCATCAAAGCTACCACCAATAACACCACCACCATTATCACCACCACCAATACCACCAATACCACCACTATCAATACCACCACCACCAATGCCACTACCACTAATACCAGCAATACCACTACCACCAAGACTAATTCCACTACCACCAATACCAATACAACCACCACCATCAATACCACCACCTCAACCACTACCACCAAAACCAACGCCACCAATACCACCACCACCAATACCACCACCACAAACTACCACCACTACCACCAATACCACCACCAATGCCAATACCACCACCACTGCCAATACCACCACCATTGCCAATGCCACCACCCCACCAATACCACCACCACTAATACCATCAATACCACCACCAATACCACCACCACCAATAATCCCACCACCACCAATACCACCACCAATACCACCAACAGCAATACAACCACCAATACCACCACCACCAATACCAATACCACCACCAATACCACCACCATACCACCACCAACATTATCACCACCACCAATTCCCTCACCACCAATACCACCACCACCACCAATACCACCACCACCAATCCCACTACCAGCAATACCACCAAGAGCAATACCACTACCACCAAGACCAATCCCATTACCTCCAATACCACCAATACCACCACAAACACCAATACCACAAACACCACCATCAATACCACTACCTACACCACCACCACCAATATGACTAACATGACCAATACCACCACTACCACCAATACCACCACCACCACCAATGCCACTACTACCAATACCTCCAAGACCAATACCACTACCACCAAGACCAATACCACTATGACCAATACCACTATGACCAATACCCTCACCAATACCACCACCACCAATACCACCACAACCACCTCCAATACCACAACCACCACATCAATGCCACTGCCTCCACCACTACCACCACCACCAATATCACCACTACCACCAATGCCAAAACCACCACCACCACCAATACCACCACCACCACAAATACCACCACCAATACCACCCAGACCTATACCAATACCACCACCACCAACAATGCCACCACAGCTAAAATCCCACCACCACCGCCCATACCACCACCACCAATCCCACCACCACCACCAATAGCACCACAACCACTAATACCACCACCAATACTACCACCACCAATACCACTACCGCAAATACCACCAGTAAAAATACCCCCACCAATACCACCACCAATACCACTACCACCACCAAAACTATGACCAACACCACCAATACCACCACTACCAATACTACCACCAATGCCACTACCACTAATACCAGCAAGACCAATACCACTACCACCAAGACCAATACCACTTCCACCAATACCAATACCAATACCACCATCACCACCATCAAGACCACCACCTCAACCACTACCACCAATACCACCACCACCACCAATACCACCACCAACCAATCAAGACTGATTTGCATATGGCCATGTCTAAACTGGGGTGGCTTGGTGAGCAAAAAAACAATGGATTTAGGCCCAGATCTCTGTGCTGGGTTGAATGTATGACATTGTTCTGCATTCTGTCCATCAATCTTTGTTTTTGCATTCGTCACCCCGAGTGGGATGGGTATGCTCAGACGTGAGTCCCGTGCTCTCCACGCCACTGGAGTCAAGCTATCCTGGCTGATGACGGCTGATAGCCAGAAACCGGTCCTAGGATGCTTGATTCCGGTGCAGGGAAGACATGGCTTGGCAGTTCGGCCTGGACTGTTCCCATGAGGCACAGGGTTAAGACTGATTTGCATATGGCCATGTCTGAACTGGGGTGGCTTGGTGAGCAAAAAAACGATGGATTTAGGCCGAGATCTCTGTACTGGGGTGAATGTATGACATTGTTCTGCATTCTGTCCATCAACTGTTTTTTTTCCATTTGTCACCCCGAGTGCGACAGGTATGCTCAGACGTGAGTCCCTTGCTCTCCACGCCACTGGAGTCAAGCTATCCTGGCTGATGACGGCTGATAGACAGAAACCGATCCTAGGATGCTTGATTCCGGTCCAGGGAAGACATGGCTTGGCATTTTGGTCTGGACTGTTTCCATGAGGCACAGGGTCAAGACTGATTTGCATATGGCCATGTCTGAACTGGGGTGGCTTGGTGAGCAATACAATGATGGATTTAGGCCCAGATCTCTGTACTGGGGTGAATGTATGACATTGTTCTGCATTCTGTTCATCAACTGTTGTTTTTGCATTTGTCAACCCGAGTGGGACGGGTATGCTCAGACATGAGTCCTGTGCTCTCCACACCACTGGAGTCAAGCTATCCTGGCTGATGACGGCTGATAGCCAGAAACTGGTCCTAGGATCCTTGATTCCGGTCCAGGGAAGACATGGCTTGGCAGTTCGGTATGGACTGTTCCCATGAGGCACAGGGTCAATACTGATTTGCATATGCCATAACTGAACTGGGGTGGCTTGGTGAGCAAGAAAATGATGGATTTAGGCCCAGATCTCTGTACTGCGGTGAATGTATGACATTGAAAAGCATTCTGTCCATCAACTGTGATTTTTGCACCAATAATACTACCAACACCAATATCACCACCAATACCACCGACAACAATACAACCACCAATACCACCACCACCAATACCAATACCACCACCAATACCACTAATACGACCATCAATACCGCCACCACCAATACCACCACCATTATCACCACCACCAATACCACCACCAATACCACCACCACCAATACCACCACTACCGCCAATACCACCACCACCAATCTCACTACCACCAATACCACCAAGAACAATACCACTACCACCAAGACCAATCACATTACCTCCAATACCACCACAAACACCAATACCTCCACCACCGATACCACCACCACCACCAATACCACAACCACCACCTTCAATACCACCACCTCCACGACCACCACCAATACCACCAACACGACCAATACCACCACTACTACCAATACCATCACCACCACCACCAATGCCACTACTACCAATACCACCAAGACCAATACCACTACCACCAAGACCAATACCACTATCACCAATACCACCACCACCAACACCAATACCACCACCACCAATACCACCACAACCACCACCAATACCACAACCACCACATCAATACCACTGCCTTCACCACCACCAGCAATACCACTACCACCAATACCAATACCACCACCACCACCAATATCACCACCACCACCACAAATACCACCACCAATACCACCAGACCAATACCAACACCACCACCACCACCAATACCACCACCTCTACCAATAGCACCACAGCCACCAATACCACAACCACCAATACCAACACCACCAATAAATACCACCGCTGCCATCAATACCGTCTTCAATACCACCACCATCAATACCACCACAACCACCAATAACACCCCCACCAACACCACCACCAAAACCACCACCACCAACACCACTAATACCAGCACTACTAATACCACCAATACCACCACCACCACGACTTATACTAACCACGACCAGCAATAGCAAAACCACCAATACCAACACCCCCAATACCACCACCAATACCACAGTTGCCACCAATACTGCCATCAATACCACCACCACCAATACCACCACTACCAATACTACCACCACCACCAATACCACCACTACCAATACCAACACCACCATCAATACCACCCCGCCATCAATACCAACACCAATATTACCAATACCACCACCAATACCAACACCAACACTGCCAATTCCTCCACCAATACCACCACTGCCACAAATACCACCACCAATACCCCCCACCAACACCACCACCAATACCACCACTACCAATACCAACACCACCATGAATACCACCCCACCATCAATACCACCACCAATACCATCAATACCACCACCAATACCACCACCGTCAATACCAACACTGCCAATTTCACCACCAATAACACCACCAATACCACCACCACCAATAATACTACCTCAAAACCAACAGTTGATGGACAGAATGCAGATCAATGTCATAGATTCACCCCACTACAAAAATCTGTTCCTAAGTCCATCGTTTTTTTGCACTTCACACCACCCCACTTCAGACATGGCCATATGCAAATCAGCCTTGACCCTGTGCCTCATGGGAACAGTCCAGCCCGAAATGTCAAGCCATGTCTTCCCTGGACCGGAATCAAGCATCCTAGGACCGGTTTCTGGCTATCAGCCGTCATCAGCCAGGATAGCTTGACTCCAGTGGTGTGGAGAGCACGGGACTCACGTCTGAGCATACCCGTCCCAATGAGGTTTTTAAATAAAACGTTTTTGGGGGAATGCAGCCTGTTTTCCTTAAAGAAAAACTGGATGCATTTTTAAAAATAAAAATGGAAAGCTACCTTTTCATTTTTTAAGAGTAGGCAGTGATCCATTTGCGAGCGGTATAATGCTTTGTCCACCTGAGGCCAGATGTACATGGACATCCGTTTGGGCTTAACTAATAGTGAATTTTTGCGATTCGCTATTAGGAAATCACAAACAGCTATGTACAGCAGTGTGTTTACACTCTGCGATTCCCAATGCCGCAAGGGACCTGCCTCATTAATATTCATGAGGCAGGTTGTAATTTGTGACCCATAGGGAAAGGATGTATGACGTTACAACGCATACTTTTACAACGCCTACCTTTACAATGCAATTTTTACACCGCAACATCCATTACAACGCATACCATTACAACGCATGCCATTACAACGAATTCTTTGAACTTACCTTTACAACGCATTCCACTACAACGCATACTACATTTACAACGCATACCATTACAACGCATAACATTACTTTGCATGTAAGGTAAGTATTGGATAGTGTGGGGGTAAAAATTACTATTCTAACTCCAGGGGGTGCAACAGTAGGGTAAGTGTTAGATAGTGTAGGGGTTAAAATTACTATTCTAACTCCAGGGGGTTTAACAGTAGGGTAAGTGTTGGATAGTGTAGGGGTAAAAATGACTATTCTAACTCCAGGGAATGTAACAGTAGGGTAAGTGTTGGATAGTGTAAGGGTACTATGTGTTTTAATGCTATGCGTTGTAATGGTATGCGTTGTAAGGACTGCGTTGTAATGGCATGCGTTGTAGTGGTGTGCGTTGTAGTGTCATGCGTTGTAATGGTTGCATTGTAACGGTAGTGCGGTGTAAAAGTTGCGTTGTAAAGGTTGTTTCCCGTGGGAAAGTCTGTCACTCACAGGTATAGTGCTGGGATCAGCAGACCATCATGTCTGTGTCTGCTTTATAAATAGAGCAGTTTTTTAAATTTTGAAATGGAGCCCATTTTTCTTATTTGCGATTCAGTAATAACTTACCAAATTGCAAATTGGGCATTGTACGTTTAAAAATGCTTTTTTTAAGTCGCAAACTGCCCTATTCACGGAATAGGGACGTTTGTGAGAAACGCAATAATTTGGATGGCTTTCAGATTGTAGCCATCTAAGAGGCAGTGTAAATGTTGTTCCCCAGTGGGAGCTGTATGTACGAACAAGTACACCTACACACACAGACACTCTTGTTCCCTTCAATTCTTGTAACCTTCCAGCATGCCCTCATAGGGCAGCAGTCACTCTGAGGTTTTTTCAGGTGTTTGTGGCTAGTAACACGATCTGCAACTGCCCTCCTGTGGCAGGTTTGTGAAAAGCATTTTACCTGTTCCAAACTGCTCGATGGGCTGTTTGCGAGCTGTAAAATGCTTCATATATTTGGGGCCAGATGTACAAAGACTTCAGTTTGTCATTTCCTAATAGCGTTTTTTTAATGTGCTATTAGGAAATTGCGAAACAGCTATGTACAACAGTGTGTTTTACACTGTTTGCGATTCCCAATGTGTCGCAAGGACCTGCTTTATTATTATTCATGAGGCAGGTTGCAATTTGCAACCCATTGGTAAAGGCCATCACTCACAGGGATGGTGGCCTTCTGGAGTCAGCAGACCACCATGTCTGTGACTGTTTTTTAAATGAAACAGGTGATGGACCGAATGTGAATCAATGTCACACATTCATCCCAGTCAAAAGATCTGGGCCCAAATCCATCGTTTTTTTGCACTCCACACCACCCTGGGTTAGACAATGGCGATATGCAAATCAGCTCTGACCCTGTGCCCCATGGGAACAGTCCAGTCCGAACTACAAAAGCCATGTCCTTCCCAGACGGAATCAAGCATCCGAGGACCGGACCGGTTTCGAAGTAACACCTCTCATCAGCCCGGCTAGCTTGACTCCAGTGGTGTGGAGTGCCGGGGATCCACGTCTGAGCATCCCCAGCGCACTTATGGCGGTATTGCAAACAAAACAGGTGATGGACCGAATGTGGATCAATGTCACACATTCATCCCAGTCAAAAGATCTGGGCCCAAATCCATCGTTTTTTTGCACTCCACACCAACCTGGGTTAGACAATGGCGATATGCAAATCAGCTCTGACCCTGTGCCCCATGGGAACAGTCCAGTCCGAACTACAAAAGCCATGTCCTTCCCAGAACGGAATCAAGCATCCGAGGACCGGACCGGTTTCGAGGTAACACCTCTCATCAGCCCGGCTAGCTTGACTCCAGTGGTGTGGAGTGCCTGGGACCCACGTCTGAGCATCCCCAGCGCACTTATGGCGGTATTGCAAACAAAACAGGTGATGGACCGAATGTGGATCAATGTCACACATTCATCCCAGTCAAAAGATCTGGGCCCAAATCCATCGTTTTTTTGCACTCCACACCACCCTGGGTTAGACAATGGCGATATGCAAATCAGCTCTGACCCTGTGCCCCATGGGAACAGTCCAGTCCGAACTACAAAAGCCATGTCCTTCCCAGAACGGAATCAAGCATCCGAGGACCGGACCGGTTTCGAGGTAACACCTCTCATCAGCCCGGCTAGCTTGACTCCAGTGGTGTGGAGTGCCTGGGACCCACGTCTGAGCATCCCCAGCGCACTTATGGCGGTATTGCAAACAAAACAGGTGATGGACCGAATGTGGATCAATGTCACACATTCATTCCAGTCAAAAGATCTGGGCCCAAATCCATCGTTTTTTGCAAGCTAGCCGGGCTGATGAGAGGTGTTACCTCGAAACCGGTCCGGTCCTCGGATGCTTGATTCCGTTCTGGGAAGGACATGGTTTTTGTAGTTCGGACTGGACTGTTCCCATGGGGCACAGGGTCAGAGCTGATTTGCATATCGCCATTGTCTAACCCAGGGTGGTGTGGAGTGCAAAAAAATGATGGATTTGGGCCCAGATCTTCAGACTGGGGTGAATGTGTGACATTGATCCACATTCTGTCCATCACCTGTTTTGTTTGCAAATTCCGCCCTAAGTGCGCTGGGGATGCTCAGACGTGGGTCCCAGGTACTCCACACCACTGGAGTCAAGCTAGCCGGGCTGATGAGAGGTGTTACCTCGAAACCGGTCAGGTCCTCGGATGCTTGATTCCGTTCTGGGAAGGACATGGCTTTTGTAGTTCGGACTGGACTGTTCCCATGGGGCACAGGGTCAGAGCTGATTTGCATATCGCCATTGTCTAACCCAGGGTGGTGTGGAGTGCAAAAAAACGATGGATTTGGGCCCAGATCTTCGGACTGGGGTGAATGTGTGGCATTGATCCACATTCTGCCCTTCACCTGTTTTGTTTGCAAATTCCGCCCTAAGTGCGCTGGGGATGCTCAGACGTGGGTCCCAAGCACTCCACACCACTGGAGTCAAGCTAGCCGGGCTGATGAGAGGTGTTACCTCGAAACCGGTCCGGTCCTCGGATGCTTGATTCCGTTCTGGGAAGGACATGGCTTTTGTAGTTCGGACTGGACTGTTCCCATGGGGCACAGGGTCAGAGCTGATTTGCATATCGCTATTGTCTAACCCAGGGTGGTGTGGAGTGCAAAAAAACGATGGATTTGGGCCCAGATCTTCGGACTGGGGTGAATGTGTGACATTGATCCACATTCTGTCCATCACCTGTTTTGTTTGCAAATTCCGCCCTAAGTGCGCTGGGGATGCTCAGACGTGGGTCCCAGGCACTCCACACCACCGGAGTCAAGCTAGCCGGGCTGATGAGAGGTGTTACCTCGAAACCGGTCCGGTCCTCGGATGCTTGATTCCGTTCTGGGAAGGACATGGCTTTTGTAGTTCGGACTGGACTGTTCCCATGGGGCACAGGGTCAGAGCTGATTTGCATATCGCCATTGTCTAACCCAGGGTGGTGTGGAGTGCAAAAAAACAATGGATTTGGGCCCAGATCTTCGGACTGGGGTGAATGTGTGACATTGATCCAC
The DNA here is from genome assembly GCF_964263255.1 of Lissotriton vulgaris. Taxonomy (NCBI): domain Eukaryota; kingdom Metazoa; phylum Chordata; class Amphibia; order Caudata; family Salamandridae; genus Lissotriton; species Lissotriton vulgaris. The sequence continues at coordinate 668,702,441 of NC_141685.1, read as the reverse complement.
ATTCTGTCCATCACCTGTTTTGTTTGCAAATTCCGCCCTAAGTGCGCTGGGGGTGCTCAGACGTGGGTCCCAGGCACTCCACACCACTGGAGTCAAGCTAGCCGGGCTGATGAGAGGTGTTACCTCGAAACCGGTCCGGTCCTCGGATGCTTGATTCCGTTCTGGGAAGGACATGGCTTTTGTAGTTCGGACTGGACTGTTCCCATGGATAACAGGGTCAGAGCTGATTTGCATATCGCCATTGTCTAACCCAGGGTGGTGTGGAGTGCAAAAAAACGATGGATTTGGGCCCAGATCTTCGGACTGGGGTGAATGTGTGACATTGATCCACATTCTGTCCATCACCTGTTTGTTTGCAAATTCCGCCCTAAGTGCGCTGGGGATGCTCAGACGTGGGTCCCAGGCACTCCACACCACTGGAGTCAAGCTAGCCGGGCTGATGAGAGGTGTTACCTCGAAACCGGTCCGGTTCTCGGATGCTTGATTCCGTTCTGGGAAGGACATGGCTTTTGTAGTTCGGACTGGACTGTTCCCATGGGGCACAGGGTCAGAGTTGATTTGCATATCGCCATTGTCTAACCCAGGGTGGTGTGGAGTGCAAAAAAACGATGGATTTGGGCCCAGATCTTCGGACTGGGGTGAATGTGTGACATTGATCCACATTCTGTCCATCACCTGTTTTGTTTGCAAATTCCGCCCTAAGTGCGCTGGGGATGCTCAGACGTGGGTCCCAGGCACTCCACACCACTGGAGTCAAGCTAGCCGGGCTGATGAGAGGTGTTACCTCGAAACCGGTCCGGTCCTCGGATGCTTGATTCCGTTCTGGGAAGGACATGGCTTTTGTAGTTCGGACTGGACTGTTCCCATGGGGCACAGGGTCAGAGCTGATTTGCATATCGCCATTGTCTAACCCAGGGTGGTGTGGAGTGCAAAAAAACAATGGATTTGGGCCCAGATCTTTGGACTGGGGTGAATGTGTGACATTGATCCACATTCTGTCCATCACCTGTTTTGTTTGCAAATTCCGCCCTAAGTGCGCTGGGGATGCTCAGACGTGGGTCCCAGGCACTCCACACCACTGGAGTCAAGCTAGCCGGGCTGATGAGAGGTGTTACCTCGAAACCGGTCCGGTCCTCGGATGCTTGATTCCGTTCTGGGAAGGACATGGCTTTTGTAGTTCGGACTGGACTGTTCCCATGGGGCACAGGGTCAGAGCTGATTTGCATATCGCCATTGTCTAACCCAGGGTGGTGTGAAGTGCAAAAAAACGATGGATTTGGGCCCAGATCTTCGAACTGGGGTGAATGTGTGACATTGATCCACATTCTGTCCATCACCTGTTTTGTTTGCAAATTCCGCCCTAAGTGCGCTGGGGATGCTCAGACGTGGGTCCCAGGCACTCCACACCACTGGAGTCAAGCTAGCCGGGCTGATGAGAGGTGTTACCTCGAAACCGGTCCGGTCCTCGGATGCTTGATTCCGTTCTGGGAAGGACATGGCTTTTGTAGTTCGGACTGGACTGTTCCCATGGGGCACAGGGTCAGAGCTGATTTGCATATTACCATTGTCTAACCCAGGGTGGTGTGGAGTGCAAAAAAACGATGGATTTGGGCCCAGATCTTCGGACTGGGGTGAATGTGTGACATTGATCCACATTCAGTCCATCACCTGTTTTGTTTGCAAATTCCGCCCTAAGTGCGCTGGGGATGCTCAGACGTGGGTCCCAGGCACTCCACACCACTGGAGTCAAGCTAGCCGGGCTGATGAGAGGTGTTACCTCGAAACCGGTCCGGTCCTCGGATGCTTGATTCCGTTCTGGGAAGGACATGGCTTTTGTAGTTCGGACTGGACTGTTCCCATGGGGCAAAGGGTCAGAGCTGATTTGCATATCGCCATTGTCTAACCCAGGGTGGTGTGGAGTGCAAAAAAACGATGGATTTGGGCCCAGATCTTCGGACTGGGGTAAATGTGTGACATTGATCCACATTCTGTCCATCACCTGTTTTGTTTGCAAATTCCGCCCTAAGTGTGCTGGGGATGCTCAGACGTGGGTCCCAGGCACTCCACACCACTGGAGTCAAGCTAGCCGGGCTGATGAGAGGTGTTACCTCGAAACCGGTCCGGTCCTCGGATGCTTGATTCCGTTCTGGGAAGGACATGGCTTTTGTAGTTCGGACTGGACTGTTCCCATGGGGCACAGGGTCAGAGCTGATTTGCATATCGCCATTGTCTAACCCAGGGTGGTGTGGAGTGCAAAAAAATGATGGATTTGGGCCCAGATCTTCGGACTGGGGTGAATGTGTGACATTGATCCACATTCTGTCCATCACCTGTTTTGTTTGCAAATTCCGCCCTAAGTGCGCTGGGGATGCTCAGACGTGGGTCCCAGGCACTCCACACCACTGGAGTCAAGCTAGCCGGGCTGATGAGAGGTGTTACCTCGAAACCGGTCCGGTCCTCGGATGCTTGATTCCGTTCTGGGAAGGACATGGCTTTTGTAGTTCGGACTGGACTGTTCCCATGGGGCACAGGGTCAGAGCTGATTTGCATATCGCCATTGTCTAACCCAGGGTGGTGTGGAGTGCAAAAAAACGATGGATTTGGGCCCAGATCTTCGGACTGGGGTGAATGTGTGACATTGATCCACATTCTGTCCATCACCTGTTTTGTTTGTTTTTTAAATGAAGCAGTTTTTCATTTAGAAATGCAGCCAGTTTTCCTCATTTGCCATTCGGTAATTGCTTACCGAATTGCAAATATGGCTTTGTACATTTAAAAAAGCCTTTTTCAGGTCGCAAACCGCCTGAATCTGCGAATTGGGCAGTTTGTGAGCTGAAAAAAGCTTAATACATGTGGCCCCTACACCATAGAGTAGCTTTAAGAAAGAAACACAATAATTTGGATGGCTGTCCGCATGTAGCCATCTAAGAGGCAGTGTACATGTTCATCCCCAGCGGCAGCTGTATACCTGAACAAGAACACCTACACACACACTTGTTCCCTTCAACTCTTGTACTCCACCAGAATGCGCTCCTAGTGCAGTAGGTAAGACCACCACTCTGAGATTTTTTCAGGTGTTTGCCGCCAATAACATGATGTGCGACTGCCCTACGGTGGCAGTTTTTGTTAAAAGCATTTTACCCATCGCAAACTGCCCAATAGGCCATTTGTGACAGGCATAGTGCTTCTGACATCTGGGGCCAGATGTACGTAGACGTCCGTTGCAAATTCCTAATAGTGAATTTTTGCGACTCACTATTAGGAAATCGCTATACACAACAGTGTGTTTTACACTGTTTGCGATTCCCAATGTGTCACAAGGGACCTGCCTCATTAACCCCTTCCATGCTGGTGACGGAACCGCTCCGTCACCAGCCTCGGTCGCGCTGTGCTGGTGACGGAGCGGCTCCGCCACGGCCCGCTCTACGCGCCTGCACGGCGCGGATTCCGCGCATGCGCTGGACGTTCCATTGAGCAGGCGGGGCCATGATGGAACCGCTCCGTCACAAGCACAGCGCACCCGAGGCTCGTGACGGAGCGGTTCCGTCACGAGCATGGGAGCGCCACGCGGCCCCCCTGCCCCCTAGCACTGCGGCGGAATTGCCACCGCAGTGAAGGGGTTAATATTCATGAGGCAGATCGTAATTTGCGACCCATTGGTAAAGGCCATCACTCACAGGGATAGTGATTTGAAATGCAGCCCGTTTTCCTGATTTGCAATTTGGTAATTGCTTACTGAATTGCAAATAGGGCTTTGTAAATTTAAAAAACATTTTCAGGTTGCAAACAACCCGATTTTCTGAATCGGGCCGTTTGTTAGCTGAAAAAAGCTTCACACATCTGGCCCCTGGTCCATAGAATAGCTTCAAGAGAGACACACAATAATTTGAATGGCTGTCCGAATGTAGCGATCTAAGAGGCAGTGTTCATTTTCTCCCCAGCGGGAGTTGTAAGAGCGAGCAAGAACACCTACACACACAGACACGCTTGTTCCCTTCAACTCTTGTAACCTGCCAGCTTGCCCTCATAGGGCAGCAGGATAAGACCACCACTCAGAGTTTTTTCTGGTGTTTGCCGCTAATAACATGATGTGCGACTGCCCTCCATTGGCAGTGTTTGTGATAAGCATTTTACCAGTCGCAAACTGCCCGGTAGGCCATTTGAGAGAGGTGTAGTGCTTCTGACATCTGGGGACAGGTGTACTTAGACGTCTGTTTGCAAATTCCTAAGAGTGAAATTTTGCGATTCGCTATTAGGATATCGCAAACAGCTATGTACAACAGTTTGTTTTAACCAGTTTGCGATTCCCAATGTGTCGCACAGGATCTGCCTCATTAATATTCATGAGGCAGATCGCAATTTGCGACCCATAGTGAAAGGCTGTCACTCACAGGGATAGTGAAGTGAACTGCTGGGTCAGCAGACTACCATGTCTGTGACTGCTTTTTAAATAAAGTCTTTTTTTTAATGTAGCCTGTTTTCCTTATTTGCGATTGGCTAATGGCTTACCGAATCACAAATAGTGCTTTGTACATTTCAAAATGCTTTTTCAGTTTGCAAACGGAGCTAAAAAAGCTTCGTACATCTGGTTCCGGGACTACAGAGAAGCCTCAAGAGAGAAACGCAATCATTTTGATAGCTGTATTTTCGCTAGGTGCGAGTGAGAACACCTACACACACAGACAGGCTCGTTCCCTTCTACTCTTGTAGCCCGCCAGCATGTCCTGTAGCAGGTGAGACCGCCCCCTGAGTTTTTGTTCAGGTGTACGCGGCCAATAACACGATCTGCGACTGCCCTCCAGTGGCATTTTTTGTGATAGCATGTCCTACTCTGTTGTGCAGCTGTGCATTGAGGCCTGGGACGCTGTTCACATAAACTGGCCCTGTGCTTCAGCTGTCAAAGCAAAACCAAAACAAATTGCGCTATTTGAAATGTATACAAATGTATCCAGTGATTCCCCTCACACTCAAAATCCTTAGGGTGGAGGACAGAGAGACTAGCTCACTGGCTCTATCTAGTCACTGGGGTGTAATTTAGAATTGAGAAGCGCGATTTATACCCCCAGCACCAAGAGCTCTGCAGCCGCCCGATCTGTGTTAAACACACGGAATTACGCGGGTCAAATATCAGCCGTCCTTGATTGCTCTGTTTGTGTTTTGGGAGCTATTAGTCCTCAAATGCAGGTCCATGCGCAAAGTCCCTCGGAATAACAATTAGGGGGCAGAAGGTGGATTGGGAATGATTGGCCTTTGAGTCCATACAAATAGTCCAATGTTTAACCTTGCTCGAAATCTCACTCAATGATTCTCGATGCTGTTGGATGTTGAGGGCATGAATGTATTTATCTTGGTCTGATGCCTCAAAAAAAGTGTCAAAAGCGGACATTTACAACAAAATCAAACGAGACAACTGTAATTTTTGCCTTGTTTTTTGCAGCAAGATATACCATATCAGAAGTGTCGCTGGGGCCGGGCATAGAGAGAGGATTTCACATTTGGTTTTACAGGCAGAGACCGAAAAGTGCTGAAAAAAAGGGCATGGGGGAGTCTGAAGATTTCATCCCAGTAAATTGTTTTTTAGTTTTAAATATCACACACAGAACTGGCCTTTTGCTCAGTGAGCACACTAACTGAAACCATCGTTGGTATTCCCTCCCAAACTTTTCTTTGGACCCAAGTTGTAGGGAGACTTATGCAGGAAGCCGCAGTACCCCACTGGAGGTCAATGCCATGAGTGTGGGCACAGCTCGAACATGCCCATCTCTGATCACATCCAAAATATATTCATGGGGACGCAGTCCCCTATGAGAACAATTAGGTGAAAGACATCATTAGAACCATGATACCTTTGGACCCCTAGCCATCTCCAAATGAACTCCCCTACTTATAGACTAGTGAACTAATGGGATTGCAGTAAGATGGTTCAATAGACTGACTACCAGCTCAGAGAACTGCAAGTCTTAGGTTTTAACCCTTGCATGGTTTACATAGTTTATCATCCCTAGAGAACTGCAGCATAAGAAAAATGTATTTGACTCATAATTATATGTATGCACAATTCACATAATTTCCTTACGCAAAATTTTGTCAAAATTACCTTAAATTATGCCAAATGGGAATGTGACATTTAGCGCTACATTTTAATGCTAAATGCGGCCATGAGTCCATTTTGGACCCAAGGACACAGTTCACTCTAAAAATAACGGGAACAAGCATTAGTGTCATGAACAACGGCCACTCGCGTTCAGGCCATTCTCATTGCACTGAATGTATAACGTTACTATGCATACATTTAAAACGCAGTACTTTACATCGCGTTTGTAACAATGCAAGTCAAACTTGCGCTGGAGGGCGCTGGACTTAGGAATAGTACGATTTACTATTCCATCTCCAGTCTATATACAATAGGGAAGGTGTTGGAATAGTAAATCATACTATTCGTTAGGTTAGAGCACCATCCAGCGCAAGTCGTTGTAACGACTTCCGTTGTAATGCCCGCGATGTAAAGGCATTGTGATGCAATGCTGCGTTGTGAAGGATATTTCCCAACAAGCACAATATGCAATGCTGGAAATTATGCAAGATTACACCAGTGTAACAAAAATTCACCATGGCCTGGTCATAATAGTGCCTTTCTTCAAGTGCCTAGGCATAATTAATTTATGGCGGGTGATATATGAATTGCTATTGTTTGAAATACACAACCCCACATTTTGCAGCATCCACTAAGCTGCCAGATTTCCATTACATGTTTTAAATCAGTTTGAATTAAGACTATCTTAAAAATTGTGACAAATCATATTTTAAAAGAAAATCACTCACTCTGAGCTTTGACATAAAGAATTTGTGCTGCACACGTGGGATTACATATATGTTTTATACTGGAACACTGCTGGCCTGGCTGGCAAAATAGAGGATGAGGACTGGCTGAAGTTTATCAACCAATGCCCCATATGCTGCTTTCAGGAAACATGGTCCTTTGAGGGAAATAGTATGAATGGGATTCTTGACATCAGCACTCAGGATGTCCACCTTAATAAGGGGCGGCCCTCGGAGGGGCATACTGTGTGGGTGTCTTGCAAATCGAAATGTAGGATAGAGCAATTGGGGGGTAGCTAAATTGTCATCTAATGTACAATATGTGAGGATCTGGTTTATGAGCTCGAAGGTGGTGTGGTTGACATATTGCCTGTATATATCCCACCTGGATGGTCTCCAGAGACCAACGCAATGTGGGAGAACTATGGGCCTTATTTACAACAAAGTGCTGCAGCACAGCACTGCATGTCCTTTGACTGAGCCACACTGCGGCACTTCATGCGTAATATTTACAACAATATGTTACATCCCTGTGCATTCCTTTGCGCTGGTGCACAATTGGCTGCCATGCACTACGCAGTGCAAGTGTGCTTGCATTGTGGGGAGATTGTTTCTGTGCAGGAAAGGGTACCTTCCTACACAAAAACAATAACGTGAAAACATAAAAATAGTTTTTTTCCTCTTCCTATATGTGCTGCAGAATGAAGCCCTCCTTGAAAAAGGAAAAAACTCGAGGAATTGTAAGCATTTCTCCTCATTGCACCTTGATACGCCACCCCTGGGGTAGTGTAGCATTCTGTCACATTTCCAGGTTTACGAATTCTTGTAAATATGGAAATACGGCAGAATACATGGGTGTTGCGTGGGAACACCCACAGCAACACCCATTTTCACTCCCCTTTCCCTGAAAGTGTTTCATGAGAAGGGGCCATATTTACAAGGACAGGAAAATCCACGCAGGGTGGCTTTAGGTGTCCTTGTAAACATGGGGCCAGGCGGATGCGCAAAAAGTGCATCACAAATAGTGACGCACCAATGGCGCAAGGGGCTTGTAAATAAGCCCCTTTGTTTCTTATATACAAACTTGTATTCCCTATTTACTGACTACTGGGAAATCTTAGTAGCCTGTGATGGAATGGTGAAGGAGTTGAAGGCTTTGCGGTCTAAGCCCACTGGATGTAAAACTACTCTCTCAATTGGAGGGAGATGGAATGCGGGGTTTAACTGGTTTGATGAAGGATGCCATAGAATGGAGGGCGTTGTCTCATCTGCCCTACTGAAACAACACTGCAGTCCCCAGAGTGAATTGCTATTCAGAGAGTGCAGGACCGAGTATAAACGCCTTCTAAAAAACAAAGAAATCGCTGTACCAATTGGCTCTATGGGAGCAATTGAAGGAGGCCTCACATGGGGAAAAATACTAGAAGGTTCTAGGAACTGGCAGCACGGGTGGGGATGGGTACATCAAAATATTATAGAAACCTATATTGGCCCATCTGTGTGGACAAGTCATTTTAGCAATCTATTTAGTGCCAACCCCGTAGGCCCATCCAGTACTGAGCCAGCCCAAAAGACCCTTTGCATTGGGCCCTGTGCAAGAAAGAAATGATACTGAGGCCATCTTCCAGCTTTAAGCGGAACCCTATGATCGAAGGTGTACCCTTAGAAATCATTAAGCAGTTTGACTACTTGGATATTTGCTTCTCATAGAATTGACACTGAGGTAATCAGATACAGAAGGCAACATTAGTCCTGAGACAGGTGGCATGTGAGGTTTTGAAGTTCAGGCATAAATACAGTGCTAGAAGTATTAATGTCATTTGCCAAATATATAAGCAAAATGCAGTGATGGCACTTTATGGGGCAGAGATCTGGGGGTATGCTACTCAAAGTAGCTGAGATTAACTTTTTAAGACCTCTGCTGAGATTGGGACTGGGTACCCTCGCACTTTTTGTGGAGCTACATTTTACCCCAATATCGGAAACCGAAGCACTGAGGCCAGTTCTAAATTGGGTGAGGCTGATAAAAAATGCTAAGGCAGCAACATACTTAAAACCCTAGAAGAAGTTACCTCCAGCAATGTAACTTCAGCAATGTTGATGGGGAAGCACATTGTCAGCTCCTTTACAGAATATTTTTGTTGGACTTGGCCCTTTTGGCAGGTTCACCCTGAACTTTCTGCCTTTTAATATGACATAATGGTAGTGATTTCTAGTCTCTGCGCAGTTTGGCACTGTGGGCCAGTGTAAAGTATGTGCTCTTTCTGAGTGCATGTGGTGAGATTGGCCTGCCCTCCCATAAGAATGCATGGGGGATATGAGTGTCCATGGTAATTCCTGATGTGAGAGGAGTGCAGGGGCGTGTTTGGTGTGTGCGAACTCGTGAGATTAAATGCTGCGCAATGGTGTGTTGCAGATTTATTGTGACTAGTGGAGAAGTGCCACTTTTAGAAGTTGGCATTTCTGTGTGCAGTGTCTGCCTGCTTGATGTGAATTTTATGTCTGTCTAGTGATTGACAGGGGCTGGCTGGTGTGCTTGGCTCCAGGAGCCAGGATGGGTCTACCCGGTGGTGAATAGGGAGATCTGGATGTAGATGGGAGGGAGGAGTTGCACCTGGGACCTGAATAGGGCTGGACCTTCCCTCCACAATGCTGGCTCCACCCCCTGTGGTGCGTCTGATGTCCCTGGCCTGCCAGTGAATAGAGGAGAGGAGCTGAGGAAAATAAAGTGCTCAAGTGCTCCTGAACGAATTGTATCTGATTTACTCCTAGCCCTGTGCTGTGTCACAAAGGGAAAAAGCTGTATAAATAAGGGGCTGCGACCCCAAGTCAATGTTCTTGTTTGCTACTACCAGGGGCGTGCTGCTGCTGGGGCTCAGGGGAAGGCTTGCCGCCCTGGGCCCTGCCCTGCCCCTGGATACCTGGAGGACTCCTTGGGACCCTTCTTCCTGACCCAGCTATGCCCTAGGACTATTTTTGCTCTATTTTTCTCTTTGGGGCTGGATGCCTGTACCCTTAGCACCTGGGGTGCTTTATCTCAATTTTCCCCGCTTCTTTTCATACTTTATTGCAGTTGCCCACCCTGCATTATGGACGCTGGCCGTTTATCTGATTATGCCCCGGGCGCAGGTGCCCACCCTGTGTCTTCATTTTGATGTTATAATTATTGCGGGTGCCCACCCCGCTTATTAGAGTCCTAGTGGGTGCCCACCCCACATACTAACTTTATTCTTGATCTCTAGGGAGCCTACTCCTAGTTTTTTCCCCAAAGAAGAATTCCCCGCGGCAAAACCGGACGTCAGGCGGCCAGACGCCTGGAGCGGGGCGGGACTTCCGCCTGAATAAAGGAAGTCCCGCTCGCCGCCCGAGATCCAGCCTACAAGTCCCGGTCCCGAGGAGAGGGGACCGGGTGAAGCCTGGTGCCTACGTGTGCGGGGCTCCCATGACTGAGGGAGAGCCCCCAGGCACCAGCGAATGCCAAGGGAAGGCGGAAGGGGGCTCGAGGCACATTGCCGGTGCCTGCCCCACCACGTCTGACCAGAGATCCCGCCACACTCGGGCGGAGTCCCCGGAGAGCAGCCCGGTGAGGTAAGAAGGGCTGGGGGGCTTCGTGTGGGCGGATGTTGGGGCCTGAGGAAAGCAGACTGCCATTGCCTAGCTTTCAGTGGCCCCGTCGTGCAGCGGGTCGCTCCTATGATCTGGGGGCAAGTTCTTTTTCCTTCTGGGCACCGTTTATTTAAAGTCCCCGTGAGGGGCTTGGGACATAATTACTTTGAGGGAATATTTCATTTGAAAGCGCTAGTGCGCTCCATGAGCGCATTTGTATTTTAAGAACCTAGGGTGCTCCCATCTTTGGCAAAAGCTTAACTTTAGCGCCAATGCGCTCCACAGTGCTTGGGAGCCAGTTTTTTCTCTAGCTGGCGCACACTTATTGCAGGAGCCAGTGTGCCCCAGGGGGCACGATTCTCAGAGCCAGATGGCTCCAACGTTTGGCACATTTGTGTTAAGGGCTACTGAGAGCCCATGCCGCATTTTTGCTTTCACAGCTGCCCAGCAAGTAGTGGGCAGCTGCACCGTTTAGGCGCAATTCTTGTGAGAGTCCCTGAGAGGGACAGAAGTGGCACCGGGTGCCTGGCCTTCCCCAGCTGCGCAGCACTTAGTGCCAGCAGCATCGTTTAGGCCTCCATGTTATTGTTCTCAGATGCCCAGCGAGTAGTGGGCAGCTGCAACGTTTAGGTTTTGCGCAGTGGCACACCTTGACCTTCTGCCTAGGCAGCAGCCCTGACTTTGTGAAAATAGGGCATTTGAGCCTCCCTATTTGAGATGGCCAGTTGGCCAGGGGGATTGTTACATTTATAGTTGCCAGGCCCTAATGTGATTTATGTGCTAATGTGATTTTGGTGCTAGGAAATGTATTGTGTATAGTATGTTTTGCACACCCTATTTTGATACCTCTAAAATATGGTTTATGATTATGAGGTTGGTTTGCCTATTTCGGTTTGTGTTAGTGAGATTATACTTCACTGTGTGATTTACACCCTTAGTGTAATTTATACTTAGGTGGTTAGGGTCTAATGTATTTAGACCGGTGGGATACTGTGCATAATGTGGTTTATGTCACACACTGATGCAAAGTACAGTGATTACCAGTGTTTACTGGTTGTACATTCTATGATCTATTTTACTTTTACCAAGTTATCTATTTTACTTTTACCAAGTTCATCTTGTGATGGTTCTGACAGTGGTCCATGTGGCCCTGTCAGGTGTACATAATCTCTTGTAAATATTGCCCAGTGCCAGTTGACACAGTGTACAGTATGGGTTTACTATTCTAATGTGTTTTTAGAATACAAAGGCTATTTTTGGTATAACCTTGTGTGGAATTCCTTTTGTAGTGTGCCTGGGATGTTGTTGCTGTAGTGTGAAACCGCAAATGCTTTACACATTGCCTCCGGGATAAGTCTGACTGCTCGTGCCACGCTACCAAGGGGGTGAGCAGGGGTTATCTTTGGCGTGTAACTCCCAAGCCCTGATTAGAGTGGTGGTCTCTGCCTGACTTTGGCACAAACCTTAGCCAAACAGAGATCTCATTTCTAACAATTTAAAAAAAGCAGCAGATGCAGTCCCTATGGACAGCCCCCAGTAGAGTTAAGCAGGATACTTCTGATCTGATTAAAGAACAGTACTGCAAACATATGCAGACAAGAATAGCCTAATGGTGAGACCAGATTGAATTCTGTGTAATTACTTTATTAACATCTACAGATCTCCTTCTAATGAGCATGTGGACATGCTATACCCCAAACTGAAGCAAACGCTTTGTAAAATATAGGCTCAGTATTCTGCCGACTCAGAACTATTTAACTCAAATCCACAGGCTTGCTGTTGGATCTGATCATTGCGATTGTAGATGTGGACGGATAGATAACTTAACCCACTTAATCTTGTTCTGTAATAAAAATGATTCTACATGACTGTGATGGCTTCTTCTCCTTTTCAAATTTTATGGGGTTAGATGTGTTAAATTGGCACTGGCATTGTGCTTTTGGCTGGATGACATGTATGTGGTTAACTCTGTAGCATCATTTCTATGGGCCGTGTGGCCTCGTCTGACAGAGCTGACTACAAGCTAGGTATCAGTTCAGCCAGATAACCTAAGAGGTTCTGCACAATCTCAATCACACACTGTGCTGCTAGCCCTTGTTTAAATTGTATGCTCCCTCAATGTTTCTCTATACCTGTACTCATATATTTGGCAAAGTGACTGATAACTTTTATTGGGATGTAATATAGTGTATAAATACATTTATGATATGTAGCTGATAGTATTGCACATTGTATTTAGGCTACAACACCTTTGACAGAATTGTATACCTTTTAATATTTTTCTGCATTTGCATTTTTATATATTTGATGAATTTGTCAACTGTTCCATTGGAATGGAATGTTGCTTCTTAATGTTACTTTGTCACCTGAGTGCACTGAACATGTTTTTAAGAAAAAGATGTGCACTCTTACTGTCTTTAAATCACAGTTTTAACTATTGTAAGGCTGGCAGCTGAAACAATAAAATAAAATCAATATGTATGTTCACTTCCCCTCTTTACCTTTTTTCTTTTTTGAATGAGGGGGGGGGGGGTGAATGTGTACTCCATTAGCATTTCTCTTATTTAGCATTTCTTCCAACCCATATCAATATCTTTGTAACCAATTAATACAAATTCCCTCATTAGCCACTTCAAGATTTTGCTTAATGAAGTTATAACGCAAGTGCTGCAAATGTACAGTTCTTAGAAATGACGGAAGTGTGGTAATAAGAGCTGTATAAAAACTCAACATAAATTGTTTTTCCGAATCATAGGTCCAGAAATGGACTCAGGGCTGTGCACCTTAGAATTTGTGTTAGTCATCTTGGATTGATTTTACAATATGTCAATCCCATTTCTAACTTAATTTTGTTTTGGGGAGTGGTGGTGGGGGGGGGGGGGGGATACTCCATTAGCATGTCCAGTCACTCTTTATATCTTTGAAGCAACTTACATAACGACTTCAAAAGTTACATCAATGGTACGATTAAAGATGCTGTAAAACTGGTATTACACATATAGAGACCTTAGGAACGGCAGACAGAAGTGCGGTGTGAAAGGCTATAAAAAAAGCTAATTATTATTACATTTAAAACCAAATACAGTAATTTGAAAATAAAACATTTATTTGAATAAACCTCAAAGTGCATGTTCATTTTTAGATCACATGGAAAACTAAAACTATAATATCATAGTATAGGAACAAATGTCTATGGTGCAGGCTGTGATGCATTTTATTGTACCAGAAAGAAAGTTAAAAGATTATAATTGGCATTGTAAATGTATTTATATAGTGCTTACGGCCCAAAGAAGCAGTAAAGTGCTTTTTTGGCGATTAGTATGCTGCTCTGTAACCCAAGATTAGTAGTTAGTACAATTTTTTCTTTTGTTTATTCATGTGCATTAGTTGTGTTAGGATTTTGCTCTTGATTTCTTATGTGTTTAGTACGGTTTGAAAGAAGAAAGAATACTAGTAGCGGATTTGAAAAGGGGGAAGTAATGGTCGTGTGTGCTGGTTAGTTGGGCCGCATGGCTAAGAGGTGTGGTGAAATATTGAGAAGGATGTTTGGGAGTTTGTAGTATTTAGGTTTGGGATGAGTCAGAGGGATTAGGGATGGGAAGGATGGAAGGGTTTATTTATAATATCAAAATGTAAATAAGGCACATATACACTCACACACACACAATGCTTTTTTAAAACACATTTTTATTAAATTTAACAAAATGATACAAACACAGTAGTATAAGGTTGCTTGCATGCCAGTATACAAAAGAAAGTGCAGACACACACATAATGTTTTTTGGTGTTTTATTTTCTTGATTGAACCCCTCTATGTCAATACCCATATGTACATTAAAAAGCATTATATAGATAGAATTGAGGTGGAAAGCCATTCTTGAGCATAGGTTCCTTTGTTGAATGTATTTTTAGATTTTCTTTCGGATGAAGAGTAGTCCTTTACCATGTATTGCATTGTGTTTGATACAAAGCAGCTTGAAAGAGGATCTTCTGGCAACTGGTAACCTGTATAGCTCCCTCAAAGCAGGAGAGATGAGTTACTTGTGGCTTTACATGTAGGAGGAGTCTAGCTGCAGCTTTCTGAATTTTTTGGGTCTTCTCATAGTTGCCAAAGTTGAGCCGTGATACAGACCATTAGCGTAGTCCAATTTTAATAGGACAAGGTAGATGGTAGCTGGAACCTTAGTGGGAATGCTAGATGTGGAAAGCTGTGTCACAATGTTTTCAGTGTGAGAAAGCTGATTTGGCTACCATATCCGCTTGTACATTCATTGACAGTTTGGCATCCATGGTAATTCCAAAGTTTTTTTTACCTCTTTAGATATTTTTTGTGATGGTCATAGTTTGTCAGGCCAGGCACAGAGAGGATCGTAAGGTTTCCAGTCTTCACAGGTGAATATCTTTATTTTGGAAGCATTCAGTTTGAGGTGTCTCCATGTCATCAACTGGTCAACGGCCCAAGGCAATGGAAGAGTTTTGATGTTTTAATGTCCTTTTGGTTTTCCAATTTTAGAAGTATCTGGGTGTCATATGCATAGTTATGGCAGATTATATCATACCAGTTATTACATCTATTAGTGATTATATATAGATGTTGAAAAGCATGAGTGAGATGATTGAGCCTTGAAGGACTCCTGTTTTTATGTTGTACGGTTTAGAAGAGAAGGGGGTTGTGAATGATATGATTCAATTGAGAGCTATGCCTTTCATTTTGGCTTCCTCAAGTCTTTGGATGAGTGTATAATGATGCACAGTGTCAAAGGCAGCTGAAAAGTCCAAGAGAAGAAAGGAAGCAACTCTGATCTGGTCCACTATGTTCTTAAGGTTATACCAAATGGATATTGGGAGATTAAGGCTGATTTAGTACTTTTTCCTGAATAAAAACTAGTTTGATAGACAGAAAGTATTGAATTGCTTTTAAGGAACTGTGATATCTGGGCGAAAGCTGCTCTTATGTATAGGTTTGCCCAGGAATGGTCCATTTGAAATATGTCTGCATTTGTTAGGATCTTGATTATCCAGGTTGTTTTTTTTTTAAATGAGGAGTAAGTATTCCTTTTAAAGAATTGTTGATGAGTATTTGTACTGGGATGGCTGTGAAAGCTGATAGCAGGATTTTTTTGAGGTGGACAAGGGTCAGCTGGCTGGCTTGCTTGCCTCATCAAGATTCAGAAATTCCGTTGGTGATTGTTCTTTGAAGGAGCATAGTTGCTGTGTTTGCCTTTGGCTGGAGGGTATTGTCAAAATTGGGTTGGAGCTGATGTTTATTTGTTGTTCAAGTAGGAATCCAACATATGTGCGTTAAATTGGTAATGGGTAGCCAGTTTTTCATAAACATCTTCATAAAAGGTATTGGTAGCTTCTGGCCTTTTTGGTATATGGAATTCAGTGAGCATTTTATAGAATTCTTTATTGGCACACTTTCCATTGTGGATTCAGTTTAAATAGTATCGTTGTTTGATTGTTGACTTGTGTATTCTGTTGTGTCTGTGTAGGCATATTTTGTCTTCAGGGTTGTTTTTTCGAGCCAGTTGTACTGAAGCTTAGCATTTAGTTGTATGATTTTTTTTAATTCTCTATTCATCCAAGCTGTATGTTTAATTGTATTGTGCTTAAGTTTCTTCAGAGGAATTAGGAGGTCAAAATGTCTCTTGAGCCATCCAAAGAGTGTTTGTATAGAATTGATGGTGACCAGATCTGTGTTGGAGCTAAGCAGTTTTTCTAGTTCCTCCAAATTCAGCTTGTTTCATGGTCGGCATGTGGTTGAGTGGTTGAGGGTAGGATGGTTTTAGTGAGTTGTGGTGTCTTGTGTTGGAAGGCAATGAGGCAATGCTCTGATTATGTTACAGGAGTAATTCTTTGGTGCTAGGTTTGGGATGGCAAAAATGTAATCTAAAGTGTGTCCAGCGATATGTGTGGAGTTAGAAGCGAGTTGCTGCAGGTTGTACGTGTCTAGGCCAAAGAGGATAGTTTTGGGGTGTGGAAAATTATGTTTGATAAACCACATGTTGAGGTCACCCACGATGCATAGGTTTGAGCATATTGTAAGGAGATTAGAGCTTGTGACTATCAATTAGTCTGGGAATGTTGGATTACTATGTGGTGGTCTGTAAAGAAGGAGAAAGTAACAGGAAAATGTTGGTGTTGGGTTGCATCTGATGAGCAGGGTTTCACAACCTATTAAAAAATTCTTCTTAAGGATGGTTTCACAACCTTGCAAAGAAACATCCTCCACTTTGGTAAAATTTGTTGTTTCTTTGAATATAATGGTTACGCGGCCTCATCTTTTGCCAATGCAATTTTGAATATTAGTTTTATATCCTGGTAGAACAGCTTCATGTAATACGAGTGCCATATATTCCCATAGCCATGATTCTGCAATGCACAGTAGGTCGGGATGTCTGTCTACCGATAAGATGAATATGTGGTATTTGTTTTTAGAGATGGAACAACCATTTATCAGTAAGCAGCGTAAAGAAATTTGGTGGTGAAGAGAGTTTGTGCTGCTGGAGCGTGAGTATTTTGGGTTTGTTCTGGGATAAATAAGGGATTATGAAGTAAAGAAGTGTTGTGCGGTTACTTTCTTTTGCTTATGTTGAAGGTGCATGGTGTGTGGGAGACGGTTGTTGGTGGAGAATGAATGTCATGTTGTATGGCTTTGAAATGAGCAATGGCTGATAGACATGGAATTATTGTTATCTGCTTGTGGATTAGGTGGTTGTTGTATTTGCTTCATACAAAAGGTGAGTTTGAGAGGCTTTAAATGTGGGTTATTTTTGCTGGTGTTTGGTGGTGAGTGTATGTGTGTTGGGATGGGTATGAGGTGTTGGATGAGTGAGATAATATGTTGTTCATTTTTTATGTGTATTTGGCTTTGTTTTATTGGGGCAGCATTGTCTAGTATTTTGTTAGTGATTTAAGGTGTATGGTTTGAGTGTGAAGGGTTGGTTAGTTGTAAATGTTGAATGAGAAAGGGGTGGGCTTGTGTGTGAGTGAGGTCTCTATAAGGGGCTAGAGAAGGAGAATATTGGTTTTGACAGATGTGTGTAAGCGGAGTAGGAGAATGAAATTGCTTTACTTGTGGAGGAGTCTGTTGATAGAGTGTTGTCATTGGTTGTTTGTGAGAAGTAAAGGATTATTGTTTTGGTAAATGGAATAAAAGTTGGTTGAAGTAATGGTTCAGAGTTGTGACAATGCAATGTTAGGAGTAGTGAGAGGGTAGTGAGAGGTATTTATGTTGTAGGTTTGTGAGATTATATGTGTGAGTTTTGTGTTTCATTGCATTAAAAGTGTATTTGGTTGTGCTGTAGTACAAAGTAATGGATTGTGTAGGAGGTTGTAGGTATAGAAATCACAGGGTATGTGGGACTATTTTCTTGTACCGGGAAGGGTTTTGTGAGTGTGTGGATAGTGGATTGATGGTGTATGTTTGTAGAGAGTAGTGTGTGTTTGTTGTGATTTTGTGTTTGTGGCTCTTTCTTGGGGAGTAGTTTTAGAATGTGAAACAGACAGTGTTATGGCCCTAGGCCCAACCCGAACAGGTCCTCTTTGCCCTTCGCTTCCATGCACAGGCTGATAAGCCCTGAGCCCCAAGATTAAATAGCTTAGAGTTCAGGTGTCCTTATGCCAATGGATATCCTAGCTCTAACCCAAGCCAACCAGAACC
Source organism: Lissotriton vulgaris (assembly GCF_964263255.1). Classification (NCBI taxonomy): domain Eukaryota; kingdom Metazoa; phylum Chordata; class Amphibia; order Caudata; family Salamandridae; genus Lissotriton; species Lissotriton vulgaris. Next base: position 668,684,350 of record NC_141685.1, on the reverse strand, counting down.
CAAGCCCTAACATTATAACCCAATCACAGCCCTACCCCTATCAACCAACTAGAACTTAAACCCTAAGCCCTAGGTTCAATAACAACCCTCGACAACAATTATACCCTAGCTCACGTAATTTTCATGAAAAACGTCTTTTCAAAGATTTGTAAAAATACACAACAATGTGGATCAATTGTATGAACTCTTTCTTCTTTTTAATCAATCTTCATGATGTTAGGCGTTCTTGTTTCCCAAGGCAACACGTGTTTCGTCGCCTCTTGCAAATTAGTACATGCGACTTGTTCGCGGCTAGGTTAAAACATATGTATGTACAGTGTAAGTTTTCCATTATGGCACAGTTTGCAAGTAAAAACCAACAGGTGTGCCTCCCAGGGCAATCTCCTAGTGTTACTAATTGCACCCAAAAAAAAGGTGCAAAAACATATTAATTCATGCATGCAGCAAAAAGTTAATGTTGGAACAAATTAATCATAGGGCTATGCATATATGTTAATCACATATTACATATTATTTCCAAACAGACGAGAGTTTTTTGTTGATTATGTGTTGGGGAATAGCCATATATGAATTCCTACCAACTCTATCTACTCTATCACCAGAGACAAAAGTACGTCACCCAGTGACAAAACATTCTGCAGAGAGTGAGAAAACCCTTAAGCTCCCTATTCATCCTCACCATATGTTGTGATCATGCATCATAGTTTGGTTGGGACAAAGTCCATAAACTGACCTGTACGTATTCCCAGTTTTCAATTCTGTGAATACAAATATGATTGTATATCCATAAGTACCTTTTATAACCACTATAAGCCTCAATTGGCAGTTACTTCATTCATATTATCAAAATACCTTTCATATGGCGATAATTCCCGGCCACATGGTCCCGTGGCGTGAGATGAGCTTCCAAAATTCCAAAGCAGTAAGGCAATTATAGAGTTCGGCCACTAGCCGGTATCCAGAATCTAAAAGCAGCAATAAAATCAGATTGCGCAGTCTCAGTCAAGCTACTATTCAAAAACTAATTTAGTTCAAAGGTTTAAGTTATGTTTAATAATGATAGAAATGGCATTCTCTATCTTAGGAGGTAATGGTATGAACTGGCATGTAAAACCAGGCTCCGTGACATTATGTCTCCACAATACCATTCTAGTTGTGTCACATACCTTGTATATCTTAAGACAGCATGCATGGTATTTAATTAGCTAGTAGAAACAGCCTCCATGACATAAAGGTTTCACACTACCATTGTCGTTTTTTATGATATATATTATATCTCGAGACAGCATGCTCGATACTATGCGCTAAACCGTACCCGTAGGAGACCCACATTTCCTTATCTCTTCTGTCAACAAAAAGGGCGCCTACTTTGCGTCCTCCTTCCTCACGCCGTACACTTGAGTGAGAGTCCCGGCATTCACACAGGCATCGGAAGATAATATTTCTGGGTCATGTAATCACACAATCATGGGTGATCACGTGTGTTTCCTAAAGTGGGCGCCATTTTAGGAAGGTCCGGATCATAACAAATCTTTCTTTAAATATTAAAGGAAATTAATATTCTAGTTTATGGGCCTCCAAGGTAATTTCGCAAATGTGCTTGCTATCACACATTATTTATGGGGGCAGCAAATTAATATTTAAGGAAATTAGAATAAATCAGAAAATTAGAATTTTTTGTCAAAAAAATTTGTAATAATTAGATTAATACCCCTTAGTGTTCTTGTTATTGAAAGGTTATTGCTTGCTATTTACAAACACCTTATTTATTCGTATTTTGTATCTTTAGGGATAATAACACAAAGTTACTAGCGATACTGGGCTAAAAGTGATCCTATTGAGGATATCTGACCATTATAATATCCAAAGTGTATGACTTAACCCTAAGTTAAACATAGCCATCATTCTATACTCCTCAGAGATGTAGTATATTATCTGTTCGGCATTTCATCAAACAATTATTCATTCAGTCAACATTATGTGTATACTCTGTCCACTATGTACGATTTGTCAGTGACTATTTAGTGTAAGGGACATTTTCACCACGTGAGCATGTTTACAATCCATGCCCAACAACACATTATCATATTTCAATGTAACATCAGATTACACACACATTCATTTTCTACAGCTGCAGTATTAGAATTTTGGGTGAACACTCAGAGGTTCTTTCATCTGCCTAGGAATTAATGCATCTCGTGGTCAATGTTCATCCCTGTCTCAGTCGCCCGTAATTTCAGTATCCAAGATGCTTCAGTCCTACGTAGTTGTAATTCCCTGTTGCCCCCCTCAGGTGTCTAAATGTGTGTTCTATCCCATAGAAAGAAAAACCTTTGTGTGGCCCTTGTGCATGGCAGTCTGCAATGTGTGTAGAAATGGGGTGTCTGAGGTCACCATGTTTCACCGCCCTCATATGCTCCCCAATTCTGTATCGTAGTGGTCTTATGATACTTCCCACGTATATTTTGAAGCATCTGCATACTATTATATAGACTACAAAGTTTGTGCTGCAGTTTATATTTGTTTTAATCATGTATCGTTTCCCATCCGGGCCTTTAAAATCTCTTTTTTTGTTCTGGGCCCATTTGCACAATGTGCAGCGACCACACCCAAAAAATCCAATTGAGCGATTTATCAGCCAATTGGTTTTGGTTTTTTGTGTAGGGTAGCTTGGACTTAGGATGTTTCTTAGGCACATTCCTCTCCTATATGTTATATCTGGTCTGTTGCTAATAGCATCAGTCAGTGTAATGTCCTCTTTCAAAATGTGCCAATGCTTGTTCATGCTTTTGCTAAGGACACTTGAGAGGTCGTTGTAATTTGTGATCATTCTGATCTTTGTGTCTGTTTTCTTCTTACTAGTGTTCTCTCTCAAGGTATCTATTCTATCAGTATTTTCTATTCTTCTCAGTGCTTTATCTAGAGTACTATTGTCATAACCCCGTTGTTTAAAGCGTTGTGTCGTTGAGTCCGTACATGCTTTGAAATCAGATTCAGAGCTGCAATTGCATCTTGCTCGTAAATATTCTCCAAAAGGAATTGCGTTTGTTTGGGGTGGGCGCTTGAGGCATGCAAGATAGCATTACTTGCCGTACTCTTGCGATAAAGTTTACTGTGGAATTGGTCGTCTTTAACATATAGTTCTATGTCAAGAAAGGTTATCTTCTCTTTGCTGTATTCATACGTACACCTGATAATAGAGGTGTTACTATTGAGGTGATTGACCAAGTCTATTAGTTTTGCAGTGTCTCCTGTCCATACCATCAGGCAATCATCGATGTATCTGCCCCAGAATAAAATGGGGTCAGACCACCTAGAGCCACATGGGCCCCAAATCCACTTCTCCTCGAGCCATCCCATGAACAGGTTGGCGTACGAGGGAGAGAAACTGGAACCCATGGCCACACCCTGTTTTTGTTTGTACCATCTGTCTTTAAACAAAAAAAATTTATTGTCAAGAATCAATTCTATCATTGAAATAAGCATCTCTGTGTGTTCCCAAGTGCTTGCTGATTGTGTACTTAATGTCTTTCTAATGGCTGTCAGTCCACATTCCCTTCTGATGCTTGTATAAAGGGCGGTCACGTCCAAGGTCACTACTGTCATGTCTTTGTCCCAAGTGATGTCTGAGAGGAGACCCAATACGTGTTTCGTGTCACGTATAAATGATGGTAAATTGTATACTAATGGTTTCAGAAAAATGTATACATACTGGGACAATTTCTCTGTCTGTCCCTCGATCCCTGATATTATGGGCCTGCCCGGTGGGAATGGTAGGATTTTGTGAACCTTCGGCAGAGTGTAGATGCAAGGGTATTTAGGCCTGTCAACCCTCAGGTAGCTGTACTCATCTTCATCTAGTAGGCCCATTCCATCCCATTGTTTGAGGTGTCTATTGATGTAATAACTTAGTTTCCAAATTAGGTTGGTGGAGAGGGGTTCGTAGCACTCCAAGTCCCCTAATTGTGAGAGGATCTGGTTCTCATATTCTGTGCTAGTCATAATAACAATATTTCCCCCATTGTCTGCCTCCTTGAGCCAACATACACATTACTTTAGGTCTCTCTGAGACAGCGCATGCAGCTCATGCGCTGCCAAACACAAGACCTAAAAATGAGGGACTTAGAGATAAGTTTATACGCCTAAAAAGATTACGTAGGAATGAAGCATCCAAATGGTGAGACGGGGCCACCCTAAGGCAATACATTAGAGTCCAATGAATACCTACGGGGCTGAGATCACAAATCATATCGACCTATGATGATTTAGACATAGACTTATTGATAGCCTGGGAACAGGAACTGACTGACAACTCAAACAAACTAATGAGAATTCTAATAGAAAATTGTGACAGAAAACCAGCTAAACTACAATCAGAAATAGAGACATTAGAAAAAGAAATTAAATCCCTTAATCTCCCGGAAGCAACTGAGAAAAACTATAACATCTTAGACGACATCATGAAACGCCATCTGTCTGAAATAAAGATGCGTAAGACCAAAAAACTTAAAGGAGATGAGATGGACTACCAAAATGGTAGAATTTTCACCTTTGCAAAAGAATACGATCATTTGGTCACTAAAGATGACAGTAAAAAAGTGACAACTGCAGCCTCCATTAGTTCCAGTACTACTTCTCTAGATACACAAGTCACCAGTGGGTCTGAGCAGGAAGGGGGCTCCACAGATACAACAGGTGATGAAAATTGTTTTTTAAAGGAAGTTTTAAGAATAAAAAGAGGCAACAGGGAACAGAATCTCCGCCCCACAATAAGCCCAAGACAAGGAGAGGCAAAAGAAGGGGGAACAGGAGAGGAAAAACAAGGCATGAGGACAAGTTCACGGAACAAGGGAAAGTAGATGATGTAAATATTATCAAGCTATCAGAAAGATCCTTGACTAATGATTATGTGTTTCTTCTGAAGAAAGGATTGAGTTTTTGTCCCAGGAATAATGGCAATGTTGTTGATTTAAAAATCGATTTGTTTAAATTCATGCGTAAAATGAAGATAAAGAAACACTTTATGATGTGCAAAGAAACAAATAAAGGTATGAATGTTGAGCAGCAAAAACATGTGCTGAGTGAAATCACTATGCAAGAAATTTTAGACACCAGACTTTTGTTGTCACTTACTGATTGCGAAGATGAAGTGGTGACTACTGACATTATCATGCATGATTTGAATGTGATCAGCAATGAACAGATAGCAAGTGGCTTAAAGAATAAATCCAAATGGACACCTACCCTATACACTGGCAACAACATTGACATTTTCCACAAACTTGTACTCACTGACTTAGATAAATATGACGCTAAAAAACACAGCCAACAAATAGTGAATGATAACCTGACATGGGGAAGAGACTCTCACTTAAGGAATTCAGAAATGACGAAAATATAACCATCAAGGAGGCAGACAAGGGGGGAAATATTGTTATTATGATCAGCACAGACTATGAGAACCAGATACTTTCACAATTAGCGGACTTGGAGTGCTACGAACCCCTCTCCACCAACCCAATTTGGACATTAAGTGATCACATCAATAGATACCTCAAACAATGGCATGGAATGGGCCTACTAGATGAAGATGAGTACAGCTACCTTAGGATTGACAGGCCTAAATACCCTTGCATCTACACTCTGCCGAAGGTTCACAAAATCCTACCATTCCCACCCTGCAGGCCCATAATATCAGGGATCGAGGGACCGACCGAGAAATTGTCCCAGTATGTATACATTTTTCTGAAACCATTAGTATACAATTTACCATCATTTATACATGACACGAAACACGTATTGGGTCTCCTCTCAGACATCACTTGGGACAAATACATGACATTAGTGACCTTGGACGTGACCGCCCTTTATACAAGCATCACAAGGGAATGTGGACTGACAGTCATTAGAAAGACATTAAGTAAACGATCAGCAAGCACTTGGGAACACACAGAGATGCTATCTTGCACGCCTCAAGCGGCCACCCCAAACACCAAATAAACGCGATTCCTTTTGGAGAATACGTACGAGCAAGACACAATTGCAGCTCTGAATCTGATTTTAAAGCATGTACGGACTCAATGACTCAACATTTTAAACAACGGGGTTATGACAATAGCACTCTAGATAAAGCACTGAGAAGAATAGAAAATACTAATAGAATAGACACCTTGAGAGAGAACACTAGTAAGAAGAAAACAGACACAAAGATCAGAATAATCACAAATTACAACGACCTCTCAAGTGTCCTTAGCAAAAGCATGAACAGGCATTGGCACATTTTGAAAGAGGACAGTACACTGACTGATGCTATTAGCAACAGACCAGAGATAACATATAGGAGAGGAATGTGCCTAAGAAACATCCTAAGTCCAAGCTAACCTACACAAAAAACCAAAACCAATTGGCTGACAAATCGCTCAATTGGATTTTTTGGGTGTGGTCCCTGCACTGTGTGCAAATGGGCCCAGAACAAAAAACTAGATTTTAAAGGCCCGGATAGGAAATGATACATGATTAAAACACATATAAACTGCAGCACGAACTTTGTAGTCTATATAATAGTATGCAGATGTCACAAAATGTACGTGGGAAGTACCATAAGACCACTACGAGACTGAATTGGGGAGCATATGAGGGCGGTGAAACAAGGTGACCACAGATACCCCATTTCTACACACAACGCACACTGCCACGCACAAGGGCACACAAAGATTTTTCTTTCTTTGTGATAGAACACACATTTAGACACCCGAGGGGGGGGGGGCAACAGGGAATTACAACTACGTAGAACTGAAGCATCTTGGATACTGAAATTACGGGGGACTGAGACAGGGATGAACATTGACCACAAGATGCATTATTTCCTAGACAGATGAACGTACCTCTGAATGTTCACCCAAAATTCTAATACTGCAGCTGTAGAAAATGAATTTGCGTGTAATCTGATGTTACATTGAAATATGATAATGTGTTATTGGGCATGAATTGTAAACATGCTCATGTGGTGAAAATGTTACTTCCACTGAATAGTCACTGACAAATCGTACATAGTGGACAGAGCATACACATAATGTTGATTGAATGAATAATTGTTTGATGAAATACCGAACCAATAATGTACTACAGCTCTGAGGAGTATAGAATGATGGCTATGTTTAACTTAGGGTTAAGTCATACACTTTGGATACTTATGATGGACAGATATCCTCGATAGGATCACTTTTAGCCCAGTATCGCTGCTAACTTTGTGGTATTAGCCCTAAAGATACAAAATACGTATAAATAATGTGTTTGTAAATAGAAGGCAATAACCTTTCAATAACAAGAACACTAAGCGGCATTAATCTAATTATTACTAATTTTTTTAACAAAAAATTCTAATTTTCGGTTTATTCTAATTTCCTTAAATATTAATTTGCTGTCCCCATAAATAATATGCGATGGCAAGCACATTTCCGAAATTACCTTGGAGCGCCCATAAACTAGAATATCCGTTTCCTTTATTATTTAAAAAAAAAATTAGTTATGATTCAGACCTTCCTAAAATGGCGCTCGCTTTAGGACACAGACGTGATCACGCGTGATTGCGTGATCACATGACCCAGAAATATTATCTTCCGATGCCTGTGTGAATGCCGGGACTCGCACTTGAGTTTACGGTGTGAGGAAGGAGGACGAGAAGTAGGCGCCCTTTTTCTTGGCAGAAGAGGTAAGGAAATATGGGTTTCCTATGGGTACGGTTTAGCGCATAGTGTTGAGCATGCTGTCTCGTGATATAATATATATCAGAAAAAACGATAATGGCAGTGTCATGGAGGCTGTTTCTACTAGCTAATTAAATACCATGCATGCTGTCTTAAGATATACATGGTATGTCACACGACTAGAATGGTATTGTGGAGACATAATGTCACGGAGTCAGGTTTTACATGCCAGTTCATACCATTACTTCCTAAAATAGAGAATACCATTTCTATCATTATTAAACATAACTTAAACCTTTGAACTAAATTAGCCTTTGATTAGTAGCTTGACTGAGACTGGGCAATCTGATTTATTGTTGCTTTTAGATTCTGGATACTGGCTAGTGGCTGAACTGTATATTTGCCTTACTGCTTTGGAATTTTGGAAGCTCATCTCACGCCACGGGACCATGTGGCCTGAAATTATCGCCATATGAAAGGAATTTTGACAATATGAATGAAGTAACTGCCAATTGAGGCTGGTGGTTATAAAAGGTACTTATGGATATACAATCATATTTATATTCACAGAATTGAATACTGAGAATACGTACAGGTCAGTGTATGGACTTTGACCCAACCAAACTATGATGCATGATCACAACATAAGGTGAGTATGAATAGGGAGCTTAAGGGTTTTCTCATTCTCTGCGGAATGTTTTGTCACTGGTTGACGTACTTTTGTTTCTGGTGATAGAGTAGGTAGAAATTCATATATGGCTATTCCCCAACACATAATCAACCACAAACTCATGAGCCCCTTCTGTTTCGAAATAATATGTAATATGTGATTAACATATATGCATAGTCCTATGAATAATTTGTTCCAGCATTCACTTTTTGCTCTATGCATGAATTAATATGTTTTTGCACCTTTATTTTGGGTGCAAGTAGTAACACTGGGAGATTGTCCTGGGGGCACATCTGTTGGTTTTTACTTGCAAACTGTGCAATAACGGAAAACTTACACTGTACATACATATGTTTTAACTTAGCCGTGAACAAGTCTCAGGTACTAATTTGCAAGAGGCGACGAAACACGTGTTGGCTTGGGAAACAAGAATGCCTAACATCATGAAGATTGATTAAAAAGAAAAAAGAGTTGATACAATTGATCCACATTGTTTTTTTTTTTTTTAAATTTTTAAAACCTTTATTCGAAAAAGGGCACACAGCTATTCAGCCTGACATCCCGGAGGCAAGGCAGCATAACGGATCAGGAGAACAATAGTGCAAGAATCAATGCAGCAGCACAATGAAGGTTGATTTTACTTTTTTATAAAGGAACAGAGAGAAATAGAAGAAAAAGGAGCGCCAGATAGGGCGCAAGGAGATAGGCAATGGAGTACATGAAATCAGTGAGGCGTTATTGGGGGGCAGGGGAGGAGCATAGGGAACACAAGTATGAAAACAGGATAAAAGGTCCGGAGAGAGGAGGGGAGGGAGGAAGACACAGGATAAAATTCACAGCGTATTGCAGTTGGTGTCGCAGGCTACGGCGACAGATGTTCCTCCAGCGAGACAGGCTCCAGGGGTATGCAAATGTCTCCCCTGTACATATTCCAGGCCCCCCACAACTTCTGCCACTTTTTGGGTTTACCCCTGGCAACATAGACCGTCTTCTCCCTGAACATACACCAATACATATTGGCTTTCCACTGCACAACCTTGGGAGCTACTGAAGCTCCCCACTTCTGAGCGATATCACGTTTAGCCACCATGTTGCCAAGTGTCACCCATTGCGTCTGAGCCACTTTGTGGTCCGTCAGGTCCCAGATGTTGAGGAGGCACCTCCTAGCCTCCGCATTAACTGCTACCCCTGTCACCTCACCCATTATCAGATGCACACGTCTCCATGGCGGGGCATTCCCAAAGGATGTGCATAAAAGTGGCCAGGGCACCACAGCCACGGCGACAAAGCCCATCGACCGAGAAGCCCATATGCACAAGTCGGGGGCCAGTCACGTAAACCCTATGCAGGATCTTAAGCTGCACCAATCTGAGACGGGAAGAGACGGCAACCTCCTTGGGGGAGGACACCGCACTCTGCAAGTCTTCGTCATCGATTTCCAACCCATCACGCACCCACTGGTCCAGTGGCGGCTGGTGACATTTGAAAGTGGTGGGCGTAAAATTGTCGTATTGCACCGCGGCGAGCAAGCGAGCCTGATCAACCTAATTTTGAAAAAAAGAGTGGGATAATGGTGCATTTTCAATCAAATTTTAGGAAGCAGGAAGGTTAATAAAGCAATAAGATTGAATTATTTATCATTTAAGAAATCGCCAATTTTTATGAGCTATAGAGGACAATCTAATCTTTGCGTATGCTGATGTTATCATTTACCCATATTAACCTTAGAACACACACACTCTTGTAACGGTTTTAACTATACAATAAATACACTCATCGACTGTGCAGTGCTGGGAAAGAGCAGGCTGGACCAGACTGTGTCTGTCGCAGCCACTTAGCTCCGACTTGCAAGTAGGCACACAGCCCACTGAGCTACCGTGATGGCCTCCTATGGCAATGTTATTTGCCACTCGTGACACAGCTTTGACCAGAGAATCCCCTGCTTGAAATGGGGCCTATGACAACCTTCCTATGCTGTGCTGAGTTTAGGAGAAGGTTTGTACGGCTGCCGCTGGTACTGGTTTGAAAGCTCTGACATCCGCAGCTTTCACTGGAACTACTGTGCAATTAATTTCAGACACACTTCCTCTGAAAACTGAAACCCTGCTAAGGTCACACATATTAAACCTTCCAACAATCACCACGTTACTCCCTTCAACTCTCTGCGCATTCTGAAACACTTTCTTCAGTGAGACCCCCAGAGAGGCATTCTGGTACTTGCAGTTTTTCACACCACATCAGACATCAAGGTTAGTATTTTGAAGTTGTTTTCTAGTGAAACTCTGAGGTACTCTGGTTCCTTCAGCTATTCACATCACAATCTTTCCTGTATTTTCTCAACTTAAAGTCAATATAAAATGCATCTAATTAATCACCTTAGATACGTCATTACAATACACACTGATGCCACAAAATAAAATGTACTTCAGGTAACAGATGTACAACTCACCCCGCCCACGACAAATACATGCTCGTTTGATCCCAAGATGACTAAAAACTGACAGGATGCCAGGCCAGGCAGCGTGAGCAAGCACTTCCCTGCACTCTTCTTCGACCGGTGCGTGCTGGTAGCTTACCCCATACTACGAACGAACAGCATACCTGCGAGAATTCCTGATGCATCCGAGAGGCCGGCGGGGTTGGAGATGAGTCAGTTACACACCACACAGACATCCCTCCTTTGACCCACTTTTCAACAGCTGAAAACTCCGATCAGAGAGGCTTGAATGCGGCATTAACCCTAGCTCCCTCTTTCGCTGGCACACTAGTTATGGGACATTTTCCTTCAATGAGAAAGTGGAAAACTCGTACACTTTTGTCTCCATGACAAACGAGTACTGGCTCTGCCTCACACACCAGTGTTTCCACATTCCGACAGCTGACCTCCCTTTGACCTTCATGCCACTTGGAGGCCCTTTCACCTGAACATCCATTCCAGCAGCCTTTGACATAGCCAACAACAAGCTGCCCTCTGAGCCGGTTCTCTGACCTGCTGCATTCCCTATCGACAAAAAACGTTCTATACCTCACGGGGCCGTTTAAATCCTCACGCCTGGTTTATTTAAGCCAGCTCTGTAAGACTAGGGCAGGCACATCGATGTCGCTCGGAGAGCATAACATACCTCGACGGGGTCAATGAAACAAACAACCGAAAATAAACTCAAGATCAGGTTTTGTAAATTTGACGTCACGATAAAGCATTTGCACAGCTGCCAACCAGGTCTCAAACAGGAAATAAAACTCGGGCATCCGCTTGATGAAGCAAGCCTTTAATGTTGAATAAATAATGATGACGGCAAACATAGGCTTATGAACCCCTCTGCACATTAACTCGCGGGACATCTGCTCGGGTTCCTGTTAAAAAACCCACCTCGCTTCAGTTCACGGAACAGCAGCAGGCAGAGTGTTGTAGAAGGAATTGAAACAGGGAGGGAGAGGCGCAGACTCAATACACACTTTACCGGGGAATAAAAAGGAAGAAAACTTACCTGACCGCCGGTCAGCTCCGCATCTTCTAGGCCCTTGGCGCCTTCACTGGAGCGGAAACCGGAAACCCTGCCCTCCGTCCTCAGCCAATCCTGGCGCAGGAGCAGCACCAGGATTGACACAGGGCATGTTTGCTTTCTGCCCGCCTGCCCATTAGGAGAGCGATGTTTCGCTCTCCTATGGGCATGCGAGCAGGCACAAGTGCGCATGCGTGGGCAAGGATGAAAAATGTGCCTCCGTCCCCATTCTTGCGCACCTGTGCTGCTGTCTGCCCCTGACAATGCCTGTCAGTCAACATGACACAGGACCGCCCACCCCCTTCAGACTCTGAAGAGGGTGGGCGGTCCTGCATCATGCTAACTGACAGGCATTGTCCCTCGCGTATTTGAACTTAAGTAAACAGTTTACTTCAGTTCAGAGAGATGCCGAGGGAGCTGCGGGTACGTGCGGGGGGGGCAACGCCCCAACGCCCCCAATGGACGCACCGCCACTACACTGGTCCCTCACACCCAGGAGGAGGTCGGTAGGAACATTTATAAGCTTCTTATAGGACAGTGAAATGGCGCTGTCCGGCACATGGCCGTCCAGAACCCTATCTTCCAACGGGGAGCTTTCTGGGATATCTCCCTCCTCCGGCCTAGCAGAAAGTAATGCGTGGCGTAACTGGGCATACCGGAAGAACTCCGAGGCACCCAACTGATATTCATCCTGTAGCTGGGGGAAGGTCTTAATCTCGCCTCTCAACAACATATCTTCCACCCTGGAGATGCCTATGAGGTCCCACTTATCGAAGCCCTTGGTGTGCCATAACTTGCCCAGGTTATCCGAGTCGTATAGTGGGGTCAGCCTGGTCAGTTTACCTTTCCAGCCCTGCGCCTTGGTAATCGCCCTCCAAATATGGACCACCGTTTTCGTTGTACCCGACATCCGCCCATCTAGAGACCTCGAGTAGAGCGCCCTATAGTAATTTCCGCCACCCAGGAGCCACCTATCCATGGCGTATCCAGGGTTGTTTTCCGGACCATAAAGACCGTGATTGATGGCCGCTAACCGGGAGGCCCATTAGTATCTGCGCACATCCGGTAACGCTATACCCCCTGATCCACATTGTTGTGTATTTTTACAAATCTCTGAAAAGAAATTTTTAATGAAAATTACATGTACTAGGGTATAATTGTTGTTTTGTTCTGATTGGTTTTACCACAGAGGTTTAGGGTGGCGGGTGGTTCTCCCCATCCCTATATCACCGTTAAGAATAAATATTTTCCACAAAATAACCTAGAGTGAATATCCCTCCAGCGCCTATATACCTATCATCGATACCACCGACCTTGCTCTAAAAATAACAATAACAATCCTTGCCCTAAGAACCAATTCAACCCTAACCCTAAGCCCTTCCTTTTTTTAGATTCTAAGGGGAGGATAGTAGTTTGTCTTATTAGTAGCCTTAGCACAGTTTAGTGAAATCAAGGAAATAAATGTAAAGCAGTCATGCTTAGAAGAAAACAGCAGTTTTTAAGTACAAAGAGACTTCACACTTTTAAAAATACTACTCATAAATCCCTTTGTGAATACCAAACAATTGTGAACTTACACAAAAGTATAAGTTTACTTTCCAGCATCACACCCCTAGTTTTTCAATCCAAAAATGAGAGGGGCATTCACTTTACAAACACAATTTAAACCACAAAACAGATTACACATTGCATCAAGTTTGGGGAGCATTTGGCCTTTTTGGAGTTACTCCTGGTGCAGCATTCTTAAAATAATCTGCAAATACATTTTGAAGTGGCAAGTTCAACATCAGTGTTGCTTTGGTGCCACCTACTGGATATCTACAGATCTCATAAAAAAGGATTGTTATGAATTTCGTTCTGATGTCACAATGATTTATTGACAGCACTTTTTCAGTGTACATATTCTTTTACTTGTAGCTAATGTGATTGTACTCATTCTTTTGCGTGTAGCTAATGTTCTCAACATATCTTGGTGGAAATCTACATAAACAAGCTAAAGTCAGAGGCATATCTTGCTACATTATTGTTTATGGTCTGTAACATAGAAAGAGTTTCATTATAAGTGTTCGTTAATAATCATTGGAATTTCAACCCCACCCTGCGATTACCAGTTCCAGGACTCCAGGTAATTATGGAGGGAAGAAGTAACAGGTATTTTTGGGGAATAACCTAAGGAAATCAGGTTTACTGTGCCAATTCCAGCATTTTTCCACAGCATCTCACCTCGACATTTTCCCTTCTGCAGCAGGTCAAATATCCGAGTGGAATACCACTCACCAGTAAATGGCCAGCAACTGCTGTTACCAGTAAAACATAAGTAACAACTACTTGTAATTAGGCCCACAGTACAGAGGAGCAACAAGCATGAAGAATTTGGTTTGGTTTAGGGGTCTATGTGAGAAGACACTTGGACACTTAGCCTGTCAGACGCCTGTGGCCTCAAGGTCCTGTTAGTTCCAAACTGATCCAGTGACACCGCCGCTGCTCGGGTTTTCCTGCTAGGGTTTTCCGGCCTTGTTTTTCTCACTCACTGTTCTTCCCGCCAACAGAAGCCTCATCCACCCCAGGAGCTACTTAATTCAGAGGCCGCAGCATGATTGTGCCGCTGGTATGCCAATGGCAAGCTCATCTGCACCCGCCTTCCCTGGACCATGCCCAGCGCTATGACCGCTGAAGACCTTGCGGCCCCCGAAGACACACCATTGCTGAGCTCTACACCCTTGATCTCGCAACAAGCACTGCCACCACTCTGACACCCGCTCCACGATAGGACCTTTCACGTGCACTCACTGCCACTTCACCTGCCACAGCACACACACCAGCCCACCTACCTGCCCCACCCCGAACACACCACCTGAACAAAAACAGCAACTCACATGTGCCCTTTTCAACCCACACTCACTATGCAAGCATTCCACTGAATTATGGCACCTCATCGCCACCTTCACACCTGGCATTGTCTTCCTCACCGAGACCTGGCTCAAACCCACATCTGTCCCAGACATGAACTTCCATGAAAGATACACCACTACCGCAACCAACACATACTACAGACTGACCACCTGGAATCTCCTTTTCAACCAGTACACCATTTCCACTTCCACCATCAAAAGTCATCCAATCGGAAGCTCCCACAGACCCAGGACTATATCACATCTTCAACATCAGAAACCAATGTGTTGGCCAGGAACTCACCACCCTATCACCACTACAACATTTCCTGATGCCTGGAAACACGTCAAAGTCAAACCACTACTCAAAAAGTCCTCTGCTGATCTTAGCAAACTGAAAAAATACCGACCAATCTCTCTGCTCCCATTTCAAGCAAAAGTACTGGAAAACATCATCAACAATCAACTCATGACACACCTGGAGCAGAACCAGCTACTTGATGCCTCTCAATCTGGTTTCTGCAGCAATTACAGCACCAAAAGTGCCCTGACTGCAGCCACCAATGACATCTGAACCCTACTCAACCTAGGAGAGACAGCAGCTCTGATCCTCATCGGCCCCTCTGCAGCCTTCAACACCATATCCCTACACACATGCTGATTGAAAGACTCCACCACATCAACATCCAAGGGGACATGCTTAGATGGATCACCTCCTTTCTAATTGGAAGAACCAAGAGGATCTACCTCCCACCTTTCAACTCCGAACCCTAGGAGATCACCTACAGAGTCCCCCAGGGCTCATCACTCAGTCCTACTCACTTCAACCCATAGATGACCCTCTGGTCAACATCATCAGATCCCACTGTCTCAACCTAATTTTCTACTCAGTCTTCCACCATTCCTCTCCAAAGCCACAGAAATCAACTTCGGAGTACCCCAAGAATCATCGCTGAGTCCCGCGCTCTTCAACATCTACATGGCCCCCCTTGCTGCCACGGTCAGACAGCACAAACTCAGCATAGTATCCTACACCAATGACACCCAGCTCATCCACTCCCTCGCGAAGGACCCCATCACCACCAGACTCAACTTCCAGGAAGGAATGAAAGACGTCATATCCTGGATGAGCAGCAGCTGCCTGAAGCTCAACTGAGGTCCTCGGACCCTCCCCCTCTGCATGAGACAACTCCTGGTGGCCCACTGCTCTTTGCAGCCTCCCCACACCCATGGACCACGCCCGACACCTTAGCATCGTACTTGACTCCTCCCTCTCTATGACCCGGCAGGTCAATGTCACTGCCTCCACCTGTTCAACACCCTCCGCATCCTCTGAAAGACCTCAAAATAGATCCTCCCCACAGCAAGGAAGACCATCAACGCGCACTCACGACCAGCAGACTGGACTACCGAAATGCCCTCTACACCGGGATCAACAAGTCTCTGCTCCGCAAACTCTAGACCATACAGAACACCGCAGCCAGACTTGTTTTTGGCATCCCTCGACACAAACACATCCCTAGCACCTGCGTAAACTCCACTGACTCTCGGTCGAGAAAAGAGTAACTTTCAAGATACTCACCCACGCCTACAAATGCCTCCACAACACCCGACTACAATATCTCAATGAGAGAATCTCCATCCATGTACCCAAGAGGAACCTCCGATCTGCTGACCTCGCCCTCGCCAAACCCCTGTGCATCTTCAGAGCAAGAACGGGTTGAAGAACCTTCTCTTACATCTCGGCTAAGACCTGGAACGAGCTGCCGATCAACATTAGACGTGCCCCCCACCATGCACATCTTCAGGAAGACCCTCAAGACCAGGCTCTTCGACTGACCAGAGCTACTACCCCCATCACCCCCAGCGCCTTGAGACCCTCATGTGTGAGTAGCGCACTACTGATCTTTGGCAACAGCACCAACACATTGAATAGCTCCTAGTGGGCATCAGACCTAGGGCCCAAACCCACTCCCTCCGACCACACCAGAAACTTCGAAATCACCATTGACAACAAGTTCACCAATAAATCACAGATCAACGCCATATCCGCCTGCTTCCTCACTCTGAGCATGCTATATAAGATCTTCAAGTGGCTACCCCTACACACGAGACGCCCCGTGACACAGGCCCGCATCACTAGTCGACTGAACTAATGCAATACCCTCTAGGTAGGAATCGCTGCACACGCACACCTCCTACAAAGACTTCAGACCATACAGAATGACGCAGGCAGACTCACCCTCAGCCGTCTCCAACAAACCAACATCACGCACCACCTCAGGCAACTCCACTGCCTCCCCGTACAGCACAGATGCCAATTCAACCTGCTGACCCACACTCACAAGGCTCTACACATTCAATGATCTGCTTACATTAACCTTTGCTGTTTGTGTTCTGTTGTTCCTTGTGGTGAATTTTTATTGCAAATGGTGCATGCGCTATAAATATTTAATGTTATTGGCACATTAATATGCAAAATGGTGTACTTTTCTGTAACAAGCGTAATGCAAAATTCTTCAAATTATGCTGGTGTAATTTAAATTTCGGCCAGGCCTGTGGAGCAGAAGGGGAGTCAGTGATCGTCAGTGCGACACAGTGATATTTCCTTTTTTGATGCAACGTGTACCATCCCTTAAGTGGCAGGATAATTGCAGTAAACAATTATCCCATTACATCGTCACAGGACTGCAAAATAGGAGCACAACAACAGATGAAAACAATTACATTCGTCCATTCCATATTGCGGTGCAAATTACCTCATGGTACATTTGAGAACAAAGAAGCCGTTATAGAAGAGACAAACTAGTCACATCAGGGAGCACCGGAACGTTTACGTTGGGTCAATGTGAATTCATACATATTCTAGTACAGATCAAGCTAGGCAGCTTCTAGGCACTAACAATATTCTTGTACAAAAGGTAACTGAACCACAGGAACATTCCTTGTATTGCCCATGATTACACAGTCTGAAGCCTAGGGGCCAGATGTAGGTGGCCGTCTGAGGCCATTTACTGAGCGGTAACGGCCGATTTTGGCCGTTACCGATCAGTAAATGGGTGACAGGTATGTAGGGGGCATTATTTTACCGAATCGGTAAAATTACCGATTCGGTAATTTTACAGATTCGGTAAAATAAAAATTTGGTAATTTTACCGATTCTGAGGGACCCAGATGTAGGTGGGACTCTTCAGAGTCCCAGAGGCCTTACCGAATCTGTATTTTACCATCAAATCCAATTTGATGGTAAAATACCGATTCCGGTGTGCATGCACATGTGTGCATGCACACCTATGCCATGTGACAGGCAGACCTGCCCTTAGGGCATGTATGCCTGCCACATGGCACCCGAGCCTGTTTTGGGGGTGCCAGAGGGTGTCAAAGTGACACCCCCTGCACCCTTGTGAAAATCGGTATTTACCGATTCGGTAAATACCGAATCAGCTTCAAAGCCCATAGGAATGAATGGGCATTACCGATTCGGTATTTACCGAATCAGTAAATACCGAATTCTTCCGAATCGGTATTCCAGCACATCTGGAATACCTACATATCCACCCCTTAGATTTACCGATTTTTAATTACCGAATCGGTAAAATTCGGTAATTGAAAATCAGTAAATCTATTTTACCTACATCTGGCCCTTGGGCCTTGGGGCCAGATGTAGGTAAAATAGATTTACCCATTTTTAATTACCGAATTTTACCGATTCGGTAATTAAAAATCGGTAAATCTAAGGGGTGGATATGTAGGTATTCCAGATGTGCTGGAATACCGATTCGGAAGAATTCGGTATTTACCGATTCGGTAAATACGGAATCGGTAATGCCCATTCATTCCTATGGGCTCTGAAGCCCATAGGAATGAAATACCGATTTTCACAAGGGTGCAGGGGGTGTCACTTTGACACCCTCTGGCACCCCCAAAACAGGCTCGGGTGCCATGTGGCAGGCATGCATGCCCTAAGGGCAGGTCTGCCTGTCACATGGCATAGGTGTGCATGCACACATGTGCATGCACACCGGAATCGGTATTTTACCATCAAATTGGATTTGATGGTAAAATACCGATTCGGTAAGGCCTCTGAAGAGTCCCACCTACATCTGGGTCCCTCAGAATCGGTAAAATTACCGATTTTTTTATTTTACCGAATCAGTAAAATTACCGAATCGGTAATTTTACCGATTCGGTAAAATAATGCCCCCTACATACCTGTCACCCCTTTATCGATCGGTAACGGCCAAAATCGGCCGTTACTGCTCGGTAAATGGCCTCAAATGGCCACCTACATCTGGCCCTAGGTCCCCATGTTCGAAATGTTAATGCTAAACTCTGTGTCCTGACTGTCCTCTCAAGTAAACATCGCAAAAATCATTAGTGTAATTTGAGAGACATTAACATTAAATGAAACAATTAAAACCCCTTTTGAAATTTACAGAGGGGTATATAAAAAGGGCACATCTATTTTTTATTTCTAAGCACTCGCTTGTAATATTCAAATAATACGACAGTTCCACAGTGTGAATCTTTCAATATTTTCATAAACGTCTCCATATTTCGACAATAGATTGTAATCCTAACATATTTATAATTTCTGTTGACTGACCTGTGAATTTTACTTTGATCACCGTTATTTAAGTAAAATACTTTTTTAGCTGGTGGATATATTACAAATCTAAAACTCATTTTGGCCTGAATTCCAGGCAGATAAATACTTCCAAACACAAATTAAATCGTGGAAGTGCAAGCCTGGAATGAAAAACACAAGATACATTTAAATAAACTGCTTCAATCGGGGAAGCTGTACGTCAGAGGGAAGGGGGAGGGAGGAATTGGGACTCCGAGGAAGAACTAAGGGCACAGGGAGGATTTAAGAGTTTGCCCATATAATTCCATCGGTGGTTGCACTAATGACAAACTGCGGTACCTGAAAAGGAGTGCACCATAGACAATGGTCCCAAAGAATAACTATACTAATAGGAAATACACTTTTAACCCCCAGAGAACCTTAAAGTTTAGTTTCTGTAGTAACTTGTGAGATTAGAACATGGCCCTGTTTTTTTATGTGCACATATAGCCAGATATCTAATGTACTTATACAGATGCACCTTATTCACTAGCTGATTTGCGACCATTATCACACAACTAACTCTGTCATGTATAAGTGCACAGGTCCATGTGCCATTCGTGGCCTCACTTCCCATGTTTAGGCGTGTGCTGCTCTCAAACCTGTCCAAGTTGCACAGCTATGCTGAATGATTATTGCCCAATGATCATGCTATTTATAGCTGTTAACTCCCTGTCCTGGGGGCTTTAACTGCTAATAAATGCCCAACCCTGTAATCAGGTTCCCTTATCGTTGTCGTGGGCCGGTGCTTGGATGGTAGACAACCGGGTTGCGTGGTCATAGTTTGCTGCAGATTTGGAGCATATTTGACTGCCTATCATGGGTCATGATAACATTAAGGTCCTTTTGGATTTCGACCTTAGTGAACGTGAAGGAGGAATCTCCTGAATTTTTCGTGTGAAGCCTATTGTGGTTATGCCGACAATCCAGTAATATATTATTTCTAAGCCCTGATGAAGTTCAAGTTTGATTGAATGAAACTCGTTGACTGGATGTTTTGCATGGATTTAAAAGATTGGAATTGAAAACAGAAAGAATAAAAAGGAATATTTATCCTTATTGTGGTATTTACCTTTACATCTGTGTTAGCCAGCTGCACCAATATGGAACATACTACCTTTAGGAATCTAGAATGTATGGTGTGCTGGTTTGGTTGCCAAGGACAGAGAGTCAGTTGCTGCTGGCTGCTCTGTGGCTAGTACAAATGGGGGTGGTATGCACTCCAAATTTTCAAAAGTTCATTCCAATATAATCATCCTTGTGCTTTTTACGTGCAATCTAGGTAGTGCTTGCCCTAATGCACTGAATAGAATTCATTACAGTGGGGAACTCAGAATTTACGCTCCACACCCAGATGCACAGCGTAACTGGATACTAGATCCAACCGTTTAATCCTCATTTCTATTTACTCAAGTTTAATACATGATTTATGTGTGATTATTCGTTTTCTCTTTATTATGTCCACATCAATCACTATTTGCATTTGAGGAAGCTTCAAATATTTTCGTGTGCCCATCCAGACCTTCACTGAAATATGATCCAAATACAACCAATAGTTTCGAGCAGCATTTCTTTATTGAAAGCCCAATGCATTTCGGGCTGTGTCACCAGCCCTTCGTCAGGGGTCACTGCAAATTTACCAACCCTGGACAAACAAGATATCTTCGGAAGAAACAAAGTATAAATGACAAATTCCACATCTAGCAAGTTTTCAGCAGCTTTCTTGTTGATAATGGGAGAACATATGGATAATGTTAACAAAAGCAGGACATTGCATATGCTGCGGATTATGTGTACGAGAGTGTATTACTCTTAGTTTGTTATGTTTTTAAGTGCATGTTGGGTATTGTAGTTTACAGGAAGACTACAAGGAGATTATTTGGGTTGACGTACAAGAGGGAGGAGCACGCAGGTTTCAAATGTGGGTTGAAAGGAAGGGCTTGATACGAGAGAATTCTTTGGCTGTTGAAGGCGGATGCCGAGCGGCTTGTAGAAAATGTAATGAGCAGGTATGATTGAAACGTAGTTATTTAAAAAAGGAGTAAAAGTCTGTTGAAATGTCCGTGTTGATAGCTTGTATAAAAATGAGAACGTTTAATAAACAGTCGGGAGGACTACGTAAGAACGTGATTTAATCAGAGGGGTGTTAAGGAATTATTGAGTGCGTACTGCGTGTTACGAGGGTGGAAATATTTAATTAGGGGTCAGAGGGTGAAAAAATGAAAAAGGGTAACTGGGTGAAGATTATGCTAATTGAGCACTTTTTTTACTTGATGAATCGTATTTAGAACACAAAAATATAAAATATCAAATTGAAAATTTCGTGCATAATGTGACAAACTGTATAGTCTATTACTGATGGGTTCCTTGATTGGTTAATATGCAGTGACCCCTGACGAAGGGCTGGTGACACAGCCCGAAATGCATTGGGCTTTCATTAAAGAAATGCTGCTCGAAACTATTGGTTGTATTTGGATCATATTTCAGTGAAGGTCTGGATGGGCACTCGAAAATATTTGAAGCTTCCTCAAATGCAAATAGTGATTGATGTGGAGATAATAAAGAGAAAACGAATAATCACAGATAAATCATGGATTAAACTTGAGTAAAGAGAAATGAGGATTAAACGGTTGGATCTAGTATCCAGTTACGCTGTGCTCTGTGGCTAGGACATTGCTGTACCTTGTACTTAAAATAAAGAAAGTACTGCTTAGCTGTTACCCTGACTCTTGTACTTCTTCACACTTATGTCTACTCTTTTCACTTGTGGATAAGAAGTTCGTTGATGCACCATTCCAAAGTCAACTTAAGTTTCTATTCTGCGTTACAGTTGTACCTAACGACGGCAGGTACAGGAATTTTTGTGCATATATGTATTGAACAAAAAGAAACAGAGAGTGAAGTGCGGCTTCTATAGTCTGCCATCATGGTTGCTCTATTCTTTGTGCGTGATAAAATAACTTAGCTACTTATGACTAGTCACACCAGCCCTAAAAATGATTCAAATGTTTGGGCTACTGGGACAATTTAACCACAGAAGCAAGGAGAATGGATCAGTACCATTACACTGCGGACAAACATTCACAATTCTAAAAAAATGAAAGCATGCTCAGTATAGTGGCAACGAAGCGAATACCCATAGATCAGATTAATGGACAGGAGAAACCTTTTAACCCCTTCCATGCTGATGACGAACCCCAGCCGTCATGCACTAGGGTGCTCTTGTGCTGATGACGGCTGGGGTTCGTCACGGCCCGCCCCTGTTCGTGTTGTTTACAGCACCGCAGGGGAATCGCGGCCACATGGAAGGGTTTAAGGAAAGAGTCAAACTACCACTAGCAATGATTAATGGCCATAGGTTTGAAACATAGCAATTAGCATAGCAACAGTCTGAGACATACACTATCTTTAAATCTGAATGTAAAGTGCCACCTGAAATGCCTGACTCTACCTCTTTGCATAAGTGCAGTGTGTACATGTGCCTGGCACATGTGTTGAGGCTACAATAAAAAGCATTGGCAAAGCCAATAGATTTTGCCTATGTGACAACTATTGGCACTGCCAATGTTTTTAAAGATTTTCCACAGCAAACCAGACTTCTGTGCAACTTGGCTCAAAGTAAATAAAAACACAGTGCTATGGCATGGCTAACGCTGACCGCATCATAGCGTTTTGTTTCTATTTATTTTATAACATGTTGCACAGCAGCCCGTGCAGCTGTGAAATGTGATTTAAAGCAGCGAGGTGGTTTGGGTGTGGAAGGCTACACTCTCCTCTGGGGAGAGGATGTGACATTATGGCCAGAGTTGCCGACTTGGGAGCCAGTTTCAAGTCTTGGCGTCAGCTCAACATCCTAAAATTCTGAGCAAATCACTTAATGTCCCTGTGCTTAAAAAACAAAAATGGATGTGTATAAAGATCCAAGGAGGCTTATAGTTGAACTTCATGAAAGGATTTAATACTTGAATAGGAGTTGAAGCACAGCACATCAGTACAGGTTCAGATACAGATATTATAATACAGTTGGCCTGGAATCTGGAACCCAGGATGTAAGATGCAGGCACGCATCATACATTCCAGGCAGCAGACCCAGACAGGGAAAGGCAAAGTGAACAGAACAGAGCAGTATAAATGTACAACAGAATGCAACACATCTTACCCCTAAAAAAAAAAGAAAGGGAAAGTTGGGAGCGCATTAATCTAAATATCTGCTGGGAACATTCTTTTGTCTATTGCAAGCCTTAACTCTAGAAGCAACAGAAGAATCTACATGAACAGCATTGGGAGAAGACATAGTGGGAAAAACATCAGATCTCCTTTGGCAGTAATCAAGAGCAGAAGAAGGAGAGCCACGTACATTTTCAACATTGTAATACTTAGCCACTCTGCGGACATTCCAGACTCTACCATCCTGCGTGACAACGCTATTTTTAAAAACTTTAACAATTTTGATAGGAGGGTAAAACTTAGAAAAACCCTTGACTAGAGAACCAGGTTTTTTAATTCGCACCCATTCCCCCACCACAAAATCACTATCTTTGGTTTTCATTTTGGAATCAAACAGGGTTTTCATTTGTAGTTGTTTGTTTTCAACCCGTTTGGCCACAGCAGCAAGGTCCAAAGCAGAATTATTTACATCAAGTTTTTTAATCCACCAGGGACATATATCAGAAGGAGGCTCCCTACCCTTAAGGAGTCTGAAGGGACTAACGCCAGTAACAGAGTGAGGGGTGATACGATATGTCCACAACCTTTTCCTCACAACATCCAACCAACCATCATCCGAAGTCTGCACACCATTCAAACAATCCTTAAGGACACGGTTAAAGCGTTCAACTTGGCCGTTTTCCCTAGGCTCATACAGAGAGGTGGTGTAATGCTTGATGCCACATGTACTGAGGAATTTCTCAAAATCAGCCGAAACAAGCTGAACCCCATTATCTGTGACACAAGTTTCAGGAAATCCCTCTCTAGCAAAGACTTCCTTAAGAAAAAGAATAACCGAGTGAGAAGAAACAGTACTGACAAACTTTACTTCGGGCCACTTGGAGTGGTAGTCCACCAGAACTAAAGCATAACGAGCATTGTAAGGCAACTGTTTAAATGGGCCAGATATATCAAATCCCACCTTCTGCCAGGGAAAGGTGGGCCAGGACACAGGCTTGAGGGGAGCTGAGGTCACATGAAGCATTTTATCACTGTTAACACAATGCGAACAATCTCTTACTAGCCTATCCACCATTTTGTCCACTCCCGGCCACCAAAAGCTCTCTCTAATCAGACGTTTCATTGATGACATGCCAATGTGACTCTGATGAGCGAGAAGCAGAATCTTCTCTTGTAAGGATTGGGGCGGAATTAATTTACCAGCCTTGAAAAGTAGACCAGAAAACTCTTCAATTTCCGATGAAACTTGGCAAAAGGGAGCTATATCCGGAGAAACACCCCTACAGGGTGGCCAACCATTCCCAACAAAATCAAACAGATGTTGACAAACCACATCTTTGCCAAGTTCAACAAACCATTCTTCTTCCGACAAAGAAATGAACTCCTTAGAAACACAATCTCCAACAGAGGCAACAACATCGATGTCATTATCCACCTTTGGAGAATCCTCACAAGGGAACCTTGAAAGGAAATCTGCAGTCACATTTCACTTACCAGGAACATACACAATTTCGAAATCATACTCCTGAAGGCGTGAAGACAAACGAGCTATACGCGCTGTGGAGTTCCATCCGCCTCCAGGAGATAAAATCCCAACCAAGGGTTTATGATCTGTACGTAGTACAAAACGATTGCCCCAAACATAATTCCTGAAGTGTTCGACAGCCCAAATGCAGGCCAGAAGTTCCTTTTCAATCACGGAGTACCTTCTCTCCGTAGGAGACAATGTCCTCGAGGAAAAGGCAACACACCACTCATCCTTACCCGATGACTGACTTAACACACTACCAATGCCATAAAGACTGGCATCGACTGTAATAATGCATTTCTTGTTAACACAAAAGGACTTCAAAGTAGGAGCATTAACAATTTCCTCTTTGATTTGTTTAAAAGCTTGTTCCTGCTTCTCAGACCAAATAAATTTGGCTGAATTCCTTGTTAGTTCTCTAAGAGGCTCCATTTTGCTTGCAAAACTTTGGATAAATTTGCTATAATATTCGCAAAGCCCTGCAAATGAAAGTAATTTTTCCTTATTGTCCGGGGAAGGAGCCTTAACAATAGCATCCACAAGATTCTTTTTGGGTACAACTCCATCCCCTGAAAGTGAATGGCCTAAATAGTCTACTGTTTTGCAAAAAAACTTGCACTTACTAGCTTTGATAGTCAAACCAAACTTCTCCAACCTGGAACAAACCTCCCTAAGGTGACTATCATGCTCCGAGACATTTTTTGAAAAAACAAGAATATCATCCTGAAAGCATTTGACTTAGACACTCAGGTCCTTGAATATATGATACATTGCCCTCTGGAAAACAGAAGCGGCCGACGCTAGGCCGAAAGGCATCCTTTTAAATTGAAACAATCCATGGGGAGTGATGAAAGCGGTGAAGTGCTTTGAGTCTTCCGTGAGCTCTATCTGGTGATATGCAGACCTAAGATCTAATGTGGAAAACACACAGGCTCCATCAAGCATGCACAACATTTCATTTATGTTAGGTAATGAGTGACAGTCTATGACCAAACATTTATTTAACGCTCTCAGGTCTACACACAACCTAATAGTTTTGTCAGGTTTAATCGCCAAAACAATAGGCGAAACCCATTCAGAGGATTCTACCTCCTCGATGACACCATCCTTGACCATGTTGTCAAGCATGACTCTGAGCTCCTCCCTGACACTAATGGGAACACCTCTTAACTTCTGCTTCAGAGGCACAGTATTCGGTTTGACTTTGATTTTGTGTGTAAAACCATTCAACATCCCAAGTTTTTCAGAAAAGACATTGGGAAAGGCGTCAGATATCTCTTTAGACATAGATGCTATGTCATAGTGCCCATCAGATATAGCTAGTACACACACAGGATCTTTCAACGTAGGATTCAAAGAGATCCCCAACTTAGCTTGATCCCGCCAACCTAGGACATTTACACCTTTGGATGCTACATACATCTTGATAATTGCAGAATTTTTTTTTACAATAATAGGGACTTCTTTAAAACCTATAAAACTAATCTTGGAAGTGTCAAAATTATAGGCATCAATATCTGGTTCACACAAAGAATTTACATCAACCAGATTCCCAAATGACTCCACACAATAATCACGAGAAATTATGGTCCACGGAGAACAGGAGTCCACCATGAGTTCAAGAGTTTTACCTAGAATGTTCACTAGACTCTTTGGAGATGGTAGACTATCTGCTAGTGTCATATCAAACGAGGTTTGTATAGAAATTACGATACCAGATTCTCTAACAGAAGAATCATTACCCTCTCTCTCCGCAACGTAAGATACGTTACTATTAATACGTCTGGGAGTATTAGAAGAAGGTTTCTTGTAATCGTTAATTGACTTAACAGAAGTTTTACAATATTTAGAAAAATGTCCAGTGCGATTACATTTATTACATTGTCTATTCAAAGCGGGACACTGTGGAAAAGAAGCTATATGATCTGGACTTCCACACCTAAAGCAGTAAAACTGTTTACCTTTGCTATCATATTTATTAGAACTTTGAGTTTTCACATTTACTGTGCTAACTTCACCAGTGGATGTGGAAGGAGTAGTATGAACAGAAGCTTTGTCTAAGGATTTAATCCACTTGTCGGATTGTTCTAAAGCTTTAGCTGTACTAATAGCAGTCTCTAAACTTGGATCCCCTAAAATCCATAACTGCTCTTGTACCTTCTTGTTTTTTACATGCACCACAATTTGATCTCTAATCATTTCGTCAGTTATTAGACCAAAATTGCAATGGAGGGAAAGTGCACGTAAAGCAGTTAAGAAATCATCAAAACACTCATTCTCCTCTTGTACTCTGGTATAAAACTTAAACCTATTTAAGGCTACACTGGTTACTGGTTTAAATCTTCTCTCTATTCTCTGCACAGCCTCATCATAAACATTTGAATCACCTCCAGATCTCACAGGAGGTAAAGTTCTAAAGACAAGTTGTCCTTCTGACCCAAGACAATGTAAAAAAATGTTCTTTTTCCTTTCCGCTGACATCCTCTCACCATCCATAGCCTTAAGGTAAGTAAAAAATTCTTCCTTCCATCTGGTCCAAGGGATGGGTGGGTCTCCTTTAGTTTGCAAAAATTTTGAAGGTGGGTCAAATTGCATAATGGCTAGAGTAAAGTAGAGGTACTCTTTTTTTTTTTAAAAAAACAGTTTCTTAAAAGTAATAGTTTACACAAAATGAATGAAGCAAAGTAAAATATAACGTTTTTCTTTTCTGTAGTAGGATAGTAGTCAAGTGTTTGAAAAAAAGGAAGTGAAATCCTTTAACTCCTTTTTCTTTAAAAATGAACGTAATTGGTAAAAGTACTTGAAAATGAAGAACAGCGAAAATATCGTCTATTCTATCTTCCAGCGTGTAATTATAGTTTATTTTACCTTCCGGCGTGCAAATTCCGATCAAGAATGCATAAACATCGACTTCTCAGCGTCTCCGGTAAACTGTGTATCTAGTTGCTATGGATACACAAGATGGCGCTGAGACGTGCAGCGTGGTGACGGCAGGGACGTGTCACGTGATGATGACGCAGCGCGTAATGATGACGCAGCGCGTGTTGACGTCCGGAGATGCCTCGAGCTTGCCAACAGCCTCGCGCACTGCAACACAAATATCGGAAAAGGCACTAAATTAGACAAAAACAGTTCTCTACATCACCAATCCGCCGGAGTAGAAGCGCTGGAAACGCCAGGACATGTGCCACACACGAAGGTAGAAGCGGTGGTTTTCATGTACCGCTTGTCGTTTTCTTTTTTCCGTTGAAAAACACGAAAAGCTTTGAAAAATATGTAATTGAACACTGGTAGGTCGTAAATCTTCGCAATTACGACGTGGTAGGATTATTCAGTGTTATCTTGAAGAAAAAGAGGATGAAAAGGTAGTTTCAGGTTTTCTTCTTTTGTAATCCGGTCTCAAAAATTAAAATTTCTGCTCCTGTGCTTCAAGGATAGTGGCAGAAATAGCAGGGTTTACCTCGTCGCCAATATAAAGATCCAAGGAGGCTTATAGTTGAACTTCATGAAAGGATTTAATACTTGAATAGGAGTTGAAGCACAGCACATCAGTACAGGTTCAGATACAGATATTATAATACAGTTGGCCTGGAATCTGGAACCCAGGATGTAAGATGCAGGCACGCATCATACATTCCAGGCAGCAGACCCAGACAGGGAAAGGCAAAGTGAACAGAACAGAGCAGTATAAATGTACAACAGAATGCAACAATGTGTCCTTGTATGATATATCTGGGGCTCATGTAAAGCACTCCAATACCTTTAGATCGAGTTTGAGCTGTATATATGTGAGGGGAAAAAAGCAACAAGAGGAAGTAGGGTGGGAAACAAAGAATGTGTAGCGGGAGGAGTGGGGAGGTTAAAGAGAAGGGGGTGATGTTCTAAAAAGAATGGACAGTAGGAGGAGAGCGAGTTAAAAAGACTAAACAGCGGGAGAA
This sequence comes from Lissotriton vulgaris, assembly GCF_964263255.1. NCBI lineage: Eukaryota > Metazoa > Chordata > Amphibia > Caudata > Salamandridae > Lissotriton > Lissotriton vulgaris. The sequence continues at coordinate 668,655,320 of NC_141685.1, read as the reverse complement.
GAGGTGCCAAGCTGAGGTGAAGGAGAGGATCTACAGAGGTACATAGTCTCTAAAAGTATGTGCCAATGAGTAAATAAAGAGTACCTGAAGGCACCTGCTGCTAGTGGAAGGCCACTGGCCCAAGGAAGCAGTACTTGGTCCATGCTCTATGGTACAGAGATGAAGACTGAAGCCCAGGAGGAAGCCAAAGGCACTGACTGATAGGAATTGAAGGAAGTGAGAGTGACGTGGGATCCAACCCATGGTAAATAAAGGTAAATAAGGGCAGGTTCTAAGCCCCTTTACGATTTCGCAAGCTCAGCATAAGCACTGTGCAAGCAAAACTTAAAAAAAGAGATATATTTTCTTCCCAATCCAGTCTCATGCTTTTAGCCTCATGATTGGCATAGTTGATTTACTGGTAAGTCCCTAGTAAAGTGCACTGAGAGTGCTCGGGCCTGTAAATCAAATGCTGTTAGTGGACTTGCAGCACTGATTGTGCCACCCACATGAGCAGCCTTTCAAAGGGTGATCAGACCTGCCACTGAAGTGTCTGAGCACAGTTTTTACTGCCATGTCGACTTGGCAAGTGTACACAACTATCCCTTTTATTACATGTGAGTCAACCCTAAGGTAGGCCCAAGGTACCCCTATGGGCAGGGTGAAGTGTATGTGAAAGGTAGGACATATCCTGGTGTATGTGACATGCACTGCTGGTGAACTATAGTGCAATTTGTTTTTCACTGTTGAAAGGCTATCTGTCCCATAGGGTAGAATGGGGAATAATTGGTAACATTTTGCAAGGGTATCTTTCCATTGGGATAAGATGTAGAAATACAATTTAGTATGTCTGAACTCAGAAAGTAGAAATGCATCTTTTAGTAAAGATGAGTTTTATATTCTGTGTTTGAAAATGCCACTTTTAGAATGTAGGTATTTTCTTGCTTAGCCATCCTGTGTGCCTCTGCTTTGTTGTGGATTGACGGTCTGGCTTTGGAGTGACAGGGGCTGGGAATGTGCATTCTCTTCAGACAGCCACTGGGGGGTCGAGGTGTGTCATGGGCTGAACCGATTAGACCTAGAGTAGTGGGAGGAGATTTCCTTGCACCTGAATGAGCCTGGTCTGCCCTGGACAATACTGTCTCCCCCTCCTGCTGGGAAGCTGGGCCAGAGAGGACTAAACTGGCTTTGACCAAGGACAGACACTCTCTGCGCAAGAAAACAAAGAGAAATGTGGTATGAATATTGGGGCCAAGACCCCAGAACTTTAGAACTCGCTTGGATCAAGGAACCTGCAAAGAAGGAGAGCTGGAAGAACTGCAAGGAGGAGTACTGCCCCATTGCTGTGTTGTTGCTTTGTTGGGTTGGCCTGCAATTGCTGCTGCTGCCTTGGGCAGTGAAAGGACTGGACAGAACTTTCTTCACTTGTCGCTGAGTATCTCCAAGGGCTTGAAACAGAGCATGCCTCCTATTCACAATGTCTCCAGGACAGCAAAGACTTCACTTACCTCTGGGTATCGCCTCTGGAACCATGGGTTTCAATTGCCACAGAGGAGGAAAGCAACTGACACTGTCACTGACACTGCTGTGGACTCCTTGTCCTGAAGGCAGCACAGAGGGCATCACCGCACTTCGCACCGCAACCCTGGTCTCACCGAGGACAACGACCGCTGCCGCCACCGAGCGGCAGCTTGCACCGTGATGTGTGGGCACTGCACTCCACATCTCCTTGCTTCACTCCGCTGCTCTGATCTCACCAACAACGTCGTTGCCCGCTGACCTCGACACCCGTGACCGCACTGTGGTTTCGGGCACTGCTTGTAAGTCACATGATGCACCCTTCCTTCCCACACCGCAGTCTGGGCCGTCTGACGCCAGTCCCCATCAACCCGCACTGTTACTTGCACCGTGACCTGTCAGCACCGCCAAGAGCACCACCGCACTCTGTACGATAGCCCTGATCTCACCAACACCGCAAGATGACAGTCACTGAGCCGTTGCCTGCACAGTGACTTCAGGGCAACTCCGCACGCTACGTTGCACATCGCAACACAAGGGTTGCCATGACCGGCCTGCACCAACGTGATCGGCAGGAACCAAAAGGTATTGTTTGTAAGTCTGCTGACACTAACGCCGGTCCGCACCTACGCAGTGCGCTGGAACTGTTGGATTCTGTTGTTTACAGCACTGCGGTAGCACCGGACAGAGCTACCGGCTTCATGGAACTGCATTGTAAAGTTATTCTCACGAAGCACATCAATTTGATTACTGTATGTTGGTCTTGTATTGTTTTGGTATTGTTTGCTCAGATAAATATTGGTTATTTTTCTACAACTGCTGTGGTGTCTTTTTGTAGTGTTTTCACTGTATTACGGTTGGTCATGTACAAATGCTTTACACATTGCCTCTGAGATAAGCCTGAACGCTCGTGCCAAACTACCAAGGGGGTGAGCAGAGGTTAGTTTAGGGGTGTATCCCCCTTATCCTGACTAGAAGGAAGGGCCCCTAATTGGACAAAGGTGCAAACCATTGCTAACTAGAGACACCCATTTCTAACATTGGTTGTCCGCGGTGAGGATAAGACTTGCATGTGCACTTGACCTACAGTGATTGGTGTACACTACTACCATATCGCAGACCACTACATACCAAATACTGTTTCTTTTTAGTCTATTTTGTCTTTCCATCTTTTTTTGAACTTCCTACTGCCTCATTCATGGACCAGCAGCATTATCAATTGCATCCCTGTAAGTGGTTTCCAGGAGGAAAGGTTGGACACCTACTACGTCAAGGAGTTGAAGGCTATTTGTAAAAACCTAAAGGTTCAAGTCAGAGGCCTCACCAGGAAGGAGGAGCTACAAAAGGTGCTGGGTAGCAGGGCAGCCAGACATGCCAGTGGGGATTCTGAAGATCTTAGCGTGGAGGCGGAGGACCCTATTCCTAGTGTAGATGTGCTTTTGGGAGAGGGGGGTCCCTCCAGGCAACGCAGCAGTAGTTTGTCCCCAGAGGAGCGGGAAGACAGAAGGGAAGCTAGGAGCCATCAGGAAGAGCTTGAGAGGCTCAAGATGGAATCACAGATGATGGTTTTATACCATGAGCATAGGCTCAAGGAGCTGGAGTTAAAGAGTAAATCCAGCACAGATGGTTTTCGCAATTCCTCAGTACACTCAGACAGGATTATGCACCTTCCCAAGAATGTAGTCAAGGAATTTAAAAAGGGTGATGATATACAAAGGTGGTTCCTGCGCTGTGAAGCAGCTATACACATGAATGGGGTCCCTAAAATGCATTGGGGGCAGGATTGTGGTCTCATTTCTCAGAAGAGGGGAGGGACACTTTGTTGGCTGTGGGTAAGGGGTACAACCTCACCTACACTGACATGAAGGAGGCCCTTCGTACTAGGTATGGTCTCACTCCTGATTAATATCGGGATCAGTTTAGGTCTAGTAGGAAATGTAATTCCCAGACATGGTTGGAACGTGTGGATTTTGTCTGCAGGGCACTGGATGGCTGGCTGAAGGGCAGCACTGTAACAGATTTTCAGGGGCTGTACAATTTGATTGTGTGAGAACACATGTCTAGTTTATATTTTACAGAGCTATGCTGTAGGAAGGTAGGATTTGCTTTTATGGTTAGCCCTCACTTTTTGCTGGTGTTTTTTGACTAGTCTGGCTGGGATTCTGCTAATCACGAACCCAGTCACTGTGCTTCCTCCCTCAATTGGCTATGGTGAGTATCTTGGTACATTCCTAATTGGCTGCTGGTGTACCCTAGTAAGTCCCTAGTATATTGCACTAAGGTACCTAGGGCCGAGGTACCCCAGGGGCTGCAGCATGTATTATGCCACCCATAAGGAACCCTCCAACCGCTGACTACAGGCCTGCCATTGCAACCAGTGTGAGTTGGTGCTTGCACCTATCACGAAATATATACATCTGTTTATATCTAACCTCACTGCACTTAAAACCTCTAAGTCACCCCTCTAGTAGGACTTTCAGTCCTAAAGGCAGGGTGCTCTGTTCTAAGTGTGAGGGTGCCGGTGCCTGAGCAGGACACCTCTGCAACCTTGGGAGTCTGTTCTCCTGGGTTGCCTGAAAAACAGCCATTACGAAATGTACAGTGGCCATGCATCATTAGGCGATGACCATTCTAAACTGGCTGTAACAAACCCTGTTTTGTTTGGTATCAAACATGTTGGAATCATACCCCCACACTGTACATGGTGTGGAGGTATGATTCTATGCACTATAAAGCTCCTTTTGGAGGCCCTCAGTGTTCCTGGTACCAGTCTTCCAGAACTAGACGACAAGCTAGGGCTGCTGCCGAACTGCCTTCCTGCTGCTGAGCCAAGCTTGAGCAGGGGAAGGCAGAACAATAGGTATCCTGTCACAGGTAGTTGTGACCACCTCCCAGACAAGACTTGGTGTATTGGGACATGGTGGTGGGGCGCTTGACAGTACCACTCAGACTGCTTGAGGGGCACATTTGGTGCCCTCCTTGCATACTCTGGCTCAATCCAGTTTGGGGAGCCGTGGAACTAGACAAAGGACATGGAGTATCCTACCCACTGTCTAGCCTCTCCTCTGGGAGGGACCCCTGAATCATCACAACCCTTTCCTTTGGGTATTTAAGGGCTTACCTTAGGATGGGTCCCTAGATTCGTTGTGGGAATGGATTTATTGCAAAATCTGCATCCTCTTTAACCATCTGTACATTCTGACCGAGTCATGCAGACCACGTCAGACTGACTGGAACGGACTTCACTTTGGAACTGAGACTGCAATTGGGAAGACTCCATCTGCTCCTGATCTCTATGTTCTACAAGCTCACTGCAGCGTCAGAGTCACTACTCCATATAGACCCCTTCCAAGTCTTGTGGACATTCAAAGACAGCAGAAGGAACCTCTGTTAGAGTGAAGGAGTCACTCCCCTGCATTCGCAGGCACCGCAACACAAGCCGACCGATTGCTGATCCTTGTCTCCAACCAGGTCATTAACACAGGTGATGGTTCTACAACCTCTTTGAGGCCTGCACTGTCTTCAGACTGAGTCTGAGGCCAGGATCTCTTGTTGACACCGCCTGAACCGAGTCCCTGTGCACCCAGTCGGCTGGCCATTGCTAAGGCTGTGCGACTCTTGTCTCCAGAGATCTTTGGGCCCTGTTGAGGGTCTTATTTCATTCCAGTAGACTCCCCTGCTTACTTGGGGCCTACTCTGACTTACTTGATCCTGGTGAGTCTCATGGACCTTGCTGGTCCAGAAAATGTAACTTTTCATATTCCTTCACGTGTTGCCGTTGCCAAGGCCTGTTGGTACTCCTGCCAGACACCGACCCCCTGGATATCAACATACGATGCGGGACAGCTCGTACATCGTGCCTGGTCATCCTCAGTGTCACCTGGTCCACGTACGTGCAGAACCAAAGGCACTGTCAACTCCCCTGTAATAGCCAACATTGGGTGGTACACAACTCCTGTGCCCCCAGGTCCGGAGTGACATAGACTCTGTCTCCTATGCTTGCAGGTTATACTCTTCTTAAATCCAGGCTTGGATTCCACTGGACTCCTCCAGCTCTTTGCCAGCAGCATCTTGCTTGAAGTCCTCCATTGGAGTCTACGGCGGTTCCCAATGCCACTTTGTACCTATGCACCTGGCTTCCCTGGGGCAGGTAACCTGGTCTCCTTGGTATCCATGGGTGGGGTGACTCTCAAACTGTCCATCTTCCACAGGGTGTCATCCAAGTCCGATGGGAAGGGTCCTTTTTCTTAAGAATTGCACCTGCGTCTCCCCCATTGACTTACCTTACGCACATTGTTGTGTATTCACTTAGCACACAGCCTCGTTGGGATTCCTGGGTCCTTACCAGTGGTAGTTACTGGTTCCCCGGCACTTCTAAGTCCTCTAGGTCAACTCCTGACTTCGGTCGATAGTTGCATTCCACTATTTTTGTATATGGTTTGGTCTCCCCCTGGAGCCCATTGTATTTTCGTGCTATTTACTTGTCGCATTACCAAAGTATTGTGTGCATTGTAATTATATCTCTAGGTAGAAGATATTGCATTGGGTTAGTGAGTGTCTGTAATAATTAACTATTTTTATAACTACACTGTGTAGTTTGTTTTCATTTATTCTGCACTATAAGATTAGATACTGGTGAAACAAGCTGCTTTACACTCCTCCTAGACAAAGCCTGAAGGCTGCTCTCCACAGTTGCCACTTAGAGAACTTTCTAAGGTTGTCTAAACCACTAAAAACACCATAAGTGTTGTCTGTATTGGTGCAGGGAGTTACACTTGAATAAATGTGCACTATTTACCAAGTCAGCCTCCTACATGCACCAGCACTTAACTGATAGTAAGCTGACTGACTCCACCGCTGGGTGAATTCCAGGGTCCACAAGAAGGTGTATTGGGGAGACTTAGCCAAAGGTGGGCAGGGTTCTGGGCCAAAGAGTGGGGGGGACACGGATAAAGCACAGGAGTGCTCTAAGGGGCCCCAGACTACTATCCAGGGTAAAGGTTTCCATCCCCTTAAAGATACAAAACAAGGGGTCTCTTCATGAAAGCCTGCATAAAGCAGCCCCTGCAAGTGCTATGCCTGCAAACAGGTGGGCCACTAGAAGGGGGACCCCAAGTGTCCCATGAAGGCACAGCCACCCGCCAGTGGGAAGTCCAAGGTGTTAGCTAGTATAGCACTTGGGGAGGAGGGAACCCCAAAGGACAGTGGTGATCCTGCTGAAATGACCGTCGTCTTACTAGGGAACAGTGAGATGGTCCCAGGAAACCAGGTGCCTGTTAACACCAAAATATTCAGCGCCTGGATGACCATCAATTGGAGAAGACCTATTCTCCGGTGTCACCTGGTCTCAGAGGAGCAAGTAGTCCATGGGGCATCCCACCAAGTCTTTGCAGTACACAACTCAAAGTGCCAATGTACGGAGGCACAGGTTCCCTTTGAATGGGGGGAGAGTCTCAGGTCCCTTGAGGGTGTTTGTGAGAACTACCATGCCTGTAGATTGTCTACTAGGTAACTGTTAGATCCCGGAGATAGGGAGGCTTGTTTCTGTCTCTGTTTTCTTTTTAGCTTACCTTTTTTCTGGTACTGTGAAACAGCAATGTTTTGTTGCGGTGGTTCCCATACCCAAGCGGGTATTTAAACACCGCAAATCTTCCTTTTCCCACTTAGTTTTGTTCTAGGTACGTGTCACCGGAAGGACTTTGCCTGCAGCGTTGATGGAGGATGCGCTGCTTTCGTGTCGGCTGTGTGAGTAGCTCCGGACCGGCTCCCTGGATTATGGATTCCTGGACCTCCATTCTTCGAGCAGCTCGGAATGCTCATTTCACTTTTTTTCCCTTCCCCTTCTGGCCATTTCGTGAAAGGATTGTTTTGCTGGATTATTGAGTCTAAGGCAAGTTACAATCACATTGCCTTATTGTTGCAACCTCCTCCTCCTGTTATCGGGTTTTTTGGGAGCATTCGATTCGTGCACTGAGACTGTACGGAAGGATTAAGGGGTTCCTTGTTTATTTTACATAGGTAGTAAGGGCAAACATGTTTTTTCCCCCTGATGGTTTTTTTTATCCTGCAAGAAGAAGGTGGACTTTAAACCCTCAAAGAGTCATTATATTTTTGAGTTTTGAAGTACGAACTTTGTTGTTCTCTCCTCTCACTGGGTGAAAGGGTGCGCAACGTTTACAACGCACACGTTACCACGACCTACCATTACCACACGGTTGTAACAACGAAAGTTGTTACAATGCATTGCGCTGGGGGGGCGCTCGAGGATAGTAAATCATTTAATTTACTATCCCAACACCTTTCCTACTATCCACGGGGACTGGTGTTGGAATAGTAAATTAAATGTTTTAAATTTGCGCCCCCCCAATGCAAGTCGTTGTAACGACTTGTGTTGTTACAACCGTGTTGTAATGGTAGGTCGTTGTAACGCGCGCGTGGTAACGACATATATCCGGCTGAAAGTGCTTACTATCAGTGGTAAGAGAAAATACCTTTTTTGAGTTCTCAGTTGTTGTCTTCAATACCATTTGTATGTTAATTTCTTTTCCTTTCTCTTTCTTGCCAGCGTGACTTGCCAGCCTTGACCTGTTAGAATAACCGGTCAAGAGGGGAAGTGCAGCATTGAGGGTCCGTGTAATGTTTCTTCTCTTTCCTTGTTATCCCCTACCTTCTCTCGGTGCCTTACTCTTATACTGCTCGGGCTGATATACTGTGGGCAGTGGGGATTACGGCACAGGTAGTGGTCTGGAACAGTCTTTGCTCCTGCACTGTTGGGTTGCCAGTGCAGGGTGGCGGAACAGTAACAACATTGAGCAGTCCTTGTGGAAGGATGTTTAGCTCAGGTCTCACGTGGAGATGTTTGGGTTGCCAGAGTGGGCATGCATGACCACTCGGTCAATGGCAGCCGGTAAGGGTGATCAGAAGGACCTGGAACCGGAACAGTGGCCCAGTACCTGCTAAGAGAAAGGGCATGGAGCGCGGGAAACCACCCCATAGGTTCCCAGGGATGAGGCTGACCTTGCAGGGGACGCCCCGGCATCTATAGGGTAGCAGGTAGCTGAACTGGGGGACTTTTCTGAGCTGACCCATTGGCAGCAAGAAGTTGGTTCCACTAGGGAAGAATTCCGCAGAGAGCAGAAGGAATGCCCTTCTCTAAAGGTTTTGCGGCAGCAGGCTGCAAACCAGGCAGCTGGTGATCAGTCTGGATCACACTGGATTTACTGGGAGAACGGTCTCCTGTACAGGGAGGAAAAGGTTGCCTAGCCTGGGTCAGCCCGTGTGCTGGTGGTGCCCAACCACTTCATGATCTTCCTGCTGGGTCTGGCTCACGACGTGCCTTTGGCAGGAAATTTGAGCCAGGGCAAGACCTTTGACAGGATTATCACCCACTTCTTTTGGCCCCAAATACGAAGGCAGTCAGATGCATATTGTAGATCTTGCCAGACTTGCCAGGCAAGTGGTAAAAGTGGGAGCAAGTGTAAGGCCTTTTCCAGTTGTAGGAACCCTTTTTGCAAGGATTGGCATGGATATTGTGGGGCCACTGGATCCAAGACGCCATGGGCAAAGCTAGATCAGGGACTCGGTGGACCACTCCTTACCACCCACAAGGTAATGGCTTGGTGGAGAGATTTAACTAAACCTTGAAGAGCATGATCAAGGGTCTAACAGAACCCATGAGGTGAGGGTGGAACGTCCTCTTGCCATGCCTTCTCTTTGCATACAGGGAGGTACCACAGTCGTCCTCAGGTTTCAGTCCTTTGAGCTTCGATATAGGCACCCTGTGAGAGAACCCCTCAGTTTGGTCAAGGAAGGCTGGGAGACGGCTCCCAGGAACACTTTTCAGGATGTATTTAACATCATGCTGGCCTTCAGGAACCAAACTTCCCACTTCAGGACACTTACTCAGGCAAACCTGGAAGCAAGCCAGGAGGAACTGAAATGCTGGTACGACCAGTATGCCACTCTGGTAGAGTTTCAGCCTGGCCAGAAAGTGTGGTTTGTGGCCCCAGTTGAACCTTGTGTCTTGCAGGACATGTGAATTGGTCCCTTTGAGGTGGTGCAGCGGAAAAGTAGTGTCACCTACCTGGTGAATTTACAGACTCCCAGGAACCCTTTGGGGGTCCTACATGTGAGCTGACTCACGCCTCACTTTGAGAGGTCCAAAGTGAGCATGCTCTTGGCGACAGATGATGGGGTGGAAGAGGAGAGTGAACCTCTCCCTGACCTCCTGTCTACCAAGGAGCACGATGGGTCAGTTAAAGGTATGATCCTCTCCTATACACTGACCCCAGAGCAGCAGAGTGACTGTCACCAATGGTTGGGGCAGTTTGCCATGCTGTTCTCCCTGACCCCATGAAGTTACTCATTGGAGTACCCAATACGTGGACACGTGACAGCACTCCTGTGAAACACAAGATTTAAAGGTTGACTGATCAGGTCAGAACCAGCATAAACAAGCATTAGAAATGCAATCGGGCTCGGATTTATTTGAGTTTGAGCTAATGGCATTGTAAATGCCAATGTATTGTTGCTATGTGTTATGGAGTGTGTTCATGTGGTGTGTACTGACAGTGATCTCCTTGTGAGTGTGCGAATATTGCACCACTTGCCTGTGATGTCCTTCTTGTGAGTGTGAGAAGATTGCACCTCTGCTGCCTGTGGTCTCCTTGTGAGTGTAAGAAGCTTTCACTTCTGCTGCCTGTGATGTTGTTCTTGTGAGTGGGAGAAGATTGCACCTCAGCTGGCTGTGGTCTCCTTGTGAGTGTATGCACTGTCATCGCTAGCCTGTAGATATGCACTGTCATCGCTAGCCTGTAGATATACATTGGCTCCACTAGCCTGTAGATATGCACCGTCATCGCTAGCCTGTAGATATGCACTGTCATCGCTAGCCTGTAGATATGCGCTGTCATTGCTATCCTGTAGATATGCGCTGTCGTCGCTAGCCTGTAGATATGCATTATCATCGCTAGCCTGTAGATATGCACTGTCATTGCTAGCCTGTAGATATGCATTGGCTTCACTAGCCTGTAGATATGCACTGTCATCGCTAGCCTGTAGATATGCATTGGCTTCACTAGCCTGTAGATATGCGCTGTCATTGCTATCCTGTAGATATGCACTGTCATCGCTAGCCTGTAGATATGCTCTGTCATCGCTAGCTTGTAGATATGCACTGTCATCGCTAGCCTGTAGATATGCATTGGCTTCACTAGCCTGTAGATATGCACTGTCATCGCTAGCCTGTAGATATGCTCTGTCATCGCTAGCCAGTAGATATGCGCTGTCATTGCTATCCTGTAGATATGCGCTGTCGTCGCTAGCCTGTAGATATGCATTATCATCGCTAGCCTGTAGATATGCACTGTCATCGCTAGCCTGTAGATATGCACTGTCATCGCTAGCCTGTAGATAGGCTCTGTCATCGCTAGCCTGTAGATATGCACTGTCATCGCTAGCCTGTAGATATGCATTGGCTTCGCTAGCCTGTAGATATGCATTGTCATCGCTAGCCTGTAGATATGCACTGTCATCGCTAGCCTGTAGATATGCATTGGCTTCACTAGCCTGTAGATATGCACTGTCATCGCTAGCCTGTAGATATGCTCTGTCATCGCTAGCCTGTAGATATGCTCTGTCATCGCTAGCCTGTAGATCTGCACTGTCATCGCTAGCCTGTAGATATGCATTGGCTTCACTAGCCTGTAGATATGCACTGTCATCGCTAGCCTGTAGATATGCTCTGTCATCGCTAGCCTGTAGATATGCGCTGTCATTGCTATCCTGTAGATATGCGCTGTCGTCGCTAGCCTGTAGATATGCATTATCATTGCTAGCCTGTAGATATGCACTGTCATCGCTAGCCTATAGATATGCACTGTCATCGCTAGCCTGTAGATATGCATTGGCTTCACTAGCCTGTAGATATGCATTGGCTTCACTAGTCTGTAGATATGCACAGTCATCGCTAGCCTGTAGATATGCACTGTCATCGCTAGCCTGTAGATATGCACTGTCATTGCTATGGCTTCACTAGCCTGTAGATATGCATTGGCTTCACTAGCCTGTAGATATGCACTGTCATTGCTAGCCTGTAGATATGCTCTGTCATCGCTAGCATGTAGATATGCACTGTCATCGCTAGCCTGTAGATATGCATTGGCTTCACTAGCCTGTAGATATGCACTGTCATCGCTAGCCTGTAGATATGCATTGGCTTCACTAGCCTGTAGATATGCGCTGTCATTGCTATCCTGTAGATATGCACTGTCATCGCTAGCCTGTAGATATGCTCTGTCATCGCTAGCCTGTAGATATGCACTGTCATTGCTAGCCTGTAGATATGCATTGGCTTCACTAGCCTGTAGATATGCACTGTCATCGCTAGCCTGTAGATATGCTCTGTCATCGCTAGCCTGTAGATATGCGCTGTCATTGCTATCCTGTAGATATGCGTTGTCGTCGCTAGCCTGTAGATATGCATTATCATTGCTAGCCTGTAGATATGCACTGTCATCGCTAGCCTGTAGATATGCTCTGTCATCGCTAGCCTGTAGATATGCACTGTCATCGCTAGCCTGTAGATATGCACTGTCATCGCAAGCCTGTAGATATGCACTGTCATCGCTAGCCTGTAGATATGCATTGGCTTCACTAGCCTGTAGATATGCGCTGTCATTGCTATCCTGTAGATATGCACTGTCATCGCTAGCCTGTAGATATGCTCTGTCATCGCTAGCCTGTAGATATGCACTGTCATCGCTAGCCTGTAGATATGCATTGGCTTCACTAGCCTGTAGATATGCACTGTCATCGCTAGCCTGTAGATATGCTCTGTCATCGCTAGCCTGTAGATATGCGCTGTCATTGCTATCCTGTAGATATGCGCTGTCGTCGCTAGCCTGTAGATATGCATTATCATCGCTAGCCTGTAGATATGCACTGTCATTGCTAGCCTGTAGATATGCACTGTCATCGCTAGCCTGTAGATATGCTCTGTCATCGCTAGCCTCTAGATATGCACTGTCATCGCTAGCCTGTAGATATGAATTGGCTTCACTAGCCTGTAGATATGCACTGTCATCGCTAGCCTGTAGATATGCTCTGTCATCGCTAGCCTGTAGATATGCGCTGTCATTGCTATCCTGTAGATATGCGCTGTCGTCGCTAGCCTGTTGATATGCATTATCATTGCTAGCCTATAGATATGCACTGTCATCGCTAGCCTGTAGATATGCTCTGTCATCGCTAGCCTGTAGATATGCTCTGTCATCGCTAGCCTGTAGATATGCACTGTCATCGCTAGCCTGTAGATATGCATTGGCTTCACTAGCCTGTAGATATGCACTGTCATCGCTAGCCTGTAGATATGCATTGGCTTCACTAGCCTGTAGATATGCGCTGTCATTGCTATCCTGAGGATATGCACTGTCATCGCTAGCCTGTAGATATGCTCTGTCATCGCTAGCCTGTAGATATACACTGTCATCGCTAGCCTGTAGATATGCATTGGCTTCACTAGCCTGTAGATATGCACTGTCATCGCTAGCCTGTAGATATGCGCTGTCATTGCTATCCTGTAGATATGCTCTGTCGTCGCTAGCCTGTAGATATGCATTATCATCTCTAGCCTGTAAATATGCACTGTCATCGCTATCCTGTAGATATGCACTGTCATCCCTAGCCTGTAGATATGCTCTGTCATCGCTAGCCTGTAGATATGCACTGTCATCGCTAGCCTGTAGATATGCATTGGCTTCACTAGCCTGTAGATATGCACTGTCATCGCTAGCCTGTAGATATGCTCTGTCATCGTTAGCCTGTAGATATGCGCTGTCATTGCTATCCTGTAGATATGCGCTGTCATCGTTAGCCTGTAGATATGCATTATCATCGCTAGCCTGTAGATATGCACTGTCATCGCTAGCCTGTAGATATGCTCTGTCATCGCTAGCCTGTAGATATGCTCTGTCATCGCTAGCCGGTAGATATGCTCTGTCATCACTAGCCTGTAGATATGCACTGTCATCGCTAGCCTGTAGATATGCATTGGATTCACTAGCCTGTAGATATGCACTGTCATCGCTAGCCTGTAGATATGCTCTGTCATCGCTAGCCTGTAGATATGCACTGTCATCGCTAGCCTGTAGATATGCATTGGCTTCACTAGCCTGTAAATATGCACTGTCATCGCTAGCCTGTAGATATGCTCTGTCATCGCTAGCCTGTAGATATGCGCTGTCATTGCTAACCTGTAGATATGCGCTGTCGTCGCTAGCCTGTAGATATGCATTATCATCGCTAGCCTGTAGATATGCACTGTCATCGCTAGCCTGTAGATATGCACTGTCATCGCTAGCCTGTAGATATGCATTGGCTTCACTAGCCTGTAGATATGCATTGGCTTCACTAGCCTGTAGATATGCACCTTCATCGCTAGCCTGTAGATATGCACTGTCATCGCTAGCCTGTAGATATGCATTGGCTTCACTAGCCTGTAGATATGCGCTGTCATTGCTATCCTGTAGATATGCTCTGCCATCGCTAGCCTGTAGATATGCTCTGTCATCGCTAGCCTGTAGATATGCTCTGTCATCGCTAGCCTGTAGATATGCACTGTCATCGCTAGCCTGTAGATATGCACTGTCATCGCTAGCCTGTAGATATGCTCTGTCATCGCTAGCCTGTAGATATGCGCTGTCATTGCTATCCTGTAGATATGCGCTGTTGTCGCTAGCCTGTAGATATGCATTGTCATTGCTATCCTGTAGATATGCGCTGTCGTCGCTAGCCTGTAGATATGCATTATCATCGCTAGCTTGTAGATATGCACTGTCATCGCTAGCCTGTAGATATGCACTGTCATCGCTAGCCTGTAGATATGCTCTGTCATCGCTAGCCGGTAGATATGCTCTGTCATCACTAGCCTGTAGATATGCACTGTCATCGCTAGCCTGTATATATGCACTGTCATCGCTAGCCTGTAGATATGCATTGGCTTCACTAGCCTGTAGATATGCACTGTCATCGCTAGCCTGTAGATATGCTCTGTCATCGGTAGCCTGTAGATATGCGCTGTCATTGCTATCCTGTAGATATGCGCTGTCGTTGCTAGCCTGTAGATATGCATTATCATCGCTAGCTTGTAGATATGCACTGTCATCGCTAGCCTGTAGATATGCACTGTCATCGCTAGCCTGTAGATATGCTCTGTCATCGCTAGCCGGTAGATATGCTCTGTCATCACTAGCCTGTAGATATGCACTGTCATCGCTAGCCTGTAGATATGCATTGGCTTCACTAGCCTGTAGATATGCACTGTCATCGCTAGCCTGTAGATATGCTCTGTCATCGCTAGCCTGTAGATATGCACTGTCACCGCTAGCCTGTAGATATGCATTGGCTTCACTAGCCTGTAGATATGCACTGTCATTGCTAGCCTGTAGAGATGCTCTGTCATCGCTAGCCTGTAGATATGCGCTGTCATTGCTATCCTGTAGATATGCGCTCTCGTCGCTAGCCTGTAGATATGCATTATCATCGCTAGCCTGTAGATATGCACTGTCATCGCTAGCCTGTAGATATGCACTGTCATCGCTAGCCTGTAGATATGCATTGGCTTCACTAGCCTGTAGATATGCATTGGCTTCACTAGCCTGTAGATATGCACCTTCATCGCTAGCCTGTAGATATGCACTGTCATCGCTAGCCTGTAGATATGCACTGTCATTGCTATGGCTTCACTAGCCTGTAGATATGCATTGGCTTCACTAGCCTGTAGATATGCACTGCCATCGCTAGCCTGTAGATATGCTCTGTCATCACTAGCCTGTAGATATGCACTGTCATCGCTATCCTGTAGATATGCACTGTCATCCCTAGCCTGTAGATATGCACTGTCATCGCTAGCCTGTAGATATGCACTGTCATCGCTAGCCTGTAGATATGCATTGGCTTCACTAGCCTGTAGATATGCACTGTCATCGCTAGCCTGTAGATATGCTCTGTCATCGCTAGCCTGTAGATATGCGCTGTCATTGCTATCCTGTAGATATGCACTGTCATCGCTAGCCTGTAGATATGCATTATCATCGCTAGCCTGTAGATATGCACTGTCATCGCTAGCCTGTAGATATGCTCTGTCATCGCTAGCCTGTAGATATGCACTGTCATCGCTAGCCTGTAGATATGCTCTGTCATCGCTAGCCTGTAGATATGCACTGTCATCGCTAGCCTGTAGATATGCATTGGCTTCACTAGCCTGTAGATATGCACTGTCATCGCTAGCCTGTAGATATGCATTGGCTTCACTAGCCTGTAGATATGCGCTGTCATTGCTATCCTGTAGATATGCTCTGCCATCGCTAGCCTGTAGATATGCTCTGTCATCGCTAGCCTGTAGATATGCACTGTCATCGCTAGCCTGTAGATATGCATTGGCTTCACTAGCCTGTAGATATGCACTGTCATTGCTAGCCTGTAGATATGCTCTGTCATCGCTAGCCTGTAGATATGCGCTGTCATTGCTATCCTGTAGATATGCGCTGTTGTCGCTAGCCTGTAGATATGCATTGTCATTGCTAGCCTGTAGATATGCTCTGTCATCGCTAGCCTGTAGATATGCTCTGTCATCGCTAGCCTGTATATATGCACTGTCATCGCTAGCCTGTAGATATGCATTGGCTTCACTAGCCTGTAGATATGCACTGTCATCGCTAGCCTGTAGATATGCTCTGTCATCGGTAGCCTGTAGATATGCGCTGTCATTGCTATCCTGTAGATATGCGCTGTCGTCGCTAGCCTGTAGACATGCACTGTCATCGCTAGCCTGTAGATATGCATTGGCTTCACTAGCCTGTAGATATGCATTGGCTTCACTAGCCTGTAGATATGCACCTTCATCGCTAGCCTGTAGATATGCACTGTCATCGCTAGCCTGTAGATATGCACTGTCATTGCTATGGCTTCACTAGCCTGTAGATATGCATTGGCTTCACTAGCCTGTAGATATGCACTGTCATCGCTAGCCTGTAGATATGCTCTGTCATCGCTAGCCTGTAGATATGCACTGTCATCGCTATCCTGTAGATATGCACTGTCATCCCTAGCCTGTAGATATGCTCTGTCATCGCTAGCCTGTAGATATGCACTGTCATCGCTAGCCTGTAGATATGCATTGGCTTCACTAGCCTGTAGATATGCACTGTCATCGCTAGCCTGTAGATATGCTCTGTCATCGCTAGCCTGTAGATATGCGCTGTCATTGCTATCCTGTAGATATGCGCTGTCATCGCTAGCCTGTAGATATGCATTATCATCGCTAGCCTGTAGATATGCACTGTCATCGCTAGCCTGTAGATATGCTCTGTCATCGCTAGCCTGTAGATATGCTCTGTCATCGCTAGCCTGTAGATATGCTCTGTCATCGCTAGCCTGTAGATATGCACTGTCATCGCTTTCCTGTAGATATGCATTGGCTTCACTAGCCTGTAGATATGCACTGTCATCGCTAGCCTGTAGATATGCATTGGCTTCACTAGCCTGTAGATATGCGCTGTCATTGCTATCCTGTAGATATACTCTGCCATCGCTAGCCTGTAGATATGCTCTGTCATCGCTAGCCTGTAGATATGCACTGTCATCGCTAGCCTGTAGATATGCATTGGCTTCACTAGCCTGTAGATATGCACTGTCATCGCTAGCCTGTAGATATGCTTTGTCATCGCTAGCCTGTAGATATGCGCTGTCATTGCTATCCTGTAGATATGCGCTGTTGTCGCTAGCCTGTAGATATGCATTGTCATTGCTATCCTGTAGATATGCACTGTCATCGCTAGCCTGTAGATATGCTCTGTCATCGCTAGCCTGTATATATGCACTGTCATCGCTAGCCTGTAGATATGCATTGGCTTCACTAGCCTGTAGATATGCACTGTCATCGCTAGCCTGTAGATATGCTCTGTCATCGGTAGCCTGTAGATATGCGCTGTCATTGCTATCCTGTAGATATGCGCTGTCGTCGCTAGCCTGTAGATATGCATTATCATCGCTAGCCTGTAGATATGCACTGTCATCGCTAGCCTGTAGATATGCACTGTCATCGCTAGCCTGTAGATATGCTCTGTCATCGCTAGCCGGTAGATATGCTCTGTCATCACTAGCCTGTAGATATGCACTGTCATCGCTAGCCTGTAGATATGCACTGTCATCGCTAGCCTGTAGATATGCATTGGCTTCACTAGCCTGTAGATATGCACTGTCATCGCTAGCCTGTAGATATGCTCTGTCATCGCTAGCCTGTAGATATGCACTGTCATCGCTAGCCTGTAGATATGCATTGGCTTCACTAGCCTGTAGATATGCACTGTCATCGCTAGCCTGTAGATATGCGCTGTCATTGCTATCCTGTAGATATGCGCTGTCGTCGCTAGCCTGTAGATATGCATTATCATCGCTAGCCTGTAGATATGCACTGTCATCGCTAGCCTGTAGATATGCACTGTCATCGCTAGCCTGTAGATATGCATTGGCTTCACTAGCCTGTAGATATGCATTGGCTTCACTAGCCTGTAGATATGCACCTTCATCGCTAGCCTGTAGATATGCACTGTCATCGCTAGCCTGTAGATATGCACTGTCATTGCTATGGCTTCACTAGCCTGTAGATATGCATTGGCTTTACTAGCCTGTAGATATGCACTGTCATCGCTAGCCTGTAGATATGCTCTGTCATCGCTAGCCTGTAGATATGCACTGTCATCGCTAGCCTGTAGATATGCATTGGCTTCACTAGCCTGTAGATATGCACTGTCATCGCTAGCCTGTAGATATGCATTGGCTTCACTAGCCTTTAGATATGCGCTGTCATTGCTATCCCGTAGATATGCACTGTCATCGCTAGCCTGTAGATATGCTCTGTCATCGCTAGCCTGTAGATATGCACTGTTATCGCTAGCCTGTAGATATGCACTGTCATCGCTAGCCTGTAGATATGCATTGGCTTCACTAGCCTGTAGATATACACTGTCATCGCTAGCCTGTAGATATGCTCTGTCATCGCTAGCCTGTAGATATGCTCTGTCATCGCTAGCCTGTAGATATGCGCTGTCATTGCTATCCTGTAGATATGCGCTGTCGTCGCTGGCCTGTAGATATGCATTATCATCGCTAGCCTGTAGATATGCACTGTCATCGCTAGCCTGTAGATATGCACTGTCATCGCTAGCCTGTAGATATGCTCTGCCATCGCTAGCCTGTAGATATGCACTGTCATCGCTAGCCTGTAGATATGCACTGTCATCGCAAGCCTGTAGATATGCATTGGCTTCACTAGCCTGTAGATATGCACGGTCATCGCTAGCCTGTAGATATGCATTGGCTTCACTAGCCTGTAGATATGCGCTGTCATTGCTATCCTGTAGATATGCGCTGTCTTCGCTAGTCTGGTAGTAGTGGTGGTGGTTGTGGTACTGCTAGTAGTGGTAGTACTGGTAGTGGTAGTACTGGTAGTGGTAGTACTGGTGGTGGTGGTACTGGTAGTACTGGTGGTGGTGGTAGTACTGGTGGCTGTAGTAGTGGTAGTACTGGTGGTGGTGGTACTGGTAGTGGTAGTACTGTTGGTGGTAGTACTGCTGGTGGTAGTACTGGTAGTGGTGGTACTAGTGGTGGTGGTACTGGTAGTGGTAGTACTGGTGATGGTACCGGTAGTGGTACTGCTAGTGGTGGTGGTACTGCTGCCCGTAGTACTGGTAGTGGTAGTACTGGTGGTGGTGGTACTGGTGATGGTAGTATGTGTCGTGGTAGTGGTACTGGTATTGGTAGTACTGGTAGTGGTAGTACTGGTGGTGGTGGTAGTGGTAGTACTGGTGGTGGTGGTAGTGGTAGTACTGGTGGTGGTGGTAGTGGTAGTACTGGTGGCTGTAGTAGTGGTAGTACTTTTGGCTGTAGTAGTGGTAGTAATGGTAGTACTGATGGTGGTAGTACTGGAAGTACTGGTGGTGGTGGTGGTACTGGTAGTGGTAGTAGTGGTAGTACTGGAGGTGGTGGTACTGGTGGTGGTGGTACTGGTGGTGGTAGTACTGGTGGTGGTAGTGGTACTGGTATTGGTAGTACTGGTAGTGGTAGTACTGGTGGTCGTGGTACTGTTAGTACTGGTGGTGGTGGTAGTTGTAGTACTGGTGGCTGTAGTACTGGCAGTACTGGGGGTGGTGGTAGTACTGGTGTTGGTGGTACTGGTGGTGGTGGTAGTGGTAATGGTAGTACTGGTAGTGGTAGTACTGGTGGTCGTGGTACTGTTAGTACTGGTGGTGGTGGTGCATGTATCAATGAGTCTAATTTTTCCTAATGAAATAGCCATTGGCATTACATGAGACACACAACACATTTGTGAATTCCCATTGTAACCGCGGGAAGGCTCTGTTTTCCATGATTATTGCGTATTCACGTTTTTTCCACAAACTTTACAATAATGATGACTGCATGTTAACTCTGCGAGTCAGGCTCGACAGCACGTGTCACGAAGGTCACTTTTAACTCTCATCATTTATTCAACCAGTAGTCTGCATGTCAGCACTTATTAAAATTCGGAAAACAAAGCTTACAGAACCAGAATCCAAATGTTTTATAATAAAACGCCTTTAAACCCCGTTTTTTAAACCACAGACAAAAATAGTGCAGCGCAGCGTGCGAGGAAAAGAAGGAAATGGCGCCCTTTGGAAATGAGAGTATTCAGGAAACACAAGAACTACAGTGTGGACGAGCATGTATGAGTCATCTTCTGTGAGCCTCGCCTGCTGCCTCTTGTCATTTTACATTGAACGCGCTCACCGCTGTGAACGCGCTAGCATCATCTGGATTGCATTACACGGGCACTCTGACAGCTCCTAATTAAGATTAATCACTGTGCGTGCTCGTTCGCGCACAGAATATGCCATGAAAGTAACATCAATGACGGACGAAAAGTCAATATAGCCTATCACGTCAAGGCTACTAAATAGACAGCACAGCGAAGACGAATCACTAGGCAGATGCCATAAAACCCTAAGGAATGTGTCTGGCCAGAGCGCTAGAGATACCTTTTTTTTTCTTTAACATTAGGAGCTCGAAGCTCCGCCCCCCTGCTGACGCAGGGTTGACGAAGGCCGAGCCCTAAAAAGGAGGTCTCTCAGACGTTGGCGTTAGGGGTAATTGAGCCCTCCGACTGTCTTTGGGCCAGCCCAGTGCTCTTGGTCCCAAAGGCTGCAGCACCTGGGGCCACTCCTGTACTGTGGTTCTGTGTGGACATCTGTGGACTCAATGTCATCACCAGGACTGACACATACCCCATCCCCAGAGCTGATGAGCTCTTTGATTGGTTGGGACCTCCCAGTTACTCAGCACGCTTGACTTGACGTGTGGGTACTAGCAGATTGCCTGAACCAAGGGGACCAAGGAGAGGTCAGAATTTTCAACCCCATAGGGGCACTACCAGTTTTGGGTGATGCCCTTTGGGTTGAAGAATGCCCCTGCCCCCTTTCAGAGGTTGGTCAAAAAAATGTTGGTTGGGCTGGAGGATTTCAGTGCCGCCTACCTAGAAGACATTGTGGTGTTCAGTTCCAGATGGGAAGAACACTTGCAGGACCCCTTGGAAGTGTTGAAGGCTCTGCAGAGGCCATGCCTCATGGTCAAGGCCTGTAAGTGCCGGATCAGGCAGGGCTCTGTGGTGTACTTAGGGTACCAGATAGGAAGCTGCCAGGTGGCACCCTTACAGCCTATGATTGACACCATTCTGGCTTGGGACCCCCCCAAGACCCATACAGAGGTGAGTCCCTTTTTAGGTATCACCGGCTACTATAGGAGATTTGTCAAGGGCAATGGCACCATTATTGCCCTCATGGCAGAGTTGACTTCCAGGAAGAAGCCCAGGAAGGTGATCTGGACTGATGCCTGCCAGAAAGCTTTTGAAGCCCTGAAGGCAGCAATGTGAACGGCGCCCATGCTCAAGGCACCCGACTTCTACAAGGGATTTTTAGTGCAGACTGACACTTCAGAGCATGGTGTGGGAGCAGTGCTCATACAACTTAACGAAAAGGGCCTAGACCAACCGGTAGTCTTCCTTAGCAGACTACTCCCCAGGGAACACAGGTAGAGTACCATAGAAAGAGCAGCTTTTGCTGTGGCCTGGGCAGTGAAGAAGCTAAGTGCCTATCTGCTCACTTTCGAGTTCAGACAGACCACAGCCCCTCAGATGGTTAATGTAAATGAGGTGAGAGACTAAAACTGTTGAGGTCATCTATCTCCTTACAGGGAATGGGCTTCAGGGTGGAACACAGCCCTGGCACAGAACACTTCAACGCTGATGGTCTGTCCCGGTTCTTCCTGATTAGTGAATGCAACTACAAGGAGGTACGGTCAGTTGGAGGAGAAATGTATTAGACCTGGTGTCTTTTGGTGGGTTTGACTCTGTTTTTGCTGGTTTAGTGTCTCAGCGCACTTTCTCACTGTTGTCCAGTGTTAATGTGCAAGTGCTCCTATTGTAAATTGGATTATGAATAGGTGTTTCCATAATTGGCATACTTGATTTACTGGTAGGTCCCTAGTAAAGTGCACTGAGAGTGCCACGGCCTGTAAATCAAATGCTGCTTGTGAGCCTGCAGCATTGATTGTACCACCCACATGGACAGCCTATCGAAGGGTTCTCAGACGTGCCACTGAAATGTCTATGCACAGTTTTTACTGCCGTGTCAACTTGGCAATTGCACCCACTTGCTAAGCCCTAACCTTTACTTTTATTACATATGAGTCATCCCTAAGGTAGGCCCAAGGTACCCCTATGGACAGGGTGCAGTGTATGTGAAAGGAGGGAAATGTCCTGGTGTGTGTGTGTGTGTGTGACATGTCCTGATGGTGAAGTACAGTGTAATTCGGATTTTACTGTTGAAATGCCATTCGTCCCATTTTGTGAGTATATCTTCCCATTGGGATGAGATACAGAAATGAAGTTTAGTAAACCTGAACTCAGAATGTAGAAATGCATCTTTTTGTAAAGGTAATATTTTAATTCTGTGTTTGAAAATACCACTTTTAGAAAGTAAGTATTTTCTTGCTTAGCCATCCTGTCTGCCTCTGCTGGTCTGTGGATTGACTGTCTGGCTTTGGAGTGACAAGGGCTGGAGTTGTGCATTCTCTTCAGCCAGCCACTGGGTTGGTCAAGGTGTGTCCTGCCATTCCTGGAGGAGTCAGGGCTGGGCTGAATAGACCTGAGATGCATTTAGAGTAGTGGGAGGAGATTTCCTTGTACCTGAATGGGCCTGGTCTGCCCTTGTCAATGCTGTGTCCACCTCCTGCTGAGAAGCTGGGCCAGAGAAGACAAAATTGATTTAGACTAATCACAGACACTCTCTGCCCAAGAAAACAAAGATAAATGTAGTATAAATATTGGTGCCCAGACCCCAGAACTTTAGAACTCGCTAGGATCAAGGAACCTGACAAGAAGCCTGCAGATGCTGCTTCTGCCTTGGACAGCGAAAGTACTGGAATGAACTTCCTCCACTTGTTGCTGAGTATCTCAAGGACTTGAAATAGAGCTTGCCTCCTGTTCACGAAGTCTCAGGGACAGCAAAGACTTCACTTTTCTCTGGCTACTGCCTCTGGAACCGGGGGTTTCAGTTGCCACAAAGAGAAAAAGCAGCTGACACCGCTGCAGACTCTGTGTCCTGAAGGCACTGCAAAGGGCACCACTGCACTTTGCACCGCAACCCTGATCTCGCCAATGACCGCTGACGCCACTGACCCGCTGCTTGCACCGCTACCTGTGGGCGCCGCACTCCGCACTGCCTCGCTTCACTCTGCCACCCTGGTCTCTCCAACAATGTCTCTGCTTGCTGACTTCGACACCCATGACTGCACAGTGGTTTGGGAGCAACGCTCGTAAGTAACACGACACCTTGCCTTGTCCCACACTGCAGTCTGGGCCATACGATGCCAGCTCCCATCAACAGGCACGGTTGCTTGCACAGTGACCTATCAGCACCAAAATGAGCACTGCCTCACTCCTCACCACAGCCCTGGTTTCACCGACACCACAAGACGACTGTTACTGAGCTGTTGCCTGCACCATGACTTCAGGGCACCGTACGCTGCACCGCTACGTTTCACATCGCAGCGCAATGGTTGCCACGACCGGTCTGCACCAACTCGGTCTGCTGGAACTAAAAGGTACTGTTTACGAGTCTGCTGATAATAACACCAGTCTGCACCAACGTGGTCAACCAGAACTGTTGTATTCTGTTGTTTCCAGCACCACAGTAGCACTGGGCGGAGCTACTGGCTTCAAGGAACAACATTGTAAAGGTATTCATGCAAAGAGCATCTGTTTGATTACTGTATGTTGGTCTTTTATCGTTTTTGTCTTGTTTACACAAATAAATATTGGTTATTTTTCTAAAACTTGTGTGGTGTCCTTTTGTGGTGTTTTCATTTTATTACTTGGTTATGTGCAAAAACTTAACACACTGCCTCTGCGATAAGCCTGACTGCTTGTGCCAAGCTACCAAATGGGGTGAGCAGGGCTTACATTAGGAGTGTGTCCCCCTTAACGTGACTAGAATGAAAGGACCCTATTTGGACAAAGGTGTAAACCATTGGCAACTAAAGATCTCCATTTCTAACAACACCTATAATCTCGACCTTTAATAGTGAGCTAGTTTCTACTTTCAAGATATGAACGCCTCTTGGTATATTCTGTAAAGGCTAAGCCCAACCACACAGCATGCTTGCCCTAAGAAGGGCAGTCATTCCTAGAATCCTGTCAACAATAGCCAAGCCTACCCTGGCACTTAGCCCCAACTCTATAATGTATTTGTGTATGGAATGTAAGGGCTGTGAAAAAAGAGGAGAGCTATGAGTATTAAAGTTTACCAGTATGTCATTTTGGTATCTTCCCCACTTCAATCTTCCTTATTCTTATTTAGAGCCTCATTATGAGTCCGGCGGTCCACGGACCATTAAACTCTTGGGGGCATGGTGGTCTGCGGACCCCCCTATTACGATCAGGGCAGTCAGGCTGCCCTGGAACCATCGCAACTGCCTGGTATCAGAGATCCCTGGTGATGTCGCAGCTGTTTTGAGGCCACACAATGCTTGCAGGAGCCACTGCGGCCTGCCAAACAAATTACAAGTTTTCCCACCGCCACACTTTTCATGTAGGTGCGATGGCCATGAAAAGTGTGTTTTGTGAGGAAACAAAAGGGGGCCTAACAGGCCCCCATGTGCCTCTGCAACCTAAGGTGCATGCAGGGGGGTACATGTTGTGCCCCCCGTGTGCAAGCACCCTAGTGCCTGCATTGCATGGACTGAAACAGTCGATGCCGTGCAGGTACTGAATTTGATGTTCCCATTGCATGCCTATTTCATAGGCACCGCCATGGGAATGCCAAAGAACCGTCCGTCAGACAGGAGAAAACTCCTAATGTGGCAGGCGGTTCAACCACAGGTCTGAAAGTGTAGGAGTGGGGCGTTCCTGAGGATGCCCGAGGTCCCTGCAGGGGACCCCATAGGAGGGCAGACCCCTTAGTATGGCCGTGGGCAGCCGGGCAGCCCATCCTCGGGGTGGGGGGGTGGTGCGGCGCGAGCCTTAGGGGGCGGGATAAGGGGTGGGGCCTAGGGAGGGTTTATATGGGTGGCCCCTCCTATCGCGCGCTCTCTTGCTGCTGTCCCCCCTCCATAGATAGGTCGCATGCTGGCTGCTCCCCCCAGCAGTCCGGCCTTTAGGCAGCCTCCCCCGCCCGGACTCTAGACCATTTTCATCTCCCCTCCCTACCGTTCACCCGCTGAAAAGGGGGGAAGTGGGGAGGGGGACAGTATTGATGTATTAATGATTGTCTCTTGTTGCAGGAGGAGTTACAGGGAGATCCCTATACAAGACATGCGCTGGAACAGGAACTGAAGCCTCCAGTGCAAAGCGCACCGTGCAGAGTCATACATACTCCAAGGGGTCCTTCTTGGGAACTTGGGGTACGACGGCGCCCCGTTAGTCCTTAGGGCGGTTGTAAGCCTGAGCAACCGGGGGCTTGCCATATAGCGCTCCGCCCGGCTGGGGAAGGCGTGAGTTAACTCTCCCTTGTTCAGAGGGCGGAGTGGCTGGACGATAGGTCCACCGGTGGGAGGAGTTTAACCTCCCAGGTACCACACCGGGCTATGGCCGCTGGTGTTTCTTTGGCTCAACTTCAGGTACCCTGCAACAAGGGGTTGCAGGGCGGACGGGGTCGCCTGTAAGATAACCCACCTTTTATTTGTACAACAAATAAACCTGCAGCTTCTTCATTCCAATAACTGGTGTCTGTGTGTTATTTTGGTTTGGGGGCTGTGGGCAACGGCGTACCGATGGAGATACTATGCTTCTGCACCACCAAACTCATAATGAGGCCCTCAGGCACATGTGAGGGGGGTGACCAGACTGGGGCAAGAGACTCACCATATCTATCCCATAATTGTCCACTCTCCGACGTCCGATGTGGGAACCCAAGGGGGAGGAAGGAGTTAACCG
Source organism: Lissotriton vulgaris (assembly GCF_964263255.1). Lineage (NCBI taxonomy): Eukaryota > Metazoa > Chordata > Amphibia > Caudata > Salamandridae > Lissotriton > Lissotriton vulgaris. Next base: position 668,629,300 of record NC_141685.1, on the reverse strand, counting down.
TACTACCCGCCTCCTCCTGACAGGAAGAAGGGCGTACCCCGTGGCAGAATGACGAATAGATGATGACTAGGAAGGCAGAAGAGGAGGGACTGTCAGCTCGTAAGAAGATGGAATCCCAGGAAGCCGGCAGAGGAAACCCGGAAGACGCTGAGAGTTGGAAAGAGCCTGGCTCAGACAGAAAACAAAGAAGCTAAGCCAACGGACGGAGAGAACCCAGCTGACGAGAAGGAAGAGGAAGAGGATACCGGTGAAGTTGACGACTGGTGTGAAGATTGGTGGATGCACCCAGGGATTGCGTTCAAGCTGCCACAACTCAGGAGAGTTGTGGCAGTTGCAATAGGGGATTCGGGAAAGGGGAAGGAAATTCAAGGGCCCAGCACAAGTATGGAGAGGGATCACGAGGGAACACTGCCGTGAAAGAGTGCACTACTGAGCCCTGCATGTCATGCCCAGAGTATCCATAACCTCTGAAGAGGGAGGCTGGTACATACTTTGGAGAATAATGCTCACTCTAGGAAGCCTTGCATGTTAGGTTATATTTTGCTTTCGTTTGTCTGATTTTTTTAATGGGGTGCAGGGCCTATTCACAGAAACTAAGGGATAGGTAGAACCAGATAGAGGGAGAAGTTAAAACGGGGTCAAATGCATAGTCTCTTGGTCAGCACTTTCCTACACCCTTTTCCACCCCTCTAACTCCCTGCACTTTGGTGTGGTGATGGTATCTCAAAGTCCAAATATAAGAAGGCTATACTTACCGCTGCTTTCTTCTCTTTTGCGAGACTCCGGGGACGTCATCCTGAGAACCTGACTAAAGATACCTGGAGAGGAAAAAAGGAAAAGAGAAGAGTGACTGTTTGAAACCTCAAGGAAAATCCTTGTCCTTTCTGTTCTGAAAAGTCACTTTATACCACTTCCAAAAAACTACGCCCCAATTGAACATCACATCAAGCCTCCTAGATTCTTTCCGCCCATGCCTTCCACAGCACATCAAACCAGAGTGTAGGCTTTGAACCAGTGTATGTGACAGAAAAGGCCATGCTGTGAGCCCAAAGTCTAATTCCTAAACTTTCTAAGTTAGGAAAACAAAAACAAGCAACAACAACCACAATACCAATAGCAACCAGCATTGACAAAGCCAATAGGCCTCTCCTTTGGCACATATTCAAACCCCTCGGGATATTGTGGCATGAGGTGGCAAATTCTGTGGCAAAAAATACATCTTGCAGCTTCCAAGATACATTTTTTGCACCATTGTTAAATTCACCTTTACCTTTTGTACAAGCACACATCTGGTTCCAATATGATCCATGTCACCTTGGCACCAAGTTTGTAGTCCTGGACATTATGTTAACAATTGCTGCTTTGTGAGCCTATATTAGTGTGTCAGAGTGAACCAAGACTGCAACTACCAGAAAGTTCACACCAAAAGGAGAGGACAGGAAAAATAAGTCCTGGTGATATTGAACCATCTGTTAATTTATACTCTTTCCACCACTATACAAACACACCAGAGGTCCCACTCTCCACTGCTCAAACACACTTACGGTGTTCCGCTCCTTATTCCAAAGAAAACCGCAAACTACGTATCCTGACCTCTCCCCACTCCCACAAAAATTTCATATGTTTCCTTTTGCCATTACTTATTAATTATTAAGGTTACCAAATGACTATGTCACCAAGAACATAGTGTTTCAGTCCATGCAATTACTGTTACAAGTATTTGTTTTCCTCATCGTTAGTGCAACAAAAAATAAACTAGGACTACAACCCTCAGAAAGCCTTATATTGTTAAACTAAAACCAGAGTGAAGCACTGTAACCCTGGTGACATGGAGTCAATTCAATTCAATTCAATAATAACTTTATTCGGTAGTTTTACAAAAACACCATAAAAGTTCAGAATAGACAGTTACAAATTTATCAAAAAAGTTTAAAAACCGTTAAGTATGCATTTGTTTAAAAGAAAGCATATTAAAAATAGCAAGTACTTCTCAGTTCAATTTGTGCAAGTTTTTCTGCATTTATAGTAACATACAATTTTCCTGTTATCTTAGTTTCTTTCATTTGTGCAAAATAGCAATGTTATTCGTACTCATAAATTCATGCGATGACGTATACAAAATTTAAGATAAAATACGATCGCTTTAGCATAGTTTTCATATTCGAGGTACTGAAGTGCCAGATACGCTGGGCGGCATTGACGAAGACCCCAGAATTTCAAAATAGGCAGTATCCAGCGTTTACGGGGTTCAGTAAAGAATTTACAGAATAACATTGTATGTATCGTTGATTGTGAGGACACTAGATCACAAGGGCACATAGGAAGTGTGGATGTCCTGACATTTTGCTTTGGAAATGCAACCAATAAATGAAACAGGTCAAATCTGAAACGGGTGAGCAGCATTTTTTCAAACTGTGTTAATTTAAAGTTCAAGTAGGGTTCAACGGTAAACACAGTCTGGGCTAATAAGGAGTGTTGAACGGATGGTTTATGGACCTCGGATAGTAAGCGTAACTGGCGCAGACATGGAGTCATCTAGTAACTTTGTAATTAAATGAGAAGAAAGAATGTCATTGCCATTTTTATTCATGGCAAAACAAGTTGGTTCAAGACGGCGAGAGGGCTGAGACATTACCAGAGTGAACTGAAATATTTATGAAACAAAAGCAACATATTTAAAGATATAAAATATTGTTTTCTACTCGCAGGGACTGTTTTTAGATTCTACCCTGGTCGCTGAAGAACCTTGCAGCCTCCCCAGGCCGAATCACAGCTGGCAGCCTGCACCACCCAACCTGAACAACACCGTGTAATGGGCATGAGGCACGAATTGCGAATCTCAAAACGCATGTGTTGAATTGCAGCGTTGAGCCTTTCATCAAAGTTTTAAAGCTTAAATTCTTACAGATGAAGGAGATTAAATGCCTGGTAGAATAGTGTGTTTAGCCCAGTGTCGCCTTACGCATTTCTGGGGTCCTGGGCAAGACATATTTTAGAGCCCTCTTTTCGCAACAATTTTGAATGTTTTTCTCCCAGGTGATATGCGTGCCATAAAAGTAGTAATAACATAACATGATGCCAAACAAACTTTCGGGACTGGATTTCACAGAAAAACTGCTGAAAGATGATTTTCTGGGACTTCAGAAATCCATCAGATGACATTGTGCAAAGAGAGTCATTGGTGGCTGCAGCCTTGCGTTTCACACTGCACTGGCGCTAATCGCAGCTGCCTAGCGCCAACGCAGGCACTCTTGCACTATTGTGCAATTTTTCAGAACACAGGGGCATATTACCAACAACTAGCGATAATTATCGCTATGTTGGCTTAGTGGCAATATTTTTATCGCCGAGCTGCGGCGATTTTTATCGCTTAGGAACCTTGCTATTATCAAGGTTTATCTCCTAAGCGATAAAAATCGGCCGAAATGCATGAATATCGCTGAAAAGTCAGCGATATTCATGCATTACCGAGCTAATGCTCTTAGCCATGTTATCCACCTACCATTGGATAACATGGCTAAGAACTGCTCAGGGCAGGTGTTAGCTTTTGGAGATAATCGCGCTTAGCGCGAATATCTCCAAAAGTTGGTAATAGGAGATAGCGATGTTAGCGACTGTTTCCAGTCGCTAACATCTTGGCACGCCCACTTTGCATGTCATTAGTAATACATTTGACTGACATGCAAAGCGGGGCCCAAGATGGTCGCTATCTCCTACTAGCTGTCGCTAACTGGTGTTAGCGACAGCTAGGTAATAGGGAGATAATTTTATCTCCGCTTTCTTGGCTTTTAAAGCCAAAAAAGCGGAGATAAACCCCCTCGATAATAAGCCCTACAGTTTCTTGATCTGTAGTAAAAGCAGTTGCTTTTTTTTACTGACCGGAAGTGTCTTTTTCTGTGGTGCAGGTGAGGTGTATCCTATATGTTTCAGTCGTACTTTTTTGCTGGCTGACATGATCGTTTTGCATTGAGCATCCTGTCTCTCCCTCCTCTAGCATCTTGGAATCCTACACCATTTAAAAATCACCATTGGCCTTTGCTTGGTTTGTGCATCCTGTGCTCCCGACAAAGAATACAGCTGCACTGATTGGCTGGGCAACTGGTGTGAATCTTTAAGGTTGTTGCCTGGCCACCAGTGCTGTGCCCTCAAGGCAGGAAATCTGTCGGCTGCCACCTTTGGTGTATGATTTTATTGTTTGTGCTGTAGGGCTGCAATTTTGTGGTCACTGCAATAATTTGTACTTTTTGTGCCGTTTACAGTGATTGCAAAATCGTGAACAACTGGAGGTTCTGCCCATTGGCTTTGCCAATGCCTTTAGCCAAGCGGTACAGCAGCATGAGGAGCACAAGGGGAAACAGTACTCATGGGAGAAGCACACAAGTGGGAAACAACGTTGGGGCAGAAGCACAGCCGGGCAAGCTCACCACAGAGGGGCAGGCGAGAAGCATGGCGGCAAGAGAGCACCACGGAGCACCGGGGAGGATGGAAGAGAAGGGCACAAGGGAGACATCTGAAATACAAATGCTTTCTCGTGGAGTGCTTATCAACAAAAATGTAGTGCTTGAAGGAAACAATTAAGAGGTTATGCTGCCAGGGAAGGACAAACAAATGAGAGTAAGGAAAGCCCCATAAGTTAATGAATAAAAAGCAAATGAGGGTGACAGTAAAGCCAATCAATTGTAAAGAATTGGTGGGCTCTAAACTGACAATAGGTCTCTCTTTGAAACGAGACAGCTGTCTCGCAGGATAGTCTTTAAAGAGACAGCCAAAAACATGGTCTGGCTATAACGAGGTAGAAAGAGGTAAACAGCAAGAGAAGCTAACATCAAAACTAATCCTTTTCTATTTTTGATAAAAGGCCTCTGCTAGGTTTAATTTCTCAAAGGTTGGATTCCTGCTCCACTAATGAATAGACTGTTCTTTTTAGCGCATATCTTTCTCACTAGATGGATGCCTTCTCCCACTTGTCTGGTGATGGGCCCGACTGGGGAAACCTTGGGCTCCGCACCTTCGTGTAGATATGAGCACTGAGATTGTTTTGCTCTTGTATTCCATTGCTTTGCAGCACTTGCCTGGAAATTTCCACCAAGGGCTTGTCCTAGCCCAGTTACAAAATGTACATAATGTATCTGTATGCTTTTCGATTTCTGTCCCTCTGCAGCATTTCTAGTGACTGGGCAGACTGAGCTCCACTCTGAGTGTACCTGAATAAACAGAAATTGGTTTGTATTCTCTGTCTGTCCGACACTTCATTTGGTATAGAAGGCCTGAAAGGTGGTCATTTAGTGAGCTGAGTGACCAAAATCGGGCCACTTCTTTCAACGTGCAACACTTTGAGTCCGCCTTCACTAATTAGCCAGTGCCATGATGCATGCTGATATTTCAGAGCATTCAAGTTTCTGGGCTCTCTTCCTAAGTTAAGCATTTTCCTTATTCAGGAATATGAGGTCTTGTGTTTTTGAATAAATACATCTACAAGTGCCAGGATGCAACGATAAAAGCCTAGACTGGGTGAGCTACTTGTAAGCACGAGTCCGCGGAAACTTACTTGTGAGATCTATGTGTTTTATGTCCAAAGTTAGGATTAGAAATGAAATTACAAGTCCCAGACTGTAATATTATGTCAGTTCAAAAGCACCACTAGCTCAAGGTGTCTCATTGTGATAGGGGGCTCGTTGACAATGTGTGAAATAATCAGATATCAAATAGGTTTTGAACAATCATGCAGTGCACAAAGAGATTTTGTATTTATATACTATTTTTTTGAGACAGATTTGTATTACATTTACTATGAACTTGTAATAAATCCATACTTACTGACCCTAAGCTTTACTGTGGGACCAATTGAGTTGGACTGCAATTGTGAATTGAAATTGGTTCTAACTCCTTTATTCCTCAGGTATCCAAGAACGGTCTTTCACAGGGGAAAAGAAAGGGGGTCTGACCCTGATGCATTAATAACATGGTAGAGTAGATAGTTTAGGTCTTGAGATAGGGAGTTGGGAGTCTTTATATGAGAATAGTTAAAGTTCCAGTCTCAGTTTAGTCCCAGTCCAGAGTACATGTTTCAATTTGGAGGATCAGTGGAGTTCCAGTGGGTGGTGTCGAATTAGTAAGTGTTGAGGAGCGAGTATTAATAGGGTTGTGTGCATGGTCTGCAGTTAGCTTGTTGTATTGTCATAGTTATGTGATGTTTGGCAGAGATTTTGTGAGTGTCGTGTGAATGGGGTGTTTAATACGAAGAAGTTGAAGTTGTTAACAGGTCCCATGTGGCCTAAGATCCCGGGATGGTAGAAAACACTGTATTGCAATTGTCTGCTAAGATTTTGTGGGGTCTGTCGTGAAACGTTGTCACCAGCCGGACTGAGATAGGGACATTTATCTTTATGTGTGAATGTACGAGTGATTGGTGCAGTGAACCATTTGCACAGAGAAGCCTGTACCAATCAGGGTGATTCCCTGTAGGTTGAGGTTTCATTTGAATGTGCCTTAGAATGAATAATTTCTTGTGTGGTTGTATTCTGCTGAGTTTCTTTAGTAAAGCAGATTCTTTTTATTTGTTGCTATTGCATTGTATTTATTTTTAAGCTTGTTGTTAAAGAGAGTGGGTTAACGAAAATTGTGAAAAAGGGTGAACCACTGCAACGAGCGAGACTGAGGTCATAGAGGGTTGTGTTGAGATTAGTCGGTTGGTGTAAAGCTGTGTTGCTATTTGTTGGTGACATCATAGGGTGTCGCGCTGGTATTGGTTGCTAGTTCAGGGCACAAATTGCATGAATATCATTATTTCCTGTCTTGAAAACAAACAAATTCTAAAGTGATTGCTGAAATACTTGATTGAAAATGAATAGTTTTAAAGCAGAACGAAATTTAGTTGGGGAGATTTCACAATACCTGTTAGAGAGGGAGAAGAGGCGGCACCTAAGGGTACTGCTGGTCATTATATGGCAATAAATGTAAGGCTTCTGACCTGTATTTGGCTTAAACAATGGCACAAGATCACTGAGAAAGAAGGTGCACTGGTGTTTCCCCGATATGGTATATTTAATATATGGATTATTGAAAACTTGAGAAGGATTTTATATGAAATTAAACCACAGCCTAGACCTACACAGTTTGAAGTGCTCAATGCGAGGGAGCATGCAACTCATGCAAAAGAGAAGGAGAGATATCAGGGAAGAGCTAGAAAGGCAGTGTACACATATGCAGATGCAAGGTGGGATGCAGAACAGAAAAGGTGGAGAACTGATCTGATAGAGGGAACTAAGTTATACCTGGTATTGATAGGAGAGATGTTTAAGAAGGATAGGCCAGAAAAGAGAAAGTAAGAGAGAGGTAATGGGGCAAAGGAATTGGTCGAGGGAGGTGAAAATGATGATAGTGATACTAGTGACTGTCTTCTAGATGTGTTGTTGAGCAACTGCCTTCATATATAACGAAACCCAAGCAAGGGGAGGTGGAAGCGCAAATACAAGTAGGAATTCAGGAATTGCTACTGCACCAGTAAATAAACGCTCTAATCCAGTAGGGGTTACCCCTATGAATATGAACCAGAATACGATGGGAGGGAGCTCGAGGATCTGTGTCCCTAAACAGTCTATAGCTCCCACTGTTTCTACAGCTTTGAATATTCCTGATGCTCTCTCTGTCCTGGTTACTATAGGTCCTGTGGCATCAATAAGCAATCCAAGTCTCAGACGGAGTGTTACATATGACATGACTGTTCAAACTGAGTTGAGAGCCCCAACTAATTCAAATGTGAAGTTTATTCCCTTGGTCCCAATAAATGAGAGTTCCCCTTGTGGTGCGAGTGCAGACCCACTGACAAATCAATATGGATTTTGACCTTTGGGTTCATTTCCGGGATTGCCAGAATTAGATTCATTCCTTTGGATGGTCAAAGTAGCATACCCAGAGCGAATACATTCCCTAAGGCTTCTGAGGTGCCCATATATTGGACTCTCAGGAAGTAGATGGATGGTTGAAGGTTCATAATGTCCCCTAGAATGAAAGTAGAAGTACAGAAGTAAGTCGAGGGATAAATAAATCAACATTGAAAGTAAACTTGGTGGATGTAGTTACATTAAAATGCAAATTGGATGAGATGATAAGTGGTAGCCTTGAATTGGCTCAAATTGACACTTATAAACAAAATGAGCTTTTGTTTATGAGCAACGATGTTACTAGGTGAGTGAGATAAGCTTGTGATAAATTATCCTAAACAGCTCAGAAATATGAAGTTGATTTGCAATTGATCAACGCTTTGCAGAAATATCACTGGCTTTGTGTTAGTGATCAAGATTTAGAAAACATAAGAATACCAGGGTTGAAAATGCAAATTAAGGAGTACATTCAAAGCATTAAGATTTGGAGTGCACTGGATAAATGGGAAGTCAAATGGTTGAAAAAGAAAAGTCCCAAAAGATCAATGGAAGAACTGGCTCCTTCTGTAGAGGGAGGGAAATGTACTATTAATTGTATTTTACCTTTGTGAGAAGTGCCTAGTGGAGGTTATGTAAATGTGCCTTAGACTAGGAGTGATCTTGTATCATTTACCAAAAAGTTTCCCAAGTTAAGAGAGAAATTTGTAAAATAGTATAAACAATTTGAGTGGTGTGTAAAAATGTTGAAGCTTTTGTGGACAGATTTGAAAACTTTCTTTGATATTGTGGTTCCAAGTAATTTGTGGACAGCATGTAAGATAGCTAGAGAATGGCCTGAGAGAGAACCAGCGAGAGATCTCTTGATGAATAGTCTATCAGCCATAGCAATGAGAAAGTATAATCAGGTGATGACATGGTTGAAGTCTAAAGTGTCCCATCCAGATATTGACTGGGTCAAAATCGATCGAAAGACCCAGGAGCACAAAGAGATAATTTGTGCATACTATGAGAGACTGTTGGAAGCGTTCAAACATTACAGTGGGATGAAAGCGCTGGATCCCAAGGATATGAGACATTTTGGGTCTAGATTTGTAGTAGGATTGAGATCTGAGATTAGCATGATGATTCAGTAGCATTTGATTTGTTAGCAGAACAAGTCAGTGGATGAGATCTTGTGATAAGCTAAGTACTGCAACAATGAGATTGACATGAGGCAGAAGAAAGTAACAGAGAAGTTCTTGGTAGCACACATTAAAGCTGCTTAGAGGGGAGGTCAATGTCCTCCCTTGATTGGGAATGCACCTCCTATGTAGGGAGTGTACCCACAGGGAGCTACTGCTATGCAAGGTGGGGTGGTTTTCAATCATAAGGTAGAGGTAGGGAATCCCTAGTGATACAAATACTTGGATTAATGTAGCCACATTGAAAAAGTCTAATCTGTGTCACTACGGTAATAGATTGGGGCATTGCAAGTGAGAATGTCATCTCAAGCTAGGAAATTAAGGGTAGAATCCATGGTTTGTACAGCCACAGAACACTAATCCTATGCAGTTGCAGAATGTACCTAGGCCGAGGTCCCAAAATTATTTTGTGCCCCAAGCCTCAGTGATGCAAGTTCCACAACTGCTGATATCATAGGTAGCTGCTACTGGTCCCAGGTTTGTTTCGAATCAAGTACCGAATATGAATCAAAACTCATTTCAGGCTAACATTCCTTACCAGCAATATCCAATTTTCAAGACTGTGAGACCTGCCATCTTTAGCATGTTTTCCCCATATGTTTAGCTTCTGACCTCCTGTTTTTGACTATGTGCTTAATTTCATTTGTGTTGTCTTTTTGAACTCAAACACTTTACAACTGCTGATTGGCGCTAAAGTGCAAGCGATCCCAGTGTAAATTGTGATTGCTTACCCATGATTGTCATTTTGATTTACTAGTAAGTTCCTAGGAAAGTTTCCCCAATGCACGTCTGGGCTGGGTGACAGCTACACTTGGTACATACTTTCCAGGCAGTCACAAAACAGGAAGGTTGGGTGTGACAGGGTATACATCTGCATTTATCTGCATAATGATAGTCTTCACACTTAACAGTTGTAAAGGTTGTGTCCTGTCCTGACACAAAGGTCTGATTTACCCACTACTGATTGTCTGGAGCCAGGGCTTGGTTGAAGGGGATCACTACAAACTTCTCAGGATTCCTTTGAAGTCACCTCTTCATCAAATACATTTTTGAGTATAAGTACTGGGGTTCTGACTGGGGCCCATGTTTTTAGACTCTGCGTGGGACTTGTAACCAGACACTGCTGGCTTTACAAACTGCGCATTTTCAGAGGACTGCTGTGCTGACAGGAGGAAGTGCCATTGGGTCTACTTGCTTTGTTATGACTGGCCTGTTACCTGCTGGACTACAGAGGGGATTGCCACTTTACATCTTGCCTCATGTGCAGTCCTGCTGATTGCCTTTATGCTTTTGTGTCCTACCAGCATTCTCCAAGGACTTGTTTGTTTGCCCCTGTTCCAGAAACCTCTGGGCCATCAAAGGTTTTATCTTCCTGCCCCTGCCGTAGACTGTGACATTTGGGAGTCCAGCAACTGACTGGGATTAAAGCTTAGAACAAATCTGATATTTAGCCTCATCTGCATTCCAATCTGCACTATATTTTAGCAGTGATCCAGGTAACCCCACGTGCAGCACTGACTGAAACCCCACCTTCTGACTGTCACCACCGGAGGACTCCATGTCTCCACTGATTGAGTTCAGCACATCCCCGAAGTCACCACCACAGCTCCCAGTGCAGCTCTCTTGCTTTGAAATGCATTGCCCCACAAACTACAGGTGGGCCAGCGATGTAGGGATCAATCAGTGTTGCTTCCCACCCTTCGCTGAGGACAACAATGCCTACGCCAGCCCTGTGCCTTGCTCTGGGGGGCACTAGCATGCAAAGTAAAGGTACAGTGACCCCGACCCGTGACGTCCATTTGCCACGCTGCACGCCTGCCGTGGTGTAGATCCTCTTGCTTCCCTTGACTGAGGCAACTTTCTTGCCCAGCCCGCCTGGGCCTGTGAAGTGGCTGTGAATAAAAGAGCGAAATCATGTTTGTTACTTGGGTCAGACCCGAGCGGGCTCTACCTTACAATACTGATCTCCTTTAGGGACACATTTTCTCAATTACCCTGCACGATGCAAAACGACACATCCTGTGAGTGGAAGAAATGACTTTACCGCAGTAAATAGGTATTCAGGTGCTTCTCTGCCCTCCGGATTATGCCTAATGAGCGTGGCAGCCCATAGAAATGACCATATCAGGCTAATAGGAGCACAGGTGTTTTCCACGCCATATGCTTGCCTACTGTAGTTCATGTTCTTTTCTTGCCATACAAGTTACTGTCTCTGAACATGCTGCATTACTTGTAAAGTATTCCTCGTCTATGTCGTTTTAGTCTTATGATAATAGGATAAGGAATACTGTCAGAATAAATGCATATTATGCCAAGTATTTAGGATTCATGTCATTTTGGTCTTTTGATATATAATACAGAAACATATTTTTATATAATCCTTTGTGACGTCTCTTTTGTGGTGTATTCATTGTGTTGCTGTATGAGTGTGTTGCGCAAATGCTTTACACATTGCCTTTGATGTTAAGCCTGCTTGCTCTGTGCCAAGTTTCCTGAGGGTGCATTCAGGTTATCTTTGGTGTGTAACTGACTTGCCCTGACTAGAGTGGTGGGTTCTGCCTGGCTTAGATGCATAGTCTATCTACAGAGAGATGTTCTGGGAGCAAGATGGCGGCCGCGTAGTTGTGGCCGGTGCAGTGGAGCGGTGAGGACGCGAAGGAGAAGGGCCCCGATGGAGACTTACCGCCCGATGCAACACCTGTGTGAAATTTCATTTGAGGGGTGCTACAGGGTGTCCTGTGGACACCCCTGGCACCCTTCAAATCGCAATCTTATTTGCGATTAGCTAATTGCTAATCGCAAATAAGGAATACTCCCCATTCATTCCTATGGGCCTTTTGGCCCATAGGAATGAATGGCGAGTTATTCCTTATTTGCGATTAGCAATTTGCTAATCGCAAATAAGGAATCAGTAGGAATCGCATTTTATTATGCGATTCCTACATGATTACCATTTTGCGAGTCCTTAATAGCGAATCGCTATGATTCGCTATTAGGGGCTCGCAAAACGGCCCGTTGATGAATCAGGCTGTATGTTCCTCAGCCAGGAGTCTCCCGACTCTGTAATCAGGGAGAAGCTAATATTGGGAAACAGGGGAAAATACGGACGGTATGCTGACGGCGCTTACCTGCCGTGGGTCCGCTAAACAACGTCTGCAGGCACTGGTGCTAGGGGTGGATGCTCTCTCCCCTAGCCGCAAACGGCTCGGGAGTTCAGGTGGGCGGAGCCAGGTGTGAAGGCGGCGGAGCGGAGTGGAGCTCAGAGCGGAGCTCACAAGTGGAAGCAATCGTCGAGAAACCCGGAGTCCGCCCTGTCAGAGGAGCGGGGCGCGGAAAGAAGCGATGGCCCCTAAAGAGAATCTGGGGTCGAAAGCAGCTTTGCTGAAGAAAAAAGCCCAGCGGGAAGGAGCTGAAGTTGAGGGAACCGAGGACCTACTGAGAGACCAAACGCCCCTGGTGGAACAACCTAAAAAAAGGCAACAGGTTGCTGCAAGGACCCGCCTGGCTACAGCCTCGATAGTAGATCTGTTCTCCAAAGCTGGTAAGGAGAAGGAGAAGGAGAAATCGGGGGGCAGCATTCCTATTGAGGTGGAGGTTTGAGAAGAGGCCCCAATAGGTGTTAGTAGGGGGGGAAGCCCCCCAATCCGGCTCCACCCTCGGCACAAGTTACCCCAGTGTTTGGAGGGGGATCTCAGGGCTCAGTGGAGGGTTCAATTGAGATGATGACTCCAGGAGTAGCAGCTCCAATTATGGAAAAAAAGGATGAGATCGCCTTAGTGCCTCTGGAAATGGAACTAATGGTGTGTGGTGCCCAATCGTTGTCACAAGTCCCAATTGATGTTAAAACTGTGGAGCCTTCAGAGGTGGGGGCCACGGCTGATACTGATTCCCTGTGTATAGAGACTGGTTTGGCCACCGGTGGAGTCGGTAATGAAAAGGAGAGTGCTCCAAGTGAAGCCTTTTTCTGGGTTTCAGATGGGGTTGGGTGGTCTGAGGAGGAAGAGGAACGCAGTTCCTATCTGGACTCCGAGAGTGACCCCGAGCTTGACCAGCCAGCAACTTCATTACAGTCTTTGGCGCCAGCCAAGGGTCAGGTTCATCCCCAACGCAAACTGAGCTGGGACCATTCCTCCGCAATGCCTCTGGAGGGAAGTCCCTGTTTGGAACTCACCCAAATGTCCCTCTTGGAGACAATCCACCAAGAGATAATTGCGCACAGGGAGGAAACGCGCCAGGACAATCGTAAATCCCAGGCTGCAATGAGGAAGATGCAGGGCGTGGTTAGGAAGCTATCTAAGGCCTGTGCTAATACTGGGGATAGAGTCTCAAATTTGGAAGAGAGGGTTGTATCAACTGAGGCCGAGGTGGCTGAAGCCGTCACTAAGGTTAATGCTCACTGCTCCCAGGTGGTGGATATACAGTGGAAGCTGGAAAAGATGAAAAACAGGCGCCGCCGAAACAACCTGAGGGTCCTGGGAATTCCGGAGGGGGTCGAGGGCTCCGATATCAGGGCGTATATCATCAAGCTTTTTCAGCAAGCTTTCCCTGAACTTTCCAGCTGGAATTGGTCTAACGAGTTACAGAGAGTGCACCGCACCCCTTTTAAAATACGAAGGAATGCAAAGGAAGGGGATAAACCCAGGGCAGTATTAATTTTTCTGGGTAACTTTATCCTGAGGCAGGCTATCGCAGAAATGGCTAGGCCAGACGCTAAGAGAAGCAGCAATGGAGTCTCATTCTTCGTTCGCCCGGACTTCTGTCACACGGCCATAGAGAGATGTTGGCGACTGAGGGGAATGATTAAGCCTTTTCAGGATAAAAAGATTCAAGCCTTCCTGATAAACCCGGCTCAGTTAAAAATAATTAACAATGGGAGGACATTGTATTTCTCTTCAGAAATTAAAGCGAAGGAGTACCTTGACTCTTTAGGCAAATAGGGTGGAATTTATAAGTGCTGGTTGTAGGAGGTTCTCCAAGAACTGAAGGTCTAAGATGATGTTCAAAACTGGTCGGGTCAATTTCTTCTGGCTGTGAACTTGGGTATCATGTTTATTGGTGTAAGGGCTTGTTTGGGTATATTGTGTTTGTTATTTGCATTAGGCCTCACCGCTAACACTGCGTGACCATCACATGCACAGACTCGGTCTGTGCGCTTCACAGAGTGGGGTTGGGGGGTTTCAGGGGGGTTTGGGTTTGAGGCGGGTGGGGGGGACAGAGGGGGGGAGAGGGGGTGGGGGGGTGTTCGGGGGGAAAACAAGAAAAGGGGAGAAAATGGTGCATTTTGGAAGGTTTTTCTGGTCAAAGCATTTGCTCTGTGAAGGACAGGCTGAATGAGGCTCAGGTTTATATAGTTGGTCGATTAGATCGCCGTGATGGTGAACATTAGAATTTGCACAATTAATGTGGGAGGGATGAACGATTGGAGGAAACGTCAAAGATTGGCCTACTTTGTGAAATATAACGGAATTGACGTTCTTTGTCTCCAAGAGACCTATCTCCCGTGGGCTAAGAGAAAACATTTGTTCCTTAATGGTTTTGAGCTGGTAGCATGCTCAACGCAATCATCGGCAATTAGGGGGGGGGTCGCAATCTTAGCAAGGACATCTCTGGGAGGGGTTAAACGGGTTAAGGCGGATAGCTTTGGTAGATGGGTAATAGCCGAGATGGAAATGGGCTATACATTGTGTGTAGTCTATGCATCCAATGAAGATGACTCAGAGATTTATGATCTTCTAGAAGTAGAATTAGCCAGTTGGTCTACCCCCACAATACTATGCGGAGATCTAAACATCTCAGTGGATTGGGATAATAGAGTAGTGTATGCTGGGCGGAAACCTAGAGGTTTTAGGGCAGTAAAGGCTCTTATTGGATCACATGGGCTGAAGGATGTGTGGGGGGTTAAAGAGCCTCAAAATCCTGGATTTACTTATTTTTCAAACCCCTACCAGAAGTATACCAAACTAGATTATTTCTTTATCTCCTCTCCTGAAATAAATAGGGTAGGTATTATAAAACTTCCGAGAACAATTTCGGACCATAATCCGTTGGTATTATCATATGAATTGGATATGGTGGAAAGGAAAAGGACAAGCTGGACATTTGAAAGGAGATTACTGGCGGATAATAGATTTGTGGAGCACCTTACAAAATGGTCGGGCAAATTTTTTGCAGCTAATAGATTCAGCACCTCGGGAAACGGTGTTTGGGAGGCCTTTAAAGCGGCTTTAAGGGGTGAATCTATAAGCTCGGCTAGGCTGAGAAGAGAGGATAGGAGCGAGTTGGAGCGACTAATGGGGAAATTAGTTGTTGCGGAGGAACAACATAATAAGGATATTGCCCTGGGGGGATGGTAGTGAAAGCCACAGGGCCCTTTTGACGGTTAAAGCAGAGTTGCAGAAGGTGGTACCCCAGAAGGCGATTGGCGAATATCAATCATCAAGGGCCAAACGCTATGAAACGGTTGAACATGCAGGTAGAGCCTTAGCACTACGATTTAGACAGGAAAAAGCCAAGGATGTAATTTCCAGCATAGTAGAGAATGATAAAGAATATACTGAGGCCAAGGATATACTACAGGTGTTTAGAACTTTTATCAAAACCTGTATGATGAGGAAGATCGGGATGGAGGTCAGGGGGAGGAGTGCGGGGATAATGGCCCTCGATTAGACGTTCTAGCGAGAGAAGAATTGGATTAGGATATTACCGGGAGTGAGATCACAGGAGTTAGCCTCGGGTAAGGCGGCAGGCCCAGATGGGATCCCCCTGGAGGTGTATAAATGTATTGAATCCGAGATCATCCTGTTACTTGGGGACCTATTTAATGGGGTACTGTGCTCAGGAGTGATCCCGGACTCTTGGAGGGAAACTAATATAATAATTTTCCATAAGAAGGGGAAACCCAGCGTGAAACCAGGGTGTTATCGCCCTATATCGCTGATAAATGCGGATACCAAGCTGTATTCTAAGATCTGGGCCAAAAGGTTGGGCAGGATCATTGGTGGTCTCGTCTCCCCTTGGCAGCATGGGTTTGCCCCTGGGCGCGGTACGACGGACCATATAAGGAGAGCAATAGCTTTGTTCGACGCCCAGGGTGCCACAGGAGGGGGAGATGGCCATGATCCTGCTCGACGCAGAGAAAGCCTTCGACCGGGTGGTCTGGAGCTTTCTTTGGGGTATCCTGGCAGAGAGAGGTTTTGGGGATAAAATCATCAGAACCCTCAAAGCTATGTATATAAACCCTGTAGCGCGAGTGGTGATCATGGGTGAGAGATCAGATATTATAGCCATCAAGAGAGGAACGCGTCAAGGGTGCCCCTGCTTCCCGATCCTCATCTCTCTCTATATTGACTGCCTCAGTCAGGAAATATTAGGGTGTCCCAGGATTAGACCTGTTGTATTTAACGGTCACGTAAATAAAATCTTGGCATATGCGGATGACCTGGCGGTTATCACCACCTATCCCCAGCAAGTGATGCCAGTTTTGGCCCAAATGGCAAAGGTCTTTATTAGTCGATCAGGGTATCTACTAAACGAATCAAAAACACAGATAATTTGTACTAAAAATATTGTTAAATCCGACTCAAGATTTTTGGACTCCGCAATTTATTTAGTGGTGAAAATTAATGCCTCAGTTGATAAACATGTAGAGGAAAACTATCTCCCACTTATTAAATATATAGAAGCAGATTTAAGAAGAATAGATGTGTTACACCTCTCATTGATAGGGAGGGTAAACGCACTAAAAATGACGATGTTTCCCAAAGTGCTGTACCTGTTTCGGGCCATACCTTTATTTCTTGAGGAGAAAATAATTAAAACTCTGGAGTCTATCTTTATAAGATTTATCTGGCAGTACGGAAAGGTAAGGCGTTCCACAAACCTTATGTCACTTCCTAGGGGAAGGGGTGGGCTGGCACTCCCAAACCTAAGATTATACCACTGGACTTGTCTCCTGACTAGGCATGGGCGGAAACTCCGTTCCGCTCGCGGATTTTGCGGATTTTCGGGAAATCCGCAATCTGCGAGATTTGCGAATCTCCCGCAAAATCCGCAAATCCGCGAGCAGCGGATTTTGCTCGCACTGCTCGCACTGTTCGCGTGAGTTCGCGTGAGTTCGCGCCCCGCGAATAAGTGCAAAATTGCAGAAATACGATTTTAGCAAAACTGAAAGTAACTACTTACCAGGTTCAAAAGTTCAGGCTCATCATTAGTAGCCATTTCCTGTAGTGCTTCCTGAGGGGCCCCTCCAGAGTTCAGTTGCCAGTTGAAACTATTATGTGACCCTGCTCTGAACCTCAGAATAGTTACACATATGCCACAAAGGTCCTGAATTACAGCTAAGGGAGACAAGCAGGAGCCAGGCTGGAAGTTAAAATCCATTAATCAGCCCCTAATTCATTATTGTCAGTTGGGGCAGGGCAGGTGTTGTAACTAATTTTGCAACAATGAAAGCACTTAGCAAGTGCAAAAGATCACTAATCAGGGCGCACTAAGGAAGCAGGTGCCAGCTAAAAAAATATTCTGTGACACATTAATCAGCCCCAAATTAATTCAGGTCACTTGAGGCAGGGAAGGTGTGCGTTGCTTTGCCGAAAATAATGTACACTGGACAACCAGAGGGTGTGGTGATGAAACAGAGGGTGGCATGGGTGGGCCATAGGGTGGCATGAGTAGTCAGAGAGTGGCAGTGGTGACAGAGAGTGGCAGTGATGAAGAAGAGTGTCCCAAACAGGCTGGACACGTAGAAACAACAAGTTCGCGAAACTTGCGACCCGACAGGTAAGTTCGCAATTTGCGAAAGTGTACAAAACCCTCGCGAACTGGCAGAAACACGGGCGAACACAAAAAAAAAAAAATCCACAAATTCGCGGGAATTCGCGGATTTTGCAGATTGCGAATCCGCAAATCCGCAAAATTCGCGAACGCGAGATCCGCAAAATTCGCTCATGCTTACTCCTGACACAAATGTCTACCCTTTTTCATTTTGAGGGGAATCCCGGTGTGGAAAATATTGATGTTCAGAATCCTCCCTCTATTTTCGAGCTGTTGTTGGGGAGAAAGGCAATTGGCTTACTGATGTGTGAAGTGGACCAGAGATTTTATAAGAAGGCTCGTTTTAAGACTCTGGATGGGGCATGGCGGGTTTGGAAATCTATCCTAAATTTTTTTAATGTTCCAATGGTAAACCCATACCTTCACTTGTGCAATTCTAGCCTCTTTCCACAGTTGGGCGCAGATAGGAACCTTCAGGTTTGGAAGGGGATGGGGATTAAGACACTAGGGGATATTATGGAGGGAGATGGGGTGGTGGGGTTTGATGTCCTGCAGAGTAGGTTTGGTATTCCATCTTACCATTGGCTTTTGTATGGTCAAATTGTGCGAACCCTGAAGGCACTAAGACCTAAGCCGCCGCCTCCGGTGGATATCCCCTTGATTGAATTATTAACTAAGGGGTGCAAGAAGATAAAAGTAGTGTATAATCTTCTTCTAATGGGAATCCAAGATGATATGGAAAAGACCGAATTTACTCTGGCCATGGAATTGGGCAATCCTGATGCTGACCTGGATCTCGCCCTATGTTTAAATAAAAAGATATTTCGGTCTTCAAATCTGCGGGCCCAGCATTACAAAACGGTGTTTAATCTCTACCATACGCCGGCAAAGTTATTTGCTTGGGGGTTTAGGGAGGACGATAGAAGCCCCAGATGCAATGCCAGACAAGCAGATCTACTGCATATGTTTTTCTATTGTAGTCTGCTAGCTCCAGTTAGGTACGAGATAGAAAAATGTTGGGAGGGGCTGCTAGGTCATAAGATCGATCTATCCCCTACCCTGATGTTATTGGGTACAGACGTTAAGCTGCAACTAGGAAAAGATGAGGAAGCTTTGGTCTTTATCTTAGTGGTGATACTCCGGATCCTAATTTCGGCAGGGTGGAAAGACACTACTGCCCCCTCTTTTCAAATGTGGCTCTCCAGATTTCTGGGCATACATAATATAGAGTCCTGTCTATATGAACAGAAGGGTTTGAAAACTCGGGATCTCAGAAGACGCATTTGGGCCCCTATTACAAAAGTGAGGGAGGCAAGATGTGATCTGAGGGCACAGTATGCCATGTTTAAACACGCATTTCTAGCCAGGAGGGTTTTAATAGTTTTAATCATCAAGGCTCTTATTATCAATTGTGTATCCTTTCTATGTATATTAGTGTATTTATCCTCAATGTGTATGTATTTTGTATGTCTTAAATGCTGGGCATAAGCCCTGTCTACTGTGTTTTGGCTTAATAAATTGCTATGTCTTTTTATAATGCACCTGAAAATCCCAATAAAAATATTTAAACATTAAAAAAAAGAAAAAAAACTTAAGAAAAAAAAAAGATGCATAGTCTAGCCACCCAGAACCCAGGCCCTCCTTTATAAGGCCCTACCGGCACTATTGCGTTGCCGGAACGTCACTTTTTTGTTGTTCCGGTGGCGCATTGTGTCACTGACATATTTATAAGGCCACGTAGAGAAGTGTTACATGGCTTTTCATGGCCCTTATAAATACATGCCCCTTTCACGCAGAAAACTGTGTGAAAGGGGTGTTCCATGGTTCCAGGGCAAGTTCACAGCAATATCCATAGCTTTTTTACACTGCCCCAGATTTATGAGAAATCGTAAGTCAGAGGAAGCACCAGAAAGTTATGCCTCCACAGGGGAGGTGTAAGGGAGGCACAACAAGGAGAAATATCTTTATTTCTCCTTGTTTTTCCTCTTTCTATGTGCGCTGCATTCTGCAGCACACATAGAAAGAGCAAAAAGTCGCTTGTTATTTTTTTTTGTGCAGGAAGGTTTCCCTCCCTGCACTAAAATAATCATCACCGCAACACAGGCGCCCTTGCACCATGGTGCAAAGGGGCCTGTGTTGGAGCACGGCAGCCCATTGGGTGCCGGCGCAGGGGAAAAGGTCAGGAATTCCTTGCTGTGCTGCCCTATGGCAAAAAAACCATAAATGAGGCCCCCAATTTCTAACATTCTCCATTCCCGTACATGAGGACTGTTGGAAATTGCTCTTTTTGCAGGGTTATCCCAAACTTTTTGCTTCTTCCTCCCTTGTTTTTCCTGACCTGTGGTTGTTGGCAATAGGACTTTGGGCACTTTACCACTGCTGATCAGTGCTAAAGTGCATAAGTTCTCTGTATAAATTGTTATTGTGATTGGTTATCCATGATTGGAATATTTGTGTGACCAGGAAGTCCCTGGGAAAGTGCACTGAGTGTGCCAGGGCTGGTGATTCAAATGCTACTAGTGGGCCTGCAGCACTGATTGTGCCACCCACAGGAGTAGCTCTAAAATGGTGTCTCAGGCCTGCCACTGCAGTGCCTGTGTGCAGTTGCTAACTACCATGCTGACCCTTCCCTTTCTGTACACATTGGACACCCCTATGGAAGGCCCTAGGTACCCCCTGGGCAGGGTGCAGTATATGTCAAAGGTAGAACATGTACTAGTGTGGTTGACATGCTCTGGTAGTAAATTACAGCCATTTTCGTTTTTCACTATTGCAAGGCTACCCGTTCTCCATAGGCCTGAATGGGCAGATAGATTATTACATATTATAATCCTAACTGACTCAGGGAACATGGCAGAAATTCGTGTTTAGTATTCCTGAACTCAGAATGATAAAATACATCTTTTAGTGAAGTTGGTTTTAACATTCTGTGTTTGAAAATACCACTTTTAGAAAGTAGGTATTTTCTTGTCTAACTATCCAGGCCTGCCTCTGCTAGGTTGTGTATTCCTTGTCTGGAGTTTGAGTGACAGGGCTGGGGGATTCCAGGAGACAGGGTGAGTCCGCCCAGTGGTGAATAGAGAGATCTGCATCTAGATGGAAGGGAGGAGTTGCACCTGGGACCTGAATAGGACTGTGCCTGCCCCCCACAGTGCTGGTCCACCCCCTGTGGTGCGTCTGATGTTTCTGCCCTGCACTGTGAAAGGAAAGAAGGAGTCATGTAAACAGAGTGCTCCAGAATTGGTTTGGACTGGGCAAAGGCCCCTCTGCCATCAGAAGACAAAGGATTTTGGGGTATAAATATTGGGACCCTGATCCCAAGAAATTAGATCATCCTGGAATCAAGAAGGAACCTCTGCCAAGGAGAAAGCTGAAGCTTAAAAAGGAAGACTGTCCTGCTGTTGCTCTGCTGGACTGACCTGCTGTTGCTTTGCTGCCAAGGAGAGGGGAAGGACTTTGCTTTGTGCTGTGTCCCCTTGCTTGAAGGAATCTCCAGTGGCCTGAGAAGAGCTGGCTCCCTGTTAAGAAGTCCCAGGAACAAATGAACTTCACCCCCAGCTTTCCTGAACTCTACTGAGAGAGTTCTGTCCTTCCTAGAGTGCTTCGGCCAGTTGTGGTGCCTCTGGAAGTTGTACCTGTATTGGGAAGCTGGAAACCAAGATTTTTAAGAATTTCTGCAAGTTTTCACGCATCGCTCACTTGCAGAGCGCATCCCAGTCAGTGCGAGGAAATTCCCGCTGCCGCAAGGGTCGAGATCATCGCAGCGCCTGTTGCTGCTGCAAAAGTCGTAGCATCCTTCGTTTGCGGGACTCACCAGTCCGGTGCGGGAAGATTACCATCGCTGCGAGTATCGTCGCAGAGCCTATCGTCACTGGGTGAGATCGTCGCACCCCTTGCTTGCGGACCGGATCACGTCGCTACGAGAGTCGTCGCAGAGCCTTCGCATCGAGGGGCCGCGAGAGGAGAAGTTTGACGCTGAGCCTCGCATGGTTGCCGCACCGGAGATCATCACCACCCGAAGATCGTCGCATCGTACATTTTGCGAGCCGCTTCCACCGAAATCTGTCCACCGGAATCCACACAAGGTATCGCATTCCTCCCCATACAGACTGGAGTCACCGCAACACGCCCGCTGCATCCAGTGGGGCTGTGTCATCACCTCCCCAGGGTCTCAGGAGTGACACATCACTTGCTTTTCAACGCTACAGCTTTCACTTGGAACTTTTGTCGCATCTAAAGGTACCTGTTGGCTAAAACGTGACACAACTCTGGATTATTTTAACGCAACCTTAAGAACCCTTTTGAAACCATATTCTTGAACTGTGTATGTTGGATTTTTGTCGTTTTGGTCTTGTGAAGTTTAGATTACAATACCTTTATTTTTCTAAACTGTTGTGGAGTTAAGTTGTGGTGTTCTCACTGTGTTACTGTGAGTGTTGGTACAAATACTTTGCACATTGCCTTTGATAAGCCTGACTGCTGGTGCCAAGCTACCAAGGGGGTGAGCAGGGGTTACCTAAAGAGTGTATCCTCCTTACCCTGACTAGAAGCAAGGGTCTCTACTTGGACAGTTGTACCTACTACTGCCAACTGGAGACCCCCAGTTCTAACAAGGGTAGTCAGTTCCTTTTTGCATTCAGGTTTGGCAACCATGTTTTAGCATTGTGCCGAGTCCTACAAGGGAATACGGAGAACCCCACTTTCTGTCAGATCCTTATAAAAAAATCAATTTGGAAACTTTGGTTATGCCTAGTAACTTTGTATTGGTACAGTATATAGATGACCTGCAGTTTGCATCAAAACATTGTGACGTATTCCAAATGGACACAATTGCACTGTTAAATCATTTGGCTAAGAATGGACATAAAGTATGCCATTGAAAGTTGCAGTATTGTCTGAAAGAAGCATTGTATCTTGAGCATCACATTGATAAAAGAGTCAGAAAGGTGTCATAAGAGGAGAATCTCAGTGATTTTGCACCTTAAACCGCCAACACCTCAGAAAGAAGTCAGTATGTTCATTGGGGATGGTGGGCTATTGTTGCCAGTGGATACCCAACTTTTCCCTAGTGGTCAAGCCTTTACAAAGGCTGACACACAAGGATGTGTCAGATCTGTTGTCTTGGGACAATGATTGCTTGGTTGCCTTTTCACAGTTGGGAGAAAGTCTCTGTCATACCCCGGCACCATGAATGCCTGATTACAACAAACGTTTTCTCTTTTCTGCAGTAAGAGGGAGGGCTGCCCTCCCTCAGTGTTTTCAGAGACTCTTGATAATTCCCATTGACCTGTAGCTTACTTTTCAGCTACCTTAGATCCGGTAGTTGTGGCTCTGTCTGGATGTCTTAAATCAGTGGCGGGCTCAGGTGTCAGCATACAGAGATGTGAAGGCATTGTAATGGGTCATCCTTTAATGGTGCACATGCCTCACTCTGTAGAAATACTGTTGATGTATACTCGCCCACAGCATTTGACAAACAGCCATCAGACCTGGTATGAGAAGATAATACTGGCAGCTGAAAATATTACGTTAAAGAGGTGCTCTGTTTTAAATACTGCTACTATGCTATCCCTTCCTGAAAGGGATAAGGATGAAAATGAAGTGGAATATGACTGTCTTGATGTTACTGAACTACACACCAAGCCGAGACAGATATACAAGATGATCCACTACCTGAATCTGGTTTTGCATCGTTTGTGGATGGCTCATGTTCGCTAAACCATGAAAGACATTTGCAAAATGCCTATGCAATTTACACAGTTTTAGGAGTAATAGAAGCTTCTTGGCGCCAAGAAGTATTCTCAGCACAAGTGGCTGAATTGATTGTTCTTACCAGTGCATGCTGTGTCTCAGAGATGCAGAGTGACCATTTTTACAGATAGTCAGTATGTCTTTTCTGTAGTTCATGATTTCGGACAGTTATAGTCCCAGAGAGGGTGTATGACATCCTCAGGCTTGCCATTCACAACAGGGAGTAGATCTGCAATGTCCTTGAAGCATTGCAAATGTCTGCACAAATAGCTGTGACCAAGTGTGCAGCACATTGTAAAGGGGACAATAATGTGACAGTTGGCAGCAGATATGCAGATGAGGTCACCAAATACTGTGCTAATAATGCATGTACTTTTAATGGAGAATACACTAATGAAGGAAGGACCAACTCCAACCTTTTGAAAACTAGTTGATACTTGGGAAGAAGTTAAGAGGTTGCAGGAAGAAGTGTCAGAGGCAGGACAGCAGATTTGGGTCAAAGCAGGTTGTTTCAAGAGAGATGAGTGTGAGATTTGGGTTTCCGCCGATGGAAGACCAATGTTGCCGAATAGCCTTTTAACACCGATGGCTAGGCAATATCATCCTTGGGGTCATCTAAGATACTTCATCTTTGACTAATCATGTAATTCTGCGCTTGATGGAGTACTCCACACTTATATCTGCTTTTCTTGTAGCATATATAGTCTAAATATGGTCACCAACTATAGTCTTTTGGAGTATATTTATTGTGGTTCAATTTCTGTACACAATATTTACTTTTTCCTACATTGGCTTTAGTGATCGGATATTAACACATACGCTGCTTCTTCAACCACACCTTACAGCACATGCCCTTAGAACTGACCACTTTTGTATGCCCTTGATGCAGCTTTATTTGACGCCAGCAGTGCTCCTTTATTACAGCGGTGGCACGCAACTTACATTCGCAATGAGATCGGCATCTTATGTGATCCAATATCCGCGCCTGCGTAGTATACTTTAGCGCATGCGCAGTTCGATACAAACACACTCGATGTCCACGCATGCGCACTTCAGTCGGGATACTGAACGCATGCGCATTACAACTTACACTTTTTGTCTACTCATGCGCAGTCCTGCTGGGATATCTAGCGCATGCGTATAACAGCGCGGGCATCCTTTCACTGAAGCTTCTTTCCGGATTATCGGACACAGCTGCAGCTTATTACCCAATTAACTTGGGTATAAATAGACATGCGCGCTGTGTGTCGGTACCTCCGTTCCTTCTCGGACGCTGGTATCGAGGTACCGACGGACAGGTAGGGCAGCACACCACTCTCTGTTCCTCCTGTATTGCTAGCTCCTTTTTTAAGCCATCTCAGCGCCAGCTAGAGTCCCCTAGGGAGTGGCTCTGCCCTTAGACTTTGGTTAACTAATTCCTGCAGAGTTCTCAGCCATCTGCCTTATACTAGGTTGAGTCTTTTTTCTGTTTATAGCTAGGTTTTGTTAAGAAAACTATTGGAAATGATAGCAATCATTCTTTTCAGTCCCTCTGCTATTCTTCAGAGGTTCTTTTTTCCATTTTCCTCCTTAACTAGAGCGGGGCCTCCCTTTTTCCCGAGTGGGTTCCGGGTGAGGTGAGGCGTACTCCCACATAATGCTGGGTAAGTTATCACATCTATTCTCATATGCGTGATTTTATACACGGATTAGAATACAGTAGTCTAACTAGCGGGGAGAGACTGTCTCCATCGCACTGTTCGTGTGCTTAGCAACTTGTTCTTGTTTTCCCTAATTCTGTTGTACACTATATGGTTTTTGATTCACGCTTACGTCTCTTTCTTAGGAGATACATAAAGTTCTGGACCTCCTACAGTATTCATCTGGGCTCAGAGGAACTGGTAGGACTTATCCAATATATATTAGCGTGTACCATTATTATTTTTGATTTGCAGTCGCAGTTTCCCAATGGTCCTGAAGAAAGCTAAGACCAACAGTCAATACAGCTGAAACATGTCGACCTTCACTCACTTTGCCCACATATAGTTATTATTTCAAACTATTTTGGCAATTTTAATTTTGACCCGAGCGCCATACTGATTAAAATTAGTTTTGGCCCTTGGAGTTAATTTTACCTTCACGTTTTTCACTTTAATTTTTCCACTTGCACTGCACCCCATTAGCATCACCAGTGAAGCCCAGTGGTCTGTATTCACACCATGATAATCCATCTCTGCACCATGATTAGGTGCACTATCTGAGATCTGGATTGGTGACATCTCCCACATGACGACATTCCACCAAATGGGTGGGCTGATGGGAATTTTCTTATCAGACCTGGGTCATCACTTCTAGTGTTACTAATGGCCTTGGGGTTATAGTTCAGTTGCGGCACACCTACAGTTTCCTGACCAGGCCACTTCTTCGTGTGTTGATAGGCAATATCATCGTCTGACCCATGTAGGGAGAGATGTCACATAGGAAGGTCAGGTAGTCCTTTCAATAGGATGCAGTTGGAATTTATTGAGATGCCTGTGTGTAATGGATTCAGATATGTGTTGATTGTTGTGTGCATTTTCTCAATATGGGCTCACACGACTGTCCAGGTTCTGCAACCACATTTTACAACCAATAGTGGCAGGAACACCAGCGTACATACAAGATACTACTTACATCTTGTGCATTATCGAGGGGTTAACTGACATATCCAACATCGACCCACTAGTTACTCTAGATGTAGAACAACTATATACCAACATACCACAGAGAGAGACACTTGATGTGGTAGAAAATTGGTTTAGAAATGAGGAATGGGATTCCCCGACGCCCATCTCATTCATTATGGGGTGCGCCACTATGGCACTCACAGAAAACCTTTTTGAGCACCAGAAACAGCTTTACCACCAATCCAAGGGCACCTCAATGAGGAGCACATTTGCCCCCAGTGTGGCCTGCCTCTACATGGCCCACTTCGAGGAACAAATCATCAGGGGCAACAATAATCCATACAGCAACAACATCATCTTGCGGAGGAGATTTATAGATGATATCCTGATTTTCTGGAAGGACGACCACATAACATGTGAGTCATTCTGTGAATGGGTGAACACCCAAAACCAACACCTCAGGTTTACTCACACTATCTCAGCCCCCAGCATACCCTTCCTTGACCTCACGATACAGCTGACAGATGGAGGCCTCACCACCACCCTCTATCGCAAGCCTACTAATAGAAACAGCTTGCTACTCTATCAGAGCTATCACCCCAAGACACTTAGGGACAACCTACCATTTGGGCAATTTTTGCGCCTAAGACGCAATTGCAGCTCCACAAATGATTACAAAACAGAGGCCAAAGTCCTAGAGCAAAACCTCAAGAGTAGAGGTTACCCAACCAAACTGATCAGGGATTCATCCAAAAGGTAATTTAACAACCCCAGGGAAACACTCCTGCTGAAAACACAACGAGAAGATACAGAGTCACTAACTTGTGTAAACTCATACACCCCTGATTCCACGCACATCAAAGGGATTATTAAGAAACACTGGGGAATCCTTATTACAGGTTCATTAAATCTACCGGCTCCCAGGTTTGCTTTTTAACGAACACAAAACCTAAAGGATGTTATCATACATACTAGACCAAAAGTCCAACAGAGCAACCCACAGAGAACCCCCTGGGACCTTCCCACCATCAAAGGACACTACCCCTGTGGCGGTTGCGCTGTGTGTAAACAGACCGAGTGGTAAAAACCCTCACCTTAGCTGACACTTTTACCTGGACACCTAAAAACTACACTAACTGCAATACCTCCAGGAGCATGTACCTGCTCACGTGCCCCTGTGGATACATGTATGTAGGGATGACACTGAGATCAGTGAAGAGCACAATCACAGAGCATAAAAGTAACATCAGGTGCCACAGATTGACTACCAAAATGTACACTCACTATCATGAGAAGGGCCACAACCCAGAATCATTTGAGTTGCTGGTACTAGAACACCTCCCTGGTAGTACACAACACACACTTTTTAGAACGGAACAACATTGGATACATCGATTGTCAACATCCAACAAGGGGTAAATGACGACATTCCGTGGGCATCACTGAACAGAAGATGAACCCAGGTAGCACGTATGTATAACCATCATTGTATACATTCCTCTCAGTCTTATGATACGACTTTGACTCTGAACCACCAATGAATACATGTCTCCAGTCTTATGATTCGACTGTGGCTCTGAACCAGGTTATTGAAACTACAGATAAACCTATGAAACAGGCACTACACACAGATATAAGCCCCACTAAATACAAAGTGCGTCAAGCTAGTCCCTACTAGCACTGCACAGACACAGTTATTGACCATTCCAGAAATAATTATACACGCATCACCCCCTGCTAGGAAGTGATGCACACCTATGACACATGGTACTAGATAAACTAACCCCCAGTATAAACGGGGATTGCATCCAACATAGACAGCCGGGGTGCTTGTAAATCACTGACGAGGTAGAACTTCAGCAATAGTATAGGCACCCAAGAAATGCCAATCTCGCTAGCGGCAGCACCACTCCACAACCAGAGAGCCATTGAACCCCGCTTTGCTTTACCAAATAAAAACTCTCCAAGATGGCCGCTAAACCGAGCCATGGATACGGATAGCAGAGGTTTAATACATTATGTCGGAAGTACACGATCGAAACCACGCCATAGCGACATAGACAGTCAGGGTGCTTGTAATTCACCTACGAGGTAGAACTTCAGTAATTTAAGCACCCGAGAGACGCCAATCTCGCTAGCGGCAGCACCATTCTACCACCAGAGAGCAACAAATTAATCATGAACAAACACGAAGTTCAGTCATGCATACCATTAAGTAACACCATTCAGTTCCCAATGGCGTGTTTGTTCATGAATAATTGGTACATTAATTTGGATCATATGAGAATGAAGCCCTGATGATGTACAAGTAGGACGAAACGTGTAGGCTGTGTTAAAGTGATTATCACCTCATGAACATTGAGATATTGAATCTTTGTTTTGAATATACTACACTGGATTGAATACATCTTTTTCTGTTGGACAATCTTGGATTTTGAAACAAGCTCATAATAAAGAATTGTTGGACTACAGTATTGGACTGAAAAATCTTTTTTCTTGAATTTGGCATTCCATCCCTTCTTATTTATATTTACGGATAACTTTGTGGCTTGGACGGTGAACCACAGGAAGAAGAGTGCTAGAACTGATACCATTTTTTATTTGAATTTTTTTTCTGGAATATACCCTTGTGCATACCTGGTCTTAACCCTTACCGTCATTTTTGATTATTAGCTTTTTATAGTATGCTGCAAAGGTGTCAGCTATCCCCTGTCTATCCCTAATCAGTCCCCCATTGTCTACGGTACTCTTAAATTCTTAAATAGTCATTTAGAAACCACTTCTTTTATCCACCCACCTCATAAAGGCGATGTAAGGTCGCCCGGTGTCTTGATCTGGCTGTCCCCTCGGCAAAATGCCTATATTCTTCCTGTTTAACACGTAGCCTGTGCTGTGAATCTGGGTGTTCTGGCAACTGCAGTTCAGACTCCAATTTCTGGATCTCTACTTCCAACGCATCTAGTTGCTTAAGTCTCTCTTATCTATGGCCTGCCATTAAGGAAACTCGTTGGCCTCTTATCACTGCCTTGAAGGCCTCCCATAAAACCTAGGCCGATTCTACCAAACCTATATTTTCTTCAAAATAATAGGCTGTAGGCTTTTGCACACTGGCTTGGATGAGTGGCACCTTAAGATGTTATGTTATATTAGAGGGTTTTATAACCTGCACTGCTACTCAGAAGAGTGTCCCAGCTCGAGCCAGAGTAAAACAGGAAAGGAAAACAGATAATTTAGTTAAACAGGAAAGTTTTATGTTTTTTTCTAAATTGAATACGGTTCTGCCAGCTACGTAAATTGAATGGGAGAGAGTTCCAGGCCTCCGCGGCCCGGTAGGCCAAGGAACTGCCACCTTTTCTTTTCAGGGGTATCTGGGCATAGATGCCTTTAGCATTTTAGAGGAGTGCAAATGTCTACCGAGGATGTAAAATTGAAAGAGCTTCCTAAGGTAGACAGGGCCATACTCATACAGGGCAGCGTGGGTCTTTACCACAGCCTTGAACTTTAGCCCTTGTTCTCACAGGAAGCCAATGAAGACTACGCAAATATTGCCTGACACTCATACATTTGGGGAGACCGAGAAGTAGTCTGGCAGTGGCGTTCTGAACCACCTGGAGTCTATCCAAGAGAAAGCCAGGAAAACCTACATAGAGTGCTTTAGCATAGTCAATACGGGAGGTGACCAATGCACGAGTAACCGTTTCCTTAGCTGCTAAAAGGAGAAGAGGCAAAACCTTTTTAAATGGCTTCAGAATGCCAAAGCAGGTACCTGCCAGCTTACTTATTCTGCCTGCTGAAGCTAAGCCTTCCAACATGTAAGTTGGACGGAGGTTAGCCAATTAAACACAGCTGCAAGACAGGTTTTAACATGATCAGTAGGCAACTCATGCTTTTTCCAGGTAAACAAAAGCTGAGTATTGTCAGTATAAGCGACAACTTTGGCACATAATTCCTCCACCAGCAGAATGGAAGGAGACATATAGATGTTGAACAAGAGCGGACTCAACACGGATCCTTGAGGTACCCCGGTCCAAAGTTCTTGAGTGGTGGACGTGAACGGGGGGATCCAAACTCGCTGAGTTCTACCTTCCATAAAAGATTTAAGGCACTTACTAACAGAAACCGTGATACCCAGCTGTTGGAAACGGGCAAGGAGAAGTGAATGGGGAACTGTATCAAAAGCGGCAGACAGGTATAAAAGGACCAGTACTGCCCTGCCGCCCATATCCACGGTTTCGTGAATGGCTTCAGCAATTTCCACCAATGCAGACACCATACTAAATGAGGCTCTAAAGCCAGATTGGTCCGGGTTAAGGAGTCTGTGCTGTTCAACATAGGCAGTCCACTGCTTATTAACCATCAATGGATACCATGGAATAAGTGGCATTATGCTGCTCCAGGATGCAAGATTTCTGCCATAAATTGCGCAGATCGGGGAGTGTTACAAGATCCCCTTGTGAGATGGGTCACCTCACCTAATGTTGGAAGTTGTCCTGCTAGCCCGAACACATAATCAATTCATGATAGACTGCCATGTGCCAGAATAAAAGGTATATTGGCGGGTTAGTGGGTTGCGTGTTCACCACACATCTACCAGGCCTATGGCTAACAAAAATTCCTCCAGGATCTTTCTGGAGGGTTCATTTTGCCTTGTCGGCCAGTGGTCTATTTTTTTTTACAGAGAACTGCATTGCAGTCTTCTACTATGAGCAGCTCTCCCTGTGCCAGACTGACAATGGGCGAGCCCAGGTCTGTGAGTGTGGGGGCGTGTAGTCGTAGGGGGATGTAGAGGGAAATAATAGTAAACATCTGTCCCTCCCAAGATCTCGATAGTGCTAAAAATTGTCCATGGGTGTCATGCGTAATAATCAATATGGTAAATGGGAAGGAGTTGTGTAGAATAATACCCATCCCTCTCAGATGAACTCAGAGGGTTGGGCGCTGATGGCCTTCTTAATGACCTTGGCCAGGATGGGAAAGAGGGAGATGGGTCTGGAGTTCTTGAGGTTCTTCAGCAGGGGGTTGATCTTAGCGTGTTTCTAGTTGTCTGGGAAGGTGGCAGTTTTGATGGAGTAGTTGATGTGTATGAAGCTGGGCGATGGACGGGGCTGCTGAAGTTCCGTGACAATTGTAAGTGGTGTTTTCGACTCACACGAATATGGTCGAGTCTAGTATCTATGAACCGCAAATGACGAGTTTAGTGGGTGTACACGTTTTCGCTGTGCTAGCCTAAACCGTTCGTTTGTTTCGTGGGTTTCTTCATCTGAACCCACGGGTTCCATTTTAGATGCGGAATCCATTTTGTTTCTTGCCCTCAAGTAGCCAGCGAACGGACGCTGTCCGCTTCGCGGGCCTGGGATTCCCAAGCCCTTACGAAAGACACGCGTTCCTTTGAAGGTGTCCTTATGATGAGGGGGATGATACTGTAAGGCAGATGGCCCCGCTCGAGGCTCATCTTGCCGTGCCGGACTATTGTCTCAGTTGTGCATCTCATTAGGCACGTCCTTTGATTCCTGCAACTCGTGTTTCCTGATACCACCCCTTTTTTATACCCTTTTCGATCTGTTACTGTCCTCGTCTTCCTCTGCACCTGTTTCTGTTTCTTCCCTGATTTGTTTACTGCTGAAAGGAATGTACTAATGGTGGGAAAACTTACTTTTACAGTTTGGAACTGCCAAATGCTACTGTAATTATGTTCCGGGCTCTAAATACATGAAAGCGACCCCTTACGGTCTTTACGATGGGAACCAGGTTGTAATTCTTTGTGTACCATGTTATCCTATGCTCAGAAACTGTATAAAAGGAGCGATCCACAGATACAATTTGAATCAGGCTCCGCGAACCTACATGTTATGTACTTCACATGACTTCTGTGTTCCCTGCAGTAAATAAACCTCGAATCTTTGACGCCGAAGGAAGTGTCCTGTGTCTCTGTTATTTGTACGCCGGAACAGGTAACCCACGAAGGTTTCAGGTGTTATCCCTGGCACAGCTGGGTCTTAAATTAACCCAGTCCTTCAGTTGGCGCCCACGTGGGGCTGCATCAGTGGTACCGGTCCAAAGCCCGACGATCGTGAGGAACTTCGTGTGAAATCTCTGAGGGAAGGTGCACCCCGCTTCATCGATCCTGTTGTCGAAATAAGTGGCCCGACGACTTTTCCCGCGAAGATTCCCGCCTCCTGACGGCTGCGACGGACTGCTGCCCTGACTGTAGACCTGTTTTGGCACCTGGCTTAGACCTTGGTACAGCGAGACGATAGACGGGCCTTCCTGGTGACGCCATCGATCTTTGAGTTAAGTATTTGTGGGTCGCTCCCAGAGTCCTTTGTTGTGGGTGCTTAGTTGTTGCATGGTTCCATTGCATTTGTGGTTCTTGGTATTTTGTTCTTCGTTGTACTATTTGACGTCTGCAGTCGCCAAAAACCGAGGGTTTTTGCTCATTGCAGGGATATAGTGTAATCCCGTAACCCTTGACGTTTGTGAAACTCGGTTAGTGTGCACGATGCCTGGCCGTAGTACTTTGTTCAGTTGCTTCAGAAGTTGTGGTGCAGATTCCCGACTGGAGGACTCGTGTCCGATACCTCCGGTTGGAACTCCAACTTATGAGCTGTACAGTAGACATGGTTTGGGTCCAATTACATTCAATGAGTGTTGGGTTCGTTATACTAAAAAAGACGGTGTCCTTAGTTGGCCACCGCATGGTAGTTTTGAGACCCCGATTTTGGATAATCTTGAAGCTAAATTGTTCCAAAGAAAAGCAAGGCTGGCCATGTTTGATTCCTTTCGGTTGTGGCGTAAAGAAGCCAAGCAGAGAGAAATCAAGCAGATTAAACGGAATAAGAGAGAAGGTGTCGTTACAACGGTAAGAAACGCAGAGCAGTTCCAGCGAGATAAGGAGGAAAAGGAAAAGGAAGTTTTCGATAAGCATGGGCGAATTTTGCGGATCTCGCGTTCGCGAATTTTGCGGATTTGCGGATTCGCAATCCGCAAAATCCGCGAATTCCCGCGAATTTGCGGATTTTTTTTTTTTTGTGTTCGCCCGTGTTTCTGCCAGTTCGCGAGGGTTTTTACAATTTCGCAATTTGCGAACTTACCTGTCGGGTCGCAAGTTTTGCGAACTTGTTGTTTCTACATGTCCAGCCTGTTTGGGACACTCTTCTTCATCACTGCCACTCTCTGTCACCACTGCCACTCTCTGACTACTCATACCACCCTCTGGCCCACCCATGCCACCCTCTGTTTCATCACCACACCCTCTGGTTGTCCAGTGTACATTATTTTCGGCAAAGCAAAGCACACCTTCCCTGCCTCAAGTGACCTGAATTAATTTGGGGCTGATTAATGTGTCACAGAATATTTTTTTAGCTGGCACCTGCTTCCTTAGTGCGCCCTGATTAGTGATCTTTTGCACTTGCTAAGTGCTTTCATTGTTGCAAAATTAGTTACAACACCTGCCCTGCCCCAACTGACAATAATGAATTAGGGGCTAATTAATGTGTCACTGAAAGAATTTAAAGTTCCAGCCTGGCACCTGCTTGTCTGCTCCTTTAGCTGTAAATCAGGACCTTTGTGGCATACAGTTAAGGTCAGAGCAGGGTCACACAATAGTTGCAAGCAGGCAACCGAATTCTGGAGGGCCCCCTCAGGAAGCACTACAAAGAATCGTTACAAATCATGAGGTTGACCTTTTGCACCTGCTCATTGCTTTTGCTTTTGCTGAAATCGTTTTTCGTTTTTTTTCGCGCTATTCGGGGGCGCGGCGTCGTGCGAAACCGACCGCGGAAGCCGCCAATTCGTGCGAATGAGCATTTTATTTTTTTGCGGCTTGTTGTTTCGCGAGTTTTTTTGCAGTATTCGCGAGCCGCTTGCAGCGCAACACGCGAATTTACCCCAAGGTCGAGTACGGGCGCGGCCATTTTGTTTGCGTGACGTATTTCCGTTTCCACCCGCTATGTATAATCTCGCGCAGTAAGCGCATTGCGAGTAGAGGTTCGCACGAGATCGCGCGGGAAATCTAGAGGTTCGCACGAGATCGCGAGGAAAATCTCGTGCGAACTTACTTTCGCGCTCGTGAACGGGCGCCGGCCATCTTGTTTTTCATTCATTTCCTGTGTCTGGGCATGGTGTTTAATCCTCTTGGTATCTTTGCCATCCTTTGCTTGTTTTCAGTTTTTTTTTTACGATTTTGCTTCTTATCTATCCCTCTCTTTTCCTAGCTGTATATTTTTGTCTTTTCTGCTATTTTTCTTTACTTTTAAACTACTTTTTTAAACTCTTTTCTTTTCTTCTTCCCTATCCTATTCTTTCTTAATTTTCTACTTCTTCCTACCTTACCTGCCCAGACCATGGTCAAGGCAGGCGCCGTGAAGCTGCCCAGGCACTTGAGGGCCGCAGCGGCGGCGGGGAGTAGTGCTGGACCCAGTGGCAGGACAGCATGCGGGAGATTGAGGGGGGAGCAGGTGACGCGACGGGAGATATTCAGCCCGGAGGAAGTGGGCGCGCTGGTCTACTTCGTCCAGCGCCGCCTGCCCAGGACCATCGCGGGAGGCGGCAGGATCGCGGCCGGCGGCTACAACATGCAGGAGCGCCGGAAGCGGTGGGAGAAGGTGTGCTGGGCCATATCCCACCTCTACGGGGTCCAGCGCACCTACAGCCAGGTCACCCATCGCTGGACGGACCTCCTGGACCGCGAGCGCGACCTGCTGGACCAGCTCGGCTTGGAGATCCCCGGGCTTGGTGAGTAGTAGTAGCCATTTAATCACTCACTACTATGATGTTTTCTCCTGCTCTGTGTTGTTGTATTGCAAATATTTGTTTTTTACATGGAGCAAGCCAATAATGCCGCTGATGACGATTACATTGTAGTTAAATTATATTTCAAAATCTTCTGTGCATTTCAGGTGCACTGCTCTCCTTCTCAGTGGCGTTGCTACTATGCTTATTTGTTTTCTATTTCGTGGTCTCATTGGCATGAGTAACTATTATGTATGAGTGTACTTTACAGAACTGCGTAATGCTAGACACTAGGGGGCAGATTACATTTACAAGCCCCTTGCGCCACGTTTACGTTGCCTTGCGTGACGCAACAGTGGCGTAAACGTGCCGCATCCCTGCGAGTCATTTACAGCATGACGCATCTAGGGAGATGCGTCACGTTATAAAGCCATGGGCCTGCACCACAATGGGTGCGTTCCTAGTACGCAGGGTGGGCGGTCCAGCGGCTGTGCGCCTCGCAAAATTGCCTGCGTGAAATGTACAAGATTTAACGCAGGCACTTCTGCGACGCTGCTACGTCAATTCAATTCCTTATGTCTGCTCGAAGCAGGCGAAAGGACTGACACAGCATGTTAAGTATTGGGTGGCCCTGAGCATTACTGGAGTTGCATTGCGTTGGCGACGTGACTCCAGCGATGCGCCGCTCTTACGTGACGAGATGCGTCACGCAAGTGCCTACCCTTGCGCCAGGGCGCGCCGCATTGTAAATGAGGCACATCTGCCGTGTCGCAAGGGTAGTTTTGCGTGACGCATTTGATCTGGCGCATCTCTGGAGATGCGCCAGAACGCGTAAGTAAGTATGCCCCTAAGGGGCAGAATTGCAATTACCGTTGCATCCCTGCAAAGTAGCAGGGATGCGCCATTAATTGTGCGGCCCGCTACCACCACCAAACATGGTGCGCCGTATTTGCAATGCGGCGCACCATGGGCCCAAAACGTCACCGAAGCTTTACTGCTGGAGTTGCGTCGCAACGATGGCGCAGCTCCATCAATGCTCTGGGGTACCCTATCTCCCCAATGCTGGGTCAAGCCGTACGTCTGCTTCAAGCAGGTGCAGGGTTTGTGTGACGCATCATTGTCCTAAAGGTGACTGATTGATATTTTGTAGATTTCCCTCAGCCACTATTAGGATGTGTTCCAGCGCAGGAATGCCCTCCCTTGCGCCGGAACGCACCCTGATGGCGCAGGGCTTTATAACGGGATGCATCTCCCAAATGCGTCACGTTGTTATAATATTATATGCCGCACCATGGCGCCCTTTTTTGTTTAGCTGCTGCGTCACAAAAGTCACGCAAGAACGGCGCAAAAGAGCCGCAAGGGCTTAAATCTGCCCCTTCCTTTGTAACCCTGACAATAAGAAAAATAGTGGCGGTGGATTGATAGTTTGACTATTTAAATGACTGGTAATGTAGCAGGCAACTGTTAGTGTTGTCACTGATCTGACTGAAATCACAATGGAGTTTGTCTGTCACTTTGCGTCTTGCCTGCGGACTGCGGACTGCCAGTCCTAGGTGAACGTTTCAGTACTTTGTTTAGTGAGTTACGTGACTTTCGAAGTCACAGGTCCGCAAATAAATGAAAAGTAACCATAATCAATATAATTTCGCGGAAATATTTTGTTATTGTTCTTTTGAAATGTTTGATTTGGTTGACATTGACAAGCAACAATCATCCATGTTTTCTGTTCTTTCTTTCATGTTGTACGTCAGCTCCCCCCAGGGGCGAGAGGAGGACACAGGAGCAGCAGGCGGCGGATGCTGTTCAACAGGGCCAGGATCGGGCAGGCGAGGGCTCCTCTGCTGGCCCCAGTAAGTTTTCATTTTAGACTAGTACCTATTTTTCCTAGCGTTCCTCATTTGACTTTTTTCAAAATTGTCTTTGCTCTTCTTGTAGACTGTATCTAAATTCTTATTCTGCCTCTACTATGACTCCCTGTGGTATTACTAGATTATTCTTATTAGTCTGTCTGTGTAGCTAACTAAGATTGCACGGTTGGCGAAACTCCCATGATTCTAGTCAGCAATAGCTCTATCAACTTAGTGCAGTCCTCTGGGATTGTCCATAATGTCTTTTGAAGTGTTCTATCTGGACTCATGCTTGCAAAAATTGCAAAACCTTTCGCTCAGTCACTCTAGTCTGGACCAAAAAACACAGATTGTATTTAAGTTTAAAAGCTTTATTAAAAGTAAACACATTTATTAAAATGAAGTCATAATAAAACTAAATGTTTAACTGATAATGGAAAAGTGGTTAGTGCTGACGATTAATTGAAGACATTTCTTGTGGTCGAGCCGAGCTCTCACCTGGTTTCAACTTGATCTTGTTGTTAGAAGTCCATCTTCTGTCTGTGTGGAGAAAAATGGTGCGTGTTAAAAAAACAGCCTTCATCAGTTGTGCCAAAAAGTGCAGCAAGACAACCTTCCCTGGAAAAAGGGACATTTTTTTTAACTTTAACGTAGACAGTCACAAATTACATTGTTTTCACATGTCTTCATTCCTAGACCAAATACTAGTGACTAGTGAGTGCTTTATTCTAACATTGTTAAATGTACTTTGTAGGTGGAACATCTGGTGGCGGGGCCAGTGTGGAGGTGGTGGTGCTCGACACGGAGGCGGAGGCCGATTCTTCAGGGGAGGAGGCGGCGGCGGCGGCTGTGAGAGTTGAGACGGTGGTGGTGGCGGCCAGAGGTAAGCTCTTATATATTCCTTACTTATTGAGATTGAAGACTAGCTGGGAAGGCAAGAATATGAGATGCATGGCTGGGTGAATGATGAAGCAATGATGGGTGGAAGGACAACAGCCTGGGTGGGTGACACAGAAACTGTATGTGTCCATATACCTGGATCATGCTACTATCTGACTCTTAGATAGCATATGTGTATCTAGAGCAGGGGTACTCCTAGTACGGCCCGCGGGCCGGTGGTGGCCCGGCAAGCCTTCCTTGGCGGTGCGCAGACCTTGCAGACAATCAATTTCCCCCGGCCCCCACAGAGCAGAGGCTTTTTTGTATTTCACCTGTTAGCGCCCCTGCATATCCACTCTGACAATCACTGCTCCCCCGGCCCCCACAGAGCAGAGTGGAGATGCAAGGCCACAAAGAGGTGAAATAGAACAAAGCCTCTGCTCTGTGGGGCCGGGCAAGCAGTGATTGTCAGGGTGGAGAAGCAGGGGCGCTAAAACAAACAAAGCCTCAATAATATGTTAATGGTCTTTTAAAGACCTGTTAAGTACTTTGGTGTTGTTGTCTGTGTGTGCGCGTTGAGGAAGCGGTCTCAACCCGGGCTGAAGGCTGACACAGATAGACACACACACAGTGAGATGACAGAGGGGGAGGGAGAGGGAGGGCAGGAGGGAGAGAGAGATGGAGGGAGGGCAGGAGGGAGAGCAGGAGGGAGAGAGATGTATGTAAATGCTGGGTCTGGTGGCTCAGTGGATGAGGGCATCTGCTGCAGGGACCTGTGTGCAACCTCATGGTCACAAGTTATTGTTTTGCTTTAGCCCCGCCCCCTCTGACTCCGCCCCCACCAGTGCGGCCCTCGGCCCCAAACTACACTGTAAATGTAGCCCCTGAGAGAAAGTTTGTGAGTACCCATGATCTAGAGAGAGTAGACGGTCAGTGGATGAACTAAGTGTAACTTTGAAGAGCATGTAACACTGCACTCGCACGTCCGTTCCAGTGTAGGAAAGGCAAGGAAAAGAACTTTTAATTTTGTCCAAATACTACCATAAATAGTAGCAGTAGTTTGTATTGCAAGCACTGCATAGATCCGGTTATTATGGTGGCCACTCCCTACCTCTCTTAATAAGTTTAGTAGTACTCAGTCATTCATGTGTGGATGTATCACTGGTCACTCAATAAAAAGCAAAGCACCTAAAGTCATCCCATATATAAGCAAAAACATCCCATGTGAAGTGATAGATAATCAGATTATTTATCTTCTTCAATTTTCCATTTCTAGTACTCATTTCCACTGTAGGGTGAAAGTTAAATTAATTAAGCAGTAGCCCTTGAGTTGTAACAGAGTATTCTCAGTGCCACCCGTAATAGAAAAGTAAGAGCTTCACCACCTGCATGTACTGGACGGGTACAGTAACGCAACGGCAACGCAAGTCTAGGTCACTCCTCATGGCGTGCGTCTCTTTTTCTCGGGTGCAAGTTTACTGCGCTGGCATTATGCCGGCTTGCAGAAAATAACGTACCAATTTTCCAAAACAAGAGATAAGAAGAAGAATAAGACTGGTGTACTTTCATAGTCGACTCCAATGGAAGTCCACAGTGCTCGTAAAATTTGTTCCTTAAACTCCCACTAATGTTAGAGCAAGGATGAAGAAGTGTGAGGTTAGATAGATACTGGCCTCAATAGTTATGTAATGCGCTTGCAAGTTGCTAGTTGTACTGCAACACAAATTTCTGCTGAATGATTGAGTTAATCTTAAAGAGCATTGGTTACAGACTATGTCTTTCTTTCTTCATATAGGTTCTCCTTCCAAACGAACAAGGAGGAAGGAGCTGGCTAGAGCGGCCCGGCAACGGAGGATCGAGGCCACTGTTGCGGAATATCGGCGGCTGGTGGCCCTGGAGGACGTGGAAAGTGTGCAGTCGACAACTACAACAACGTCGTCTGCATCGGCCTCCGTGGCCCCACGGGCTGCCACCC
Source organism: Lissotriton vulgaris (assembly GCF_964263255.1). Lineage (NCBI taxonomy): Eukaryota > Metazoa > Chordata > Amphibia > Caudata > Salamandridae > Lissotriton > Lissotriton vulgaris. The sequence continues at coordinate 668,589,637 of NC_141685.1, read as the reverse complement.
AGCACAGTGGTCCACCCAGACTGAGCCGGGCTGCCAAAGGCAAACGCCACCGCCGAGCAGCAAGGCCAACAGCTGCCTCTCACAGGCATTGCACCTGCAAGGCAGTGAAGGCACGCCTGCGCCGCACTACCCTGATGGTGTCCCGCCTTCAGCAGGAGCTCGCCTTGCTCCGCGAGGAGCATGATGCCCTGGCCCAAAAAGTTAACAGCATCCACCCATAGTGTCCCTTGCCCCTTTTTTAGAGACTTTTGGGGGGTGGGAATTGGGAGTTGGGTTTTTGGGGACTTTTGAAGGACAATCGTTGGGGTTAGGGAGGGTCTTGCGGGAGATTATTTTGTTAGGGATATAAATATACTTTTTCAAACTTTATCTGAGCATACCTGTTTTTTACTGCTTGCCTGGTGGGTGGGGGTTTAACGTTGACTGTTTTCCTGAAAGTTTAGTTCCATTTTCTTCCTTTAAGTGTAAATGCCCAAATGTTTTCAACACTAAGTGCCTCTCACAGACTAAGTGAAGTGAATCCAAGAGTCCTAGGACTTTAGTAGTACTACCTTCAGTCTCTCGTCTCTCGTACTAATACTCCATTATACCCCCAAACCACCAAACGCTTATCTTACCTGTAATTTGTGTTTGAAAGTAGGGCTAGACCCAGGGCTGGCTCCACGGGAAACACCGAATAACGTTGGCAATCTTGGTCGGATAAAATTTCCTCATAGCGGTGGTACTAGTGGTGTGACACAGTGGCAGTTGCATGCCTATGAAAAAAAAGAAAATGAAATCTGGTTTGTCCTCCTGAGCAATTCAACGGTACAACTGAGAATATAGCAGGTGACAGAAGTACAGTAGAGCAGTGCCACATTGTAGCCTAACAAATGGTAAAGTATAACTACTAATTCGGTTGAAGTTCTTTCACATTAGCAATGGTTCTTTGTCAAGCAGAGTAAGAATATATCATCGACAACTGTGGAAAGAAAGAATGCGACAGTACAGGGCCTGTGTGGAATTATTGATAACGATATTCAACATAAGGTCTCTGTAGCCAGATACCCGAGAGCCTTGCTGGTCACTATAAATCCATTCACAACAACACTCAATGGGGTTGGTCTGGAAGGTGTCAGGTTTACTCCCCGTGATCCAGTCGATGCAAATATGGTTCCACCTCCAAATGTCACCAACACCCAGAAGTGTAAACACAGGGTGTTCGAGCCATTAGGCGGGGGAGAAAAATAACAAACTAAAATAAAAAATGTGGGATGGGTAAAGGTAGGGTCAGCAGGGAAAGGATACCTGTAACAGAAGACAAGACAGGCATCAGTGAAGTGCTGTCCTAACATACAAGGGTACTCTCATATAGTCTCACTAAATAACCAAGGAAGTAGACAAGTACCTGAGCACCAAGAAAACATGACCTTGGATAGGAAATACTATAGCCCTTCTGCCACAATCTGTGAGGAAGGCCTAAGAAACACATAAACATATAGTTAACGAACACACTCCTGTCGCACCAAACACACTCGCGTTATACTAAGACATCAAACCCACTACTCACAACATACCACAAACTTGGTAGAGGACTCAATGTACAAAGGGGGTTCCAAATAGTCAAAGCAAAGATGTATGGTCCAACAAAAAGGAAGAGGGAAACGGTAGTGTGTAGGAAGCAAGAACTACAACACTGCGCTCTCTAAGTAATGACCCAGTAGAGAATCTTTGGTGAAGGTCAAACAGAAAAACGTAGTTGCGACCACCACTGAATTCTGCCAACAACACACCCCACGGTGCACTACACAAAGAGAACTGGGGTAGCCTGTAGTTACCTCACTACATGCCCAGTTATGGAGGTCCTTTGAAATACACAGTTATACAACGGAGACGCGTAGTTGTCCTTACTACCGCGCTCCGTTTTAATAGTACAAAAACGATCCCCGATGTGAACGCTAACACGTGGTATAGACCGCCACTGTGCTCCGCCACACACAATTCAACCAAACAGGAATTCATCAAAGGTAGAATTCTGTTAGAAAACAGTCACAGAACCTCCCTTAACAATCCGTTCAGGCAGTAATCAGCTACCGCACGGGCGGCCGAAGAGTTTAGAGCGGCTTTACCTGAAGACGCGTGAAGTCCGTCTACCGCCAAGGACAGAACACGGAAGCGCTCCCCACTGAGCCTCAGGGGGGGGGGGGAAGGTGATAGTCCACAGGAGACACGATAGAAAAGCATGCAGAGCGTCCGCAGAACAGAAACCAGAATAACGCGCAACAGGAAGCGCGTCTGTTCCCCAGATAAACTTCCTGCAAGTCTCCCGCCTACTCATGGGAAATGTAGTTTCATAGTACGGTAGGCGCTTAGGGGCTGCGTAACCTGACAGAAGGTATAGTAGATAGAAAAGGAGAAATTGCTTTTTTTCTAGGTGTCCCCTCACTCACCAGGGTTGCCCCTTGGTGACATGCTTCATCATTGGGGCCATCCCAGTCCTCTACGGCCTGGGGCGTGCTACGACTTGCGAATTACGTAGGAGCACTTACAAATGACTATGTGTGGTGCAGATGTGATAGTGGAGTGGACTAAGTGATGTGTTAAGGGATCAATTTAGAAGCCTAGAGAGAGCCAAGAAATGCAGTCACAGTCAGAGAAAAAGGCAAGGGATACTGTATCTATGTGGTTGTAGTGGTCCTGTTGGAAGTGGTAAGTAAGTTGCCTGCAGAAAAAAAATCCTCCTATTAGCGGCACTCCTCCATTGCAGCCGACGCTTCGTCCATCGATGTTGGTCACCAGAAGACACCCTGTAAAAAAAAGCACAGCATAGACAAACAATTGAACATAAACAATTCTTTGGGTACAAACCTATCCATCAATCTTTGAAAGTGCATGCAGTACTGCATGCATGTCAGTGAAAAGTAAGTAGTACATTCGACAACTGTGGAAGAAAGAATGCAACAGTAAAGGGCCTATGTGTAAATTATTGATAACGATATTCAACATAAGGTCTCTGTAGCCAGATACCCGAGAGCCTTGCTGGTCACTATAAATCCATTCACAACAACACTCAGTGGGGTTGGTCTGGAAGGTATAGTAGATAGAAAAGGAGAAATTGCTTTTTTTCTAGGTGTCCCCTCACTCACCAGGGTTGCCCCTTGGTGACATGCTTCATCATTGGGGCCATCCCAGTCCTCTACGGCCTGGGGCGTGCTGCGACTTGCGAATTACGTAGGAGCACTTACAAATGACTATGTGTGGTGCAGATGTGATAGTGGAGTGGACTAAGTGATGTGTTAAGGGATCAATGTAGAAGCCGAGAGAGAGCCAAGAAATGCAGTCACAGTCAGAGAAAAAGGCAAGGGATACTGTATCTATGTGGTTGTAGTGGTCCTGTTGGAAGTGGTAAGTAAGTTGCCTGCAGAAAAAAAATCCTCCTATTAGCGGCACTCCTCCATTGCAGCCGACGCTTCGTCCATCGATGTTGGTCACCAGAAGACACCCTGTCCACTGCCTGCCTGATGCTGAATTGTGGCTCGCTACTGTGAAGCCTGACTACATCCTTTTTTCCCCATTGCAGAGACTGAAACCCGGCCTGTAATTATTCAACGAAAAACAGGAAGTGATATAATATTACAACACCACTGATAAATAAATATAAAGTATGTAGGCTGTGGAGTGCAAAAAGTCACAATTTGTTTTTCCTAGTAGACAGTACAATATTTTTGAAAGTGCGTACTCTGAGTCACCTTTTGAAGGATAAATAAGTATGGGCAAATTAATGTAGCGGATCTTGCCCCTCAAGCTAGGTGTACTGTAAACTGTGTTTTAGAACAAAATTAGATCTTCCTAGCAGTGCTCCCACCCAGACCCTTACTAAAGCCAGTCGCAAAAATGTAGAAGACCCCCAATCAAATCTCAAAAAACGAGGCCTAGCAGAAAACTGGTGACAAAACTTACTTTGAAAGTAAAAGTAGGCCGAAGTACCCTAATTACCCATTACCCACCGTGGATTGCATTCAAACCACTTGCAAGCAACCAAGCAAAAGTAGCCATAGCCAGCATCGCTCCAAGACTCGAAATCCCCCCCACTCAAACACATGCAATAGAAATACTGCTAACCCTAACGAACCCTAAGTTAAGAATAGTGGCAAAGGCTTTCTTTAACTATGCCAAATCCCCCCTTTCCCACCATGGGTTTTCTTCAAATGACTTGCAACCAAAATTACACATTCTCACGAGTGCTCTAAGACCCCAGAACTCAGTTGGAAAAATCTAGAACACCCCGAAACACATGCAATCCTGCTGCTAGGGCTAACCCTAACGAACCCTAAGTTACAAAAAGTGCCAAAACTAAAGGCTTTTCCGCGCGGATTTTGTCCCAACCACTTCTACCCGGTATTAGACCTTCCCAGGAATGCCCCAAGACCCGGCAACCCACCCGCCAAGAAGCGTAACACCCCCAAACAGGCCAAAAGCAAAATCTCATACTTGCAATATTTCTGGGCCTTCGGTCCAAACGCGCTGCGTAGCTAGGCCATAAGTCGGGGTTGGCACGACGGATTTCCTGAAAAGCAAATGCAATCAAGATTAGAGTGTCCCAGCAGTGCTCCCAGACCACGAAACTCACCCGCAAACAGACGGAACCCCCCCTAAGAGCACCTCAAAGGCAAGCAAGTCATCAAAAACACAAAAAAAATTCCGCCTGGGATTTGGTCCAAAACACTTTTATCCGGTATTAGAGCTTCCCAGCAATGGCCCCAGAGCCGTCAACCCAGGAGAAAACGAGTAGAAGACCCCCAAACAGCCAAAGAGCAAAAGTACAAAAATGGGGACTTAGTCAATTTTTCACAAATTTCCCAAATCACTCCGCGCGCGCTCTGCAGCTAGGCCCTAAGTCCCCTCTGCCACCATGGATTTGCTTCAAACCTCTTGCAAAGTGAAGTATATATAGCCAGCAGTGCTCCCAGACCACGAAACTCACCCACAAACACCAGGAAGCCCCCCAAACAGGCCCCCGAAAACGCTACATAGAGCAAAATGTCAGAAATAGCCAAAAAAAATTGGCCTGGATTTTGTCCCAACCACTTCTACCCGGTATTAGACCTTCCCAGGAATGCCCCAAGACCCGTCAACCCACCCGCCAAGAAGCATAACACCCCCAAACAGGCCAAAAGCAAAATCTCATACTTGCAATATTTCTGGGCCTTCGGTCCAAACGCGCTGCGTAGCTAGGCCATAAGTCGGGGTTGGCACGACGGATTTCCTGAAAAGCAAATGCAATCAAGATTAGAGTGTCCCAGCAGTGCTCCCAGACCACGAAACTCACCCACAAACACCAGGAAGCCCCCCAAACAGGCCCCCGAAAACGCTACATAGATCAAAATGTCAGAAATAGCCAAAAAAAAATCGGCCTGGATTTTGTCCCAACCACTTCTACCCGGTATTAGACCTTCCCAGGAATGCCCCAAGACCCGTCAACCCACCCGCCAAGAAGCATAACACCCCCAAACAGGCCAAAAGCAAAATCTCATACTTGCAATATTTCTGGGCCTTCGGTCCAAACGCGCTGCGTAGCTAGGCCATAAGTCGGGGTTGGCACGACGGATTTCCTGAAAAGCAAATGCAATCAAGATTAGAGTGTCCCAGCAGTGCTCCCAGACCACGAAACTCACCCACAAACACCAGGAAGCCCCCCAAACAGGCCCCCGAAAACGCTACATAGAGCAAAATGTCAGAAATAGCCAAAAAAAAATCGGCCTGGATTTTGTCCCAACCACTTCTACCCGGTATTAGACCTTCCCAGGAATGCCCCAAGACCCGTCAACCCACCCGCCAAGAAGCATAACACCCCCAAACAGGCCAAAAGCAAAATCTCATACTTGCAATATTTCTGGGCCTTCGGTCCAAACGCGCTGCGTAGCTAGGCCATAAGTCGGGGTTGGCACGACGGATTTCCTGAAAAGCAAATGCAATCAAGATTAGAGTGTCCCAGCAGTGCTCCCAGACCACGAAACTCACCCACAAACACCAGGAAGCCCCCCAAACAGGCCCCCGAAAACGCTACATAGAGCAAAATGTCAGAAATAGCCAAAAAAAAATCGGCCTGGATTTTGTCCCAACCACTTCTACCCGGTATTAGACCTTCCCAGGAATGCCCCAAGACCCGTCAACCCACCCGCCAAGAAGCATAACACCCCCAAACAGGCCAAAAGCAAAATCTCATACTTGCAATATTTCTGGGCCTTCGGTCCAAACGCGCTGCGTAGCTAGGCCATAAGTCGGGGTTGGCACGACGGATTTCCTGAAAAGCAAATGCAATCAAGATTAGAGTGTCCCAGCAGTGCTCCCAGACCACGAAACTCACCCACAAACACCAGGAAGCCCCCCAAACAGGCCCCCGAAAACGCTACATAGAGCAAAATGTCAGAAATAGCCAAAAAAAAAAATCGGCCTGGATTTTGTCCCAACCACTTCTACCCGGTATTAGACCTTCCCAGGAATGCCCCAAGACCCGTCAACCCACCCGCCAAGAAGCATAACACCCCCAAACAGGCCAAAAGCAAAATCTCATACTTGCAATATTTCTGGGCCTTCGGTCCAAACGCGCTGCGTAGCTAGGCCATAAGTCGGGGTTGGCACGACGGATTTCCTGAAAAGCAAATGCAATCAAGATTAGAGTGTCCCAGCAGTGCTCCCAGACCACGAAACTCACCCACAAACACCAGGAAGCCCCCCAAACAGGCCCCGAAAACGCTACATAGAGCAAAATGTCAGAAATAGCCAAAAAAAAAATCGGCCTGGATTTTGTCCCAACCACTTCTACCCGGTATTAGACCTTCCCAGGAATGCCCCAAGACCCGTCAACCCACCCGCCAAGAAGCATAACACCCCCAAACAGGCCAAAAGCAAAATCTCATACTTGCAATATTTCTGGGCCTTCGGTCCAAACGCGCTGCGTAGCTAGGCCATAAGTCGGGGTTGGCACGACGGATTTCCTGAAAAGCAAATGCAATCAAGATTAGAGTGTCCCAGCAGTGCTCCCAGACCACGAAACTCACCCACAAACACCAGGAAGCCCCCCAAACAGGCCCCCGAAAACGCTACATAGAGCAAAATGTCAGAAATAGCCAAAAAAAAATCGGCCTGGATTTTGTCCCAACCACTTCTACCCGGTATTAGACCTTCCCAGGAATGCCCCAAGACCCGTCAACCCACCCGCCAAGAAGCATAACACCCCCAAACAGGCCAAAAGCAAAATCTCATACTTGCAATATTTCTGGGCCTTCGGTCCAAACGCGCTGCGTAGCTAGGCCATAAGTCGGGGTTGGCACGACGGATTTCCTGAAAAGCAAATGCAATCAAGATTAGAGTGTCCCAGCAATGCTCCCAGACCACGAAACTCACCCACAAACAGACGGAACCCCCCCTAAGAGCACCTCAAAGGCAAGCAAGTCATCAAAAACACAAAAAATTTTCCGCCTCGGATTTGGTCCAAACCACTTTTAGTGCTTCCCAGCAATGGCCCCAGACCCGTCAACTCACCTGCAAAGAGGTAGAACAACACCCCCACAAGTGCTGAGTCTTTCTTTATTGGGCGTAAACCAGCCCTCTGCTTTGATGGAAATAGGAGTCTGGAGGAGGAGGATAGAGGAGCATGTTCTTCTGAACTTGTGAACCTGAGGAATGCAGACTGCGGCACCTTCAAATAAATTAGCAAACAAGTGAAGACAGTTCTGCTGATGGGCTTGTTTTTGTGATTATCTGATTAAAGTTTGAATTATATTAACTGTGCACAACAAAGAAAGACAGACACACAGGAATAAAAGTGAATAAGGATGAAAAAGAAAGTTATTGATTCGTTGTCTCATTTTCAGGGCTCGAAGTCGGTATCACGGTCCAGGAATAAGAATAAGGCTTCGTCATCATACTCTGCAAATTCAGGCAGGGTGAGCTCAGTGTCACCTGACAGAGTAGAAATTCCCTCATCTATGTTGCTGGCCACCTCCTCTTCATCCGGCACGCTCTCTCGTACTCTGAAATCTGGTGGTATGAGGTGCTGATTCATCTTGATCATTGTTAACCTCTCCACATTTTTGGGCGAGAGGCGGCTCCGTTTGGGAGTTACAATCCCACCAGCCGCACTGAAAACCCGTTCAGAAGACACGCTTGCGAGTGGGCAAGACAAGTAGTTTAAAGCCAGGTTGGTGAGCTGTGGCCACAATTCTTTTTTCCCATGCCAATACGCCAATGGGTCAGAATTAACATAGACCTCTGTTGAGTCATTCAGATAGTCCTTCACCATCGACTCAAGGTCCTCATCCAAGGTTCCTCCACTTTGCTTAGCTCTTGCTGTGCCTCTGACCTTTTGAGAACCAAACCCACGCAGAGCTAGCCAATCCTCTTCAGCCTCCAATGTTTCTGTTGTCTTTCGTGCAGATGATCCGGTTGCCGGTGTCTTTAACGGCTGAGAGGTCACTTGTGCCACAGCCACAGGTGCAGAAGTGGATTGTTTTGACTGGGGATGGCCTGCTGATGTACTGCCATTTCCTTCAATTTCCAGCCGTTCTGTTTCAAACTTCTTGGCTGACAAGGCTAGCCAACGTTTGTACTTTAGAACATGTTCATCATCAAAAGGAAAGAATGCTTGGCCTGCCAGCGCCTTTTTGTAGCGTGGATCCAGAATAGTAGCACAAATGTAATGCTGTTCTGAGTGGATCTTTTTAAGACGTTCATCACCTTGTAGGAGCTCTAATAATTGCTCGGCCAGAAGCAAAGAGTCTTGGTTTTTATCTTTTCTAAACACAGAACACACCTCCTTCAGTTGGTCCTCCAGCATGTACAACAATGGGATAGCTTTTCCCAAATTAGAGTCCTCCTTGCTGACTGCACGCGTGAAGAACTCAAAAGGACGAAGCATGCGTGTCAGGCTTTCAACTATGTTCCATTGCGGCCCACCCATCCTCAGCTCCTCTGCACCCTCTTTAAGGAAATATTGATCGAGTTCCGTATACTGCTCATACAGACGCTCAAGCATTGAGAAGGTTGAGTTCCAACGTGTTACCACCTCCTGGATGAGTGCTTTCACTGGCATTTGATGTTGATATAGCAGGCTCCTCAGCAGCTTCCGGGCCTTAAAAGAATGGCTGAAATGCTTGCACATTTTTCGGCAGGTGTCCAATACACCGTACGCTGCACTGCCTTTATTACCCAAGAATTTTTGGACAACCAGGTTTATACAGTGCGCCAAACACGGCACTCTGAAATAGTAACCGTCCCTCATGGCCTTAACTATATTGGAGCCATTGTCCGTGGAAACATAACCAACCTTGCGTTTTAGTGGGGACAGACAGTTAAGGACCTTTGTGTTAAAGACATCCAAAATGTTTTCTGCTGTGTGACGTTTCTCCAAACCAAACATGGCTAGTGTTGCATGTTTCCGAGCACCTTTAAAAACAATGTTAGTGTCAACACCTGAGTTTAGCTTTGCTTTAGCCCCTGAAAAAGAGACCCAGTGTGCAGTGATGCACATGTAATCAGCGCCTGCGCCACTGGTCCACATGTCTGTTGTCAGATGTATAGTGTGAACAGCACTCTTCTGCAAAGCTGCCCCAATCACCTTCAGAACATCTTCATGTAGTGCTGGAACCGCAACTCGTGCAAAATAGAACCGGCTAGGAACCTTCCATTTAGGGCAGAGCGCTGTCACTAATTCTAGAAAACCAACCCCTTCTACAAAAGAAAAAGGGAGAAGGTCCAGAGCTAGCATTTTAGCCAGCTTAGTGTTATACAGACGGGTCATTGGGTGGTTGCGTTCATATTGCGCTTCTGTAAACAACATCTTTTTAATGTTGCCCTGGACCAAGGATTTACGGGATGATGATGATCTCTTCGACCCAGTTACGCTCGCTGATGAACTTTTCCGCATTGATGTCTCACTCTCTCCCACACTCTTAGTGTGGCTCCCATGGGGTGTGCTGCTGACAGGGGAACTGGGTGTAAGTGAAGTGTTTGAATCGTCTTCTACCTCCTCGTCATCACCAGATGAAAAAACAACGTTTTCATTGCGTGCAATTGCGGCTTCCTTGATCGTGTGTAGGTGCGCAAACCATTGGACATCGTGCGTTCTCCTAAGATGACCTCTCTGGCCTCCGGTACCATAGTTGGAACCCAACTTACCACGACTAACTCGAAGCTTACAAATGCTACAAATGGCTACGTTTTCATTTTTTGGGCAAACACTAAAGAAGTCCCAAACTGGAGACTTGAAATGTCTTCGGGGGCCGGAGGAGGCGGCGATACTGGTGGTGGTGGTCCTGCTGCTAATGCCAGATGAAGTGGAGGATGTGGATTGCCGAACTTCAGTACGTTTTGCACTTTCACCACCACGAATTGAGGTCGAGGACGAGGTGGGTACCTTCTTGCGAAGAAATATGGAAGCGGTAGGTTTTGGTGTACTACTTAACTCCAAATCTAATGATTCCATTTCCATTGCCTCCTCGCCGACATCATCATCACGCTCAGCAGCTTCTCGGGATAGGGTCAAAATGTCTCTTTGCTGCATGCCCGGTGGGGCTGCAGTGACCTTTGTGATGACTGGCTCGTCGTCATCGTGAGAGGCTTCATCACCAGCAGTATCTGTCACTTCTTGTTGAGCCTCATCACACTCCATAGGTTTGAGTTTTTGGACGACCTTCCTCTTACGCTTAGGTACCGGTGTCAGATCATGGTGTGCCTCACTCTCAGGCTGCCGTGGTGGTACCCATTCGTCATCCAGATCATCAGAAGGCGGTGGGCTTGAAGAAGATGTAGACACCCCCCTTGATCTTTTCCTTGCTAGGGATGTGGAAGACAATGAATGATCATCAGGAAGAGTGGCTTCCAATGATACCTCGGCTTCATTGTCGATTTCCTGATGTGCCCCTACTTCGGGAGGAACAACTATTGTGGGCACTTGTGAACCTCCATGCACCTTTGCTTGCGCATCTCCTTTTGCTGCCTCTCCTTCCACATGTACTTGGGCGTGGACTTGCACATGGTGTTGTTGTTGCGGCTGTGTTGATTCAGGGACATTGCTGCTACTTTCTTGCGATGAGCCAACATCACTGGTCGATGGTGATTGGAGAAGTACACTGACTGCCTCTGAAGCACTCAAGGGCTTTGACTTAAGTTGGCGTGGTGGTGGAGGCACTGAACCCAATGGAGCAGGGGTGCTGCTCCCAGCTTGGTCCCCAGCAGAACCTGCTGCAGCAGGCGTACTTTTTTTTTTGCTCCCAAAAAACGTGGCGGGTGGCACACCAGCCTCCTTGGTACCTTGCTTCTTCTGCTCCTTACTAGCAACTTTCTTGCTAGAGGAGCTACGGAGAACTTTCTTTGGGGGCGGGGCCATCTTCTTCAGAGCAGGTCAGACAGCAGGCCGCAGTTGCACGAATTGTAGAGTTGTCTGAGGCCAGACGTGACGTCGCGTGACGTTATGCTGCACACACACACCGCTGCAGGACTTCTTCCCGGCACTGGTGGTTCTCTTGAGTCTTGTGCACCTAAAAAAAATGGAAGACAGAGGAACATCAGTTCAGTTATAGAGCACAAAAAAAATCGAAAAACACTGCAAAATCAGCACAATCCCAATCCATCCATGCCCTCCATAATGTTTAAATTCAAGACAACCCACAGAAAGACTAGGCCCATGCAAGACTCACTAGTACCCCTGGGCATAAATAAAGGTTGAAAAGTAGGCAAAATGGTTGGAGGCCTAACAACAAAGCCTGCATTCAAAATGGCCACTTGCCTGCCAGCACATGGCCAGTGCCTGTAGCTGCACTCAAAATGGCCACCAGCCACATGGCATGTCCCTCCCCATGAACACCCCCAAAAATCGAAAAACACTGCAAAATCAGCACAATCCCATTCCATCCATGGCCTCCATGATGTTTAAATTCAAGACAACCCACAGAAAGACTAGGCCCATGCAAGACTCACTACCCCTGGGCATAAATAAAGGTTGAAAAGTAGGCAAAATGGTTGGAGGCCTAACAACAAAGCCTGCATTCAAAATGGCCACTTGCCTGCCAGCACATGGCCAGTGCCTGTAGCTGCACTCAAAATGGCCACCAGCCACATGGCATGTCCCTCCCCATGAACACCCCCAAAAATCGAAAAACACTGCAAAATCAGCACAATCCCATTCCATCCATGCCCTCCATGATGTTTAAATTCAAGACACCCCACAGAAAGACTAGGCCCATGCACCACTCACTACCCCTGGTCAAGGCCCCAACAACAGGTCAAAAATCGAAAAACACAGAAAAATCAGCACAATCCCATTCAATCCATGCCCTCCATGATGTTTAAGTTGAAGACAGCCCACAGAAAGACTAGGCCCATGCTAGACTCAAATACCCCTGGTGAAAAGGCCACAAGTACAGGCCCAAAAAACGAAAATCACTGAAAAATCTGCACAATCCCATTCAATCCATGCCCTCCATGATGTTTAAGTTGAAGACAGCCCACAGAAAGACTAGGCCCATGCTAGACTCAAATACCCCTGGTGAAAAGGCCACAAGTACAGGCCCAAAAAACGAAAATCACTGAAAAATCTGCACAATCCCATTCCATCCATGGCCTCCATGATGTTTAAATTCAAGACAACCCACAGAAAGACTAGGCCCATGCAAGACTCACTACCCCTGGGCATAAATAAAGGTTGAAAAGTAGGCAAAATGGTTGGAGGCCTAACAACAAAGCCTGCATTCAAAATGGCCACTTGCCTGCCAGCACATGGCCAGTGCCTGTAGCTGCACTCAAAATGGCCACCAGCCACATGGCATGTCCCTCCCCATGAACACCCCCAAAAATCGAAAAACACTGCAAAATCAGCACAATCCCATTCCATCCATGGCCTCCATGATGTTTAAATTCAAGACAACCCACAGAAAGACTAGGCCCATGCAAGACTCACTACCCCTGGGCATAAATAAAGGTTGAAAAGTAGGCAAAATGGTTGGAGGCCTAACAACAAAGCCTGCATTCAAAATGGCCACTTGCCTGCCAGCACATGGCCAGTGCCTGTAGCTGCACTCAAAATGGCCACCAGCCACATGGCATGTCCCTCCCCATGAACACCCCCAAAAATCGAAAAACACTGCAAAATCAGCACAATCCCATTCCATCCATGGCCTACATGATGTTTAAATTCAAGACAGCCCACAGAAAGACTAGGCCCATGCACCACTCACTACCCCTGGTCAAGGCCCCAACAACAGGTCAAAAATCGAAAAACACAGAAAAATCAGCACAATCCCATTCAATCCATGCCCTCCATGATGTTTAAGTTGAAGACAGCCCACAGAAAGACTAGGCCCATGCTAGACTCAAATACCCCTGGTGAAAAGGCCACAAGTACAGGCCCAAAAAACGAAAATCACTGAAAAATCTGCACAATCCCATTCAATCCATGCCCTCCATGATGTTTAAGTTGAAGACAGCCCACAGAAAGACTAGGCCCATGCTAGACTCAAATAGCCCTGGTGAAAAGGCCACAAGTACAGGCCCAAAAAACGAAAATCACTGAAAAATCTGCACAATCCCATTCCATCCATGGCCTCCATGATGTTTAAATTCAAGACAACCCACAGAAAGACTAGGCCCATGCAAGACTCACTACCCCTGGGCATAAATAAAGGTTGAAAAGTAGGCAAAATGGTTGGAGGCCTAACAACAAAGCCTGCATTCAAAATGGCCACTTGCCTGCCAGCACATGGCCAGTGCCTGTAGCTGCACTCAAAATGGCCACCAGCCACATGGCATGTCCCTCCCCATGAACACCCCCAAAAATCGAAAAACACTGCAAAATCAGCACAATCCCATTCCAACCATGGTCTACATGATGTTTAAATTCAAGACAGCCCACAGAAAGACTCGGCCCATGCACCACTCACTACCCCTGGTCAAGGCCCCAACAACAGGTCAAAAATCGAAAAACACAGAAAAATCAGCACAATCCCATTCCATCCATGCCCTCCATGATGTTTAAATTCAAGACACCCCACAGAAAGACTAGGCCCATGCAACACTCACTACCCCTGGTGAAAAGGCCACAAGTACAGCCCAAAAAAACGAAAATCACTGAAAAATAAGCACAATCCCAAGCCATCCAGCCCCTCCATGATGTTTAAATTCAAGACACCCCACAGAAAGACTCAGTCCACCCACCACTGAGTACCCCTGGGCAAAAGGCCCCAAAACAGCCCAAAAATCGAAAATTCCAAAATTTTAATTGCAGCAACTGTATTGCCCCAAACAAACTTACTTGTAAAATTTCTAATCCAACAGTGATCCAAAGAAAGTCAAAAAGGCCTCAAATCCAAAGATCCAGCAGCATCCACAAAAAGTAATCCTTCCAGCTGCACATCCAAATGAAAAGTGACCAGGAGATGGACAAAGCACTGGGAGGAGCCTGCTGAACAGGAACAGGAAGTTGAAGACTATGGGGCACTTCCTTCCTCCCACCCCCCTGCACCCCTCCCCAAAATGGACTCCTCGCTAAAAAAGTGCAGGCAAATGTCAAACTAAGGAGTTATTCACATAAAAATCATCATTTCTAGAAGGTTTATGCTGCTTGCTGGTGGATTTCTTGTGCAGAATTGCAAATTTATATTTTCGCTCGCCGCATCTCAAATCTCGCAATTGCGAAGTACCGCGAGACGTGATCTCGCCGTACTCGCGTTGACAAACTATCGCTGGCAAGCCGCGATGACGTAATCGCGCTCGCCAATTCCCGCGGGATCACACAGCAAGATCCAAAATGGCGCAGCACTCGCAAACTATCGAAAAAAACAACTCGGCAAACGATGATAAACGCCGCGCGCCGCAAAAATTGTATCACCAACGCCGCGCGCCGCCAAAAAAATCCGCTGCGTGCGAATTTGCGGATTTTGCGGGAAATCCGCAAATCTCGCGGATTGCGGATTTCCCGAAAATCCGCAAAATCCGCGAGCGTAACGGATTTTCCGCCCATGCTTAGTTTTCGATAGATTGCAGCGTATGACTATAGATAAGTGTTACCCCGCTTTACCGACGGGTACAGATAAGAAGGAGGAATCAGTAGAGGACCCCTTGTTGTCCTATCTCTTGAAGTCACCACCTCCGTACGCCCAGGGTACTGTAGCTCCAGTGGTTCCCCCTGTCCCTGTTCCTCCACCTGCTCCCGTTCCTGTTCCACAACCTGTCCCCCTACTTCAACCCGTTCCTGCTCCTCTACCTGCTTCCGTCCCTACTGCTCCCCCGCTTGTACTTCCCCATACTCCTGTTTCCGCTGCTCCTACTGTTCTGGTTACTCCTGCTGTCTCTTCTGTACCTGACGCTTCTCTTGTTACCCCGTTGAGTTACTCTTCTTCTCCATCTGTTCGACGTCGTACCCCCTCTGTTGCCGCTAACTTCTTTAATTCTCTTGGACCTATTCTTGAGTCCGCTGGTTCGGATGGTCCTCAAAGACGGAGTCAGCTTCCCGGTAGTAGGGAACGTGACTCGCTGTATAACATGGCGATAGGTTGGATGAAATACCCCCTTAGAAATCCTCCGCGTGTGGTGCTTGATACGTTTTGTCAATTCAACGTACCGACACAAAGGTTCGTGTTTGAGGAAATGTGCAAGCTTTTACGTGACCTAATATCGGCTGATGCATCTGACGATGTATTGACTGCTTTGACTAATCTTCAGCTTCAGTTTGCGAGCGGAATGTTGGTGGGTACCAATGTTCGACGTGCTGTTGAGCAGTTGTTGTCTTTTCGTCCTTCTATAATGCCTCAGGCATTGTTTTTAGAAGACATTGAGGGACCACTAGCAGCGCCTGGTCAGTATCCCATGCGCGAAGTTCCACCAGTGTGGATGCCGGGTGATGCTGCTCAAATTCCGCCGATCCTGCCACATTTCTAGAGAGTGTGGATACACCTCCCATGGAAACGATCTGAAGTTTTGCAGGTGAAGCAATCTTTGCCTGACCCTCGAAAGAATCCTACAGGGTACTATAAAGAATTGTCGCAGCTAGTGGATGCTACGATAATGAATCTTGCTGACATTGATATGTTGTTCGGTAACGTAGTTCCGCAACCGGTTTGGGCGAAAATTCGTCAGGAAAATCATGTAGCAGAATTAGGTGGTGATTGGGCTGCTCTTATAGCGGCGGATACACGGCAAGTTAGTGGGGCTAAGCCTGAACAGTTAATTACGGCTTTGCCCCAGAGAATAATTACTCTTATGAAAACGCTTATGCCAGCTATGAAGGTAAATTGGGACAAATTGTCTGCCTGCAAGCAAAAGAAGGATGAAAGTGTCTCCGACTTCTTCACGAGATTTGAGGAGGCATTTATCGATCACAGTGGTCAGGATATGGGCACTGAGGGAGGTCAGAGATTGTTTGTGGACAAATTTGTGTCAAACTTGTTGCCGGACTTAAGCAACAAGTTAAGGAATTCAGAAAGTGCGTGGGCTGTTTCCACTTCTGCTCAAATATTGGCTACGGCCCAATATTATGAGAATAGAGAGAAAGAAGAAAATGATCGAGCAGATAAAAAGACAAAAGAACTCAAAACTAAAGTGTTGTTGCAACATCGTATCCTCCACGTTCGAATCAGAATGATTCGCAACAGCGGAATCGATCGCAGTCTCAGTCGAATAGGTCGCAATCACGAAATTATTCCTCTTCGCAGAGATCCATGTTGGGGTACAATCAGTGTGCCTATTGTAGGGGAGAGGGTCATTTAAAATTCGATTGTCCAGTTTTGCGTGATCGAAATAGTGGAAATTCATCTAGAGGAGGTCGTAGTGGTCCTCAACAGGCCTCGCGTGGTAGAGGTCGTGGTGTTCAAAATGATCGTTCCAACAATTCTTCTGATTCTAATAATTGTTTTGATCAGCGTGGATCGTCGCAAGGCAGATCCGCTCAGTACAATGTGGATGATTATTACGTCGATCAGGATGCTGACGACGGTAATTACTAGGACAGCCATAGACAAGGAGAGGGAGTAGTATCAGTTCCGGTTGATCAGAGAGGGCCTTACGTCGCAGTTGCCACCTCGGGCGTAGTTGAGCCTTTTCTGTTGGACACTGGTGCAGCGAAAAGTTCCATCATGCATTCGAAACTCCCTGGCGCACCTTTGTCTGGCTTAACAAATGTTTCCGTTGGATTCTCAGGCGCCCCCGTTAGCAATCCGGTTTCTCGTCCGTTGCCCCTTACAATTGGGCCACGTGAGCTGAAAGCTCCCTTGATTTTGACTACTGGTTGTGGTGAAAATCTTTTGGGCTTGGATTTGCTGAAACGACTATATGCGACTTTGTATTGTTCTCCTGCGGGAGTGAAGCTTACTTTGGGTGAGAGTCATCTCACCTATGTACTTGTCTCTCAATAAGCTTCCACCGGAATTGAGTTCTCTTCCTGCATCTTTGTGGGCAACAGGTCCCAATGATGTGGGTCTACTTGATGTCTCTCCTTATGTTGTTCACTTGAAATCTAATGTGCAATTACCACGTATTCCCCAGTATCGTATCTCCCTTGATGGTGAGCGAGCGTTGTTAGCGATCATCTACGACTTAATTGAGAAAGATGTTATTGAAGAGACGCGGGGAAACGTGTGTAATATCCCTGTGCTGCCCATTTTAAAAAGCACTGATCCATCTAAGCCTCCTGTTTATCGTTTTGTTATCGATTTACGGGAGGTGAATAAAATTGTGATTCCTCAGTTCCCTGTGGTGCCTGACATCACGGCTCTACTGACTCTGATTCCAGCATCTGCGTCTTGGTTCTCAGTGATCGATCTGAAGAATGCTTTCTTTAGCATTCCGATTGCTGAGGAGAGCAGGGACCTTTTCGGTTTCTCTCTTGGTGGCCGCAGCTTTAGGTTTAAACGCGCTCCTCAGGGCTACTGTGAGAGTCCATCGATATATAGTCAAGCCTTGAAAGGCCAACTTGACGCGTTTGTGTTGCCGGCTGGTGCGGCCTTGATCCAATATGTCGA
Organism: Lissotriton vulgaris; assembly: GCF_964263255.1. Classification (NCBI taxonomy): domain Eukaryota; kingdom Metazoa; phylum Chordata; class Amphibia; order Caudata; family Salamandridae; genus Lissotriton; species Lissotriton vulgaris. Next base: position 668,571,647 of record NC_141685.1, on the reverse strand, counting down.
CGACTTATTGGTGGCTGCGGACACTCAGGACATTTGCAAAACTGCTACAGTATCGTTGTTGCAGCATCTCTGTGACTTACATCACAAGGTGTCACTTTCTAAACTGCAATATTGTTGTCAAGAAGTAACCTATCTAGGTCACTTATTGTCAAAGGAGGGAAGAAGGTTGACCCCAGAGAGAATTGCAGCTATTGCTCGAATGACTGTGCCAACAACTCAGAGAGATGTGCGTGCCTTTTTAGGTATCACGTCATACTGCAGGCAATGGATTCCAAATTCTTCATTGCTAGCGAAACCATTGGTAGCCCTTACGTGCAAGGATGTTCCAACTCCTTTACCATGGACGGAAGAATGTCAGAAAAGTTTTTCTGAACTGCGTGATGCGTTGTGTTTGGCCCCTGTGTTAGGTACTCCTGACTACAGTAAGCCGTTTACACTATACGTTCACGAGAGGGAAGGTTGTGCGTTGAGTGTTTTGACTCAACAATTCGGCGGTAAGCAGCGTCCATGTGCATATTTTTCCTCGACCCTGGACCCAGTAGCTAGAGCATTGCCGAGTTGTTTGAGAGCAACAGCGGCAGCTGCGGTGTCCATCCGACAATCTGCAGGATTGGTCATGGATAATATGCTTACGGTGATGGTTCCACATGCAGTTGACACTCTCTTGAATCGTACGAAAACTCAACACCTGACCAGTGCAAGATTGTCTGGTTATGAGTTGACGCTCTTGGCAAGTCACATTCAAATAAAACGTTGTAATGTCCTGAACCCGGCGACTTTGTTGCCAATTAGTATGGAATCAGACGAAGTAGCACCTCATGACTGCTACTTACCAACCGAGGAGGAAACAAAAGGTCGCGTTGATTTGAAAAATACTCCATTGGAAAATCCCGATGGTACCCTGTATGTGGATGGTTCGTGTTTTAAGTTGCCGAATGGCGATGTGACGACTGCGTATGCTGTGGTAACTTTGAGTACGGTTGTGGAGACTGCGAGATTGAATCAGAACTCTGCACAGGCGGCAGAGCTGATTGCTTTGACAAGAGCGTGTGTTTTGTCGAAAGGGAAGCGGGTGAATGTGTTTACTGACAGTCAGTATGCTTTTGGTGTTGCGCACAGTTTTGGACGTTTGTGGAGAGAGAGAGGTTTCATGACGTCGCATGGTACGAAGATTCAGCATGGACAGCTTGTGAATGATCTTTTGGATGCACTTACATTGCCCGAGCAGGTGGCGATTATTAAATGTAGTGCACACCGTAAGGTGACGGATGATGTTGGTCGTGGCAATGCGTTCGCTGATGAAGTTGCTAAGGAGACTGCCAGGAACCTTAGCACTAGAATGTATGTGACGAGTTCGGTTAGGTGGCCAACAGAGACTGGTATGTGTGAGGACACTATCGAGAGTGTGAAAGCGATTCAGAACGAGGCCACTGAATCTGAAAAGACCAAGTGGAAAGAGAGTACGGGAAAGTTGGATGCAAATGGCTGCTGGATTGATTTGTCGGAGAATAAGAGGTGGATGTTGCCGGATGGATGCGTATGTGCTAGCTGTTGTGACGATGGCACACGGCTTGGCACATATTAGTGCGAAAGGTATTTGTAAGTTGTTGTCCCCTGTATGGAAGAATGATGGTATTACTAAGTGTGCTGAGAGATTGGTTAAGAATTGCATGATATGCATGATGTACAATCCTGGTAAGGGAACTCCTACACCTCCTGGCCATTTTGCTCCCCCTTCATGTCCCTTTGAAGTGATACAACTAGACTTCATCCATATGGAGCGATGCAATAACCTAAAATACGTTTTAGTAGTGGTTTGCGCATTCTCCCGATGGATTGAAGCCTACCCTCTCAAAGACAACACTGCCCTGTCCACTGCAAAGATCCTACTAAAGGAATACTTTCCTCGGTATGGAATGCCACGGATTGTATGGTCTGATAACGGAAGTGAGTTTGTAGGGAGTGTGATGAAGAGTGTGTGTAAGGGCCTTGGAATTACACAAAAATTCCACAGCGCCAATCATCCCCAGTCAGCAGGCTTGGTTGAAGGTTATAATGGCACCCTTAAATTAAAGTTAGCAAAGATTCAGGCTACGACTGGTCTCTCGTGGCCTGACGCTTTACCCGTAGCTCTTCTGTCAGCTAGGGCGACTGTACACTCCCGAGTAGGGCTCAGTCTCTATGAGATTGTGTTCGGCCGCCCTGCCAATGTTTGGGGGGTCCCTAGACCCAGTGTGTTCTCTGATCTTGAGTACCCTATGTTGATCGATTATCTTCATGATCTGACTATTAAACTGAGGTTAATTCACCAACAGGTCTTTGAAGCACTGCCGACGCAGACGGAGGGTCCAGGCCACCAGCTTCAGCCCGGAGACTGGGTGGTGACGAGGAATTTCGCCAGGAAGCGCAACCTTGAGCCTCGTTTTACAGGACCCTACCAAGTGCTCCTTGCCACGAGGACTGCTGTTCGTTTGGAAGGACGCAAGAACTGGGTGCATGCCACCCATACCAAAATGGTACCTATACCTTTACCAGCAGACTCGTGGGTGAGGAAGGGCATCGCCTCGTCTGAAAGCGAAACTGTGCCGACCTTCGCTCCTTTCAGCGACGCTCAGCCTGTCGGAGATACCTCAGTGCAGCAGAACGACATTGTTGAACATTTGTCACCACAAAACTCAGGATCTGAACAATTGATTGATCAACAGAACTCTGTCTCATCCTCGGATCAACTGTTTGACGAACAGACACGTCCTGGGAGAAGCCGATATTTTCTTCGATCCAGTACTAAAGACTAATAAAAATATTTTTGCTCACTCCCCTGACATCTACGTCACCCCATTGCCACCATTCAGTCTGAACACACTCGTATAAATTGTAATTTTGTAAATTTGAGCCTTTTTCCATATATATGTTTTACTTCCACAGCTAGGAGATTTTGTACATACTGTTAATTAAAGATACCTTACATCCGGGTGGGCCATAGGGCCGATCGGGTACTTCCTTCTGGTTAGTAGGTCTTGACACTAGGTCGAAGACCGTCGGTTCCTAGGAACTCCTGGGGATTGACTATTGCTACACAGAACGAAGTGCGTCAAAAACATTGCGGACGGTTTTAGAGGATGGCTTTCTCAAAGCTGTCGGATTTGGAAAAGGCTCAGGATCAAAGATTTGAATTGCGTAGAATTGCCTATACAAAATGCTTCATGTTTCAGGCGTTCCTTTTATTCCTAACTGTCTCTTTGTTATTGGTGGGGGGGTTGTATTACACGATACAATCATTGTTGCCTACTGCCTCACCTACCCCTTCTACTGAATCTAAACCTACCTCTACTGTTTCTCCTCATTCTTTCCACATCTTACCGCAACACGAGCAGGCTAGACGTGCGGAATTCATGAACAATTCCTTTGTTCAGCTCCTCCATCAGCATCAGTTAGTTGTAAACACTACCAACTGTTGGGTGTGTGGATTAATGCCACATACCACCGATAAGGGAATTCCGTACTTGGTTCTTCCTTACAGCTCCCAGGGTTCAGCTCGAGCATTCCAATCAATGTTTCAAAGCGCACTAGATTCTTACCCCAATCGAGAGCCACGTTCTCCCCGCTTTGGTCCCGGTCCGTACCATAAGTCGTTGGCAATAGCGATAGCTGACTTAGATAGGGATATCTATGATCCATCGCTTATCCCAGATGAAGAGGTGCGAGCCTATAGGGATCTGAGTGAGGTTGAGTATAGTGCGCTCGTGGGCGATAGACAGCTTAGAAGTTCATCTCCAATATGGATCGTACCCCACCTTGGTAATTTCTGTCTGAAAGGCCGTGGCCCAAGCCCGAGAGCTCACCTTGGGGAGAGTGTTTGCTCTGAAACATACGTTTTACCAATGCTCTCCTCCCCTGTTCTCCTGACTGCCAAGGGTACGTACTTTGTCTGTTACGACCGTGCATATACATGGTTGCCCCTGGACTTCGTGGGCACTTGTTATATTGCAAACTTGTTGCCACCAACCTTCACAGTTGCAGCAGATTACCACAAGACTAGAGTTGTGAGATTCTGATGATCATTGGGGTTGTTGTAGCATTTTTGTTCACGTGCTGTCTTTGTGTGCAGTGTGGTCCTGCCTTATGTGGCCTCTGTGCTACAACGTGTATAAGACGGCCGCCTGTTACCAAGGAAGCATTGATGGATAGAATTTAGTTGCAGCAGCATCTGGATGGTCTGATGAATATTGAGATCGATTATGATTCCGACTAGTGCTTGCCTACATGAGGGCAAAAGGAGCGCCGGAGGTTCCGTGACAATTGTAAGTGGTGTTTTCGACTTGCACGAATATGGTCGAGTCTAGTATCTATGAACCGGAAATGACGAGTTTAGTGGGTGTACACGTTTTCGCTGTGCTAGCCTAAACCGTTCGTTTGTTTCGTGGGTTTCTTCATATGAACCCACGGGTTCCATTTTAGATGCGGCATCCATTTTGTTTCTTGCCCTCAAGTAGCCAGCGAACGGACGCTGTCCGCTTCGCGACCCTGGGATTCCCAAGCTCTTACGGAAGACACGCGTTCCTTTGAAGGTGTCCTTATGATGAGGGGGATGATACTGTAAGGCAGATGGCCCGCTCGAGGCTCATCTTGCCGTGCCGGACTATTGTCTCAGTTGTGCATCTCATTAGGCACGTCCTTTGATTCCTGCAACTCGTGTTTCCTGATACCACCCCTTTTTTATACCCTTTTTGATCTGTTACTGTCCTCGTCTTCCTCTGCACCTGTTTCTGTTTCTTCCCTGATTCGTTTACTGCTGAAAGGAATGTACTAATGGTGGGAAAACGTACTTTTACAGTTTGGAACTGCCAAATGCTACTGTAATTATGTTCCGGGCTCTGAATACATGAAAGCGACCCCTTACGGTCTTTACGATGGGAACCAGGTTGTAATTCTTTGCGTACCATGTTATCCTATGCTCAGAAACTGTATAAAAGGAGCGATCCACAGATACAATTTGAATCAGGCTCCGCGAACCTACATGTTATGTACTTCACGTGACTTCTGTGCTCCCTGCAGTAAATAAACCTCGAATCTTTGACGCCGAAGGAAGTGTCCCGTGTCTCTGTTATTTGTACGCCGGAACAGGTAACCCACGAAGGTTTCAGGTGATATCCCTGGCACCGCTGGGTCTTAAATTAACCCAGTCCTTCACTGCTCTATGGGGGATGTGGTATGGGCAGGGATCCGATGGGGCTCCTGAGCAGATGCTCTCCAAACGCTTGAGTGTGTTGTCTTTGGTGACCGGAGTCCAGTTGAGCACGATCTGTTGGGGTGTGGAGTGGTTGCATGCGGTGATGGCGGGTAAAGTAGCAGCTGTCATAGATCTGCCTGATCTTGTGGTCGAAGAAGGTGCCCAGTTTGTTAAAAAGGTCTTGGAGAGTGGGACATATGTGGTCTTGTTGTTGGGCCTAGTTCACTCCTTGAGGATGGCAAAGAGTTCTTTGCTGTTGTGTGCATCGGCATTGATTCTGTCTTGGAAGGCTGTTTTCTTTGTGGTTTTGAGAAGAAGGCGGTGTGCGTTGATGGCAGATTTGAAGGTTTCATGGGTTTCTGGGGTTTTGTTGTTCTTCCATCTCTTTTTGAGTCATCTGCAGGTGTGTCTGTACTTGTGGAGGGCAGGAGTGAATCAGTTGGCTTTTTTGGAGTGCTGCTTGCCTGGTGTCTTCTTGATGGAGTACCAGAGTGTTGTTGACATCTGTTGATGTTGGTGGAGTAGTCGGGCTAGGGAAGTTGACTGTAACGTTCTTTGGTGGCCTTGTTCCAACTCTGATGGGGGGACGAAAAGGGTGGTGGTGTGCAGTGGGCGTGGTGAAGGCTAGATGTCTGTTGTGGTGGTCAATCCAGAGGAATTTGTTATTGTGGATGCAGGTGAAGTTCCTGCTGGCAGAGAAAATGGGGTCAAGCGTGTGTAGGGCTGTGTCGCCGGTGCAGTGGCTAGTTGCTTTATTCCAATGTTGTCAAGGTTCTCCAGTAGGGATGCCGTATTCTGGTCACTATTCAGAAAAGGGGGTGGTGATGAACAGAGTGTCTGAATTAAGCAGACCACTCTTACCCAGTCCAAAGATCAGGGCTTGATCCATCACTGTTTTTTAGCTCACTGCACCATCTGGTGAAGAATTGGCTTGGTAGTTTAGTCTGCCCTGTTCCCATGATGCACTGCGCCAGGGACAGACTGATTTGCATATAGCCAGGTTCTGAGCTGGGATGGTGCAGTGAGATAAATAACGGTGATGGATGAAGCCCTGATCTTTGGACTGGGTAAGAGTGGTCTGCTTAATTCAGACACTCTGTTCATCACCACCCCCTTTTCTGAATCGTTTTTGGCCACTATAGGTGTGGCAGGGTATACTCAGACATGAGTCCCTTTCTCACTGCACCATCAGGATTCAAGCAAGCCGGGCCGACGACGGCTGAAATGCCAGAAACCAGTCCCCAGTAGCTTGTCTCCTTTCTGGTGAAGAATTGGCTCAGTAGTTTAGTCTGCCCTGTTCCCATGATGCACTGGGCCAGGGACAGACTGATTTGCATATAGCCAGGTTCTGAGCTGGGATGGTGCAGTGAGATAAATAACGGTGATGGATCAAGCCCTGATCTTTGGACTGGGTAAGAGTGGTCTGCTTAATTCAGACACTCTGTTCATCACCACCCCCTTTTCTGAATCGTTTTTGGCCACTATAGGTGTGGCAGGGTATACTCAGACATGAGTCCCTTTCTCACTGCACCATCAGGATTCAAGCAAGCCGGGCCGACGACGGCTGAAATTCCAGAAACCGGTCCCCGGTAGATTGTCTCCTTTCTGGTGAAGAATTGGCTTGGTAGTTTAGTCTGCCCTGTTCCCATGATGCACTGGGCCAGGGACAGACTGATTTGCATATAGCCAGGTTCTGAGCTGGGATGGTGCAGTGAGATAAATAACAGTGATGGATCAAGCCCTGATCTTTGGACTGGGTAAGAGTGGTCTGCTTAATTTAGACACTCTGTTCATCACCACCCCCTTTTCTGAATCGTTTTTGGCCACTATAGGTGTGGCAGGGTGTACTCAGACATAAGTCCCTTTCTCACTGCACCATCAGGATTCAAGCAAGCCGGGCCGACGACGGCTGAAATGCCAGAAACCGGTCCCCGGTAGCTTGTCTTCTTTCTGGTGAAGAATTGGCTTGGTAGTTTAGTCTGCCCTGTTCCCATGATGCACTGGGCCAGGGACAGACTGATTTGCATATAGCCAGGTTCTGAGCTGGGATGGTGCAGTGAGATAAATAACGGTGATGGATCAAGCCCTGATCTTTGGACTGGGTAAGAGTGGTCTGCTTAATTCAGACACTCTGTTCATCACCACCCCCTTTTCTGAATCGTTTTTGGCCATTATAGGTGTGGCAGGGTATACTCAGACATGAGTCCCTTTCTCACTGCACCATCAGGATTCAAGCAAGCCGGGCCGATGACGGCTGAAATGCCAGAAACCGGTCCCCGGTAGCTTGTCTCCTTTCTGGTGAAGAATTGGCTTGGTAGTTTAGTCTGCCCTGTTCCCATGATGCACTGGGCCAGGGACAGACTGATTTGCATATAGCCAGGTTCTGAGCTGGGATGGTGCAGTGAGATAAATAACGGTGATGGATCAAGCCCTGATCTTTGGACTGGGTAAGAGTGGTCTGCTTAATTCAGACACTCTGTTCATCACCACCCCCTTTTCTGAATCGGTTTTGGCCACTATAGGTGTGGCAGGGTATACTCAGGCATGAGTCCCATTCTCACTGCACCATCAGGATTCAAGCAAGCCGGGCCGACGACGGCTGAAATGCCAGAAACCGGTCCTCGGTAGCTTGTCTCCTTTCTGGTGAAGAATTGGCTTGGTAGTTTAGTCTGCCCTGTTCCCATGATGCACTGGGCCAGGGACAGACTGATTTGCATATAGCCAGGTTCTGATCTGGGATGGTGCAGTGAGATAAATAACGGTGATGGATCAAGCCCTGATCTTTGGACTAGGTAAGAGTGGTCTGCTTAATTCAGACACTCTGTTCATCACCACCCCCTTTTCTGAATCGTATTCTGGTCACTAGGCTTGTCCAGGTGGAAATTGAGGTCTCCGAGTAGGATGTAATCAGAGGATGCGAGAGCCTGGGGTGCGATGAGGTCTACAATGGCGTCAGTGAAGGGTGAGCAGTGGCCGAGGGGCCTGTAGATGAGGAAGGAATTCCTTGATGCACATAAACAATCATTTGCAACAACGCAGTTTTCCTTGCTCTATGGTGCAAGGGTGCCTGCATTGCTGCTAGGCAGCTGCAATTAGTGCCAGTGCAGGCGAAAATGAAAGGCTGCACCGTATTGTTATAAATGCAGTGCATCTATGGTGTCGGCAGGGATGGCACAATCTTTCACCAGTGCTGCACCACTTTTCATGAATGAAGGCCTAAATCTGCATTTCCTCTTCCCCTGTGACTCTGGCTGGTCATCCTGGTTGTTGGGAGGGGATCTGGGGGTGGGGTTATTGACCTGTGCTGAACGTGGTCCTGGCTGCTCCATTCTGCATTCCAGTGTTTTTTCCTTAGAGATGTATTTGTAAGCTCTTTTTGCTGCTAGATGCTGAAAAGTGCTTTGGGTTGACTTTTTTATGTTAACGTATATTTTTTTATTGTCTTGAACTGGTGTTAGCGATATTTTTCCTGGCTGCTATCTAATTCTGACACTGTGTAATGACGTATTGTAAATACATCGCAGACATAGTGTTAGGATTAGGCAATCTGCAGCGGTAAAAAAATTGCTGCTAATCAGCATGAAACCTGCTTAGCGGGAATCCTTGTAAATATGACCCTAAGTGCCTTGAGATATCTTATTCTGGATTTTTTTGAGTTACCTTTTTTGGAAGCATGAGTTCCCTGTGTCAGTTAAAGAACTGAAACACTTCATCCTAGAATTGATTGTCAGTGAACTTTACTATTTTATCATTAAGATATTACCTAGACATTGTAGGGAATAAAGCAGATTCACAAAGACTCTATGCATCATTTGTTGCATATCACTTGATCCTGGTTTTGCTGTTTGCATAGGTGGAAACAGAGAGAAAAGACTCTGTAGCTGCTACGTTCCACCCCATGTTTAGATTGTAATGAAGAAATGGAAGCCAAAACCTATATTAAAGTCAATGCTAATACTAATAGGCATAGATACATCAGAAAGGTGTACTAATAGTTTTAGTTGTTGTATTAATAATAATGCTTATAGTGTTATATCATTTTACATATAGGTCAGTAGAAATAAGATCTTCCATTGCTCCAACTGCATTACATCCTACTGAAAGTAAATAACAGTGGTGGTGGGCTGAGAAATTTCACACAGATTTAATAAATGGGATCTTCCAATGCTTATTGAAGATTGCTGTATGAGTACATTGATACTATGAATGTGAGATATTGTGAGGTAGGCACTCAGTTGCCTGCATCTGTTGCTGAGGGCATTACATACCACCATATTTCTTTAACATATGGAATTTCATGTAGTCTTTTGTTAAACTTATTCTATACATGGTAATTTTTTATATTATTTTTTGAAATGTTATTTCTTTCTTTCATAGATCCCTATGTGCAGAGATTGCAGGCAAATATTTTGCGTCTCTAAAATCACTAGATACTGCATATGGGTATAGTCATAATTTGACCTGTTCAGTGTTAGATGTGAAAAAGAAATGCCTGAATTTGGTGGAAGACAGAAGCAGGGATCTAGAGTATACAGTAGTGGATAAGTTACCTACCAGTACCGCAAATTCTTAACTGCTTGTAAATACTGAGATGATTGTGATAAGGTCTATGGTTTTACTACACAGACTTGTGTTAGACCTTTTATTCGCAAAAAAGGGCAGAGTCTGCAGAATGCTCCAAGTCCAGCAATGCTGTACTTATATTCCTGATTAAAGTCAGGATTTGGAGACGTATATTTGGCACATATCTGAGTTGACAAAAGATTTGAAAGAGTTGGAAGCGACAGGAGCCTGGGACACCATTAGAAATGATTGTCTGATGTAGCCAGGTGTTTTGGAAACCTGGGAAGTGAAATTCTGGGTGCTATTTTGAAGCCCCCTTTGATATTTGCTCTTTCTTCAATATTTCTATTTAGGACGACATGAAATGTCTGAAGATTAGATTGTTATGTGTGATGGCCTAATTCGCCATAAGAGAAGGGACTAGAGGAGCATAATTTTGGCTCCACCTTCTCCTGATTAATTAGACCACAAATATGTGTACCAATGGCCTTGGGTATTAATGTGATCTAAAAAAGATTAATGAAGTGTAGTGCACTGGAACCAGTACAGGAAGTACATTTACTGTGTGACCGTGACATTTGCATGTATGTGTATAGTAAAGTTTCCTTTAAAAGAATAATAAATTGCATATATATCTGCTCATGTGTGGTTTGAATAACATTGTTGATCTTCCTGTATCCATGAACTCATTTAAATATCATATTGGCAATTCTCATATAATGGGAAATGTATTTACTCAAAAGTATCTTGTATTTATAAATGTGACTACCTATATATGTAATCACACAGTTACAACATATGCTAAGATTCTTTCTATGCTAATGTTGTCCAAAGGCTTAAGCATTTGGATTTCAAAATTGTAACCTTCAATGTGAATATTTGCTTCGGGTGCCATATTTTTCTTGCCCTTACAGGTGCCATGGTATTATCTAATGGGGAACATCACTTACAACGCATTTTTTACAACGCACTACCATTACATCACAACCATTACAACGCATACCATTACAACGCATTGCGCTGGGGGGCGCTCTAGGATAGGAAATATATTTAATTTACTATCCAACACCTTCCCTGCTATCCACTGGGACTGGAGTTGGAATAGTAAATTAAATAATTCACTATCCAGCGCCTAAAAACATTATGCGTTGTAATGGACTGCGTGGTAAAAACTGCGTTGTAAAGGCATGCGATGTAAAAGCATGCGTTGTAGTGACACCAATCCTATCTAATGAATAGAGAAAGGCACATTGTGTGAACAAGGTATAAAAGCCCGAAGGCAGTGTTCTTTGCAAGGACAATAAGACTAATGAGCAAAGGGAGGACTACTGTCTTTTCATAATGAGATGGACTACAAGGACGTTTCAAATATGTGGATCAAAAAAGAGAGTTACGAGTGTGCCTGCCAAAGAGTATCATTTGAAGGTGGACACTAATGAGACCTTTTGATAGGGAATTCTATAAGGTTCTTTCTGTGGGTATAACTAGGCAATAATTATCTTTGTACAGATTCTTTCAGACTAGGAGAGGTACAGTCATCTTTGTACTACTCTTGTTGTGTGGCTTTATGCTATGCAATATCCTTTTGTTGGATAACTTCTACAGACGTTCGGCTATGCTGAGACTTTTCTATTTTATTGGATCTAAGCAGGGTTTACTTCCAGAAATAATTAGTTTAAGTTAGTTAAGGAGAAATAATATTCCCTCATGCATTATAGGCAGGAGGACCAAAGCTTTCAATTTAACCTTCAAGCAGTTTTTTCTTATACTTTGTACTATTGCTACCGAATACCTCATTTGGTTCCTGCCACAGAGGATAAACTTTGCTCACCGATTTGGCTTCCCATTGGAGATTTTGTATTTCTAGACTGTATTTTTAGACTGATATTTTCTATTACCTTAGCTCTGAATTTGTAATAAATCCATACTTAATCCTGCTTACAGACTCTGCGCTTTGCTGTGTGATTGGATGGTTGCACTGTAATTGTGAATTGAAATTGATCCTAACTCTCTTATTCCTCAGGTACCCAAGAAAGGTCTTTTACAGGGGGCAAGAAAGGGGGCCCCAACCCAGCTGCCTTAACAATCTCATTATTCTATTACTAGCAGATCAGAGAGTAGGGAAAGGGGCCCTTTGATGTTCAGTCTTTCGGAAGAGTTGCTGTTGTTCTCATGGTATGAATTGAATTGAATGTTGTACTTATAGAGTGCGCAGTCCCTCCCAGAGGAGTATCCTGGCACTAAGCGACCATGCGTGTGGCTATGTGAGCTAAATCCTTCTTGGTATGTTCATAGTGAAGAAAACAAGTGCATCAGAGAATGAGTGAGTAGGAAAGACCATCTGGGATACCAAAAAGCCAGGTCTTAAGCTGCCCTTTAAAAATCCTTTCAGGCTCAATTAATCTCAGCTCCTTATGGAGTACATTCCATGCCCTTGTACCCAGGAAGGTAAAACATTTACATTCTCGAGTTTTGAGTCTGTACGTGGGGGGTTTGAGCAGATTGGCTTGTGAGGACCTAAGAGGCTGTGTAGTCATATAGTGAGTAACTCTGGAAAAAATAGGTATTTTGGCTCCAGTCCTCAGAAGGATCTGAAGATGAATAAGAAAACACTTTTGTGCACTGGCATCCAATGCAGTACTTTCAGAGCTGCTGATAAAGAGGGGCAACATGGGAGTTTAATAATCCAGTCTAGAGGTTATCAACACGAAAGCACTGTTTTCCGGGAAACAGCCATTACAATGCAACTAAAACAACGCACTACAATTACAACAAAACTTTTACAACGCAGGATCCATTACAACGCATGCCATTACAACGCATGCCATTACAACGCAGCTGCTATTACAACGCATGCCATTACAACATAAGTATGGGTGAGTATTTAATTCAATTTTAACCCCTACACCATCCAACACTTACCCTACTATTACGCCCCTCTGGAGTTAGAATAGTAATTTTAACCCCTACATTATCCAACACTTACCCTACTATTACACCCCCCTGGAGTTAGAATAGTAATTTTAACCCCTACATTATCCAACATTTACCCTACTATTACACCCCCCTGGAGTTAGAATAGTAATTTTAACCCCTACATTATCCAACACTTACCCTACTATTACACCCCCCTGGAGTTAGAATAGTAATTTTAACCCCTATACTACCCAACACTACTATTACATTCCCATTAATAAAAAAATAAAATACTTACCCATACTTACGTTGTAATGGCATGCGTTGTAATGGCAGCTGCGTTGTAATGGCAAACGTTGTAATGGATCCTGTGTTGTAAAAGTTTCGTTGTAATGGTATGCGTTGTGAATGTATGCGTTGTAACGTCATACATCCCTGTTTTCCTAGCTGGTACTGTAAGGTATTCAAAACAATGTTCAGTGATTTTATGAGACTGAAACTGTTTCTGGCTGCTTCTGTGGCTTGTGGGCAAAATGACAGGGAAGCATCAAATTCTACACCAAGGTTCTTCATGACCTTGACCGAGGAAGGTGGTGGAGGAGGAGAATTGGGCCAGCATAGTGCAGAGTCGAAAGAGTTGTATTTTCCAAGAAGCATAATCTCTGTTTTGTCAGTGTTGCACTTGAGATGGTTGGTGTGCATCCACCGAACAACTTCAGTCAGCCAGTTTTTTAAATTGGTCTCAGAACCAATAGAGCCCTTATCCAATGACGAAATTAACTGAGTGTGGTCAGCAGAAGATGTGGATTTGATGCCAAAGAAGACAATCAACAAGTTCAAAGAAACCATGAAGATGTTAAATAATGCAAGGCTAAGCATATAGCTCTAGAGTACACCTGATGTGACAGATTTTGCTGAGGAAAACAAGTTTTTAGCATAACCATCTATCTGCAGTCACAAAGGAAGGATTTAACCTAGGCCAGAGCTAGGTGAGAAATCCCACTATCTTTGAGTCTTTGGAACAAGATGTCATGGGAGATGGTTTCAAATGATGGAAATAGAGCTAATAAAACCAGCAGTCCATTTTTCTCTGCATCAAGCATTAGTTCCAACGTATCTGCAACTTCCAATAAAGCTGGGCAGAAAAAAGGCTGCCGTGGGTGTAAAATGTTCACCTCCTCTAGAAATGCTGTAAGTTGGTTTGTTCACCAATTTTACAGCGATTTTGCTTAGTAGAAGAAGTAATGAAATAGGATGGAGGTTTGAACAGACAATGGGATTTGCTAATTGCTTTTCTGCAGTAATTTAACCACTGCTAATTTCCAGCCAAAAGGGACTACAGCCATTATCAGTGAAATATTCACAATTTTGTTCATCACCGGATTTACACAGTTTACCATTGTATGGAGTACACTGGGAGGGCTAGGATCATGTGGTGATCCTGACTTACAAGATAAAATTACCTGTTGAGACTGAGATAGAGTGACTGTCTATAGAGCTGTAATGGCTGGTCCTATTAGAGGAATGTTTCCTGTTGATAAATCATCCAGAGCGGGAGAGGTACTGAAAATCCAGATACTTTATCACATAGGGACTGGAGTCAATCTATCCTGGCTGATGACGGCTGATAGCCAGAAACCGGTCCTAGGATGCTTGATTTCCATCCAGGGAAGACATGGCTTGGCAGTACGGGCTGGACTGTTCCCATGAGGCACAGAGTCAAAGCTGATTTGCATATGGCCATGTCTGAACTGGGGTGGTGTGGTGAGCAAAACAACGATGGATTTAGGCCCAGATCTCTGTACTGGGGTGAATGTATGACATTGTTCTGCATTCTGTCCATCAACTGTTGTTTTTGCAATTGTCACCCTGAGTGGGACGGATATGCTCAGACGTGAGTCCCGTGCTCTCCACGCAACTGGAGTCAAGCTATCCTGGCTGATGATGGCTGATAGCCAGAAACTGGTCCTAGAATGCTTGTTTCCTGTCCAGGGAAGACATGGCTTGGCAGTTCGGTCTGGATTGTTCCCATGAAGCACATGGTCAAGGCTGATTTGCATATGGCCATGTCTGAACTGGGGTGGTGGGGTGAGCAAAATAATTGATGGATTTAGGCCCAGAACTCTGTACTGGGGTGTATGTATGACATTGTTCTGCATTCTGTCCATCAACTGTTGTTTTTGCATTTGTCACCCGAGTGGGATGATTCCGGTCCAGGGAAGACATGGCTTGGCAGTTCGGGCTCGACTGTTCCCATGAGGCACAGGGTCAAGGTTGAATTTCACATGGCCATGTCTGAACTGGGGTGGTGTGGTGAGCAAAAACACGATGGATTTAGGCCCAGATCTCTGTACTGGGGTGAATGTATGACAAGGTTCAGCATTCTGTCCATCAACTGTCGTTTTTGCATTTGTCACCCCGAGTGGGGCGGGTATGCTCAGATGTGAGTCCCGTGCTCTCCACGCTACTGGAGTCAAGATATCCTGGCTGATGACGGCTGATAGCCAGAAACTGGTCATAGGATGCTTTATTCGGGTCCAGGGAAGACATGGCTTGGCAGATTGGGCTGGACTGTTCCCATGAGACACAGGGTCAAGGCTGATTTGCATATGGCCATGTCTGAACTGGGGTGTTGTGGTGAGCAAAAACACGATGGATTTAGGCCCAGATCTCTGTACTCGGGTGAATGTATGACATTGTTCAGCATTCTGTCCATCAACTGTCGTTTTTGCATTTGTCACCCCGAGTGGGACGGGTATGCTCAGACGTGAGTCCCGTGCTCTCCACGCCACTGGAGTCAAGCTATCCTGGCTGATGATGGCTGATAGCCAGAAACCGGTCCTAGGATGCTTGATTCTGGTCCAGGGAAGACATGGCTTGGCAGTTCGGGCAGGACTGTTCCCATGAGGCACAGGGTCAAAGCTAATTTTCATGGTGCCATGTCTGAACTGGGGTGGTGTGGTGAGCAAAAAAGCAATGGATTTAGGCCCAGATCCCTGTACTGGAGTAAATGTATGACATTGTTCTGCATTCTGTCCATCAACTGTTTTATTTGCATTTGTCACCCCGAATGGAACGGGTATGCTCAGACGTGAGTCCCGTGCTCTCCACGCCACTGGAGTCAAGCTATCCTGGCTGATGATGGCTGATAGCCAGTAACCGGTCCTAGGATGCTTGATTCCAGTCCAGGGAAGATATGGCTTGGCAGTTCGGGCTTTACTGTTCCTATGAGGCACAGGGTCAAGGCTGATTTGCATATGGCCATGTCAATAACACACACAAATTGTATCAGTAAGATTGCTGGAAAGAATGGCTAAGGCAAATGTTTTCTATGAAAATAAATGTAAAACCAAGAGGCAACAACATGTGTTTTGGGGAAGAAGTTTGGCCTGAAGCAAACATTTTATTTAAGAAAGAAGTATTTTCAAAATGTGGGAGTGCAAATGGCTCGAAACTAACCAGAGTATGATGTATGGATCTGATCTAAACGAGGGAGCGGGGGGAACAAACAAGATTATGACGGGGGAAGCATCAGCAAGGGAGGATTAAAAATTGAAATAAAGTACCTTAAGAGGAGCCCATGTGGCAGAAGAACACCAATAAATACATCAATCTATACTTGGTCCATACTCCAACCAAAAGATGAACAAATAAAGAGGAAGTCACGCTTGCATGTGCTGACCAATGAGGAGCAAGGAAATGTGACTATGAAGCCAACAAATGATAAGTAAAGGTGGGCTCTAAGCCCTTTTGAGATCTTTTTTAAGGATAATAGCCTTACAAGGACAGCGCATGCACTGTCCTGTCAATGTGTAAAAGTGGGTTGCCCAAGAGCCTGTCATTATGACCAAGTCACAGACATGAAACCTGCCAATCTCATGCGCAATAGATGTATTAACTGTATGTTACCTCTTGTTGTTCTCAGTGCCATTTACTGTGTGGTGAAGGATCCTTCAAGAGAGAGCTAGAGGTCTCACTGTGAGATGGACTGAGGAAGGTCAACACTGCTCCCTGGTGGAATGTGTAATACACTGAATTGTAAAGGAAACTTACTTAAGATACTTTGTACATTCAGCATTGTCAGTGTCATGTACCAATCAACACTCAGGCAATTAAATTATTATTGCCCATGAGGCTTTATGAAAAAGAAATACATTTTAAGGACTGTGAGGTGCAAGCTTTAGGGAACTTTAAAAAAATGCATTATTACAATTCCACTGTACCATCAGGCACCCCAAGGGGAACAGAAACAGAATCTGCATCAGGAAGGTAGAAGTTGAAGTGGTTTACCGTGAAATTGAATGATGCTGCCTCATCAGTGTTTCCTTTTCTTAAAACAAGAAGCTGGAAGTAACTGAGACTGAAGATTGCAGTGAAGTCTCCATAGCAACAGGGATAAACATATAGCAAAGCTTGAAGTGATGTTCATGCTGCTTTGGGATAACATGAAACTATGCTGCATCATAATCTGCCTGAAGGCATTAACATTCTGCCATCAATCATCAGCCCAGTAAGGTGGTCGTGGGTGGGGTGGTATGTTTCTGTCCTGAAATATCTATTGGTGCAAGATGTGACTCCCAGTTTCCGCAGAGGTTGCAGGGCACTGAAACGCAGAGTACAGCCTGATATATAAGTGGGCAATTTTATTTTAGAGTCCAGGCATTTGGCACACTAAGTGATGTACCATTTTATCAGTTGGCATGCAACAAAGCTTGTTGGGTTGACAATGTATTTTTGTTTTCTGTCTATGCTTGCTGTATGGTTCCTTAAGTTGATGGCCATGTTTTCTTCTTCTTCTTTAAAAATGTGGGTGATTGAATATTAAATATTTTAATATATTTTTGTAACTGTGTTATTGTGCTGCAACGTGCGGTTGCTTATGATTTGGTTCTATTTTTAAGGGCTTTTCTTATTCTTTTGTATAGGAAAAGGCAAGTCTTCTATGTTCTGACTCTCCCCAGTCTTGTGTACCTGTGTTGTAATATTATTTACTACCATTGTGAGATGCCAGTTCTGGCATGTAAAAGCTTTGTCTGCAAACCGTTTGAGGGCTCTGTGGGAGATGTTCTGAGCAGGGTTCAGCACTGCTCCTGGTGGGGAGTGCACTGGGTGCAACTGTGATCAAACAGAAGCCAACTAGGCCATGATTTATGAATGCTTTGAGCCAGCGATGGCAGCACTGCAAAGCAACAGCAGCGGTTCACTTTGCAGCTCAGAAGTTGTTTACGTCATATGAATTGTTACGTGACAAGGAATATGTGTTGTATTTTACAAAGAACCTCCATATTTAGAATGGCTCCAGTGGATACGTTCAAGGCTCTTAGTCAGTAATTTCTAAACCCTTGTGGTGTGTAAATAGTAAATAATTGTGGTGTTATTAGTAACAGCTTAAGTAGTATTAAAGGATATAGGCATGATATCAGGGTTTAGACCAACTGCCTCCCGACAAACACAACGTACGTAATGTACCTTCCAGTGTATGATAATATCTCCACAGACAGATTCCAGTAATGTTAAGTGAAGATGTAAATGAGCCCATGGTTGTTAATGCTTGAATTGGCCTGCAGGAAATCAGATGAGTTTTGTGTCTATGTCGACCTAATAAGTTTGAATGAAGCATTATGGGACGAAAGCTCTCTGCTTCTTATGAAAAAGACTTATCATCCCGCATTGATCCAGTTTTGGGACCGGACTCAAGACATTACACCATCTTGGTTACACTCAGTATCACCCATCAGTTTTGCAGGTTCAGCCTCAGCTGCATCTGCTTAAAAAAAGTCTTGTCTAAAATACTTTAGGGCATTCCCAATGTAGTGTCTTTCCAAGACTGTATACTAATCTTTGATGGAATGTTTCAGCAAAGTAATGTAGCAGTTGAGAGAGTGTTGGGGGATTTGAAAGAGAGGAGAATTGCTCTACATAAGTATAAATGCAGTTTTGGGACCAAGAGTTTGTGCTAACTAATTGCGGTGTCAAACACAAGCCAGAGTTGGTGGGTTTTATTGTGAATTTCCTACCACCCTAAGACAAGGATCAACTCAGGTCTTTTCTCGTAATTGTGAGTTTCAATTCAAAATGGCAGAGGGACTTTGCCAATTTGACTGAAAGTTTTAGATCAGTGAGCCAGCTACCTTACACATTGTAGACAAGGCCCTCCTGACTAGAGATGAAGATGCCCTCTTCCTCCTGATATTTCTGGACTTCTCAGCTTCCTTCTATAGTTCACCCCAACCTCATAAGCATCCTGGATGCTCGAATTGCACTCACTGGTAATGTCCTTCACTACTTCTGCTCCTACCTTTCCAACCAATATCAGTTTGTTCATATGGGCACCTTCAAGTCCCAAGTGATTCCTGTCAACTGCTGAGTCCCTCAGGATTTGATACCGTCACCTATCATCTTAAACCTCAGCATGTAGCTACTTGGCACTTTACTCACATATAAAGGCATCAAGATTCACTAATGTGTTGTTAATGCACAACTCATCTTGAAAGTCTCCTCTGCTTCAGACATCTAACACTTCAAACATTACCTGCACATCATCCTGACCTGGATGCCCAGTGCCTACATGAATCTCAACCCAACCACGCTAGATTACCAGTTATTTGCAAACAAGAAACTGCATAAACCTGCCTCAATGACATGGACTATGATGGCTTACAACCCCAAATTTTAATAAATGTCAAGTTTCTTAGTTTCTCCCTGGTAACCAACCTCACCCTCAAAAAACACATCACCAAAAAACAAAGGTGGCCTGGTAACAGGCCTCTCTTCTAAAGAAAGTGAAACCAGCTTTTCCAGAAAACAACATCAAAACTGCTGTTCAAGTCCTCGTACTCTTGAACCTGCATGGTTGTAAAGCCCTACTCCATGCCCTCCCAGACTCCTCCTTAAGGGAATTGTACATGATGCAGAACATCTCATCCAGGGCCTGAAGAAATATGATCACATTTCTCCTTTCCTGATGAGACTCCATTTGCTCCTTTTGCCTTACCACAACATCTTCAAAATAAACTTTGCCAATAAGAAAACCATCACTACTAGAGCACCTGCTTTTCTTCAAGTTCATCTCACCACCTATAGTGTTTCTTGGTATAGCCAGTTCACATACGACTGCAGTCTAAGAAGAGTAAAAAGAACAAACATTTGCAATGCAATAGGCCTCACCTTACTGAACGTTTCAGCTATTTGCGTTACAAATGCTAATGTTTCTTAGATTTTATTTTGTCAAAAATTATCCCATCAGTAGGATAAGTAATACAAGAAAATGCACGAAGCAAGAGAAGGGTACAGTACCACAGGCTGTTGCTAGGTGTCTTTGTGGAGTTGTGAAGGGACTTCTACTAGCCATATAATGTACTGCAACCTTACTTATGCTACTGCTAGGATTTTGTTTAACAAAAAAAGCAATCGGTCTTTCATTAGTTTGAGTTAGAGCTGTTGGCATTGTAAAGGGCAATGTATTTTACCTTTGTGTGTATGGAGTGTATTTGTGTGGTGTATAGTGGAATTATGTGGGTTGTATTGGATTAGTTAGTTGTGTAATTGAGTGGCGTGGAATTGTGTGGTGTGGATAGGATTTGTGTAGTGGAATTATGCGGCATGATGGTCAGTGGAATTATGTGGCATGATGGTCTGTGGAATTATGTGGGTAGTAATTATGCGGTATTTAGTGTACTGGAATCATGTGGAGTGGTATTCTGTGTTTTAGAGTGTAATTATGCGGAATGGTATTTTGTAGTATGTAGAGGAGTTTATTTAAGTGGTGCGCTGTTAAATTTTGTGGCATGATGTTGAATTATGTGGTGTGGATTGGATTTGTGTGGTGTGGTGTGGACTGTATATATGTGGTGTGTTGTGTGATTGTGTTATTGAGTTTAAATGGAATGGTGTTGTGGAGTGGAATAATGTGGTTTGGTGTTGAATTATGTGGTGTGCATTGGAAATGTGTGGACTTGAATTGTGTGGCGTGGAACTGTGTGGATAGCATTGCATTTTTGTGACAAAAAAGAACAAATAGTCAGTAGCTAAGCATATCTGTGTGTTTTGAAGTTAAAAAAAGAAAGAGAGTTAGAGGTATTAGTGCTGTAAATGTAAATATCTTGTGTGTTATGGACTGGAGTCCATGTGGTGTGTAGGGAATTTATGTGAGCTGTATTGAAAATTGTTAGTTGTGGCATTATTGTGTGGCGTGGATTTGTGCAGTGGAATTATGCGGCATGGTATGCAGTTG
Organism: Lissotriton vulgaris; assembly: GCF_964263255.1. Taxonomy (NCBI): domain Eukaryota; kingdom Metazoa; phylum Chordata; class Amphibia; order Caudata; family Salamandridae; genus Lissotriton; species Lissotriton vulgaris. Next base: position 668,550,705 of record NC_141685.1, on the reverse strand, counting down.
TAATATGTGAATAGTAACTGTTTTTTACTGTATTGGAATGGTGTGGAATGGCAATTTTCTGTTGTGGATTTTTATATAGTGAGTTTAATTATGTGGTGTACTGCGGAATTCTGTTGTATGATATTGAATTCTGTGTTCTAAATTTAATATATGTGGTGTGTATTGGAATTGTGCTATGGAGTGAAATAATGTGGTTTAGTGTTGAATTATGTATTGTGGAATGGATTTATGTGGAGTTGCATAGTGTGGCATGGAACAGTGTGGTGTTCAGGGAAAATATGTTGAAAGGGATTATGTGGAATGGTGTGGTGTGTATTTATGTGGATTTTTATGTGTCAGAAAGTATTTATGTGGAGTGTATTTATGTGGTTTTGAGTAGCATGCAATTAGGTGGAGTTGAATTATGAGGTGTTGAGGGGTATTATGTGGAATGTAATTATGTTGTGTGGTGTTTGAATTGTGTGGCTCTGAATTGCATGTTGTGGAATTGTGTGGCATTGGTTTGATTTATGTGGCATTGAAAGCTTGCCTATTTACAGCAGTGCCGACTAAGTACATATGAAAAAGCCTTCCCTTTAAAAACAATGAAAACATCATGCAGAAGCCTGAGAAAAGCAATGATAAAATTCGTACAATTTCTAGAAAGAAAGCTGCCCTATTTATAATTCCTGAGTGAGCAGAATGTTCTCTTTATTCCAGTTAAGGAGGAGTCCTTTTGTATAAATCTGTGGGTTATGGTTGTTTGCTTATAACAAATAGCCCAGATGTATTGGTTACATCTAAAATGCCCTGTTTACAGGTATATAGTTCCCTCTGATTTTCAATTACATTGTAGGCACTTAGATTAAATAAAAAAACATTTTTTTTACAAAAGCAGCACACTAACCAATATTAAAGAAAAAAAGCCTTGGAAGATATCACAAATATTTTTTATTTCTGGCTAGTAGCATTGGGATTATCGCATAGATGTTAGTTAAAAAATAAAAATAATTGGATGATTTCGACACAAATTCCACGCTGTATCATATTATAGTAGAAGAAAACAGACATAGCCTTTGATTACTGATCCTTATCTTATATGGGCTGTCTCCTTCCCGGAGCACCCATAACAAAGCTTGGAGTAGTGTGAACACTTATCAATAAACTCTACTTAAGAATAACAAAAGACTGGCTTTCACAGAACAGTGACTTTTGCATTTTCTATAGCTTTATGTTTTAGCAACTGAAATGTGTGCTAAAGAAAAACACTCCCTTTGCAATAAAGCTAGAAAACTCCATTAAGTGATAGTAAATGAAATATGCATTACTAAGATTTTTTACAAAGTGCCCTTTCTCCTCCCATATCCGCAGAGACAGTGAGTTTTGGACGTGATGTGTCTTTAATGCATTGCTAAACTGTCTCTGCAGACATAGGAGGAGAGAGGGCACTTCATAAAATATCTTACAACATAAGAGGAAAGTTTGGGCTGTTTTCACTTTTTAAGAACAAATGAAAAATCTTTTCAAAAATGCATTTCATGTCAGTACATGGAATGCATTTTGCAAAGCTTTTTTATTTGTACTTTAAAAGCAAAACAGCAATCCTTCCTGTAAGTTTGTTTAGTGCCGCCCCTCTCCTATGCCCGCAGAGACAGTGCGTTTTGGACACAGTGTCTCTTTAAACTGTCTTTGCGGACATAGGAGGAGAGAAGGCACTTCATAAATAATCTGGTTCTTTAAAAAGTGACACATTGCACCTTTGTGGAAGTTTATTTTTAAACTCTAAATGGCAGCATAACTCTTGTGTTTGCGAAAGAAAAGGTGACTGTGGGCGAAACTATGTTTGATGTGAATATGTCCCAAAAAAGTGTTTTTTTCCAAGTTTATTCTTTCTCTGCCCTCATGCATTTCTAAACCCTCCATTTAAAACTCACATTTCTGCAGGGCAATTTAAACAAGCAACAGGAGGGAGGGATATTGGTGCTAATTAAAGATGGGCGGGATGTCAATGCAAAACTAGCAGTAGACAGCATCCATTAAAGAAGCAGGAGGGAGGAGTAGGGAGGCGAGGAGAGGGAGAGAGCGTCTGTCAATAGTAAACCGTAAACAAGATTGCAGGAAGGATCACTGACATAATATCGACAGTCAAAATATCGACTTGCAAAAATATCGAGGTATAAATATAGAATGCCAGAATATCGACTTCCCATCTACAAACAGGTAAGTACAAAAATATCGACTCCAAATTATCGATAGGAAAAAATATAAACAGTCAAAATATCGAATTTTTTAAATATCTTAAAAGTGATTTAAAAGTAATATAATAATAAATATAATTAATTTAAACATACTTAAAATACTTAAATATACTTAAAATTAATAAATAATTAATGTAACTTAAATTGTTTTTTAAACATATATATATATATATATATATATATATATATATATATATATATATATATTTCATAAAAAACTTCGCCCAATTAGGAGATCCTCACAGCAGGAAGGTATGAGTATTGCTTTTATTTGCAGAAGCGAGAGTTACCATGTGCATCGATCTGTCCCAAGAAGTTCTGATGCCTGACGCGTTTCATGCACTGCTTGCATTTCTTCAGAGGCAAAATGTTCGTTACAACGCAGGCAGACAGCACCACTCTTATCAACTGTTACCACCTGCCCCAGTAGGCGTTGGCTTGCGCTATGAATGGTGGTTGTTGTAGTGCTGAAGTATTCCTCATGTGAGGTGCTTGCGTGATGCAAAAACATTAAAATTGATAACTACCCGAGTGGGTCTGGAAACAGTTCGGCTCACAGTAGCGCTGCCATTAGGACTTCCACACAGCGACCTTCCTGCCCTTTCTGTCGCTCGTCGCTTGACAACAGCAACAGTCCATGTTTCCCAGGAAGGGCTCTCCCACGACCGGGACCGGCCGTTTTCTTATTTCATAAAAAACTTCGCCCAATTAGGAGATCCTCACAGCAGGAAGGTATGAGTATTGCTTTTATTTGCAGAAGCGAGAGTTACCATGTGCATCGATCTGTCCCAAGAAGTTCTGATGCCTGACGCGTTTCATGCACTGCTTGCATTTCTTCAGAGGCAAAATGTTCGTTACAACGCAGGCAGACAGCACCACTCTTATCAACTGTTACCACCTGCCCCAGTAGGCGTTGGCTTGCGCTATGAATGGTGGTTGTTGTAGTGCTGAAGTATTCCTCATGTGAGGTGCTTGCGTGATGCAAAAACATTAAAATTGATAACTACCCGAGTGGGTCTGGAAACAGTTCGGCTCACAGTAGCGCTGCCATTAGGACTTCCACACAGCGACCTTCCTGCCCTTTCTGTCGCTCGTCGCTTGACAACAGCAACAGTCCATGTTTCCCAGGAAGGGCTCTCCCACGACCGGGACCGGCCGTTTTCTTATTATATTATTATATATATATTTCCCATTGCTGGTTCCTTTTGCCACTCAGACAGCGCTCAAGACGGGTGCGGCGCCCTGCAGCTGAACCACGCTGCTAATCCATTTTCCACAGCTCCCTCACGAAGGAAACAAATGGGTCGCACTCCACGGGTTATCTTTTGCAGTTTTTTTTATTTTCTCATTACATTCCACAGGCAGATGCATTAGCATTTACAAAATCTTGAAAATTCACTGAAAAAACCATAGGTTATAGACCATATATAGTTAGGGATTAGCATTTACAAAACCTTAATTTACTCGAACAAAACCATCGAAATTCGCATATATAGTTAGTTGCACTAACTATATATCGCGCACCCGCAATCCACTGCTGATGATGTCACATATTACATCATTCATGACATGGTCAGTGACATCACTGATGACATCACTGATGACATCTTAAATGACATCACTGATGACATCACTGAAGACATCTCAAATGACATCACTGATGACATCTCATTTGACATTACTTATCACATCACTGATGACATCATTCATGTGATATTACGATGAACCTCTTCAGACTCTAATATTACCTTAGATACAATCAGTGTTAACAGACACTCACAGACTGTCACTCATCCATGGAGTTACTCACACATCTAGTCAGTCATGCAAAGAATCAATCATGCCTCCATTTCCTCAACTATACAGTTATACACACCTTACTTATTCAAACATATACTAACACATATTTACTCTCTTATACAATCCTTGATACAAGTTCACAATGATCCATACAGCCACTCACACATTCACTGGCTCTTATGCACAGTTATTTATATATGTCAACTCTCATATGTACTGTGTTTTACAAATGTACTTACTTTGACATGTAGCACTGAGATATCCATTCACTCACCAATACACTCATGCACGCAGTCAACCACCCATACAGCTGTTTCCACATGCAGTTTTGAACCAATACATCTAGTGAATCAACTGTTCACACATCTATGCACAGAGTCACACACCTCCCAGCCACCCACACACACACACTCACTCTCCCATACAAATACTTGGGCAACCAATCAATAACCCATATAGATAATCATATAGCTACTGATCAACACATGCAGCAGTTTACAGAACAACAGATATAATGATGCACAAATTAAGACAGTTTGGTCACTAACCCATGCTCTCAGTGAGACACATTTAATCACTCTCTCATACAGTCAGTCATGCACCTACTAAATCCTTCATCCAGACACTTATACATCCACTCATTCTTTAATATGTAAGACATATTTTAACTTTACAGAAACATACCGTCACTGGATGATGTCATCAGTGATGTCATCAGTGATGTCACTGACCATGTCATGAATGATGTAATATGTGACATCATCAGCAGTGGATTGCGGGTGCGCGATATATAGTTAGTGCAACTAACTATATATGCGAATTTCAATGGTTTTGTGCGAGTAAATTAAGGTTTTGTAAATGCTAATCCCTAACTATATATGGTCTATAACCTATGGTTTTTTCAGTGAATTTTCAAGGTTTTGTAAATGCTAATTCCTAACTATATATAGTCTATAACCTATGGTTTTTTCAGTGAATTTCAAAGGTTTTTTAATAGCAAATATCAAAAGCTGTAAAATGTCAAGTACGTGGTTGGTAAAAACATTTTTGTATTTATGCACGCTGATGTGCTTTGAACGCTGCCCCCCCCCCCCCCCTCCTCTTTTCTTTTAGGAGTATTCTCTCTTTGCAGATAGTGAAGGGTAGGTAACGTAAGCCTTTGCCCCCGTTGTAACCCGTTGTGCCTGCTTCCCTCTCCATTTGATTGATTGTTATCCAAGCATTTACTGTTTTAGAATTGGTTCTCTTTGGTTCATTCTCTATTTACAAACAAGCACAGAGACGCAATACCCTGTTTAGTCTTTGCAGATAGTGAAAAATCGTTTAAAAAAACAAAAGGAATCGAGCAAAATCAGTCGGCCACTAATGGGATCTCTTTTTGACCTCGCTAAAATAGAAACATTAGGAACAACCCCTCATGAGAAATACGAAACTAGTGAGATAAACTGAGCTCGACACCATGATGGCTGCAAGACAGCTCGGCTCCGCCGCCCACCCCGCCCAAAATAACGACAAACCCTATGCAAATATTATAAATATATACAACACACCAGCAAAGTAACAGGGTAAAACGTTTTATTAAATACCTATTTACATGGCAGCCTGCTGCAACATCCATCACTGTTCCTGTCGAGGTAGCATAGCTGGCGGCCTAGGAGTGGAGGACTGTTGTGCAAATTGCCCGGGGATGACACCATGCGCCAAGACTCGTCCCCAGTACATGCAGAGCTGATGTCCGACAAGTTGTGTGTGAGGATGCCTTGCTGATGCCGCCACCCCCACCACCACCTTTTTGTTGCCTGATCCGGCTAGCTCAATCGATCGAGCATGAGACTCATGCACTCTGATCTCCTTGGCCTCAGTCAAGCATCAATAGTAGCATTTTCATACGTGAGTGTAGGTTCATGGTTTTCCATCCACAGACTAAAAGCCTGGAGTGGGAGTGAAAGAACCATAACTAGGTAACAAGGAAGGCAGACGCTGTGGGAAGGACTCTGGATATGGTATGTTCCTTGGTCCCTGAGTTACTTCGATGTCACTGCCTTGCACAAATGGCATAAGTCCTGGATGTTGGGTGCCATAGTTGAGGGTTCCGAGCAGCGCTTGTAACACTGTCTGAAGTTTATTTGCACCTGCTGCAGCTTCACTATTCTCAAAGTAAGTGGGGGCTGTTTGTGGACCTGACTGCATTGGAAAACAATGTGATGCGGTGCCTCCCTGAACCACTTAACGGAGGCCCCCGAGATAATTGCGCCTGCTCCACACCTTGTCCCACAATCCGTTTGACCTGAAGACACGTCCTGCGGTGCCCTGGTCCGACCATCACATATACCTGCGCCAGGAGACGGCGTGGGGTGCAGTAGAAGGGAGAGGCGGCGCGAACGAGCCTCCCCCACCTCCCCAGGTGGAGGTTTCTCAGCTATACCCCAGCGCTTCACTCGACCAGCTGACTTGCGCCCGCTCTTGCGACACAGTGCCTCGCTCGGCCAGCTGAGTTCCGCCCGCTCTTGCGGCACAGTGCCTCACCCTCCATCCAGCTGAGTTTCTCCCGCTCTTGCGGCTACAGCGTCTCGCCCACCATCCAGCTGAATTGCGCTTACTCTTGCGGTGCAGCGAAAGGCGGCTGCAACAAGACTCTCAAAATGGCGGCCGGCTCTTCGGATTTAGGCCTGGTCCACTAAAATGGCCCTGGGACACCTTGGAACTCGGACGCTTGAGGCACAGTGCAGCAAAAGCGGGCGGAAAACCGCTGAATGGCAAGTGAAACGCTAAAGGGGTGCCCCACTACAGCAGACGAGCCTCCACCTGGGGAGGCCCGTTCACGCCGCCTCCCCCCTCCGGGGCGCCCCACGCCGTTTTTCGGAGCAGCATTGTAGGATGCCAAAACCAGTGCGGCAAGTAAAGAACATCACCTGGGTGCCGTCCAGATCTCAGCGCGTTCTGCTGCCTTGGGACTATTCGCACAACAGACCGCTACTGACGAGGCACAGTGCAGCAAAAGCGGGCTGAAAACCGCTGAATGGCAAGTGAAACGCTAAAGGGGCGCCCCACTACAGCAGACGAGCCTCCACCTGGGGAGGCCCGTTCACGCCGCCTCCCCCCCCCCGGGGCGCCCCACGCCGTTTTTCGGAGCAGCATTGTAGGATACCAAAACCAGTGCGGCACCTGGGTGCCGTCCAGAACTCAGCACGTTGTGCTGCCTTCGGACTATTCGCACAACAGACCGCTACTCACCATTGTTGTTTCTGTTTAAAAAAATTTTTTTAACGTGTTTACTGTTTTTGTTGCGTTGTATATATTTATAAGTTATTAAAGTGTTATAATCCTACTACTTTGTTGGAGTGCTATATATTTTTAATGTGACACATAATTGTGAAGACTTTGATGTACAAAAAGGCATCCCTGGAATCTTCCGCTTCAGGCTCGGTCCCACACACCCTCACAGTGAGAATCCCCTCCCCAATCACAATACAGGATCTTTATCAGATAGTAGGAACGGGTGTGGTGTGACGGATCTCATCAGGTGGGTGTAAAGTAACTCAGCCCGAACATCAACTGACATTCAACACACCATTCGAACATTCATGCAATCAACATTCATACACACGCGCACAGGCTGAGCAGCACTCTACAATGGGGGCCTTGATCTACTGTAACTCCTTTGAAGAGGGGTGATTCTTTACAGTTGAGGCCATAAACTACATCCGCAGGGCTAGGTGATAGCCTGGGACCGGCCTGGACAATCAGACACAGAGGAAGAGGAGTGTCAGAGGGTGCGGTAGTGAATAGGGTGAAAGGGAGGTGTCGGGCGGGCACAGGGTGTGATTCTCAGGGAAGAGCAGCGCAGATGGGGGGAGGTTTATGGCCCATGCATAAGACAGAGAGCGGGGGTGACCAGTGCATGGGGGAGATGCTTGCGAGGGTGGGGAGCCATGCTGAGGATCGGCGGCGTGCAGAGAGTGGGTCTGCTCAAGGCATCTAAAATGGCTGCCGTGCACGACAAAAGTGGGGCATTGGAAAAAAAGCAAGATGGCGCAGACAATGTTTATCAATACGAATTAATTTATAACAATTATTTTTAACAATATATTTACTCGCAGTGTCAAAATGGCGGTCGACACTTCCTGATTTCCTTCGAATCGAACGTTAACAGACGTCACGCAGCAAAAAAAAAAAAACGCTCACGCGCAGCCGCTGGAAGACAAGTATCAACATATATGAGCATCCTCAGCCACCCTCAGAAAACATAGGGGGTCAGGATACGTCTCCCGTACCCCCTTATACCCATTTCTCACATTGTTTTTCCTCCATCTTGTAATTTAATTAAATCGAAACACAAAATGGCGAATTCCCGTTTCGCTACTGGTTCACTACCCGGTTCGCGAACCGGAAAGCGCTTCTACCACAAAAACCCAATATTTTTTTATTTGCCCCACTGGACCCTTTAATAACCCCAACATCATTCCTAGGGGGTCAAGAAGGGTCTACCTTACCCCCTTTCATTAAATTCCCCCTTCGTTTTTCTCCTCCTCTTGTCTCTCGATCCTACCGAGAGACAAGATGGCGGCCGCTCCGGACTGTTTAGAATGTTGACAGACACCGGAGAGCCAATCAGCTTCGCTACGCAAAGTTCCGTTACGCGAAAAGTTCGCGATCCGGAGCGCTATCCGGGACGCTGTCATAGATATAGCTGTTTTTTAAAACGTTAATTTCTCAAAATCCACTGGAGCACATATATTGAGACCCAGCAAAGGCACATCGGGCTAACAGTCCCTACAATTTTGCCAAGTTTCGTGCAAATCCATTCAGCCGTTCGAGCTAAAAGTGAGGCCAAACGCCCTATGGAAAACTCAATGTTAAAAACGCGTTTTGGGACCCCCCTTTTTTCTCGGCCCCCCCTTGACAAAACCCCCCCAAATTTTCAGGGGCTGCTCAGAAACAAAATGTGCCATTTTCCTGAAAATTTCAGCCGATTCCGTCCACAAACGCAAAGTTATTAGACATAGAATTTTCAAAAGTTCCATAGAGAAAAAATCCTAACTATATATACCTACTGGCGACCGCCAGTAGGTAATATATATATATATATATATATATATATATATATATATATATATATATATATATATATATATATATATAAGAGGTCTCTGCTTGTAACGGTTTTCACCACAGGAATCACGGACCACCACGCAGCATTACGAGTGTTACCAGGTAAGTTTATTATCCTTGTACAGGTTTCTTAGGCACGACGCGTTTCGGGCAGGAACTGCCCTTGATCACATAGCGGACATGCAGTAATGGTTACCTTTAATAATACAACATTCCTTTCCCATTAGTGGAATCACCACGTGACCCTGATAATGGACAGTGAAGACGTACTTTGAAAAATAAAGTGCTCTATGTCGACTGGGTTGAAGCACTGTTTATCTGTGGCAAAAAATAATGCAAATTGAAGCACATTAAATCATACCCACAATAATATGTGTCAGTGACTTAGTACAATATTTCCGCGTAAATGCGTGGAAATGTGCAAATAGGCTAGCAGCATTGATATGGACCATGATGATAAGGCACGTAATATCTACAACATTTGACATAAATAACATATTGACCTATAAAAATATGTTAAAATCACTTATGATAAAACCCAGTATAAAAACCAAATAAATATTTCTATATTACATGTGCAAAATTATGCATGGGTTTATGTGCAAATGTCGCTGGCTAGTTGTGCAAGTGGTATATAGAAGCTCGTTAGTCTCCCTCACAGCTCGAAAAGAAGACTTAAGCACTCCGGGTACGGCAGCAGCTTTATTCACAGCCTACGGCAAAGATGACAGACACGTTTCAGACAACAGTCCTTCCTCATATATATATACATATTATTAACAAAACATATACAATATTTTTCCGTAACATAGCGAGAGGGTTAAATTTACTATTCACACTCCAGAGAGTGCAACAGTAGGAAAAGCGTTGGATAGCGTAGGGGTAAAAATTACTATTCCCACTCTAGAGAGCGCAACAGTAGGGAAAGCGTTGGATAGCTTAGGGGTAAAAATTACTATTCCCACTCCAGTGAGTGCAACAGTAGGGAAAGCGTTGGATAGCGTAGGGGTAAAAATTACTATTCCAACTCCAGGGAGTGCATCAGTAGGGAAAGCGTTGGATAGCGTAGGGGTAAAAATTACTATTCCCACTCCAGTGAGTGCAACAGTAGGGAAACTGTTGGATAACGTAGGAGTAAACATTACTATTCCCACTCCAGTGAGTGCAACAGTAGGGAAAGCATTGCATAGCATAGGGGTAAAAATTACTATTCCTACTCCAGAGAGTGCAACAGTAGGGAAAGCGTTGGATACCGTAGGGGTAAAAATTACTATTCCAACTCCAGAGAGTGCAACAGTAGGGAAAGCTTTGGATAGCGTAGGGGTAAAAATTACTATTCCCACTCCGGTGAGTGCAACAGTAGGGAAAGGATTGGATAGCTAGGGGTAAAAATTACTATTCCCACTCCAGTGAGTGCAATAGTAGGGAAAGTAAATACCAATTCCAAAATAATTAAAATATTTTACAATTTTGCAAAACATATTAATTAATAAATTAAAATGACAAATAAAAAGTTAAATAATAATAAAAATTACCTACAAATACTAATTATTTACCAATTACCAATAAATTAATTTACAATATAAAAATAAATATAAAATAGACAAAAACAAAAATATATATATTTTTAATTACTTACAATTTAATTACTTCCCAAGCTATTCCCCTGTAAACACACAACCCACTGCAGAAAATAATGTAAGAAAAGTAACATATTTATCAATTAATCAATTACAATAAATTACCAATTATATTTTAATTAATTACCAGTTAATAATTAATTAACAATTCATTCTAAATAAATGCCAATAAATAATTTAACATATTTTATAAATTATAATTAAATTACTTCCCACCCTATTCCCCTATAAACCCACAACCCACTACAGAAAATTAATTACTAAAAATAACATATTTATCAATTAATCAATTAAAATTAATTACCAATAATATTTTAATTAATTACCAATTAATAATTAATTAACAATTAATTGTAAATAAATACAATAAAATATTTAATTAATTATAATTAAATTACTTCCCACCCTATTCCCCTATAAACCCACAACCCGCTACAGACAATAAATTACTAAAATTAACATATTTATCAATTAATCAATTAAAATTATTTACCAATTATATTTTAATTATTTACCAATTAATAATTAATTAACAATTAATTCTAAATAAATACCAATAAATAAAATAACATATTTAATTAATTATAATTAAATTACTTCCCACCCTATTCCCCTATAAACCCACAACCCGCTACAGAATTATATTACACATAAATTTAAAAATTAATATTAATTTACCTTAAATTCTATATTTTTGTTGTCTATATTATATATAGTCGATATTATGTCCATTCTATTCAATATTAAAATTTTCTAGTCGATATTTTGTTAGTCTATATTATGTCTAGTCGATATTTTGTCTATTCTATATTTTTTACTCGATATTATGTCTAGTCGATAATTAAAACTCAATATTTTGTCTCTATACCATACTGCATAACACCACAGTAAGAGGGCCAGTCCTCATGGGAGGTTACTAAGAGAGACAAGGATGTACTAAGGAGAGACTAACAATCCTACTGATGAATCTAAAGCCATAATTACAAAGGACAGGAAGAGAAGCCAATTGTAAAGATGGGCAGAGCATGGGCGGAGCTTAATGCACATATATTGAATACTGCAAGTCTCGAATAGGCAGTGCACCCGCTGCTCTACGCGAGACCTAAAAATCAAGGCTGTAGGCCTTTTCCATGTATGTATCCTGGATCTGGAACAAGATTCCTATAGCCATCACAACAACTCTAACATTGCTCCAATTTAGGAAACAGTCAAAGTCCATGGACAGCACCTTGCTGCCGTTTGGCTATGTTCACATTTTGGAATACCACATACATACATACATACATACATACATACATACATACATACATACATACATACATACATACACATCTGTTAAAGAAAAGCGTGAATTGTGAAAAGGAGAATAATTGCAATAAGTTATTTAATTTAGATTAAAAATAAGGAAAGCCCCTGCCCTACAATCTCTTTTGGAAAAAAGAGTGAGCCATTTTACTGCAGATGTGAATTTCTATGGATTAAATGCGGTTTTGCCATACATTGAGTGCCACAAGATGTTCAATGTAGGATTTATTTCTTTATTAATCAATAAGTATTATAAAGCTTGTTAATATTAAATCAATGTGCAATGTACAAATCATTAAAAGCATTAAGTGCATTCCATAAAAGAAAGAATTCCTATTTGAAGAATGAGAGAAAAGAATCAGTTAGAACTCATAAAGAGCTCTATATCAAGAGAATGAGAGCATGCAATAAGCTTTAGTAAATTCAGTTCAAGAAATGAGAAATATCAAAGCAGCATGTGCCATGAAGAGAAATTCATGAAACTCAGTAGAGTCTCAGAATAATATAGCACAGGGTTTGGGGCAAATGGAGCAAATGTTCTCCATCAGAGCTTCGCAGACAGAGAGTATCTGCAAGTGTGAGTGAGCTGGAGAGAAGAGAAGTAAGTTAGACTAATCTAGGAACACACACTTACATAAACAACACATTTTTTGACAGTCTCAACAGTTTCTTATCTCATTTTCTTCCATTTAATCAGTGTCCAATGTTTACTTGTGAACTGGATTATTCCTCATTATCTCATTGAGAGAACAATAGTCTATCGATTGGGTTAGTAAGATTTGTTGCAACTAATGTCGAACACAGTGCAGCGTTGCTTATGGCTTCACTTTCCCAAGTACACTTGTACCCTTCTATCCTTTTGAAAATAGAGTCCAGACAATAGGCTTTATATAAGTTAAACATCTTTTGAATGAAAAGCAAACATTTTTTGCAATGCAATATTCTGAAATGGAAACACAAGTTTGATGAAGAGGTCAAAATGTAAATTATGTGTTGATTCAACATATATGGTTGCACAGCTTCCCATTTAAAAAGAGTAACATCTAATCAATTGCAGCAGTAAGTTCTATTCAAACAAGAACCTTCTGCAGAAAAGTATGTGCATTATTTTAAAAATGTGATAATTTTAGTATGAAAAAGCATCTCTTTGCGGAGGTCAAGAGTTCAAAAATCGTAACAACTTCATTATACATGATCTCAGCCTTTACTAAGAAAATATAATTTAATATTTTAAGCATTTCTAAGTAAACAAACTTTTAGCAGTGCAACTTTAGCTGTTTGAGGTATAGTACATGGAATTTTTCACAATTCTAAAGGCAAGGAAACCTGTAAGGTGACAGTGCGCTCTATAAGTCATATAAATAAATAAATAAATACATATTTATTTTTATTAAGCTGGTACATTAATACTACATGTTTATTACAATGTATATTATTGTGTTTTATTGAAACACTCTTCCAATTCCCCTTCGAATGTTTTTAACCTTTACAATTGTTTACATTTATAAGTCATTTTGAAGTCCCTCTTCATCTTCTGTTGAGTCCTTTCTCTTTCTTTTCCTACTCCAGTATTGTTTTGCTTTTCAGTAATTGATTAATTTGTACATGTAATTTTAGTTCCCTTTGTATTCTCTCGCTCATTGCTCTGCTTTTCCTTCTGTTCATGTACCATCTACAGGTTTTGTAAAGAACAAATATAAGCAATAAGCAACACCCTACTGTTAATACTGGCATAAATATAGCCTTCAGGATTCCTCTTTTGTCAGTAGCAAACCAACTAGAAATTGTTGAAATTCCCTTTCTGAAATTTTTCAAAACACTAGGGGACATATTATCAAGGACCGGTGTTAAAATTATCGCCGTTTTATCGGCAGGAAACTGCTGATAAAATGGCGATAATGGGCTTGATAATACGCCCTCAATAATTCCCATGGAAGCCCATGTTCTGATGTTAACATGGGCTTCTATGGGAATTAACAGGGGTGTATTATCAAGCCCATTATTACTGTTTTATTGGCAGTTTCCTGCCGATAAAACGGCGATAATTTTAATACTGGTCCTTGATAATATGCCGCTCAGTGTCTCTAATGGTTCTAATTCAGGTTTCAGGTCAGAAATGTTCTTTGGAAATTCTTGAATTTTCTTACTCTCATTTGGTATATATGAACAACACTGTTGAGATTTCAGCATCTTGCAGACTCTGCCTTTTTTGGAAAGTAAGATGCCTAATGATGAACGATTTTGATCTAATGGCCACTAATTCTGGGTTCGAAACTAATAAATCTGTGGAAATACTAGTTGCAAACTTGTAGACAACAGTTAAACATTTTATAATATTCTCATGTTTTAAAATAACTCCTACTGGAGGAAATATTGTTCCAAAAATGGCTCATTGTCAGAGAATCTATACTATATAGATGGTACATCTTTGGAAATAAAATAGCTAAGTAGCAAATACCCTCTAAGTCAGCAGACAATTGCAAATAGGCATCTTGTTCAAAAACAAACTAAACTCCAGGGATCATTTTGTCCTTCTTCTAGTAACATTTACAATCCCCCTCCCATATGTTCAAATATATGTTCATAACTATTAATTCCTACATGTCGGGTTCTACTCTGTGTTTTACTTTTGTATACAGAGATTTTTCATTTTTGTCTTCTAATTTTATTTTAGGGTAAATTGTTTTCTTCTTGAATTTATCTTCTTCTTTCTTCCAAACATTTTTCAAAGCATCTTCCTAACTATTTTTACAGTGTGTAAAAAATGTGTAGAACAATCTTCTGCCTTGTAATTCATGAGAGGAACTTTTAACTTTGTCTCTTCTATTGTGTGTGCAGCTGTCTCTAGAGCACATGACAACTAATCTTCTGATCTGGGGTATAGGAATACCCTACTAATACTATTAATATTACTAATACTGTTACTAAAAATCTAATAACCATACTAATCTTGCATCTATTTACATTTGACCAACACATGTTTGTCAGTAATGAGATCATCAAGCAAAATACAGCAGGAGTAATTCAGCAATTGATTTCAGATTATTTCAAGCTGTTTCTTTTGAAGGTTTTTTCCAGAACAGTCTTTAAGCAATTCATTTTTTGAGTGCTTTGTTTACAACAATCTTCATATAGTTATACTTAGCCTTACTGTATTATTCTAAATGCTATCCCTACTCTTCATCTGCAGCCTTTGTCTAGGTGTTTCTCAAAAGTTTTTTTTTCTTTTCAGAAATCTTTTTAAAAAAAGAATCCCAACTTCTTTCAGTTATGATGTCATGGGGGCTCCTGCGCTTCTGAACTCATATCACCCAAATCTGTTATGGGCATGTTCAACACTTGATTTGTGTAGTAGGTCCATTCAGATGCCTAATACCTTCTACAAGGCACTCATGCTCTCTTTGAACTCCGTAGTGGTTGTTGCTCTTCTTCAATGGCACACCTGCCTGACTCTGTCTCTTCAGTAATTGTTTGTGGTATGCGGATAACTGATATACTTGATTTCAGTTTTCTGTGACCACAGTTTCTGGCCATTCAGCATTGCATGTGTCTTTTCTGGTTTCAGCACTTTTTCCTTCACCCAGGTCTTCTTGTTGTTCTAGTGTTGTCTCAACTGCCTCTTCAGTTTGGGCTTTTGTCTCTTCTTCTTCTTCTTCACCAGATACTTCAAACCACTTTGTGTGATCACAGGATTGGTGCGATTGATTGGTGTTCTTCATTCCTTACTTCTTGTGTCGTTACAGTTTGTGACAGTTCTGTCACTGGAGTTCTCCATTTTGGCTCATAGAATACTACTTCTTCCTAAGGATTTCTTACTCTCGTGATGTTCAAAGCAGTCTTCCTATCGGGAGTATTTCAGAGACTCATCAACACCGAAGGCAAAGAATCAGGCCATTTCATAGAAGCAGATGCACAGACTTTTACTTATCAGGATTTCATGGTTCTGTTAAGCTGCCCCATTATTCTGGAAGCCTCTGGTAGACAGCTACAGAATGATCTTTGCTCAATCTGTAATGCTGCGCAAATCATTCTCAGGACCTCAATATTGAAATGTGTACCTAGATCTGATTCCAGAGAAACCGGTAGCCCGTACATAGAAAATAACTAGTGCTACAATAGTTTAGCTACAGTGAGCCTATAATTTCTCCTTGTTGGGTAGGCTTACGCCTATCCAGAGAAAAAGCTTTACAAACAGGGATTTCCATTAAGTCCATTTGCATCCTGTTGAGTAGACCACTCGATCTTCCTATGTGACTTTGTATTACTGGTGTCTTTTTCCCCAGCTTAATCTGTTGACACATTACACATCTTTGACACAATTCTTCCTGCAAACATCCTAAACTTGGAATCGAACCAACACTGTCAGACAAGCATTAGCATTTAGTCTCTCCCTATGTGTGTTGTACTATTGTAGTGTTGCATCATAGGATATAGTAAATTGTCTGGAAATACTGGTCTTCTGTCTGCTAATATTCATATGTCATATACATTTTTCTCACACCCTGGTCTGATTCACCTCTGCTGTTCTACTACTGAAAATGGCCTGCAATTCTCTATTTTTTCCCAAGTATCGGGTACTAACAACAACATTGGTAAAGCAATGTGTTCTTCTGACTCTTCTGTGTAAGTTCCATTAAATGTGCAGGCCACAAGTGCACCATATCGTGCAACTTCATCAGCATATCTGTTTCCCACTGTGACATATCCTTTGCCACTCCTGTGAGCTGCACATTTAACCCCTGCCACTTCCGCTGTCAGCTTAAATGCTTATAACAAGTTTCTTACATATTCCCTTTTTCAAATTGGGGTTCCTGAGGAGGTTATGAAACCTCTCTGATACCATGATTGACCAAAGTCATGAACCACATCAAAGCCATACTGACTATCTGTAAATATAGTCACTCTCAATTGGGCTGATAATCTGCAAGCTCTTGTAAGGGGAATTAGTTTCTGCCACTTGTGCAGAAGTGATCTTCCAAAGCCATGAAGCTTTTACTATTTCTTGAATTGTACAAACAGCATAATCTGCTCTCAGGATACCACCATTGTTTCCCGAACATGAGCCATCAACACAAATTACATAATCAGGCTCGATCAGGGCTTCATCTTTTACTTTTCGTCTTGGTTTGTTGCACAAATCTGTGACATCTTGACAATCGGGTTCAACATCCTCATCAACATCTTCATGTATAGGCAACAGGGTTGAATGATTAAGAATCTGGCACTTTTTAAGTACCATGTTTTCCGTAGAGTGCAATTGTTGCTCATACTGTGTAAGGCTGGTATTGGTCATGTATTAGGGTTTCAATCTGGTTAGCAAGATTTCTACAGAGTGAGAGACCATGACAGTTAAAGGATGTCTCATCACTATGCCTTCAGATCTCTCAAGATTAGCCCCCACTGCCACAACAACTTTAAGGCAGCCAGGCAGTCCTGTGGCTACTGGGTCAAGGGTGGGTGGAAAGTAAGCCACACGTTTTGCCATGCCTCTGTGTAAGCATTGAAAGCGGATAGCCCTCCCTCTCATTGAAAAATAATGTAAAGATTTTACTGTAATGACAGAGACTTTCTCTCAGCTCTAGAAAAGTTCTTAAGCCCTTGTTGTCCCATGGAAGCAGATCAGGCACATCTTTGTAGGTCAGCCTTAGTAAGGGTTAGCCATTGGGAAAACGTTTGGTATCTACTATGTACAGTAGCCAACTATTCTCAGAAACATTCGGACTTTTCTTTGTGTTATGGGTCGGCTCATTTGCAAAATGGCTTCCACTCTGTCTGGTGACACCTTTCTTACGCCTTTATCAATATTATGCCACAAGAAGTGGACATACTTTTGACATTGCTGCAGTTTATTGGGTGATATTTTTTGTCCATTTTCAACCAAATGATTCAGAAGAGCTTTTGTGTCCTGTTTGCACACCTCTCGTGTTTCTGATGCCACAAGTAGGTCATCAATGTACTGCACAAGAACTCCTCTGTATGCATTTGCAGGGATTTCAGATTATTTTTTAAGATCTGGTTGAAAATGCATGGGTTTTCTGTAAACCCCTGTGGAACTAGACACCATGACAAAACTCTCTCTAAACACAAAGGAGAACAGGTATTGACAGTCCTCATGTAATGGAACATAAAGGAAATCTTGACACAGATCCACTACCGTGAACCACTCTGCAGTACAGGGAGTTAAAAAAGTATGGTAGCTAGATTCAGTACCAAAGGACAACATGTAACAACAATGATGTTAATTTTTCGGAGGTCCTCCACAATCCGATATTTATCATTAGGTTTCTGTAAAGCCATGATTGGAGAGTTACAAGGACTTCCCATGATCTTCCTCAAAATCCCTTTTCTCAACATATCTTCAATCATAGGAGTTATTACTTCAATTGTTTCTGGAGTTAACTTATATGCACTTAGCATTGGGCCTTTCTGTAATTACAACAGGTTCTATGCATATAGTCAATCCAATATCTTTCCTTGTGAAATTCCACACTTTTGGGTTCACTGTGTCTTTTAAATCAGGAGGCAGCTTTTCCATTGGTCCTTGAACTCCATATCTTCATCATGTGGCTGAAACACAACACTATTTGGAGTACAGTGAAGAGTGCAATTCCACTTGCACATTAGGTCTCTTCCTAACAGGCTTACATGACTGAATCACAAACTACAAGCTGAGAACTTGCTTTAAATCATTCTATTTTTACTAGTATATTTTCTGAAACTGTATTTGTTATTTGTTTATTTGAAACTCTTAAAACTTGGATCTTCTTTTCCCTACAGGGGTGAGCTTGGGATCTCTGCTGTTCGAGCAGTGGATCTGGTAATGCCGCTGTCAATCGCAAATGACCGTTGGTGGCCATTCACCTCTCCTTCTACAAATAGACTATTCTGGTCTACCTCCAAGACTGCGGCAAGTACGCAATTGTCCTCCCTCATCAGGCACCCTCATAAGGAATTGTTGGAAACAAAACTGTAATTGTCTAATGTTGGGTTTTGTTTAAATGAATTCTGATTCTGAAATGGGTTTAGATTTTCCCTGGGCATCTGCTTCAGATTGAATCTGGGGTTTCCCATATTCTGTAGGACCATCTGGGCTTGTGGAAACCATTGGTACTTGTTTTTGCATCTGCATTTGCCTCTGCTGAACAGATACATTCTGCAGCTGCATCTGATTTCCTCCTTGTATTTGAATATTTCCATTCATTCTATCTGGAGTAAGTCTACGGTCCCTATTCAAATGCCCGTTTTATTACATAGGTGGACAAGGAGTGCTTTTCTTCAATGTTGCAATGTCTACGTCAGAATTTGGATCAACTGGAACACCTCTACCTCTTACATATGGAACAAATCCTCCTTGAGTACCTTGTACTCCAGCTTGTAACCAATACCTTCCATACCACCTGCATTTCCTGAAAAATATTGGTTCTGATTTTCTGAGCAAGCTTTGTTTGAGCCAACATAAATTTCTCTTTGATCTTTTTCTGCTACATTTTTTGTTCATTGTTGCAATAATTTGTATATCTCAGGATTGCATCCAATGACTTTGTTTGCAAGCAAATGACTAGGTTCTGGATACTCCTTTCCACTGTGCAGTTGAAGTATCTAAAGCACCCAATCATAGTAATCATGCACTGATTCTTTTGGCTCTTGGGAGGTTCTATACATTTTTACCCAATCAAGTATCTTTGGAGGAACTTTACCTTACTGAAATGTAATCACTGCTTCATACTTTTCCATAACCTCAGGAGATGGTGCATTAGTGCAGGCATCCCTTGTTGGCTTTAAGCGATGCCGTTGTACTGCAACCTTACATTTAGTCCACAAATCACACGGCACTACAATGTAAAAAAAATGTATTTAAATCAATCCACAGCACTGTTTAAATGTTAACAAATCTGCCTAATTATGTGTACGACTGCACAGGTTTGTCACTTAATTTAGGAAAATAGTTTGTAAATGATGCAAGATATCCTCTGCTCTAAGGTACATGAACATTTGTTCCTTCTTGTATTTCCTGCAAAGGATATGCTGAAGCTTCCCCTTCATGTTTTGACATCTCTGATTGCTTCTTTTTTCTCACAACCTTCTTTGACGATTATTTGTCAAATTCTCAAAATCACCCTGACAACGCATAGAAATTGGGCTCCTTTTTCCTTGCCCCATGCAATGGTAGGTTATAGGTGCCTGAGAAATAAAAAGAGCTAGGATCAATTACAGTGTAACCCATTTGGTAACACAGTAAAGCTCCACGTTGATGAATGGGTTTAAATATGGATTTTTTTACAAATTCAAAGCCAAGCTGGTAAAAAACAGTCTCAGAAACATAGCATAAAAATACAGAATCACTAATGGATATCCTAAATGTCTCACTCAATGTATCCTCAGTAACAAAAAGCCAATTAGGAATTTTGGAGCTACAATACAAAGGATGAGAAACCAAGTCCAGTGAGTAGATTGAATGTTTTGATCTTCCTGGCTATACATGAAGTTGTCTGAGAAAACCTGCTAATCTCTATTCTAAACTAGGAATCAGAAGACCCTATACAATTCAGGGAAGCACAGAAAGGAGTCTAAAGGGAAAAAATAATGTATAGCATGCAACCATACAACAGAGATGTTGATGGAGGAGATTTCATATGGAGCCAGGCATTGTTTATGTTTGCTCTGACCTGACTGCATGTGACCGAGTGCCAGTGCCTTCCTTCTCTCCTGTACCCCGAGTGTGTGCCTGTGTCCACCTTCTCTTTTGTACCCCGAGTGAGTACCTGTGCCCGCATTTTCATTTGTTCCTGTGTCATCTGTTGCCCGGATTTTGCTCCCTTAACGTGTTGCCCTGTTTGTGATCCCTATTTTTCCTCTGTTTACCGTGATCGCCGCGTCACCCCCTCGCCACACGTTTCCCACCACCGAGTCCCGGTAGCTACGCCCCCTCGCACCCCATTGGCCGCCCGCTCCCACCTCCCAGCTGCTCCTCCCTCTTCCACTCATATGGAGGCCGCGCAGCGGTAGAGAGAGCGACCTCTGACCCTGTTTACCAGGCAGGTCACTCCCCTCACCGCCACGCAGCCCCCTGTGTGACCGCTTCCCGCTGCTCTGACCTGACTGCCTGTGACCGAGTGCCAGCGCCTTCCTTCTCTCCTGTACCCCGAGTGTGTGCCTGTGTCCACCTTCTCTTTTGTACCCCGAGTGAGTGCCTGTGCCCGCATTATTATTTGTTCCTGTTTCATCTGTTGCCCGGATTTTGCTCCCTTAACGTTTTGCCCTGTTTGTGATCCCTATTTTTCCTCTGTTTCCCGTGATCGCCGCGTCACCCCCTCGCCACCCGTTTCCGGCCGCCGAGTCCCGGTAGCTACATCCCCTCGCACCCCATTGGCCGCCCCGCTCCCACCTCCCAGCTGCTCCTCCCTCCCTCTTCCACTCATATGGAGGCCGCGCAGCGGAAGAGAGAGCGACCTCTGACCCTGTTTACCAGGCAGGTCGCTCCCCTCACCGCCACGCAGCCCCCTGTGTGACTGCTTCCCGCTGCTCTGACCTGACTGCCTGTGACCGAGTGCCAGCGCCTTCCTTCTCTCCTGTACCCCGAGTGTGTGCCTGTGTCCACCTTCTCTTTTGTACCCCGAGTGAGTGCCTGTGCCCGCATTTTCATTTGTTCCTGTGTCATCTGTTGCCCGGATTTTGCTCCCTTAACGTTTTGCCCTGTTTGTGATCCCTATTTTTCCTCTGTTTCCCGTGATCACTGCGTCACCCCCTCGCCACCCGTTTCCCGCCGCCGAGTCCCGGTAGCTATGCCCCCTCGCACCCCATTGGCCGCCCCGCTACCACCTTCCAGCTGCTCCTCCCTCCCTCTTCCACTCATATGGAGGCTGCGCAGCGAACGCGCAGCGGACATGCAGCGGACGCGTGCAGCGGGCGCGCCAATTGTGCGCCAAAGGCACGCCAAAGGCAAGCCGTCTGCGCCCGTCCGCTGTGCCCAGGCCAGGACCCCTGGACCCCACCGATGCAAGACGACCCGACTGACCTACGCCGCCGCCGCCCTCAACGCACTCAATGCCGGTCGGAACCCCGCCTGCTGCCGGGCTGCCCCGAAACGCACTCACGGACCCTTCACCTGCAGAACCTGCAAGTTCACCTGCCTCCGAACCTGCACCGCACCCGCCAAGCCAAGCACCAACAGGGACCTCAAGTGCATCCTGATCAACACCCACTCCGTCCAGACACGCCGTGGAACTCTGGAACCTACTCGACACAACATCACCAGACATCGCCTTCCTCACGGAAACCTGGATGAACGCCTCCTCAGCCCCCGACATCGCCATTGCCATCCCGGACGGGTACAAGATCATCAGGAGGGATCGCGTCAACCAGACCGGAGGAGGCATCGCCATCGTCCACAAGAACACCATCCGCATCACGACCGACTCCAACGACACCTTCGCCGCCGCTGAGCACCTCCACTTCCAGATTCACACTGACCCAAAGACGACCCTCAGAGGCACCCTCATCTACAGACCCCCGGGACCACGCACACAATTCAGTGAAGACATCACGGACTTCATCAGCCCACACGCCCTCCCCTCCGCCGACTACATCCTCCTAGGGGACCTCAACTTCCACCTGGAGAACAACAAGGACCGCAACACCGCCGCCCTGCTGGACAACCTCGCCAACCTCGGACTCAAGCAACTGGTCAACACCCCCACCCACTACGCTGGCCACACGCTTGATCCTGTCTTCTCATCCAGCAAGCACATCACATTCAGCCACTCCACCGGACTCCACTGGACCGACCACAGCTGCGTCCACTTCAGCTTCAGAAGAACCACAACCCACCACCACCCATGACAGGTTCCTCACAGAAGCTGGAGCAAGATCACCGCCGACCAGCTCACCACCTCCCTCAGCCAGAACCCACCCGCCAGCACAACGGACCCCAACGAAGCAGCCCTCAACTTCACTCAGTGGCTGACCTCCTGCGCCGAAGACCTCCCACCACTGAAGAACCCTCCCAGCAGACCCAGAAGCAAGAAGGCCTCCTGGTTCACCGACAAACTCAAGGACTCCAGGAAGACCTGCCACACCCTTGAGAAAGCCTGGCTCCTCGACCAGACCACTGACAACATGACCGCCCTCAAACACGCCACCCGCAAGCACCACCAGCTCATTCGCACCACCAAGAAGAAATCACTGAAGGAACGACTGGACAACAACGCCCACGACAGCAAGGACCTCTTCACCATCGTCAAGGAGTTCTCCAACCCCAGCTCCGGCAACAACGACATCACTCCCTCACAAGATCTCTGTGACTCTCTCGCCTCGTTCTTCCACCGCAAGATTGCCGACATCCACAACAGCTTCGGCGCACCATCCATGCACCCAACCGTCGAACCAACGCCCCCCACCGCCACCCTCTGTACCTGGACCACGTTGACCATGTTGACCACCGAAGACACCGTCCACATGATGAACACCATCCAGTCCGGATCTCCGGCTGCACCCTGCCCCCACCACGTCTTCAACAAAGCCGACTCCACCATCGCACCCCAACTCCGAGACATCATCAACACCTCCTTCGACACCGCCACCTTCCCGGAGAGCTGGAAGCATGCCGAGCTCAGCGCCCTACTGAAGAAACCAACGGATCTATGACAGAATTTCGACAGACAGAATTTCGACCTACACAAATATCGGCGTAATTATATCGATAGCAAAAATATCGACGCCCTATGTACAACATGGTAAGTACCAAAATATCGAAAAAATAATATCGATGTTAAAAATATCGTTGTTAAATATATCGATTTTTTTAAATTTAAAATAACATAACAAATACTGTAAATAATACTTATTAATTACTTAAACATATTTAAATATATGTAATAATGGTAAAAAATGTAATAATACATATTTAATTTAAAAAATAATAATAAAAAATCATATATAATATATACTTACTTAACAATAATTACTATTCCCACTCCAGTGGGTGCAACAGTAGGGAAAACTGACCCTGAACCCTAAAAATACCCCTTTACCCAAAAACCTAAAACTGACCCTGAACCCTAAAAATACCCCTTTACCCAAAAACTAAAAACTGAACATGAACCCAAAAAATACCCCTTTACCCAAAAACTGAAAACTGACCCTGAACCCTAAAAATACCCCTTTACCCAAAAACTGAAAACTGACCCTGAACCCTAAAAATACCCCTTTACCCAAAAACTGAAAACTGACCCTGAACCCTAAAAATACCTCTTTACCCAAAAACTGAAAACTGACCCTGAACCCTAAAAATACCCCTTTACCCAAAAACTAAAAACTGACCCTGAACCCTAAAAATACCCCTTTACCCAAAAACTGAAAACTGACCCTGAACCCCAAAAATACCCCTTTACCCAAAAACTGAAAACTGACCCTGAACCCTAAAAATACCCCTTTACCCAAAAACTGAAAACTGACCATGAATCCTAAAAATACCCCTTTACCCCAAAAACCAAAACTGACCCAGAACACTAAAAATACCCCTTTACCCAAAAACCCCAAACTGACCCTGAACACTAAAAATACTCCTTTACCCAAAATTAATTAATATTACAATTAAATTACTTCCCACCCTATTCCCCTATAAACCCACAACCCGCTCCAGTAGTAAAACATATAATTTAGTTAAAAATAAACATAAATTATCAATTAATTATTCTATTAATCAATTAAAATAATTCATTGCCAATTAATATTTATTAGCAAAATAAATAAATCATTAAAAAATAATTATTTAATTACAAATAAATTACTTCCCACCCTATTCCCCTATAAACCCACAACCTGCTCCAGTAGTAAAACATATAATTTAATTAAAAAAATACATAAATTATCAATTAATTAATCAATTAATCAATTAAAATAATTCATTGCCAATTAATATTGAATTGAAAAATAAATTAATCATTGAAAAATAATTATTTAATTAAAATAAATCACTTCCCACCCTATTCCCCTACAAAACCACAACCCGCTCCAGTAGTAAAACATATAATTTACTTAAAAATATACATAAATTATCAATTAATTAATCAATTAATCAATTAAAATAATTCATTGCCAATTAATATTTAATTGCAAAATAAATTAATCATTAAAAAGTAATTATTTAATTACAAATAAATTACTTCCCACCCTATTCCCCTAAAAACCCACAACCCGCTCTGGTAGTAAAACATATTATTTACTTTTATATATTTTTTATTTATAAAAACATATTAAACACATAATATAACAATTAATTTAAATACTTAACTAAAATTTCTAACACATATTAGTAAATCGAAATTACTTACATCGATATATATGCTATTGATATAAGTAATTTCGATATTACTTGCCTTAGGGTCGATATTCTGGCCATCGATATTCTGGACATCGATATTCTGTCCCATCGATATTAGCAACTCGATATAAGTGTAAGTCGAAATTAAAAAATCGATATTTTGACTGTTTACCGAAACCAACAGCGGACCCCACCGACCTCAAAAACTTCCGCCCCATCTCGCTCCTTCCTTTTCCTGCCAAAGTCATCGAGAAGATCGTCAACAGACAGCTTGCCGCCTTCCTCGAGACGAACGGATCCCTCGACCCCTCGCAGTCCGGCTTCAGAGCCAACCACAGCACCGAGAACGCCCTCATCGCAGCCACCGACGACATCTGAACCCTGCTCGACAACGGGGAAACAATGGCACTCATCCTCCTGGACCTCTCCGCAGCGTTCGACACTGTCTGCCACCGCACCCTAATACAGCGCCTTAGCAACACAGGCATCCAAGAGAAGGCACTGGAGTGGATCGTCTCGTTCCTCGCCGGAAGAACACAGAGAGTCCGCCTCCCCCCGTTTCGACCCGAGGCCACCGAAGTCATCTGCGGCGTTCCGCAAGGATCATCACTCCGCCCCACCCTCTTCAACGTCTACATGAGACCTCTTGCCGCCATCGCACGCCAACACAACCTCAACATCATCTCCTACGCCGACGACACCCAGCTGATCCTCTCCCTCACCAGAGACCCCGACACCGCCAGAACCAGCCTACAAGAAGGGATGAAAGACGTCGCCGAGTGGATGAAGAACAGCCACCTGAAACTGAACTCAGACAAGATGGAAGTCCTCATCCTGGCACCATCGCCCTCCGCCTGGGACGACTCCTGGTGGCCCCCAGCCCTGGGCACCGCTCCCAAGCCAACAGACCACGCACGCAACCTGGGCTTCATCCTGGACTCCTCCCTCTCGATGACCAGACAAGTCAACGCCGTCTCCTCATCATGCTTTCACACCCTACGCATGCTTCGCAAGATCTTCCGATGGATCCCAACTGAAACCAGGAAGACGGTCACCCAGGCCCTCGTCACCAGCCGATTGGACTACGGAAACACCCTCTAGCCGGAATCACAGCCAAGCTACAAAAAAAACTCCAACGCATCCAGAACGCCTCCGCCCGACTCATCCTGGACATCCCCAGACGCAGCCACATCTCCGGCCACCTGAGGGACCTACACTGGCTCCCCGTCAATAAGAGGATCACGTTCAGACTCCTCACCCATGCACACAAGTCTCTACACGACCTGGGCCCCAAGTACCTCAACGACCGCCTGACCTTCTACACGCCCACCCGCCGGCTAAGGTCCACGAGCCTCGCCGCCATACCACGCATCCGAAGAGCAACCGCTGGAGGCAGATCCTTCTCCTACCTGGCGGCCAAGACATGGAACTCCCTCCCCATCCACCTTCGGCTGACCCAGGACCATCTCGCCTTCAGGAGACAACTCAAGACCTGGCTGTTCGAGCAGTAGCGGACCCCTTCCCCCAAGCGCCTTGAGACCCTTCCGGGTGAGTAGTGCGCTTTACAAATGTTATGATTGATTGATTAATTGATTGATTGATTGCTTCAGAAAGACTGCATTTAAATTGCCACACACATTTCCATGCAATTTAAAACAGATGGTCGATGAAAAATATGAAAGTACGGCCTAGTCAGTCTGAAATGCTTGTGCTGAATTAACATGTGTTTTTGCAGTGTAGAGAAAAGTGGCCTTTTAGCTTTGAAGATTAATAAAATGTGTTCTCTCTTCCCAGTTCATCCCTTGTAATCTAAATTCACTATTTCTGTCTTAAGGGACTTTGGCTTGTTGAATATTTTGATAAACATGTTTAATTTAAAACACCTCTTTTTATAATGTGTGGAAGTTAACAAATGCACCAAACACTACACATGGGGCTAAATGCTTTTTTGCATGAAAAGCTATCTAAAACATTAAAGCATGTTGCTGTGTGCGCTGTATTAACTGTGAGTGCTGTATTAACTGTGTGCGCTGTATTAACTGTGTGCGCTTTTAAAATTTACACTCAAGCATAAAAAACACTATGTGGTACATTGCACATTTTTGCATGTTGTACATAACCAATCATAAAAGCTGCTTTAAACTAATAGCTTGGCTAGGTAAACATTTATAAGGGGTATTAGTATGAGGGAGGGAAACATAATGGGCTGATTTACATGAAATTAATATTATCTTTTGTGTCTGTTTTGTTTTTTGGGCCTACCATTAAATGGCTGCCTGTGAATCCAGCAAGGCTGTGACTTACATTAAAGAGAAGAGATCATGTGTAAACTGTGCCACCTTGCCTCAGAAACAGAAGGAGTCAAGGCACTTTGAAATTTGAACATTCTTGTGATTGTGCCAATGTACCAGTTAGCTGAAGTGTCCTTCTAGCCTGCGCTGTGGAAGGAAGGAAGAGGAAAGGAAAGGATAGAAACATTTTTCCTAGCAAATGTTGCAAACTTATAAAATGTATTCACTCATTTATGCTTCTTTTGTTAAAACTGATATAGTCAGGATTTTAGAATGAATCAGGAGAGTGAGACCTCATGCCATCATGGCTGACCAATCACATACACGTTTTCCTGAAGATGGAACATTTTTTTGTCGTCTGCCAAGAATTAGAGTATAAATAATGACTTCTTTGGAGGCGTGGTTGGCTTCTAGGCTCATTAGGCTTTGGGAGGTGGGGGGCGTGTGAGCTCTTAAAAGAAGGAACAGATAAGACCAGACATTCTATGGATTAGGTACGAGATCGTCACGGGTGCTGCCTTGGGCGTCCGAGGAGAGTCAGGTGGGGGGTTTCCTGCTCATTTTTCCAAAGTCCTTGCACTTCATATTTTGGCATGGCAGGCCACATTGCTTTGTGGTCTGGTGAAGATGGGGCTGCTTGCTCTTTAAGACACACAGAGACATGCAGAGAGCAGCAACAGATAGAAAGGCTTTTTAGATTTAGATGCTAAACTTTAAGTTTGTGCTTTGACTAATTAATTAGGTCTGAAAAAATGTATTTGTCTTATGCATTTATTTCTCATAATGGGAGATTTTTGCAAACAATTTAATTATTGATTAGCCTTGCAAGACTATTTTCTTAGAAACTCTTTAAGAGTTTTAATTGATATTTTGCACCACATTTTCTTTTCTACAAGCAGAATGTAATGTGTTCTGTGTTAATGCTATTTTTCCTGTCTTCCAAATTCTGTAACCTGATTGATATTTTACTAAGGAATAAAGGGTCAGAGAAAAAAACGTAACTTTTGATTAGAAAATAAAACCCTTAAAAAGACTCAACAACTCTCTTCATTGGCTTAAATAATAATTGCATTTTTGACTGTTCATGATCATTTAAAGTCTCCCGAAGGTAATACAAGGTGTGAAGGGCCCAACACCTTTTCAGCGGTAAAATAGAGGTAGCATGAGGGTTTTGCATTGAGAAATTACCAGATGTAATTACCACTCTATCAATGTTGCAAAGAGGTCTATACCTCTCAGAGTCTAAATGGCATCTAAATAAAGCTAAAGTGTGACCTTCAACTATACCTACAACAAAACCTTTTAGATTCCCACGTCACATGTCTCATTATTTTCAATCTTCAAACACTAAAACTTGGCAACTAAACTTGAGATTTTTTTCCTTTGGTTGTCACATTAGAACATCCTTGGTTTCCTCCCATCTCCCTATTTTGCATGAATTATAGACTTCCCTTCATTCTTTAAATCTCTTGTCCTTGCCAACAGATACTCTTTTCGAGCCTCACAATCTCTTTCACACAATGTGCTGTTCTTCAACTATAAGCTCATGTAAGTGCACCTGCAGAGGAGAGAAAAATATTGCATCCAAAGCAAGCTTTCATGTTAAAATGCAGTAAGCATTTCAGTACACATTTAAATGCATGATTATAGATACATATACGGTTACACTATAGATATAGAGCATTATTCAAATGGATACATTTTCAGTCATACAATAAATGTAGAGTATTATTTATATGAATATATAAGAATTACAATTTTATTCAAATTGCACCAATGCATATATATGTGGAGACTACAACTTGTTGTTACTGTAAAGAAAACGTTAATATGCACACTCATATAAATGCTGAAATTACACAGTAGATGCACTATCTGTAACTGTTCAGGTGCACTACATTACATTAATAATATTACATCACACAAGTACTAGAGGCAATACGTACACATATATGCGGCCTAAAATTATGTTGCTCCAACCCATCTATGAATACAATTTATTAATTCTGTGATGTGCAACAGCCTTCCTGATAAACCCATTGTCTCAAAACATTCATCATGCAATTTTACCTTTAATCATTTCTGAAATGGAACACTTTTTGAAATATCAACGTCATATTTTCTAGCTAAATCCATCAAATTCGTATGTGTGACTGCATCATGTCTAGTAATTTCTTTGCACGTATATATCAATTATTTCTTCTAATTCTATTTTAATCTCCGGACATTCAGTGGCCTTTCCTTCTCTGTCCCTTATGTAATGATAATCTGACTCTCTGTCTTTTTGTCCCTTACATTTCTTCAAACCGAATACATGTATCTCACCCTATTTCATTGGTGTTGTAAGGTAAATCCTAATCCCTTCTCTTAATGACTGGACTGTTTGTGGTGGTGTCCAAATGTCAATTTATGAATTCTGTGATGTTTGGATAAGCCTGGTTTCTGGTGCTCCTCCAACTGCTCCTTGAGCTACAGTTATGGGTACTACATAAATAGGTGTAGCAGGTGTGTATATCTCCCATGGTTGAGCTATTACTACCCTAGTCATGGGTGCATATACAGTTACAAGTTATGCACACTTGAAGGCATCACTGTAAGAGCAGTTTCAATTATTGCAGGTACTGGGAGGAGCTTTGCGCGTGTTCAAAATGGCCACGTGAGTTTAGGACTCCAGAGACCCCCGCTGCCCCCGAATATATCCTGTTGTCTATCCTGCTGCCTGACGGTGGAATGTTGCAGTGGAAATGAAGCGGTGCCGGACGCTGAAATTGGCATCCTGCTCGGCCATTGGTGACCTAAGATAACTCACCGGGATGATTGCGGCCTGCTTGCATGGAAACAGAGGACTAGGGTGGGCATCGTACCCCGGTCGGAGTGGGTAAACAACGGGGCTGGAAACAGGAAGCTGCCGGCCCGACTCCATATTGGACTTGATTTCCTCCCGGACTCAGAGGGCACCACCCCGCATTACTCCCGCACATTGCACATTGCATTGCTACCCCGGCCCCCAATTGGCAAAAGGACACCTGTGGCAGTGAGGAGTGCCCCGGAGTGTGGTGTACAGGTCGAGTGTGGCGGATGTGGCACCGGGGATGGATGGTTGAAGTAGCTGGAACTCGAGCCGGAGAGCTGTAATGATTGTGAGTCTGAGGAGGACTGGTAACTACTTGAGAGTTCGGGCAGCGGAATTTTGCCCTGAGATTCGGGCATCGCGCCTGGGACTGGGACTGGGAGAGTGTGCCGATACGCAAGTTGAGCGATCTCAAGACTGGCCGTCCCACCAGTACGTCGGTATACCCGGGCAGATCGAGAGGAAAGATAGTACCACTTGCTCAGCTGTATCCATTGTCCAGCGCCATTGTCGCAAGAACTCAGACACTGGGTTTCGCTCATACCTCGACCCTAAATGGCGACCAAGCCTGACGTGGAGAAAAAACAATCTAAGGCTGCAAGAGGGGCCCAATACACTCAAGCCAATAAGTTGGATCGATACACTCAACCCAGAGGGTCTCCTACTGGGTTGGGGAAATCACAGGATGTGAGTGGAGAAGCATCGGCCGCTATGACGGAGCCTACGCTACAGGACGTGATGGCCGCTATCGACGGGGTGAAAACGTCTCTTGGTCAGAAGATGGAGTCCTTAGATCACAAGCTGGACACAGTCACTATTGAAGTTAACCTAATTCGAGCGGACCTCACCAAAACTAGTGAAAAGGTAAAGTCGTTAGATGTCAAAACGGCCAGCCTTACTGATGATGTGATACAGCTGCAACAAGAAGTTCGTAATCTTAAGGCCGCTGGTGATATCGCATGTCGTAAGCTGGACGAATATGAAGGAAGGGCCCGTAGAAACAACGTGCGCATCATTTGAGTACCGGAGAAGGCCGAAGGTCAGGCCGCGGACCTTTTTGTGGAGGACATCATACTCAACCACTTGAAACCTAAAGGCCTGGGAAATTTCTTTACAGTGGAAAGAGCGCACAGGATTCCAGGAGGGAGGTCTCGACTCGGGGCTCCACCCCAGCCGATGATCATGAGCGTGCTCAAATTTAGGGAAAGAGACGCTATCCTACAGGCCTCCAGAGCTGGGGGCCCTCTGAAGTACGAAAACTCCACCACCAGCTTCTTCCTGGACTTCACGCAGGCGGTTCAGAAACAGCGGCAAAGCTTTATGGGAATCAAAAGGAGGCTTTGTGATAAAGGCCTAAAATACGCCATGATGTACCCTGCCAAGTTGCGTGTGGAACCTGAAGAAAGGGCTTACTTCTTTGACAATCCCAAAATTGCCTTGGACTTACTGGAGAGTCTTGACTCTTGGGGTGAGCCTCGGAGACAGAGCGGAGAGGACGAAGAGGGCACACAAGAACAAGAATGAAGAGTGACACTGTTACTGGGGGTGTTGGTCTGGGTTTGGGAGAGGACTATGGATGGGACATTTCCACAAGTATGTTTATTGTATATGATGGCCAAACAGCAATAATAATATCCTTGGGGTTACGCGGGGAATTGGAGGGTCCTCGGATTTACTTTGCGATAGTTAATAGTTAGATTACGGGGCGACAAGCACACTGCGAGTTGGGGGCGAGCGAAAGCCGTGAGCAGGGGTGCGGCGTGGGGGGTGGTAAGAAGGGTTTGTTTGTGGGGGGTTTGTTGCTTTTTTGTTTTATTTTATATGTTTTTGGTTACTGCTTATCAGGGCATTGAGTTTCAAGACATCGAGTTGAAACGTAGCATGTATATGTTGCAGAAGTCGGAGGATGATCACATCCTTTTCATCTTTGATGATGGGGGTAGAGAACTGAAGGTGTTCAGTTGGAATGTGAATGGGTTGGGGGATAACATCAAAAGTAGTGTGGTTCTCCAGTCTTTTAAACGTTATGCTCCTGATGTGGTCCTACTTCAGGAAACGCATCTAGTAGGAAATTCATGTAAGGCTATGCATAGAATGGGATACAGGCTGGTGGCGCATGCAGGATTCACTTCTGGATCCAGGGGAGTGGGAATCCTGACCCGGAAGGCGCTCCCATTGGTGATTTACTCTATTTTTGAGGATGATAGAGGCAGATATGTTGGGGTGACTGGTAGATGGGAGGGCCATACCCTCTCCTTGTTGTCGGTTTATGCCCCCCCGGGTATGCAAGCTACCACTTTCGCCGACTTGGGGAAGGTCCTTTTGGATCTCCCGAGGGGACTACTGATTTTGGGGGGTGATTTCAATGCAGTGGTCTCTGGAGTTATGGATAGACATCCTCTGAGGGATATTGGGCGGGTTCAGAGATGGCTGCCTGATTTCCTAGATGCGATGGGTTTGGTGGATGGTTGGAGACTGTTTCATCCGGACCAAAAGCAATACACCTTTCACTCTGGTGCCCATGGTAGCCTTTCCCATTTAGACTACTGTCTAGTACCTGCGGCCTAAGCATCTTACATCGCGGAGGCGACACACCTTGCTAGAGGCATATCTGACCATTCTCCGCTCTGTTCCGATTCTGTGTTGCTTTGGGATTGAATGGTAGGGTAGCCCCCATTAATCCCTGGTACATGCATAACCCTAAAATCCGGGTGGACCTGCTTAAGGCTTTAGATCATTATTTCCTGGAGAATGAGGGGTCGGTGCCCTCCTTGGTTTCACTCTGGGAAGCCTTTAAGATGGTTACTAGAGGCCAGGCTCTATCATTAATAGCGGGTTTGAAGAAAGATAGGAATAAAGAAATTAGTGCAGTAGAATCTGAGATAACTCGCTTGGAGGTGGGACTGAAGCAGGAGGTGACTCATGCTAAACTGCACGTCCTGAATCTTAAGCAGCTCGAGTATGGATCACTGGTCACTGATAGCATCAGAGCCCTGAGTAGAGAACAGCAGGGTCGATTATATGACGTAGGAGATAAAGCAGCGAAACTTAATTCTTGGTTGGACAAGAAGAATAGGGCTGATCGTGTGGTACCAGAACTAGAGACAGAGGAGGGAGCACGACTTACAGACCCTCAAAGTCTAGTGGATATTTTCGTGGATTATTTTCAAACTGTGAACACTTCGGTCTCGGATCTGCCGGAGGAGGACTCCCGCTTGCTTCTATGAGATTTACAACTTCCGTGCTTGACCGAGCAGGATCGTGATTTCATGGACCACGCCCTCACCACAGACGAAGTGGCCTTAGCGGTGCGTTCTTTGAATGCGGGTGAGGCACTGGGTCCTAACGGGCTCCCAATTGAACTATATAAGCATCGACCTGATAAGATCGCACCCTACCTGGGAGGTATGTTTGTAGAGGCCTGGGAGAAGGGGATACTACCCTATGATCAGAGAGTGGCCTCTGTTGTGGTTATTTATAAGGAGGGTAAGCCAAAATCGAACTGTGCTTCATATAGGCCTATTTCGTTATTGAATACGGAGCCTAAGATACTTGCTAAGCTTCTTTTCTTTTTTCTTTCTTTTTTTTTGTGTCCTCATTTGTTTCTAGCCTTTTTGTAATTAGGAGTTTTTTTGAAGTAAGAACAGTGCAGAGAAATCAACGATGGCCGGAGTTTTCTTATTGCCTATCCCCAGGCACTCCAGAGTATAGACCCCGATCACTCTGTTTACAGAGGAGGTGCAAGTTACCTTCACACACCGGGGCCTCATTCCCCTCAAGCCTCGCATTTCCGCATGCTCCCTTTCAAGTGTTCTCCAATCTTACAGGTCCTGCAGATATCTCTGCCCCGGGAATTTCGGTCCAACCCACGTTTTACTTTTCCTGGCCTGTGTGGCTACCAACATAATCATGGGACTCTAAAAAGAAATAAAAGAAAAAGAAAAAAAAAAAAAAAAGAGGAAAAGAAAAAGAGGCCCAAACCAGACTTGAAAGAAAACTAACTCCTACGCTTGCTCTTATGGATATCTTTAAGTAACTATGTTATTATTTCTATTGCACCATTCATCCCAAATGTTCCAAAATGCAGTTTTTTTTGTGTCCCTTATTGCTCTATCTAATTTTGCAAATCTATGTATTGAATTAACTCATTCACACTGTAGTGGGGAAACAGGGAAAATCCATTTAATGCATAATTCCCTACGCGCCAATATAAAAAGCACAAACATTAATATTTTGTGATTCTTAGATATCTGAATTGTGACTTCCTCATCCGGGGTCATGCCAAAAATTACTTGAGAAAGACTCACCTTAACTTGTATCATCCCGCTGATCACCTTTATCCAGTCTACTTGCTAAGCTTCTTGCTAATAGACTGGTTAAGGTGATCAGCGGGATGATACATCCTGATCAATATGGCTTTATTCCTCACAGAAACACGGCCCTAAACTTGCGCAGATTACATGGGGTGATAGCAAGGGCTCATACTCTGAAGGAGACGGCCATAATAGCTTCGCTTGATGCAACGATGGCCTTTGACACTGTTGAATGGCTGTAATTGTGGGCGGTCATGGCTAAATTCGGCTTTGGACCCGATTTTATCCGTTGGGTGCGTCTGTTATATACTGAACCTCTCGCTCAGGTTGTGTTGAATAACCGGGTCTCAGCGCCATTTTGTCTTGGGCGGGGCACTCAACAGGGCTGTCCCCTCTCTCCCCTTTTGTTTTCACTAGCCCTTGAACCTTTAGCGGCCTGGATCCGCTGGGAACCCTCTATTCGGGGTATTCGATGGTCCCCGCAGTGGGAGGACCGGATCTCTCTGTATGCTGACGACATTTTACTGTATTTGACCTCGCCTAGAAAGCCCCTCATTGTCGTTTTTAATGTGTTGGCCTCCTATGGTAGGAACTCTGGGCTGTCTATAAATGGGGGGAAATCTCTTTTATTCGTTCTTAGTGGGGACACTCCGATTCCCCCGCGGAATTGTCCAATTCAGATCGCTACAGACGGGTTTAAGTATCTGGGGATTTTCATTTCATTAGACCCTACAGTTCGTTATGCGAGGAATCTTCTTCCTACTCTGGTCAGATTAGAATTGACACAGCCAGTTGGAAGAAGCGTCCTCTCTCCTTACTGGGGCGTGCAACTCTTTTTAAAATGATGTCTCTGCCTCGTTTTCTTTAAGCCCTTCAGAATACGTTAGATATGGTACCGGATAGTTATTTTTCGAGAGGTGGAAGGGCTGCAGGGTAGTCTGTTATGGGAGGGTAGACCCCGTATTGCTTTAGCTAAATTGACGCTCCCATGGTATGACAGTGGTGTTGCCCTCCCTGATATCAAGCGATACTACTGGGCCTCCCAGCTGGCAGCCATTAACCAGGGTACTTATGGGCCCGTCTCGGATCCTGAATATGCGATGGATAGGTGGCTTCTCCCTGGCGGCAATTATAATAGGGCATTGTATGCTAAGTCAGCGGAGGTGTTTGACAGGGCCAACCAAACATGACGCCACTAACTCCCTTGGATGGAGGGACCAATTGACTCTGGCCACCCCACTGTATGACTCGGAAAAGATGGGCAAGCTTTGGAACACAAGAGGTTTCGACAAGTGGGATTTGATTTGGATATCAACCATTGGCGACATTTGGGTCAAGGGGGGGATTAAAACATTTGAGGAACTGCAAACTGAATTTGAGTTGAGGAGAACTGAGTATTTTCGCTATGCGCAGGTCAAACATGCATTGAAAGAGGCTCTGCCGGCAGAGGCAGACCTACCCGATGCCTCACCCCTAGAAGATAGAATTTTAGATGGTCATTTGCCTGAAAGGACTATTTCCTTAATCTATAAGAAGTTGATCAACCATAGAACAGATCTCCTTGTAGAACTGAGGGACAAATGGACGCGAGATGGCATTGAATTAGATGACGAGGACTGGCAATCGGCTGTGTCCTCTCCAAAAGAAGTTGCAATCCCAGCACGATTGAGGCTTGTTCAGTTAAAAATATTACATAGAGTATATGTCACAGGCCGCCGTCTAGTTCGGAGGGGGCTATCTGAAACTGGTTTGTGCAGGCGAGGGTGTGGTCTTGTGGGTATGTTCCTCCATATACTTTGGGAATGTCAGTATATAGTCGAGTATTGGAGTAAGATACATGATACCATGTGAGAGGTCCTGGGGGTTATGGTGTTGCCGGAGGCAAAGAGATGCCTCCTTAATATTTGGGAGCCTACAGATCTTAACACAGCGCAAACTAGGTGGGCGACACTGGGTGCTATGATAGCGAAAAGGAATATAGCTCAACAGTGGGGATCCGAGCGGCCGCCCACCCTCGAAGGATGGAAAGAGAATATGGATTGGTGTATGTTTAGTGAAAAGACTGTTTCTTTCGCAAGGGGCCGACCTCATAAGTGGGTATCAGTGTGGGGGTTATGGAACCAATACAGGGGATGGATCTGTGTACCACCTGTATTCTCTATCTCTGATACTCCTGCTTCCCCGTGATTTCTTAATACATGCATACTCTGCTCCCTGTTCCCCCCACCTTCTTGTAAGTTTTGATGTTATGTGGGAGAGTGTCTTCTCTGTACTATGCCTTTATTGTTGATGCCTTGTCCTATTAAAAGAGATATAAAAAAACTAAAGTTGTTATAAAAGGCTGTACAATGGGCTGTGTTATGCGTAATGGTCTTTGAATTGGAACTAAATACGGATTAACAGGGGCTGTAGCCACTGTGAGATTCCTTCAACATTAGATACAGGGGCCACATTTGGTGGTGGACGTGCGGTTAACAAGGCATCCAATCACTCTCGAAATCTGATTTCTTTGCAGCTTCCGCATCATCAATCTTCCATCTGATTTCTTCACTGCTCATTTTCTCCAAAACTTTGGAGGAACATGTTAACATCTGGCTTACAACAGTTGTCGAGGCCCAAAATGTTTTACACCTCTCACAATCTGGCTTTAGGGTGTTCTCCAGCACTGAATAGAGCTCTCCTGAGCATCACTGAACATCTTAGTTGATATCTAGATGAGGGGGAAATGGTCACACTTATTTTACATTATCTTATCGCAGCCTTTGTTCCACGCTATTTTAGCTGAACATTTGACCTTGACAATACAGCACTGAACTGGTTTACATCATTCCTTAAATATCAGACGTTTTAAGTTTTCTCAGCTAATGAGAGGTTGGCATCAAGACTTCTCACTTCAGGTGTACCCCAGGACTCTGTTTTAAGCCCTCTGTTGTTGCACATCTACGTACACTCTCTAGGTGATGTAGTGGAGAACTGTGGCCTAACGTTATTTTCTATGCGGATGACACATAGGTTATCTTTTCTTTGTCATCTGCACAGGACCCTTTGTAGTATCGGGTTCCCAAGGCCTACATGCTCTGAAGATAACCCACTTACATTCAAGAACTGTTGGCACGGAAACTGAAAAATTCAAAGAACAAGTTTATTAAGACCCCATGGGGTGGTGGTACATTCCTACAGCACCCTTCGGTAATGCAAGAAGTATCACACCGAACATCGGTGTGACCCGTTCTTTTATACAATTTGCAGGTAATAAAAAGATAGGCGGCACACAGTTACAGAGCGTTATGTACATATATGGTCATCTTTTGGAACACAGCCAGCTCATTGGAGGGTTACAAACCTGCTGGTCAGTTTGGCGGCACATTCCTGAGGGGTAACTGGTCAGTGGGGACTGCGTATGTACAGGCTTGACCAGTACTAAAAATAGCCTGTTGCTGGGCAAACTCGAATGGTCAGTGGCACGGACAACGGACTAAAGGGCACGCTGGCCACGAGGCCACTCATGATCTAAGATGGCCGCCGTAACATACAAAATCAAAAAACAACTAAGGGTTGGCTCTGATCAGCAAGGCTGAGCCATGACAGTAACTAACAAGAGAGAATTGCCAATACTGATAAACAAACAGTTCGTGTATTTTTTAAGTAAAGTACTTGAAGCAAAATTCAAGACCAATAGCTAATTAATAACTTTTATTATTCTTTAGAGTTTTATCAACACAACAAATCATATATTTAACGATTGCATATTCCAAAAAACACACAAAAAACCATATTAAACAGGGGGTCGGTATTCAGGAATCATTCAGCATATCACACATATCCCAGACATACACGGTACAACCATTCAAGGGAGGGAAAAGGGTACAATTGCTAAAAGCAATACAAAAAAGTTTTTCAATATTTACAGAATAGCACAAGGCGAAACAAGAAAGGAAATTGAGAAAAGAAGCCAGGGTCTGCGAGGTACTTCACAACCTAGTTGCTTAATGATTAATCTAATAAACAGTACATTCCTATGGAAAAAGTTATATGTTATTTAAAACAGGTAATGTACAAGAAAATGAGGACAAGCAAAAAATAAT
Source organism: Lissotriton vulgaris (assembly GCF_964263255.1). Classification (NCBI taxonomy): domain Eukaryota; kingdom Metazoa; phylum Chordata; class Amphibia; order Caudata; family Salamandridae; genus Lissotriton; species Lissotriton vulgaris. Next base: position 668,511,750 of record NC_141685.1, on the reverse strand, counting down.
AATTCATAACATCCGTGCTTGTCACTGTTGCAGACAACTGTATGGCTATGGCCTACGCGTTTCGAATCCCATTGGATCGTGGGGATTCTCTTCAGGGCCTGGGGTTTTCTCTAGAAAAAATAGAGAAGAGAGAAAACCAGAAAAGGTAAAGAATTACAACATACTCCAATTTTATTTTTAATTAGAACCACATCAGGCGCTTCACTTAGTGACCACCCCTTCTCCACAGAAACTTACCAAAGGGCAACAGAAAGCAAAACTTAGTGGGGCCTCAACTTTGTAATCAGATGGAATATGCCAGAATCTGGAAGGGTTAAAACATAGCTGAAGTCAGGGGATTGAAAACAAGAATGGAGGCTATCAGAGGAACTGGGGGCTGCACATTTACTTACTTTCATAAGAGAGAATATCACGATAGGGTAAACACAGTGAAGACCTGTGAGGAAATGACCGTATAGTGCATCAGTACAATCTCCTTTAGATGAGTCAAAGAAGTAGTAGTTACAAATGTGTGATTAGTCTCACCTATTAATTATGTAGCTAAAAGTTCATTTGCGCCGAGGGAAGAAGACTCGCGAAGAAAGTCGAGCTTCTAATGTAAATCTTGTGTGGTAAAAAGCAGGGGCAACTTGCACCTTTCGGTCCGTTTAACTTGTTAAGGACTCTAAAAAATAATCATAACCCAAGAGAGAAAGCAATTTAGCATGTTGTCGGGCGACAGAGTTGCAAACAGTAATTGTTTACACCGGGCGGCATCTTACCGCGTGAATCAGCAACACTCAAGGGTTTGAGCCGGGTAGGTAACAGATTGTATTTTTTGGTCCGTAAAACGTGTAGGCTAGTCTGAAAGAAACCAATAGTGGAGACAATTCAACAAACTGTCGAGCAACTATGTAGCAGACAGCAGTTTCACAAAGGGCGGCGTCTTACCGCGTGAAAAAGCAACAATCGGAGATCTGATCCGGTAAGGTTGATACAATGTAGCCAAGAACAGGCAGACCCATCGTGGCAGGATGCGGTTCTGTACTAGAGCCGGCATCCAAATATGTTGATTGTTTTCTCAAAGACTTTATGATCCAGGTTAAATCTTACCTACAAGACACCACTGATTTTATCAAGAAACTAGAAAACATTGATTTCAGTGAAGGCAGAGACAGACTAGTTACCTTAGATGTAACTGCTTTATACACCCAGATTCCTCAGGATGAGGCTATAGCAGTTCTCTCCTATTTCCTTGATTCCAGACCTAGGCCCATGCGTGTGCCTACCACATTCATTGTGGATCTGGCTACATTCGCATTAAAAAAGAATTACTTCTGTTTTAATGGTGAATTTTACTACCAAGTCAAGGGGGTAGCCATGGGCTGCCCCTTTGCCCCAGAATTGGCAGTATTGTTTATGGATATGTACGAGAATGCATACATCTATAACAACAATCCTTTCAGTCAATACATCGGAGCTTGGCTCCGTTTTATTGACGATGTTTTTATGACATGGACAGGTGATAGTGACACCCTTACCAACTTCCATCAATGGCTCAATGCCAGGACTGCCGACATAAAGTTTAGCATCTCTGAATCTACAAATAGGATTGCGTTCCTCGACGTGGAGGTCTTCCCTTCTGAAGGGAAACTGGCCACCTCCTTATTTATTAAACCAACAGACCGTAACAAGTCGTTGATGTTTAATAGTAACCACCCACGCAATCTAAAAGAAAATCTCCCCTACGGGCAGTTCCTGCGTGTCCGCAGAAACTGCACCTTTACAGATGATTTCAAATTACACTCAGAAAACTTAACATCTAAGCTGTGTGAGAGGGGTTACCCCAAAAAACTTGTAAAAAACTGCCTTAGGAGAGCCCAATGGACCCCACGAGAGACACTTCTTGAACGCAAACCTAAATCGGATTTAAAAAGGCAGGTATGTGTCACGACTTTTTGTCCTAATGCTAATCGGCTGAAAAAAATCATAAAACAAAGTTGGCATCTGATAAAGGATCTAGATGACAGCCTCGTGAATGAGCCCCTATTTGCATTCAAAAAAGAAAACAATATTGCGAACCACATAGTCCGAGCAGCCATGCCTGTCCCTAAAACTTTAACTTTACGCCAAATGATGGGGATGCCTCCCATCCTCGGTCACCACAGGTGTGGCACTTGTCTGTGCTGTGAATCCACTGTGGAAGGTTCTTTGTTCCAGCACAACGGAATTTCTTGGAAACATGATACTGTAAGCAACTGCAAAAGCAAGTTTGTTGTTTATGGCATTACATGCCCCTGCCAGTTACTATACATAGGCAAGACTAACCAAGAGGTCCGGCAGCGGATCTCACAGCACAAATCGAGGATCAAAAATAAAGTTGAGAATGCCCCTTTGGTGCTACATTGGACACGACTGCAACACCGAGTCACTGACCTAAAGTGGACAGTGATCTCTAAAATAGAAAAAAACCCCCGTGGAGGAGATCTCAATTTAGCTCTGTCTAAACGTGAAGCCCTTCTTATAGTTAAATTTGATACTGCAGTATCGGGGCTCAATGAATTGAGTGAAATTTTTAAGCTTTAATTCGTGCTACTGGGCCTTTATTCTTTCAGCTAGGCTGTTACCCTGGATTCCTCCACTCCGGTCCACGGTTTACTTCCCTCCCTGGTTTAAGTTGTGGGCGGATCGCCCCACCAGGAAAATATATAAAGAGAGAACAGTTCAGCCAAGACTTGCTATCACGCAGGAGCCAGTGACCGGTGCTGACCGCTTTGTTGCCGCCGAGTTTTAGGAACTGACTTAGAACTCTTTTGTAAGTACTCTTCTGTGTAAAACCTCGTCGGTATTTGACCCGTTTTTTTAAATGGTTCAGTTCATGATTTTCCTCCTTTCTGTCTCCTTTGTAGTTAAACATTTTCAAACCAGTTTTGCCGGACTATGGGCAATTGATATGCCGGTAAGCGCCTTTAGCCCTTGCAGTAATTTCTCCGTTTAAGACCACTTTTAAACAACTCACACGCATTCTGTCATTTCTGTTCCAGGCGCCCGTTCTGGGCTACATTGTATCAACCTCCCCGGAGCTGTTCTGGGCTACATTGTATCAACCTTACCGGATCAGATCTCCGATTGTTGCTTTTTCACGCGGTAAGACGCCGCCCTTTGTGAAACTGCTGTCTGCTACATAGTTGCTCGACAGTTTGTTGAATTGTCTCCACTATTGGTTTCTTTCAGACTAGCCTACACGTTTTACGGACCAAAAAATACAATCTGTTACCTACCCGGCTCAAACCCTTGAGTGTTGCTGATTCACGCGGTAAGATGCCGCCCGGTGTAAACAATTACTGTTTGCAACTCTGTCGCCCGACAACATGCTAAATTGCTTTCTCTCTTGGGTTATGATTATTTTTTAGAGTCCTTAACAAGTTAAACGGACCGAAAGGTGCAAGTTGCCCCTGCTTTTTACCACACAAGATTTACATTAGAAGCTCGACTTTCTTCGCGAGTCTTCTTCCCTCGGCGCAAATGAACTTTTAGCTACATAATTAATAGGTGAGACTAATCACACATTTGTAACTACTACTTCTTTGACTCATCTAAAGGAGATTGTACAGATGCACTATACGGTCATTTCCTCACAGGTCTTCACTGTGTTTACCCTATCGTGATATTCTCTCTTATGAAAGTAAGTAAATGTGCAGCCCCCAGTTCCTCTGATAGCCTCCATTCTTGTTTTCAATCCCCTGACTTCAGCTATGTTTTAACCCTTCCAGATTCTGGCATATTCCATCTGATTACAAAGTTGAGGCCCCACTAAGTTTTGCTTTCTGTTGCCCTTTGGTAAGTTTCTGTGGAGAAGGGGTGGTCACTAAGTGAAGCGCCTGATGTGGTTCTAATTAAAAATAAAATTGGAGTATGTTGTAATTCTTTACCTTTTCTGGTTTTCTCTCTTCTCTATTTTTTCTAGAGAAAACCCCAGGCCCTGAAGAGAATCCCCACGATCCAATGGGATTCGAAACGCGTAGGCCATAGCCATACAGTTGTCTGCAACAGTGACAAGCACGGATGTTATGAATTATTATTTTTTGCTTGTCCTCATTTTCTTGTACATTACCTGTTTTAAATAACATATAACTTTTTCCATAGGAATGTACTGTTTATTAGATTAATCATTAAGCAACTAGGTTGTGAAGTACCTCGCAGACCCTGGCTTCTTTTCTCAATTTCCTTTCTTGTTTCGCCTTGTGCTATTCTGTAAATATTGAAAAACTTTTTTGTATTGCTTTTAGCAATTGTACCCTTTTCCCTCCCTTGAATGGTTGTACCGTGTATGTCTGGGATATGTGTGATATGCTGAATGATTCCTGAATACCGACCCCCTGTTTAATATGGTTTTTTGTGTGTTTTTTGGAATATGCATTCGTTAAATATATGATTTGTTGTGTTGATAAAACTCTAAAGAATAATAAAAGTTATTAATTAGCTATTGGTCTTGAATTTTGCTTCAAGTACTTTACTTAAAAAATACACGAACTGTTTGTTTATCAGTATTGGCAATTCTCTCTTGTAACATACAAAATGGCGTTTCCAGGTATAGCCAATTTAAGCGGGCAAACTTGTAGCACAGCTAAGCGCTAACCCGGCCATTGTCAAATTACGACAGACGACCCTTTTAGCGTTTAGCTGAAGCTACCTCATAATGGACATAGTCAGGGTGTTCATCCTCTATATCAATTAGCATTATTTGGGCTACTTCTTTATGAAGCATCATTTTGTCATGAGCAAGAGCTCGTTTTGATGGTATACAAGCTGATAAGCACATAGAACATAAAGCTGGGCCACATTGAATACATAAGCATACAGAGAACAGTATCCCTACAATGATACATAGAATCGTTAGCAGTTTCCAACCCCAAGCGGTAAGCATTGACCAGAACCACCCTGAAAGAGTCCAAGTTCCATTGTCCGGGTGTATTTCAGCAGCTATCTTATGCAATTTAGAGATAGCATCATAAACGGATGGTGTATTGTCAGGGGCATAAACACAGCAGCTACTTCCGATAATTCTACATGCCCCCCCACGGTCAGCTAGAACTACGTCTAACACCATTCTATTCTGGAGTGTAACAATTCTAGAAATCTGGAGTTCTTCCGTAATATTCCCAAGTGCAATGGCAGTATCATTGGCTACAGCCTCAACAACACGAGTCAATCGTCGTATTTTCCGACTATTTAAAGCGGCCCCCACAAAGGGAAACAGTCCCAAATTAAAGTCCACATATTGCTGTAAGGCAGTATCGGTCTGGTCGATATCGTCCAGAACAACAGTCCGTTTGACACGATTCAAAACAAAGTCGTGGTACAAAATATAATCATTATGATACATTGGTGGGGCGATGAATACAGGGGGTAGTACAAATGATACATAACAAGTGCCTAACCATCCCAACGGAAGCTGATGATAACCTTTCGTTCGACAAATGAAATATGTATTGCGAGATGCTACAAATGAGATGCCATTCGGACTATCAAAGGTAAGTGTGGTGTTGCATTCACTTTTCCCCACCGGAATTGACCCTTTATTGCGTATACACAAATCAGCTTTAGTAGCAATGACATTAATGACATGTGAGCTGGATACATTGATATTCCGATGATTACTGTACACACGCGGGGCAGACACATTATCGGGGCGGTACTCCTCCCATTCAAATCGAGTACCCTCAGCCCGTGGAAACCCATCCCTGTCGTGATAACAAATTTTATTCAAACGGAAAAGCACCCCCCCTTTTGTTGGCCATCTCAGAGTGAAGAGGAGAGTGTACCAGGCATTACAGGATCCATTATGTGAAAACGGGAGAGGAATGAGTGGAGTGCCCCCTTTCTTCTGGTGCCCAGGCAACATCCCACACACCCAACAATTAGACGTGTTTGTCATATTATGCGTATGATGCAGAATCTGAATAAAGCTATTGTTCAAATAAGTCTGTTGGTGCTGTTCTTCATGATAGGGCAACGTGAAGTGAAAATGTTCGGATGGAGCCGGGGTAGTCGGCAGTAAATGTTCACGTACAGGCACCACGAGTTCAACTACCCAGGCTATCACAGCTATTACCACGATTGTCAAGACAAAAAGGATGGCACCAAGTATTCTTTTGTCTCGTGATGCAGAAGACACCATGGTTCAAAAAGTTCTTAATGTCTCAGATAGTTCAAATTGTTCAAATTGTTCACAAAGTCTCAAATATACATATGTGTATACCTAAAAAAGAAAAATACGGTGCTGAGCTCCGAGGTAGCCGTTGTTTTCTTCTCCGGGGTCAAGACGGGTGTCGCTACTCTTGGCAGAACTGATCCCCCCCCCTTGAGATTCCCGGTTTCCGTTTCACAAACCCCAGAGCGGTAACCAACCAGTCTCGAAAAACCAAAAAAATTCTTCTTTATCGTGGCCGCAGATTATAGCGCTCTCGTCCAGAAACAGTGTGGTCCGGGAAGGCTCCCTCAACTTCGGCCGATGTCACAGCTGGGCTCTTTTCTTTCTCCAAAATTTCCTTGTAGTCTGTTAACACAGCAGGATTCACCAGATCAGGAGAGACACGACGGCAATGAGTTGAGTGCACCCACCGCTTCCTATTGGTCACTCGTACAGCTGTCCGGGTCGCCGGAAGGACCTGCTCAGGGCCCCGCCACCTCGGTTCCAAGCTGCTTGCCCTCTCAAACGATCTGATCATAACGTGATCACCAGGGCGAAGATCATGGCCCTCTCCAGTAGAGCGGTCAGGGAGCGCTTCTCGAACCTGTTGATGAATAGAAAGCAAATCATTTGTTAATCGTGCCAAATAATCATTCATCATTATACAAGGCACATCATGTATTAATCGCGGCTTGGGCACCCCCAAATATTCATAGGCCTTCCAAACACCACCTCATACGGTGTGAGGCCAGTTCGCGAGTGGGGCACTGATCTACGAGAGAGTAATGCTAGCGGCAAAGCATCCGGCCACTTCAACGACGTGGATGCCACAATCTTAGCCAGTTTGAGTTTCAACGTGGCATTGTACCGCTCAACAAGACCTGCCGACTGAGGGTGAAACACAGCGTGAAACTTCTGCTGAATCCCTAGCCCCTTCAGCACATACTCCACAATCTTCCCGACAAAATGAGGCCCATTATCGCTCCACAAAAATGTGCAAACTCCAAATCGAGGGAAAAACTCCTTAAGCAACACCTTAGCTGTTGTCAAAGCTGTATTGTCTTTCGTGGGGAAAGCCTCTACCCATTTGCTAAAAGAACATACCACCACTAAGACATACTTCAGATTGTTGCAACGCTCAAGCTGGATATAATCCATTTGGAGTACCTCGAATGGTGCAGAAGGTGGAACGAACCCTCCTTTCGGAGTGTGGGTCCCCTTTGCAGGATTGTGCTGCAAACATACCAGGCAGGTCTGCACTACTCTCTTGGCGGTATTAGCAATCTCGGGATGTTCCCAAACTCGTGTTAACAGTCGAGTGATTGCAAGAGCTCCCACATGCGCCAACCCATGTGCCATCTGGACCATCGCTTGTAAGTAAGCCGCAGGCAACTTCCATTTCTCCATGCCCTTACTTCTCCAACAACCTTCATCATCTAGCACCCCATCTGCTGCCCATGCCGCAAGTTCTGATTCAGTAGCTGATTTCTGAATATCTAAGATCTCTGCTCTAGCATCGTTCCAGCGCTCAGCCTGTGATTGTGTCACGTACATGGGGGAGTCAGTTCGGGACATAGCCGTTTGTCTCGCTATGCTGTCCGCAAAGGCGTTTCCCTGACCCACTTTATCAGTGATGTTTTTATGGGCACTACATTTTATTATCGCTACTTTCTTTGGACAAAGCAACGCGTTTAGGAGATCACGCACTAGTTCTCCGTGCATAATGTGTACTCCGTGAGAAGTCAAAAACCCACGTTCTCTCCAGAGTAGCCCGAAGTCATGTGCTACTCCGAAGGCATACCGGCTGTCTGTGTATATGTTCACACATAGGCCAGCACTCAATTCGCAGGCTCTTGTCAAGGCTATCAGCTCCGCTGCTTGAGCCGATTTCTGTGGTATTCTAGCTGTTTCCACCACTGTCTTAAGTGTCGTGATCGCATAGGCTGCGGAAGTCGTGCCATCTGGCAGCCTTAAACACGATCCATCAACCCACAGTTCCCCATCCACATCTGGAAGTGGCATATCCTGTAAGTCAACACGACCCTTTGTCTGTTCCTCGGTCAGAAAAACACAGTCGTGTTGTTTGTCTTCCTGACCCTCCTCGACCGGATAGGGCAATAAAGTGGCAGGGTTCAGAGTAGCGCATCTTTTCAGTGTGATATGTGGCGCCAAAAGTGTAAGCTCATATCCTGTTAACCGTGCACTCGTAAGATATTGAGTCTTTGTTTGATTTAGCAGGGCATCTACTGCGTGGGGAACTAGCACCAACAATTTGTGCGATAACACTATTCCCTCGCTCTGCCTTATGGCTACTGCTGTTGCTGCCACTGCTCGAAAACACCCAGGTAACCCTCGTGCTACAGGATCAAGAATGGCAGAGAAATACGCACATGGTCTCTGCTTATCCCCGTGTGCTTGCACTAACACGGATAACGCGCACCCTTCTTTCTCGTGCACGTACAATGTGAAAATCTTCGTGTAATCTGGTGTGCCTAATACAGGGGCGGAGCAAAGGGCCTGTCTCAATTGTTCAAAAGCATTCTGACATTCATCTGTCCATTCAAGGGGCATTGGTGTAGCTTTGGACAGTAACGCTAGCAAAGGTTTTATAATGTACGAAAACCCCATGATCCACTGCCTACAAAAGGACGTTAACCCTATGAAGGCGCGTACATCTCTCTGTGTGCAGGGGACTGGTGTGTCTAAAATCGCCTGAATTCGATCTGATGTTAATGCACGCCCCTCCTTAGACAAAAGATGACCGAGGTAGGTCACCTTGGGTCTACAGTATTGAAGCTTTTTCTTAGAAACCTTGTGATTATTCTGTGCCAGAAAAGAAAGCAACGCAATCGTACTCTCCTCACATTGTTCATAAGAATCTGCAGCAAGCAGAAGGTCATCCACGTATTGGATAAGGACAACCCCCGACTGTAACTCAAAGGAATCAAGCTGTCTTTTCAAAGCCTGGCTGTAATTGCTCGGGCTCTCAGTGTAACCTTGAGGAACACGACAAAATCTATACGATTTATTATTTAACGTGAAACCAAACAAATATCTGCTATCAGGATGGTCAGGGATGGAAAAGAACGCATTTTTCAAGTCAATTACACTAAAGGTCGTGGCCTTTGGTGGCACCAATGTGAGCAAGGTCGTAATGTCGGACACCACCGGGTATTGGGGAATGACAATTTTGTTAATTTCTCTCAAGTCAATAATAAACCGATAGACTTTGTCGTCAGTATCTCTCTTAAGAATCGGAAGAATAGGGCTGTTAAAAACATTATAAGGAACCTCCTCCACCACTCCTGCAGTTATCAAATCTTGAACAATATGTGTCAGGGCAATTTCACCTTCCCTCGAAATCTTATACTGTGGTACCCGTGGCAGAGAGGCCCCCTCCTTAACAGTAATATGAATAGGTGGAATACGCATCTCTCCTACATCCGTGTCTGAGGTCACCCATAACGTGCGGGAGAGAGGCCAAAGCTGGAATGTCTAGTATAGTGCAAAACCTATCTGAGTCAGGATAATTGTCATTCAGGATAACCCGCACTCCCTCAGGAGCGCACCGTATCGTTGCTCGAAAATATTTAAGCAAGTCAATGCCCAGGATTTTATCTGGTGTATGGGGCGATAGCAAAAATTGATCAAAACTAAAAAATTTGTCAAGACAAAGTGCAAGGGGTTTTGACAATGGGCTAGGGGAGGGTGTGCCATCGAACCCTACACATGTTATCATTTCGCCAGACAGGGGAGCCCTCGGAACCAAGTTTTTTGACAAAGCGCTACGAGTAGCTCCTGTGTCGACTAGAAATTGATCAGTAGAACCCAAAATGCCCGCTGTTACATATGGACCCTTCTGATCTACCGGCACTTCAATTGATTCCATACCCCATCCTACGCAGTCCTATGCATGCACATAATCCTGGTGCTTCACATTCTCACCCTCCGATATCTGTTATTGGTTCCGTCTATCAAAAGTATTTCGTTCATCCTGGCCACGGCCCCTCTCCTCAGTCCTTCCACGATCACCTCCACCACCTCTTGCTCCCGTATAACTTCCTCTCGACCTACCACCTCCTCGACCACGCTGACTACGTTGTTCACGAAGTACCGGACAATCGTCAGCCCAATGCCCAAACTCTTTACAGTACGCACATTGATCCTCCTCTATATCCGTACGACCATACGACGTACTATCCTGCCCTCTACCCTGTGTTCCACGAACCTGTGCCAACATCAGCTTCGTTTTCAATTCTTTCGCTTTTTTATCAACACTTTCTTTAGCCTCCAACTCCTGCCGCTCATAATACTGAGCCATAGTTAACAAAGACGCAGGGGTCGCCGTGGCCCAGGAACTTTCACTCGATTTCAATCGCTTTGCAATCTCCGGTAGGAGATTAGCCACATACTTATCTACAAACAAATGCCGACCCGTATCCTCTGTTAAAGATTGACCACTGTAATCATGAAACGCCTCTTCGAAGCGTGTAAAGAAATCTGAAACCGTTTCATCTGGCTTTTGTTTGCACGAAGCTAACATAGTCCAATCGATCTTTTTAGAAGGTACGAGCGTTTTTAATTTATTCAAGATAGCCGCCGGTAGGTCCAAAATCAACTGGCAAGGCTTACACGCCGGTTCCCTATCTAAATCAGCTGCAGTTATTTCTTTCCATGTTCCCCCAAGTATCGTTTCATCATTATTTTTACGGATCTGTCTCCACATATCAGGCAGAAGAATTAACCCAAAAAACAGATCTATGTCAACAAGAGTCATCACACAAGACGAAATAGCCCCTTCCACCCCTTCATAGAATGCCGCTGGATTTTTACGAAGATCAGGTAAAGAATTTTTCAACGCCATAACATCTGCTCTATTCCAAGGCGTATACACCCAGTTATATACAAAATATCCCTTTGCATCCTTTGACAATTTATCATCGTCTGTACCTTCCCCTTTTGGTGGAACATACAAGGGTGCGGCTTCACGCATAGGCATAACATGCAGTGCAGAACTCTTATCTGAACCCCGGAGAGAACACTCCTTAGACTGCCCATTAGACTCCGGCCCGGACTCCTTATTCTTTTTCCGCTCGTCCAGCAATCTGGTAGTCTCATCTCGCAGCTGGATCAGTTGCTTGTAAAGGGCATCAACATCTGCAAGATCAAATAAACCTTTATCCAGATTCTCACGGTGAACTGACACAGCTTTAGATTCTAACGTATCTGAAAGTTGACGATATGCGGTAACAACTTCATCTGCCAAAGTAGCCAGAAAATACAGTAATTCTTGATTTGTCCAATTACCCCTTTCCGTAACAACTTCAGACTGAGAAACAAAATTCGTATTCACTTTACGAGCCCAACTACGTAAATGTGCGGATCTCTCCGCAGAAAACCTGAGACCAGATACACCCTTTTTTTCCGGCTTATCCTGTCCATCATCATCCGAATCTGCAGCTGGAGCCGTAGGCGAAACGTACGGAGGCGGTGATCGATCTAGCAATGAAAAATCATCAATTTCATTATTAAGGACAGGATAAAGCGGGCGGCGAATAGGGAATTGACCAGTCGTTTGCAATTTACGTTCCCGTTCCTCCCTCTCTTTCTTCTCCTGAGCCTCCTTTTCCTCAAGCTCTAAAGCCTTATCTCGAGCAGCCTTGCGCTGCTCTTTGTCCGCCAAGGCAACCTCACGTTTCATTCGCTCACGCACCGCTTTCTCCCACATTCGTACACAATCAAACATATTTTGTCTAGACCTTCGTTGAAACAAACATTGCTCCACAAACTGTACTTTACGCAAATTGAACGACCCATGTAGAGGCCATTGCAATTCAGGATCCGATTTAGTATACTTATTCCATAATTTACTGTACATTATAGGGGGAAGGCCAAATTTGATATACATTTCACGATTTGGTGTTCCTTCTGGTGGAGCCGGCTGTGCTTCCGCTAACCTAATTGTGGTACCATTTCCAAGACAGCACATCCCTCGGAGTGTGCTTAAAACAGGCATGTTCAAAAAGTATCACGAAAGCGCGATACCGTATAAAATGGCACTTACAGTACTTCACACAAACGTGCCGCTCAAAGGGAAAAAAACAAAATTAGAGAAACATCTCTACATGCCTGCCTATGTGAAGTGCACTACACATATAAATTCAAAGTTCACAAATTCACAAATGTTAGCTAACTCAAATCAAAGTCATAGGCCATAGAACTTCGACAAGCGTCCGAGGACTACCTTACCGATCACAAATCATAGAACTTCAGTAAGCGTCCGCAGACTACCTTACCGATCACAAATCTTACCCAAAGTCTCAAAGGTCCAGATTCCAACTGCCAAGGTCTTTTAATCGAATCAGCCAAACGGCACTTTATCCAGCAACACAGACGATCAAGAACTCAGTCGGAGACCGGCGCCACCTGGAAGGTCAGATCAGAAGGAAAGGAAGAAACACCGCGGGTGCCAAGACTCGGGTCACTCGGTGGCAGCGTACGCGTCCATGGCGAGCTTACAAACCTTCGTCACGACCTCTCCTTCGGGCATCTGAGTCGCCGAGGAGTCCCTTCGTGGTCGCCAATTTGTAGTATCGGGTTCCCAAGGCCTACATGCTCCGAAGATAACCCACTTACATTCAAGAACTGTTGGCACGGAAACTGAAAAATTCTATCTATTTTAGCTGAACATTTGACCTTGACAATACAGCACTGAACTGGTTTACATCATTCCTTAAATATCAGACGTTTTAAGTTTTCTCAGCTAATGAGAGGTTGGCATCAAGACTTCTCACTTCAGGTGTACCCCAGGACTCTGTTTTAAGCCCTCTGTTGTTGCACATCTACGTACACTCTCTAGGTGATGTAGTGGAGAACTGTGGCCTAACGTTATTTTCTATGCGGATGACACATAGGTTATCTTTTCTTTGTCATCTGCACAGGACCCTTTGTAGTATCGGGTTCCCAAGGCCTACATGCTCTGAAGATAACCCACTTACATTCAAGAACTGTTGGCACGGAAACTGAAAAATTCAAAGAACAAGTTTATTAAGACCCCATGGGGTGGTGGTACATTCCTACAGCACCCTCGGTAATGCAAGAAGTATCACACCGAACATCGGTGTGACCCGTTCTTTTATACAATTTGCAGGTAATAAAAAGATAGGCGGCACACAGTTACAGAGCGTTATGTAAATATATGGTCATCTTTTGGAACACAGCCAGCTCATTGGAGGGTTACAAACCCGCTGGTCAGTTTGGCGGCACATTCCTGAGGGGTACTGGTCAGTGGGGACTGCGCATGTACAGGCTTGACCAGTACTAAAAATAGCCTGTTGCTGGGCAAACTCGAATGGTCAGTGGCACGGACAACGGACTAAAGGGCACGCTGTCCACGAGGCCACTCATGATCTAAGATGGCCGCCGTAACATACAAAATGGCGTTTCCAGGTATAGCCAATTTAAGCGGGGAAACGTGTAGCACAGCTAAGCGCTAACCCGGCCATTGTCAAATTACGACACCTGGTCACTCCGCTCTCAACCAGGGCTCAAGCCAAAGCTACTTATGGATGAATATTAACCCGCTTAAGCTCAATGATGATAAGGCGGAGGTCATGGTCCTTGGTAAGGTTCCCTTTCTTTGGGGTCCTGAGCATTGCCGGCATCCTTAGGGGCTTTCCCTAATTCATTCTTTGTTGAATGTTAATATATCTATGAAGCCTCAAGTAGATAAGGTTAACTCCACCTGTACTGCGGTACTCAAGTGGGTGAGAAAGATTATCTGTGTATTTCCCCTACCAGCTCAAAGGACTGCGATTCAAGCCCTTATTCCATCTGGGCTAGATTATGGCAATGTGTTGTATTTAGATATTGATAATGCTTCGATTTCACAACTACAGCTTGTCCACAACTCAGCTGCCAGACTTCTGTTTCCAAAAAATACACCTTGGTTTCACATATTTTCCATGAGCTCCACTGGCTTATGATCACAAAGAGCATCCAATTCAAAGCCATGTGCTATATGCACAAAGGTAAAGTTGGTTTGGAGCTGCGATATATCTAGGTGCTGGTCGTGCCCTATGAGGCCACACTTTGTGCTGTGCCTAGGTTCAGATTGGCCCGCATGGATGGCTGCGCTTTCACAGTAGTGTGTCCTAGACTGTGGAACGCTCTTGCAGAGTATTTGAGAAACTGTACCTTACTTCTTGCATTTTGTAAAGGTCTGAAGACTTGGTTATTTTAAACAGCGGCTAGGCCACCTTACCCTCTTAATTAGCGCTGGGAAACTCTTTGTGAGTAGCTGCAGTGATTTATAAGACTATAAAATAAAATTTAAAAAATCATCTTTCTTTGATATTTTATCCTTAATTGATTTCTTAGGTTTATTGGTAGTAATGGCTGCATACAGCCTACTCCCTTCGACTATAGCTTACCTCCATCTCTGTTGTTTCTCATCTCATCACGTATCTGCATAAGTGTGCACTGTTTTTCTAGTCTTATTCAGGTATTTTCTCTCTCCCTACCCAGTGCTGTTTTCTACCAAATATGTAATGCTTCATACTGTGTAGATCTAGATGGCATCTTCATTTCATATAGCTTATCCCTTAATCTCTAAATAACCCCAAGATCAAATGTCCCATAATTTTGAAAACTCAAAAGACCCTCATTCTCAGTGATCTTGCACCATTGACAAAACCATTAAAATGTGTGTAAACCCACATTCGTTTTCATATAATGTTCAGGTGTACCCTCCTTAATCAATTCAGCTTCACCTCTGCGCAGGTAGGTTCCACCAACATCAATAAATATTAGTACAGTCACAACAATATTTTACAGTCCCTATCTCAATTGTGTAGTTGATGGTACCTCATGAACTACCCAACAAATCTCTTAGCTGACGTAAAAGTCATAAAGTGTATTCTACACTTCTCAATGTCTATTTATCTATCCCCAGAATTTATTCTGTATCAAGCCCAATATCCTTTTCAACTTCTTCACAAAAAGCGCAAATACATCAATACATTCAACTCACATACACCAATATCTCATCAATGAACACAACACTAATCAATATTCACGATGCAAAGCCCTATTGATGCTCACAACTCCAATACAGCAATTGCCTTCGAAAATCGCACCTTGTCAGTCTACAGCTTCTGGGGTTTGGCCAATGGTACACAGACATTTATCTAACTTGGGATATTTCATTTATATTTTCTCTTCTCAACATAAACCATATTTTTGCTACCAAGTTTGCTGGAGCGAGATTCGGGTAATTTAAAATATTTGGTTTACCGGTCATCCAGGCTAGTCCTCGCTCTGTCAGGCCAATAGACCTTGGTCATTATTGTGAGAAGCTAAATCAAATCATCAATATATCAACAATTTATGATCACCATTTATTAATCAATAAGTATTATACATCTTGTTAATATCAAATCAATACACAAATCATTGAAAGCAATACTTGTGTTCAATAGAGGTAAGAATCCTTGTTCTAAGAATGAGAGAAAGGAGTCAGTTAGACTTCATAAAGAGCTCTGTATCAAGAGAGTTAGAGCAAGCATAAAATTTCAGTTAATTCAGTTCAATACATGAGAAATATCAAAGCAGAACGCCCCATGAAGAGAAGTTCAAGAATCTCAGTAGAGGCTCACAATAATATAACACAGGGTCTGGAGCAAATGGATTAAAAGTTTTTGATCACAGCTTTGCTGACAGAGAGTGTTTGCAAATGTAAGTGAGTTGGCTAGAAAGGAAGTAGGTTCGACTAATCTAGAAACACACACTTATAAACCAACACATTTTATTAGAGTATGCAGCAGTTGCTTCTCTCGTCTTTTTCCATCCAATCAATCAGTGTCTGATGTTTTCCTGGGAACCTTATTACTCCTCATCGTCTCACCAAGAGAACAATAGTCTATCTATTGGGTTAGTTAGATTTTTTGCAACTAATGTCGAACATAGTTCAGCTTTGATTATGGCTTCATGTTTCCACAAATACCCTCCTATCTTTTCGAAACTAGAGTCCATACAATAGGCTACATATACGTTGAAACATCTTTTAAATGATAAGTAACATTTTTTGCAATACAATATTCTGAAAAGGAAATACAACTTAGTTGAGGAGGTCAAAATCTAAATTATGTGCTAATTCAACATATACGGTTGCACAGTTTCCCATTTAAAATACTATAATCTAATCGATAGCAACATTAAGTTCTATTTGAACAGAAACATTCTGCAGAAAAGTATGAAAATCATTTTTATAAAATATAACTTTTATTATGGAAAAGTATCTCTTAGCGGAGGTCACAAGTTACATATTCTAATATCTTCATTGTACTTGAACTCATCCTTTGCTAAGAAAGTGTCATTTTATGTTTTAAGTATTTCTAAGTGAACAAACTTTTAGCAGTGCACCTTTAGCTGTCTGAGGTGTAGTACATTTAAATGTGATAACTTTGCACATGTTTCATAATTCTAAAGCACTTTTTTCTTTTATTTAAGCTTGCACGTTAATTCTGCACATTCAGGGGCCGATTATGATGGCGGACAGACCTGAGTCCGTCCGACACCATAGAGTAGGAGGGACCGTCCGCAGGGGCTGCGGAGGTCCCTCCATGCAGATTAGGAAGTGATCGCCAGGGTGGCGGTCACATCCTCAATCTTTAACATTGCGGTGGGTGCAGCTTCAAGCTGCACCCGCCGCAATGTTAAAAAAGCATGCCCGGCATTTGCGTGCACAAAGCAGCAGGCACTGCGCGGTGCCTGCCGCTTTGTCCACGCAAATGCAGGGGGGTACCATGGGTTCCCCCCATGTGCACCCCCCACCCCCGTCACCAAGGGGGCCCACAACGGGCCCCCGAAGGCAATCTCCGTATGCTTTTCCACGGCGGAAAATCCGCTGTGGAAAAGCATATGTTTTCCGCTATCCTAATATGGCTGGAGGTGTCTGACAGACACGGCCAGCTATGTTAGAGCTTTTCCGCCGCGGTCGGAAGGCGACAGTGGCGGAAAAGCAGCGGACAGATTTTGAGATCCACCGCCATCCTAATTTGGCGGTGGGTCTTCTGTGCCTCCGCAGCGGTTTTCCGGCATCCTTCGGGCCGGCGGTGGCTTCCGCCGGCCTGGAGGATGCGGGAAAACCGCGATCATAATCAGGCCCTTAGTACGATCTATATTATTGAGATTTATGTAAACGCTCTTACCTTTTTTTTAAAATTTATTTATTTATTTATAACCAGGAAAAATAACAGGAGCAAATTTACTGAAGAAACAAAAAATGAAAAACACACCATGACAGAAAGGAATGGAGTGTTAACTATACAGCAGGTACTACAAATCGGACCATTACTCAAACAAAAGAGGAAACCATATGTTAAACAAAGTCAACATAAGTACAGCAATAAATGTTTCAGACAAGTAAAATACAAACATAATTTTTGACTCAACCAATGCTGCTAGGTATAATGCCTGCCTTCCATCTAGTTATTGGACGCCAAAGTGCCTCCCCACAAGCCCTTGATTTGGCTCCTCTTGTTTCAAAGATAGCTGTTTCAAACCTATAAACTGCTAGGAAGCGTGCTAGCCACATCTGAAAGCTAGGAGGATCTCTTTCTTTCCAGCGGGTTGATAAGATGAGTCTTAGTACTGCCGTACCTATGAAAATTAATCTTTCTTCAGATTTATTTAAATTTAGAGAATAGTCATGTCCTAGTAAGAATACAGTTTCTGATTCTGGTATTTTATGATTGAATATCTCTTCCCAAAAAGCTGAAATCATATTTTTGATTACCATCAAATCAGGACAATTATAAAACATATGGGTTAGCAAAGCAGGTCCTTGATTACATCTAGGACATAAATCATTCTCCCGCTTCCCCCATGAAAACAATTTGGCGGGAGTAAAATATAGGTCAAATACAGTTTTATAGAGTTGTGCTTTGAGGTTGCTAGCCATAAATAACTTCTGGCTCATCTCCAAGACTCTATCAATGTTGACATTAGGGTTGTTTAATTTTGTGTTCCACTTATTTTCAATTTTGTCAAGATCATCATGTTTTAGAGTCAGAAGAATGTTATAAAGGGTTCCAATCCTAGTGTTTATTCTGGGAATTGCATCCAAAATTTCAACTTTAGATAGGGAGATTAAGGACTCTTTGGCCTTTAATTTAGCGAATATCTGGGCGAAACTCAAAAAGTCTCCATTAGATAACTTAAATTTAACTTTTAAATCAAAAAAGGTGGAGTCAAAATTATTTACTAAAAAGTCACCGATTGTTCTTATTCCAACCTTTTCCCATTTCTTTAGGAGAGCATTGAAATCCTTACCCCCAATGGCATTTGAACGCCAAAGAGGCGTATATCGATTAATCTTGGAAATATGCAAATATTTAGTCACTTTCTTCCAAACCCTCCATGCGCTATTTATAACTTCACCCTTGAAAGCCTTATAATTTCTTGCCTCCGTTTTCCGTAGAAGTAAACCCTTAGCCTCCTGACCTATAAGAAGTTCATAAATTGAGGGAATATTTTCAACTCCTTCAGAACTATAGCCATTAATCATAGGTGTGAGTTGTTTTAAAAATGCTGCCCAATAATACAAAGCAATATCAGGAATTGCCAGGCCACCTCTATCCAAGGGCAATGATAGTAGCGCCAAGGATCTCCGAATCTTACCCTTCTGCCACATAAATTTGGAAATAAGTGAATTAATCACCTCTAACGTTTTCTGATCGATAGCTAAAGGAATAGCCCGAAAGAGATACAAGCATCTAGGCAGTGTATTCATTTTAACATAGTTGGCTCTGCCTATGATAGACAGATGTAGACTATTGACGCTTTCAAAATCATTCTTAATCTTAGCCAGTTTTGGATCAAAATTAACTTTAGATAGTGATTTAGTATCTTCGCACATAACCACTCCTAGATACGTAGCCTTTCTGGCTCTTCGTTGATCCGTGCAGATGGTATTATCCGTACACAAGATAATCGTTTTTCCTTTGTTAAGTGAATAGCCCGAACAGCGTCCAGCTTTTCTATTTCACATATAGCCTCAATCGGGTCTGTTGTAATAACCGCGATGTCATCGGCATAAGCCAATACTTTAGTTTCGAATTGACAGCTAATGACCGGTTTAATAATATTGTTTTCTAATAGATTCAAAATAAGGGGGTTAATATATAAAGCAAAAAGCAGGGGTGAACAAGAACAACCCTGCCTAGTACCCCTAGCAATATTAATATTTTCAGATAGAAGTCCTGCCGCTAGTATTTTTGCTTTGGGCTGAAGGTACATTGACTTAATAGATTTCAATTCAATTTTCAATTTATAATCTTTATTCGGTTCTTAAAAAGACACCATAAAAGCACAAATACAATATACATACACAAATAAAAACACAGCAAGTGATATACAGTTTAAAAGGTATAAATGTTAAGATTTTCTGTACTCAAGGAGTGGGCCAGGGGATTTAAAGAGTTTAAATGTTCAAATCACGTTAGGGGCCAATGTCTCTGGTGTTCCTCAGTCTTGTTGCAATTCGAATAAAGTTTATCGTGCAAAACAGGGTATAAGCGTCCTCCGCTTCCTGTAGGAATCTCAGCGCCAGTTTTGCGTGTTTAAATTTTAGCTCTTTCAGGATTCCCACCAGGAACTTGCGTCTTGGCATCGTATAAAATGCGCACAGTAAAACAAAGTGGAGGGTATCCTGCGGAGATCTAAGATCGCAGCCGCAGGTGCCCTTCTCCTCCACTGTGTGGGTAAACCCAGATGGCACTGCAAGGATGTGGTGTAGCATGTTAATTCTGAAACGGGTCATGAGGTAGCGATCCTGCGCGTTGTACATGACCCTCAGATAGGGTTCCATGCCTTGCTTCACAGTGAGTTCGTTATAGGAGAGATTGGTGGGTTTGTGCTTCTCTTTTTCTGCCCTTAATGTCTTCAGCTGTGTGAGAAAAAGTTTTTTAACCAAGGTCTTGCTCTCCGGGGTTAGAGAGTCGGGGGATAAGAAGTATTTAGAGCAGCCAATCTCTGTTAGCGACTTCTTGACAAATTTCAGCCAGGGGATTGCGTGGCCTTTGTCTCTTTTGAGGCAGTCCTCAATGATTTGTCTAGTAAGGGCCGCCTCAGGGTTGGCCCATACTTTCACCCATGCCAGGAGAGGTTTGGATTTGATTTTGTCCTCTAGAAAGGATTCTCCTACCTCTTCGTGTATAATGTGGGCCGAAACACTCTGTGGAACTTTTAATATTCTTCGTAAGAATTTGTTTTCTTCAGTCTGAAGTGGCTGTGCTTTTTTGCCAAGGAAGCCCCACACTTCTGCCCCATAACTTACTTTCGCACAGCAGATGGATCTGTATAAGAT
Source organism: Lissotriton vulgaris (assembly GCF_964263255.1). Lineage (NCBI taxonomy): Eukaryota > Metazoa > Chordata > Amphibia > Caudata > Salamandridae > Lissotriton > Lissotriton vulgaris. The sequence goes on along the minus strand of NC_141685.1, from coordinate 668,491,210 downwards.
CAGAATTTGTTCCGGGGACCATTTCCCTAGTCTTTGCCCATACCCCATGATTGCTCCTACTGCAGCAGCCAGTTTTGTAGAGTGCTTTTCAATCAGGGGTTTGAACGATAAGTCGTGATCGAATAACACCCCCAAATACGTAAAAGACTTGACCTGGTCTATTTTATGTGACCCGATGTTATAGGTAAAAGATCCTTTTGTAGGTTTCCCAGATGACATAATATAGGACTTTTCCAGGTTTGTTGCCAGGTCCAGTTTGTCCATGAATTTGACAAACCCGTCAATTAGTTTTTGCAGTCCCAGAGGTGTTCTAGAGAGCAAAACCGCGTCATCGGCATAGAGTAGTACGGGCACTGCTCGATGACCGATTTGGGGTGAGTCTACTTTGAGTTTAAGGAGGTCCTTTTCCAGTGCATTAATATAAATAGAGAAAAGGAAGGGCGCAAGGATGCATCCCTGCCTTACTCGACTTAATAGATTTAATACATTTAGGGCCGAAATTATTATGTTTCAACGTTTCCCACAGGAAGTTCCATGAGACGCGGTCAAATGCTTTCTCAGCGTCAAGTAGGATCATTGACATCTGACCCCCCGTGGCAACCATGGCGTCGAATAGGGTAATTGCTCGACGAGTGTGTTCTGTAGTCCCTTTACCAGGGATGAAGCCATGTTGCCACGGGGAGACAAGTCGTTCAATGACCCCACTGAGTCTGAGCGCTATCACTTTTGCATATAATTTGGAGTCCGAATTAATCAGGGATATGGGACGATATGAGGTTAATTGTTCGGGGGGCTTTCCTTTTTCGGAAAAACGATTATTTTAGCTTCGTCCCAAGATGTTGGTGGAGCACCATTATATTGAATACCAAGGAATAAATCATGTAGAATAGGGCACAGCTGTTGACTTAGAATCTTATATAAATCTATTGGAATATTGTCAGGGCCAGCTGCCTTGCCAGAAGATAATAAGGATAGTGCAACCTCCACCTCTGCCAATGATATTTTTTTTTCAAGATCTTCCTTGCTGGAATCATCTAACAACTTTGTAGCTTCCGTATTAGTAAGAAAATTATCCAAATAGTCTATTATATCCCTTTCGGTAGCCGGAGTATCTTCTGTATATAAATTCTGATAATATCTTTGAAATTGGTAGTTGATATCTGTCGCATGGGTGAAGGTCTGTCCATTTTCTACTATTGAGGGAATATTATTCCTTGTATTTCTCTGACGTGTAGAAAGAGCCAAGTGTCTACCCACTTTTTCTCCGCTTTCATATATTAACTTTCTGTGTGTTTGATACGTTTGGGCCGCTTTCTGGCTGAGGCTGGTGTTTAACTCTGATTTTAATATTGCTATCTGGGTCAACAAATTCCCTGCTTCTTGCTTTTGCAATATTTTAACAGTGTGTTCCTCCTCGGCTTTAGCTAAGGCAGCAATTTTCAGATCAACATTCACTTTCAAGATTTTTCCAGCTTTATTTTGGTAGCTAATAGTCTCCCAAACAATGTTTCTTGGTGCACTATAACGATTCATATTAAAAAATTCGTTGGTCCAGGTTTTAATGTAATTGATATATTCATTATTAACTAGCAGTTTCCTATCAAACGTCCAAGAATGCGTTTGGGTGGGATTATTACCATACGTGGTTAGTAATACTAATGAATTATGATCCGAAATTATCTTAGGTGGTTTGGTTATGATAGAATGATTTGCTAATTCTCTGGAAGTGAAGATATAATCTATCCGAACATGTTTTTGGTGTGGATGGGAAAAATGTGTATATACAAAATCATTTGGTTTATTAAAAATTCATATATCGATCAATCCCATACTGGATATTAAGTTCTTGACTGCACGATATACTCTCGGTTTCCGACCCATATATTTCTGTTCCGGTGCTTGAGTTATAAATGCCGGGGGTAATGAAATATTGAAGTCACCTCAGAAAATTAACGGACCCTGTCATGTAGCTAGTTCTGTTTCTAAAAAATCAAATACTGCAGGATCGTCATGGTTAGATCCATAAACGGAACAAATAGTAACTCCATTAGCAAGTTTAACAATTGCCCACCTTCCATGTGTATCCGATAAGAAGCGAATTCCCTGGCCAAAGCAAGATTTCGCAAAAATTGCTACTCCCCTTATATTTGAGGATTGGGATGTTGTTATCAACAGATTGTACCCCTTAAGACTTAATAAGGCTCTTTTGTTCCATGGAACGTGTGTCTCTTGGATGCACAAAATATATACGGGATTTAGTTTAATTAACTCAGCCAGTCCATTACGTTTAACTCTGGATAGGAGCCCCCCTACATTCCAGGATTGCACAGTAAATTTACCCATTATCGAAATGAAAAGATTGAAAAGATTGAAAGATGTTCTTATACTTATTCAAATGGTGTTCTTTGTCCTGTAGTATCGCCTCTCTCTTTAATACGAAAATTAGCAATGCTCCTGTCACTGAACCTGGTTAATTTTTTATTTTTTTGTCCCCTTCCCCCACTCCCCCATTTGCCCTTCCCCTCCCCGCGACCCCTACAATTCCTCCCCTGGTCCCCCCCAACTGCCTCCCTCCCCTTTCCCCTTTTCGTAGGCGTTCAGACTCCACTTGGAGTCTGTGTGATGGAGCGCTGCACTTCTGCTGAGCTACCGCTTCCTAAATTAGAAAATAAAGAAGAAAAGAAAATTTTCCCCTGATGTATGACTGAAAAAAAAGCAAAAACACTAAATACTGAATACAAGCCATTATGTACCATGACCTTACTCAGAGAAGTCCGGTATCTTGTCAAGCCTAAATAAAGCTTCTTAATCCAATCAACTAGTTAATATAGAATTAGCCATGGTTAATTACAAAAGATGATTCATTCATAAGAACAAGATATTCTTAAATAAACAATTAGGATTGCTTTCCAAAATTGACTACAGATTGTCTAGGGTCCATCTACGATATTTCATCAAGAAAAGCTTTTGCCTTAATTTCTGATTGAAAAAACCTTGTCGTGCTACCATGAATGATTTTAGGTTTAGCAGGATTGTTCAGGTAAGCCAGGGCTCCCTTTTCTTGGAAAGGTTTAATTAGTAGACGCAACTGCCAGCGTCTTTCAACAGTTGCATGACAATAGTCAGGCCTTGAAAAAAAAGAGACATCATTGAAAGAGAGTTTATGATCTGGTCTCGCTTTCTCAGCCACCACTTGCCGGAGCGAAAAGTTCCCAAAATATACTAATATGGCTCGTGGGTACAGCCCTGGCTTGGGTGGTGGATTAAATGGAACTCGATGGGCCCTCTGTATTTCTAATTCCCAATTCCAATTTTGTACTTCGGGCATAGAAGCACTAAAAAGTTTAACAATGAAGGCTCGCATATTCTTCCCCTCCAATTTCTCCGGGACTCCTAGGATGCGTAGATTGTTGCGACGTTGCCTATTTTCAAAATCCTCCAGCTTCCATTTTATATCCATTAGCTCTGCCTCCTGTAGCTTTATTTTCTCTGAATTCTCGGTGGACTCTTTTTTATGATGTCATAACCCTTGTTTCGATTTCAGTAACTCTCTCACCAATATTGCTGCATGCTTTAGAGAGTTTCTTGACGACCCCCTGCATTTTACGAAGGGCTGCCTGGGATCTTTTACTATCTAGCGCTGTCGCTTCCCTGTGGGCGGCGATTGCTTGTAGTATAGTCTCAACCGCAGTAGGAGGAATCTCAGAGAAAGCAGAATTGGCACCAAAATTACTATCAGAGCATTCTTTAGCTAAGCTATTTTGCATAGTTCTAGTGCCTGTTTTAGATTTAACTGTATTAATGTTCCTTCTTTCATCCCCATAGCTGTCTTCTGAGGAGTAGGGGTGAGATTCTAGTTCATCATCTTCCTCTTCTTCTTCCGTAGAGACAAAGCTCTCTGACCATTCCCCTACTGCATCAGCTCCGACCTCCCCAGTTTCATCCGAGAATGAGTAGAACTCACTAGGATCCTTCTCAATCTCCAAAGTCTGAGCTGCACCTGAGTGGGTTGTCGGATCAACAATATTGTGTAATACATTTACATTTACTGCAGTTTGACCAGAGTGTAGAGTTCCGGGTATTCATTCTTCGGAGGTAATTAACAGCCGAGTCGGTGTTATTAGTAAAGTCTGATTTATGGTTGTCTCCCCAGAGCCGCTGGCCAGCTCACTCTGCACTCCTAAGATGTTTCCACCTGGGCCGGTGAAGGACATAGAACGCCCCTCCTCAATCTGCTTTCTGTTAGTTTCTAACCCATCTACGATTTCGCTGGTTTGTATGGGTTCAGAAGTTTTAGCTGATTCAGAAAATAATTCATTTTCCGGAGTGGTCAGATTGTTTGATACATTCCCAATAGGTTGAAGAGCGGGGGGAGCGCTTAGAGGTTCTGTTACTGCATTGTTAACACCCAGAGAATCATTTATCTGAGTAACATGTAAAACAGGGGGGGGCACCACATGACTACTACTTTGATCATCGATAAGGGATAGAGGCAATGGTGATTCAGTCTCGTCCTGAGGATTAAGCTGAACAGTATGTTTTTTTAAAAGTAAATCAAGCACTGACTTCCCCCCAGTAGTACTTATCTTTCTGCGCGATGTGATGGCTTCCTGTCTCGGGGTGATAGATGTAGACATTGTAGGTTGCTGTCTCCTCGATTTTGATCTTGCTGCTCTAGCAGGGGCACCATCAGATTCTCCTCCATCCTGCAAGCCTTCTTGTTGCTGCCTCTCAATTTCCTTGCGTAGTGCTCTAGCTGCCTTTGCCACTCGAGTTCTGGTAGCAGCTGCTGATGCACTTTTAGGGGGCATCCTTCACTGGATAGAGCCTCACACAAGCTGTTCGTAGTGAGCAGGAACACGAACACAGAGACTCTCTGAGACGGCGGCTGCTGCACTGCCTGACACACCCTCTCCAGCTGAATGGTCTCAGGCAGGGCTCGGAGCGGAGCTTGCACTCCGTTTGAACGGGCGCGCGAGGAAGCCGGGTCCTTCCTTATAAGCCAAAGTAAGTTTGTGAGTGTCTTGGGGGCTCTCGTGTTCCTATTAAGATGTACTACTCCCTGTATCATATCGCTCGTATTTCATTCACACAAGCGGCAGAAAAATCAAAGCGGGAATGTCAATTAGAATGAAAGTTGTCCCGAGCTTGATACATTGTTTCCTTCGTATTTCTGCTAGGTAAAACAGCCGCCGGTCGGAGACTCCTTTTAATTCAGTCACGGGGAGCCTGTCGAACAGAAGCTCATTTCCAGTTAGCTCGTCCTTCCGTGAACGTCTTGAAAGCAATCTCTTTTCAGCAGGGGTTGATTCTTCGGCGGGTTAGTTAACCATGATCTTTTGGTGAAGCGGAGCGGAGCTCGGCGAAGTGCTGCTGATCAGTCTAACACTCAGACCGCCATCTTGCCTCTACTGTCCCCTGTAAACGCTCTTCCTTATATGCCTATTCATAGGTAAAGCTTTTTGAGCTCTAAAGTGTACTTGAGTAATTCACATAATTTCACGAATTTCACATTTCACTTATTAGGTCAAATTTCTGAAATGACTCCATTATGCTACTTTGTGCAATTACATACGAATCACAATAAAAAAGTACTGTACATTCACCATCCATTGTAAGAATATACTACAAATGCACAGGACTATCACAACACAAGTGGGGGCTGTGTATAGCGCTTTTGTTATTTTCACAATTCTTTTGTGTGAACTACATTCTTGTGGCAAACATTTTAAGCAAGGCCTCATTTCAAACTAAAATATAGCTCTAAATGGTGGTTAGCATTTAGCTTAATTATATGTAATTTCTGATCATTTTACAGATGTGTGTGATTATGCAAAAGGAGAACACATACATTTCAGAAGAGGACTGAACCAGGGGCCTGAGACCTCCGAAGAGCTTAGAGGACTGGAACTGCTCTTCACCTTTTTCCCCAGACAGAAAAGTGAACTGCATCTCATGAAACCCTAGTGATAGGGCTCAGAAGATTAATTTTAGAATATTTAGATGTGATTGCATACATCCACATAGAACCTTGGAATGTACCGCAAGATTCTTTGGTATGTTTTTCAAGTCCACAAAATGGTTGATTTGGGAATCATCAAACTCCCAGCATCCTCAGGTATATGAACGATATGTTGGTGAAATGCAACAGAGTGAGAAATTGGAGGATCAGTTTAGGGAGGTAGGTATTCATTTTAGGTAATAACCACACCTTGTCAAGGTGAACCCACAAAGTCACTAAATTAACCTAGCTTAACCCCTTGGTAGCTGTAAGACAGACTTAACTTAGAGTCAATGTGTAAAGTATTAATGCAGAACTAAAACAGTTATAAAGTCGAAATACAAAACAATAAAACTCCCAAAAGATTTATAAAAATAGAGTAACATGTAATAAACAAATTGACATCAAAATGACAAAAATCGAATAAGGAGAACTAGAGACCTGAATTTTAAAGGTTTTAAGCAAAAAAAGTGCCCTGAAGCACAAAGTGCCAATGTTAGTCAATGGTCATGGTAGAACAGGACCTGAGTGCAGTTTGATGCTGACTGTGATGGATTGTATACAATAGCCAGGTTCATCCTTGTCAAAAAATGTAATCTTCTGACTTTAGTCCTTTGCTTCCCAAACCACCACTAGAGTACACTTCTAAAGCCCCCGGGGCTCCAGGGGAGACACTTAGAAACTCACGGAGTGGCAGGCAGAGGCCCACAGAAGAGTCCAGTTCAGGTCCAGGTGCCATTAATCAGCATGGCAGTTGCAGGAACCAACCTCTCGTGGCTTTTTGTGTCTCTGTAGCTTTAAGGGGAGGGCAGGATTTTGACCCTTGGAGTCCACTTCTTTGTCCTGGGAACAGGAAGAAGAGCAGGTCCAGCTTTCTAGGCTTTTCTCAGATACCTTGTCTTAGACACCAAGTTCAAACGTCTTCTGATTTCCCACAGGTCTAGCAGTGTTCTTAAGTGGGTGCCTAGAAGTGCCAAATGTATGCCTTGCACAAGCTATATGGTGGGAATGACACCTGCAGATGCCCTAACCAATGAGGTAAGGGTCCCTAGGATAATTATACCTACTTTGGGCATTTTCAAGATGGTCAAAGTCTTTGGCCACTCTTGGGCTCTGAGGGATGGGGGTTTGTGTGAGGAGTGTAGCCAAATGATAACAATAGTGTCCTCCGATATTTAATACTAAAATCCAGTGCCCCAAATATCATCTGAAAAACCCCAGCAGATATGTCAAGCAGCTCTTGCCACTCCAGCAGGATCTGCACTGTGATGTCAACAAGAGGCACACTGCGATGGAGGCTGGTCTGGCTGGGGAATACAAGAAAGGTGCATGCCCAGGTGTTAACCACATCGCACGTGAAGTGACTTGCTTGTATTCACGAACCTCCAATAAAGTTAATAAATTAATCAACATGTTTGTTTTACTAATATCACATTTTACACAAACATTTGGGTGTCCGAGGGAAGCTTGCTCATGTGTTTTACTAACTGTAATACACTTGCATCTAAGATGGCTGCACGAGGGTTTCTACTGCGCATGCGTCTGCAATACTCAAGTGACATGACGTATTCTTTGCTTTGGAGGGAACCTGTCGCTTCTGCGCACTAGAACTAAAATGGCTGTTCTTTGTCTTCACATGCGAGAAGCTTGCACTGCTGCTTTTGCTAAGCTGTTCGTTTGCCTAAATCCTAATGCTATAGTTAAATATAAAATATTGGGTATAGAGTAGAGATGCATGGTATACAGAGTACTCATTTATTCTGTGCTCTAAAATTATTTCTCTTCTACTTTTCATGTATCGTAATCTTTGGGCCTGGGAGGTGTTATTACTCCATCTTGAAAATCAATCTGCGCATGTCAAGACTCCAGAGGGAGCTGAAATCATTTGTCATTGAATTCGAGCCAAGGACAGTCTCAGCCAAGATGGAAGAGAGGAATATCAACTAATGACCCCACGAGAGGAAGACTAAATGATATACAATGTATTTACCAATAGAACATTCATTGTTAGGTGGAATAAAATGTCATGTGAAAATAAATTGATGGGCGGGAACATAAAATTAATATTCAACACTGAAGTATCAGGATTTAGTGTGGTGTGATGACCTCTCCTCACTCTTGACCAAACAAATTTGGGGATCCTTACACTTGCAACATTGGGGGGTGGTACACTGACCTGGAAAATAGTATAACTAGAGAAGGCTTAGTTAGTTAATTTGTCCGACTTGTCCGAATAGCTGACCTGTCACTGACCCAACGCAATCAATAGGTGAATAAGAGCAGAGGGCTGCGGAGCACTCTGTCAGAAGATTCGCTGACCCAATCGGGTTCAGGGAATCTGAGGTGCTGGCGAAGCACTTTGTCGGTGAAATTGATAACCCAATTGGGGTTCTGACTGTTAGCCAGAGAGAGGGAGTAGCGCAGGCGTTGCAACTGAACTGCGGGTGCTGGTCTAAACCTTTGGTGGGCCTGTCCTGATCCAAATCTGGTTTTCCTGTCCTGATTCTGATCTGCACCTGCTGTCCTACTGGCAACTGCAACTTTTGGGGTTTCTCCTGTCTTTCAACTGACCCGTGGCCAGGGTTGGTCTTTATACCATTTTAGGTAAATATAAATCTGTGTGGGTTTGTCATCATATGTCTTGTTTCTTCTCTTTACCCTCCCTATACGTGAACGTTTTGATTATATATATATATTTTCCTTTTCTCACCCACCCTATTTTTAAATCTTTAGAAAATTCTTGAATAGCATGTTCTTTTTTTTTCTTACCCATCCTATTAGTAAATGATCAATTTGTTTCGATTTAATAGTGTGTCCAATTTTCTTACCTTCCCTATAGTTGAATGATAAAATTGATTTACATAGCGTGTTCCTTTTCTTACCTTTGCTTTAAATTTGACAGCTCATATTGTTTGATTATATAGCATGTTTCCTTTTCCTACCTTCCCTTACTGTTAAATGATTAGTTTAATATATCTTTTACAAAGCTATACATTAATTCTGATTTTCATTATTGAGAGTCTTTTGGTCTTTAATCTCTGGATCATGACCATTTATGAAATTTGGATAAACAGTTTAAAACTTCCCGAGTCTGTGGTTATTATATGAGTGCAAATGCTATTGTTTACAACAACATCTCCTCACACCCAAAGACGTTTGTCCCTGTCTTGAGAGCAAGTCCACAGTTTATTTTGTGCCTATTGAAATGCTAATTACTGGCTGGCAGAAGTGGGAGAACAAAATGCAAAGCAACTTCCAGGCACTTCAGGGAGAGCAAAGGTAACTTTAGAACACTTTATGAAATGTTTATTGCAAATTGAACTTCTGAAATCGATTGGGCTTCTAATGAATGTTACAAAAAGTCCAGATATTAAATAGGTAGCTGCTTACTGGGTGGAGATAAGATTAATTAAATGTATTACTATATCCCAATGCGTTAGCAAGGAACAGCCAATCCTTCTATATTGGAAATAGCTTTTAGGTTTGTTTTTTTACCCATAAGGATGTTATGTTATGTTATTTTAAATTTGTATGGCGCGCAGCTACCCAAAGGTTTCCCGGCGCCTGTGAATGCGTGAGACAAGAGATACAAGTAGAGGGAAAAGATACTATTGGTTCAGACCTGCTCACTCCACTGAAGCTGTTATTCTGGCAGTCCTTGACACACTCAGGAGCGGCGCGGACGCGGGAATTCCCCAGGCCCAAGTCCTACTGGATTTGTCGGCCGCGTTCGACACGGTGGATCATAACATCCTTCTCCACCGTGTCGAGCAGGCAGGCATCCGGGGCGTTGCTCTTGAGTGGATCAAATCCTTCCTTACGGGAAGAACACAGGCGGTCCATCTGGGCCCCTACACTGCTAAACAAACCCCCACGTCCTCTGGTGTCCCCCAGGGATCTTCCCTCTCCCCATTCCTCTTCAATATTTATCTCCGGCCACTCATTCAGTCACTCTCGAAATGGGACATCATCACCTATAATTATGCTGACGATCTACAAATCATTTTTTCCCTCAACTCACCACATGCTGTTAAAACCTTTCACGGAGCCATGATTTACATCCAACTCTGGATGAACCAGAACCAACTGAAGTTGAACCCCGGTAAAATTGAGCTCCTTCTACCTGGGTTCAGCCACGTTTACTGGTGTCCACAGTTCTGGCCGCCAGAGTTTGGACCCCCCCCACCCCTGAAAAAACAGTAAAGAGTTTGGGTGTCATCATTGACACCGAACTCTCCCTCAGAGCTCAAGTTGGAGCGGTGGTTTCCTCCTGTATGTACCAACTCCGGAGGATCCGCAAAGTCCGTTACCTTCTTCCCCCTGCGGCACTCACCCAAACTGTCATCTCATTGGTACTCTCCCGCTTGGATTTTTCTAATGCCATCTACCACGGCCTACCGCAATATCTTATACAACGCCTCCAAGTTGTCCAGAACCAGGCGGCCCGCCTGATTCATGGCACCCCCAGATGGCAATCAGCTAAGCCTTTGCTTACGTGCCTTCATTGGCTCCCAGTCGATCGTAGGGTTGCCTTCAAGGTGGCATGCCTCATTTTTAAAGCACTTCACTGCCCTGGCCCCGTTTTCTTAAAATCCCTCATTTGCCCTCACTTTCCCACACGCAATCTTCGATCAGCCCACCGAGATCTGCTGATCACCCCCAAGAGCAAAACCAAGAGATTCGGCGGTCGCCGGTTCTCTCATCTGGCTCCTGCACTTTGGAACCTTCTCCCTCTCCCCATCAAATCCTCCCTTTCCCTCCTGACCTTTAGGAAAATGCTGAACACCCACCTCTTCCTCACCTCTGGTTAGGTCTCGCTAACTCTGCTCCCTCCTCATCTATTCTGTCTATCAGCGCCAGGAAGCTTCGGTGTCAGCGCGCTTTATAAAAAGCACTTAACATAACATAACATATTGGTTAAACAGCCATGTTTTTACGCCCTCGCAAAAGTTGAGGTAGTGATATTCTAGACGTAAGTTAATAGGTAGGGAGTTCCAGAGGGAGGGAGCCAGATACGCAAAGGACCGGCCTCCCATTCTAGCTCGTTTAATTCTGGACACCTGAAATTTAAATTGAATGGACAAGCGTAGTAGACGTGGAGGGAGGTGATGGTGCACTAAGGAGCAAAGATATTTGGGGGCTAAGCCTGAGTTAATTCTGTGCATAAAGCAGAGTGCTTTTAATTTGGCTCTGTTGTCAATTCTTAGCCAATGTAATTCCTGGAGTGAGCCTGAGGTGGAGGCCATTCTGGGAAGTTGGCAAAGCAGTCTAGCTGCAGAGTTCTGGGCTTCTTGCAACTTGTGGAGCACTTCCTTGCAAGCACCCAGATGAAGCAGATATGTTTAATATTATACGTTTACATGTCCTACTTTCAAATACCATGCACCGTGCCTTTTGGGCAATAAGGTCTACCTAGGGCTGACATTAATAATCAAAAGGAAGGTTTAGGCCTTTCAAAAGGCGTGATCTTGAAATGTCGTATTAGTTTTAAAACGTCACAGTGAGACTGCAATGGTAGATTTGGAGAAGTGCTTTAAAATGCCACTGAAGTAGATGGCAGAATGAGTGCTGCAGTCCAATGGTAGCATTTAATTTACAGGCCCAGGTTACTATTGGTACCACTTACTAAGGACTTGGGACCACATGTACAAAATTTTGAAATAGCGTGTTCTAATTGCGATTCTCTATGAATCACTATATCAAATGTATGAAAATCTTTTGAGTTTCATTGGTGATTCCCAGTGGGTCGCAATTGACCTACCTTATTAATGTTCATGAGGTAGGTCGCTATTTGTGAACCATTAGGAATCTTTAAAAGCACAAGGATGGTGTCCTGCTGTGAGTAGCAGACCACCATGTCTCTCTTTGCTTTTGCATCCCCATAGCTGTCTTCTGAGGAGTAGGGGTGAGATTCTAGTTCATCATCTTCCTCTTCTTCTTCCGTAGAGACAAAGCTCTCTGACCATTCCCCTACTGCATCAGCTCCGACCTCCCCAGTTTCATCCGAGAATGAGTAGAACTCACTAGGATCCTTCTCAATCTCCAAAGTCTGAGCTGCACCTGAGTGGGTTGTCGGATCAACAATATTGTGTAATACATTTACATTTACTGCAGTTTGACCAGAGTGTAGAGTTCCGGGTATTAATTCTTCGGAGGTAATTAACAGACGAGTCGGTGTTATTAGTAAAGTCTGATTTATGGTTGTCTCCCCAGAGCCGCTGGCCAGCTCACTCTGCACTCCTAAATGTTTCCACCTGGGCCGGTGAAGGACATAGAACGCCCCTCCTCAATCTGCTTTCTGTTAGTTTCTAACCCATCTACGATTTCGCTGGTTTGTATGGGTTCAGAAGTTTTAGCTGATTCAGAAAATAATTAATTTTCCGGAGCGGTCAGATTGTTTGATACATTCCCAATAGATTAAAGAGCGGGGGGAGCGCTTAGAGGTTCTGTTACTGCATTGTTAACACCCAGAGAATCATTTATCTGAGTAATAGGTAAAACAGGGGGGGCCACCACATGACTACTACTTTGATCATCGATAAGGGATTGAGGCAATGGTGATTCAGTCTCGTCCTGAGGATTAAGCTGAACAGTATGTTTTTTTAAAAGTAAATCAAGCACTGACTTCCCCCCAGTAGTACTTATCTTTCTGCGCGATGCGATGGCTTCCTGTCTCGGGGTGATAGATGTAGACATTGTAGGTTGCTGTCTCCTCGATTTTGATCTTGCTGCTCTAGCAGGGGCACCATCAGATTCTCCTCCATCCTGCAAGCCTTCTTGTTGCTGCCTCTCAATTTCCTTGCGTAGTGCTCTAGCTGCCTTTGCCACTCGAGTTCTGGTAGCAGCTGCTGATGCACTTTTAGGGGGCATCCCTCACTGGATAGAGCCTCACACAAGCTGTTCGTAGTGAGCAGGAACACGAACACAGAGACTCTCTGAGACGGCGGCTGCTGCACTGCCTGACACGCCCTCCCCAGCTGAATGGTCTCAGGCAGGGCTCGGAGCGGAGCTTGTACTCCGTTTGAACGGGCACGCGAGGAAGCCGGGTCCTTCCTTATAAGCCAAAGTAAGTTTGTGAGTGTCTCGGGGGCTCTCGTGTTCCTATTAAGATGTACTACTCCCTGTATCATATCGCTCGTATTTCATTCACACAAGCGGCAGAAAAATCAAAGCGGGAATGTCAATTAGAATGAAAGTTGTCCCGAGCTTGATACATTGTTTCCTTCGTATTTCTGCTAGGTAAAACAGCCGCCGGTCAGAGACTCCTTTTAATTCAGTCACGGGGAGCCTGTCGAACAGAAGCTCATTTCCAGTTAGCTCGTCCTTCCGTGAACGTCTTGAAAGCAATCTCTTTTCAGCAGGGGTTGATTCTTCGGCGGGTTAGTTAACCATGATCTTTTGGTGAAGCGGAGCGGAGCTCGGCGAAGTGCTGCTGATCAGTCTAACACTCAGACCGCCATCTTGCCTCTACTGTCCCCTGTAAACGCTCTTCCTTATATGCCTATTCATAGGTAAAGCTTTTTGAGCTCTAAAGTGTACTTGAGTAATTCACATAATTTCACGAATTTCACATTTCACTTATTAGGTCAAATTTCTGAAATGACTCCATTATGCTACTTTGTGCAATTACATACGAATCACAATAAAAAAGTACTGTACATTCACCATCCATTGTAAGAATATACTACAAATGCACAGGACTATCACAACACAAGTGGGGGCTGTGTATAGCGCTTTTATTATTTTCACAATTCTTTTGTGTGAACTACATTCTTGTGGCAAACATTTTAAGCAAGGCCTCATTTCAAACTAAAATATAGCTCTAAATGATGGTTAGCATTTAGCTTAATTATATGTAATTTCTGATCCTTTTACAGACGTGTGTGATTATGCAAAAGGAGAACACATACATTTCAGAAGAGGACTGAACCAAGGGCCTGAGACCTCCGAAGAGCTTAGAGGACTGGAACTGCTCTTCACCTTTTTCCCCAGACAGAAAAGTGAACTGCATCTCATGAAACCCTAGTGATAGGGCTCAGAAGATTAATTTTAGAATATTTAGATGTGATTGCATACATCCACATAGAACCTTGGAATGTACCGCAAGTTTCTTTGGTATGTTTTTCAAGTCCACAAAATGGTTGATTTGGGAATCATCAAACTCCCAGCATCCTCAGGTATATGAACGATATGTTGGTGAAATGCAACAGAGTGAGAAATTGGGGGATCAGTTTAGGGAGGTAGGTATTCATTTTAGGTAATAACCACACCTTGTCAAGGTGAACCCACAAAGTCACTAAATTAACCTAGCTTAACCCCTTGGTAGCTGTAAGACAGACTTAACTTAGAGTCAATGTGTAAAGTATTAATGCAGAACTAAAACAGTTATAAAGTCGAAATACAAAACAATAAAACGCCCAAAAGATTTATAAAAATAGAGTAACATGTAATAAACAAATTGACATCAAAATGACAAAAATCGAATAAAGAGAACTAGAGACCTGAATTTTAAAGGTTTTAAGCAAAAAAAGTGCCCTGAAGCACAAAGTGCCAATGTTAGTCAATGGTCATGGTAGAACAGGACCTGAGTGCAGTTTGATGGTGACTGTGATGGATTGTATACAATAGCCAGGTTCATCCTTGTCAAAAAATGTAATCTTCTGACTTTAGTCCTTTGCTTCCCAAACCACCACTAGAGTACACTTCTAAAGCCCCCGGGGATCCAGGGGAGACACTTAGAAACTCACGGAGTGGCAGGCAGAGGCCCACAGAAGAGTCCAGTTCAGGTCCAGGTGCCATTAATCAGCATGGCAGTTGCAGGAACCAACCTCTCATGGCTTTTTGTGTCTCTGTAGCTTTAAGGGGAGGGCAGGATTTTGACCCTTGGAGTCCACTTCTTTGTCCTGGGAACAGGAAGAAGAGCAGGTCCAGCTTTCTAGGCTTTTCTCAGATACCTTGTCTTAGACACCAAGTTCAAACGTCTTCTGATTTCCCACAGGTCTAGCAGTGTTCTGAAGTGGGTGCCTAGAAGTGCCAAATGTATGCCTTGCACAAGCTATATGGTGGGAATGACACCTGCAGATGCCCTAACCAATGAGGTAAGGGTCCCTAAGATAATTAAACCTACTTTGGGCATTTTCAAGATGGTCAAAGTCTTTGGCCACTCTTGGGCTCTGAGGGATGGGGGTTTGTGTGAGGAGTGTAGCCAAATGATAACAATAGTGTCCTCCGATATTTAATACTAAAATCCAGTGCCCCAAATATCATCTGAAAAACCCCAGCAGATATGTCAAGCAGCTCTTGCCACTCCAGCAGGATCTGCACTGTGATGTCAACAAGAGGCACATTGCGATGGAGGCTGGTCTGGCTGGGGAATACAAGAAAGGTGCATGCCCAGGTGTTAACCACATCTGCTTGTTACAAGGTAGGCCTCTTTGAAGTTAGTCAAGTCCTACAGCTGATGGAGCAAGGATTCGCACGTGAAGTGACTTGCTTGTATTCACGAACCTCCAATAAAGTTAATAAATTAATCAACATGTTTGTTTTACTAATATCACATTTTACATAAACATTTGGGTGTCCGAGGGAAGCTTGCTCATGTGTTTTACTAACTGTAATACACTTGCATCTAAGATGGCTGCACGAGGGTTTCTACTGCGCATGCGTCTGCAATACTCAAGTGACATGACGTATTCTTTGCTTTGGAGGGAATCTGTCGCTTCTGCGCACTAGAACTAAAATGGCTGTTCTTTGTCCTCACATGCGAGAAGCTTGCACTGCTGCTTTTGCTAAGCTGTTCGTTTGCCTAAATCCTAATGCTATAGTTAAATATAAAATATTGGGTATAGAGTAGAGATGCATGGCATACAGAGTACTCATTTATTCTATGTTCTAAAATTATTTCTCTTCTACTTTTCATGTATCGTAATCTTTGGGCCTGGGAGGTGTTATTACTCCATCTTGAAAATCAATCTGCGCATGTCAAGACTCCAGAGGGAGCTGAAATCATTTGTCATTGAATTCGAGCCAAGGACAGTCTCAGCCAAGATGGAAGAGAGGAATATCAACTAATGACCCCACGAGAGGAAGACTAAATGATATACAATGTATTTACCAATAGAACATTCATTGTTAGGTGGAATAAAATGTCATGTGAAAATAAATTGATGGGCGGGAACATAAAATTAATATTCAACACTGAAGTATCAGGATTTAGTGTGGTGTGATGACCTCTCCTCACTCTTGACCAATCAAATTTGGGGATCCTTACACTTGCAACATTGGGGGGTGGTACACTGACCTGGAAAATAGTATAACTAGAGAAGGCTTAGTTAGTTAATTTGTCCGACTTGTCCGAATAGCTGACCTGTCACTGACCCAACGCACTCAATAGGTGAATAAGAGCAGAGGGCTGCGGAGCACTCTGTCAGAAGATTTGCTGACCCAATCGGGTTCAGGGAATCTGAGGTGCTGGCGAAGCACTTTGTCGGTGAAATTGATAACCCAATCGGGGTTCTGACTGTTAGCCAGAGAGAGGGAGTAGCGCAGGCGTTGCAACTGAACTGCGGGTGCTGGTCTAAACCTTTGGTGGGCCTGTCCTGATCCAAATCTGGTTTTCCTGTCCTGATTCTGATCTGCACCTGCTGTCCTACTGGCAACTGCAACTTTTGGGGTTTCTCCTGTCTTTCAACTGACCCGTGGCCAGGGTTGGTCTTTACACCATTTTAGGTAAATATAAATCTGTGTGGGTTTGTCATCATATATCTTGTTTCTTCTCTTTACCCTCCCTATACGTGAACGTTTTGATTATATATATATTTTCCTTTTCTCACCCACCCTATTTTTAAATCTTTAGAAAATTCTTGAATAGCATGTTCTTTTTTTTTCTTACCCATCCTATTAGTAAATGATCAATTTGTTTCGATTTAATAGTGTGTCCAATTTTCTTACCTTCCCTATAGTTGAATGATAAAATTGATTTACATAGCGTGTTCCTTTTCTTACCTTTGCTTTAAATTTGACAGCTCATATTGTTTGATTATATAGCATGTTTCCTTTTCCTACCTTCCCTTACTGTTAAATGATTAGTTTAATATATCTTTTACATAGCTATACATTAATTCTGATTTTCATTATTGAGAGTCTTTTGGTCTTTAATCTCTGGATCATGACCATTTATGAAATTTGGATAAAGAGTTTAAAACTTCCCGAGTCTGTGGTTATTATATGAGTGCAAATGCTATTGTTTACAACAACATCTCCTCACACCCAAAGACGTTTGTCCCTGTCTTGAGAGCAAGTCCACAGTTTATTTTGTGCCTATTGAAATGCTAATTACTGGCTGGCAGAAGTGGGAGAACAAAATGCAAAGCAACTTCCAGGCACTTCAGGGAGAGCAAAGGTAACTTTAGAACACTTTATGAAATGTTTATTGCAAATTGAACTTCTGAAATCGATTGGGCTTCTAATGAATGTTACAAAAAGTCCAGATATTAAATAGGTAGCTGCTTACTGGGTGGAGATAAGATTAATTAAATGTATTACTATATCCCAATGCGTTAGCAAGGAACAGCCAATCCTTCTATATTGGAAATAGCTTTTAGGTTTGTTTTTTTACCCATAAGGATGTTATGTTATGTTATTTTAAATTTGTATGGCGCGCAGCTACCCGAAGGTTTCCCGGCGCCTGTGAATGCGTGAGACAAGAGATACAAGTAGAGGGAAAAGATACTATTGGTTCAGACCTGCTCACTCCACTGAAGCTGTTATTCTGGCAGTCCTTGACACACTCAGGAGCGGCGCGGACGCGGGAATTCCCCAGGCCCTCGTCCTACTGGATTTGTCGGACGCGTTCGACACGGTGGATCATAACATCCTTCTCCACCGTGTCGAGCAGGCAGGCATCCGGGGCGTTGCTCTTGAGTGGATCAAATCCTTCCTTACGGGAAGCACACAGGCGGTCCATCTGGGCCCCTACACTGCTAAACAAACCCCCACGTCCTCTGGTGTCCCCCAGGGATCTTCCCTCTCCCCACTCCTCTTCAATATTTATCTCCGGCCACTCATTCAGTCACTCTCGAAATGGGACATCGTCACCTATAATTATGCTGACGATCTACAGATCATTTTTTCCCTCAACTCACCACATGCTGTTAAAACCTTTCACGGAGCCATGATTTACATCCAACTCTGGATGAACCAGAACCAACTGAAGTTGAACCCCGGTAAAATTGAGCTCCTTCTTCCTGGGTTCAGCCACGTTTACTGGGGTCCACAGTTCTGGCCGCCAGAGTTTGGACCCCCCCCACCCCTGAAAAAACAGTAAAGAGTTTGGGTGTCATCATTGACACCGAACTCTCCCTCAGAGCTCAAGTTGGAGCGGTGGTTTCCTCCTGTATGTACCAACTCCGGAGGATCCGCAAAGTCCATTACCTTCTTCCCCCTGCGGCACTCACCCAAACTGTCATCTCATTGGTACTCTCCCGCTTGGATTTTTCTAATGCCATCTACCACGGCCTACCGCAATATCTTATACAACGCCTCCAAGTTGTCCAGAACCAGGCGGCCCGCCTGATTCATGGCACCCCCAGATGGCAATCAGCTAAGCCTTTGCTTACGTGCCTTCATTGGCTCCCAGTCGATCGTAGGGTTGCCTTCAAGGTGGCATGCCTCATTTTTAAAGCACTTCACTGCCCTGGCCCCGTTTTCTTAAAATCCCTCATTTGCCCTCACTTTCCCACACGCAATCTTCGATCAGCCCACCGAGATCTGCTGATCACCCCCAAGAGCAAAACCAAGAGATTCGGCGGTCGCCGGTTCTCTCATCTGGCTCCTGCACTTTGGAACCTTCTCCCTCTCCCCATCAAATCCTCCCTTTCCCTCCTGACCTTTAGGAAAATGCTGAACACCCACCTCTTCCCCACCTCTGGTTAGGTCTCGCTAACTCTGCTCCCTCCTCATCTATTCTGTCTATCAGCGCCAGGAAGCTTCGGTGTCAGCGCGCTTTATAAAAAGCACTTAACATAACATAACATATTGGTTAAACAGCCATGTTTTTACGCCCTCGCAAAAGTTGAGGTAGTGATATTCTAGACGTAAGTTAATAGGTAGGGAGTTCCAGAGGGAGGGAGCCTGATACGCAAAGGACCGGCCTCCCATTCTAGCTCGTTTAATTCTGGGCACCTGAAATTTAAATTGAATAGACAAGCGTAGTAGACGTGGAGGGAGGTGATGGTGCACTAAGGAGCAAAGATATTTGGGGGCTAAGCCTGAGTTAATTCTGTGCATAAAGCAGAGTGCTTTTAATTTGGCTCTGTTGTCAATTCTTAGCCAATGTAAATCCTGGAGTGAGCCTGAGGTGGAGGCCATTCTGGGAAGTTGGCAAAGCAGTCTAGCTGCAGAGTTCTGGGCTTCTTGCAACTTGTGGAGCACTTCCTTGCAAGCACCCAGATGAAGCAGATATGTTTAATATTATACGTTTACATGTCCTACTTTCAAATACCATGCACTGTGCCTTTTGGGCAATAAGGTCTACCTAGGGCTGACATTAATAATCAAAAGGAAGGTTTAGGCCTTTCAAAAGGCGTGATCTTGAAATGTCGTATTAGTTTTAAAATGTCACAGTGAGACTGCAATGGTAGATTTGGAGACGTGCTTTAAAATGCCACTGAAGTAGATGGCAGAATGAGTGCTGCAGTCCAATGGTAGCATTTAATTTACAGGCCCAGGTTACTATTGGTACCACTTACTAAGGACTTGGGACCACATGTACAAAACTTTGAAATAGCGTGTTCTAATTGCGATTCTCTATGAATCACTATATCAAATGTATGAAAATCTTTTGAGTTTCATTGGTGATTCCCAGTGGGTCGCAATTGACCTACCTTATTAATGTTCATGAGGTAGGTCGCTATTTGTGAACCATTAGGAATCTTTAAAAGCACAAGGATGGTGTCCTGCTGTGGGCAGCAGACCACCATGTCTCTCTTTGCTTTTAAATAAAGCAAAACATTTTTAGAAAATGTAACCCGTTTTCCTTAATAAAAAATGGAATGGATTTCAAAAAGAAAAATGAAACATTTCAGTTTCACTTTTTAAGAATAGGCAGTGGTGCCTGGGACCACTGCCTGCTCTAAACAAATGTTTTTTGCCAACTCCTGGGGACCCCTTCCCTTTTGAGACTGGGTTACCAACTATTTAAAGTAGGCGGTGGAATTTGAATCTTTTGCGACCTCATTTCAGTCTCAAAACATTTGTACCTGGCACTGCTTGTCGCTATTAGAAAGGGATGCCCTTAACATGCCCCTTCCTAATACCGAATCACAAAACCAAATTTGCGGTTTAGCTATTTGGACTGTGTACACGCCAAAAGCCCTATTGCGCTCACAAACAGGCCAAATCTGGGAATCAGCCTTGTTGCAGCCTGCAAAAAGGTTTGTACATGTGGCCCCTGAAGTAAATGAAATGTTCCAATCTTCCCATGTTGAAAAGAGAAGCACAAACACTTTACCTCTATTAAAGGGGTAAAGTGCATGCAGTTCTAAAGCCAGCAAAAATAGGATTTCACAAAAAAGCTAAACAAATGCCTGGTAGACCAACAGCTAAGTTCATCAGCAACTAGGCGATGGATACACAATAACTATTTTGACATTTTGTTTCCCTCCGTTGAAATGTGCCCCAAATGTCATCTGAAAAATCCCAGGAGATCTGTCAAGCAGCTCTTCACACTCCAGCAGGATCTGCACTGTGATGTCCCAGAAACTTAGGACAGACCTGTCTGACTGCAGAAGGATTCTGCCATCTTGAAACATGGACTCTGGGACAATGTTACAATAGGGGAAAGAAGAAGTGTGGCAAAAGGGGGTGGGAACACTGAGAGAAAGTATTTAGTTTTGGGTGGAAGAAGTTCCCTAGTCTCTGACCAGTGCCCAGGATGCATCGGGAATATCAATCACCAACCTATTACAATACTCCTAATAAGACATCTGAAGAAGAAGGGCATGCTGGACAAAAAGAACTCAAGGACTAGTGACTCTGATGTAAGAAAAGGACTCAAACACTGGTAACTCCTGCTTTAAGGAAGAATACTCCTGACCTCTGCTGGCACTCAGGGACTGGAACGGCTCTTCAAGTGCCAGGAGGCTGACCTCTGGTTAGCCGGCTCCAGGGGCACAAAAAGGAGAAGGAGATATGACACCAAGAAGGCCCAGTTGAAGACAGAGGAGTGGATCATGTAGGCATCCTGCCTGAAGAGTGATCTAGTGCCTAGAAACCTGTCACACTGAGCTTGGGGCTGCACGACCAAATATAGTGTACTTTTCAGCATTTAGAGAAAAGTGGGCCTCAGTAATTTTCTTCCACCTCCTGAAGAACAGGACAAGGTAATAAGGGTTGCCTTTGATTGTTAAACAAAATCCAGGTACAATAATTAGGTTAATCCTGTTAAGAGCTTTTTGCTGTGCTGAAAACTGGTTCCGCTAGACCTCACGGCAAAAGTATCTGGCCCCATGTAGACCTGCCTGGCTACACCTTTTCTCCTTGCCCTTTTGGAGGATTTTGACATTCAAAAACTCGACCAAGTCCGAGGTTAATACCTTGGATAAGGGTGAAGTTGTAAATCGATCCATCAGTGGCCATGAAGTTGCCTTTGTCTTGCTCTGAGCTATTGTCGCCAAAACCTACGGCTTAAGTGGTAGCTCAATGTATCTGACTTTGAGGCACTCGTGCTGGCCACAGAACTGGACCTTGCCCATTGTGAGATTTTTACTTCCATTTCAGAGACTACATCATATGACAGTAATGGGATGGCCAGCTTGGTGTATCCAACACCCGCTCCATTGAAGTTGCTCTGAAATCAGCCCCAGTCAAAAATAATCTGTCATTTTCAATGGCACTATGGGCCTTTTTTAGATCTTGGCGGATGGGTTACTATGTCACAACAGTGACAGATATCCCGTCTGCAGAAATATAAATACCATAGGATATATTGGAATTTATATTTCGGCATACAGGAAATCCATCACCATTGTGACGGAGTAACCCATCCACCAAGATCTAAATCAGGCCCTTTATGTTTTCTTTGCATGTTTTACATTACATCTTTAAAATTGTTTATCTCAGGTTCCATTTATCCAATTTTGGTACCTTTTTAGTCATTAAAGATGTATCTCTTTTTCTAAATTGTTTTGTGAATTTCATTGTGTTGTTTTCTGACTTTTCTTATTGTTGTAGGATAGTGAGTGAAATTGAGGGTATTACTCCTGGCCAGCAAGCAGCTTAGAATAATGCACAAGAGACAAAATATGACTGATCAAAATACGCACTCTTCAACTTCCTGCGTCCAAATAACACATATGGCCAGATGTAGGAGCCCTAATACCGGTCAGAAACGGCCGATTTTGGTCGTTTCCGACCGGTATTAGGGTTTTCAGATGTAGGGGCCTGAAAAATACAGAATCGGTATATTTACTGATTCTGTAAAATTACCGAATCAGTAAATTACCGAATCGGTAAATATACTGATTCTGTAATTACAAATGTAGGTGGCACAGTTTACAGTGCCACAGGCCTTTCAGATTCGGTATTTTACCACCCAATTCAATTGGGTGGTAAAATACTGAATCCAGGTGTGCATGCACATGTGTGCATGCACACCTATGCCATGTGACAGACAGACATGCCCTTAGGGCATGTCTGTGTGCCACATGGCACACATGCCTGTATTTGGGGTGCTAGAGGGTGTCAAAGTGACACCCCCTGCACCCTTGCTGGAATCGGTATTTACCGAATCGGTAAATACCGATTTGGTAATGCCCATTGATTCCTATGGGCTTCAATGCCCATAGGAATCAATGGGCATTACCGAATCGGTATTTACAGAATCAGTAAATACCGAATCTTAACGATTCGGTATTTACCGATTCTGTAATACCTACATCCCCCTCACTCTATTTTACCATTTCTTAAATACCGAATCGGTAAAGTTCGGTATTTAAGAAGTGGTAAAATAAAATTACCTACATCTAGGCCATAGTGCTCTGGAAGGCAGCAGGGCTGTTTGCCTCTTTTGTGCTGCACACGCAGAACATTATGGTATTGCAAAATGGACCACAGATTCTTATGTGGCCCCCCTCCTGTAATATTGAAAGCACTGACGTACATGTAACTTCAGCGTTATCTTGAGAGGGCACTCCCACATTTGCTTGGGGTGTGGCCCAAAGCAAATGAGAAAATCACTTCGACTCTGTGCCCGTGTCCTTTTACGGACAAGGGCACAGAGGCAAACAGGCCCTTAGGTGGCGCAATGACAGTGTGCCACAAAAAGGTGGTGCACTGTCAATAGGCCCCATGTGGGCAGCACTTTAAAGAGGTGAAAAGGGTTCCAGTGGACCTCCCAGACTTCCACCTGAAGATGGGTGCAGTCCCTCACTTGCCATCTGCACTTTGACACACGAAGCAGCTTGTAAACATTTACTCCATATTTCACTAATGCACTGCTCCCAGAGTAGCCATGAGTCTGCAGATGCCTTGGGGGCAGACAATTGATTGAATAGGAAGAAATGTCCCTGTTTGCGGCTGGCGTAGCTGTTTGAAGGTGCACTGTGGCACAAACCAACAGTGTGGGTCAGATACTGGGACCAGCCTTGGCCATTGAACAGTACATTCGATACATCGATGTTGAGGACGATGAGTGGAACAAGGAAGGTGATGCCTCACTGATGATCTTACAGATGGGGCAATGCGTTAGTTCCAAGCAGCGCAACATTGAGGATGCATCAAGAGTCAAGATCTGATGAACATCGGGATGATGTGCTGTCGTCAAATCGCTAGGCTGTAGGCTATGCATGCAGCAGAAAGTGATGCATTATCGCCGCGCTGTGCAAAGTTGGAGATGCATCAGAAACATGAGGATGAATCATCGTGTTATCAATGATGTGGTGTCTGCGGTTCCTGCAGCAGCAGTGATGCATCGGTTTAGGAAAAAAAGGTCTGGTTCCGATCAGTACAACGCCAGCAATGCATGGATTTTCTGTTTTTTAGCACAGAAAATTCACTCCAAAGGCCCATAGCTGGATCGGCACCACCTGGCAGAACAGGACTCACAGCAGACAGAACCCTGAGACTACAGAAACAGGAGGCAAGTTATCAAGCCCTTGGAGATATTTTGGTTCTGGGATGTAGAAATGCAGATCCAGTCCTTCTCACTCCCATGCAAGAGATAGCAGGCAGCAGGCCAAAACCTGGCTAAGCGCCAACCAGTTAAAGCTGAACCCCAGTAAAACTGAACCTCTAATATTTTCCACAAAGATTAAACCTTTGCCAATTCAAGAATGGCTTGTGAATGCAGACACACTAAACTGTTCTCTTTCCCTCCCCAACTCCGTGAAGCCCCTGGGAATCATCCTGGACAAAAGCAATTCCTTTTTTTTAATCATCTTTTTATTGACCGTTATACAACAATTTACATTCATGGATGAAAGGAAGAGGTCAGTAACAGACAAAAGCAATTCAATGAAAGAAGACATCAACAACTCAGCCAAAAGGGTGCTCTACACCTCAAAACATCTCATGAAAATCAAACCGTTTATTCCCCTGATAGTCTAAAGACTGCAGTGCAATCACTAGTCCGCTTAAAGTTCGACTACAGTAACACCATCATCATTGGGACCCCGAAAAGTCAACTTTGCCCCTATGTACAACTCTTAATACAGCTGCCAGACTCCTCACAGGAACCAAATGGTTCGACCGCATCTCACCTGCTCTTGAGTCTCAATTGGTTCCAGATAGAAGGAGGGTGCATCTTCAAGACAGCTTGTATCACCCACAAAGCCCTTCACACTGCAAACCGAAATATTTGGAGAACAAACTATTGAAAGCGGAAAGATGCTAAGCCCTGAGAAGCTCCAACTCACTTCTCCTCATCCCTCCAAAAATTTAAAAAATCATCCCAGAAGCGTCATTCTCACAAAACGTTCCAAGGATTTGGAACTCACTTCCTAGGGATCTCCATTGTAATCCCCCCTCTATTGGTTTCCAATGGAACCTTAAATCTCTATTGATGAACAAATATTTCAACCCGCTGCCAACCTGATTCGTCCTACCCATGCTCCCACCACACAGACAAGGGTCCCGGTTTATGGTTGCTAGACCCACTCAGTGGCCAAATTTGTCACTTATACCACTGATTTCTATTGGTGTACTATCCTTGACTCTGATCGACCTATGATGCTCTAATGTTCTTACTCCCTCTAGTTATACTATGAGTTAGAAATGAGGTTCTCTAGTTGGCAGTGGTTTGCACTCTGTCCAAGTAGGGACCCTTCCTTCTAGTTGGTATAAGGGAGTTAAACACCCAGATAACCCCCACTCACCCCTATGGTAGCTTTGCACAAGCATTCAGGCTTATCTCAGAGGCACTATTTAAAGTATTTGTACCTTACACACACAGTCAAACAGTGAAAACACTGCAAGTGGACACCATACCAGTTTAGAAGAATAAACAATATTTATTGAAACCAAACAAGAGCAAAACACCAAAAATCCAACATATAGAAGTGAAGATATCACTTTTCAAAGCTATAAGCAATTCTGTTCATCGATCTCTATGGATGCGATGATTTACACAAAGTACCTTTGGTGCGTAAAAACCTAAGTCGAAAAACAGCCACAATGGAGGCAAGGAAATGCTTCGGTTCCTTGGTCCTCAGGGAAGCGATACGTCAGTTCTGCTGCACACAGGAGAAGTGTTACGTCAGTTCTGGTCTGTATGGGTAAGTGATGCATAGAAATCCGTAGACATTTCTGCCTTGTGGGTGATGAGGTAGAAAACTTGGCACACAAGTGCAATGTGTGGAAATCCGGGTGCGCTGGAGTTGATGCAGCCATGGCAAAAAAGGCATTTCCTCAATTCTTCCAGCCCCAGACGGGTGATGGGACGATTATTTCAACTGCACAGTGGGGCCTGAATCGAAGTTGGAGTGGGGGTCTCGGACGTCGAGGACTTGGTGCTTTGGACTCGGCTGTGATGGTTTATTCAGCCTCACACAGGCACTAGATTAATTTCTTTGGCCGTGCAGGGGCGGTCCGTGGAAACTTGGCCCGCATGTCGGTGTGGGGTCACAAAAACAGGCCCTGGAAGGGCGATGCATCTATTTTGAAGATTTCAATCAGGAAAACAACCTCCTAGGGACCAGAAAAGGAACTGGCACCACAAGTCTGGTCAGAACTAGCAGTGGAGTTTAGGGATGCTGCAGGTGAAGGCTTTGATGGCCATGAGACTTCCAACAGGAGGCAAGCACACACAAGCCCTTGGAGAAACTTCGAACAGCAGGTTTCAGATAGCAAAAGTGCAGTTCTTTCACTGCCCACAGATAGAAGCAGCAACTGCAGTCCAACCCAGAAAAGCAACAGCAACACTCAGCAAAGGGGCAGTACTCCTCCTGACAGCTCTTCAGCTCTTCTTCTTGTCAGAGTCCTCAGTACAGAAGTGCTCTAACAATATGAGGGTAAAGGTCCAATACTTATACCCCTTTTGGCCTTTGAAGTAGGCATACTTCATAGAAAAAATGTTGTAGTTCAGTAGTTTCTGGCTTGCGTTCCTTGGCTCCAGACACACTCAAGGGGGGTGAAGACAGCACTGTGAGAAGACAGGCACAGCCCAATTTAGATATCAGTAACAACTTCTCCCACCACTCTAGCTTAGGAAGACCCACCAGTCTGGTGTTGGGCCATCAGGATGTGCAGGAGACACCTCAGCTCCTTATGTGTGACTGTCTAGAGTGAATGCACAACCAGAATCTGTCAGTCTAAACCAGACGTTGATTCCAAAGGCAGTAGCGGTCGGTGGTGGGAGTGCTGCTGGGTGGTGAAGTGGGCTGGAGAGGGGCAGGTTGGGGGTTAGTAAACTACGGAGTACGGTCAAATACAGGTAAGTAAACATATAAATAAATAAAACGAATTTTGTTGCGTGCACTGCATCCTTCCTTGAATTTTCCACATGTCCAAGGGTGTTCTGAGGAGCGGTTCTGAAGGTTCCATTTGCCAACCTTTGTTTAGGATATCTCCCTGACTCTATAAACTGATTCTGGCCAGTGCTTCACATTCTCCTGGTCCTGGTAAGAAAACTGTCTAGGGTGACAAAGGCAGGTTCATTTGTATGTAGGGCCCTTTGTACTGTAATCAGGGCACTGGCTCTCCCCAGCGATCCTGCCAGGAGGAACCTCTGTCCCTCACACCTAGGCTTCATGGGTCTCAGGAAAACTTCTATACCAGCACATGTATTACTTAAACCCACATGTCCTACTTTTTATAAGACTATGCACCCTGCCCCAGGGGTGGTTAGGGCCTACCTAAGAGGTGACGTAAGTATTAAAAAGGACTGTTTAGGCCTAGCAAAAGGTTTATTGTGGGAGGCCGAAAAGGCAACTTAAAACTGCACTACAGCAAATAGTGGCAGGCCTGAGACATGTTTTAAAAAGGCTACTTTATTGAGTGGCTCAATGAGTGCTACAGCCCACCAGTAGTATTGAATTTACGGGCCCTGGCTACATTTAATGCCATATATCGGACATACAAGTAAATTAAATATAACACTCAGCTGTAGACCAAATTTAACATGTTGTAGGGGGAGAGCAAACACGTTACCTCTGTTTGGCAGGGAAAGCATGTACAAGGTTTGTACTCTGATTGCGGATTACCAGCCCCAAGGCAGGACTACTTTGGTGTACCTCGTTGAGATGGACTGGTATAAGAAAGGAGGATGTAGATATAATGCTGCATTAGTCATTAAGTACCTTAATTTGTCTCAGTGACTACAGTCCCCTTTTATGACACTGATCCTGGGTGGACAGTGGCAAGAATCTCTAAAAGTTTAAAGCAAGTTACTGTCTTGGAGGAGACGTCTCACTTTCTGAGTAAGGGCTTTGACCAGGAGAAGTAGGCTTTCCCCGGTCTTCAAAGTAAATGTTTGACAGATGTTAATGAACTTTCAATCAAAATTACGGAAAAGGGGGCATATTCCTTAAGGGGAAGGTTAATAGTTGTCACCCTTTACTACTCAGATCCCCCCTCTCCCTCTCACGTGCACATCCACAAAAAATATTTATGAAAAATTAAATTGTTGAACCCTTGAGATGTTTTCACCATTTTTTATTTTCACAAATAAATCCTTAAAACACGTTTTTTGTGCTTCTCATTTCTGATTTATTCAACGGTATCGCCTTTCTTGATCATTAGCCCTTCAGTTTCCAACTCTGTCCACTTCTGTAGCACAAACACGGAGTTTTCAAGTCTTGGCACACAAACCCGTCGCTCGCAGTAGTTGCCATTAGCATGCACCGTAGGCCAGTCTCGCTGTTCCATATGTATGACTAGTTTGTCAAGGCAGGGAGAAGCCCCCTTTTTTCTCTCTCTTCAGCTGTCTGCGGGATGAGTTTCCACAAATCTGAATCACCTTGGTGATCCCGCAGGTGTATAACAGATAAGCAATGTGTGGAGGGGTCTGAACTGTCCAGGAGATAGGATGATTGAAAAATATGAAATAATGTGACTGGAGCTGAAGGGATAATGCGGGAGGACAATGAGAGGCTTCGAATTCATCAAGATGGCGGCCTCGGGAGGATTAAGAAACTGTGGGGAGAGTAATATGGGCTTGAAGTGTCAGTGTCAGCAATTGCTCCTGCTTGATAATTTAAAATACGAAACTGAAATTGTGTCTGTTAAGGGAATGCATTGAGAAGCGAAAACCTTGGGAGTATTTGCAGCCTCTTGAGACCTGCGCAAGACTGACAAAAGCCATAGTTAAGCGCGCCGGGGTCGCAGTCTGATTAAATTCATCTCTCTCGTGCCAGTTAAGTGTTCATGCTGATTAAAGATAACCCGTGGCCTTAGATGACAGGTTCTTTAAAGAAGGAACTTCAGTTCCGCTAGTAACTTATTTCTCACCGAATATACTCATACCCCTTTCGGACGTGCGTAATACGTAATACACGTGTATATTAACACACAACCATTGCAGCTGCAGAACTGCACAAGCCAACATTTTTTGGATAACTTAAGAAGAGCATTACAGTGTCATATATAATCATAAAGTTGTTTATCTCATGCACATTTAATTAAGAAATACCCTATTTAGGCAGTGCTCCAGTCTTACAAACCTCGCAGTTGCTCTGCTGCATTCAGAGTTGGTGGAAGTACCCTCAATGGAGCTGGCTCAATTGAAGGCACCTAGGGCATATGTATGAAGGCTTTTTGCATTTCCTATCCGTGCAAATCACAATTTCAGGCTGTTAGGAAATGCAAAATGCCATTTCGCAATGTACAAAACGGCATTTGCAGTTGGGCAAAATTAGAATTGTACCTATTCGCATTTTGGAAATTGCAAAATAGGAAAACGCAAATAGGGATTTCCTAATTGTGAATCGTTAACCGCATGTACGACAGATTTCCTAATTGCGACTAGTGACAACATGGGCCTTTAGCAAATGTTATTACCATTGATTCGGATCAGGTGGTGCAAACTATAAAAAGGCACCCAAATTCATCAGGCTCTTTCACAATGGTGGATTTATACGTTCTGGCAAGGAGGATCAGGATTTTGACTGGGAGGCTGAGAAGGAGGAGGAGAAAGGAATATTTAGGGTGAGGGTCAGGTGCTGAGTTAAAGCCTCAGTTACAGGTCCCAATACTCAGAAGCAATGCAATCCCACCACATTTGCAGGTATTTTGTTGCCTGCACCTCTTAGCTTCTGGCCGTTTTAAGGGGTTCATGGCAGTGGCAGGTGGGGTGTTACAAAGTGCCTTTTCTAGGTTCTTCTGCAGGTTACTGGACATCATATTGAGCAAAGTTAACTAATATATATCATTCCCAATACCCCATAATTATTGCAACAAACCAAACTGATGTTCTACAGGGTAGCACATTTCCCCAATGTCATTGGCTGTATTGATGGCACACATCTTGACATGTGTCCCCCCCCTCAGCAACTGAATACATATAGAGGAACAGGAAAAGCTCATGCTCAATCAATGTGCAGGTAGTGTATGATGCCTCCTGTATCATAACAGACCTTGTGGCCAGATTCCCAGGCAGCACCCACGACTCATTCATGTTCCACCACAGTGCAATACAAAACCAACTTTTACATGGTGAATTTGATTATGGTTTCCGATTAGGTAAGAGAATTGCAGACTCATTGAATGCATTGACCAGGACAGTGTGTGTAATGTGACCTAATGGTGTTCCTTCTGACGCTTTCAAAATGGCAGTGCATATGCATTATGTCCCTGGATTCCCACACCGTACCTGACTCCAAGGCCAAGAAGTTAAAGGCTTCACAATAGGGCACACAGGATAACACATTTTCTATCACTATAGAGACATTTGGGATCCTGAAGTCCCGGTTTCACTGTCTCCACAAGACCGGCGGCACAACTGTACAGACCAGATGCATTCTGCAAGATCATCGCCACATGTGCCATACTGCACAATATGGCAATGAAGAAGGGTCTGCACGACAGCCTCATAGAGCCTGATTCTGACTCTGATGATGATTTACCACCACTACAGGGGCAGCAGGAGGGTACAAGTCCAGCAGAGGAAAATGCATTTCGCACAAGGATCAGAAACAACTATTTCTGAGGTAAATGTAATTAAAACATCTAAAAGTGAGACACCATGATGGTTGTCTCATGATGGTAATGCTTGGTGCATTGAGAGATCACTTTTTTTCTGGTAGTAACAACATTGTTTCACTCAAGGATTAGTTGTATCCTTGTGGATGTAACATTGTTAAAAAGAAACAACAAAGCCAGTAATGCCAATCAAAATTAAGGTGACTCATTCCTGTGAGTGTACCGTGGTTAATTTCTTTTGGCCTCTGGGGTGGGGTGCCTTATCACCAACACTGGGCTCTGGGACTCTTGACATGTCAGTCCCTGAAGTGCGTCAGCACGAGCGTCTGGAACGGCATGCCTGCTGAATGGACGTGCCACTGAGGCTAGGGTCCTCTTCAGTCTCAGGTGGAGGCACGATGTTGGGGATGCAGAGGTTGTGGGATTGATTTCTCAAGGGTTGAGATCGCATGCACTAGCCCATGTGCAACGTCCTGACAGCAGTACCCCATGTCAGTCGGAATGTTCACAGTCTGCCTTGCTAGCATTGTTGTGGCTACTGCCAAGTTGATGATAGACCAGATGAATGAATAAAACCTTGCCATGTACTGCATGTGACTCTGTCCCTGCACTCAAAGCACCATCTTTATTGCCACCGATCCTGCCCTTTCTCCAATTTCTACATTGACCTAGACATTTTTATCAGATGCCTACTGACAGTCCATATTTGTTTTATCTGCAGGAACTGGATGGAGGTGATGGACCTTTCCAATCCACAATATAAGGGGAACTCTCCGACATGTCATCTAATAAGTCATCAGACGGACTGCTGATGTTTGACCTCCTCACTATCTGTATGGCATGCACTCAAACGTTGTGGGGTCCCTGTGCTGCGATTGTCCCTCATAACTGTCCACTAACTCTGCTGGTGGTGAGATGCTCTCCTGGCAATTGTAGTAGGGGTGATGGGCTGAGGGAATGGTGTTGATGTGTCCTCAATGACCACATTTGTGTCAGTAGCCCCTTTGGCGGCAAAGGAACCTGACATGTCCGGCATATGTCCTGTTGAAAGGCATGTAAATAGTTCACATAAATAAATGGTTTGCCCAAAATGATGTTGTGACTCTGCTTTATGTCTTTGTGAAATGTTTATGTTGTACAGATATGTTTGGTGTAGTCATAAGCACAGAGTACAGCAAGCAACTGGTGTGTACTACAACTACCATATGCATTGCCTTGGTGGGCCAAGCATCTCAATGGAGTTGTTTGTGCTGAGACATTATGTGATGCTAGAAAAGAAAAAGGAAGATGACTTACCCTGGCTGGTGCCTGCTAGATGGGAGGTGTCAATGTCAGCTACTCCCACCACACTCCAGTTCCAGGTTTCCCTTTATGTGTGTATCCATGGGTCTCCACCTTTTCCAGGTCCCTTAGCAATCCTGCTGGGCACCTTCTTCTTCTAGTGAGACCTCATATCACCTTTTGCGGATCTCTGTGCTGGTCCTTAGGGTGACTCCTAAGGAGTTAGCCATTTCCAGGATGCTGGTCCAGAACCTTGTTTTTGGTTCACTGGGACTATGAAGGAGGCCTTCCCAAACAGTTTTTCCATGTGGGAAACACATTCTTCTGTATCAAGCTCCAGCTACTTCTCAAAGAATTGTATATTCCTCTTTCTGCTTCTATAGACCTTGTCCCTATCTTCTGTAGCCATGGTGTTATCTAAGAAGGGTGTGATGCACTGGCAGTGGTAATGCAGGAGCACTCCTCCCTTCCAGCACCTTCCTAGGCCTCTGGGTTGTGACCACATCTTAGATTTGCAAACTTCTTAGTCTGACATCATCATTCTGCATCCAGAAAGCCCTTAATTGCGCTTTCATATCAGGAAATCTATTTTTTTCTATTTCCTATTTTGCAATTTCCTATTTGGGAACCTGTAGAAATTTCTATTGTAGAATACACAGTTTTGCGATTCCCAAATAGCGATTTCTACAAATTTTTGATTTGGATATCGCCACTCTGAAATTTCCTACACATGGCCTATAGTTCCAAGCCTGCCTCTAAATATGGCAGGCGGCCTTCCACCATGAGAATGGAGGCTATGGCTGCCTCTGCTAACCAGGCAGCCTTATGGGCCTCTCCCTAGGCTCTAACAGATCCCACTAGTCATGTTAAGGAAAAGCATGCACATAATATAGCAAATATAGTGCTAAGTACAGTGCTTATACTGGAAAAGTGTGGCCAATATGTGGCCACTGGATCGGTAATGTGCAATGTAGTGTAATTACTACCTACTTCCACATATCTACAAGTCAGAATTGAAACATGGCAAATTGAACAATTCATCCAATACCTTTAATTAAAGTCTCTGCTCTCAGTGAAAGGATGCCTAATTAGATATACCAATATAAGTATAAAGCAGCTGAGTTAAAAAACTCCACAAATTGGCTCAACAAGCTTTGAAAATAATGAAACTTTAACTCTGCCAAGGACACAGATATTATAATTAAGCTTGATGAAAATAATAAAATTATCTTATCAAGGATGACTTCCTTAGACCTGCCAGTGTACCCCTAACATTCCCCTCATAATAATCTCTTCTCTAGTCATGTGCTCTGTCCAGCTCAGCGTCCCATTTCTCTTGAGCTAGGTTTGCACTCTACAAATACCATCTCATACACACATACATCTGGTGAATACCAGTAACAGAACTACAAATGGATTTCTAGAACGGGGGAAAAATCCAGACTTGGAGTAAAGAATACTGAGGAACAATACCTGGTAGCAAGATCAGACTGGCCATCTGGGCAATGTGGCATCTCCCCAGTTGTCT
Organism: Lissotriton vulgaris; assembly: GCF_964263255.1. Taxonomy (NCBI): domain Eukaryota; kingdom Metazoa; phylum Chordata; class Amphibia; order Caudata; family Salamandridae; genus Lissotriton; species Lissotriton vulgaris. The sequence continues at coordinate 668,457,770 of NC_141685.1, read as the reverse complement.
GCAGGCTAAGGAGAACACTTCTTTCAAAACTGGATGGGCTGCTGTGATCAGCCATGAATTGAATGAAGAACCCATTCTAGATACATCACTTACCAGTATTTGCATTTGATTGAGTTGTCCGCTTGTTACTGTAACCCAAGGTAGCCCGGTCTTTTAGGTTGAAAAAAGTAGGTGACATTAGCAGGAGGCTAGAGCACATGTTCTGATCAATAATAGGCGCTTAAGAGGATGTGAGTTAATGGCCAGAGTGGCTGACTTTAAAGCTGGGGAACCAATGGGGTCATTATGATGGTGGAAGGACTGCCACTGTGATTAGGATGGGGGTGGGTACCGCGGCAGATAAAAAGTCCATCCTCTGGCGGACGGAGCAGGGCCACTAATATGGTGGCGGTGCCTAGAAGGCACCATCCGTCATATTAGGATGTGGGTTGTAGGAGGCCAAAGGTTGGCGGGGATTGGCTTTGGGGGCTCGTTCTGCCCCCTTTGTGTGGGGGGGTGTCGCTGCACTGGTACTCCCTGCATTTCCATTGACCGAGTCACATGGTGCAGGGAAATGCGATGCATGCACCTTTATCATTGCAGACGGTGCTGCAGCCAGCAGCACCACCCGCAATGATAAAGGCACAGGATGCACCCGCCAGAATGGCAGGTGCATCCTAAGAACAGTGCTGGGACCGCCGCATGTCTGGCGGGCAGTCCCAAACACCGCTATGGTGGCGGGCGGACCAAGTCTGCTCGCCATCATGATGAGCCCCCAAGTTCCAGTCTGGTGGGAGGCTCAAACATCCTGTGATTCTGGGCAAACCACTTAATCTCCCCATGCCTAAAAACAAGAAGTGTCCCTCTTTAATGCAACTGGTGCTCATGTAAAGAGCTCTTATATCTTCGTGTTGAGTTCACGTGATATAAAACTACCCAAAAAATAAAAAATCTATTTGATTCCTCAGAAGCTTTAGGCCTGAACCTGTATAATAAACTGTACCAGGTTAATCATTCATTGCAGCAGTCTTATCACTCTTAGGAATCCCTGAATTCAAAGAAGTTGCTCCTATTACAATGAGCAGTGCTGCTGTTGTTGAGCATGCCTGACCCCCACACTAATTGCCAGGCCTGGACTGGCACAGCGGGCGCCGGGCAATTCCCCGGTGCGCCGCAGGGGTGGGGGCCGGTTTTGTGCCCCTGGGAGCCGTTTTTGTTACAGGGCCGTTTTTCCAAAATCGGCCCTATACCAAAATAGGCCGAAAACTGGCCCCAGCAAAGTGCTCGGCCGCTCCCTCCCCCCCCCCCAAGTAGGGAGGCGGCGGCCGAGTACTTTCCCAGGGCCGGTTGTGGTTCTCAGTCCGGCCCTGCTAATTGCTTAGATTTTTGGGAAGTACTTGGTCAGCGCTCAACGGAGCTGGCATATTTAGTATGATATTATTGGCAGCACAGATATTTGATGAGCTTTTGATTGGTCTAGGAAGGTTGTATGACCGAACAACGCATTCTGTTGCTGAGCATGTGTGTTACACTGTGAATGCCTTTACTACACATTTTCTAACAACAAATATGCCTTTACCACGCATGCTTTTGCAATGAATTTCGTTGTAAAAGCATAAATATTAAAGTTATATGCATGGTAAAGGTTTTCCCTGACCCCTGGCCTGGGTCCTAAAATCAGTCCCCGTTGCACTGCCTCCTGACCCCCCAGCCCTTTTTTACAAATACCCAACCCCTGCCCTGAGCCCTAAAAACGGCCACAGCACGATCCCCCCCTGGCCCCCAGCCCTTCTAAATAATCCCCATTCCCTGCCCTAATCCCCAAAACAGTACCCGTGCTCGAATCCTCTGTAGCCCTTTTTAAAAATACCCTAAAGCACTAAAACCGTACCCGCACCCCTAAAGCCCTATCATTTTAAGATTGGAACATGCATTCTTCAATTGTTGCTTGTGCTGCGGCCTATTAAAGGGCTGCAGCACAAGAAACAATTAAAAAAGGAATGCTTTTAATCATCCATGCACCATGTGACGACTGTTGCACAGTGCATGGATGTTTTGGAGGGGGACCACATGTGCCCCCTTGGGCCCATAGTGGAGGCCCACGGGGGCCCTGCTAGAGTCCCCCAAATTTCCATTCCATCTGCCTTTATGTGGCAGTCAGACCACCATATAAAGGCAGAGGGGAAAGGCTTATCGTAATCCCTATGGTGGTGCCTCCACAGACACTGCTCCCATTGTAGTGTTTACACTCTGACCAATGCTCCAACGGGATCCTTGAGCCCGGCGGAGGCATTGGTCGGTCCTTCCAGCCGCTGCGCTTTGACCCGCCGCATCATTATGCAGCGGTCGAACCGCAGCCTCAGATGTTGGAGGGACCGCTATGACGGTTTATCGGTGGCGATCCGCCCGACATCATAATCTGGCCCTAGAGTATATATTTACTTGTTAGTATGTGTGCATTTTAGCCTCATCTTGGAAAAGGATATATTGTTAACTCCAAGATGGTCGCCAATTTTGGCTTCCATATGTTGAAACTATACATATGACTTCTATTGCTAAACTCCATGTGTAATTGATCTGCAATATTTTAAGAGAGTTTGTAGGGCAATTATCTGTTGCATGTGATGCTAGTCAGTGGTATAAGTTTTCATATATCTTGTTTAGAACTCCATTGAAAGCCCATTACTTAGTTCACCTCATTCTGGAAAAATTATCCATTGTGCACTATAAGATGGTCACCAGAGTCACACACTGGCCATGTAGCCTGTCCCAGAATGCATCACATTAATCCTTTATCAATAACAGCACTTTTTTTGCTAGCGTTATAGATGTGCCGGGCTCACTGCCACTCTAGGGTAACACTCCATTACATTTGATGTTAGCTAGTGGTTTGTTTTTGCAAAAATCTTTTTTACACCTTGAGAGTCTATGAGTTATTCTCATCTTGAAATTAGACCCATAGTGCATTTTAGGACGGCCGCCATAGTCACACAATGTTCATGTGACGTGCCCCAGCGTGCTTCACATTAATTATTTTTAAAGCACAACGCAGCTTTAAACTTGCGTCGTCGATGCGTCATGCCCCCTACTAGAATCGGTGTTTGAGCAACAAGGGGAGTACGATCAGGATGCGGTGATTCCTTCAGTAGTGTGATGAGTTTTAGGCCTGTTCCTTAGCACTTTGTTATAGATTTGGAGACAGACACTCACAGGTAGGTTTTTTCATTATCTCTTACATGAAACCTTTCATCAGGATTTTTGTCAGCAGGTAACCATTTTGTTCATTGTGCTCTTGTTGTAGATCACAGTTGAGCCAATATATATCTCATAACATAATTTGTTTAATCCTTAGGATTTACCCCGTTGCTAATTATGGTTCAGGATTTTGTGGCAAATACCAGCAGATAATTACACGGAGATTATGCTTGAATATATATATATGGACTCTTATGCATGGCACCATTTTCATAGTATTTTCAGGTATTATAGAGGCAATTGCATGGCAATGTAATGAGTTTGACATCAGTTGCCCCAAAAACGACACCAGCATGTATCACATGGGTATGAATTTAGGTCAATGTACCTTGTGGAAATGGCTACAGGTGGACTATGCAAGCATTTTCAAAACAGATTTGTTTCGGTTTCTAATCTATGGAAGTGGTTCATTTGACCAGTGTTTCAACTTTAGGAGGATACATTACCAGCATGCTCACATAAGTTAGCTGGTGTTACTTTTTCTAGGAGTTTAGGCTTTATTCCTTTGTTTTACAATATTTCCTTCACATGCAATCTCTGGCAATGAGTGTATGGAACGTATCTCCTGTTATATATCTTATGTGACAGTTGTTTTTGTGTGTTGATTGCTTCATTTTTATGTTCTTTGGTTTCGTTTGTATTCCAGGTCCTGAGGAGGCCTGAAATGTAGAAAGGCCGAAACACTCTTAAAAAAACAGAGCTCCTTCTCCTGAGTTCGGTAAATAGTGGGTGGTGTTTAGATCCCAAAGGGGACGTTTACATCAATGAGAGGGATTACAACCTTACATGGGTTACTACATTTACAACTAAGTGTATGTTGGGCCCAAGAGTACCATGAAAAACATAATATACACAAAATAATTCTTTTTTTAAAAATTTCCATTCATTTATTTCAAGAGATTAAACATTGATGCAATTAAAACCATATACACAATCGTTATTCCTGAGATTATGCAATTAAAAAACGTACAATATTTTTTTTAAAAAAATGCTATTCTAGCATTATTTTACACAAACATACAAACATCATATTTACTAATCAATACATTGTTATAGGAACGAAATTGTCGACGCGGCGTTTCGGTGCCTCTTTTTTTATCCTATCCTATAGTCTTTTATATTAGACTATTAGTATAGTCAAGAAAAATCAAGGAAAGGTGCTGATGCCATAGGATTCCTTAGACTCCTCTGGGTGGAACAACATTTGAACTTTTTATATAACCACCACTTTCTAAGTAATATGGAAACAAAGAGGAACAAAGGGATTCCTAAAGTAAAAAGCAAATAGTAATACATTCCATTTGGGAATATGATGTATGTGTAAATTGTATAATGCGGTTGTACATACTTTTGTGTATATAAGTAAAGTTTTATTTTTATTTTTTTATTGTGTTTATTTAAACTTTTCCATATGCCTCAGGTTATATACATCATTTAGATTCAGCAGCCTGTAATGTGGTACAATATCAGAACATTCACATCCCACCCGCACCCTGTCCTCACCTCCCCTCCCCGCCCTCCCCTTCCCTTCCCAACTTTCCCCAACGATCCAGTTACTGGTAGTGTCAACATGAGTCGAACATAGAACTAGCTGTAACATAGTGAGCTATCATCATCTTACACAGTCCGCTCCTGAGAAGTGCTGGATAGTGCGAGTGTCTCGTGACATGCGGTGTCGTAGTGATCAACTAGCATATGAGTTCCCACAACGTCTGTAGCTACCCATCTGTCTCATCTTGCGTCACCTCATCCCTCCCAAGTGGGACTCCCCCATCCTCCTCCTGATGCGCTCTAAGATAGGCCAGCAGCGGGCCCCAAATATCTTTAGACCTAGACTTCAGTGGCATTAGTTCCGCATAAGCGTGTAAGTTTTCCTGCCATGTAATCATGTCATGCATCCACCCCTTGAACTTGGGTGCTCTGCCCCTGCCCCATCGACACGCTACCTGGCGCCGTGCTAATAGTATGCCCAGTAGGAGGAGCTTCCCGTGTGGGGTGTTAATGTCTGCAGTTAGACCTAGTAAGGGAGGGGTTCAATGGTGAGTCCTAACATATCAGAAAGTCCTGTAAAATTTTCCCCCAATATTCAGCCACTTTGGGACAGGTCCAAGCCAGGTGTATAAAATCTGCAGGACTCTGCCTACAGCGGAGGCATCTGTCATCTTCCCCCAAGCCTTTCTTGTGTAATCGGGCAGGTGTATGGTAAAGTCTGTGCAAGAATTTGTAGTGCAGTAAGCGGAGCCTGCTGCTGCCAGATACTCGCTCCGTCTGTATACATGTCATCTCCCATTGATCATCACTGAGCGGTGTAGGTAAGTCCCCATCCCATTCAGCCCGGGCTCTAGCATGCAGTGGGGGGGGGCACAGATCTGACTCTCGTGTATAGAACCGATGTGGCGTGTTTCAGTGCGTCTTCCTGTAGCATTAGATGGAGGGAGTGGAACACCTCCGGTTCCGTTGGAAAGTCAGGACAGATGGCCCTTACACTCTGTCGGATCCTAGTATAGAGGAAAAACTCCATGAAGGTAGGTGGTTTGTTCCCAAAAAATTGGTCCGTCGACCGGAACATCCCTTCTAGAAAGAGATCGCCACACGTGAAGTATTGCAGTCTAGTTAGCAGGTTTTGGCAAATTTTCTCGGTGGTGACTTGTAAAAGTGGGCAGTTAAGCAGTGGTATTATGGGGGAGCAAAGCAGCGTGATGCCCTCGGCTTTCGCCAGCCAGTGCAGTGCTTTTACCATACAGCCAACCGTGGTAGGGTTTCTATCCCTTTCCGTATATGGGACGAAGACGTACCTCGTTGGGGGGACCGGCGTCATGTGCCCATTCTCCACTGCCAGGTGGGCCATGTAAGGGGGGGGGATGGAACCAGTACACCGCAAAGTGCGCCTGTGCACTGTGGTAGTGCTGTTCGAAGTCTGGGACATCAAAGCCACCGTATTTATATGGGAGTGTTAAGGAATCTAGTTTGAGTAGTGCCTGCTGCCCGCCCCAGATCAGTCGAATAAGCTGTGTTTTTAGGGTGGCAGAAAAGTGTGCCCCAGGGTGATAGAGAATATTGATAAATAACTATAGAAATTTGTGGACTATCCCCATCTTAATTAACGATATGCGGCCGGCCATTGATAAGGGAAGCCGGAGCCAGGAAGTGATGTTATCTGTCACTTTATTCATGGCTCGTCCGTAGTTTGTTCTCATGAGCGTTTCCTTATCCCTGGAGATATAAATCCCCAAGTACTTGAGGTCAGAGTCCTCCCATTGCAATGGATAGTCCAAGGGAGGCGGGAGAGTTTGAACAGTCAATGGAAACACCACAGATTTTCCCCAATTATTCTGTACTCCAGCAAATGCTCCAAATTTGGTTACTTCCCGCAATATAGGGTTCAGATTATCGCCTGGGTTGCAGATGTACAGGGTGATGTTATCCGCATAAAGGGAGACTAAGATCGGCGGGATGAATAGAGGAGGCCCCTGTGGTTGTGGTGCTGGCGTAGTTTGGTCGCCAAGGGTTCGATGGAAAAAGCAAATAAAACGGGGGACAAGGGGCACCCTTGCCGTGTTCCCCTGTTATTTTGAAAGGGATCAGAACGGGATCCATTAAGCAGGACTCCAGCTATGGGCGCTTCGTAAAGTAGTTTGATCCATCGTGTGAACTGGTCCGGCACTCCTATATAAATCAGGGTCCCGATCATATAATCCCATTCCAGGGAGTCAAACGCTTTGGTGGCGTCTAAGAAGACCGCCACTGCCGCGCATTTGGGATCAATGTCCTGAAGGATCGCCAGTAACGTACGAAGGTTGTGGGATGTAGCCCTGTTAGTGACGAAGCCCGCCTGGTCCGGCAGTACTATTTTTTCTAGGAGGAGGTTCAACCTGGTTGCTAAGACTTTGGCCAGTATTTTAGTGTTGCTGTTAAGAAGAGACAGAGGCCGAAAGGAGTCGCACTGGTCAGGAGCTTTCCCGCGCTTAAGCAAGGACAGTATGTGCGCTTCTCTCATAGTATCAGGGAGTACGCCCTCTTCCAGCGCTTCATAATATACTGCCTAGAGGATAGGGTCCAAGATGTGGATGTAAGTTTTATAGAAATCAATGGGGATCCCATCCAAACCGGGGCATTTTGCCGATTTCGTGCTCATTATCGCATCTTTAATTTTGTCCACTTCAAGGTCTACTGCGAGAAATTTCTGTTGCCCGGGCCCCAACCAGGCAAGAGCCACATCCTCAAAACAGTCCCTTAAGTTTAGCTCAGTTTGCCTCCGCGAGGTGTACAGTGTTCTATAATAGTCAGTAAGGATGTCAAGTTGTCCTCTTAGGGATCTACATGTCTCCCCTTGGGTGTCCCGCAGCTGGAGACATAATTACGACAGCGTGGAGGCCTTTACGCCCCAGCCAGTGCGCTCCCTGGCCTGTCCCCTTCCCCATATCGTCTAGCTACCCCCTGCCGTCCCCTAAACCTACACTCCCGTTCATCTTCCTCCGTATATTTAGACAATGTCTCCCTTATTTGTGTCTTCAGAGGATTGGGATCTGCACTTCCGGCAGCCGCCCGCTCTAGAGCCTTCAGTTCGATTTCCAGATTGTGCAGGGTCCCCCGGATATCTCGCAGGATCCCGCCCCCTTTAGCGATGCACCACCCCCTAACAGTTATATTAAAGGCTTCCCAGACAGTAGTGAGACTTGCCACTGAGCCGGTATTCCTGGGGAAGAAGTCTAGCATCTCCTGTTCCAGCTCCGCCTTGAAGACAGCATCTTGTAGATGTCAGGGGCTTAGTCTCCAGCTGAGGAAGGGGGCTAGGTCCACAGATGGCTGCAATGCGACTTTCAGAGGGGAGTGGTCAGACAAGGTCCTAGCCATGTGGTGCGCCCCTTCCACCCAGTGGGCCATGCCCTTCGCCAGCAGAGAGAGACGCCAGGCGTCTACGAGACTCTCATCTGTGACGATATCCTGCAATGTGCGCTGGAAAGTGGTATAGTGTGTTGATGTAGCGTGTGATCTGTCCCAAGTAGGATTCACAACTGTATTGAAATCTCCCCCCCATAAAAGGTATCTGCACCCCAATGCCCTTATCTTCCCTCTGATCAGGTGTAAACAGTGGGGGTCATCGACATTCGGTCCATAATAATTAACAAGTACAATTTCATGCGAGTGCAGCAAACCCCACAACATGCAGTACCGTCCCTCTGAGTCTATCTCCCGCCCTTCCTCCACAAATCGGACCCCACGTTTGACTAATATAGCCTCTCCTCTGGCATAGGAAAAATATGAGGCAAGGCACCCATGAGAGGCCCTGCGGGCTGCAAACTGAGGAGTATTCCCCTTGGACAAGTGTGTTTCCCGGAGGAAAGAAATGCAAACATGATGTCTATCCAGGTAGCCCAGGACATACCACCGCTTTCTAGGGTCATTAAGCCCTCGCACATTCCATGTCATGACCTTGAGACTTGCACTGGTTCCGCTTCACTCACCCCCAGCTAGAGAAACCATAGTGATATTGCAACCAGATGTTCCATGCCCATCTCTGTGACCTACAATACAACTGCATCATTCCCCTTCATACCTCGACCCTCCCCCTCCCACCCACACCGGCTGCCCCAACATGCCAGGAAAAAACATCCCTCTCCCCCTTAAAATCATTCAGAAAACTTGGTGCCTAGACCTACAACATAGGTACCATGGTACCATTAGAGAAAACACAAAGTAGGGGGAATGCCCTCGATAGGGGCCGCTCGGGGCTCCGACAATAACCACTTCGCCTCTCTTGTTTCACCCATCCACAATCACCTAGTTACAGGGGTCGATCTGACGGGACGAGGGCAAGTGGCCGGGCGACATATTTGCCATCAGTCTCAATTTCAACAGTCATACATCACCAGTCCGTAGATAGCCTGTGATCCTTCACCATGCACTCAAGCACGGCCTACTGCATTCAGGAAGGGTCCGATAATGGTGAGTGGGAGCGCGATCCGCGCCCCGCCGCCGCTTCCCGGGAAGTGGAGCGCCGGTCTCGTTTAAGAAAATCTTCTGCTTGCTGCGGTGTGGCAAAGATGTGTTGTCGTCCTCTATGGTGGATCCGCAGCCGGGCAGGATATAACATGGCGTACTGAATACTGCGTGATTGTAGTTGCTTCTTCACAGCAATGAACTTCCGTCTGGCCTCCTGCACTGCTTGCGTAAAATCGGGATAAAAGGAGAGCGTGGTGTTTCCGTATGTCACTTCACCTTTTTCCCATGCCAGACGCAGCAACGTGTCCCGGTCGTTGTAGTTGAGGAACCGCATAATGTTCGGTCGTGGCGGTGTCCCAAGGGGGGGGTTTGGCGGCCAGGGAGCGATGTGCCCTCTCGATGACCAACTTAGTGGAGAAGGAGTCTCTGCCAAAGACGTCTGCCAGCAATCGTTCCAAGAAGTCCTCAAGCCTCCCAGTGTTGGTCGTTTCTGCCAGTCCTAACATACGGACGTTGTTCCGTCTCGAGCACAATTCCAATTCCTCATTCTTCTCCGATATCACTTTTAGGAGTTTGTCTATTTGCGCCGAGTGCTTCCTGCCGCTACTTGCCCCATCTTCAAGGTCTGACACACTTTGCTCTACCTCCTTCAATCGCTCCTCGCGACCATCTAATTTTGCTACAACATTGTCCAGCCGGAGTGACATGGTGTCTATTTTGGAGTCTATAGACGTCAGGCTTTGTTGCATGCTCACCAGCATCTCTTTCCAGCCAGGGTCCATCATTTCAGGGGGGTCAACCTCGCCTTGGCCCCTTGGAGCGGAGCTAGGTGTCCTGCGAGTGTCAAAGGGCAGCTTTGACTGTCTCGGTTCAGTCTTGCCCATGGCGGCAGTACTTACACAGTTTGTTGGCCGCTGTCGGTATGGCCCCCAGAGAGAGAGGGTGGGGAGGCAGGCCCCGACTGCAACTCCCAAAAACCTACAAGACCAGGCCCCAGTCGTGATTAAGGCAGCAGTCCGCCTCCCAGTGCAAGTTGCAGGGTTATCCCCTGTCAGCCAATGAACCAGGATGTCTCGTCAAGGCCAGATAGGTGGTGTCTTCAGCAGGAGGGTCGATGTAGGCTAAGGATAGTGACACATGCAGTCCGTCGCACTGCAGCCGTGCGCGCCACCCCTAGGCCCATTGTGATGCTCGTTTTCCAAAATGAGAGTTGGTTGTGAACTAGGAGGGACTCCCTTTAGACATATAGGCTAGTTGTAAACTGGTTCACAACCAGTAGGGCCCCTTAATAATATCCACTATATATGAAACAATTGGTACACCGATAAATGAAGATCTCATAAATTAAAAAAGAACACAATTCTATTAAATGTGTTATACTTATCTTTCTCCACATGTTAACTCGATGTGTATGACACTTTAATGCAGATTGTTTCTATACTTTCAATATTATTTTTCAAAATTTCTGGACTGATAGGTTCTCACAATGTATGTTTCTAACTACTTAATCTTTGATACTTATTTTAGCATTGGCGAATATGAATGCATATGTGGTCATAAATCAAATTATGACACGTCTCTCTCTTTTTCGTAGCCGTACGCACTAGTAACCATGCATATGTATTAGACACACTGAAAACCTCTGTCTTACTCCCTTTCATTCATGCACATAACGTCCGCGCAAATAACCATTATAAATCCAACATGTTGGTTTCGTAAATAATCTATTGGTCATTAATGAATATATATCTATGTTCTATACTGCAAATTCATTGAACGAGGACCACTGCGTAAAATGACCGTAATATTAAGCATGGGCGGAAAATCCGTTACGCTCGCGGATTTTGCGGATTTTCGGGAAATCCGCAATCCGCGAGATTTGCGGATTTCCCGCAAAATCCGCAAATTCGCACGCAGCGGATTTTTTTGGCGGCGCGCGGCGTTGGTGATACAATTTTTGCGGCGCGCGGCGTTTATCATCGTTTGCCGAGTTGTTTTTTTCGATAGTTTGCGAGTGCTGCGCCATTTTGGATCTTGCTGTGTGATCCCGCGGGAATTGGCGAGCGCGATTACGTCATCGCGGCTTGCCAGCGATAGTTTGTCAACGCGAGTACGGCGAGATCACGTCTCGCGGTACTTCGCAATTGCGAGATTTGAGATGCGGCGAGCGAAAATATAAATTTGCAATTCTGCACAAGAAATCCACCAGCAAGCAGCATAAACCTTCTAGAAATGATGATTTTTATGTGAATAACTCCTTAGTTTGACATTTGCCTGCACTTTTTTAGCGAGGAGTCCATTTTGGGGAGGGGTGCAGGGGGGTGGGAGGAAGGAAGTGCCCCATAGTCTTCAACTTCCTGTTCCTGTTCAGCAGGCTCCTCCCAGTGCTTTGTCCATCTCCTGGTCACTTTTCATTTGGATGTGCAGCTGGAAGGATTACTTTTTGTGGATGCTGCTGGATCTTTGGATTTGAGGCCTTTTTGACTTTCTTTGGATCACTGTTGGATTAGAAATTTTACAAGTAAGTTTGTTTGGGGCAATACAGTTGCTGCAATTAAAATTTTGGAATTTTCGATTTTTGGGCTGTTTTGGGGCCTTTTGCCCAGGGGTACTCAGTGGTGGGTGGACTGAGTCTTTCTGTGGGGTGTCTTGAATTTAAACATCATGGAGGGGCTGGATGGCTTGGGATTGTGCTTATTTTTCAGTGATTTTCGTTTTTTTGGGCTGTACTTGTGGCCTTTTCACCAGGGGTAGTGAGTGTTGCATGGGCCTAGTCTTTCTGTGGGGTGTCTTGAATTTAAACATCATGGAGGGCATGGATGGAATGGGATTGTGCTGATTTTTCTGTGTTTTTCGATTTTTGACCTGTTGTTGGGGCCTTGACCAGGGGTAGTGAGTGGTGCATGGGCCTAGTCTTTCTGTGGGCTGTCTTGAATTTAAACATCATGTAGGCCATGGATGGAATGGGATTGTGCTGATTTTGCAGTGTTTTTCGATTTTTGGGGGTGTTCATGGGGAGGGACATGCCATGTGGCTGGTGGCCATTTTGAGTGCAGCTACAGGCACTGGCCATGTGCTGGCAGGCAAGTGGCCATTTTGAATGCAGGCTTTGTTGTTAGGCCTCCAACCATTTTGCCTACTTTTCAACCTTTATTTATGCCCAGGGGTAGTGAGTCTTGCATGGGCCTAGTCTTTCTGTGGGTTGTCTTGAATTTAAACATCATGGAGGCCATGGATGGAATGGGATTGTGCAGATTTTTCAGTGATTTTCGTTTTTTGGGCCTGTACTTGTGGCCTTTTCACCAGGGGTATTTGAGTCTAGCATGGGCCTAGTCTTTCTGTGGGCTGTCTTCAACTTAAACATCATGGAGGGCATGGATTGAATGGGATTGTGCAGATTTTTCAGTGATTTTCGTTTTTTGGGCCTGTACTTGTGGCCTTTTCACCAGGGGTATTTGAGTCTAGCATGGGCCTAGTCTTTCTGTGGGCTGTCTTCAACTTAAACATCATGGAGGGCATGGATTGAATGGGATTATGCTGATTTTTCTGTGTTTTTCGATTTTTGACCTGTTGTTGGGGCCTTGACCAGGGGTAGTGAGTGGTGCATGGGCCTAGTCTTTCTGTGGGCTGTCTTGAATTTAAACATCATGTAGGCCATGGATGGAATGGGATTGTGCTGATTTTGCAGTGTTTTTCGATTTTTGGGGGTGTTCATGGGGAGGGACATGCCATGTGGCTGGTGGCCATTTTGAGTGCAGCTACAGGCACTGGCCATGTGCTGGCAGGCAAGTGGCCATTTTGAATGCAGGCTTTGTTGTTAGGCCTCCAACCATTTTGCCTACCTTTCAACCTTTATTTATGCCCAGGGGTAGTGAGTCTTGCATGGGCCTAGTCTTTCTGTGGGTTGTCTTGAATTTAAACATCATGGAGGCCATGGATGGAATGGGATTGTGCTGATTTTGCAGTGTTTTTCGATTTTTGGGGGTGTTCATGGGGAGGGACATGCCATGTGGCTGGTGGCCATTTTGAGTGCAGCTACAGGCACTGGCCATGTGCTGGCAGGCAAGTGGCCATTTTGAATGCAGGCTTTGTTGTTAGGCCTCCAACCATTTTGCCTACTTTTCAACCTTTATTTATGCCCAGGGGTAGTGAGTCTTGCATGGGCCTAGTCTTTCTGTGGGTTGTCTTGAATTTAAACATCATGGAGGCCATGGATGGAATGGGATTGTGCAGATTTTTCAGTGATTTTCGTTTTTTGGGCCTGTACTTGTGGCCTTTTCACCAGGGGTATTTGAGTCTAGCATGGGCCTAGTCTTTCTGTGGGCTGTCTTCAACTTAAACATCATGGAGGGCATGGATTGAATGGGATTGTGCAGATTTTTCAGTGATTTTCGTTTTTTGGGCCTGTACTTGTGGCCTTTTCACCAGGGGTATTTGAGTCTAGCATGGGCCTAGTCTTTCTGTGGGCTGTCTTCAACTTAAACATCATGGAGGGCATGGATTGAATGGGATTGTGCTGATTTTTCTGTGTTTTTCGATTTTTGACCTGTTGTTGGGGCCTTGACCAGGGGTAGTGAGTGGTGCATGGGCCTAGTCTTTCTGTGGGGTGTCTTGAATTTAAACATCATGGAGGGCATGGATGGAATGGGATTGTGCTGCTTTTGCAGTGTTTTTCGATTTTTGGGGGTGTTCATGGGGAGGGACATGCCATGTGACTGGTGGCCATTTTGAGTGCAGCTACAGGCACTGGCCATGTGCTGGCAGGCAAGTGGCCATTTTGAATGCAGGCTTTGTTGTTAGGCCTCCAACCATTTTGCCTACTTTTCAACCTTTATTTATGCCCAGGGGTAGTGAGTCTTGCATGGGCCTAGTCTTTCTGTGGGTTGTCTTGAATTTAAACATCATGGAGGCCATGGATGGAATGGGATTGTGCTGATTTTGCAGTGTTTTTCGATTTTTGGGGGTGTTCATGGGGAGGGACATGCCATGTGGCTGGTGGCCATTTTGAGTGCAGCTACAGGCACTGGCCATGTGCTGGCAGGCAAGTGGCCATTTTGAATGCAGGCTTTGTTGTTAGGCCTCCAACCATTTTGCCTACTTTTCAACCTTTATTTATGCCCAGGGGTACTAGTGAGTCTTGCATGGGCCTAGTCTTTCTGTGGGTTGTCTTGAATTTAAACATTATGGAGGGCATGGATGGATTGGGATTGTGCTGATTTTGCAGTGTTTTTCGATTTTTTTTGTGCTCTATAACTGAACTGATGTTCCTCTGTCTTCCATTTTTTTTAGGTGCACAAGACTCAAGAGAACCACCAGTGCCAGGAAGAAGTCCTGCAGCGGTGTGTGTGTGCAGCATAACGTCACGCGACGTCACGTCTGGCCTCAGACAACTCTACAATTCGTGCAACTGCGGCCTGCTGTCTGACCTGCTCTGAAGAAGATGGCCCCGCCCCCAAAGAAAGTTCTCCGTAGCTCCTCTAGCAAGAAAGTTGCTAGTAAGGAGCAGAAGAAGCAAGGTACCAAGGAGGCTGGTGTGCCACCCGCCACGTTTTTTGGGAGCAAAAAAAAAAGTACGCCTGCTGCAGCAGGTTCTGCTGGGGACCAAGCTGGGAGCAGCACCCCTGCTCCATTGGGTTCAGTGCCTCCACCACCACGCCAACTTAAGTCAAAGCCCTTGTGTGCTTCAGAGGCAGTCAGTGTACTTCTCCAATCACCATCGACCAGTGATGTTGGCTCATCGCAAGAAAGTAGCAGCAATGTCCCTGAATCAACACAGCCGCAACAACAACACCATGTGCAAGTACACGCCCAAGTACATGTGGAAGGAGAGGCAGCAAAAGGAGATGCGCAAGCAAAGGTGCATGGAGGTTCACAAGTGCCCACAATAGTTGTTCCTCCCGAAGTAGGGGCACATCAGGAAATCGACAATGAAGCCGAGGTATCATTGGAAGCCACTCTTCCTGATGATCATTCATTGTCTTCCACATCCCTAGCAAGGAAAAGATCAAGGGGGGTGTCTACATCTTCTTCAAGCCCACCGCCTTCTGATGATCTGGATGACGAATGGGTACCACCACGGCAGCCTGAGAGTGAGGCACACCATGATCTGACACCGGTACCTAAGCGTAAAAGGAAGGTCGTCCAAAAACTCAAACCTATGGAGTGTGATGAGGCTCAACAAGAAGTGACAGATACTGCTGGTGATGAAGCCTCTCACGATGACGACGAGCCAGTCATCACAAAGGTCACTGCAGCCCCACCGGGCATGCAGCAAAGAGACATTTTGACCCTATCCCGAGAAGCTGCTGAGCGTGATGATGATGTCGGCGAGGAGGCAATGGAAATGGAATCATTAGATTTGGAGTTAAGTAGTACACCAAAACCTACCGCTTCCATATTTCTTCGCAAGAAGGTACCCACCTCGTCCTCGACCTCAATTCGTGGTGGTGAAAGTGCAAAACGTACTGAAGTTCGGCAATCCACATCCTCCACTTCATCTGGCATTAGCAGCAGGACCACCACCACCAGTATCGCCGCCTCCTCCGGCCCCCGAAGACATTTCAAGTCTCCAGTTTGGGACTTCTTTAGTGTTTGCCCAAAAAATGAAAACGTAGCCATTTGTAGCATTTGTAAGCTTCGAGTTAGTCGTGGTAAGTTGGGTTCCAACTATGGTACCGGAGGCCAGAGAGGTCATCTTAGGAGAACGCACGATGTCCAATGGTTTGCGCACCTACACACGATCAAGGAAGCCGCAATTGCACGCAATGAAAACGTTGTTTTTTCATCTGGTGATGACGAGGAGGTAGAAGATGATTCAAACACTTCACTTACACCCAGTTCCCCTGTCAGCAGCACACCCCATGGGAGCCACACTAAGAGTGTGGGAGAGAGTGAGACATCAATGCGGAAAAGTTCATCAGCGAGCGTAACTGGGTCGAAGAGATCATCATCATCCCGTAAATCCTTGGTCCAGGGCAACATTAAAAAGATGTTGTTTACAAAAGCGCAATATGAACGCAACCACCCAATGACCCGTCTGTATAACACTAAGCTGGCTAAAATGCTAGCTCTGGACCTTCTCCCTTTTTCTTTTGTAGAAGGGGTTGGTTTTCTAGAATTAGTGACAGCGCTCTGCCCTAAATGAAAGGTTCCTAGCCGGTTCTATTTTGCACGAGTTGCGGTTCCAGCACTACATGAAGATGTTCTGAAGGTGATTGGGGCAGCTTTGCAGAAGAGTGCTGTTCACACTATACATCTGACAACAGACATGTGGACCAGTGGCGCAGGCGCTGATTACATGTGCATCACTGCACACTGGGTCTCTTTTTCAGGGGCTAAAGCAAAGCTAAACTCAGGTGTTGACACTAACATTGTTTTTAAAGGTGCTCGGAAACATGCAACACTAGCCATGTTTGGTTTGGAGAAACGTCACACAGCAGAAAACATTTTGGATGTCTTTAACACAAAGGTCCTTAACTGTCTGTCCCCACTAAAACGCAAGGTTGGTTATGTTTCCACGGACAATGGCTCCAATATAGTTAAGGCCATGAGGGACGGTTACTATTTCAGAGTGCCGTGTTTGGCGCACTGTATAAACCTGGTTGTCCAAAAATTCTTGGGTAATAAAGGCAGTGCAGCGTACGGTGTATTGGACACCTGCCGAAAAATGTGCAAGCATTTCAGCCATTCTTTTAAGGCCCGGAAGCAGCTGAGGAGCCTGCTATATCAACATCAAATGCCAGTGAAAGCACTCATCCAGGAGGTGGTAACACGTTGGAACTCAACCTTCTACATGCTTGAGCGTCTGTATGAGCAGTATACGGAACTCGATCAATATTTCCTTAACCCCTTTACTGCTAAGGCATTACTCTTCTTTCTCATTTACTTTCCATTGAAATCAATGGAAAGTCCATGACGAGTTACCCTTGTCATTAGCGGCGAAGAGGTTAAAGAGGGTGCAGAGGAGCTGAGGATGGGTGGGCCGCAATGGAACATAGTTGAAAGCCTGACACGCATGCTTCGTCCTTTTGAGTTCTTCACGCGTGCAGTCAGCAAGGAGGACTCTAATTTGGGAAAAGCTATCCCATTGTTGTACATGCTGGAGGACCAACTGAAGGAGGTGTGTTCTGTGTTTAGAAAAGATAAAAACCAAGACTCTTTGCTTCTGGCCGAGCAATTATTAGAGCTCCTACAAGGTGATGAACGTCTTAAAAAGATCCACTCAGAACAGCATTACATTTGTGCTACTATTCTGGATCCACGCTACAAAAAGGCGCTGGCAGGCCAAGCATTCTTTCCTTTTGATGATGAACATGTTCTAAAGTACAAACGTTGGCTAGCCTTGTCAGCCAAGAAGTTTGAAACAGAACGGCTGGAAATTGAAGGAAATGGCAGTACATCAGCAGGCCATCCCCAGTCAAAACAATCCACTTCTGCACCTGTGGCTGTGGCACAAGTGACCTCTCAGCCGTTAAAGACACCGGCAACCGGATCATCTGCACGAAAGACAACAGAAACATTGGAGGCTGAAGAGGATTGGCTAGCTCTGCGTGGGTTTGGTTCTCAAAAGGTCAGAGGCACAGCAAGAGCTAAGCAAAGTGGAGGAACCTTGGATGAGGACCTTGAGTCGATGGTGAAGGACTATCTGAATGACTCAACAGAGGTCTATGTTAATTCTGACCCATTGGCGTATTGGCATGGGAAAAAAGAATTGTGGCCACAGCTCACCAACCTGGCTTTAAACTACTTGTCTTGCCCACTCGCAAGCGTGTCTTCTGAACGGGTTTTCAGTGCGGCTGGTGGGATTGTAACTCCCAAACGGAGCCGCCTCTCGCCCAAAAATGTGGAGAGGTTAACAATGATCAAGATGAATCAGCACCTCATACCACCAGATTTCAGAGTACGAGAGAGCGTGCCGGATGAAGAGGAGGTGGCCAGCAACATAGATGAGGGAATTTCTACTCTGTCAGGTGACACTGAGCTCACCCTGCCTGAATTTGCAGAGTATGATGACGAAGCCTTATTCTTATTCCTGGACCGTGATACCGACTTCGAGCCCTGAAAATGAGACAACGAATCAATAACTTTCTTTTTCATCCTTATTCACTTTTATTCCTGTGTGTCTGTCTTTCTTTGTTGTGCACAGTTAATATAATTCAAACTTTAATCAGATAATCACAAAAACAAGCCCATCAGCAGAACTGTCTTCACTTGTTTGCTAATTTATTTGAAGGTGCCGCAGTCTGCATTCCTCAGGTTCACAAGTTCAGAAGAACATGCTCCTCTATCCTCCTCCTCCAGACTCCTATTTCCATCAAAGCAGAGGGCTGGTTTACGCCCAATGAAGAAAGACTCAGCACTTGTGGGGGTGTTGTTCTACCTCTTTGCAGGTGAGTTGACGGGTCTGGGGCCATTGCTGGGAAGCACTAAAAGTGGTTTGGACCAAATCCGAGGCGGAAAATTTTTTGTGTTTTTGATGACTTGCTTGCCTTTGAGGTGCTCTTAGGGGGGGGTTCCGTCTGTTTGTGGGTGAGTTTCGTGGTCTGGGAGCATTGCTGGGACACTCTAATCTTGATTGCATTTGCTTTTCAGGAAATCCGTCGTGCCAACCCCGACTTATGGCCTAGCTACGCAGCGCGTTTGGACCGAAGGCCCAGAAATATTGCAAGTATGAGATTTTGCTTTTGGCCTGTTTGGGGGTGTTATGCTTCTTGGCGGGTGGGTTGACGGGTCTTGGGGCATTCCTGGGAAGGTCTAATACCGGGTAGAAGTGGTTGGGACAAAATCCAGGCCGATTTTTTTTTGGCTATTTCTGACATTTTGCTCTATGTAGCGTTTTCGGGGGCCTGTTTGGGGGGCTTCCTGGTGTTTGTGGGTGAGTTTCGTGGTCTGGGAGCACTGCTGGGACACTCTAATCTTGATTGCATTTGCTTTTCAGGAAATCCGTCGTGCCAACCCCGACTTATGGCCTAGCTACGCAGCGCGTTTGGACCGAAGGCCCAGAAATATTGCAAGTATGAGATTTTGCTTTTGGCCTGTTTGGGGGTGTTATGCTTCTTGGCGGGTGGGTTGACGGGTCTTGGGGCATTCCTGGGAAGGTCTAATACCGGGTAGAAGTGGTTGGGACAAAATCCAGGCCGATTTTTTTTTGGCTATTTCTGACATTTTGCTCTATGTAGCGTTTTCGGGGGCCTGTTTGGGGGGCTTCCTGGTGTTTGTGGGTGAGTTTCGTGGTCTGGGAGCACTGCTGGGACACTCTAATCTTGATTGCATTTGCTTTTCAGGAAATCCGTCGTGCCAACCCCGACTTATGGCCTAGCTACGCAGCGCGTTTGGACCGAAGGCCCAGAAATATTGCAAGTATGAGATTTTGCTTTTGGCCTGTTTGGGGGTGTTATGCTTCTTGGCGGGTGGGTTGACGGGTCTTGGGGCATTCCTGGGAAGGTCTAATACCGGGTAGAAGTGGTTGGGACAAAATCCAGGCCGATTTTTTTTTGGCTATTTCTGACATTTTGCTCTATGTAGCGTTTTCGGGGGCCTGTTTGGGGGGCTTCCTGGTGTTTGTGGGTGAGTTTCGTGGTCTGGGAGCACTGCTGGGACACTCTAATCTTGATTGCATTTGCTTTTCAGGAAATCCGTCGTGCCAACCCCGACTTATGGCCTAGCTACGCAGCGCGTTTGGACCGAAGGCCCAGAAATATTGCAAGTATGAGATTTTGCTTTTGGCCTGTTTGGGGGTGTTATGCTTCTTGGCGGGTGGGTTGACGGGTCTTGGGGCATTCCTGGGAAGGTCTAATACCGGGTAGAAGTGGTTGGGACAAAATCCAGGCCGATTTTTTTTTGGCTATTTCTGACATTTTGCTCTATGTAGCGTTTTCGGGGGCCTGTTTGGGGGGCTTCCTGGTGTTTGTGGGTGAGTTTCGTGGTCTGGGAGCACTGCTGGGACACTCTCATCTTGATTGCATTTGCTTTTCAGGAAATCCGTCGTGCCAACCCCGACTTATGGCCTAGCTACGCAGCGCGTTTGGACCGAAGGCCCAGAAATATTGCAAGTATGAGATTTTGCTTTTGGCCTGTTTGGGGGTGTTATGCTTCTTGGCGGGTGGGTTGACGGGTCTTGGGGCATTCCTGGGAAGGTCTAATACCGGGTAGAAGTGGTTGGGACAAAATCCAGGCCGATTTTTTTTTGGCTATTTCTGACATTTTGCTCTATGTAGCGTTTTCGGGGGCCTGTTTGGGGGGCTTCCTGGTGTTTGTGGGTGAGTTTCGTGGTCTGGGAGCACTGCTGGCTATATATACTTTACTTTGCAAGAGGTTTGAAGCAAATCCATGGTGGCAGAGGGGACTTAGGGCCTAGCTGCAGAGCGCGCGCGGAGTGATTTGGGAAATTTGTGAAAAATTGACTAAGTCCCCACTTTTGTACTTTTGCTCTTTGGCTGTTTGGGGGTCTTCTACTCGTTTTCTCCTGGGTTGACGGCTCTGGGGCCATTGCTGGGAAGCTCTAATACCGGATAAAAGTGTTTTGGACCAAATCCCAGGCGGAATTTTTTTTGTGTTTTTGATGACTTGCTTGCCTTTGAGGTGCTCTTAGGGGGGGTTCCGTCTGTTTGCGGGTGAGTTTCGTGGTCTGGGAGCACTGCTGGGACACTCTAATCTTGATTGCATTTGCTTTTCAGGAAATCCGTCGTGCCAACCCCGACTTATGGCCTAGCTACGCAGCGCGTTTGGACCGAAGGCCCAGAAATATTGCAAGTATGAGATTTTGCTTTTGGCCTGTTTGGGGGTGTTACGCTTCTTGGCGGGTGGGTTGCCGGGTCTTGGGGCATTCCTGGGAAGGTCTAATACCGGGTAGAAGTGGTTGGGACAAAATCCGCGCGGAAAAGCCTTTAGTTTTGGCACTTTTTGTAACTTAGGGTTCGTTAGGGTTAGCCCTAGCAGCAGGATTGCATGTGTTTCGGGGTGTTCTAGATTTTTCCAACTGAGTTCTGGGGTCTTAGAGCACCCGTGAGAATGTGTAATTTTGGTTGCAAGTCATTTGAAGAAAATCCATGGTGGGAAAGGGGGGATTTGGCATAGTTAAAGAAAGCCTTTGCCACTATTCTTAACTTAGGGTTCGTTAGGGTTAGCAGTATTTCTATTGCATGTGTTTGAGTGGGGGGGATTTCGAGTCTTGGAGCGATGCTGGCTATGGCTACTTTTGCTTGGTTGCTTGCAAGTGGTTTGAATGCAATCCACGGTGGGTAATGGGTAATTAGGGTACTTCGGCCTACTTTTACTTTCAAAGTAAGTTTTGTCACCAGTTTTCTGCTAGGCCTCGTTTTTTGAGATTTGATTGGGGGTCTTCTACATTTTTGCGACTGGCTTTAGTAAGGGTCTGGGTGGGAGCACTGCTAGGAAGATCTAATTTTGTTCTAAAACACAGTTTACAGTACACCTAGCTTGAGGGGCAAGATCCGCTACATTAATTTGCCCATACTTATTTATCCTTCAAAAGGTGACTCAGAGTACGCACTTTCAAAAATATTGTACTGTCTACTAGGAAAAACAAATTGTGACTTTTTGCACTCCACAGCCTACATACCTTATATTTATTTATCAGTGGTGTTGTAATATTATATCACTTCCTGTTTTTCGTTGAATAATTACAGGCCGGGTTTCAGTCTCTGCAATGGGGAAAAAAGGATGGAGTCAGGCTTCACAGTAGCGAGCCACAATTCAGCATCAGGCAGGCAGTGGACAGGGTGTCTTCTGGTGACCAACATCGATGGACGAAGCGTCGGCTGCAATGGAGGAGTGCCGCTAATAGGACTACAACCACATAGATACAGTATCCCTTGCCTTTTTCTCTGACTGTGACTGCATTTCTTGGCTCTCTCTCGGCTTCTACATTGATCCCTTAACACATCACTTAGTCCACTCCACTATCACATCTGCACCACACATAGTCATTTGTAAGTGCTCCTACGTAATTCGCAAGTCACAGCACGCCCCAGGCCGTAGAGGACTGGGATGGCCCCAATGATGAAGCATGTCACCAAGGGGCAACCCTGGTGAGTGAGGGGACACCTAGAAAAAAAGCAATTTCTCCTTTTCTATCTACTATACCTTCCAGACCAACCCCACTGAGTGTTGTTGTGAATGGATTTATAGTGACCAGCAAGGCTCTCGGGTATCTGGCTACAGAGACCTTATGTTGAATATCGTTATCAATATTTTACACATAGGCCCTTTACTGTTGCATTCTTTCTTCCACAGGTGTCGAATGTACTACTTACTTTTCACTGACATGCATGCAGTAGTGCATGCACTTTCAAAGATTGATGGATAGGTTTGTACCCAAAGAATTGTTTATGTTCAATTGTTTGTCTATGCTGTGCTTTTTTTTACAGGGTGTCTTCTGGTGACCAACATCGATGGACGAAGCGTCGGCTGCAATGGAGGAGTGCCGCTAATAGGAGGATTTTTTTTCTGCAGGCAACTTACTTACCACTTCCAACAGGACCACTACAACCACATAGATACAGTATCCCTTGCCTTTTTCTCTGACTGTGACTGCATTTCTTGGCTCTCTCTAGGCTTCTAAATTGATCCCTTAACACATCACTTAGTCCACTCCACTATCACATCTGCACCACACATAGTCATTTGTAAGTGCTCCTACGTAATTCGCAAGTCGCAGCACGCCCCAGGCCGTAGAGGACTGGGATGGCCCCAATGATGAAGCATGTCACCAAGGGGCAACCCTGGTGAGTGAGGGGACACCTAGAAAAAAAGCAATTTCTCCTTTTCTATCTACTATGCCTTCTGTCAGGTTACGCAGCCCCTAAGCGCCTACCGTACTATGAAACTACATTTCCCATGAGTAGGCGGGAGACTTGCAGGAAGTTTATCTGGGGAACAGACGCGCTTCCTGTTGCGCGTTATTCTGGTTTCTGTTCTGCACCGGCATGAGAGCGGACGCTCTGCATGCTTTTCTATCGTGTCTCCTGTGGACTATCACCTCCCCCCCCCCCCCCCCCCCCTGAGGCTCAGTGGGGAGCGCTTCCGTGTTCTGTCCTTGGCGGTAGACGGACTTCACGCGTCTTCAGGTAAAGCCGCTCTAAACTCTTCGGCCGCCCGTGCGGTCAGCTGATTACTGCCTGAACGGATTGTTAAGGGAGGTTCTGTGACTGTTTTCTAACAGAATTCTACCTTTGATGAATTCCTGTTTGGTTGAATTGTGTGTGGCGGAGCACAGTGGCGGTCTATACCACGTGTTAGCGTTCACATCGGGGATCGTTTTTGTACTATTAAAACGGAGCGCGGTAGTAAGGACAACTACGCGTCTCCGTTGTATAACTGTGTATTTCAAAGGACCTCCATAACTGGGCATGTAGTGAGGTAACTACAGGCTACCCCAGTTCTCTTTGTGTAGTGCACCGTGGGGTGTGTTGTTGGCAGAATTCAGTGGTGGTCGCAACTACGTTTTTCTGTTTGACCTTCACCAAAGATTCTCTACTGGGTCATTACTTAGAGAGCGCAGTGTTGTAGTTCTTGCTTCCTACACACTACCGTTTCCCTCTTCCTTTTTGTTGGACCATACATCTTTGCTTTGACTATTTGGAACCCCCTTTGTACATTGAGTCCTCTACCAAGTTTGTGGTATGTTGTGAGTAGTGGGTTTGATGTCTTAGTATAACGAAGAGTGTGTTTGGTGCGACAGGAGTGTGTTCGTTAACTATATGTTTATGTGTTTCTTAGGCCTTCCTCACAGATTGTGGCAGAAGGGCTATAGTATTTCCTATCCAAGGTCATGTTTTCTTGGTGCTCAGGTACTTGTCTACTTCCTTGGTTATTTAGTGAGACTATATGAGAGTCCCCTTGTATGTTAGGACAGCACTTCACTGATGCCTGTCTTGTCTTCTGTTACAGGTATCCTTTCCCTGCTGACCCTACCTTTACCCATCCCACATTTTTTATTTTAGTTTGTTATTTTTCTCCCCCGCCTAATGGCTCGAACACCCTGTGTTTACACTTCTGGGTGTTGGTGACATTTGGAGGTGGAACCATATTTGCATCGACTGGATCACGGGGAGTAAACCTGACACCTTCCAGACCAACCCCATTGAGTGTTGTTGTGAATGGATTTATAGTGACCAGCAAGGCTCTCGGGTATCTGGCTACAGAGACCTTATGTTGAATATCGTTATCAATAATTCCACACAGGCCCTGTACTGTCGCATTCTTTCTTTCCACAGTTGTCGATGATATATTCTTACTCTGCTTGACAAAGAACCATTGCTAATGTGAAAGAACTTCAACCGAATTAGTAGTTATACTTTACCATTTGTTAGGCTACAATGTGGCACTGCTCTACTGTACTTCTGTCACCTGCTATATTCTCAGTTGTACCGTTGAATTGCTCAGGAGGACAAACCAGATTTCATTTTCTTTTTTTTCATAGGCATGCAACTGCCACTGTGTCACACCACTAGTACCACCGCTATGAGGAAATTTTATCCGACCAAGATTGCCAACGTTATTCGGTGTTTCCCGTGGAGCCAGCCCTGGGTCTAGCCCTACTTTCAAACACAAATTACAGGTAAGATAAGCGTTTGGTGGTTTGGGGGTATAATGGAGTATTAGTACGAGAGACGAGAGACTGAAGGTAGTACTACTAAAGTCCTAGGACTCTTGGATTCACTTCACTTAGTCTGTGAGAGGCACTTAGTGTTGAAAACATTTGGGCATTTACACTTAAAGGAAGAAAATGGAACTAAACTTTCAGGAAAACAGTCAACGTTAAACCCCCACCCACCAGGCAAGCAGTAAAAAACAGGTATGCTCAGATAAAGTTTGAAAAAGTATATTTATATCCCTAACAAAATAATCTCCCGCAAGACCCTCCCTAACCCCAACGATTGTCCTTCAAAAGTCCCCAAAAACCCAACTCCCAATTCCCACCCCCCAAAAGTCTCTAAAAAAGGGGCAAGGGACACTATGGGTGGATGCTGTTAACTTTTTGGGCCAGGGCATCATGCTCCTCGCGGAGCAAGGCGAGCTCCTGCTGAAGGCGGGACACCATCAGGGTAGTGCGGCGCAGGCGTGCCTTCACTGCCTTGCAGGTGCAATGCCTGTGAGAGGCAGCTGTTGGCCTTGCTGCTCGGCGGTGGCGTTTGCCTTTGGCAGCCCGGCTCAGTCTGGGTGGACCACTGTGCTGGGTGGCAGCCCGTGGGGCCACGGAGGCCGATGCAGACGACGTTGTTGTAGTTGTCGACTGCACACTTTCCACGTCCTCCAGGGCCACCAGCCGCCGATATTCCGCAACAGTGGCCTCGATCCTCCGTTGCCGGGCCGCTCTAGCCAGCTCCTTCCTCCTTGTTCGTTTGGAAGGAGAACCTATATGAAGAAAGAAAGACATAGTCTGTAACCAATGCTCTTTAAGATTAACTCAATCATTCAGCAGAAATTTGTGTTGCAGTACAACTAGCAACTTGCAAGCGCATTACATAACTATTGAGGCCAGTATCTATCTAACCTCACACTTCTTCATCCTTGCTCTAACATTAGTGGGAGTTTAAGGAACAAATTCTACGAGCACTGTGGACTTCCATTGGAGTCGACTATGAAAGTACACCAGTCTTATTCTTCTTCTTATCTCTTGTTTTGGAAAATTGGTACGTTATTTTCTGCAAGCCGGCATAATGCCAGCGCAGTAAACTTGCACCCGAGAAAAAGAGACGCACGCCATGAGGAGTGACCTAGACTTGCGTTGCCGTTGCGTTACTGTACCCGTCCAGTACATGCAGGTGGTGAAGCTCTTACTTTTCTATTACGGGTGGCACTGAGAATACTCTGTTACAACTCAAGGGCTACTGCTTAATTAATTTAACTTTCACCCTACAGTGGAAATGAGTACTAGAAATGGAAAATTGAAGAAGATAAATAATCTGATTATCTATCACTTCACATGGGATGTTTTTGCTTATATATGGGATGACTTTAGGTGCTTTGCTTTTTATTGAGTGACCAGTGATACATCCACACATGAATGACTGAGTACTACTAAACTTATTAAGAGAGGTAGGGAGTGGCCACCATAATAACCGGATCTATGCAGTGCTTGCAATACAAACTACTGCTACTATTTATGGTAGTATTTGGACAAAATTAAAAGTTCTTTTCCTTGCCTTTCCTACACTGGAACGGACGTGCGGGTGCAGTGTTACATGCTCTTCAAAGTTACACTTAGTTCATCCACTGACCGTCTACTCTCTCTAGATCATGGGTACTCACAAACTTTCTCTCAGGGGCTACATTTACAATGTAGTTTGGGGCCGAGGGCCGCACTGGTGGGGGCGGAGTCAGAGGGGGCGGGGCTAAAGCAAAATGATAACTTGTGACCATGAGGTTGCACACAGGTCCCTGCAGCAGATGCCCTCATCCACTGAGCCACCAGACCCAGCATTTACATACATCTCTCTCCCTCCTGCTCTCCCTCCTGCCCTCCCTCCATCTCTCTCTCCCTCCTGCCCTCCCTCTCCCTCCCCCTCTGTCATCTCACTGTGTGTGTGTCTATCTGTGTCAGCCTTCAGCCCGGGTTGAGACCGCTTCCTCAACGCGCACACACAGACAACAACACCAAAGTACTTAACAGGTCTTTAAAAGACCATTAACATATTATTGAGGCTTTGTTTGTTTTAGCGCCCCTGCTTCTCCACCCTGACAATCACTGCTTGCACGGCCCCACAGAGCAGAGGCTTTGTTCTATTTCACCTCTTTGTGGCCTTGCATCTCCACTCTGCTCTGTGGGGGCCGGGGGAGCAGTGATTGTCAGAGTGGAGATGCAGGGGCGCTAACAGGTGAAATACAAAAAAGCCTCTGCTCTGTGGGGGCCGGGGGAGCAGTGATTGTCTGCAAGGTCTGCGCACCGCCAAGGAAGGCTTGCCGGGCCACCACCGGCCCGCGGGCCGTACTAGGAGTACCCCTGCTCTAGATACACATATGCTATCTAAGAGTCAGATAGTAGCATGATCCAGGTATATGGACACATACAGTTTCTGTGTCACCCACCCAGGCTGTTGTCCTTCCACCCATCATTGCTTCATCATTCACCCAGCCATGCATCTCATATTCTTGCCTTCCCAGCTAGTCTTCAATCTCAATAAGTAAGGAATATATAAGAGCTTACCTCTGGCCGCCACCACCACCGTCTCAACTCTCACAGCCGCCGCCGCCGCCTCCTCCCCTGAAGAATCGGCCTCCGCCTCCGTGTCGAGCACCACCACCTCCACACTGGCCCCGCCACCAGATGTTCCACCTACAAAGTACATTTAACAATGTTAGAATAAAGCACTCACTAGTCACTAGTATTTGGTCTAGGAATGAAGACATGTGAAAACAATGTAATTTGTGACTGTCTACGTTAAAGTTAAAAAAAATGTCCCTTTTTCCAGGGAAGGTTGTCTTGCTGCACTTTTTGGCACAACTGATGAAGGCTGTTTTTTTAACACGCACCATTTTTCTCCACACAGACAGAAGATGGACTTCTAACAACAAGATCAAGTTGAAACCAGGTGAGAGCTCGGCTCGACCACAAGAAATGTCTTCAATTAATCGTCAGCACTAACCACTTTTCCATCATCAGTTAAACGTTTAGTTTTATTATGACTTCATTTTAATAAATGTGTTTACTTTTAATAAAGCTTTTAAACTTAAATACAATCTGTGTTTTTTGGTCCAGACTAGAGTGACTGAGCGAAAGGTTTTGCAATTTTTGCAAGCATGAGTCCAGATAGAACACTTCAAAAGACATTATGGACAATCCCAGAGGACTGCACTAAGTTGATAGAGCTATTGCTGACTAGAATCATGGGAGTTTCGCCAACCGTGCAATCTTAGTTAGCTACACAGACAGACTAATAAGAATAATCTAGTAATACCACAGGGAGTCATAGTAGAGGCAGGATAAGAATTTAGATACAGTCTACAAGAAGAGCAAAGACAATTTTGAAAAAAGTCAAATGAGGAACGCTAGGAAAAATAGGTACTAGTCTAAAATGAAAACTTACTGGGGCCAGCAGAGGAGCCCTCGCCTGCCCGATCCTGGCCCTGTTGAACAGCATCCGCCGCCTGCTGCTCCTGTGTCCTCCTCTCGCCCCTGGGGGGAGCTGACGTACAACATGAAAGAAAGAACAGAAAACATGGATGATTGTTGCTTGTCAATGTCAACCAAATCAAACATTTCAAAAGAACAATAACAAAATATTTCCGCGAAATTATATTGATTATGGTTACTTTTCATTTATTTGCGGACCTGTGACTTCGAAAGTCACGTAACTCACTAAACAAAGTACTGAAACGTTCACCTAGGACTGGCAGTCCGCAGTCCGCAGGCAAGACGCAAAGTGACAGACAAACTCCATTGTGATTTCAGTCAGATCAGTGACAACACTAACAGTTGCCTGCTACATTACCAGTCATTTAAATAGTCAAACTATCAATCCACCGCCACTATTTTTCTTATTGTCAGGGTTACAAAGGAAGAGGCAGATTTAAGCCCTTGCGGCTCTTTTGCGCCGTTCTTGCGTGACTTTTGTGACGCAGCAGCTAAACAAAAAAGGGCGCCATGGTGCGGCGTATAATATTATAACAACGTGACGCATTTGGGAGATGCATCCCGTTATAAAGCCCTGCGCCATCAGGGTGCGTTCCGGCGCAAGGGAGGGCATTCCTGCGCTGGAACACATCCTAATAGTGGCTGAGGGAAATCTACAAAATATCAATCAGTCACCTTTAGGACAATGATGTGTCACACAAACCCTGCACCTGCTTGAAGCAGACGTACGGCTTGACCCAGCATTGGGGAGATAGGGTACCCCAGAGCATTGATGGAGCTGCGCCATCGTTGCGACGCAACTCCAGCAGTAAAGCTTCGGTGACGTTTTGGGCCCATGGTGCGCCGCATTGCAAATACGGCGCACCATGTTTGGTGGTGGTAGCGGGCCGCACAATTAATGGCGCATCCCTGCTACTTTGCAGGGATGCGACGGTAATTGCAATTCTGCCCCTTAGGGGCATACTTACTTACGCGTTCTGGCGCATCTCCAGAGATGCGCCAGATCAAATGCGTCACGCAAAACTACCCTTGCGACACGGCAGATGTGCCTCATTTACAATGCGGCGCGCCCTGGCGCAAGGGTAGGCACTTGCGTGACGCATCTCGTCACGTAAGAGCGGCGCATCGCTGGAGTCACGTCGCCAACGCAATGCAACTCCAGTAATGCTCAGGGCCACCCAATACTTAACATGCTGTGTCAGTCCTTTCGCCTGCTTCGAGCAGACATAAGGAATTGAATTGACGTAGCAGCGTCGCAGAAGTGCCTGCGTTAAATCCTGTACATTTCACGCAGGCAATTTTGCGAGGCGCACAGCCGCTGGACCGCCCACCCTGCGTACTAGGAACGCACCCATTGTGGTGCAGGCCCATGGCTTTATAACGTGACGCATCTCCCTAGATGCGTCATGCTGTAAATGACTCGCAGGGATGCGGCACGTTTACGCCGCTGTTGCGTCACGCAAGGCAACGTAAACGTGGCGCAAGGGGCTTGTAAATGTAATCTGCCCCCTAGTGTCTAGCATTAAGCAGTTCTGTAAAGTACACTCATACATAATAGTTACTCAGGCCAATGAGACCACGAAATAGAAAACAAATAAGCATAGTAGCAACGCCACTGAGAAGGAGAGCAGTGCACCTGAAATGCACAGAAGATTTTGAAATATAATTTAACTACAATGTAATCGTCATCAGCGGCATTATTGGCTTGCTCCATGTAAAAAACAAATATTTGCAATACAACAACACAGAGCAGGAGAAAACATCATAGTAGTGAGTGATTAAATGGCTACTACTACTCACCAAGCCCGGGGATCTCCAAGCCGAGCTGGTCCAGCAGGTCGCGCTCGCGGTCCAGGAGGTCCGTCCAGCGATGGGTGACCTGGCTGTAGGTGCGCTGGACCCCGTAGAGGTGGGATATGGCCCAGCACACCTTCTCCCACCGCTTCCGGCGCTCCCGCATGTTGTAGCCGCCGGCCGCGATCCTGCCGCCTCCCGCGATGGTCCTGGGCAGGCGGCGCTGGACGAAGTAGACCAGCGCGCCCACTTCCTCCGGGCTGAATATCTCCCGTCGCGTCACCTGCTCCCCCCTCAATCTCCCGCATGCTGTCCTGCCACTGGGTCCAGCACTACTCCCCGCCGCCGCTGCGGCCCTCAAGTGCCTGGGCAGCTTCACGGCGCCTGGCTTGACCATGGTCTGGGCAGGTAAGGTAGGAAGAAGTAGAACATTAAGAAAGAATAGGATAGGGAAGAAGAAAAGAAAAGAGTTTAAAAAAGTAGTTTAAAAGTAAAGAAAAATAGCAGAAAAGACAAAAATATACAGCTAGGAAAAGAGAGGGATAGATAAGAAGCAAAATCGTAAAAAAAAAACTGAAAACAAGCAAAGGATGGCAAAGATACCAAGAGGATTAAACACCATGCCCAGACACAGGAAATGAATGAAAAACAAGATGGCCGGCGCCCGTTCACGAGCGCGAAAGTAAGTTCGCGCGAGATTTTCCTCGCGATCTCGTGCGAACCTCTAGATTTCCCGCGCGATCTCGTGCGAACCTCTACTCGCAATGCGCTTACTGCGCGAGATTATACATAGCGGGCGGAAACGGAAATACGTCACGCAAACAAAATGGCCGCGCCCGTACTCGACCTTGGGGTAAATTCGCGTGTTGCGCTGCAAGCGGCTCGCGAATACTGCAAAAAAACTCGCGAAACAACAAGCCGCAAAAAAATAAAATGCTCATTCGCACGAATTGGCGGCTTCCGCGGTCGGTTTCGCACGACGCCGCGCCCCGCGAATAGCGCGAAAAAAACCGAAAAACGATTTCAGCAAAAGCAAAAGCAATGAGCAGGTGCAAAAGGTCAACCTCATGATTTGTAACGATTCTTTGTAGTGCTTCCTGAGGGGGCCCTCCAGAATTCTGTTGCCTGCTTGCAACTATTGTGTGACCCTGCTCTGACCTTAACTGTATGCCACAAAGGTCCTGATTTACAGCTAAAGGAGCAGACAAGCAGGTGCCAGGCTGGAACTTTAAATTCTTTCAGTGACACATTAATTAGCCCCTAATTCATTATTGTCAGTTGGGGCAGGGCAGGTGTTGTAACTAATTTTGCAACAATGAAAGCACTTAGCAAGTGCAAAAGATCACTAATCAGGGCGCACTAAGGAAGCAGGTGCCAGCTAAAAAAATATTCTGTGACACATTAATCAGCCCCAAATTAATTCAGGTCACTTGAGGCAGGGAAGGTGTGCTTTGCTTTGCCGAAAATAATGTACACTGGACAACCAGAGGGTGTGGTGATGAAACAGAGGGTGGCATGGGTGGGCCAGAGGGTGGTATGAGTAGTCAGAGAGTGGCAGTGGTGACAGAGAGTGGCAGTGATGAAGAAGAGTGTCCCAAACAGGCTGGACATGTAGAAACAACAAGTTCGCAAAACTTGCGACCCGACAGGTAAGTTCGCAAATTGCGAAATTGTAAAAACCCTCGCGAACTGGCAGAAACACGGGCGAACACACAAAAAAAAAAAATCCGCAAATTCGCGGGAATTCGCGGATTTTGCGGATTGCGAATCCGCAAATCCGCAAAATTCGCGAACGCGAGATCCGCAAAATTCGCCCATGCTTACGTAATATACGGTTATTAAGCACTTTACCGGTGGATAGATCTGTCACCTATTGAATAATGTACCACTACAAAATGGCCGCCCATTTGTTTATTAAATTTCAAGACATGTTAGCCTTTCAGTCCTTTGTCGATCTCCAAACGACAGCAGTATAAACTCGTGTGAACTGATGGTCACACTTCTTGCATCTATTGCTGAAGCAACTACAGCGGGAGGACGGACTCTGACTCATTTAATCCAGGTATTTATTCTCTGAGAGCCAGGATGCTCCGCACATTTCGCTGCTTATTAAACTATATAGATCGATTTCTATACATTAAATACTAAATCGGATGGTGGTCTCTTATACTTTTAGAGCAAACTACCTGACCGAGAAACATTGGCAAGAAGGCGCCATTATACCTTCTAATGTGTAAGGTATGTATTGACCCATTTAGTTTAACTATATACCAACGCATTTTGAACTTAATGTTAATCACGGTAGACCTTTTACGGGTTCAATCTAATATCTGTTCTTTTTCTGTACTGCAATTAGGGAACCTTTTAAAATTATCAAGTATCCCCTTTCTTTTCAAATCTGTGGCTTCTGGAAGTGACTGACTGGACACGTATTTAGTGTTTACTAAGCTATTACTTACTTTTGCCTCAAAATTCTGACAGCCTTAGTCAGCTGAATTTTTGTCATAAAGAATATATAGTCGAACTCGATATCACGGTATCAGCTTCATACATATTGGTATCAATAATCTATCCACTGGTACCGACCAATTAGTTTGTTTGCCAGCTACACAAACAATACAGAGTGTTCAGATATAAAGGCTGGTTTTAGGCCGAAGAATATATGTGTGAAAGAACAGATAAACGGCAAACCTTAAGTCTAAAGTTTGAAATTATATATGCGAATGTTGGATACCATTAGCCTTACCGCAACGTCTATCGCCTTTATATCATCCGCAAATACAGGCTTCCTTACGGCAATTCTTAGCCTTCGCGGTGCAAATCATCCTACCTGCCCGGGACACCTGCTGGCTCCCATAAGGTAAAAAGCTAGGATTCTGTGATTTAAACAAAAACCCAATTTAATATAAGGATATGTAATGTAACCAAAACCTGCTCTGTTTGATCATTCTAACACAGGGTACTTCACCGCAAAACGCTAATCACTCAACCGGCAGCAGCGCTAGGCAATCGAGTCGCTGATCCGTGCGCTTATATGAACAAGGTATAAAAATATGTTACAAATAGGGGTAATTTTTTCAACCAGCCCTCACTCTACTTGTGGATTATTTTTAAACAACCTGAGAAATATATCCCTGTTCTAGTTTGTTAATCTCTGCAGGATAATATTTCAACCAAGCATAGAACGTTAACACTTGTTTTCAGCCCAACAGATTCCCTGTGTGAAAACATACTTCTTTATGTCAATACAAATGATGACAGATGTGATACGTTTGATATTGTGATGGTATTGAATTTTTACTGACTAGGATATGCAGTACACGAGATTAAAGCATTCTTTAAATACGATGATTTTCTTTCTATTTTATTTACATAATGTATCCCTCAAATGTCAGTCACAGTGTAAACAATAGCTGAAATTTGAAAGCTCATAAATTGTATTGAAAACTTTGTATTCCACAACTACTATGACTGTGTCTCCATTAACAGTGACTAGGATATGCATTGCGCGAGAGTGAAGCATTCCTTATACACAATGATTCTATTTGTGGATTGTATCCTTTGAATGTCATTTATGGTGTAAATATTAGCTGACATTTGAAAGCTCATAAAATGGATTGAATCTATTATCTCACAACTGCTATGATTTTGTCTCCATTAATAGGTATTTTCAAATATAATTTTCATTTTTAATAATTGAGAGCTTTTTGGGTGTTATATATATGATGTAGATTATCCCTTCAATGGGTAGAGACAGTATTTTAATTATTAATCTGTTATCGTTTCTAGGGTACTCAAGATATTGAAATCCATGTCCTGAGGATGGTCTCTCACATGAAAGAATAGAGACCGAAACGTCGACTGTGGCTTTATCTACCATTGAATGTTTAATTAATTCTGTGATAGGTAGAAAAGCTTGAGCAACTGATGTAGTAAGGGCTGTGTAGACTAATGTATTTTCCCTTCTGCGTCATTGCTGTTCATCTTGTACCCAACATTTTATCTTGATTTGATAAAAGATTAATTACTTTTTTAAATATACACCCGTCTTTCAATCCCTTTTTGCTCTCTCCCTTTTCTGATCACTAACAAGTGACAGTTTTGAATATACTTGAATCTCTGTTGTTGCATAACCAGCACTAGTGGGCTCAAATCACTAAGCCCACGCGATTTCATTCCTTAAGTGATCCCAAAATTCTTGCTTTACTAAAATCCCTGAAAGGTATCTTCACCCTATCATACGTTTCCAAAATGGCGGCGATTTCTTCGCGCCAAGGACAGGGTTCCGGCACAGTGCAGCCCCTCCCTCAGTGCGCCCAGCTGCCAATGACCCGCGGGGCAAGGACACAGGCAATTGTACTCAATATGGATATTTAGGGCAGGTACATAGTATACTGTCTCGCTATGGTGTCATGAAGGCCTGGCCTGTCAAAGCCTCCGCGCGGCCGCAGGGCCCAAGGTTGGAAAATAGGCCAGATGCTGCAGTGGGGGGGGGGTGTCCCCCAATCTTCTCGCCGGTGTGGCTGCGCCCGATGGGTCCGCCCGCACCATGCTTCCGCGTTGTCCTCCTCCACCTTTAGCCCAGCTCCTCTCAGTTCCCCTCCTCACCTCGGGGGCCAAAATTGCCACGTCTGGTTTGCACAATTCCTCGCCCCTTCCTCAGCCACTGCACTCCAATCGTGCAACTCCGAAAGTCTCCGTCGTAGGGGGGGTGGGCAGTCACTGCAAGCAGGCGGTCCAGCGGAGGGGAAAATAGGGGAATTTCCACTCCTCTGTTCATCTCAGCCACCACGGAGGTGATGTTTGCCCGAAATCCACGGCCTTGCTTAGGCGCGGTAGCCGCCGCGGGTCTCCAGCCGTGACGGTGCCAACAGTGCGCTCCGTCTTTCAAGGCTGCTGTCTTGCGCCCCGGTCAGCACAGCAAGGTCAGACTCGCTCCGTCGTCTCACCTCACCCTCCATCAGATATTAATACTAGTGAAAGCTATTTCTATGCTGGCAGGATGAGGATGATGAGTTTAAAAATGCCCGACTCGGCAGGAGCTCTACGCCATGGCGTCTATCTCGGTCTGGCGCCACCTAGCGCCCTCCCGTATATAAGTAAAGGTATTTGTATTTTTACTTGCTGTATCAGTATCAGAGACTAAATATTAATACTATATAGAATATTTGTATGCACAGGCAGATTTAGGATATTAACAAATTGATTTTGGTAGAATTAAATTCATTAGCCAGTGAAAATTGATTGTTTCATTGTGGATTCTTGATCCATTGTATTATACACTAACTTGTACATATGGTTGCCACAGGTTTTGTGTTCTAGTTATTTCTCTTGTTGCACGATTTTATATTGACATTCATTCAGTGAGGACCTGCATCTCCTATATCACAAACATTTGCCTGCTCAACATCCAGTTATTTTGTGACTTGAATATAATTTCTTTATGCACATAAATATGTTTTTTCGCTTATGTACAAGCATTTGGAGGAAAACAAAAGACAAACTAAAAAACAAAATAAAAACGAAGCTTCATAGTGGGACAGCAGAATATTCATGATTCATAATGGATGACTAAGCACAATTTTAATGTCTTTAAATAAAAAATAGAAAGAACAAAAAAACAGGCAGACAATTAAAAACAGGGCACAGGGTTGTGTGGCAACTTACCAACTCCTCTATGTCCCCTGTTAACCATTCCTTCACCTTGGCACTTCATTGGAAACAGTTTGCAGGAGCAGGTGACCTGTCACCCTGACCTTCTCTTCCACAGCTTGCACCATGCCGTTGAGGAATGTAGGAGAGGTCACCATCCACATACCACTATGCTCTGTTTTCCAAGAACACGGTGAAGGGCCAGGTGACAGGCAACGGACCCCCACAGGCAGTCTCCACATGCCTTTCCATGGTGGCAATGCCGCCATGGAAAGGCATGCCCCAGAACACATCCTAATATGGCTGCGGTGTCTAACAGGCATCACCACCCTATTGAACCCTTTTCTGCCCAGTCGACTTGCAGACCGGGCGGAAAAGTGGCGGGTGGTCTTTCCGTCCGCAGCGGACCCCCCAGCCATTGCACTATGGTGGGGGTCTTTGCTGAGAGGATGGCGGGCGGATAGCCCCCGCGGGGGGAGTGGTGACTACCGCCGGCCCGGCGGGGGCGATTCACCCGCCATCCTAATGGCCCTATATGTTAACGATCCCAGACTAATAATTAAACAATGACAGAAAAGTCATCTTACAAGTAAATACATACGATTTTGTTTAAAGTTCTATTTAGTATCAAGTTCGGGCCTTTGCAGATTCGTAAAAGAAAACCAA
Source organism: Lissotriton vulgaris (assembly GCF_964263255.1). Lineage (NCBI taxonomy): Eukaryota > Metazoa > Chordata > Amphibia > Caudata > Salamandridae > Lissotriton > Lissotriton vulgaris. Next base: position 668,421,385 of record NC_141685.1, on the reverse strand, counting down.
ATGGCTGGTACTTTTTTCTTGAAAAGTTGTGAACCCTAATGAGAGGTGCTCTGTTGTGCAATGTGCTGACCACAGAGGAGTGGGTCAGCTGGCACCTGCTCCTGAACCGTGCTCTCAATTGGGAGAGTGCACGGATGAGTGACAGGTTATCTGCTATTGACTTTTTTAAACTCCCCTCACCCTTGGGCAAGGCAAAGGGTGAAGTGGTCAATACCTCAACCTCCTCTTGGTCAGTGCTAGGGAGGATGGCAGCTACTACCTACACCCTTGGAAAAAGGGGGTAGAAAATAATGAGAAGATCCCTGCCTTTGGACAAAGTAAAGGGGCAAAAATCCTCCCTTGCCAGAATTATATTAAACTAATTTCTGCTGACACTTTCTTTTTAAGTATTTTCCAAATATTTGTAAACATAAGGGAGCATTAAATAAATGGTGCACCAAAGGGGTCTTAGTATATCGGCCCTCCTTAGAAATGAGGGGTGTGGCTTGGATAACTACAGGAAGATAGGGCACACAGTGTGGCTGCAGAAGACAGGGCCCATATAGTGGGCAGGAGAGACAAACAAGAGGCTGCAGGGGGCAAAAGGTAAAAATGCATAGTGCATCAGGGATACGTCACGGCTGCAGATAGGGACTGTATGCGACAGGACACCCAAATCTACTGCTGGGGACAGGAGCATATGAACGACATATGGGAAAACACCCAATGGCTGTAGATGGTATGGAGCACATTGATGTCCAGAAGGGAAGGCTGTGGGCCATAGAGTGGCTGCTGGGACAGTAGTAGGTGCACAAACTGCTTGGGAGGAGGTGAGACACATTGTTGCTGCAGATAGAGCAAGGACCACAAAGAGCAGATGCAGGAAACAGTCAGAAGGGAGGCATAGGTTTGGCAGAGCAATCAGAGCAGCTTCAGTGATAGTCTCACACAGGATGTAGGATGGGAAAAGACAGAGGAGCATGGTGGCTGGGGTCATATAGAAGAGAGGGGGAACACAAGGATTAGCTGAAGGAGCCACCAAGGGGGGACTGGGGGATCCATAGATGGAATGTAGAAGGGCCCACATAAGGTCTGCAGGTTAGGGCAAGATGGTTCGGATGGGCTGCTGGAGTGGCAAGGGTACACAGGGAGCATCTAAAATATTTGTGAGGGATATAGCTCCTCCAAACTTCCTCAGAGATGGGCTGAGTTTTCTCCCTACACCTGTCCACTCGAGGCAATGTAGAGCTGGGTTGAAAATTGTTGGCTGTCTGTTTTTGTTCGCTTCATTGCATAATTGACACCAGTTGGATAAAAGAAACTCCGCTGGCGAGACACGGATTAACTCCTTTCAATGCAGATGCCGTCTCGAATATCCAGCTAGGAGACTCCAATCAGGCTCAGTGATTCCATCATGCAACTCTTTACCGAGACCCCCAATTGCTGACCCAATGATCTCCATACTGCCTACACTGTTTCTAAATTAATTTTTTGGAGACCACCGTTCTTTGTTTATGTCAGAAGCCGGGCTGTCCAAACAGAGATTCCATTTGATACAATCCTGCGGCCTCGTCTGAATTACACAGTCCTCAATGCTACTGACTCTACTGCATCCACTTTTAATTACAGTGGTGCCTATTAATGACTCTTCCCCAATTATTCTCCAGTCGTACCTGACACCAGAGTGTAGTCCTCCAGCCTTGGCCCCACCTAGCGTGCCTTGGGGGAGTTTCAGTTCCCTCTCCGCCCCAGATAACAAGCATCCCTGGTTTGTGTCCCTGTCTCCTGTCCTGATGAAGACCCCAATGCACCAATGCAAGGGATCAATTTCAGCCTGCCTTCCCAATAGGGGTCGAAATGTCGACTGTTTTCTATGTTTTTCAGCTTCATTCCAACAATTTTTCTATTGAGCACATTCATGAAGCTTGTTAATTTGTAGTATTAACATTGAACTTAGGTCATTGTCAATTCGAATCAGTCTAAGAGTCCTTGATTGATTGTAGCCTTTTTGGCTTTGTTTTTATGTCACTTACCCTTTCCAACACTCACTTCACACTTCCCCTTCCCCGTTTCCAGGGCACTTTACTAAAATTGCAAATGTTATGTCTAGAATGGTTGCCTTAATAAGTGGCTTAGCTACATTGTAAATAAAAACAATGGTAGCAGACTGACCTTTTGCCTTCATAATTGACTTCTCTTGATGGTTTTATAAATAATTTTCTGTGTGTTTACTGGGACCCCTCTCTCTCAGCAGGATAAAAGAAACTGCCAGATGCAGGCTGCTATAGTGCACTTCCTATTGGTGTGTTTGAGCACCACTATGGTACAGGCCCAAACGTGCCTAGTGGGCATGGTAACACACTGTATCATAAGCATGTACAGCTTAGATATGTCAGCACCAATTATCTTATGGAATACAAACATTAGTACTTACAAGTATGCATAGTGATAGGAAAAGTAATGCTACTTAAAATCAAATATTTCCCAGCTAACAGCATTGCTCTGAGTAATACGCCACACCACATTTTGGTATTTGGACAAAATATTGAGTTCAGAATATCATGTTGCAGAAATATCATTAAAAATATATTGTTCCCACAGAACTATTGTGACACAGAGGGCCTCATTTGGATATCGGTTGGAAAGACTCTGACCTGCATCCATGGTTTAAACTCTGACGGTCTTATTACAAATAAGGCGGTTTGAGTTTAAACCGGCCGATCAAAACGACTGGCTTCCGACTGGCTCAATCAGCCTTTCGGCAAGTCGGAACCGATCATAATCCCTAACGGACAGTGCTACTGCCGTCGGGACTATGATGTCGGTTTTATAAAGGTTTTCATGTCGGGCTTTCTGACATAAAAGCCTGTCCGAAAGTGACTTTGGGGAACCCTGGCAGGGCTCCCTTCCCTCTGCAGCCTCCGGTTGTTTCAATTATATAATTGTAAAGATATCTTGCTTTAATTATTTTTATGTGTTTTAGTTAATTTATATTTTTTAGGTGGGAATGTTGTTAAAATAACTGTTATTTAGTTAAAAGTTTCTGCAATATATTTTTTAAATGCAATTAATAATTTTAAGTTTAGTACTGGCTCTTCGGTTTGTAGGAGGGGAATAGGGTGGAAGTTAATTAATTAGAAATAATTTAAATTTAATGGTAATTACTTTTTTAATTGCTTATTTATATGGTCCTTAATTATTGTAATTGTTTAATTGTTAGTTTACAGTATTTAATTTTTTTTGTAATTCTATTCAGTCAATCAATCAATCAATCAATCAATCAATCAATCAATCAATCAATCAGAGTACTTGTAAAGTGTGCTACTTACCCGTGAGGGTCTCAAGGCGCTGTAGCAGGAATTTCTGGTCATATACAGAACTGTGCATAGAGACTTGGAACCTCAGTGAATTAGGGTGTGCCAAAACTCACCTCAGCATCCAAAATCCCCTACTAGACTAGCTAGCAGTGTCTCATTGGTGCTTACAAAACCCCAATGATTTAGACAACCCAGAACATGGACTTAGAACACCTCAGGTAACGTGGAACACATGAACACTCTTTCGTTATAATAACATATAAATCCAGAACGAGGAGTCAATGAGGACACGTGCAAGTTTGAAATGTTTATTTCTAATGCAGTGTTCTCAAATGCAGTATCTTAGCTAATACAAGCAAACATATTATAAAGATCAAGGTTAAACGCATAGTTACTATTCCATAAAATACAAAGGGTGAAAGCATGTTAAAATGCTAAAGGAAACAGGTCTAAATAGAACCTCGGTTTACCCTCCCTAGCTAGTATATTATATTATATCTACAGAAGGTCTCTTTGAGTTTAGAAGGGCGGGCCCATACCTTTGGGTTCAGTTGAAATGGATCACATCATCTCCTGCACCAACACTCTGCATATGGATATTCATCAAGTGTTTGTCCTGCTCTGTGCAGTGTATTATTATTATGCGCGCCTAAAACCAAAGTTGGAAACAGCTGCATCCATATTATGTCTACTCTGTGTGCTGATCAATCCAAACAATAATCGCTGTGTTGAAATAACCTTGAAGGACTCGGCACTCACTGTACAGACATAGCTCACCAAGCAAGACTGATATTATAAGCAAACATGTTATTCTCATCTAAAGCAAAATACCTAACTAGGCAAAGAGCATTAATAACAAAATGTGTCGTGTGCAGAGACAGCAGGAAAGGAAAAATGGCGTTTAACTTCTAACCAGCCTATGCTAACTTAACAAAGTGCAAGGTGAAACCAATACACAAGACAGCGCTGGGGAGAGGGGGTGCTGCTACTGCTCGAAGAGCCAGGTCTTGAGGAGTCTTCTGAAGGCGAGTAGGTTTCGGGACTGCGTATGTGGGTAGGTAGGTTGTTCCAGGTCTTGGTGGCGAGGTAGGAGAAGGATCTGTCGCCAGAGGTCGTTCGTTGGATGCGAGGGACAGTGGCGAGGGCGAGGCTGGCGGAGCGGAGCTGGCGGGTGGGGGTGTAGAAGTTGAGTATGCTGTTAAGGTAGGCTGGTCCGGCATTGTGGAGTGCTTTGTGTGCGTGGGTGAGGAGCTTGAAGGTGATCCTCTTGTCGACGGGGAGCCAATGTAGGTCTCTCAGGTGGGGTGTGATGTGGCTGCGGCGGGGGACATTGACGATCAGTCGGGCGGAGGCGTTTTGGATGCATTGTAGTGGTCGTAGGTGTTTGGCTGGGATTCCTGCGTAGAGTGCGTTGCCGTAGTCCAGTCTACTTCTGACGAGGGCCTGTGTCACCATTCTTCCTGCTTCGGTCAGGATCCACTTGTAGATCCTGCGTAGCATGCTGAGGGTGTTGTAGCAGGAGGAGGAGACGGCGTTGACCTGCTTAGCCATGGAGAGGCAAGAGTCGAGGATGAATTCTAGGTTGCATGCATGGTCGTTGGTGTTGGTGCTGTTGCAAGTGTTGTCGACCACCAGGCGTCGTCCCAGGCTGAGGGGATGGGTCCGAGGATGAGTACCTACGTCTTGTCCGAGTTCAGATTCAGACGGTTGCTCCTCATCCAGTCGGCGACTATAATAATTGTTCTAATTTAGTAGCTGAATGTTGCATTTGTAAGATAGTAGGAAAGGCTGTGAAGCTAAATAAATTATAATTAATAAAAAATAATGGTGAGTATAGTTTAAATCTAAATTAAATATTTTATTTATTATTTATAATGCAACATTTTTAATTGTTAGTTAACATGCTTATTTGGTTATTTGATTTTGATGTATATTTAAATTATAATAATAGTATGTTATATTTTAGTCATATGTTGTTTGGTTTGGAGGGGAGTAGGGAGGTGAAAATTCTTACATTAAATGTAATGTTATTTTAATGGTAGGTATTTATTTACTGTAAATACTTGCCAAATTGATTGCTAATTATATTATGTTAATCATTTGATTGTTACATTAGATTAGTTAATTATTTGTTGTTAATTTACATGCATATTTTAGTTTTTAATTTATTTGTTTGTAAATTTTACTTATATTTTATTGTTTTAAATTTTTTTGTTTTTCAATATAGTTTTATTACTTTCAATGTAGTATAACCTATTATGCTGTATTCTGTAATAAAATGGTTTTAATACACATTTTGAACTTTTATTGATATGTGTTATTTGGTCGAAACCCTATGCTTTTCTTTCAATGATTACACCAGAGTATGAATAGCAAATCTAACCTCTCTGAACTCCAACACTTTCCCTGTTGTTTCCTTGACTGGAGTGGAAATAGTAAATCTCCCTCCTCTGAATTCCAAAGCTTTGCATGCTGTTGTTTACACTAGAGTAGGAATAGAAAATGTAACCCCTGTGAAACCCAACGTTCTCCCTACTATTGCTTAGACTGGAGTAGAAATAGTAAATCTACCCTATCCAGAGTCCATCACCTTCCTGAATATTGCTTAGACTGGAATAGGAGTAGTACATGTAACCAATTCGAAGTCCAGCACTTTCCCTACTTTCCTGCATAGACTGGAGTGGAAATAGTAAATATAACCCCTTCCAAGTCCAAAACATTCTGTACCGTTGATTAAAATGGATTTTTAATATTTATTAGAGTGCTTTTTAATGTGATTATTTTAATACTTTTTTTAGCAGTGTTTTTGTTATTTGCAGAGTAATATTTTTACTATATTTATTTAATTATATATACAAAATGTAGAATTATTAAAACATTTTGATATATGGTAATTTTCTTTTACTGAACATCAAAGATTTTTCTTTTTATTTACTATGTTACTTTCAATATTGTATTTAAGGGAACATATATTTATTCAATAAAAATAACCAAGGGTAACTCTTTGTTATAGTTAGGAAAGCTTCATTTAGGCTTTCTGTACAGACACACGTTAGTAATTCTAAAGTTAAAGGTATACCTTAAATTTATAATTTGAGCACCACCTTTAAATTAATATAACTTTATTAGCCAATTTAAATAACACAAACATTTTACATTTTAAACTTCTACTTATACCTTTAATTTGTAATTACGTAGCACTTTCAAATTATTATAACACGTGCACATCCATAGACAGTGTATTCAACTCTGTAGCCACACTACAGTAACTATAACTTGCCACTCTACCATGCAATGAACTCTCACAAAAGATTTGATTTGCAATATCATAACTGTTATTGTAAATACTAATATTTTAGTGGTGTAAGTGATTGATATAAAAGGGTATAAGCAGTGCATGTAGAAGGCGCACGTTATAGTTAGGGTAGCTGTGGTGCAGCGATACAAAGTCTTGCGTCGAAGATGCATAGCACAGGAATTTTGAGGCACTGCGGTACTGCGATGCGAGGTCCCATGTTTAGGATGTGTTGTACATTGGCGTTTCCAAGCAGCAGTGAGGTATGACATGGGGGTGCGGAGTTGCAAGGTGATGCATTGTGCTTTGTCAGTTCTGCTTGGACCACAAATGGGCTGGCAGAGCACCTTCAGGCCCACTTCCAAGGGGCCAAGACTGGGGCGGTACCACTTGTTGGGAAAGACTCACAGAAGTCAGAGTCCGGGTGCAGGGTTCAAAGCTGTTTTTGTCCTAGGGCTCTGATCAGGAGGCAAGTCAACTAGCCCTTGGATTCACTCTGGTGATCCTGGGTTCAAGATGCAAGACAAGTCCTTTCACTCAGTCAGAAGGGCAGTAGGACAGCAGGACTGCATGGCTTTCACAAGTTCAAATGTGCACTGAAGAGTTGGGTGTGAGGGTCCAATATTTATACTTGGGGCCAGCTTTGAAGCAGGAGAAGCTTCTAGAGAAGCTTCTAGAGTCCTCATCCTTCCCCCACAAAGGTGTCAGGATCATCTCTCATAAGGCCCCCTCCTACATGTCTGATTTGGCCATTCCCTACGAGCCTAACAGAACTCTTCGATCTGGGGGAACTGGACTGCTTAAAATACCCCGCACCAGGAAGGCCAGAATGGGAGGCTGTTCCTTTCGTGCAGTGGCTGCCAGGGAATGGAACTCCCTCCCCATAAATATCAGATTAGCGGACTCAGAGACCCTATTCAGAAAACTTCTGAAAACCCACTTGTTTGCCCTCTAACTCCCTCTCCTGGCCTAGACTCTCTTTCCACAGCGCGGGGACACGCCGGGATGGCGTAACCAGGCGCTTTACAAGCCCCTTTATTATTATTATTATTATTAATTTCCTACCTCCCTGTTCTGGCCCAGCTTGTTTTAGGGCACAAAAGACTAATGTGAAACCCTTTGTGATTGTTATATAAATGTAGGGTTGTGCTTTTTTGTTTTATTTGCATATAATAATAGATGTTTTCAGAGACGTGATTAATCCCCTCAAAGGTGCCCCACTCACACTCTTGTTGAAAGTTTCAGATTTTGCAATATTTTGATACCCTGGCAAGTTATTGTAGGGTCATATAATATTGTACTGTTCATTGCTGATAAAAATATCTCTAAAGTGTAGATACATCTAAAACATCTCGTGTTGATTGTCTGGTTGTTGGAGCTGACATATTAAAGTAAAAAATGGTCCTGCCTTTGAACTATTTTGAACAGATGACATATTAGCAGTAGCAGCTGGCCGCTCAGGATGTTGAGGTGATGTCATTTGTATTTTCTACATCAGGCTACATGACAATGTATAGCCCTCTTTAACACTAATTTCAAAAGTAGAAATGCTAAAGTTAGAATGCCATTCTGCCATTCCCTGGCAGGCTGTCACACCCTGACCCTGAGGGTCAGGTGACTAGACACTTTTCCTCAGGAACATGCACTAGTGTACATGTGCTTGCCTTAGTATAGTGTATTGGTAGATGAAGGACATTGATGCTTTCAGGCCAGTCATGCCATTTTCAAGGGTCTTCAGGGACCCCCTGAAATGAGGAGGTGTAGTTACACTTTCTTAGGCAGCCTCGGGCACTTTTGGTTTAAACCTTGCATTCCCTGGGACTGGCTGCCTTTCCTTGAGGCTTCATCGCCACACCATCCTTTCCCATGTGGTCACAGGGTGAGGCCAACAAGCCTCTCTGACCCCACCCCATGCAGTGACAAGTTGAGAAAGAGTGGGTTTACAGAAGCAAGAGTCTGAAGGCTCCCTACTTAGGAAGCAAGTAGGCCGCATAAAACCTTGAAATGTGACCCTACATCAAAGAATCGTGAGACTTGAGCCACAAGCGCACAACTCATGGGTCTGACATTGGGTCACATGCCGTATAGTCTCCCTGAGCATGATCAAGAAGCTTCGGAGTATGCTCTGCATAAAGCAGCTATCAACTTCAATGCTGATCAGCTTCTCCCTCACTGCACCCAAGCTCAAGAGGGGACTCGTCACTCACCTTACCTGGTATCAGAAACCAGTTATCTTGTGCACCTTCTATGAGCCCTAAGTTCTGATCATAGATGCAAAAACGTTGTGGTCTATGAAAATATATACAAGAAATCTTTTTGCAGAGGGCACATCATGAAATGAAGTATTTCAAATTTCTCTTATATGTGATGATAAAAGGCAAGGAGGCAACGAGAAATAAGGCAATTCCCTAGGATCACACAATTTGGTCAAGGGAGGAAACTGGCATTTTACACCAATGCAGGAAATGTCACTAATATGGCACAGCAAGGGGGCCCGAATATGCAAACAACATCTTCACTGAGAGGCCTAAGGATCGCACCGCTCTAAGGGCCATATGTATCAAGCTATTTAGCATTCGTAAAGGCCGAAATTCTGCGAATTTCAGCCTTTGCGAATGCTAAATACCTAAATGGTATTTATGAAACATTTTTGCATCAAAATAAGGAATCGCAAAAATTGCTATTCCTTATTTTGCGATTGCACTTAAGGAATCACAAATTTTGCGATTCCTTAAATGCAATGTATCGAAGAAAAAAAATGCAAAAAATGCCATTAAGGAATCGCAAATTACCACCAACTTCTAGTTGGTGGTAAGTTGCGAATTCTTTTAATAATGCTTTTTTCAAACAAACCAAAGGTGCCATATGACGCCCATACATGCCCTTAGGGCATGTATGTGCGCCATATGCCCCCAAATGTCTTTTTCAGGGGTGCAGCAGGGTGTTCTTGAGACACCCCTGCACCCTTGAAAAAATTCCTAATTTGCGATTAGCAAATTACTAATCGCAAATTGCCCCTTCATTCCTATGGGCCTCCTGGCCCATAGAAATGAATGGGTAATTTGCGATTAGCAATTTGCTAATCGCAAATTAGGAATGGTAAGGAATCGCTATAAAAAAGCGATTTTGTACATACATACCGTTTTGCGACTTCCAAATAGCGATTCCTTAAAATTCGCTATTTGGAATTCGCAAAACGGAACTATGATACATATGGCCCTATAGCTTGCATTAAATTGTGTTCGCAATTTAAAACCGAAGCAGGACGGTTCATTTGTGGTCATCTAAACATCATGATCACAGTACATGCTTCGGCCCGGATTTACTATGATTTTGCTTCGGCTTGTGTCACTCTTGTGGTGGAGCCCCACAGCAAAATAATGTTACCATTTACTAAGCCATCCAAAGCCACTTTGTGTGGCTTTGCGTTGTTTTATTAAATGTACAGTAATGCAACGCAGCTAACAGTGATGCCTTTCAATACTTTGTGTTGGGCAGGCATTACACGGGTGGAGCATGGGCGTTCCCATGCATCCCTCCATGTATCTTGACAAAAACCTAGATTTACAAAAGACTTGTACACCTGGGTTTGCACCAGAATGGTGCGACTTCATGACAGAGGCTTATGGAGGAGAAATATCTTCATTGCTCTAATTACTTCCTCTTTCAATGTGTGTTGAATTCTGTAGCACACATTGAAAGAGGACTATGCCTTTTTGGATGGTTTTGTGTAGGAACGAAGGTACCCCTGCACTATTGCACAAGCGTGCCTGTGTTGGCGCTAGGCAGCACACAGTGCGGCAGTGCAAGTAGATGTCAGAAATGCTTATATCGTTGTAAATGTGGAGCATTTATGCTCTCTACCTTTCATGCAACGCAGCACAATAAGTTCCCTTGCTGCATGCTTTGGATGAAATAATAATAAATATGCCCCTTTATTTTTACAACACATCACAGGAAATGTTTATTAATTTGATTTTCTTGCCATGCTATTGAAATGATTCAATTCAACTAGTAAAGGAGATTCTTCCTCAAATTATGCCCTGGCAAAATTTTAAGTACAGGGCGAAATCTGCATAATTGGAGTACTTTGCAATATGTGCATTTTGCAATGTTTTATGTTTTTTTGCGGACGGAAAATCGTGAGTAGTTTTCGGCTGCTGGACACTAGTTTGAGCAGAAAATGTCTAACTGGAACAGCAAAACTTTGTGGCATTCATGTGCACACTTTGCCCTCATTTGCAAATTTCTTGCAGATACAAGGTGCATACATTTCACAAAAAGTGCAGAAATATGCATAATTCCGTTTTCCAAGTTCAGCTCTTGCCGTAATGGTTGCGTTTTTTAATAGGCAGGAGGATGCCAAGCCAATATTTTTTTTCCACTTCGACAGGTTTACTCCTTACCTTTAACTTTGCTTTCTCATTCTTTGCAAGTTGTTTTTTTTTTTAAATAGCAGACTCTGCCCCTTTAATGCTCAGAGACTGCTTTCAAATCATAGTCTTATTTACAACAAGGGGTGGTGAGGGACAGAGTCTCTGAATTAAGCAGAAAGCTCTCACCCAGTCAAGAGATCAGGGCTAGATCCAACACCGTTTTTTAGCTCACTGCAGCATCCCAGTTTCAGAACCTGGCTGTATGCAAATTAGTCTGTTCCTGTCCCAGTGCATGATGGGAACAGGGCAAACCAAACTACAAAAGCCAATTCTTACACTGGGAAAAATATTTACAACAAGGGGTGGTGAGGGACAGAGTCTCTGAATTAAGCAGAAAGCTCTCACCCAGTCAAGAGATCAGGGCTAGATCCAACACCGTTTTTTAGCTCACTGCACCATCCCAGTTTCAGACAGACTGATTTGCATAGAGCCAGGTTCTGAGCTGGGATGGTGCAGTGAGATAAATAACGGTGATGGATCAAGCCCTGATCTTTGGACTGGGTAAGAGTGGTCTGCTTAATTCAGACACTCTGTTCATCACCACCCCCTTTTCTGAATCGTTTTTGGCCACTATAGGTGTGGCAGGGTATACTCAGACATCAGTCCCTTTCTCACTGCACCATCAGGATTCAAGCAAGCCGGGCCGAAGAAGGCTGAAATGCCAGAAACCGGTCCCCGGTAGCTTGTCTCCTTTCCGGTGAAGAATTGGCTTGGTAGTTTAGTCTGCCCTGTGATGCACTGGGCCAGGGACAGACTGATTTGCATAGAGCCAGGTCCTGAGCTGGGATGGTGCAGTGAGATAAATAACGGTGATGGATCAAGCCCTGATCTTTGGACTGGGTAAGAGTGGTCTGCTTAATTCAGACACTCTGTTCATCACCACCCCCTTTTCTGAATCGTTCAAATCATAGTCAGCAGGCAGGGAAGGACTTCGGAGGAAAATGCTGTGGTCTCTTAGAACACTTTCTTCTCCTCTGAAGGCTGCCAGCCACCATTCACAGAGTGAAAGTTGCCCCACAGGCAGGGACAGAATGGTCGTATGGGGTATCAGGCATTTCCCCGGAAGGCTGTGGGCCGGCTTTGAAGTGGTGGGGTCTGTTTTGTATTTTGGGAGCCGGTTTTGAGGCGGTGCTGCAATATCAGCCTACAGTGACAAAAGCAGCCAGCAGACTTTTCCTATCTCCTGGTCCAAGCAATGCTTCCCGCGGGGCTGGTCCAAGAAGTTGCCATGGCTACTTTGGGTTCCCAGTCCGGCCCTGCCCACAGAGAGAGCTTCTGCTTTGAGAATAGGTTAGCACTTAATGACCGGCATTGGTAACCAATCATTGGATTGTGTCTGCAGTTGCTGCCACAAAGCATTGATATATATATATATATATATATTGTTCTCCAACTAGAAAAACGGCAGCGCCTCTGCCCGTCTCCCCAGCGCGCAAACAGCAATAAACGTCCCGAGTCAGGCTTGCAATATACCTTCTTTTATTATGTCATCAAAGTGCAGGGTGCAGAAGACATCAAACAGACGCGTTTCGGGCGCGGACGCCCTTGCTCACTGTATATATATATATATATATATATAAATATATATATACACAAAGCATCCTCGATATGAAAGCGCACTCCAACACCAGCAGTATTTTCGAGGTGAATCTGCATTTATTCATGTACAAAGTTAATGTCTTTAGCCTTACGCGTTTCGGGGCTCCTGTCCCCTTGGTCACAGGCTTCTGGAAAAGTAATGGGGCAGAATTAATTTTGGAGTGCGATTTCATATCGAGGATGCTTTGTGTAACTATATATATATATATATATATATATATACATATATATATATTACCTACTGGCGGTCGCCAGTAGGTAGTTATAGTTAGGATTTTTTTCAATGTTAAATCTCAAAATTCTATTTGGAATAACTTTGGCACCAGTTGACGAATCTGCCTGAAAATTTCCTGAAAATGGCCTCGTCGAGCTCCGGTCCTTCCTTGAAAGTTTGGGGGGGATACGTCAAGCGGGGGCCGAGATAAAAGGGGGGTCCCAAAACGCGTTTTCCCCATGTAAATTTCCATAGGGCGGTCGATTTTACTTTTAGCCCGAACGGCTGAATGGATTTCCACCAAACTTGGCAAAATTGAAGGGACTGGTAGCCCGATGTGCCTTTGCTATGTCTCAAGATATGTGCTGCAGTGGATTTTGAGTAATTTAGGTGCAAAAAAATATATATATCTATAGGCGCTCTCCGGTGCGCGCACCGGAGTGCGCTCCAGGCGCGACACGCGACTTGCAGGAAGCTGATTGGCTCTTGGGTGTCTGTAAACATTCTAAACAGTCTGGAGCGGCCGCCATCTTGTGTCTCGGTAAAATCGAGACACAAGGGGTTTGAAAAAAAAGGGGCAAATGACCATAAGGGGGAAGAGTAGACCCCCTCTGACCCCCTAGGTTTGATGTAGGGGCTAAAATAGGGTCCTGCGGGGTATTTACATTTTTTTTTTTTTTTTTCGTTTTGCGCGGGGGAAGCGCATGGTACGCGCACCGGCGAAGCACGGGGAAAATCCAGGACCATATTTATGAAGGCCTTGCGCTGCCAGTTTTGCGCCTCCTGTGCGTCAATTTTTGTGACGCACCAGCGGTGTAAAAAAATGCGCATTGTTATGCAATATTTAAAAAGTGATGCATCTATCTAGATGCGTCACTTTTTAAATATAGTGCAACGAGGCACATTTTTTTACACTGCTGGTGTGATGCGTCACTTTTCTGTGCGCACTCCTTATGACATTCCAGATGTGTCATATTTAATGTATGACGAATCATGTTGCAAGGAGTTACAGATACATCAGTATTTCTGACATATCTGTAAACATAAAAGTGACGCGAGGCAGGTGCAAGATTTTGATGCAACAGCATCCTAAAAGTGACGCAGAGAAATCTTATAGATTTCAGTACGTCGTTATTACCAAGCTTTTTGCGGGGGAATGCCCCCTCTGCATACATTATACCTGACGCAGATATAATGTGGCGCAGAGTTTTAAAAAGTGACCCATGTACCTAGATGCGTCACTTTTTAAAAATAGCGTCAGGTATAATGCATGCAGAGGGGGTGTTCTCCCTCAAAAAGCTTTGTAATAGCGACGCAGTGAAATCTTTGAGATTTCACTGCGTCACTTTTAGGATGCTGTTGCGTCAAAATCTTGCGCCTGCTTTACAGCAGGTGTTAGACTGACGCAAGACCTTTCACATGGTGCTTTTTCCATGTGAAAGGACACATTACTGGAGTTGCGTCACTTTTGTGACGCACTCCAGCAATGCGTTACTTGGAATGTCATAAGGAGTGCGCACAGAAAAGTGACGCATCGCACCAGTGGTGTAAAAAAATGTGCCTCGTTGCGTTATATTTAAAAAGTGACGTATCAAGGTAGATGGGTCACTTTTTAAAATCAAGCGCCACATTATATCTGCGTGAGGTATAATGCATGCAGAGGGGGTGTTCCCCCGCAAAAAGCTTTGTAATAGCGACGCAGTGAAATGTTTGAGATTTCACTGCGTCACTTTTAGGATGCTGTTGCGTCCTTTAAATATAGTGCAACGAGGCACATTTTATTACACTGCTGGTGTGATGCGTCACTTTTCTGTGCGCACTCCTTATGACATTCCAGATGTGTCATATTTAATGTATGACGAATCATGTTGCAAGGAGTTACAGATACGTCAGTATTTCTGACATATCTGTAAACATGAAAGTGACGCGAGGCAGGCGCAAGATTTTGACGCAACAGCATCCTAAAAGTGATGCAGAGAAATCTCATAGATTTCAGTACGTCGTTATTACCAAGCTTTTTGCGGGGGAATGCCCCCTCTGCATACATTATACCTGATGCAGATATAATGTGGCGCAGAGTTTTAAAAAGTGACCCATGTACCTAGATGCGTCACTTTTTAAAAATAGCGTCAGGTATAATGCATGCAGAGGGGGTGTTCCCCTGCAAAAAGCTTGGTAATAATGACGCAATGCGCCACTTTTAGGATGCTGTTGCGCCAAAATCTTGCGCCTGCTTCACAGCAAACCTTTCACATGGTGCTTTTTCCATGTGAAAGGACACATTACTGGAGTTGCGTCACTTTTGTGACGCACTCCAGCAATGCGTTACTTTTGTGTTTACAGATACGTCAGAAATACTGACATATCTGTAACTCCTTGCGAATTGATTAGTCATATATTAAATATGACATATCTGGAATGTCATAAGGAGTGCGTCCACAAAAGTGACGCATTGCTGTTTTCACGTAGCGATGCGTCACTTTTCAGAAATGAGGCCTCCAGTTTATTCACTGTGTCATAACTTTCTTTTTTAACACTCACCTTCTTTCATTCCTCCTACTTCACTTCCTTTCACCTCTCATACCTTTCTGTTCTTTCTTACTCATTCTCCTTTCAATTATCAATGCACTATATTTCACTTACTCTTCATTTTTTTAAGAATATAGCTCTTTGATGAGAATTGGAGGTAGTTCTGAAAAGAACTTTTGGTTTTCTTCTTTTAACTGAACAGGAACAAAAACAGGGAATGGAAACTGCTCAACAGGAGCAAAAAGAAAACAAAAAAATTAGGGGTGGGAAGGGCAGCGATGGTTCTCCAATGCTCGAACCATGAGCAGGACACTTTGCTCCCCATAGGTGAGGAGTTGATTGCAGTATCTGCATTTGACGACCCCATGGTTAAATGCAGGTTGTATGTTTGCCACCTGCTCCTGCGATTGCTCTCTCCCAGAAGAAGTTGCTCCTCCGGTTGATGTAGAGGCCCCATCTCTGGGAACCTCTTGTGCCAGAGCCCTGACACTTTCCCGGGCAAAATTCTGGGGGTGCCTCCTCTCCACATGGCGAATCATGGTAAAGTTGCCAAAAGAGTACTTTTTTGGGGGGTTACCCCGTGACAGGACCTGTTTGCAGATCCTGCACTCCACTTTTGGTGCATTCACCTTTTTCTGGTCTGCTGGAAACTTAAAAAATTTCCAGATGAAATGCTCTTTGACCTTCGGCTGAGGAGGCTCTTCATCAATGAATTCAGGCTCATCTTCACTGCTGGATGGTCTGGCAGCCATGATTATCCAAGAAATATGCAAGAGCAAAAAGGCAGGTCTTTCAGTCACAAAAGTGAAAGAAGAAGTGAAGGAAATGGGTGGGGATTTCATTCATTGTAAAAAAAAACTGTTAGCAACCAATGAAAAGTGTTATTTTAGGGTCACATGACCCGACGCGTTTACGCTGCGCGCTCCGGAGCACTTCCGGTGCGTTTACGCAGCGCGATCGTAGGCGCTTCCGGGGCGCAAACATGGCGCGATCGTAGGCGCTTTTGCGTGCGTTTACGCGCCGCGAACGTAGGCGCTTCCGAGGGCACTTACGTTGCGCGCCGAAGTGACGTCATCAAACTTTTACAGAAATGCATAATCATTTTCCTTATTAAAAAAAACAAATTTTATTTGTATGGTACGAAATGTTTTGCATTATTATTAACTTTTCATTCATTTTTTTTTCACGAACGACAGTTGCGCTCTGGGTGCGCTTTCAGATGAGCTCACGGAAAAGCTTACCGGAGAGCTTAGCTGAAAGCTTCCCGGAGCGCGCACCCAGAGCGCAAAACAAAAAAATTATATAAAAAAAATGAATACTTTAAAAAAAACAGCAAATTGTAAAAAAAAAAAAAAGGTTAGAAACTCGATATACAAAGGAATTAGCATTTAAAAAACCTATGAAATTCACTGAAAAAACCATAGGTTTCACACCAGTTATAGTTAGGAATTAGCATTTAAAAAACCTATTAAATTCACTGAAAAAACCATAGGTTTCACACCAGTTATAGTTAGCTGGAAATTCTACTGATATAAAACCATTGAAATTCCCACGTTATAGTTAGATGGACTCACTATAACTTGCGCGTGCAATGCACTGCTGATGATGTCTTAATAAGCCAGTTAACCAATCAATTTTTAAAAACCATCCATTTAGACACTTATTTAAACATTTATTCTTCCATCAACTTTTACATATACATATATAAAATATATTTATTTTTCAGAAAGACACACATTCACTGGATGGTGTCATCAGTGATGTCATGAGTGATGTCACTGACCATGTCATGAGTGATGTAATATGTGACGTCATCAGCAGTGCATTGCAGTATATTTCAGAAAGTGCACCAAGTGCAAAGCTTGTAAACAGGGTCTCAATATGAAGGAGGTACAGGTACCCTTCAGGAACAAACCTTACACCATCAGGGGCGGCTACTCTTGCAAAACAGAGTATGCCGTATATGTTCTAATCTGCAGCTGTGGCAAACGTTATGTTGGGAGTACTATTCACCAAGCACATGTGAGAGTACTGCAACATTTACGCGCCATTACAAACAACGACCAAACGTACCCTGTGGCCAGGCACATAAATACTATGCATGACGGGAATATAAAACACATTTCCTACTATGTGATAGACAGTGTCCCAAAAAACCCAAGGGGTGGAAATCGCAGACTAGCCTTACGACGTCTTGAGTCAAGATACATAATCTTGCTAAATTCAAAAATCCCGAATGGATTAAACTCAGACGAAGCCATGACTGTCCACTTATGAATCAAAGTAGAGCCCAACCCGACAATACACTCCCATTCCAGTTTTTAACTCTGCACCTTTGGAACACACATTTCAGTTTTGTAATTGGAACACAATGTGAGCAAATATTTTTGTTATTAGTATCTTAGACACTATTCCACAAACAAGCACAATTGTAGGATAAGGCAGCCAACGTATACATACATCTAAATGTCAGGCATAGACTTGTTATTTGCCACTGTTATATGTTTAAACAGTAACTATTATGTCCACTTGGAGATAATGCTTTAGACGTTGTTACCGGGTACCGGTATTGTCATTTGTATTAATTTACTTATTTACCAAAGTGAAGTAACATGACTAGTCAGTAGACTGCAGCATAGTACAATGAAAAATAATTGCCCGCGGACCGGCGTTTTGTCATGATAACTTTGGTACTTCATATAATTCATATTCAGACAATGTACATATAATTTTAACGTGCATCGTTTGGGTAGTAATTCAGTGACAACAGAACTGTAGTAGAAATAATGCGAGGAAATGTATGTGTGTGCGCTGAAAACTACAGACTCTTCTGTGTCTATGCCATTAGTATGTTTAAGCCATGACTCACTCGTTGTCATAACGACCATCAACCTATCATGGTGTATGACGTTGCTCTTGATGTGTCAGCATGTAAGTTAGTATATAAGCGTATGCCAATTACTGCAGAGTTAAGTGAGCAAGGCGGAGGCTTCCGCCGAAACGCGTCTGTGCAGCATGTCGGATTAAAGAACTTTCCTTGAGTCAAAGTCACGGTGTCAGTGCCTTCCTTTAATCAGAGGGAAATGGATTGGTAAACAATATATATATATATATATATATATATATATATATATATATATATATATATATATATATATATATATATATACATATATATATATATATATATATATATATATATATATATATATATATATATATATATATATATATATATATATATATACATATATATATATATATAATTGTGATTTATGATGAGTAGCGGGAGTGCCCCGTTTATGCCCTCTTGTCTTCTCGGTTCAGAATGAGTCTCAAATGTCAGTTTACGAATCAAACCCTTTTGTGAATTGCACACACCTTCAATGCATTCCCACTTATGCTTCTACAGTTGCAAAGGCTATACTTTTGTGAATCGCAGGCTTACGAATGCAGACAACGTGCTGCACATAAGACCCCTGGTGCATGGTTATCACGATTAAATACTATGACATTTAGGGAAACTAGTAATTTGAAATATAATACACCCAAAGGCAACACACAACCTAATTCAGGAGCACCAGATTGGTCTAAATTATGGATATCCAAAGTGATAAAACATTTGTGTTCAACCTTTTGAAGTTTAAAGGAAAATGTGGACACATTACCTTGGTTAAGAAGTTTTTCAATCTGCCACTAATGTAAGAAAGTTTATTATAACGTTTCAGCATTTATGTCACAGTTTCCTGATTTTACGATAATAACCCGTTTATGCTGTTTTCCAGTGTAATTACATTGCGCACAGCAACATCTTGAAATGTGAGAGAAAGATTCTTCAAACGTTTGTAATTTTGAATTGAAAAACTTTGCAGAATATATATTTAAAGAGGAAGATTCTGCCCACATGCTCCCCATAGGTTGGCTTTGTTTAGAGTGAAAATGATCCTGTTATGCAATGACAATTATTTCTCAGTGCTGAGAAAGACCCTAATTTGGGTGAACATAAACAGGGAAAGTTTGCATTTTTTGCAAAGGAGGATGATGGATAAGAGTGCAAAATGGTGCTTGTGGAAATGAGCAGGCACCCCCGCGCCTAGGGGAGGGGTGCCCTTAGTAGAGCAACGTGGCTGAGCGACCCAGAAAAGGGGGGCTGGATGAGGAAAGGCTGGCCGAGGAGATGTCATGGGGCGGTGCAGAGAAACATAGCAGGTTATTTAAGGCTGCGCCCCAGGGGTTTCGTTCTCTTTGTCCCCTCAGACCTCAGCCTAGCTACAGGAGTGTCGTAGATGTGGAGAGAGGTTTCCGGTTGGCGGTGGGTGGCAAGCTGAGTTGGAGGGGACTGTGGCATGGTGTAATTGCTAGTTATGCTATATTTAATATATTATTAGTTTGTATAAATATTAGTTATTAATATTATTTGCTAATAGAGGCGTGGGTGATCGCGTCATGGGTATTCAACAGCGATGGTATGCGGCGTGGTATTAGAGGGTGCGGCGTTGAGAACCGCTGTAACAAATAGGCGGGGGCACGGCAGTATATTGCAGAAGCTATTGGTGATTATCTCGGCCGCTTAGTAGAGGCAGCCTCGACCAGGTGTGTGCTGTCTGGTCGACAGCTCGAGGGTAGCACGGTGGAGGCCGCCATGTTATGCAGGGGGTGTGCACGAGGTACAGAGTGTGTGTAATTCGTTTGGGAACCTCCAAGTAGGTGCAGGAGAGAAGATGCACCTGTATGTGGAAGGGGTTGGCTCGCTTGGCAGAGCGTGCTCCTTCAGTCGGGGGACTCAGGTTCGAGGCTCGGCAGATGGTGCAATGCTGGAGATGTGGTGTCAATGTAAAAATGTAATAAATGTAGTTGGCATGAGTCAAGTTCCCAGCAGTGGAGTGGAACATCGGGATACCTATATGTAGAACCGGGAGTGTGCAGTCTTTTTCCCTTATCAGTTTGGTTACATTAAACCCAGCGATTAGCTCTTATTGTTTTTTAGAAGCATAGGTGTGTAATTGGCGCAAGGCTGCTCAGATTGAGTGATGCACTCAATTAAACCAGTATGAGTGAAGCCGCGCCCATGTGTGGTAGGGGGTGGCTCACTTAGCAAAGCAGTCGCCTTTGGTCTGGGTAACCCGTCAATTGTAAAAAATTTAAGGTGCATTCTTTTACCCGCATCAGTTCGGTCACATAAAACACAGCGATTAACTCTCATTTCTTTTAAAAGAATAGGCATGATCTCTCTGGTCATGGAGCCTCCTTATTTCCAAAATTCAACCTCCCTTACACCTCCCCTCCTTTCTTAATTTGATCAATAAGGTCATCTGCGCCCTCTGTCGAGCAAAAGGTATACATGTAGTTATTCCACATGGTGTGAAATCACGAACCCCTTAGGATCAAAACCTTCTAAAGCTTCGGGGACATTGATTAGTCTTAAATTGTTTCTCCTGGAATGGTTCTCCAGTTGCTCTAAATCATCCTTCATCCCCTTGTTCTATCTTATTCATTTAGCCATTTCGGTTGAGGATGCATCCATAGCTTCCTTAATCCTTGGGATTTCCTGCTTGAGAGCGTCTGTTCTTAGGGACACCTCTCCCAGCTACTAAGCTAATTCAGCACACTAAGCTTGTATTGCCGCTTGGTTGTTCTCAGAGACAGTGAATCTACTCACTATCTCATCTTTGAGTGCTAGAAGAATATCAGCCACTGTTCCTGAGCTAGAGGTGGAGGGATGTTGGGGTGTAGTTACTTGTTACTTAGGCTCTAGATAGCGACCCAGTCACTGTCTTGCGCCTCCAACACTCCAAAACGGTTTGATGTAGAAACTGCGGGGTGAACAAATATCTGGGAACCAAAGAGATCTTCAGGCGATACCACAGCTACGTTATCAGAGGCTAGGAGAGCAGGCGAGAATTGTGTTGCTATCAGTGGTGACTTATTTTGATGTTGTTTTGAATCCATCCATCCTTCCGGTAGTGTTGGGACAAGGGCCCTCCCGACTGGAAACGCAAACGGCGGGGGCAGTAAGAACCTTATAGTATGACTTCAGAGACAGGTTATCTTAATTTTGGGGGATAATGGTTTCTTCCCTCTACCCCTGCCTCCAATTTTAAGATCTGTCTTTAACCCGTTCTTCTCCACCCTCTCGCCTTCGCCCCATTCACCTCCTTTCCTCCTTTGTGTAATTGGTATGGTTACAATTGCTGGGGGAGAAGTATCCTGAATATATAGTCAAGCATCAAAAGGAAGTTGAGCACGTTTTTAACACATATGCACCCTTTACTTTCTGGCCTTCTACCCACTCCATATAACATGGGGCTTCCCAGGCAGTAGCAGCAGACTGTTGGGGTTGAAGTCCACAAGAGAGTCCACAAGAAAAATACCCACAGAGGTTCTTACCTTCCTCTCCTGTCTCACCCACAGGATCCAAGACCAGTCTGTGGCCCCACGCTCTGCCTGGGGGCTTGCTCTCCCTCCGTGTGCCCCTCACGTCCCAGAGTCTGCACTACGTGGTCTCCAGTACTGGCTCTGCCTCTGACCTGGGAGTGGAAACAAGCAATCCTGCTCCAGCACCACTCCTGAGCCGCACCCTCTCAGCGGGAAGTTCGAGAACCAGCGTATTCACACAGAGCTCCGGAGCCATGCAACAGCTGATTCAGGTCTGAATGAAGAGGAGGGAAAAACGAGGTACAGGAGCACAATTCAGTCACAATTCAGGTCGGGAGGTAATATTTACCCAATAATCATTACCGGAGACGCTGAGAGACATCGGGAGCATGCCCAAGGGCAGTTCACCAGCAGCCGCTTAGCTGACGGCCGCCATGTTCCCCAAGCAAACTCACCAGTGTCAGATGTAAGGGAGGTTGAATTTTGGAAATAAGGAGGCTCAATTACCAGAGAGATCAAGGAAGGAAAATTATTTTTATATATTTGACCCGAGGACCAGACGCCGATTAGGTTTATAGCCTAAATAGTAGGGAGGGCTTCCCAGAGGGTGGGAGGGGCACAGGGGGCAGGTGGATGAGAGGTTGGGAAGAGAGGGGGAGCCTGGGTGGGGAGCAGTGGGAGAAAATTTAAAAAAATCCTTAATTTCATTATCAGATGGTCTGCCTTTGGGTTTTAGCATTAGGTGTAGTTATTATTCGATGGGCCCTTTTTACAGTTGAGACCTTGTAATGGGAATTGGAGATCTAAAATTACTCTCATGGAATATTAATGGCCTACGTTGCCCCCGTAGACAGAGATTTGTGATGAAGTATTCAGGAGACCATTTGACCCATATAGAGAGTTGCACAGCATTTGCTAGGTATCCATGGATAAAACACTATTGCGCCTCAGAACAGATAGTCCATTGTAAGGAAGTGGCCATTTTGTATAAACATGTGGCAGGTTGTATTATTAAATCTATAAAAACTGATCAAACTGGGAGATAGATAATGACTAGATTAGACTTTGAAGGACCGGAGTTAAAATCCAGTTTTTTGTATTTGAAATCCAGTATTTGTAAAGCGCACAGCTACCCATAGGCATCCTGGTGCTGGGGGCCGTCGGGAAGATTAAGCGAGCTATTGCCCAGAGTCACATGGTGCTGGGCAGACCCCTGCCGCCGGTGCGGAGGGATCGAACTGTGATCCCCAGCATCCGGCGTCAGTCACCCTGGCCGCTGCGCCACACCTCTGGTATGTGTATCTTTCCACTGTCCCAACATAGATGACCCCCACATATATTTGTAAGTTACAATGGATTTTGATGGAAGTAGCCTCGCCAGTAGTAATTAGTGGACACTTCAATGTTCTTTTAGATCCTTTAAAGGATAGATCCAACCAGAGTCACTATGTAGGGGCACCCAGGGTACGTCAGGCCCTAAATACCATGATACACGATTTAGAGCTTGTAGATCTGTGGAGGGAAAAGAAGGGTAACACACAGGGATACACCTTCCACAGTAAAAAATATGGACATCTTTCTAGAATCGACTGTGTCCTGATTGACAGGTCCACTGTAGAGAGCATGACATCAATACTCATCCAGCCCAGTCACATATCAGATCATGCCCCTGTCGTATTTAAATTAAAAGGTAGCTGAGGTAATGTAAGACCCAGTTGAACGATTTAAAGATCTATGCTGTCTGACCCTGAGATAGCAAGAGATCTCAAATGCGCAACTCAAACTTATTTCTTAGATAATGTTGGCTCATCATCTATAGAGTTTATTTGGGATGCCCTCAAGACATATATGAGGGGGTTTTTACATCGCCGTATATGTGCAAAGAATAGGGAGGAAGCATAAGATCTATGACTGCTGGAGGATAAAATCTCCCAGTTAGAGGCAGAAAGGTTTTATCCCTAGAAGATATATACAAGAACAAACGCAACAACTAATTAGCAATATAGATCTTGCCATTGCTCGATCTGAACCCTTGGCCGTAGTGACACTAGACGTGGCCAAGGCTTTTGATAGAGTTTGTTGGGCTTATCTTTGGGAGGTGTTAAGGTCAATGGGTTTTGGGCCTATCTTTATTTAAAGTCTGGTAAACTGCTATCAGGGGGCCTCCGCCAAAATATTATTCAACAGGGTTTTAACATCTAGCTTTGATATTCTAAGAGGAACGAGACAGGTTTGTCCTCTTTCACCCCTACGTTTTAACATCTATATAGAACCACTGGCTCAAACAATCAGGGCAGACTATCTAATCACTCCCTTCAAATCCCATCAGTACACAGCAAGGTCGCTCTATACGCGGATGATCTGCTAGTATATACTGATAAGCCAGTGGTGGCAACACCTAGTATCGAAGCCTTGTTAGCAGAATTCAGAGCCTTTTCAGGATATCTAGCTAAAAACTCTAAAACCGAGGTGATGCTTGGGAATATAGATAATTGGGAGGGTAGTATAAGTCAAGAGTTTAATCACTTGGGTATCACAATCATCACAGAGATTGAGAAAATCCTGCAGATCAACCTAAACAGGACTATAAAAGAAGTTGACCGATTACTAGCCAAGTAGAAAAATCTGTCCCTAACAATTTATGGCAGGGTCAACCTAGTCAAAATGGTTATTCTCCCTAAACTGACATATCTCTTTAATGCCATTCCCCTTACCTTTCCAAAATTAGATATCAGTAAAATCCAGAGGAAGATTGGAAGTTTTGTCTGGGCCCATAAAGGGGCCAGACTGGCTTGGAAGAAGCTTAGGCGTAGGCTGATTAAAGGGGGGTTGGCTCTTCCGGATATAAAGTGGTATTGTTTTGCCTTCCAATTTAAGAATATCCGGATGATGCTCTCAAAACCAGATGAGGCAACTTGGGGCAGACTTTTAGCAGATATGATAAGGCAGGAGGGAGGAGAAGGTTTCCTATATTAATTCAGAGCACCTAGGTATTTCAAAAAAGTTTGTTTGAAAGTTCTAAAGAACATCCTAAGTCTTTGGCATAAGGTCAGAACCAGATGGGGGATAAGGTTTTACTCCGACTATGCCCCAATCTGGGACTCCCATGGGACACCGATTGTCTTAACAATAACCTGGCAATATCAATCGAAAGAGCAGATATTTGGTCAGATTTGGTATCTTCTGACGGGGTACATCCATGGGAGGCTCTAAGAGCTAGGATTGGAGGGGGGCTCTCCAGATTTAAATATATGCAATTAGTCTCTTGGTTTGCTGCAGAGAAGATGGACATTCAAGGGATATGGGAGGTTGAACATTCCTTTAAAGATGTAAATCCTAAACGTAAAGAAATTTCAAAATGGTACAAGATGTTTGTAGAGGCAGAGGACAAGGAACTCCCCTCACCATATCTTATATGGAATCAGGTCCCATTGGAATGTGACATTGAAGTTCTCTATGAACCCTCCCTGAAGCTGCTGTACAAGTATGTTAAAATGGCAAATCTTAAGAAGAACCACTTCTTTGCTATTAATCGATTATATTATACCACTGCCAAGGTAGAAAAGTACACTTCTCTCTCAAATCCCAAATGCCCAAGATGTGACCTTATCCATGCGAACAATCTACAGATCTTCTATGAGTGTCCCAGACTCTTCGCCTTCTGGAGGGTAATGGAGGAAGCCTTATGTGGTATTTTTGGAGAGGAAATCATCTTAAATGTGACTATAGTACTATTTGGGGATGATGGCACGCTGAGCAAGAAGTTCAGACATACACATAGAGGCTTATTGGTGTACCTGGTTTTAATAGCTCAAAGGGAAATATGCTTGAAGTGGAGATACCCTCTGCCCCCCAAGCCCCAGGATTGGGTTAAAGCAACCTCTATAATGGCTAGATTGGACCAGGGAAGTTATAATGATAATTGTCTGAATATCTGGCAGGCTTTTATAGTATGGTGCAGAAGCCTGGGCTTTGTGTAATACCTCCTGGTCCTATGATTACACCAAGCCACCAACAAAGGGGCAGTCTGGCTCTGGACACTAGACCAAAGCGAATGCAGTAGTCACTGGGCGCATAGGCTGGAAGGGTGGCTATCCAAGATTTGCAGATGCTTACTTTGGTGAGATGAGGAAAAAAAATAGAAGTCATTGGTACAAGGCTGCTCAGATTCAGTGATGGCATCTTGGCTGTTTATGTGGCTGAAACTGTGATGAATGTCAGCGGTACATTTGCTCTCTCTTTCCATGAGGTTTTCGAGTCGGTAAATTTGCCTTAGTTGTTTTACGCCGCCGCTTAGTAAGGGAAGCCTGGTAATGAAGGACCAGGTCTTTCACGGAAATATCGAGGCATTGAAAATGGGCGGGCCGTGCCTGTATTGCTTGACTCCTGTCTCTCACTGGAACGGGAACTTTTTGTTACTCTGTGTTTGAATTGCTAAATCCCAATGCCTGCTGCTACAATCAAGACACATGTGAAAAAGACTTCCTGAGGTTAACAAATGCTGCTGGTTCCATAGAAAGGGTAACTTTTTATGTCCCTTCCTTCTGAATTTAATATTTTAAACATGAATATTCATTAGCTGTTTTGAAAACATGTACTTATTGCACTACTGGAGTTTAGAAAAGGGCAGCATCAATCTACCTGCATGTTGACTACACATTCTAAAGCAAAAACGTACGAGGCTTGTAAGAGAATATGCTTACAAGAAATTACTACCGGCTTAGATCTGTGCTTCGCAGTTCTACATTATATGCAGCAAGAATTTCTCTTTGGTTAAAACAAGCAAGTGATCAATAATTTACAAGAGTGATGGCTTTGTGATGTGTTATAGAGAATACAATACCACTCTACCTATAAAACAAACTTTGGCAAAGCCAACAGTTCTAGCTTTTATTACACATGCAATGGTCTGTCCTTTTGTTAGAGGAAGTGTTTGATAATAGTTAGGATACTTTGTGTGTTGCTTCCATTTGTCCTAGAAAATAAGTATCATAATGAGGGAACGTCTTTCTCTGAACCGATGAGACTGAATTGGGAACATCATAGAGTTCTACACAAATCACAAAGACCAGGTAGGAGAGCCTTACGCCTTCTTACTCTCTAGACTCCTTTAGAGTGAGGGATTAACAGGCAGAGAGTTAATGGCCTTGAGGAAACCCTACTGCTCCACATTGGCAGTGTGACTTTAGCTAAAACATGTAGACAGTATGAGCTGTGGATGTGTAAACCATGATGTTCTGTAAACATCTAGGGGCATATGTATGAAACAGATTTTCAGTCGCAAACACCGCGAATTGCAAAAAAACGGTTGCAACAAAAATTCGCAAACCGCAATGTACGATGAAAATCGCATTGCAATATTAAGGAATCGCAAAATGTGCGATTTCCTTAATTTTGCGTAAGCATTTAACGAATAGCAATTTGCAATACCTTAACTTCAAGTTGGTGGTAATTTGTGATTTATTTCAAAAATGCACTTTTTGGCATTTTTCAAGGTGCCATGTGGCGCACATACATGCCTTTAGGGCATGTATGTGCGCCATATGCACAATCATGCTAATTTCAGGGGTGCACCAGGGTGTCCTTATGACACCCTTGCACCCTTGAAATTATTCTTGTTTTGCGATTCTCTAATTGTGAATCACAAATTGAAAATGACTTCCCATTTATTACTATGGGCCTCCTGGCCAATAGGAATGAATGGGAAGGTATTCCTTAATTGCGAATTTGCAATTTGCTAATCGCAATTAAGGAATACTAAGAAATCACAAAATAATTGCGAATTTTTAAATACATCCCAATTTGCAATTCTCAAATAGCGATTCTCAAAAAGTCGGTATATGAAAATCGCAAAAACTGATTTTCATACATATGACCCTATGTCATTTTTTTAAAGGATGACATAGATACACATTGAATAAAAAGGAAAAGAGAAATCATGGGCTAATCCATAGGTATTTTTAAATGGAACTTTGCACTAATTTCCAGAAAACGTCTTTATCACGATCTCCCAATTTTTTTTCAAATTTGGTTGAGCCCATTCGGGTAATGTTCACCTACTCGGATGCTTTAGGTAACATACAGATTGCTTGTCAGGCGTTCACACTTTCTGTCCTATAATTTGTTTGCGATTGGGAAAGCTTGTGTAGTCCGTTTATCATTTCTTTTATTCTCCTTGTGTGTGATACCGGACCCTGAATGTTTTTGATTAGGCATTTTGGTACAGAAAAACGAATAGAGGCAAACTGCGTTACTAAGAAATGGCTGACCTATCAGCAATTGACATGAACCCTGGGTTCCTTTAAGTAGAGTATGTGGATTATTATGCAAGCCACATGCCTTACCTGGGTGATGATTCATATTCTGCATGCTAGAGACATTTTTCACTACATATTATAAAAGCTAGGTTACATTGTGTCTAATGCAGCAAGAAGTAGAAACACGTAGACTGTTTTGATACAAGGTGACAGAATTGTGCTGACCTAGCGATTGAACATACAACTGCGGCGTGAAAAATGAAACATATGTCCAGAAAAATCTTAAGAGTATGGAGAAAAAAGGACACATTTTGTCAAGTGGTGGGCTCAAAAATAATGTTATTTTTACCAGGCACTTGTAAGAGTGCTCATCTTTCAAAGTAAATCACGCATGTGCTGGCTAGACGGATTGCTATTACAGAAGGTTACCGGAAGATTTTGGATTAAAAAAAGAAGAAATGTCAGATAAGCTTTTGATAAATTAGAACACAACTGGAAAGGGGCGACCACTCGGTCCCCCCGAACGTATGGCGGAGTGCCTCGATCCCCCCGGGAAGCCATTTTGGGGCGGGAAGCGCGTCTCGGCTGGTATGCCCGAAGCGGCGTAGCCGGGGCGCGCTTTTTCCCGCCCTGGAGTGGGCTGGCCTAGACACCGACGTAGCCAGCCCCGCCCTAGGGGCAGGCAGGGGCGGGTTTTCGCCCGCCCTGAAGACGGATAAAAAGAGACGCAAGACCAGAAGACGTCCTCTTGTTCTTGTGCTCCGAAGCTGCACCTCCTCGCTACACGTGAGCTCGGGACGGAACGAAGAGCCAATTTTGGGCGTTTTGATCTTTTTTCTTTGTCTTCTAGATACTTCCTCGGAGAGATGCCCAAGAAAGGCGCAAAGAGAATGACGACCGACCAGATGGTGCGGGCCCTTTGCAAAGAGGTGTCCGACATATAGAAACGGTTGGCGGAGCGAGACGGGGAGGAGGGTTCGGGCCCTGCGCCGGCTGGAGGGAGACCTAAGAGGCCGAGAAGGGTTCCAGCCGGTGGAGACGTCCCGGTTCCCTCTGCCCCGCTCGAGGCGCCGACCCCAGTACCGATGGAGGGGAATCCAATCCCCGTTGTCGTCACCCCGACTTCCAAGGAAGACATGCCCCCCGAGCTGGCAGCACAGCTAGCAGCATGGTTGGGGGATAGTAGTGATGGCGCCACGGCTGCCGAGGCACAGGCGCTGATAAAAGGGCTTCGTGAGAAGAGAGATGCAGCTAAAGTGACTGCGCCGTTGGCGGGAATAGACAAGCCGCAAGCGGCAGATGCTGCGTCCGGTTCAGGTAAGCGGCCATTGCCGATTGCAAGGGACGAGTCAGCACCCTCTCGTAGAGAGAGATTGGGACACCATGTGCCTTTAGCTATAAAGGAAAAGATCTGGGCGGGGGAGTACGTGAATATTTTCTCCTTGCTTGTTGATCATTATGAGGTGGAGCATGTTAAAAGTCAGAAGGACCTAATGCATCCGAGTGTTTGGCGCGCAAAAATGGCCGCCTTTAAGGTAAATGAGAATATTGGCAACTGGGGCAATGCGTGGGGTATTTTTACATCAATTTTGGGGGAACGTAGGCCCGAGTTGCTTCCTGAGTTTCCCATTTATCAATCACGAATAATGGGTTACTCGACAGCGTATCAAGGTAACCATTGGTTTTGTTATGACAATCTGTTCAGGAAAGAAAAGGAACATAACAAGAGTTTGTCTTGGGATTGTTATGATTCTGTAACATGGGATAAAATGAAAGAATCGGGAATGTTGAGAATGCCATTGGTTGGGAGCACTGTTGTTGATTACTCCCGCCAAAATGTGGGGACGCCCTTTCGACCAAGTACGAGCACCGACGATCAGTCGAGGCCCGCAGGCAATACAGGGAGAAAGGGTTTCTGTTTTAACTTCAACAAAGGGAAATGTACCAGGCCTCCGGGATCGTGTAAATTCAAACACGAATGTAGTACGTGTGGGTCGTCCCATCCTGAGTCATCGTGCAGAGCCAGAACGGGTGAGAATGGGGGTAAGGGAGGCGCCAAACAGGTCTAAGCTAGTCCGAGGGGCGCCTTTACCAACCCCGATTGATACCTTGGCAATGATTCCCTGGCTCAGCGAATACCCGGATCGTACTTCTGCTGGGGTGCTGCGGAACGGTTTTACACATGGTTTCCGCATCCCGGTGGGGGACTTTCAGGGTGTAGGGATGTGCAAAAATCAACTTTCCGTTTTACAACATACATCTGTAGTGCAAGAGAAAATTCAGAAAGAAGTTAGCCGGGGACGGGTCGCCGGCCCGTTTAGTGTGCCCCCGGTACCGGATTTTGTTTGTTCTCCGTTAGGGGTGGTCCCCAAGAAGGACCCAGGTGAGTTTCGTTTGATCCATAATCTGTCAGCTCCACATGGTCTTTCTGTGAACGACGCAATTGATCCAGAAGTTTGTTCGGTGCGATACGCATCGTTTGATGAGGCAGTAGCCATCTTGAATCGCCTGGGGCCCGGGACGTTGATGGCGAAATCAGATATCGAGTCAGCGTTCCGGTTGCTCCCGGTACACCCAGACGATCAGCGTCTTCTGGGATTCGGGTTCCAGGGGTCATTTTACATGGATAGGTGTATGCCAATGGGATGCTCTATATCATGTGCTTATTTTGAGCAATTCAGTACTTTCCTGCAATGGGTGTTCACTAAGAAAACAGGTTTCCGAAATGTAATGCACTACCTTGACGACTTTTTGTTCCTTGGCCCCGCCGGAAATCCCGAATGTGCTCAGGCCTTAGCTGAATTCTGTGTGTTGATGGGTCATTTTGGCGTGCCATTGGCACCGGGTAAAACTATGGGTCCCACGACTTGCCTCGAGTTTTTGGGGATCGAGTTGGACTCAAGGGAGGGGTGTTTCCGTTTACCAGCTAGCAAAGTGTTGAAATTCAGGGCAGCCCTCCAAGTATGTTTAAATGTATCTAAGGTTACACTGCATCAGTTGCAACAATTAGTGGGAAAGTTGAACTTTGCCTTGAGGGTGATCCCAATGGCTCGCCCCTTTTCCCGCTCAATTGCCCAAGCGATGGTTGGCCTAAAAGAGGGTCATCATCGCACGAGGTTATCGGCCGAGGTCCGCCGGACATGCGGATTTGGTTGGCATTTTTGGCGGACTTCAATGGCCGAGTCGTCTGGAACAAGCCAGCCGTGTCCTCCGAAGAGCTTGGGCTATGGACAGATTCAGCAGGAAGCATAGGCTTTGGTGCCATCTTCGGCACAAAATGGTCGGCACAAAGGTGGCCCCTATGGTGGCACGAGAAAGGGCTGACGAGTAATATTGCTTTCCTTGAACTATTTCCCATTCTGGTGGCCCTGAGAACCTGGCCAGAAGGGTTCAGAGATCATTCTGTCGTGTTCTGGTCCGACAATATGACCGTGGTAGAATGCATCAATAGTCAGGCAGCCCGTTGTAAATTGATTTTGAGGCTGCTCAAAGAAATTGTCTTACTGTGTATGCAACTGAACGTGATATTCAGAGCAAAACATGTCCCAGGGGTGATGAATCAGGCTGCTGATGCACTGTCTCGTTTTCACATGCAGGCTTTCTCGGGTTTCCTTCCTTCAGCGGACCCAGAGCCGGCACCCTTCCCCGAAGCTCTCTGGTCTCTCGGTGCCCCGAACTTCGTCACCTCATGGGAGAGAGTCTAGCACCCAGGACAAGGAAGGCATATGAAGGGGCGTTTCAGGCCTATTTAGCCTTTTTGGGGGCAGAGAGAGGGGGACTTTGGGGTCAGGAAGAGTGGGTAGTATTTTTTCTGATGTCCTTACGTAGGGCTGGGAAATCGGTGGCTACGGCCCAAAGGCATCGTGCCGCCATTTCCTTTGTTGCCAGGGCCCATGGCATCCAGGACCCGACAGCGTCTTTTTCAGTACAAAAGGCGCTGCGTGGGTGGCAACGCCTAGAGGGTCGCAGAGTAGACGTAAGACGACCGATAGGTCTGGATAGGTTGTCCCAGTTACTGGCCACACTCCCTAACACATGCTCGTCTCCTTTCGAGACCTGTTTGTTCCGGACTGCATTTACGCTGGCATTTCACGGGGCTATGAGAGTTAGTGAGCTGGTTGCAAGGAACAAACAAGATGTGGCGGGGGGCTTGTGCAGGGAACATGTTCAGATCAGGGGCGATGCGATGGTTGTCTCCTTTCTCAGGTCCAAGACCGACCAAGATGGGAGGGGGGACTGTACGATCATTCGCAGGATCCCCGGGTCATCCATGTGTCCGGTACAGTGCTTAGAAGATTACCTAGCACGAACGGTGGCATCATGGGGGGGGACATTGTTGAGGCATGCAGACGCCACCCCGCTGACGAGGTTTCAGTTTCAGCGGGTGCTTGCAATGGCCATTGCCGCAGCGGGCTTGGACCCGGGCGAATTTGGGACCCATTCCTTTCGAATAGGGGCTGCCACTGAAGCTACAGCCAGGGGTCTTAATGTAGAACAAGTGAAACGTGTGGGGCGCTGGTCCTCCAATTGTTATAAAAGGTATGTGCGATTGCACATGTTGTGAAGCTGTAATCATGTACTCACGCTTCTTGTCTTTTGTTTGTTTTCAGTTGCGCAAGCCTACGCGGCAGGGCGGACTGTGCAGTCGACCCAACACCAGGCCAGCGGTCACACATCACCGGCTGAGAGAAAGGAGGTGTGGGTCGTAGGCCACTCATACGTGAGACGGGCCGCAGACGTATTCAAAGCAGGTGACATGATTCACGTACCTGGGGAATACGGGTACAGAGTGTCCTTCTACGGAAGAGGCGGTCTCTGTATTGACCAGTTTCAAGCATTCTTTGAGGGTTTGTTAGAGCGGATGAGGTCACCGCCGTCCATAGTCATAGTGCATTTGGGGGGCAATGATTTGGTCACCACCGGTAGACGACTTCTCCTGGAGGCTATGCTTTCCACGGTAAGTTGGTTAGCAAGGAGAGTTCCGGGGTGCATAATTGCGTGGTCTCATATGATCCCACGAAAAGTGTGGCGGGGGGCTATCTCGATCCCTGCTTTGAATCATTCCGTTAGAAAATTGAATAATAAAGTGAGTAGGTTGTTCCGTTCCAAGACATTGCATTCGATCTCGCATAGTTGTATTAATGATGACAGTATGTATTTGGGGGATGGTGTGCATTTGTCGAGGGTTGGGAATGAGTTACTCATAGGAGACTTCCTAGCTTGGTTAAAATCGTTAAAACATGACCTTTAGGTAGGAGTTTTGTGGGGGGTCCGGATAGCCGGTCAACTATCCGGACCTGTGGCGGTAAGGTCATGATCGGTGAGCACTAATTGGTAGATCCCTATGAGTGGGCGTCACCCAACACGGATGGGAGCGCTCGGGAGAGGTGGCCATTGGCCCCTCAATGGGGAGGCGGTCCCGTCTAAGGGCGGGTCGCCGGAAGTAAAGGAAAGGCGGTCAAGGCCCCTTCCTTTGTAGGAGGGGTTACAGCCCCCTCCTGGGGAATTTCCCGGGGCCAGTGTCATCTGCGACGGCAGATGCGGTAAGTTGTGTGGGGTGGGGGGAGGTCCACGATACCTTCTAGATACCACACACAAGTCTTCGAACGACCTTTAAATGGCGTCGAGTCTTAAGTGCCCCCGTCAAGTCAAGGGAAATTGTTAGTAGTTGCACTTGAGGTAAGCCTCTGTGCTGTCGCCCCTCCCAAGTGGGAGGGGTAAGTCTGGTTAGGGATCTTGACACCGGTTATGACCTTGCCGTTGGCCCTTAAACGTTAGGATGTACAATTTCAGTGTTTCTAGAGAATGTTTTTTGTAGGATGCTAGTTCGGCTAGGAGAACCTCTGTATTAGAGAATATGTTAAGGTTAGCCAAACATCGCAATGTGATAATGAAATTGTACATAACATGAAACGTTTAATGTTTTAATTTTTTGTTTTAATAAATACGGCCGGGATGGTTACTCCATCCCACATCCAAAAACTTTAAGAACTGTTTCCGGTTTTCCTCCTTTTGGGGATTGTGTTGAGAGGGGGTGGCGGGTATCTCAGCCATATGGAAAGGGGCGACCACTCGGTCCCCCCGAACGTATGGCGGAGTGCCTCGATCCCCCCGGGAAGCCATTTTGGGGCGGGAAGCGCGTCTCGGCTGGTATGCCCGAAGCGGCGTAGCCGGGGCGCGCTTTTTCCCGCCCTGGAGTGGGCTGGCCTAGACACCGACGTAGCCAGCCCCGCCCTAGGGGCAGGCAGGGGCGGGTTTTCGCCCGCCCTGAAGACGGATAAAAAGAGACGCAAGACCAGAAGACGTCCTCTTGTTCTTGTGCTCCGAAGCTGCACCTCCTCGCTACACGTGAGCTCGGGACGGAACGAAGAGCCAATTTTGGACCCACCCACCAGCCCCTGAGGACAGCAAGTTGTTGTGCAATAAAGTGAATTTATAAGTTTGTTCTTTCCATTTCGTTTACAGGCTGTGAGAGTATCAGTTTGTTGTTGATCATAATAAAGTATGGTGAATATCGTGTAGGTTGTTATGATTAAAATGATTTGATGTAGTGTTGCATTTTATGCATGTTCTTTCGGTCGTAGCGACCAATGTTTTCATAGGTTTGAGTAAGAATTGTCGTATTTATTTTTTGGTAGGCGGTAAGGTCATGATCGGTGAGCACTAATTGGTAGATCCCTATGAGTGGGCGTCACCCAACACGGATGGGAGCGCTCGGGAGAGGTGGCCATTGGCCCCTCAATGGGGAGGCGGTCCCGTCTAAGGGCGGGTCGCCGGAAGTAAAGGAAAGGCGGTCAAGGCCCCTTCCTTTGTAGGAGGGGTTACAGCCCCCTCCTGGGGAATTTCCCGGGGCCAGTGTCATCTGCGACGGCAGATGCGGTAAGTTGTGTGGGGTGGGGGGAGGTCCACGATACCTTCTAGATACCACACACAAGTCTTCGAACGACCTTTAAATGGCGTCGAGTCTTAAGTGCCCCCGTCAAGTCAAGGGAAATTGTTAGTAGTTGCACTTGAGGTAAGCCTCTGTGCTGTCGCCCCTCCCAAGTGGGAGGGGTAAGTCTGGTTAGGGATCTTGACACCGGTTATGACCTTGCCGTTGGCCCTTAAACGTTAGGATGTACAATTTCAGTGTTTCTAGAGAATGTTTTTTGTAGGATGCTAGTTCGGCTAGGAGAACCTCTGTATTAGAGAATATGTTAAGGTTAGCCAAACATCGCAATGTGATAATGAAATTGTACATAACATGAAACGTTTAATGTTTTAATTTTTTGTTTTAATAAATACGGCCGGGATGGTTACTCCATCCCACATCCAAAAACTTTAAGAACTGTTTCCGGTTTTCCTCCTTTTGGGGATTGTGTTGAGAGGGGGTGGCGGGTATCTCAGCCATATGCTTTCAGTGTTTTTCTTTAGACACCGGAGGCACTCCTAGTTGGGTTCGGGGCATCTGCTGGATATCGCTATGCCGTTAAGTAGGGATGTAAAAAGGTAAAATAAAAGCCTTACATCTTTATTTTCAAACTTAACACAATATTGAAACAAACATTTAATCAACCAAAGACAAAATTGCTGTACCATAGGTCTAACATGCAAAGTGCTTCTTCCATCTATGATAGTGCTTAATATGTTTGACACATATATTGAGAGAGGTATACATATTGTCTGGATTCTATTCTAAGCCAATGTTTCAGTGTATTTCAAAGTAACATGCGTAGTAGGACATACATGTTAAGTATGTTGCACATGAGGAGATATTCATGAACCCCTGAAGGCACACCTTGTTTCCTTCCCCTAAAAATTCCCAGATCACCCCTCAACTTTTTCTAGTCTGACTTCCTCTCAGTGTCCATCCCAACCATGCAAGACTGTTGCATCCTGCTCTCTCCCAATGGTGTTTGCATGTGTGTATTGCAAAAAAACACAGTTGATGGACAGAATGCAGAACAATGTCTTACATTCACCTCAGTACAAAGATCTGGGTCTAAATCCATCGTTTTTTTGCTTTCCACACCACCCTAGGTCAGACAATGGCTATATGCAAATCAGCCTGGACCCTGTGCCTCATGGGAGCAGTCCATCCCGAACTACCAAGTCATGTCTTTCCTAGACCGGAATCAAGCATCCAAGGGCCGGTTTCTGGCTATCAGCCTTCTTCAGCCTGGATAGCTTAACTCCAGTGATGTGGAGAGCCTGAGACTCACGTCTGAGCATACCCAGCCCACTCGGGGTGAAAATTGCAAAAAACACAGTTGATGGAAGAATGCAGAACAATGTCTTACATTCACCCCAGTACAAAGATCTGGGCCTAAATCCATCGTTTTTTTTCTTTCCACACCACCCTAGGTCAGACAATGGCTATATGCAAATCAGCCTTGACCCTGTGCCTGATGGGAACAGTCCAGCCCGAACTACCAAGCCTGTCTTTCCTAGACCGGAATAAAGCATCCAAGGACCGGTTTCTGGCTATCAGCCTTCTTCAGCTTGGATAGCATGTGTGTATGTCAGCGGTGTTGCCTCCAGGCTGGTGCCTCCGTCGTCTGCTCCGAAGCAGTGCAGTCATGGAACTGTAGAGGTGGCTGTGGAAGTGCCCAATGCCAGAATTGTTCTGCAACAAGCATACGTTGTTTTTGACAAACAGTTTAGCCTAGTATTAAATTAGTAAATCGCCCATGAGTTGTGCCTTGGACTCGCGTCGCCTAGGTGCATTTGATATAAAAGGGAAGCTATGGCTCTTTTTGAGACGTGCATGTGACTTCAGTGACAGAATAAAACACACTACTTCACTGCTACAGTCGCCTTTGCCTATTGTCAACGACTGCTTATGAATGGAGACAGTGTTTGAGCCTCCACCCCTTTGCTACCTAGGCCCTGAAAGCGTGGGAGCTTTCCCCAGCATTTGGGAGTGACAGGGGACGTTATCCAGAAGCATCTAATGAAAATGGGGCTTGTGCTGTATTCCTTAAGGAAGTAGAAAAGATAAAAACATGTCTCCCATTTGGAGATGAGGCATATTTAAGGAGGACTCGGCTCTAAATAAGGAAGTATACAGAGATATGTCTCGCCCCTTAATTGGAGGCTGGTGTCTCCTACAGAAGAGCACCATGAAGATTGGAAGCATTGGAGAATACCCCCTACAAGGTAAGTGAGTCTGTCCCTGCCCTTCACCTCTGTTAGAAATAGCTCTTTGCTTGTAATTCTTCGTCATTTTTTGGTGCCAGAGTATGCTCGGGTAATTTCCTTGGATAATGCACAGAGATTATCATTGGCTTTTACACCCCCACTGTGCAGATAGGTATTTTTGATTTCACATTTTCTCAAAAAATATATATTGTCAGACCATATCAAACATTTGTGCCGACTTTGTTCTTCAGGCTTTGTAACGTAGAGGCCAGAGAGATGTTTCGCTCCTCTGTAGCTCTCCCTTCCACAGGCACTATTGTGGAGTTTTGCCACTCCAATAACCCAGTAGCATGCAAAAAGAAAGAGTTGACATTAGTGCTCTGTTTGGTTCCTCTGCAGCTCTTTGGTAAAGGTTGATACCGTCCTTCTTGTTTAGAGGATCTGCAGACCAATACCTTCCAGGACCCCCAGGGCTGGCTTCTGATAGGTCATGGGAAGACAAAGAGCCGCTCTGTACTGTACATCAGGCATCTGATTCAATGCACTTCAAGCCTCCTCACTCTGGACTTTTACCCCTTCATAAAGCAGCCCTGTCCCTGCCATGAAGACCAGCATTGCATTTATCAGGGGTTCTGTTTCCATTCTCTAACCTTTGGGAAAAGGAAGAGATCGATCTTTTCCTTCTTACCATGGGTACTGACAGGAGAGTGGAGATGCTGAAGGAGCACACCTAGGTTGCAGCCCTCAATTTGTCAATGGCCTGCCTGGGTACGTGAAAAACAATTACTGGGCTTTTCATGTGATGATACAGTGCCTGTTAGGAGACATCCCCTCACAGGACATTGTCAGCTCATACCATAGTTAAAAGAGGTCAACATACTTTCATCTATTCACTCTATTACCTATGACCTCCTGAAACCCTGGGGAAAGGATATAGGCAGATAATCAGTCCTTAATTTGAGCTGGTGGTTTTCGAAGCTCAGCACCAGCACTTAATTGTCAACACTGGCACTTATGACAGCTACCACATGGTGACTCTGTTTGTATAATTTAGAGAAGAGCAGAACAGCTATTGTTTATTATTCAGTATACATCACAAACAATGTATTCCTGCAGCCATAGCCGTTTTTCTATTTTTGGGGACCTGGAATAGTCTGAATTGTCACACTCGAAGAAGTGTGCTGGTTAATAGATGACTAGGTACTGTCATTAGCAACAATGCCAGGCATAAGGCGATGCAAGCTGCAGAGGCTTCCTGGCATGGGCCCTGGCACTTATTTGTTTTTACAAAAAAAGCAAACATCTTGAACTGAAGGACAGAAAGATAGATGGTCTATGGGACCACAGACCACAGGAGAAACCTGTGGTGGCTTTTATTGGTGCTTGACAACCTTAGGAAAGGGGCAAGGCTAGTCACAATGAAGAAGTGATGGCGAAGAAGATAACAGCTCATTTCTTCCACATCCCACTTGATCTCCAGGCATGCCTCATTTGTGATGTAGGTACTCTCATGGGAAAGGAACATCCAGTTGAAGAACACCTTCTTATTCCTGAGAAAGTAGTGCACTAAATCTGGTGCATAAGCCATGGTTTTGCAAGGTCTAATGCTTGGACTGGCCTAAACAGTGAAGGACAGGGTTAGAGGAAAGGCTCCCTAGAGAGATCTGAGGGTCTTTTTGTGCTCAAAGCTACAGGTTTGTATTGTTTATTTCAGTCATTTTCCAAATATGCTGGGCACATTTGAAAAGGGTGACTGAAGCTTCTGTAGTATCCCAAAAAATAGTTTTGTCTTTCTTTTCTTGAGGTCAAGGTATGGTCTCCTAGGCTTCCAATTATCAATTTAAAGATGAACTACCTTATTGTTTTGAGGCAACCATGTACTTGGAAGGGTTATCAGTTAGGCCTACAGCATTAATAAATCCTAGAACAGCTTTTAGATGTATTATTTGGGATGCCCAGTCAGGATTTAAATGATGATATTGTCAAAATAGGCAGCAGAATAGTCGTGAAAAGGCGTCAAGGCTATCAGTCGCTCACTGGGAGGACGAAGGAGCCCCGAGTAGCCCAAAAGAGTGGACCATGAATTAGAATGGACACAATGGGTGGAAAAGGCAATTTTTGTGGTAATCACTGTGTTCGAGTGGACTCCGAAAGTAGTCCTTGGTAAAGACAACAGTACTGATGTAAGTGGCTGTTGCCATTCTTTTGGGCAGATCACTTACCTTTGGCATAGGGTAGGTATTTAAGGTGGAGATATTAATCATTTGATCAAAATCTATAAAGAATACAACACACCCATTCAGCTTTTGTAGCGACACAACACGGCACAACACGAAAAGTAGAAGTATCAGCTTTTTTCTTCCTTATTCACTTAACTTATGCTGCTATGTCGGTACTGGAAGGATTCGTGATTTTGACTTTTTAATATATTTAATTAAACGTCATAATTGTTCAGACGTTTTTAAAAAGGTCTTTTATTATTGTATTGTTGTTGGTTCCGCTGCTATTAGTATTTGGGTGCTATGTTTGTAATTGGGTCTTTCAATTGTTTTTTGCACACTGAATATCTAGGGTTCTGTTTTAATTAGGGTTGTTAACTGTTTTCTCACATTGTGAGTCTTGAGTCTGTTAGAACTCACATTTTTCCCCTTGTTTCATCTTTTCTCTGGTTGAGGAAGGGAAGTGCAAGTCAGCATTCTAGCGCTGATTCTGCCCTGAGCCCAACTGGCTTTAAAAAAACGCGCAGATGCACTGCCGTGCCACCGATGCACAGAAGGCGTGACAAAGACAGCCTGTCTGTGCCTGTCCACGTCTGGACTGTGCTTTGCATCAGAACCCCTGCCCAATTTCCGATTGTGATATATTCCAGGGACCAGCTTGGCCTACTTCACAATCAAGGTAGGCATGTGGCATATAATCAATTTGGTCCTCCTATGGGTTCAGGTAATTTTTCTTGTATGCATTGTCATCAGTGGCGGCTCCTCCGCTAAGGCAGAGGAGCATCGCCCCACTGCTCTTAAGCAGTGAAACGAAAGGAAAAATACAATGATAAGAACTTGTAGTTATTATAATTTTATTGTTTCTATCTTCTTTGCGGGCTGGCAGGCTGCTGTGCTCTCAGAGCTGGGCACTGGAGGAGGGGTTTGCCCACTCCAAGTGTGCATGAATGTTTGGCTGGCCCTCTGGGGCTGGCCAAACAGACATGCTCACTTTGGACATTCTCCACATAGGCTGCATTACAGCCGGCGTGGATAAAATGCCCAGGGCCTAAGTCTCCATCTGAGCGCCAAACCTCAGGCGAGCCTGTGTGCTTACCAATCACAGTGCTGCATTGCAGGGTTGTGATTGGTCTGGGGAGCCTGGGTGTGCTTCCTGGTTGCTGTTCCGGTCTGATGGAGGAGAGACGGAGCAGAGTTGCGGTGATAAGGTAAGTGTTTTTTTTTTATGCACTCCCCCCCTTATTTACCCGATGGCCCCCCCCCCCCCCCCAGATCCATGCAGCTCGCCATATCAAGTGTCAAACAATCCTTGAGCTGGCAACTGCTAACAGTAATAGCAAATAATTCTACCCTTATCTGTGCATGACAATGTCACTTTAACACAAAACTGTGTACTGATTTATGCATGGTACGTTGTAAAGCATAAATACGAATTGTATAATACCTAAATTCACACACTCCAGACTTAGTTTTTCTTCCTGAAACCTGGGATGGTGAAGTAACCAATCCTGACTTTATGGCTGCTTACCGGCTGACTTCTCCTTTTTTTTTTAAAGTGGACCTCACTGGAAAAAGTGGTTAAGGCATAGCAGTCGTTTATCTGGTACACTTAGATATCTCCTGTGAGCAAGGTTAATGGATTGTGAGACTCTTACTTTCAAATGTAAATTGAATATAATGACACCTTTAACGGTCTTTTGATTGATAGGCCACCCAGATTTAAAGTCAACTTTCTGACTACCTTAAGCGAGTTTATCTTATCTAATGAGCCCTATCCTAATTTCACCATTATAGGGGATTTTAATGTCCACCTGGGTGATCTCAAAAACAGAGTAACTGTACAACTGCGAGACAACTTAAATTGCTCTAATGTTAAACAGTTAGTGAACACTGCTACGTATGAGTGAGGTCACATTTTAGATGGCGTTTTCTCGAGTCATCTGGATTTAAAGCTTGACGCTGTGTTAGCCTTAACTTGGGCATATTATAAAGCTATTGGTTTTAGTTTTAAAACTTTAGTTTCAAATACCCACACTGCCAGGGCCACAATAATTAATATGCAATATGGAAGAAAGTGGACACAAAGGAATTTAGGAGTATTCTGTCCACTACCCAACCCCCCCCCCCCTGATTAACAATCCCAATCTTGATGCGGCCAAGTATAAGAAATGGATTAACACAGCTGTATCTGAATTGGGCCTCTGAAACAAATAAAAAGTTGGAGAGCTAAATTGATGGTGCCTTGGATTTCTTCTAATCTTAGAGATTTAAAACAAACATGCCGTAGACAAGAGAGAATTTGTAAAAATTGCTATTGTTTAACAGGAAGGACTAAATACAAAGAATTAATACAAGATTACAAAAGAATGAATATTAAAGAGAAAACTAAATATTTTACTGCCAAAATTAACTTAGCTAAAAATGTAGCTAACGCACTGTTCAAAACTGTTTAAAGCTCTCTAGCCTGTTTTCTACTGATACAGTTTCATCCAGCCAGCTGTTATGCAATAGCTTGGCTAGTTACTTCAGGAACAAGGTTGAGGCAGTTTATAAAGATTTCGATTTGAACACTACTAGTTAGCCCTACCTCTCTGGTGAAGTCATTTGTAAGTCCAATAAACATGAGCTTAGCGGGTTTCGCTTCTCACTGAAGAGAGGACGATTGCCCTCATTAAATCAGGTGCATCTTCAGAGCCTTGTCCACCAAAACCTATACAGGATTTAGCTGATACCGTTACTCATATTCCAACTAAACTATTGAATAGTGTTATCACCAATGCTAAGTTCCTTA
Organism: Lissotriton vulgaris; assembly: GCF_964263255.1. Classification (NCBI taxonomy): domain Eukaryota; kingdom Metazoa; phylum Chordata; class Amphibia; order Caudata; family Salamandridae; genus Lissotriton; species Lissotriton vulgaris. The sequence continues at coordinate 668,379,254 of NC_141685.1, read as the reverse complement.
AGAAATTGAAATAGGCTTTGATACTCCCCCTTCTGAGAAAACCTTCTCTTAATCCCAACAAGGAGCAAAACTACTTACCTATCTGGCTCTTATTCATGGTGGCAAAAATTCTGGAGAGGCATTTTAACATCTTCTTTTCAGAATTCCTGAATAAGTATGAAATCATTGATGAAGCTCAACATGGTTTTAGATCTAACCATAGTATCAAAATGGCTCTGGTGGTATCCCCAGAGGAGGTCAGAACTATCTTGCATAATAATTGAGAGGTGGTTGGGGTACTCCTTTGTCTGTCTGCTGCCTTCAAGACAGTGAGCCATGGTGTCCTCATTGATAGTTTAGTCCACATTAGGATTCATGGACCAGCTCTAGAACCTTTAGTCTCTTTTCTTTCCAACAGAAAACTGTCGGTTAGTCTTGGGGATTTCAGGTCAAAATCCTTCTCATTACCCTGTGGTGTTCCCCAGGGCACCTCTATGAGCCGCACGCTGTTTAACATTTATGTTGCCCCATTGGTAAAATGTATTAAATCCTTTGGCTTCTCCACCATTGCTTATGCTGGCGACACACAAATTATTGTGCCCATTTCGAACGTAATAGAAGAGTTTGCTAAGAGGTTTAACAATTGCATGTGTGAGGTTTCCAAGTGGCTGAGGCTTAATTTTCTTAAGCTAAATTCCAACAAAAACAATATTCTCCTTGATGGCAAGGATACCTCTTTTTGGAACTCTTCTTGGTGGTCTTCATCACTTGGAACTTCCCAGTCAAGCTCTTAAAGTTATGTTTGATGCTAACCATACTTTGAGAGATAAGGTCAGCAAACCTACCTTGTCCTGCTTCTTCATTTTCAAAATACTAAGGAAAATTCTTCCTTTTATTACTTATGAGGTACAAAATTTAGTTGTCATTGCTTTAGTGCTGTCTGGCTGGACTATTGAAATTATTTGAATCAGGGTCTTTACTCAGGCACACCAAATAAATTCCAGCCTCTACAGAATGCTGCTGCCCATCTCCTAAAGAAGATTCCTAAATTCTGCTCAGTGTCATAAGTGCTATCTGAAGTTCACTGGCTCCTTATTAAGAAACAAGTGGCTTTTAAGACACTTTGTATGGCCCACAAGTTCCTTAATGGGATTGGTCCAAGACCACTGCAGAGAAGATTCAAGTGGTATGTACCCAGAAAACTCCTGCGCTCTGCAGCACCGAGGGCTTTGGTTGTACCTAATTGCAATAAACTCTCTTGGGGTGGCAGTAGTTGTGTGTACTCTGCATGTAAGTTGTTCAACACATTTCCTTTGCAACTCAAACTTCAGCATAAGTTATCCACTTCCTTTGCAACTCAAACTTCAGCATACGTTATCTAGTTTCAGAAAAGAACTTAAAACTTGGCCTTTTTGGCCTCTCTTTAAGGCCATTTTCTTCTGGTGCTTTCTACATGTGCTGATGGTAGCACTGAAACTCCTCCGGCATTTGTCATGCTTAATAAAACCATATCAACATCACTATCAATTAGTGTTGTTCATTCACTGTGCAATGTCTCTATTCTTTTTAGAAACAGCATAGTGTCTAGTTCAGTTTTGATGGTTTGTTTATATGCCTCTGGGATTCTGTGTGGTAGGACTCATACATCATTTCCCACGGAAATGTGTTTCTGATGAGATAATTGTGGCCTGAAAAGGAAGCTAAGACCTCTTCGAGGACTTTCAATTTCAGTTGTCCGACAGATGTTGCATATGTATTTTCTTCGAGGGGGAATCTCAGTTTTTTGTAGCAAACAATTCCAAATAGATGGGCTTCATTCGGGAAGCATATCCTCATTTTGAGGGTGTTGAGAATCTACAATGCCTAAGGGTCATAGGGTGTCTCGGCTCTTTTATGCTATAAATGAATGTGATACAGTTCGGCTGATTATGTAGGACCTGTATGAATCAATCAAAATGTTAGAATACCCACTTTTTTGATTACTTCATGGGGACACTGCTGTTGAACAAGTTGTTTATGCTCACTGGTTGGTAAGAGTAACAGCGTCTTGTCTCCTTAATATAGTGTTTGTACATGTATTCCCCTGTTGTAACATTTTTCCCAATTTTCTTGAGCAACATAGAGAATATCTTCGGATATCATGACCCATGCAAACAAATGGGTTGAGGATACCATTTGACATGAGCAGCAGTGGTACCTTTTTGTCGGAATGATTCCAGGAACGTTTTGTAAATATTAACAGGGTCAGGATAGGGATGCATTGAACCACACAAACTGTCAAGACACTAGGCACGGAGAAGAATGAGTGAAAAGCTGAAGAATGGTGCACAATTCTCTAGACAACAAAGAAGGTGACTACAGAGGGCCAGGACTTGGCAGATTTGGAGAAAATTAAGAACATCATTGCGACCGATATGGATTTACTCCCATTTGGAAATGACAGAGGCCATACTTGGAAGAGTACTCAAAAGACCAGGTGAAAACTAAATCTGATTATGAGTAACCTCAGCAGGCAGTTGCTGGGCAAAATTGTTCAGTCTGATTCATGCTAAGTATGGCCTCTGAAACCTCCACATGGGAGTAAATCCATATCGCTCGGAGTGATGGTTCTAAATCTTCTCCTAATCTGCCAATTCCTGACCCCTCTATAGTCACCCTCTTTGTTGCACCTGGTCTTTTGAGTACTCCTCCACTTTTGTTACTTTGTTCCTCTCTCAGTTTCATTTTCTTTGGCCTTCATTCAACTTGTTCAGTGCCTTTACTGGGTGCATTTGTTTACTGAGTGTCTGGTGTTGTCCGCAATATAAATTATATGTACACAATGAGTAAAGTAAGTTTACATATTTTAGGAAAATCCCAGTAGATGAAGGAAAATATGCCAATGGGTTTTACCATGCGTTCACCCAAAGGAGTGGTAAAGATCTCCAGAGTTGATCAGGAACTAACCTCAAGACACCCAGGAGAATGCATCAGACACTCAACAAACTGTTATTTGTACTCCCTAAAAAATACTAAGTGCTGGGACCCAGGGATTGATGGAATCGAATGATAACACAGTGACTAACTGTGTTTCCGCCAGCTTGGCACCGTTAGGTTCAATGGCCCATTAACGAGGAATAGTATTAGTTAATTTAGAGCATGATAAATAGCATTTATTCTTGGGCAGCCAATATTCAGAACTGCTTCATTTGTCTGTTAAACTTCAGGTGATGTTATATAATGTTATCAAATGTGATTTGTTTGTAGGTTTCTGGGGTGGGAGAAATGTAATATAATGTATCTGTGTGATCTGTTCATGTTTTGATTTTGTGAACTGCAATTTTTATCAAAAAGTTAAAGAAATCGTGATGACTAAAGAATTGAAAAAATAAATAGTGATCTATGTTATTGATTACAGCGGTCATGAAAGGAAACAAAGGTGTGCAGAAGTATAGTCAGTATTGGCATTTGTGTGGTGTTTAAATGTGTATTGTCCTAGCCTTAATGACGTATATCGGCCCAACCCCTATTGTAGGTGGTATACTTTTAGAAAATTGCCCTTTTCTAGTCATACTCATTTGGTGCATGCAGCCTGTTTCCTGGGCCATGTGACTAGGTCCACTGATTGGATGTTTGTCATTTTGGTCTCCTTTTATTTAATCAATAGGGGTACTTGGCCCTATTGCTCAGAATTAGGATTAAGCGAGCCTCACTTAGAGCTCATGATGTTCATGGATGTTCTGATTATTTTCATGATTGCATTTTGGGTGATTTCTGCTGAGAATGTGTTATCGAAACATACATACTCTTTTACAGTGGGAAAGGTCCAAAAGAGTAGTGAAAGTAATACCTTAACGAAGTTCGCCTGAAATTTATGCTTGTGTTTGAGTGGTGAGGCAGGGTGGGAAGTGGTCAGGGGACAACAAAATAAAAAATATATATAAATTGAAGAGAAACCTTACCTGCAGCCAACTGCGTCACACTCTCCTTCTCCTCTTCTCGCAGGCATAGGCTCCCAGACTCCACTGAGGCCAATCCTGGTGCTGCCCGCATGCACTGAGAGCAGTGTCAGGATTTACCTGAGCACTACCACTCCTGCTGTGCCTGTCATCCCCCATGGCCCGCCCCCAAAGACTCAGCAGGAAAGGATAAATAAAAGAATAATAAAACATGTTTATTATAGTTGAATTTTTCCTTTCCTGCCACTTTGAGGCAGCTGGTGGAAGGGGGGGGGGGGCGTTGGGGCGACAAGCAGCAGTTGGAGATTGGCTATCTGTCCAAGTGGACATCTCAGACCTCTGTTGCCTGTTGGGAGGTTCTGTCATGAGGGCTGATTAGGGATGCCACTGACTAAAGAAGTTTCACTATTTTGCCATAACCCTTATTTATTCGTCCACTTTTGGGCAAGCTTGTCTCCCTCCATACATTTCGTAAGCTACTATATTTCTGAATGCATTTTAACCCCTCGCTTTCAGTCATTCCCCCAGCAGGAAGTGTGTCTGGTGTCCGAGATATCGGATTGCTTATCCATAGTCATGCTTCCTTTTCACATGTCCTGATGACACAACACCAGTGTCAAGATCTCCAAACCAGTTTACTGAAGCCTTGCCAGGGATAGACAGTGAATTGTATAGAGATTCACGGCACACATCTCCCAGCCAGAAGATGGCATATTTAACACCGTTAACCACAAAGAACAGAGCAGACCTGTACAGAAATGTGTTTTTACTAAATATGTAAGAAAACAATCTGTAAATTATATAAGCTCCTATGGAAGACAGTGTCAAAATGACCCTTAGGTGCAAGTAAAAATGTGTTATGCACTGCAAATGACTGCATTTATTATGTAATCATAAGAGATTACTAAAGCACATTAGCACACTAAAATATATTGGGGCTTATTTACTAGCCCCTTGAGCCACCAGTGTGTCCCTTTTTGGGACGCACCAGTGTCACATTTTGCTGCTCCATATTTACAAGTACAGGAAAAGCCTCCAAGCATGGCTTTTCCTGTCCTTGTAAATACGACCCCTTTGCACACAGCACATTATGTGAAAGAGGTGTTCCATGGCTGTTGCTGTGGATGTTCCCACGCAACACCTGTGGAACCTGACACATTTCAAGACTTATGAGAAATCATCAACCTGGAAATGCGTCTGAATGCTACGCCTCCGAAGGAGAGGCGTAGGGAGGCACAACGATGAGAAATTTATTCATTTCTTTCTATGCATGCTGCATGCTGCAGAACATATAGAATGAGGAATACACCCCATGTAATTGTTAATGTTGAGGAAAGTGTCCCATCCTGCACATAAACAATCATAAAAAAAATTACCTCTTGTTAATTCTATGTGTTCTAATGCAGCACTCATGGAAATTGAAAAATATAATTTCAGATTGTTTATGTGCAGGAAGGGACACCTTTCTGCACATAAACAATCATCCCCGTGATGAAGATATCCTTGCAACATGGCGCTAGAGTGCCTGCATCGGTGCATGGCAGCAAATTGTGCACCAACGCAGGGGAGAGCAAAGGGATCCGTCATATCCTTGTAGATATGATGTACCCTGTGCTTTGAAAGTGCTGCAGTGTGGTGCGGTGCAGCCAAAGGGCTTGCGGTGCCGCGCTGCAGCACATTCTTGTAAATGAAACTGCCGCTAAAGCAGCCATTATGGGCTTGATAATATGCCCTTGTGAATTTCCATAGAAGCCCATGTTCGGTTGTGAACTCGGGCTACTATGGGAATTCACAATGGCATATTATCAAGTCCATTATCGCCGCTTTAGTGGCAGTTTCCTGCCGCTAAAGCAGCGATAATTTTAACGCCGTTCTTGATAATATGCCCCACAATGTTTTTATTAGCGCCATTCTAGGTTTTGTTAAATATTTTATGACAGTCTATTGTTAGGTAATTTCCATTTCCTTTAAACTGAATGTGGTACCATTGAAATACAGCCAGTCATAATGAGTTGTGGTTTTACAGACCCAATAGAGACACTCATGTGCAGCTTCTCTAAAGTACAACAGGCAGTTCCGAGAATTAACACAGGTCGGAGGGGGGAGTTGAACGCACAAGCTTTAGTGGCCTTCAAACGTATTTGGTAAATGACAGGAAATTGGTAGCCATGCGGTGTACTGATAGAAAAAGTACAGTCTCGCCTTTCAAACCAACACCTGCTCTACAAAACAGAGGGCTGGTAAAGGGGAACAGCTCCATGATTGACACTTACAAATCTCAATGACTGTCCTATGGCCGGATCCAAACTGTGACTCACACTTGTAGCAAAGGATGTCTGAGGGGCTCAGATATCAATGACAACCATCTCCTGCATGACTATAATTGAGACTTTAGATTTAGAACATGCTGCAGCAAGGAGATGGCTACGTTGCAAATATTAGACAATGTCCTTCTGACCACATCAAAGGTTAACCACATGCCTCCTGATATTGCCCGATCTCTCAGTTCCCTTTGACACTGCTGATCTTGTCAGACTCATCCGCTCCCTCAAATCTTCCATGGGATTCATTGGCGATGTCTTTCACTGCTTCACCCCCTACCAATCCAACTGACTCTAGGTGGTTCACATGAACACCTCCAAGCCCCATAAGATCCCTTTCACCTGCCAAGTCTGCAACGGTTCCATCATGTCTCCCATAATTGTCAACAACTACATGGCGCCCTTTGAGACTGCTCAATGAATACAGCATTGAAATTAATCAATACACCCACAACACAGAACTCTGCTTGAAAGCCTTCTCTGGTCCAGTCATTGGACACCTCAAACACTGCTTGCTACTCCTTCTGGCCTGGATGTCCTACACCTAGTGAAGGTCAACCCCACCAAAATAGAATTCCTTCTATACATAAAGAACAACATGCAACAACTAGCAGCAACTTGTCCAAATCTGGCTCAACGTCATGAACCTGGGAGGATTCAAACCAAACTTTCACCTAGTGCCAAGTCACTCAGATTCAGACCCTGAGCACATGCATCACCTTCAAGGAACACATAATTATGAACCGCAAGATAGACTCATACCAGCTCTCTGTAATGAGAAAGTTACATCATTCATCCAAGATATTACCTTCAGAACTGTTGGTCAAGCCCTTGTATTCTCATATGTGGATAGCTGCAACTCCCTGTGCCGCAGCCTCCCAGAGTCCACACTCCCGCCCCCTTTAAGGGCATCCTACATTCTACGGCAGGCTTCCTCAAGGGCATGAAGAAATATGACCACATTAACTCAACCCTGAGTGAACCCCACGGGTATGCAACATCTTCAGAACGAGCCTCATCATCATCATCTTTAAAGCCATCACAAATGACAACCCCGTCTATCTTTCTGAGAAACTCACCACCTCGAGATGCCATCTGCTCATCTGCAACCAGGACACCATCAGACTACAGACAAGGAAGTGCAAAGAAGAAACACATGGCAACAGACATGCTGCTATTTATGCACCCAGGATCTGAAACAGCATCCTTGCATCCTGAAGATCACCTGCCCAACCGTGCTTCAAGTTTGAGGAGAGAAAAAGGTGCAACGCTATACCTTTGCCTTTGGTGCTACACAGTGCTTCACTGCCTGTTAAGAACCCCCATGACATATACAGTTCATCTATTCATCTACTGAAAAATGCATTTCCAAGAGAATCACTATGAGAAAGTTACTTTTAACATATTTAGATTGCTGCATTCAACAGTCAATATATTTGGTAGAGCCTAACTGTTAAATCGAGCAATAGATTTAATATCGCTCAATCTTATTTTTCAACGGACTCTAAAATCAGACCTAGACATGCATGTTTGATTTTTGACCACCAGAGAGCAATATAACACCATACGTTTTTTTTGGGCCCCTGCTTAGTAATGTTATTCGAAATGTTCTTGTTACATAAAAAGCACATCACTGAAAAATAATTGGTGATCTTCAGACATGCAATGCTGCTGCATGCATCCAACCTCATACAGGTAAACAGGATACTTTTTAAACATTATTTGAAATACTAGTTCGGTTCGGTACCATTTATTTGTTCATAAGGGTTCACAGAAAAACAAAAGCCTTCAGCATTCGAACACTTATGAATAATATCAATGTCTTTAAATTACACGCATTCATCAAGGCATATCGCAGCATATTTCAGAATACAGCTCACGTAGAAAGAGGAAACAACGAGGAGAAATTAAGATATTTCACCTCGTTACTTCTCCCTTGGAAAGAGGTGGTATTTTGACGCATTTTCAAATCTCTCTCTCATTGGGCCATGTTTATAATTTTCACATAACAAAGCAAAACACCTGGCTGTGCTGCGTGAAAGGGCAGGAATGCACCCTATCTATTGAGATCTGTTGCATTCCTACTTACTTCTTGCGCTGGTGCACTTTTGGCTGCCTCTGTGCAGGCACCATTGTGCTAGAGTGCCTTTGCACGCAGGATTGTTTTTGTTCAGGAAGGGACACCTTCCTGCACAAAAATAAACCGTTGAGGCTTTTCCTGCAGCACACATAGAAAGAGAACAAAATGAGGATAAAGATTTCTCTTCGTTATGCCTCCCCTGGAAAGGCATAGCATTTTGCTACATTATAAAGTCTACCACTCATGGGAAATATGGAAATACGCCAGAAGTCCATGGGTGGGTGCGAACACCAACGTTCCACCAATGGAAGCCCCCCCTGCGGTAGAGTAACGCAAGGCAGTGACTTGCTGTCAGGCTTGCTCTGAGCCCAATTGTGTGTGTGCAGATGGGGCGGAGCAAGTCATAAATGAAGAGGCCTGACAGGAAGAGACGAGCGCTCTGCATTATGGTGTACGCCTGTGTGTCTTCCTTCCCTGCCCTCCTACTCATCTGTTTGCTTCCCGGTCACCTCTGCAGTCGATGTTGGCGTTCAGCGTTGTTCTTCAATACAGCGGGTTTTCTCTTCGAGATTCAGCTTCATCATGTCTGGCCTCGCAGTGAATGTATGACAAAATTCAGCAAAAAAAGAAAATACAGAAACAATCTAAAGAATCTACATCTACTTCAATGATCGTAAATCACTCTGTGCTTTATACACAAATTACTATACTTATCTAACGTGTTCCCATGGTGTTTGGAGATTCTAGTTCCTGTTGTGCACTACTGCAAGCTGTGAGATAAACAAAAAGATATAGTCAGTCATTTCTGAAGTCAAGGGACTAATTATTAATTAAGTTTAGCCCTGCATATTTTTGTGCATTTTCCTGTTTTCCTTTTTTGAACCTTTTTTGAAGCTATCCAGATGGGAAATATGTTGTTTGTTTTTTTCTTTTGGATTGATTATCTGATATTTTATGTTATCTCACATGAGAGATAAAGGGTATTTGTTCCTACTTCTGCTACTTAAGGAACTTAGCGGAAGCGTAGTAGTATTTGTGTGTTGATTACGAACGCGCACATTTCTTTTAACTAAATTGCACTTCCAACGCTGACTACATAGCGCTAGAAGTCACCGCGTCCACTCTCCTTTCTTTGTTCCTAACAACTGGGAAGCAGCCTTAGCGAGCTACAGGACCAGCGAGGAGTGGTGGTTCAACCATACTTCCTGTCCGCCTCGTTCCGACAGGGTAATTATTACCGTTGTGCGGAGGGCGGACAGGTGAGAGCCACACACTCGAGGCACTTCCTGTTTCCACTGGAGCGGGTAGCGCTCTAGTGGTTCATCTCAGGGGCTATTTAGGCTGAGCACCATTAACTGCGCGGTCGCGGTCAAGAGACGGTGGCAGAGTCTCCAAACCCGCTCTGCAGAAAACTGGTACAGCGCTACTAGCGATTGTATGCTGGAAAGCGTAATTGTATTTTAAATGTTCATTTCTTGCCCTGCGCGCACTAGGATAATTTTAATTGTATTTGTGTGTTGATTACGAACGCGCACATTTCTTTTAACTAAATTGCACTTCCAACACTGACTACATAGCGCTAGAAGTCACCGCGTCCACTCTCCCTTCTTTGTTCCTAACAACTGGGAAGCAGCCTTAGCGAGCTACAGGACCAGCGAGGAGTGGTGGTTCAACCATACTTCCTGTCCGCCTCGTTCCGACAGGGTAATTATTACTGTTGTGCGGAGGGCGGACAGGTGAGAGCCACACACTCGAGGCACTTCCTGTTTCCACTGGAGCGGGTAGCGCTCTAGTGGTTCATCTCAGGGGCTATTTAGCCCTCGCCCCCTCTGGAGCGAGAAGCCGAACTCCCGCCGAAGACCCGCCAAAGAGCTGCCCGTCTGCACCCGTCCACGCCAGGACGGTGCCAGGTGCCAGGGGCTATGCTCGGCGCGGATACCCCACAGAGAAAAACCAGGTATTCCGCCCTTGATCTACTATCCGTAAAACCAACCCACCTGCCAAAATGTATTAACGATAGATGGCCACTTCCAGAAGGCCTTTTCTCCTGTAATACATGTCATTTTCAAGCCAATCATTTAAACCACTCAGAACCCATGACCTCAGAAGCAAGCAAATCAAAACAAGGACTACAATGCCTATTATTGAATGTTCGCTTAATGCCCAAACATCAATTTCAGATATGGGATTTACTTCATACATTTCAGCCAGATCTGTGTTTTCTCACGGAAACATGGCTCAAACCCCATACAACTCCTGCAATAACGTTAGGGATCCCCTCAGGGTACAAGCTCTTAAACATGGATCGACCCATTAAGACAGGAGGCGGATTGGCCATCATATTTAAGGAGCATCTGAAAGTTACCATAATAGAGCAAAAATGTAGCCCAACACTAGAAATAATGATTTTTAGAATCAATCTCTCCACTAAAATAGTCAAGAAAGGAGCACTCATATACCGCCCACCTGGACCAGGCGCGGGTTTCTCCCTTGCCCTTATGGAACTGCTTGCCCCATATCTCAGAGCCAAAGAAGAATTTGTTCTTCTGGGAGACTTTAATATACACGCAGACAACCCAGAACTCATGGAAACAAAATCCTTTCTCACTGACATGTCTACGATAGGCCTGAAACTCCAGAACTCCGGTCCAACTCATGAAGGGGGACACTTCTTAGATTTAATCATTTCGAACTGCCCCACCATTTCCTGTAAAGCTATTTCTCAGTTGGATTGGACAGATCACTTCCTAATACAATTTGACCTCCCGGTTACAAACAAACGGCCACCTAAAGTAACTCTTCCCCCTACATGGAGGCATCCGTGGCACAAAGTCACATTAGAAGAATTGCAGAAGATTTGGAAAGAACCCAAATTCTTGGATACAGACAAGGTAGAAGACACATTAACTAAATTCAATGACTCCCTTAAAGAGGCCATAGACAAACTAGCCCCGTTAAAACTTTATAAACAATTCCCTAAACACAAACAAGAGAATTGGTACACAGAGACATTGAGAACGGAGAAACAAGGTTGTAGAAGACTAGAAAAGAAATGGAGGAAATCACACCTTGTAGAGGACAGGAAAGCCTATCTAGAAGCTCAATCAAAATATTATAAAAACATTAGAAGAGCCCGCAAGGACAGTCTGACCCAACAACTGATAGAGGCAGGAAATTCTTCAAAGGAACTATACAAGATACTTACATCGTTTGTAAAACCCACAGCATGTGTGAGCTTGGATGACTTCTCACAGCCATTATGCAATGAGATATCCCTGTTTTTTTAGAACAAAATTAACACAATATACGACAAAATCCTGAAAACCACTAACACTAACTGTGGGAACCCTGCCCTCATTTTGCAGCAAAAAATGGAAACTTCCCTTCTCTCCTTTCCCCCAGTCTCTAACATTGATCTCCCCCTCCTAACCAGCCATATAAAATCAGGCTCCCCTAATGACCTCATATCAGCAAAAATGTTGGCTCCACTAAACTCCTTCTTAGGCCCTTACTTCCGAACCATCATAAATCAATCCCTTAGAGAAGGACAGGTACCCTCTGGGTGGAAACAAGCAGTGGTCAATCCCATCCGGAAAAATACCTCATTGCCCTGGTCTGACCTGTCTAACCTCAGACCCATCTCCCTCCTACCCTACCTCAGTAAACTCACCGAGAAGCATGTGAACACCCACCTGTCAAAATACATCGAGGCAGCGGAAGGCCTAGACCTCTCCCAATCTGGTTTTAGGCCTAATCACAGCACTGAATCAGCCCTCCTTTCTGTGACCGACAACATCAGGATGTCACTGGATAAGGGGGACTCAGTGATTTTAGTGCTGTTAGATTTGTCCGCTGCCTTCGACACGGTATCACATGAACTTCTTCTCGAAAGATTGACTGATGTGGGGGTAGGAGGAATGGCCCTATCGTGGCTACAAAGCTTTCTCACTGGCCGCACTCAAGGAGTCAGACTGGGATCCCACTCTTCACCCTCTAGGGAGTTAACCAAGGGAGTGCCACAGGGCTCGTGCCTTAGCCCCACGCTTTTTAACATTTATGTGGCCCCCTTAGCAAATCTAATAAGATCATATGGATTTTCTCCGGTGTCATACGCTGACGACACCCAGCTCCTGTTTCCCTTTCAAACTCTGACACCTGCAATTCAGTCCACCTTTGCAGATGGGATGAGAGCGGTGGCGCATTGGATGGCTCAGAACTTCCTTCAATGCAATGTGTCCAAAACCGAGGTCATGCTGTTCGGGGGGGGCGACTCTCTTGTGGTCCCCAGATTGGTGGCCCTTGGAGCTAGGTCCAGTTCCCAACCCCAAACCAGTAGCAAAAAATCTGGGTGTCAAACTAGACCAGGCGCTCCTGTTTAAGGAGCACACCAATCAGGTGGCAGGTGCCTGCCGCCACACGGTGGGGCTCCTGCGACGTGTTTTCCCATTTCTCCCAGACAGTCACAGGAAAACGCTCATACAAACCCTCATAATAAGCAGAATAGATTACTGCAACGGATTATATCTATCAGCAAATGAGGAACAACTGGACAAACTTCAGGTTGTCCAAAATACGGCAGCCAGACTGGCTCTCAACGCTCCTCCAAGAACACCCTCCCATCCTCTTCTTCGCCAACTTCATTGGCTGCCAGTAAAACAGCGTATCAAGTTCAAAATCTGCAACATGATTCATAGATGCCTGTCTGGATCTAGTCCAAAATACTTAAAAGAAATATTCGTCCCATACATCCCTGGACGCTCACTTCGTTCAAGTAATCTTCAACTGTTACAGGTCCCAAAAATAAAAAGAGCTAGACAAGGCGGGCGTGCCTTGTCTCACAAAGGACCTATCCTCTGGAACTCCCTACCCACTGAACTCAAACAGATCAGCAATCTTGAACACTTCAGAAAAAAACTCAAAACCTACCTCTTCACTCTGCCATAATCCTAGGCAATCTTCCTGCACAGCTCCATTTGCATAGTAAAACTGTCCAGTACAAGCAACAGCGCAGAGATATCCCTTCGGGAATTGACTCAGGCGCTCTACAAGCGTATAAATAAATAAATAAGTAAATAAATAATAGGATGTTGCTTCTGAACTTGCTTCTCGCCCCTGCGGAAAAGGTGAGAATTACATAAAACGAAGTCCATGTTTACTTTCTGCCTGGGCAAGAGGGAAGATTGGCAGATAGCAATGGCAGATCTAGCCCATTTGATAGGAAATCTACAAAAAGAAATGTATGCCCCTTACATTTCGAGGAGAAACCGTACAGCAAGGCTCTGTTCCTGCTACTGCAGCCGTAGTCAATGCAGAGGCATCGGGGAATTCGTTTTCCGGTGCTCCTTCCTCTTCTGGGACCAGTCAGCCAGTTATTCGTCTAACCACTCCCGCTATACCTTTAGCTCCTTCTGAAAGATTGCAGAAATGCAGGCAGGGAAGGAGATGAAGCAGTTTGCCTTTCCTGAGGCCCCCTCTATGCAGCAGCAATGTCGGCTCCCTCAGGAGGTGGGGAGCCAGCTTGGAAAGTGGGGGGCTTTAGGCTCCCCAGTGGTCCTGTTGAAAAAGAGCAGAAGGATGCAAAGTAAAGGTCAGAATCAAGCAGAAATAGACACCCCAGGACATAGCAGGAGCCAGCCCTTGGGGGTAGCCATCCCCAGGGCCACATATGGCTCCAGGAGGGGGGGGGGCACATGGCCCTCCTCCTTCAATTTGCACAGGCCGCCTCGGGAGGTGGTGGTTCCTGGGCTCTATGTGGACCCCTCCTTCATTCAGAAAAGCTGTTTGGGCCCGGAGAGGTGTTGGTCACTGGGGCTGGGTGGTCAATGCACCCCCCTAATTTTTAAGCTAAAGACCCAGTGAGGTGGTGGTGCCCAAGAGGGGAGTCTACACGGCCCCTGCATTTATATAAAACAGAGCGCCGGGGAGTTGGTGGTCCTAGAGGCAATAATAAGCCCTAGGAGGGAGACCCTTGTGCCCCCTCATATTGTTTAAAATACAAATTGCCCCTGGACCTGGCCCACTCAGGAGCTCTTCACAAAATAAGTTCGGAAACCTGTGCTTGTCATTTTTAAATATTTTGTCACAGATTCATGGCTCTGTGGCATTATCTAAGCAACATTATTTTTAAAAGTGGTTTTTGGCCCTGTAAGAGTCACAGGGGAAATCCAGGACTACAGTTAGGGGGTCAGGGTATTCCCACTCTGACCCCTTTTCTTTTTTTTTATTGGTTTTGTAGGACTTGGCTGAAGCTGAGTCCCAAAATGGCTGCCAATACTTCCTTGTGTCACACATCAAATACATTGTAAAGAAAACTTAACACAATAGATAATAATACAAAATTACCAGTGAAAAGAGACTTCTTACAGGAAGAGCGTTAAACGGATACTTCATGAAGAAAAGGGTAGGGTACCAGTGAGGTAGTCACTGAATCATTCTCATGGGCCCCTTCTTTTCCTCCTGTAAAACAGACAATACATACAGTATTAGTTAAAATAGAGATACAATAGTTCTCATAATTCTTTCCAAAAAGAACAAGAACTGGAAGCATATAAGGCAAGGAGAGGAATAGCACTATGAAAAGTGAAGAGAAAAAGGAGGAAAGAAACCAGGTAAGAGAGGCACTATGCGGTTGCAAATAAAAAGACCATCAGATGAAAACAGATAAGAGTGCCATATGGCATGCTCTATTCCTCCTGTAAATGTATACCCATTTCTTAATACATATTGTGCCCACCTGGATATCCCATTTTGAGACGATAATGTCTCTCTTCCTGAGCTTAATCTCATTGCTGCTGAGCATATTCCCCTGTTGTGCTGGTAAATCGTAAATCCCATTGTTTATTGACGAGCTGGGCTCGTCATCAGTGTAGCAGCAGGCTACTTCATGACGAGCCCAGCTCGTCATGAGCCTGGAAGGGGTTAAGTGTCCTGTTGCCTCCTCTAGAGTCAGGGTAAATTTGCTCGGAGGCAAAATATCTCAGTTTGGAACTATCAGATAAGTGGTGGGCTTCAAAGTGTCTAGCTATCGAGTAATGGTGGTTGTAGTAATAGGGTCTAGGTTGTGGACATCCCCATATGCCCTTCATGTGCAAGATTGCAAATAGACTGTCTGATATCCTTGGGAGAAACAATTTTATCAGCTCTAAAAACCATGCCAAAATTTTCCATCAATTCATCCCTAACTTTAAAGAAAGAGGCCAAATCACATCTCAACTTCCTCTCCTCAGGCCAACCTTTACTTAGAAAAGCTCTCACCTTCATTAGGACATCATCCTGTTGCATAGCTTGTGTCCATAAAGTTTCAGAAATTAAATTGGATTGATCACTACCACAAATAATATTAACATCACCAATAGTAAAAGAAACATCACATTCCACAGGATGCTCAACCTCAGAATTATCACTGACAGGAAATCGTGACATGCAATCCGCATGGACGTTAAGACGTCCTGGAACATAAACAACCTCACAACGATATTCTTGCAACTTGGCGGAAAGCCTCGCTAAACGAGCAGTGAGAGTCCTACCACCACCTGCTGATAACATTCTAACATGAGGTTTATTATCTGTCCTTAATGAAAATTTAGTTCCCCAGAGAAATTGGCGGAAATGTTGGGCCGCCCAAGTACAAGCAAGTAGCTCCTTTTTTATAGTAGAATAATTAAACTCAGCACCTCGTAGAGTCCTTGATGCATAAGAGACAACATACTCTCCGAGCTTATCTTTTTGCATCAAAACAGCACCAAGACCAACATTGCTAGCGTCGACACACACAATGCATTCTTTTGCAACGGAAAATGGTTTCAGAAAAGGGGCCTCAACAATTTTACTTTTGAGAAAGTCAAAAGAAACTTGTTGGTCTTTACTCCAAACAAATGTTGCCTGTTTCTTTAGTAAAGATCGCAGGGGATGTACAATTGTGGAATAGTTTTGTACAAATTTCCCATAAAATTCAGTAAGGCCAAGAAAAGATAACAACTGTTCTTTAGAAGGAGGAACAGGAGCTGAGGTAATACTTTTAACATGGTTGATTTTGGGCTTAATACCATCACTAGAAATTTCATGGCCCAAATACTCAACTTTAGACTGTCGAAATTTACATTTGGAAAACTTCAAAGTAAGGCCTTTCCCCTGCACATTGCTTAATACAGAACGTAGATTACAATCATGCTCTTGAAAATCTTTACCAAATATTAGGATATCGTCTTGAAACGCTATTGCACCATTACAATTCTTGAGCAGATCTTTCATCAATCGTTGAAAAACGGAAGCAGCACTAGCCAGTCCGAAAGGCATCCTCAAATATTGGAACATGCCTTCCGGGGTAACAAATGCAGTTAGCTTTTTAGAATCTTCATGTAATTCTACCTGGTGGTATGCGCTGGCCAAATCAATGGTGGAAAATACAGTAGCCCCAGTTAAAGAAGAAATCAATTCATGGATATTAGGTAGGGGATGTTTGTCAACCCAGATTTCTTGGTTTAAACTGCGAATATCAACACATAAGTGGAGATCTCCTGAACTCTTAAGTGACAAAACAATGGGAGATACCCACGGGGAAGATTCAATGGGCTCAATAATTTTCTTCAAAATAAGGTCGTCCAAAATATCTCTAAGTTTACTCCTGTAGGCTAAAGGAACATTCCTTACCCTATGTCTAACAGACACTGCATTATCATTCAAAATTATTTTATGTTTAAAATCAGAGTATTTTCCAAGGGTATCTTTAAAGACATCAGGAAAATTCAACTTGAGGTTATCTACAAAAAGTGAATTATCCAAGACTTTCCTTGAATTTGTTTCAGCTAAGCAATGTACATCCAAATTTATAAAACATACAGGAGGATGGGAATTGGGATCAAGCTTAATTCCCAAATCGCGTTGATGTGGCCACCCAAGAATAGCTACTCCTTTAGTAGCCACATACACTTTTCCCCTGGTGACCCTATCTCTGACTTGGATAGTAGCCCAAAAGAAGCCCTCAAGGTTTATCTTTTGTCCCGTGTAACCTCCAGGATGAATATCAGGAGATAACAACTCCCTGTCTCCCCATAAACTGTTGAACAACTTCAAACCAATGATAGTATACCATGAACATGAATCTATCATTAATTCAATAGATAGGTTGTCAATTAAAATAGGACAAGAGGGAATTCTTTATGTTCAATCTCATCTACAGAGAGAATGCAATTAAAACTATGAAGAACTTCTTCCTCTTCTTGTGAAATGTAGTTAATTTTTTTAATAGAACGACAAACATTGCCAAAATGTTCTTTTCTTTTGCATTTAACACATACTCTATCCCAAGCAGGACACCCTCTGTAATTACCAAGATGGTTAGAACTTCCACAACAATAGCACAAAATATTTCTTTTTTGAAAAAAATTGTTATCAGAAAAGCTCTTGTTATCAACAAACTTCTTATCAATGTCTTTTTTAAAAACACCTTTAGGATTCGAAGTCATTTGGTTCTTCACTAAAGAAACCTCTGGTTCGGGAGTCTGTGGTTTAGATGCAGTACCTCAAATTTCAGACACAAATAATTCTGATTGCACAATTCCTTTGGCGATGTTGATTACTGCACTGAGAGAAGATTCTGTGCCTAACCAAAGCCTCTCTTGAATTTTCTTGCTCTTTGTACGCATCATGATCTGGTCTCTAAGAACTTGTACATAAGAGTTCGTTTCAAAAGAACAAGAACATGCTAGGGAACGTAGAGCAGAGACATAATCCTCAATGGATTCATCTTTTTTCTGGACACGAGAATAAAACTTGAACCTCTCCATAACTGTGTTAATTTTTCTGCCAAAACGAATTTTCATCTGTCTGGTAGCCTTCCCAAAAACATCCATATCTCCTGCATCATCAA
This sequence comes from Lissotriton vulgaris, assembly GCF_964263255.1. Classification (NCBI taxonomy): domain Eukaryota; kingdom Metazoa; phylum Chordata; class Amphibia; order Caudata; family Salamandridae; genus Lissotriton; species Lissotriton vulgaris. Next base: position 668,361,068 of record NC_141685.1, on the reverse strand, counting down.
TAGGAGGAAGATTGTCAAATTCCTTGATGCCTGCGCCCCCTAAACAATGTCTTAAAAGGGCTAATTTCCGCTTTGCAGAACAATCATCCTTTTCAAGAACATCAACATATGCCACAAACATTGGGAACCACAAATCCCTCTCAATGTTAGGATCGCCAGCAGTTTGTAAAAAATGGGGAGGAGCAGAAATGTTTGACATAATGCAAAAAAAAATAAGGTAAGGTCTTTACTTAACAACAAGCAAAAATAATGAAGAATACCTTGGAAAGAGTAAACAGATCTTCAGTCAGTGGAAAAACGAGAGAAACAAGTTTCCGAAAGAAAATGCAAGTGAAAAGGTAAATAAACAAAATGGAGGCACGCAAATAACGTCAGCGCGTCACTCGAGGTGAGAGGTGACTCCCATAATGCTTTGCAATTGACTCCCACAGTGCTTAGCACCAACGCGTCAGCTTTGTTGTGAGGAAACAGTGGAAGACGTCGCATGCAAAGAACTCAGAGCCGTGCTTGAAAGATGAGCTCACCAACGGGATTAAAGGTAATCGGAATTGTAATAATTGGAAGAAAAAAAAATTACCGAACCGATGCCGTGATGAAGCAAACAGCTCAAAGAGCGAAAGGCACATACACGATGTACAGAGTCGCGAAGGTTCAATTCAACTCCAGTTGAAAAGAAAGTCCAAAATGAATTAAAGGTGAACGTTGTTCTCGAAATCTTGAAGAGTAAAGCTCCCAATCATCGCCAAGAAATATGTAGTAATAGGGTCCATGAACAGATCGGTTCCAAGTAGGATTTAGTCAAGATTAAGAACAGCTTAACAACCACAGCAGGGAACAGCATAAATAACGAACCGCTCCCATCAGAAACGCCTTCCTTCCACCACACAGTTCTACCATGACCTCACAGATTCTAAGTGACATAAGCATGGAATACCACAGTGGTCTTTGTTGGGAATGGCCCTCATGTGTTCAAGAATGCTTTTCTTTACCATGAAGGTGCTACTGCCTACATATCTCAAGTCACAAGGACATTCTAGAATGTATGTAACAAAAGATGAACTGCAAGTCAAGACCTGCAGAATACTTCTATTAGTGTTGCCCTTGGGGTAAAATATTCTTTCCTCATGTGGCTCCTGCAAAATGCTTTGTAGTGACCACATAGGAAGATACACTGGAGATTATGTTCTCTAGTTTGTTCAACAGATAATATATCGCCTTGTACCAGGATGTCCCTGAAACTACGTCCCTCCCTGTAGGTGACTCTGGGTCTTCTCTGTATTGATTGCCCAGTCACTGGGTCATTAGTTAGGATGTCTCAGTTTTTTATAAGGATCTTCTGTATGTCATTAGAATTACTGTTGTAAGTGAGAATGACCCTGGCCATATACTCACTCATGGCAGTCGTGCCAGTATCTTTGTCAATTAAGGTGGTTGCCCTATCCACTAGGATGATTTTTTTTCAAAGCCTTCTTGAGGACACAAGTGGGGTATCCTCATGCAGTAAATCTCTTAATCATGGTTTCTTTTTCTGTTAGGAATGATCCTTCAGTGTTGCAATTGCATCTGGCGCTGAGAAGTTCTCCATAAGGAATACTCCATTTAAGTTTGTCAGGGTGACTGCTCATGGCTTGTAGCAAACAGTTCCCAGCTGTGGCTATTCTATAAAGAGAGGGTTTTTACCACATTGTTAGCAATCTCGACCTTGACATCAAGAAATTCATTGGAGTATTTGCTCTTGCTGCTTGTGAGGGTTAAGTTGCAGTTATTACAGTTCAGTTTATCTATGAACTTGTCAGCATCAACTTCAGTGCCCCTCCAGATAACAAACAGGTTGTCTATATACCGAAGCCAAAGGATCACCTGTTCCACCTCGGGGAAGGTGTCACTGTCATTGAGGATCTCATCCGTCCATGCCCCCAGAAACAGATTGACAAAGCTTGTTGCAAAGCACTACCCATGACAGTCCCGAGAATCTGCCTGTATATGGTGCCATTAAACATAAAGATGTTATTTGTATAGGCAATGCCTGATCATGTCTAGGATTATATTGGTATGATCCAAGTATCTCAGGGGTCTTCTGGATAAAAATTTAGAACAGGTGGCTATACATTGTTCATGGTCTATGATGGTGTATAGCAAGTTGACAGCTAGAGAAATCAATAAATATTTACTTAGCCATTCAATGTAGTTGATTTTGCCTAATACATCTTTCATGTCTCCGACGTATGATGAGAAGGTCACCACCTGATCTTTGAGAAAGTGATCAACATATCTCAAAGTGTTTTCCAGAACAACACTGCCTGGGGAAGAGACGATGGGTAGGTTTGGAGTGTTGTTACTGTCTTTATGAACCTTGGGGAGAAAGGACAGAATGGGCAATTTGGGATAGTCACGTCTGGGGAAGCAATGTTCTTACCACTCAAGAATGCCTTTGTCTCTCCAGTCAATATGTTTACACCATTCATCCACAATTCTGTTGGTGTAACCTTCATGGTGGAATAAAAAAGGAGATCACTGAGTTGTGCAGTTGCTTAATTGATATACATCTCCCTGCTGAGTAGCACTATATTGCCCCCTTTGTCAGCTGTGTGTATAATAATGCTTGTGTCATCAGCTAAGAATTTGATGGCAGCTTTCTGTGTGAGGGACAGATTATGTTATGTGGTTTTGGCTTCTTGAACCAGATTTTTTGTCTAAATCTCATGAGTTGTTTAGTCACAGTGTCCTGGAAAACATTGGTTATCATGAGGAATGTGGGGGAGGAAAGTGGAGCGGGTTTTGAAATTGGTGCATGCAGCATGGTCATATGTAATATCAATATTGTCTAATACCATGTGTACATGATTGGCATTTTTGGCATTTCCAGTCCCCTCACATTCAAGTTTGTGAAGGGTAAGTAGAGTGTCAATGTCACTAATGCTGCTTTCATTGCTGAGGCATGGCATGTGGCTGGCATTTCCCTCTCTGGTAGTGTTGGTTTTGAGTTTCTGCCACTTTTTCACTTTAAGTTTTCTATAGAATTTGAACAAATCAATCAGTGGTCTACTAAATTAAAGGAACCGGAAGGGTAAAATGACAAACCTAGACATAAGGTTCTTTACTCTAGATCAGTGAGTGGTCTGTCGGTAAGGTTAATTATGGTTTTGTTTACCATTTCGTCATCCATTATGGTGTTTGCTTGGAGCTGGCTAATATTTTTTCCATGTGCCCCATACCCCGTCCTCTTTTCCCCCCTTTGTTTGAGTCTCCTTCTGTGTATCTTTTCTGCCTCATCCCTTGCCTCTTTCCCATTGGTTAGTACATCTTGTCTTGTTCTTTGGTGTTAGTGTAGTTCTTGTGGTTTGCCGGCTCCTGTGTATAAGCCAGTACTCATCTATAAAAAGTCATTAGTTTGCTGATACGGTCACTGCCAGAAGCTAAACTAACCGATGTAGCTGAAGTATCAGTATCTCCATCAGTAGAGACGACCGGTTCATTGTCTGATGTTCCTGGTGCTGGAATCGTATCGACTGTTTCTGAGCTTTGTTGTGGTTTCTGGATCCTATCCCCTCCCCTTTCATCATTTTGGACTTGATCCAAAGAAAAAAAGTAAGAGATTTGAGAAAGGCTTGTGAAAGCCAAAACACATCAGTGTTTAATTCTGTTGAAAAAAAAGGAGCTGAATATACACACGCTACGTGGTGATCTCCCTTTTTTGGCTTGCTGATTGTGACTGCAAATGTTTATATATATGTATATATATATATATTCACAGAAAAAACCATAGGTTATAGTCCATATATAGTTAGGAATTTGCATTTACAAAACCTTGAAAATTCAATGAAAAAACCATTGGTTATAGAACATATATAGTTAGGAATTTGCATTTACAAAACCTTATTTTACTCGCATAAAACCATTGAAATTCCATATATAGTTAGATGCGCTAACTATATATCGCGCACCCGCAATCCACTGCTGATGATGTCACATATTACATCATTCATGACATGGTCAGTGACATCACTGATGACATCACTGATGACATCTCAAATGACATCACTGATGACATCACTGATGACAACACCCAGTGACTGTATGTTTCTGTAAAGTTAAAATATGTCTCACATATTGAAGAATGAGTGGATGTATAAATGTCTGGATGAAGGATTTAGTAGGTGCATGACTGATTGTATGAGGGAGTGATTAAATGTGTCTCACTGAGTGCATGGGTTAGTGATTAAACTGTATTAATTTGTGCATCATTATATCTGTTGTTCTGTAAACTGCTGCATAGAGTGGGTTATTGATTGGTTGCCCGAGTATTTGTATGGGAGACTGAGTATGTGTGTGAGTGGCTGGGAGGTGTGTGACTCTGTGCATAGATGTGTGAACAGCTGATTCCCTAGATGTATGGGTTCAAAACTGCATGTGGAAACAACTGTATGGGTGGTTGACTGTGTGTATGAGTGTATTGGTGAGTGAATGGATATCTCAGTGCTACATGTCAAAGTAAGTACATATGTAAAAGACAGTACATGTGAGAGTTGACATATATAAATAACTGTGCATAAGAGCCAGTGAATGTGTGAGTGGCTGTATGGATCATTGTGAACTTGTATCAGGGATTGTATAAGAGAGAAAATATGTGTTAGTATATATTTGAATAAGTAAAGTTTGTATAACTGTATAGTTCTGGAAATGGAGGTGTGATTGATTGTTTGCATGACTGACTAGTTGTGTGAGTAACTCCATGGATGAGTGACAGTCTGTGAGTGTCTGTTTACACTGATTGTATCTAAGGTTATATTAGAGTCTGAAGAGGTTCATTGTATTATCACATGAATGATATCATGAGTGATGTCATCAGTGATGTCATTTGAGATGTCATCAGTGATGTCATCAGTGATGTCAGTTGATATGTCATCAGTGATGTCATCAGTGATGTCATTTGAGATGTCATCAGTGATGTCACTGACCATGTCATGAATGATGTAATATGTGACATCATCAGCAGTGGATTGCGGGTGCGCGATATATAGTTAGCGCATCTAACTATATATGGAATTTCAATGGTTTTATGCGAGTAAAATAAGGTTTTGTAAATGCAAATTCGTAACTATATATGTTCTATAACCAATGGTTTTTTCATTGAATTTTCAAGGTTTTGTAAATGCAAATTCCTAACTATATATGGACTATAACCTATGGTTTTTTCTGTGAATTTCAATGGTTTTTTAATAGCAAATATCAAAAGCTGTCAAATGTGAAGTACGTGATAGGTAAAAACGTTTTCGTGTTTATGCACGCTGATGTGCTTTGAACGCTGCCCCCCCCTCCCTTCTTTTCTCTTAGTAGTACTCTCTCTTTGCAGATAGTGAACGGTAGTTAACGCAGACCTTTACCCCCGTTGTAATCCGTCGTACCTGCTTGTCTCTCCATTTGATTGATTGTTATCCAAGCATTTACTGTTTTAGAATTGGTTCTCTTTGGATCATTCTCTATTTACAAACAAGCACAAAGTCGCAATACTCTGTTTAGTCTTTGCAGATAGTGAAAAATCGTGTAAAAAAATAAAAGTAATCGAGCAAAATCAGTAGACCACTAATTCGATCTCTTTTTGACCTCGGTAAAATACAAACATTAGGAACAACCCTTCATGAGAAATACGAAAATAGTGAAATGAACTGAGCTCCACACCATGAGGGCTGCAAGACAGCTCGACTCCGCCACCCACCCCGCCCAAAATAACGACAAACCCTATGCAAATATTATAAATATAGACAACACACCAGCAAAGAAACAGGGTAAAACATTTTATTAAATAACTATTTACATAACTATTTTATACTTTTTATTGCCCGATCCGGCTAGCTCAATCGATCGAGCATGAAACTCATGCACTGATAGCAAGCGTTGAGAGTTTGTAGAACGATGGCTTCAGATTTTCCACATACGGTGTAGTAGCGCGAACTGGGAGGGGGCGTTTGGATCCTGCCCCTTCCCCAAATAAGATTTTCATACGTGAATGTTCGTTCATGCTTTTTGTCCCTGAGTTGCTTCGATGTCACTGCCTTACACAAATGGCATAAGTCCTGGATGTTGAGTGCCATACTTCAGAGTTCTAAGCAGCGCTTGTAACACTGTTTAAACCTTATTTGCACCTGCTGCAGCTTCACTATTCAAAGTAAGTGGGGTCTGTTTGTGGACCTGACTGCATTGGAAAACAATGTGATACGGTGCCTCCCTAAACCGCTTGACGGAGGCCCCCGAGGGGCGGTGAGATGGCGCGGACTGAGAGGGGGCGCTTGGCTCCTGCCCCCTCCCCAAGTCGTGTTGCCCTGGTGTGGCCTGAGATCACCCCCGACATAGGCGGCCGGCTCCTGGGGTCCGGCGGAATTTTTTCCCTTTTGATGACTCTTCCATTCTGGACCTTGTCCCACAATCCGTTTGACCTGAAGACACGCTGTAGTGGGGCGCCCCTTTACCGTTTTAGTTGCCATTCCGCCCGCTTTTGGTACTCTGTGCCTCTTCCGCCATTCAGCTGTTTACCGCCCGCTCTTGCGACTACAGCGTCTCGCTCACCATGTAGTTGAGTTGCTCCCGCTCTTAAAATTTAACCGAAATTTTTGGACTGCTGAAAGCGGTTGTATTCCGACCGCTGGTTGGTGGAGACATTTTAACTATATTATGGACCTGCGTTCTCGCGTAATGCGTCATATGACGCGCCGCGTTAGTGCACCCGGAAGTGCTCCGGTGCGCAAGGCGCAGCTTCCCGGAAACGATCCAGAGCGCGCCGCGCAGCGCGTAACGTAAGCATAACAGGTCATGTGACTTGTTAATAAAACTTTTCATTGGTTCATTTTACTTTTGTTTTCCTAATGATGTAAGACTAGGTCATGTGACCTAAAAATAACACTTTTCATTGGATTAAAACATTTTTTTTCCCAAACGATGAAAGCCCCACCTTGTTTCTGGATGTTTCAGACTGAAGCTGGCGTCACCATGAGAGCACCACCATCTCGTAGCTCCGTCGTGGCCATTCCGCAAGCAATCATGGCAGCCGCTCCCCACCGGAAGCCTGCGGGAGTCGAGGGCCCCCAAGACTTTTGTACAATCTTCAAGGCTGAGGGGACGCTTTCGAGAATGGAACCCAAGCCCTGGCAGACAAGCGTCCGAGTTCCAAGGTGTCCCAGGGCCATTTTACTGGACCAGGCCCAAATCCGAAGAGCCGGCCGCCATTTTAAGAGTCCTGTGGCAGCCGCCTATCGCTGCACCGCAAGAGTGGGAGCAACTCAACTACATGGTGAGCGAGACGCTGTAGCCGTAAAAGCGGGTGGTAAACAGCTGAATGGCGGAAAAGGCACAGTGTAGCAAAAGCGGGCGGAATGGCGACTGAAACGATAAAGGGGCGCCCCACTACAGCAGACGAGTCTCCGCCATGTGCTTCAAAACTGCATACGTATCTCGTGATATCAAGGTTGGGCAATCAGTACACAACAAGCAGTTACGAGTCCCATTTACACCGGCGCCATTTTAGGCGCGGCCGGGCAGGTCCAGATCTAGTCAAACATAACAAATGAGGCTGACGTCTCTGAAGCAGTTGACGCACAGCAGGACATAGCAAATAAACATGAAGTCTCTAAAGCTGTTAACTCACTGCAGGACAAAACAAGTGAACCTGAAACCTCTGGAATAATTGTCGCTCAAAAGAACAACACACAAAACTCTATAGAGCCTGAAGAAAGAAAAACAAAAGGGCACTGTAGTTTCAGACACACTTAACACTAATGACTAAACAAAGATATCGTCTGTTTATGAAGCAGTTATCATGTTCACAGAATTGACAAAGAAGTGTGCAGACACCAATGCTATTAAGAAACACAAGGAAATCCCTAACGCATCAGCATTCTCGGAAGAGGTTGACACAGATAACATCTTAAGGAACAAAGAAAGACAAAATAAGGATGAGGAAGTTATCACTTTAGTTTTTTCATCAGCTAGCGACAGCAAGAAACATATTGTAATGGAGATTAGAGAGGCTACGGATGGATAAATAAATTATCAAAAGAAATGGCTACTCCCCCCTTTAGCAGATTAGCTAAATCTTTGCGTAATTTGGGCATAAAAGTTATATTATTGTTTTTGTTGTTGTTATCGTTATAGTTTCCGGAGAAGTATAATTCACCAATAGTTTTCTTTGTAGATGTTTTCCCATTAACAATCCCAGTTCCATCACCCGCCCAGGATATCACCACTGTTCCCCATGTCATAAAACCTTAGGATGTTCAATAACTGAAACAGCTAATATGGGTTTACTTACAGGGGACATCTTTTGTTCTGTTTTGTAAAGTAAAACTATTGTGAACGCAAGTATTATACATAGTAAGTGTTTAATATAGCATTTGTCAGTCATTGGTTAAGCAGCTAGGACCTGTTCACTCTTGACACCCCAGGTGCTGTGTATGTTGCACTATAGTGCTGCATCGGGAATACGGACAACCCTATTGATGTTGATTTTTCAATATTGATTATTGTAAAGAAATGGCGACTCCCCCCTTTAGCAGATTAGCTAAATGTTTGCGTAATTTAGGCATAAAAGTTATATTATTGTTGTTGTTGTTGTTATCGTTATAGTTCTAGTTAATTTCCATTCAGAGTGTCCTACACAGCACCACTCTAGGTAAACACTACTTTATGTAAAACCTGGGACATAGCACTCATTGAAACTATAGTTGGTCACCATGGGGTTTAAAGAAGGGATGGTTGTTCACCTGGGTGCCTTCCACAACTCAGCACGTTGTGCTGCCTTGGGACTATTTGCACAAAAAACAGCTTCTGACCATTGTTGTTTTTTTTAATCAAAAAATGTTTAAATATATTTACAGTTTTTGTTGCGTTCGTTATATTTAAAAGTTAATAAAGTTTTATAATCCAACTTTCTTGGAGTACTATATTTTTTTTAAAAATCGGGTGAATGGGGCCTTGAATCGGGTTATTGTCATGTGTGGGCTTTGCAAGTGTACTGCTACAGGATCGGACATTTCAAACTCAAATGCACGTTCTTTTTCTTACCTTTCCGAAGCATGGAGCGCAATAGCAGGCAGAGAAAGGGTGATGCACGTGTTGAACACTGCCTGGCCTGGCAAGTTGCTAAAAGGAGATAGCGACCATCTTGGGCCCCGCTTTGCATGTCAGTGATATTTATCACTAATGACATGCAAAGTGGGCGTGCCAAGATGTTAGCGACTGGAAACAGTCCCTAACCATCGCTATCTCCTATTACCAACTTTTGGAGATATTCGCGCTAAGCGCGAATACCTCCAAAAACTAACACCTGCCCTGAGCAGTTTTTAGCCATGTTATCCAATGGAAGGTGGATAACATGGCTAAGAGCATTTGCTGGATAATGCATGAATATCGCTGACTTTTCAGCGATATTCATGCATTGCGGCCGTTTTTTATCGCATTTGCGATAAACCTTGCTAATAGCAAGGTTTATCTGCGATAAAATTCGCCGATGTGCGGCGATAAATTTTTGTCTCTAAACCAGTTAGAGACAAACATTATCGCTAGTTGTTGGTAATATGCCCCCGGATTTTTCCTTGCAGTAATCGGGAGGCGGAAGACTAGCACTGAAATCAGTAGTCTCACGCCTGAATCGGGAGGGTTGGCATGTCTGGATTCTCTACAGCTGGGGCCATAAACTACATCCGCAGGGCTAGGTGATAGCCTGGGTCCGGCCTGGACAATCGGACACAGAGGAAGAGGAGTGTCAGAGGGTGCGGTAGTGAATAGGGTGAAAGGGAGGTGTCGGGCGGGCACAGAGTGTGATTCTCAGGGAAGAGCAGCGCAGATGGGGGGAAGTATATGGCCGATGCATGAGAGAGAGAGCGGGGGTGACCAGTGCGTGGGGGAGATGCTTGCGAGGGTGGGGAGCCGTGCTGAGAATCGACGGCGTGCAGAGAGTGGGTCTGGTCAAGGCATCTAAAATGGCTGCCGTGCACGACAAAATTGTGGCATTGGACAAAAAGGGAAGATGGCGCAGACAATGTTTATCAATAAGGATTCATTTATAACAAAATATTTACTCGCAGTGACAAAATGGTGGTCAACACTTCCTGATTTCCATCGAATCGAATGTTAACAGACGTCACGCAGCAAAAAAAAAAAAAAAAAGCTCACGCACAGAGCAGTTTTTAGCCATGTTATCCAATGGAAGGTGGATAACATGGCTAAGAGCATTTGCTGGATAATGCATGAATATCGCTGACTTTTCAGCGATATTCATGCATTGCGGCCGTTTTTTATCGCATTTGCGATAAACCTTGCTAATAGCAAGGTTTATCTGCGATAAAATTCGCCGATGTGCGGCGATAATTTTTGTCTCTAAACAAGTTAGAGAAAAAAAGTTATCGCTAGTTGTTGGTAATATGCCCCCGGGTTTTTCCTTGCAGGAATCAGGAGGGGGAAGACTAGCACTGAAATCAGTAGTCTCACGCCTGAATCGGGAGGATTGGTATGTCTGGATTCTCTACAGCTGGGGCCATAAACTACATCCGCAGGGCTAGGTGATAGCCTGGTTCCGGCCTGGACAATCGGACACAGAGGAAGAGGAGTGTCAGAGGGTGCGGTAGTGAATAGGGTGAAAGGGAGGTGTCGGGCGGGCACAGGGTGTGATTCTCAGGGAAGAGCAGCGCAGATGGGGGGAAGTATATGGCCCATGCATGAGAGAGAGAGCGGGGGTGACCAGTGTGTGGGGGAGATGCTTGCGAGGGTGGGGAGCCGTGCTGAGAATCGACGGCGTGCAGAGAGTGGGTCTGGTCAAGGCATCTAAAATGGCTGCCGTGCACGACAAAATTGTGGCATTGGACAAAAAGGCAAGATGGCGCAGACAATGTTTATCAATAAGGATTCATTTATAACAAACTATTTACTCGCAGTGACAAAATGGTGGTCAACACTTCCTGATTTCCATCGAATCGAACGTTAACAGACGTCACGCAGCAAAAAAAAAAAAAAAGCTCACGCACAGCCGCTGGAAGACATGTATCAACATATATGAGCCTCCTCAGCCACCCTCAGAAAACATAAGGGGTCAGGATACGTCTCCCGCACCCCCTTATACCTAGTAATTTAATTAAAACGAAACACAAAATGGCGAATTCCCGTTTCGCTACCAGTTTGCGGCCCAGTTCGCGGCTCGGGAAGCGATTCTACCGTGAAAAATATTTTTATTTTTATTCTCCCCACGAGACCCTTTAATAACCCCAACATCATTCCTAGGGGGTCAAGAGAGGTATACCTTGCCCCCTTTCATTAAATTCCCCCTTCGTTTTTCACCTCTTCTTCTCTCTCGATCCTACCGAGAGATAAGATGGCGGCCGCTCCGGACTGTTTAGAATGTTGACAGACACCGGAGAGCCAATCAGCTTTCTGCGTGCAAAGTTCCGTTTCGCGAAAAGTAAGCGGACCGGAGCGCAGCCCGGAGCGCTGTTACAGATATATATCTTGTTTTGAACGTTAATTTCTCAAAAACTACTGGAGCACATATATTGAGACCTAGCAAAGGCACATCGGGCTAACAGTCCCTACAATTTTGCCAAGTTTCGTGCAAATCCATTCAGCCGTACGATCTAAAAGTGAGGCATACCGCCCTATGGAAATTAACATGGGAAAAACGCGTTTTGGGACCCCCCTTTTTTCTCGGCCCTCCCTTGACAAAATCCCCCCAACTTTTCAAGGGCTGCTCAGAAACAAAATGTGCCATTTTCCTGAAAATTTCAGCCGATTCCGTCCACAAACGCCAAAGTTATAAGACATAGAATTTTCAAAAGTTCCATAGAGAATTAATCCTAACTATATATACCTACTGGCGATAGCCAGTAGGTAATATATATATATATATATATATATATATATATATATATATATATATATATATATATATATATATATATATACATACACACATATAAGTACATATAGTTATAGTAATATTTTTGATTTTTATCTAAATAAATCGTTATAAAAACAAAATCAAATGTTGTATCTCTGTATGCTTATTCATATCCCTATACATCTTTTTAATGTAAGTTTATATCATTTACAGATGCAAATTTTTTAAATGAACAAACCTATATAACCTCACAAAAGAGGAAACCACTATTGACTTGCATAGAATAAACTGAGGTCCTCATTTACAAGCCCATTGTGCTGCAAGTGCATCACTTTTTTTGACACACCTGCAGCGCTGTGTGCCTGCCCATATTAACAAGGCCACGTAAAGTCACCCTGCATGACTTTTCATGGCGGTGTAAATATGGGCCCCTTTCAGGCATTACTCTGAATGAAAGGGGCGATCCATGGGTGTTGCTGTGGGTGATCCCACCCAACATCCATGGAACCTGACACATTCTCAGAATCACATGGTTTTGTAAAGCTGGGAATGCGTCAGAATCTGCACCGCGTATAGAAAGAGAAAAATGCCATCAGTGATTGATTTTGTGTAAGAAGATGTTCCTTCCTGCACAAAAACATTCATCCCTGCAATGCATGCACCCTTGCAACATGACGAAAGGGGAAAGCACCTGAATGCATTTTATTGCTGTTAATACGACACATCCCTCTTCTTGCAGCACTGCATCATTTTGCAGCAAATGAGGCCCTGAGTGTTTTTTTATAACATATTTATTTTGTAAAGGTTTTGGAGAAATGAATCTGTCTGTTACACCTTTTTAAAAATGTTTGTACTCTGTGCCTTCTTCTCTAGGAATTACAGGTTGCACATTCCAAGTAATGACCTTTAGAGTAGGAGTAACACAGGCCATGGGAAAGGAGAGAGAGAGCCTGGGTTTGGACCCCAACCCTCACCATCCAGCACACCCACTCATATAAATTGAACATGAAGGAGGAGAGGGACACCCCAGTGGAAAACAGTAACAGTAACCCGCCCCAGTGGTCAAATTATTTCTTTAGCATTATAAAATATATTTTTCAATTATCCAATATCTAATAAATTATTTTGTAAACAAACTGACTGATATTTTAATGTTACATGTGACGTTTTCAACTTTTAACTATTCTAACTCAAATCATGGTGGAAAGTGCATAAATTGGAAAGTAAGGATTGTATTTACCATTGTAACTTCAGTACCACAAATATTGTAGAATGTGCAAAATTTGGGGAGCAGGGGTTCAATCTTACCATGCTAACACCAGTCCCACATGCATTTGGGAAAGTGCATAAAGGGTGGAAGGGCAGGTGTAAATATACTATTATACTTTCCAGTCCCACAAAGTGTGGGGAAAAGGCAAACATGGGGGGAAATATACTGTTCTAAAACCAATCCTACAAGCATTGGGAAACAAGAAAAATTTAGTGAACTAAAAATGTCTATTCTAACTCCAGTCATATAAACATTTGGGAAGGTGAATGAAGATGGTATAAACATTAGAGAAAGTATAAAAGTGAGAGGAGGGGGGGAGCAAGACTTTCTAGCCAAACTCCAATCTGATAATCCTTAGGTAAGTGCATTCATGGGTGTGGGTACAGTTTTGTACCTCAAGTCCTACAAACATTAGAGAAAGTGTGTAAATGGTAGGAAGGAGCGCAAATATGCTATATGAACTCCTATCCCACAAACAATGCAGAAGTGTAGAAATTGAGGGGGGGTTACAATTTACTATTCTCACCCAAGTCCCTCATATACTGGGGAAACTGCAAAAATCGGGAAGAGAGGACTTACTAATTTAATTCCAGTCTGACAAAATTGGGTGGGTGCAACAGATAGGGATGCAATGCATAGGTAAAGTATACTATTCTACTTCCTAGTCCACAACCATTAGGGAAAATGAATAAATGGAGGCAGGACACATACCGTATTCTAACTCTAGTGGCACAGCTCTGGAGGAAAGTGCATAACTGTGGTGCAAATATACTATTCCATTAAATATTGAAAAAACAAAATAAATTGGAGCAGAGGTAAGTTCTACTATTCAACCTTCAGTCCCACAAATATTTGAGAACGAATACAAAATGAGGGCTGGTGGTTTACTGTTGTATCACTAATTCTGCAATCAATGGGTGTGAATTGGAAAATATACTGTTCGAATGTCTGTCCTTTAACCCCTTCGGTGCTGCGGACGGCCACCAGCCGTCCCACTTTATGGTGGGCGTGTGCGGAGGATGGCTGGGGCCGTCAGCAACCCGCCCACACGCTAATTCTCCCGCCCAGCGGGAGAATTAGCACAGCACGCAAAGTGTTAAATATTGGATAACATGTATTAATTGGAGGGGGTACTATCCTAATACCAAACCTTAAGGCATTCCTTGCATGTAATTACATTTGGGTGCTCAGATATACTTTTATTCCGTACAAAAGTAGAACTGAACAAATTATGATAAACTAATGTAAATCCCCAAGGCCTAAAAAAGCTACTCTTTACAGGTGATGTAAAATATATCAACACATAACCCCCAGTAATGTCCAGTGGAGGGAACTCGAGGCTACTGGGTCTTTAGGGTGAGCTGGCCTCCAAATATACTACATACACACAGTTATAGCTACCCTAGAGTTTTAATCATTTACATCATGTTACCATGTCCCTAGTAGCACTAGTAAATAGGAGTGCTCGGCATATGAAAAATTGTGAAGGGCTGTCCTCAAACACCACCAGGTGTCATGCTTCATCATAGGTAGCCCTCACTCTCTATGAATCCAGTTTTATAGAGAGTGGGCCTACATCTGAAGGCAGGGAGGCACTTCTAATTATTTTAGTGGGGGCCCGCGTCAATAGTGAATTATAAACCAATGTAACACCCCAAAGTATACAATTCATTGGTAACAGCAAAACATACAAATGCAAAAATAACATCTAAAAACACTTCATATAAATATTATAATTCTAAACTCACATTACAATGTTAAGTATTACAATATTAAAGCAAATTAAATATCACAATATTTTTGTGCATTTTTCATAACAATAACATTGAAAGCAGAAAAAAATAATATATCTATCATTAATATTATTTTTGCAATCACAAGAATTTTATCAAGACATTCTGGTACAGCGATATTTAGGACTCCATATTCATGTACCATACAGGAGACATGTCAGGAAGCAGAAGCCTGGCACCTGCATTGACTGAGCGAGGACGCTCTACAGGGCCATACACACTCACTCAGTTCTGATCTATTTCGTTTTGTCCCCGGAAATACTACATCTCCAATGAGGCAATGGTAGTTTCTGTCGTTTTTTATGCAGCCTATCTGCGCCCCTTTAATATGGACGAAGTACGTCGGTGGGTGTGCCTATTCTGGATTGCTAGTTTGTTTCCCTCGAGGTCTCCGGTAATGGTTCCCTACCCCTGGGAGATTTCGCTGTCACCCCCACTTTGTTCGGCAGGTTGCGGAGGGTTGAGTAGAGGTGTTTGTTTCTTTTCTCCTGCACAGGGATCCGTCTGTGTTCCGGAGGAGGCTCAGGGAGATTCCCTGAGCATTGAAACACCAGAGCTGAGCTCATAGTTACGAGTGGCAGCATTGGAGTGCAGCCGTCCTTGAACTAAGCCAAAGGCTGTATTATCCAAGTTGGGTGCTGTGAGGTAACCACATCCATTTTTCTTTGTCTGTGTCAAGTATTCAGGAGGCAAGGGACTATTCATAAGTGGCTTCCTTATCTGTGAGCTAGGTTATGTGGAAATAACTTGGAGAGGGGAAGACACTTTTTCTTTTCTTTTTTGTTCATTAACAAACTTGACATTTCAGTACTTTTCTCATTGCTTGTTTGTGCTTATTAGGAAAAGGACGTTGGCCATTGGAGTTGGTTGTGTTCAAGAAGTCAGATTTAGAACCGCTGCAACTCCCATCTAAAGACCACCCCTTTCTTGTTGTTTATTCATTTATTTGACCTTGAACGCTTCTTCATATTATTGGTTTCCATTTCACCATTTTATTTTGGGGTATGTATGATAAGAGGCCTGAGCAAAAGAACTTAATTGTTTGTGGTTATAAAATGTGAGGACGCTAATTAATTTTCTGCTTTATGGTTCGAAGGATAGAGAACATAGCTTTTGGGGGAACAGGCACTAAATACATGGAAGAAGTGAGAGAACACAGTATTCTTGTTGGAGGTATGTGGTTTTCTTTTATTATAAACACACTGTGATGGATACGCTTGAATTGATCTGCACTTCACTATGGGGTCCATTAGGATGGCGGGCGGGCTTTGCCCGCCCGCCACCCTAACGGAGAAGAGGACCGCCCGCTAACAGTGCGGGGGTCCCGACATATGTATTAGGATGCGCCCGCCACACAGGTGGGTGCATCCTGTATGTCTACCATTGCGGCGGGCGGAGCAGGAATCTCCGCCCGCCGCAATGGTAAAAGTGCACGTTTTGCTTGGCAACGCGCAACACGACAGGCACCGCACGGTGCCTGCCATGTTGCACTCTGACATGCGGGGGGGTACCCTAGGTACCCCCCATGTGCACCCCCCAAGCCACGGACTCCCAGGGGGCCCGCAAGGGGCCCCCGCAGGGAGTCTCCGCATGCCTTTCCGTGGCGGCATTGCCGCCACGGAAATGCACTGTGTAATGCACATAGTAATATGGCGGGCGGTGTCTACAAGACACCGCCACCATGTTACAGGCTTTCCGCCCCGGCCGCTAGGCGACCGGGGCGGAAAACAGGCGGGCGGTGTTTCCGACCGCTGCGGTCCCCTCCGCCATCGTAATATGGCGGGGGGGAATGCAGGGAAGGATGGCGGGCGGATTGCCTCCGCCAGGGTGGCGGTGGCCACCGCTACCCTGGCGGAGGCAATCCGCCCGCCATCCTAATGGGGCCCTATGTGTCCTAAAGTAACAAATGTCGTTATATCACAAGCAATACTTATTATTTGCGGGTGCATCAAAGATGTCAGATACCCATCCACCTTGAGTATCAAATTACAACGTTTACCAACGTAGTCCAGATACCATATTGAAACACAGACACCCGAGCACACCTTACAGTTGTTGCTTTTATCCAAAATGCAATAGAGCTCTGTGCCCAAAGTCATCCAAGGTCTTTCAGTACAAAGTTCCAATTATCACGTCACCAGACAAGGTCCCAAATCAATACTCCCAATATACACATATAGCAAAAATCCAAAAAATATCCAAAAAAGGGGACCCCCAATATGAAAAACACAGCAAGACAAGTGAGTCTCTCATTATCACTCTTACCTCGCTAATGTCCAATCTTTGCTTATAATATCATCAGTGTAATTCATACATCTGATGACTCTCCTTTCAAGTCATAAAAGGTAGAATCCATATGCCTGAAAAAATAATAACTCTTGTTAGCTCCAAAAACGAATGGTTCCTAAGGAATATAAAATGTATAACTCGAATATTACAACAGTCTACTCACTTACCCTTATATCGTTAGTTAGAGGATTAGTTGTGGCATCTCTATTCTCCAAATATGTAGACTGGTGAAGCATATTTTGTTTAATGAAAACGGGCGTCCTCACAGAACCATGATACGTTTTATCTATAAAAAACAAAAAAGGATGGCCACACATCAGTTGCCATTGTGTCTAAGATAAAAGCCAAGTTCCCTTCTACCAAAACGTGTATAAGATCTAGTGTCACGTTATGTTCTTACCATGCGTGTAGACGATTCCCGCTAGAGTGTCCACGTCTTCCATGTCGCGCAGGCTAACGTCATCAGACAGGGTTCTTCAGTCTATAGACTGATAGAAATAAACAAAGTGTTTTGAAAGATACCCCTCACACACCAAAAGGCCCCTTGGTGTCATGCTTCATCATCGGGGTCTTCGCACCCCTCTATCGGGATGCGGCGTGCTGCGACCTACGACTACGCGGGAGCACTTGCGGTGTTGACTATGTGTGGTGTCCAGTGTGTGGGGTATATTAAGAGTGAGTGGGGGGGTGTGTAATGAAAAATATTAAAAAGTACCTGGCACTAGAGTATAAAAATAATTTTTTTTTTTATTCTGAACTCTGGCTGGTACTGTTAAAAGAACCAGACAAGCTCCTTCCTCAGGACGGGGCACAACCTCCCCTCCCTACTCACGTCTTGTTATAAAAAATAGTGTATTTACAGAAAAGTGAATTTATAATTATAGGCTAAGTGTGCCTACAGCGGTCTGCTACAAGCCCAATGACTTGTGAAGCTTCTTTGTAGGCTTCATGAGCATAATCAGTGACACATCAGCGGAGCAGCGTGCGGGGTAAGACGGTGACCAGCGAGTCCTGTTCTTATAGCCATTGGAGCAACACCCCGACGTCCTGATTATGCTCATGAAGCCTACAAAGAAGCTTCACAAGTCATTGTGCTTGTAGCAGACCGCTGTAGGCACACTTAGCCTATAATTATAAATTCACTTTTCTGTAAATACACAATTTTTTATAACAAGACGTGAGTAGGGAGGGGAGGTTGTGCCCCAGTACCAGCCAGAGTTCAGAATAAAATTATTTTCATTTTATTCTGAACTCTGGCTGGTACTGTTAAAAGAAGTGCAGGTCGAGGTCTAAGTTGTATAATGAACTAGACCTCTGGTGTGCGTTGTTGTCGACATGTTTCGGAGACAAGCTCCTTCCTCAGGAGTGTGGGGTATATTAAGAGTGAGTGGGGGGTGTGTAGTGAAAAATATTAAAAAGTACCTGGTACTTTTTAATATTTTTCACTACACACCCCCCACTCACTCTCCACACACTGGACACCACACATAGTCAACACCGCAAGTGCTCCCGCGTAGTCGTAGGTCGCAGCACGCCGCATCCCGATAGAGGGGTGCGAAGACCACGATGATGAAGCATGACACCAAGGGGCCTTTTGGTGTGTGAGGGGTATCTTTCAAAACACTGAGTGCTTCAACAACTATTGATCACTCTTTCCCCTTCCCTTGTTGGATTCATTTTGTTTATGTAACTATCCCTGTGGAGCACGAATCCAACGACTTGCTCTACCTCCCTCAGTTGTTTTTGATAAGAAATAAACAAAGGACACTCCATATTTAAGCATCCAATGACTCGACCACCTTGGCGGCCATCTTAGTGAGTCTCCGATAATATGTTTCGAAGGTACAATATCAGTGTCTCAGATATCGTAAAGCTCATTTTGTTATATTTAGCTATTATTCGCTATGCCGTATGCACTACACTGTGTGGTAAAAATGTGGAAAAGAGTTTTCCATACCCTCGCTTCTCAACTCCTCAGTTAAAAAATCCAATCTTGTTAACCTACCTATTTTGCCATGTCATCAATATATTTATCCCGCCCATACGGTGATAAATGTCTTCACATTGTTTGTGTATAAGCCGAACACTGCGTCAAGATAAAATACGACGCATAGTTCATACCCAATTATAAACACTCTCATAACCAAACCGACCTCCCTTATTATACCTATTGCTATAGGGTAAGTTGTGCGTTTATTAGTTACTAAGAAGTAAGAAAGCCAGAGCCAAAAGTATAATCAAATATAACCAATCCCAAAGGAAGAGAACCATAGTGATCCCAAAACCCCATCATTGCGCACCACTATGTGTCATTGCAGGTCACAGCTAGACATAATAATACTTTCTAGCACGTGCACAATATTACCCTTGATTGTTTTCCAACTTGAGAATATACCATAAACTTTGAAATTACCTCAATATTCAACATACATTTCTCAATGTCAGAATACCATCAATCTCAAGTTACATCTTGATTCAGAAGTTGCTTTAAAGTTTTGAGATCAATGTACAGACATTATTACTGAGATAGTCATAAATGGATATTCTTTATAAAAATTGAAATAGTTCTTTCTCTACATTAATACCCTGTTCCACAGCTCGCAAATTGATTATATATTTGCTTTCCATCTGTCGTAGTCGGTAGGTTCTATTCCCACCTCGCTATCCCAGCTGTGCTACATCAATACCATGAAAACCTATATTGGTAATTTCTGTATTTTTGTGCATGGAATTGAACTGTACAGCCAATGGGTACTGCATATTGTTGTTGCGAATGGCTCTTATATGTTCCTGTACTCTTTCTTTAAGATACCTTACCATACTACCAATGTACATTTGATCACAGATGCATTTAATGCAGTATATTACATACTTAGTGTTACAATTATTAAATTGGTTGATTTTTTACGCTTTCTCTGTGTTGTATCTGTGTTGTATATGAATGCGGTTGTTTTGTTCATTGCAAAGCAACATACACTACACATACCACATTTGAGAAATCCTTTAGGAGCAGATGGTAATCATGTCAGGTGTGCCTTCGGCGGAATATAGCTGGGCGAAAGTTGTTTTTCTTTTATTAGCAAGACTTATGGAGAGTAGTCTTATTCCATGTGGTTAACAATTTCCTTCTCTTCTTCCAGGTCCCTTTCCTTCTTCTGAGCTGTTCCCTTCCTATTCCTTCCTTCACTTGATCACCCTAACATTCTGTGTTTCATATCTAAATTGGGGGTATCAAGAGGTGGACCAAATTGAGTATCGTTCGGATTCTGAGGAGTTCTTTCTTCCATCCTTGCCAGGTGGAAGTCGTGACAAGACATGGCAATGATTTAGTGTGTGGCTATACTTGAGAGCGGGTCTGAGGGTCTCTGGCTCATGTGGAAACCATCAGGGGAGGCAGAATAGACAGGTCAACCAGTTAATCAGCTAAGTATGCAACCTGGGAATACTCCCAATCTGAACACATGTGGTTGCAGAAAAAAGACCCCAAAAGACAGGCCTTTGAGTCAAGAAGTGAAACCAGCTATGTTGATTCTCTTAGTGCCCTTGTTGGAAAAAACTTTAATGCTGGTCCAGAAGTGAGGTTAGAGGAGAGGGATCAAAATGAGTCAAGAAACACTAGGAGAATGGGACTCCCCATACAGAAGAGATGCCAATTCAGCTGCTGACCCACGCACACAAAGATCTACACAACCAAGGGTCCATCTACCTTAACCACCTATTGAACTTCCACCAACCGACAATAAGGATATGCTACGCCTTCTTACACTGTCCTATACTTCCTGCAACTTCAGAAGCAGAAGTGGAGAACGCTCCTTCTCTCATATCACAGCAAAGACCTGGAACAGGCTCCCCACACAACTCTGGACCATCACCTCACTCCCAGAGTTCCAAAGGGCAATCAAGACCTGGATGTTCAAATGAGCCCCCGGGACCTGCAATCCTGCAAGCACCTGGATACTCTTTTGAGTGATTAACCGTACACTGCAAATCCTGATTGATTGATTGATCTGAGTTGTACATTCTCAGCCCCAACTGCTTGAAATCATGAACAGGAGTCAG
The DNA here is from genome assembly GCF_964263255.1 of Lissotriton vulgaris. Taxonomy (NCBI): domain Eukaryota; kingdom Metazoa; phylum Chordata; class Amphibia; order Caudata; family Salamandridae; genus Lissotriton; species Lissotriton vulgaris. The sequence continues at coordinate 668,339,779 of NC_141685.1, read as the reverse complement.
TGTCCAAACTATAAGAAGAGAAACTTCACTGGCAAGGACAGAACTCATAGCCATAATAAGGTAGGGTTAGACTATTGAGGATAAATGAACAGCTTGAGTTGGTGACCATACATAGAGCTGGGGGGACCAACAGTGCAGATCATTGTTCCAATTGTGGGTCTGGAAAATAAGGGCCTGACTATAATGGCGGGGAGACTGCCACCGACAGACTGTTGGTGGCGGTCTCCCTGTCATTTTCACCAACTTCACCACCCGCCACATTTGGATGGCAGGCAGCTGTGTGGCGTAAGGAAAGAATGACCGCCACAGATCCAACAAGGCAGAGTAATGCTTACAATAGTGGCGGTGCCTACCAGGCATCGCCATAGGTATTACAATGTTGTTTTCTGCTGGCCCTTTCATGGGCAATGTGACCGCCTTGTGGCGTTCGCATCATAATTAGCCCCGTGGGACTGCCATGTTGTAGGCGGGTGGTCCTAAATGCGAAACAATGGCCATCGTAATGAGGCCCTAAGTGACCTTGCCTTTAAGATCTCTGCAATATTCATGACTTTAATTTAATGTGCTTAACTTAGTGAAAGGCCAGATCTGGAGCATCTTAGAACATGTATCCTTTCTTGAAGCAAAAATGCAATTGGAGGACCTCAAAGTAGTGAAGAGAAAAGGATTGTGAAGGTGTTGAAGTAGTAGAATGGAATATGGGAGGTGGTGGGAGAAGCGGCGGAATTCCAGAATAATTTAATAGACATGGTTCCGATGAGGGCAGAGCTGGGCAAATAGTTAGTGGGCAAAGATTATAATACACTAGAATGATGGGTGAGGGATAATAATCCAGTCAGTGGGTTAAAGGTAGCAGGGAAAGGTTTGAAAGGGCCTGCATTGTAAAGCTGAAGCAGATATGTTTTGGAAGTATTGTTGACAGAAGGAGGGAAGGAAAGAACTGACCATGGGTCTAGCTCAGGCAGGGCAGTACCTAGTTGTCCCCGGTGGGCAGGCACTATTAACTGAGGCTGACTTTGAGGACCTTCATGTGAGGCACAAATGAAGTGTAAAGCTGACCATTATGGACATCAATTGACTTAATGAACAGTCTTACTTGGATTCACTATATCATCTTTGTGCCCCTGGCTTTCGGCATGCAAGATGAGCAGGGGATGTAGCTCTTATGGAGTGGATATCCATATTTGGTCATAATCAGAATATCACTAGCAAAAATATCTTTGGGCATAAATAGTGTTTTGAAAAATATTGTCTCATGGGGTGTAGATTTTCAAATACTGACTCCTATGAAATGACACAAACATTATGTCAGCCCATATTTTGTTTTTGATTTTCTGGTCCAATGCCCATAATTGTCAGCATTGGGAGGGCATTGAAAAGCCTGGAGTTCTGCCACGGGTGTTGGAATAAAGGGCATATGTTACAGCACCATTCTTGATATTGAGCTGGGATCTGGAGCACCCCTGACTGCAGAGACTCTCCCTTGATGGATTCATTGAGCTACGCAGTTCATGCTAAGAAGTTAACGAGCATGGAGAGTAAACCAAGGATTTTCAATAAATTGTTAATTGTCAAGGTTCCAGAAACAAGGCTCGGTGTGGTTCACCACCCCTAATTGAAAACTTGCTGCACATGCTGTCAGTGAATTGCTGCATCACTGCCTTTGAATCCTGGAGCACAGAAATAATATGAGGCCCCAGAAGAAGGGGTATAATTTCCTATCAAATGAGACAAATAATCTGAGACCTGCATCTGCCTGTGAAGATTCAGGTCTACGACCACTGCGAGCAGCTCTCCATTGCTGCTGCCTTAGTTCCCATGTGCAGCGTAAGGAGGAAAGACCTTTTGGGAGCTGTACCTCAAAGAACCTGTGCCCGTTCATTGAATGAAACTAAGGCACTTCAAGATTTCAGGACTCCTTGTGAATCCCTTCATATATCACTACCCCTTCTATTGTGGAAATAGAAGAATGAATACTAATACTGAATAGTGAAGTATAATATTTGGGACACTTTGTCTATTGTTATAGACATTTGTGGACATAGCGGGTTGTGGGTTTATGTAGGTACAGGGTGAGAAGTAATTTAATTATAATAAATTATTGATTATTTTGAATTGATATCATTTAATTAATTAATAATTAATGATGTTAATTGTACAATTATTTTAAATGTAATTTTTGTGTGTAGGTTGTGGGGTTTATAGGGGAGCAGGATTAGAAGTAATATAATTGTAATTATTAATAATTAGGTGTTAATTAATATTAATTATTTAATAGATAATTAACTATATTAATTGTGAATGTATTTAGGTGCGGTTGTGGGGTTTATGGGGTACAGGATAGGGAATACATTAATTCAATTTAATTCTTCATTAATATTAATTATTTAATTGATAACTAATTATGTTAATTGTGTAATATTTTTATTTTTTATTTTAGGTGTGGGTTGTTGGCTTTATAATGGTAGATGCGGGAAGTTAATTAATTCTAAGTAATTCATATTTATATTATGTAATTGATAAATAATTTTGGTGATTGTGCAATTATTTTTAAGTGTTAGGTGTGAATTGTGGGTTTTGTAGGGGTACATTCTTTTACTGATATTAATTATTAAATTGTTAACTCATTTTCCTAATTGTATTATTCATTTTTGGTTCATTATTAGGAGTGTGTTGTGTGTTGCGTGGGGGTATATTGTGGTAAGTAAATTATTTTTATTTAAATATTAATTATTTGTTATTAATAATAATTATTGTGTTGATTAATACTTCTGTTGATAATGAAAATGATTTGCTTTTTAAGTAAAGTTTTAAGTGTGAGTTGTGAGTTTTGTAGGGGTATCTGGTGGGAAGTAACTAAATTACAATTATTTAAGAAATATTTTTGTTAATAAATAATTTGTAAATAAAACATGTGTATTGTATATGTGTGTTATTCTAATTACAATAATATTTGTAGTTATTTATGATATGTATTTTACATTATATTATGTATTTTATTTTAATTTGTGATATATAAAATATATTTGTATTTTTATTTGTTCACTATGTTTTTGAAATTATTTTATTGTGTTGAAGAGAATTTGTTTGTTTCTAATTTTGCATTGATTGCAGTGGGTATAGTACTTTTTAGCCCTCCACACTCCAACACTTTCCCTGCTTTTGCACCTATTGAGGTGGGAATAGTACATTTTACAACTCCGTAATCCAACACTTTCCCTACTGTTGCACACACTGGAATGAGAATAGTAAATGTTACCCCTCCGCAATCCAACACTTTCCCTACTGTTGCACTGACTGGAGTGCAAAAAATACATTTTAACCCTCTGCAATCCAACACTTTCCCTACCATTGAACTGATAGTGAGAATTGTAAATTGTACCCCTCTGCAATCCAACACTTTCCCTACTGTTGCACTAAATGGAGTGGGAATCGTAAATGTTACCCCTCAGCAATCTAACATGTTCACTACTGTTGAATTGAGTGAAGTCAGAATAGTTAATTTTACCTCTCCACAATCCAACACTCTCTCTACTGTAGTATTGAGTGTAGTGGAACTTGTACATTTTAGACCTCCTGAGTATGACACTTTCTCTGATCTTGTATAAATTGTAGTGGGACTAGTATATGTATTAATTTTAAAATGTTGTTTACTTTATATTGTTTAAATTTATATTAATATGCATTTGGTTATTTAAAATTATAATATGTATAAATATTAATGTTTTTAATATACATTTTTTATTCAACATTTTTATTTTGTTTCATTTTTTATTTGTAATTACATTTTTTGCTTTAAACATTTTTTTTATTGGATATATTTATATATATATTACATTAACTGAAAAAACCATAGGTTTCAGACATGTTATAGTTAGGAATTAGCATTTAAAAAACCTTAGAAATTCACTGAAAAAAACATAGGTTTTAGGGGTGTTATAGTTAGCTGTACATTTCACTCGCACAAAACCATTGAAATTCCTCCGTTATAGTTAGTTGTACTAAGTGTAACTCCCGCGCCTGCAATCCACTGCTGATGATGTCACATATTACATCATTCATGACATGGTCAGTGACATCACTGATGACATCTCAAATGACATCACTGATGACATCATCCATGTGACAATCTGATACTTCTTATCATACACTAGTATAACCTCTCAACGCTCATTATAAAATATGGAGTACCATATTTGGGTTGTATGTCAGTACAACGCGATCTTTAAGATCGCGGTACTTGACAACGCTGCCATTACAACGCAAGTTGTTACAAAGACTTGCGTTGGAGGGTGCAGATTGTGGAATATTATAATATTATATTCCAACACCAGTCCACGTAACAGTAAGGAAGGTGTTGGAATACAAAATTACAATAATCCCCCATATTTGAATCCATTGACACACCAATACCAATTTCTAAAAAAACACTCCTACATCTACACACACACATCTAAACACTTACCTATAAATTCACTCATACATGCTAACAAAGATCAATAGAATACTATTAAATATACACATACTATTCACTTATGCAGTTATCCTACTCAATTATGCAAACAATTGATCATACTTACATTTACTAAGCTACACACTTATACAAACAGCTACACACTTTATTGATTCATATGGATAGTAACTCATACCTAGTGTGTTATAAAATCACTATTACAAGTATCCAGTTTTCGATACAGTCACTCACACAATCACTGAGTCTTATGTATACTTATTTATAAACAACAACTCTCACATACAATGCCTTTTATATTTCTACTTTGTTGGACATGTATCATTGAGAAATATATTGACTCATCACCACACCCATAAAGAGATTCACTCACCCAAACAACTGTTTCCAGATACAGTCTTAATCTCATATACATACTAAATCAACTATTTATACATCTTTGGACACTCAAACACCTCCCACCCAACCACACACACATTCACTATCCCATACAAATACTCACTTAACTAGTTAAAACTAATATAGACTTTCACAAAGCTAGTAACCAACTTATGAAGTAGTTTACACAACAAGAGACAGTGATACAGGTATTCACACAGTTTAATCACTATCCCATATATTTAGCAAGACATTTAAATTAGTCACTTAAACAGTCAATCACGAATGTCTGACATAATATCGACAGACAGAATATCTACATACAAAAATATCGACACAAAAATATCGAAATCAAAAATATCGGAGTCATATCTTCATAAAGGTAAGTACAAAAATATCGAAAAATTAATATCGTAGTACACAAATATCGAAATTAAAAATATCGTTTTTTTAAATGTATTAATAATAATGTAAAAATAATTTTAAAATACATATAATTTTACAAATATTAAATAAAAATATTAAAACATAATTAAAAAATTAAAACTAATACATATACATTTAAAATAAATTAAAAACTTAATAATTTATTGTAATTTTATTTTTTTAATTTCATTTAATTGATTTAATTTAAATTTGTTTTATTTTTACCCTGTACGACTGTACCCCAAAAACCCAAAACTGACCCTGAACCCTAAAAATACCCCTTTACCCAAAAACCCAAAACTGACCCTGAACCCTAACAATACCCCTTTACCCAAAAACTGAAAACTGACCCTGAACCCTAAAAATACCCCTTTACCCAAAAACCCCAAACTGACCCTGAACCCTAAAAATACCCCTTTACCCAAAAACTGAAAACTGACCCTGAACCCTAAAAATACCCCTTTACCCAAAAACTGAAAACTGACCCTGAACCCAAAAAATACCCCTTTACCCAAAAACTGAAAACTGACCCTGAACCCTAAAAATACCCCTTTACCCAAAAACTGAAAACTGACCCTGAACCCTAAAAATACCCCTTTACCCAAAGACTGAAAACTGACCCTGAACCCTAAAAATACTCCTTTACCCAAAATTAATTAATATTATTTAATTACCAATTAATTATTAATTAACAATAACAATAAAGTAAATATATCAGCACATTAGCTGTAATTAATTAAATTTAATCATTAATATTATTTTTTCCCAATTAATTAATTAACAATAACAAAAAATTATATATAAAAAAATTACTCTAATTAATATAATTAACTAATTAATATTAATTAATTACCAATTAATTATTAATTAAAAATATGTACAACATTGTATTAATTAATTAACTAAATAATATTAATTAATTACCAATTAATTATTAATTAAACATATTTACAAACATATATTAATTAATTAATTATTATTAAATTACTTCCCACCCTATTCCCCTATAAACCCACAACCCGCTCTGATACTAAAACGCAAAATGTAAACAAATTTACAAATTTTCAAACATACATTACAAAACATGTTTAACAAACATATAAACAACATAATAAAATACATAACACTAAAAATGTTTTCGATATTAGTAAAATTCGATATTAGTAACATACATACCTTAAAAAAACGATATTCTGTCTGTCGATATTTTGGACATCGATATTCTGTACTGTCGAAATTAAAACATCGATATTATTGTATATCGATATTTTAATTTCAATATTTTGTCTGCCTACCGTCAATCACATTGCTACTAAATACTCCATTCAGACAGTTATATATCCACTCAATCTTCAATACAGATTGGTATGTATATAATACATATTTAAATTTCAAACCAAAAGTGGCCACAGGAGGAAGGTCAAGGCAGCCCCCCTCCTGTGGCCACTTTTGGCCTCGGGGACCCCCTCCCCCGGGGCCATTTTTTAAAAATGTATTTATTTAAAAAAAATTGTTTGGGGAGGGTGGCCGCGTGGCCCCCCTCCCGTGCCACTAATTGCCCCGGGGACCCTATCTCCCAGGGCTGGCCCACTCCATTAGGTACCATGGGGGGTTCCCCAATCCCCCAACTGTCCCAGTCGGCTCCCCGCATCCTGCGGGAGCCGACATTGCTTTACCATATGGGGACCAGCTAACATGCTGCTCCCCATATAAAAAGCAATCTGCTTTTCTATTCGGAAGAGAGAGCAAGTTCCCTTCTATCTCTTCCAAATAGGAAAGCAGTTTACAATGGCAGGGTGGCTCCCGTCCTGCCATTGCAAACAGCAGTGTCCTGGGGTGGGCACGCCGGGTCACTGCAGGAGCCAGCCCTGGGGGGTGGCGGTCCCCAGGGCCATCAAGGGCACCAGGAGGGGGGCCCCCTCCCACATTTTTGCGAAGCCCGGGGTGGCAGTCTCCGGGGCTGGGGGGCCTGAGAGCCTGCATTTCTTTTGAAACTTTCACCACTGAAGAAGGGATGTTTTCTCCTGAAACGCGTTTGGCGTTTTAATTTTGTGAAGTGGTTCCGGATGTCAGGGGGCCTGTCAGCAAGGTGCCGATTTAATAAAGAGCTGAAGGAAACTTCCTGTGGCTTCTTGCAAATGGGGTTTCTGAAGCGATGGATATATATATATATATATATATATATATATATATATATATATATATATATATGTGTATATATATATATATATATATATATATATATATATATATATATATATATATATATTCACTGAAAAAACCATAGGTTTTACACACGTTATAGTTAGGAAGTAGCATTTACAAAACCTATGAAATTCACTAAAAAACCATAGGTTTTACACATGTTATAGTTAGGAAGTAGCATGTACAAAACCTATGAAATTAACTGAAAGCTTTAGTTAGCTGGACATTTCACTCATATAAAACCAATGAAATTACCCCGTTATAGTTACTTCAGCTAACTATAACTCGCGCACCCGCAATGCACTGCTGATGATGTCACACATCACATCACTCATGACATCATCTATTAAATAGGTTAGTTTTAAAAATTACATATATTTTATATATGTAGATCTGAAAGTTGGTTGAACAAAAATGTAGTATATAAATGTATAACTGGTTGTTTTTTAGGTGAGAAATAGATTCTATAACTGACTGACTAAATATATCTTAATGAGTACATGGGTTACTGAGTAATATTTAAATATATACATATCTGTGTCTGTCTATCAGTGTCTATTTTAGTGGCTGAATGTGTTGATGAGTAGCTATATCATTGATACATTATATCTATATAGGTTATCGTTTCTTTATTATTACCAAGAGTGTCTTAGTGTCTAAGTGTTAATATGGGAAATTAAGAGTTTTTACATATTGCATACATGTCTGAATCAATGACATACTATACCTATATGTTGGAGACAACATATGTGACATATTAGATGTTATCAGTGAGGTCAAGAGTGATGTCACTGACCATGTGATGAGTGATGTAATATGTAACATCATCAGCAGTGCATTGCGGGTGCCCGAGTTATAGTTAGCTGAAGTAACTATAACGGGGGAATTTCATTGGTTTTATATGAGTGAAATGTCCAGCTAACTATAACATGTGTCAAACCTATGGTTTTTTCAGTGAATTTCATAGGTTTTGTAAATGCTACTTCCTAACTATAACGTGTGTAAAACCTATGTTTTTTTTAGTGAATTTCATAGGTTTTGTAAATGCTACTTCCTAACTATAACGTGTGTAAAACCTATGGTTTTTTCAGTGAATTTCATAGGTTTTTTAAATGCTACTTCCTAACTATAACGTGTGTAAAACCTATGTTTTTTTTAGTGAATTTCATAGGTTTTTAAAATGCTAATTCAAAACTATCTCGTGAATGCAACCTATACTTTTGTCAATAAAGTTGTGGCAATATTTTTTTCGAAAACAAGCCGTTTTCTTGACTGTTCAGGTTGCATAGAAACTCCTTGTAAAGCGGTACAGAATTAGAAAGTCTGTACCTTGCCTTATTTTGAACGCATTAAAATTTGTCTGTAAATAAAAATAGCCTTTCTAAACTTTCGTGCGCGACTGAGTGCGTGCACCCGCCTATATATTTCGTGAAAACTTTGCAATTTGAACTTATTGAATTTCTTCACAGACACATAAAAGAACTTATAGTATGTCAAAGAGACTAAACCTAGGCTTCTTTTTTATTATTTTGAAAATTGTCATTAAATGGAGCCGAATATGTTTTATAACTTTCGTGCGTGGCCGAATGTACACACCTTGATATTTTTTAAAAAAATATAAAAGGTTTTATAGTTTAACAATTGTATGCTTGAATCGAGCTCGGAAGATATGTAAAATCCGGATGTGTTTGGATTCACTCCTTTTCACGTTTTGAAAATTCGCTGAATGGAAAGGGGCGACCACTCGGTCCCCCCGAACGTATGGCTGAGTGCCTCGATCCCCCCGGGAAGCCATTTTTGGGCGGGAGGCGCGTCTCGGCTGGTATGCCCAGCTCGGGACGGAACGAAGAGCCAATTTTGAGCGTTTTTGATCTTTTTCTTTGTCTTCTAGATACTTCCTCGGAGAGATGCCCAAGAAAGGCGCAAAAAGAATGACGACCGAACAGATGGTGCGGGCCCTTTGCAAAGAAGTGTCCGACATAAAGAAACGGTTGGCGGAGCGAGATGGGGAGGAGGGTTCGGGCACCCCGCCGGCTGGAGGGAGACCTAAGAGGCCGAGAAAGGTTCCAGCCGGTGGGGCCGTCCCGGTTCCCTCTGCCCCGCTCGAGGCGCCGACCCCAGTACCGATGGAGGGGAATCCAATCCCCGTTGTCGTCACCCCGACATCCAAGGAAGACATGCCCCCCGAGCTGGCAGCACAGCTAGCAGCATGGTTGGGGGATAGTAGTGATGGCGCCACGGCTGCCGAAGCACAGGCGCTGATAAAAGGGCTTCGTGAGAAGAAAGAGGCAGCTAGAGTGGCTACGCCGTTGGCGGGGATAGACAAGTCGCAAGCGGCAGAAGCTGCGTCCGGTGCAGGTAAGCGGCCATTGCCGATTGCAAGGGACGAGTCAGCACCCTCTCGTAGAGAGAGATTAGGACAACATGTGCCTTTAGCTATAAAGGAAAAGATCTGGGCGGGGGAGTACGTGAATATTTTTTCCCTGCTTGTTGATCATTATGATGTGGAGCATGTAAAAAGTCAGAAGGACTTAATGCATCCGAGTGTTTGGCGCGCAAAGATGGCCGCCTTTAAGGTAAATGAGAACATTGGCAACTGGGGCAATGCATGGGGTATTTTCACATCAATTTTGGGGGAACGTAGGCCCGAGTTGCTTCCTGAGTTTCCCGTTTATCAATCACGAATTATGGGTTACTCGACAGCGTATCAAGGTAACCATTGGTTTTGTTATGACAATTTGTTCAGGAAAGAAAAGGAACATAACAAGAGTTTGACTTGGGATTGTTACGATTCTTTAACATGGGATAAAATGAAAGAATCGGGAATGTTAAGAATGCCATTGGTCGGGAGCACTGTTGTTGATTACTCCCGCCAAAATGTGGGGACGCCCTTTCGACCAAGTACGAGCACCGACGACCAGTCGAGGCCCGCAGGCAATACAGGTAGAAAGGGTTTCTGTTTTAATTTTAACAAGGGGAAGTGTACCAGGCCTCCGGGATCGTGTAAATTCAAACATGAGTGTAGTACGTGTGGGTCGTCCCATCCTGAGTCATCGTGCAGAGCCAGAACGAGTGAGAATGGGGGTAAGGGAGGCGCCAAACAGGTCTAAGCTAGGCCGAGGGGCGCCTTTACCAACCCCGATTGATACCTTGGCAATGATTCCCTGGCTCAGCGAATACCCGGATCGTACTTCTGCCGGGGTGCTGCGGAACGGTTTTACACATGGTTTCCGCATCCCGGTAGGGGACTTTCAGGGTGTAGGGATGTGCAAAAATCAACTTTCCGTTTTACAACATGCATCTGTAGTGCAAGAAAAAATTCAGAAAGAGGTTAGCCGGGGACGGGTCGCCGGCCCGTTTAGTGAGCCCCCGGTACCGGATTTCGTTTGTTCTCCGTTAGGGGTGGTCCCCAAGAAAGACCCGGGTGAGTTTCGTTTGATTCATAATCTATCTGCTCCATATGGTCTTTCGGTGAACGACGCAATTGAGCCAGAAGTTTGTTCGGTGCGATACGCATCTTTTGATGAGGCGGTAGCCATCTTGAATCGCCTGGGGCACGGGACGTTGATGGCGAAATCTGATATCGAGTCAGCGTTCCGGTTGCTTCCGGTACACCCAGACGATCAGCGTCTTCTGGGATTCGGGTTCCAGGGGTCATTTTACATGGATAGGTGTATGCCAATGGGATGCTCTATATCATGTGCTTACTTTGAGAAATTCAGTACTTTCCTGCAATGGGTGTTCACTAAGAAAACGGGTTTCCGAAATGTAATGCACTACCTTGACGATTTTCTGTTCCTTGGCCCCGCCGGTACTCCCGAATGTGCCCGGGCCTTAGCTGAATTCTGTGTGTTAATGGATCATCTTGGCGTGCCATTGGCACCAGGTAAAACTATGGGTCCCACGACTTGCCTCGAGTTTTTGGGGATCGAGTTGGACTCAAGGGAGGGGTGCTTCCGTTTACCAGCTAGCAAAGTGTCGAAATTCAGGGCAGCCCTCCAAGTATGTTTAAAGGCATCCAAAGTTACACTGCATCAGTTGCAACAGTTAGTGGGAAAGTTGAACTTTGCCTTGAGGGTGATACCAATGGCTCGCCCCTTTTCCCGCTCAATTGCCCAAGCAATGGTTGGCTTAAAGGAGGGTCATCATCGCACAAGGTTATCGGCCGAGGTCCGCCAGGACATGCGGATTTGGTTAGCATTCTTGGCGGACTTCAATGGCCGGGTCGTCTGGAACAAGCCAGCCGTCTCCTCTGAAGAGCTTGGGCTATGGACAGATTCAGCAGGAAGCGTAGGTTTTGGCGCCATCTTCGGCACGAAATGGTCGGCACAAAAGTGGCCCCTATGGTGGCACGAGAAGGGGCTGACAAGTAACATCGCTTTCCTCGAACTATTTCCCATTCTGGTGGCCCTGAGAACCTGGCCAGAAGGGTTCAGAGATCATTCTGTTGTGTTCTGGTCCGATAATATGACCGTGGTAGAATGCATCAATAGTCAGGCAGCCCGTTGTAAGTTGATTTTGAGGCTCCTCAAAGAAATTGTCTTACTGTGTATGCAACTGAACGTAGTATTCAGAGCAAAACATGTCCCAGGGGTGATGAATCAGGCTGCTGATGCACTGTCTCGTTTTCACATGCAGGCTTTCTCGGGTTTCCTTCCTTCAGCGGACCCGGAGCCGGCACCCTTCCCCGAAGCTCTCTGGTCTCTCGGTGCCCCGAACTTCGTCACCTCGTGGGAGAGAGTCTAGCACCCAGGACAAGGAAGGCATATGAAGGGGCGTTCCAGGCCTATTTAGCCTTTTTGGGGGCAGAGAGAGGAGGACTTTGGGGTCAGGAGGAGTTGGTAGTACTTTTTCTGATGTCCTTACGTAGGGCTGGGAAATCGGTGGCTACGGCCCAAAGGCATCGTGCCGCCATTTCCTTTGTTGCCAGGGCCCATGGCATCCTGGACCCAACAGCGTCTTTCACGGTACAAAAAGCGCTACGTGGGTGGCAACGTCTAGAGGGTCGCAGAGTAGATGTACGACGACCGATAGGTCTAGACAGGTTGTCCCAGTTACTGGTCACGCTCCCGAACACATGCTCGTCCCCGTTCGAGACCTGTTTGTTCCGGACTGCATTTACGCTGGCATTTCACGGGGCTATGAGAGTTAGTGAGCTGGTTGCAAGGAACAAACGGGACGTGACGGGGGGCTTGTGCAGGGAGCATGTCCAGATCAGGGGTGATGCGATGATTGTCTCCTTTCTCAGGTCCAAGACTGACCAAGATGGGAGAGGGGACTGCACGATCATCCGCAGGAACCCCGACTCATCCATGTGTCCGGTACAGTGCTTAGAAGATTACCTAGCACGAAGGGTGGCATCATGGGGAGGGACATTGTTGAGGCATGCAGACGCCACCCCGCTGACGAGGTTTCAGTTTCAACGGGTGCTTGCAATGGCCATTGCCGCAGCGGGCTTGGACCCGGGCGAATTTGGGACCCACTCCTTTCGTATAGGGGCTGCCACTGAAGCTACAGCCAGAGGTCTTAATGTAGAACAAGTGAAACGTGTGGGGCGCTGGTCCTCCAATTGTTATAAGAGGTACGTGCGATTGCACATGTTGTGAAACTGTAATCATGTACTCACGCCTCTTGTCTTTGTTTGTTTTCAGTTGCGCAAGCCTACGCGGCAGGGCAGACTGAGCAGTCGACCCAACACCAGGTCAGCGGTCGCACGTCACCGGCTGTGAGGAAGGAGGTTTGGGTCGTGGGCCACTCATACGTGAGACGGGCTGCAGACGTATTCAAAGCAGGTGACATGGTTCACGTACCTGAGGAATACGGGTACAGAGTGTCCTTCTACGGAAGGGGCGGTCTCTGTATTGACCAGTTTCAGGAATTTTTTGAGGGCTTGTTAGAGCGGATGAGGTCACCGCCGTCCATAGTCATAGTGCATTTGGGGGGCAATGATTTGGTCACCACCGGTAGACGACTTCTCCTGGAGGCTATGCTTTCCACGGTAAGTTGGTTAGCGAGGAGAGTTCCGGGGTGCCTAATCGCATGGTCTCATATGATCCCACGAAAAGTGTGGCGGGGGGCTATCTCGATCCCTGCTTTGAATCATTCTGTTAGAAAATTGAATAACAAAGTGAGTAGGTTGTTCCGTTCCAAGGCATTGCATTCGATCTCGCATAATTGTATTAATGATGACAGTATGTATCTGGGGGATGGTGTGCATTTGTCGAGGGCGGGGAATGAGTTACTCATAGGAGACTTCCTAGCCTGGTTAAAATCTTTGGAACATGACCTTTAGGTAGGAGTTTTGTGGGGGGTCCGGATAGCCGGTCAACTATCCGGACCTGTGGCGGTAAGGTCATGATCGGTGAGCACTAATTGGTAGATCCCTATGAGTGGGCGTCACCCAACACGGATGGGAGCGCTCGGGAGAGGTGGCCATTGGCCCCTCAGTGGGGAGGCGGTCCCGTCTAAGGGCGGGTCGCCGGAAGTAAAGGAAAGGCGGTCAAGGCCCCTTCCTTTGTAGGAGGGGTTACAGCCCCCTCCTGGGGAATTTCCCGGGGCCAGGGTCATCTGCGACGGCAGATGCGGTAAGTTGTGTGGGGTGGGGAGAGGTCAACGATACCTTCTAGATACCACACACAAGTGTTCGAACGACCTTTAAATGGCGTCGAGTCTTAAGGGCCCCCGTCAAGTCAAGGGAAATTGTTAGTAGTTGCACTTGAGGTAAGCCTCTGTGCTGTCGCCCCTCCCAAGTGGGAGGGGTAAGTCTGGTTAGGGATCTTGACACCGGTTATGACCTTGCCGTTGGCCCTTAAACGTTAGGATGTACAATTTCAGTGTTCTTAGAGAATGTTTTGTAGGATGCTAGTTCGGCTAGGAGAACCTCTGTATTAGAGATTATGTTAAGGTTAGCCAAACATCGTAATGTGATAATGAAATTGTACATAACATGAAAACGTTTAATGTTTTAATTTTGTTTTAATAAATACGGCCGGGATGGTCACTCCATCCCACATCCAAAAACTTTAAGAACTGTTTCCGGTTTCCCTCCTTTTGGGGATTGTGTTGAGAGGGGGTGGCGGGTATCTCAGCCATATGGAAAGGGGCGACCACTCGGTCCCCCCGAACGTATGGCTGAGTGCCTCGATCCCCCCGGGAAGCCATTTTTGGGCGGGAGGCGCGTCTCGGCTGGTATGCCCGAAGCGGCGTAGCCGGGGCGCGCTTTTTCCCGCCCTAGAATGGGCTGGCCTAGACACCGACGCAGCCGGCCACGCCCTCGGGGCGGGCAGGGGCGGGTTTTCGCCCACCCTGAAGACGGATAAAAGAAGGCGCAAGACCAGAAGACGTCCTCTTGTTCTTGTGCTCCGAAGCTGCACCCCCTCGCTACACGTGAGCTCGGGACGGAACGAAGAGCCAATTTTGACCCACCCACCAGCCCCTGAGGACAGCAAGTTGTTGTGCAATAAAGTGAAGTTATAAGTTGGTTTTTCCATTTCGTTTACAGGCTGTGACAGTATCAGTTTGTGGTTAATCATAATAAAGTATGGTGAATACAGTCTAGGTTGTTACGATTAAAATGAGTTGATGTAGTGTTGCATTTCTAGCAGGCTCTTTCGGTCGTAGTGACCAATGTTTTCATAGGTTTCAGAATTGTCGTATTTATTTTTGGTAGGCGGTAAGGTCATGATCGGTGAGCACTAATTGGTAGATCCCTATGAGTGGGCGTCACCCAACACGGATGGGAGCGCTCGGGAGAGGTGGCCATTGGCCCCTCAGTGGGGAGGCGGTCCCGTCTAAGGGCGGGTCGCCGGAAGTAAAGGAAAGGCGGTCAAGGCCCCTTCCTTTGTAGGAGGGGTTACAGCCCCCTCCTGGGGAATTTCCCGGGGCCAGGGTCATCTGCGACGGCAGATGCGGTAAGTTGTGTGGGGTGGGGAGAGGTCAACGATACCTTCTAGATACCACACACAAGTGTTCGAACGACCTTTAAATGGCGTCGAGTCTTAAGGGCCCCCGTCAAGTCAAGGGAAATTGTTAGTAGTTGCACTTGAGGTAAGCCTCTGTGCTGTCGCCCCTCCCAAGTGGGAGGGGTAAGTCTGGTTAGGGATCTTGACACCGGTTATGACCTTGCCGTTGGCCCTTAAACGTTAGGATGTACAATTTCAGTGTTCTTAGAGAATGTTTTGTAGGATGCTAGTTCGGCTAGGAGAACCTCTGTATTAGAGATTATGTTAAGGTTAGCCAAACATCGTAATGTGATAATGAAATTGTACATAACATGAAAACGTTTAATGTTTTAATTTTGTTTTAATAAATACGGCCGGGATGGTCACTCCATCCCACATCCAAAAACTTTAAGAACTGTTTCCGGTTTCCCTCCTTTTGGGGATTGTGTTGAGAGGGGGTGGCGGGTATCTCAGCCATATTACACCGCTACTTCCAAATGACGTACGTGACTAGATACTGTCACCGCGTACACGTCCTGAGACTTGCATGTGAAGTCATGTGACTTGAAAACAACACTTCCAATTGGTTCTTAGTAGTTTCTATTCTTCAATTTACACGGAGCACTCCACCCACTTTCCTCACTATCTTTTCTACTCTCAAGAGAGAACAACGTCCAACATCTTTCGGAAGACTTTGCTGAAATGGCTGCTGTTCCGCATTCATCTTCCGAATCTGAAGAAAATGAGCGACTACCTCTAAAAAGAAAAAAGGAATCTTTTATTTGGCAATTTTTCACTTATCCTGAAGATCAAAAGAAAGTGAATGCGCCAAAAGTAACCTGCACGATATGCCAATCGGTTCTCTCAAGAGGAAATCCAACAAAAAAATATTCCTTTTCGATACATACCATGGTGCGGCATGTCAAACAAGTGCACCCTGTGGAGTTTGCAAAGGCATCGACAAGAGCCCTGGCCACGCTATTACCATCAGAGGTGGCCAGCACATCTTCTGGTGGATGACCTGTATCTCCATCGAGTGCTGAGATGGACTTGAGACCGTATCTTGTGAAGGTGCACATGAAATGCAACGAGTGTGGAGAAATTCTTCTGTACGGAGAGCAGAGCCTCATTCTTATTAAACTAAAAATTGAGAGACATAAATGCCCCGAGAAAAGATAAATTTTTCATTTCATTTTGATCCTGTGTCACACTTGAAAATGACGTTGCAAGTTTAAAAAATCAAAAACAACATAACACTTGTTTTAAAAAAATAAAAATAAAGTTCTTTTCAGAACTAACTCATTGTACCAAAAACAGCTCCAGGAGCATATTATAAAGGGGGTTTATCTCCGCTTTTTTGGCTTTCTTTCGTGCGCGATCGAGTGCGCGCACCCGCCTATATATTTCGTGAAAACTTTGCAATTTGAACTTATTGAACATCTTCATAGACCCATCAAAGAACTTATAGTACGTCAAAGAGACTAAACCTAGGCTTCTTTTTTATTATTTTGAAAATTTTCATTAAATGGAGCCGAATGTGTTTTTAAACTTTCGTGCGTGACCGAATGTACACACCTTGATATTTTTTTAAAAATATAAAAGGTTTTATAGTTTAACAATTGTATGCTTGAATCGACCTCAAAAGATATATAAAATCCGGATGTGTTTCGATTTACTCCTTTTCACGTTTTGAAACTTCGCTGAATTAGACCGCTACTTCCAAATGACGTACGTGACCAGATACTGTCACCGCGTACACGTCCTGAGATGCGCATGTGAAGTCATGTGACTTGAAAACAACACTTCCAATTGGTTCTTAGTAGTTTCTATTCTGCAATTTACACGGAGCACTCCACCCACTTCCTTGGAGAAAAAGTTTATCGCAAAACTGTTAAAGCCTCCTCTAATCAAACAGTCGACATCGTTAACATAACAGTGTAGTAAATAAAACTAAATCCACCCCGTCCCTTAATTACAAGGAACACATTACTGTGTGAAAACAACTTTTTTTTTTACGCGATAATGTGAAATACTAAGGCTGTTACAGGATTTTCTATCACATATGTGTTCCCATTGATGTTGTAGCACTAACACCGTGGAAAATACCACCGATAGCGGTGATATTTTTAACGCCGAGCACCGGTGATTTTTATCGCTTAAAGGCCTTGCTATTATGAAGGTTTATCTCCTAAGTCTTTGATTCTCAAACTATGCAACGCGGCTCCCCTGTGTGCCGTAATAAGGTGCTACGGGCGACGCGCACACTCTAGTGTGACTAACCATCCATAAATTCCACGGACATCTCTACCCTGTTATCTGCAATTGTAAGCATCAAAAGGAGCTGCACTGCGTCCCTCTGAGAGGCCTCACTCCCACTGCTACAGCGGCTTGGCAGTCCTCCAGATGTACAGGAACAGCCCCTCCGATCCATTGAACTTCTGTGTCGGCCTCAATGAAAATAAGAACTGAGGAATATACAAGTATTTAGTACTCCTCCTGCTACAGCATACAGAATGCATTCTGTTAGGTATAAAAAAGTGAAACACCCACGCTACAATCATACAGAACACTTCCTCTAAAGAAGCCTGTGATTAACTTTAAAACATCAGGTTAACCTTTTTTTACTCTCTCATCATTGTTAAAGATAAGTATTTACAATACTATATTAAACAATTCCATGGTTGTTGCTTTTTTATTTAAAGAATCTTGCAATCATTCACAAATCCAATACTCATGGCTTCTTTTTCGTGGGAAAAATCTTGCAATATTATATATCTACATAGAATAACAGAAAAAACATAACACTGCAAAGGCCGAACACTCTACTAAACGCAGATTTGTAACCTATAGGGCAGATTTATGTTAACGACTTCATACCCAGATATGCACCAGTTAATGTGCACCACTGTATACTAGTGCTCCGTCACCCATGGTGTGCAACATTTAAAATGTGGCGCACCATGGTACAAAAACAGCATACATGCGTAACACATCTGTGCTGAAAAAGTAATAGCTTGCTAGAGTTGCATCGCAAATGTGATGCAGCTCCAGCAAGGCTCACCAGTGCACTATATTCACAATGCTGCGTCAATACCTACGCCTGCTTCAAGCACATGCACAGTTTTGAAACAGCATGGGCCTGAAAGTCACTGAGTAAAATCTCATGGATTACAGTCAGCCACTTTCAAGACGCATTCCTCGGGAGGAACAGTTCCTTATGGTGCAGGGCTTTAGAATGTGACATATCTCCTAGATCCATAACGTTGTAAATATGGTACATTATTTCCACTGTCATTGTATTAAATAAAGTGACGAAATTGTAGCGCAAAGAGACGCAACGTCAACATAAAGCTGCCACAATGTGTTTTAAAGTACCCTTTAAATTACAGCCAACACTCTCTTTGAAGAGACCCCTCAGGTTTTTTTAACACCTGCTAAATCCTTCCATGCTCATGACAGAGCCGCTCCATCACGAGCATCGCCTGAGCTGTCCTCAGGACGGACCAGTTTTGTCATGGGCTTGCCGCTGTGCTTGCGCAGCACTAATATTGCGCCTCCATGACACGTTCTATTGACTAAGCAGAGCCATGACAGAACCGCTCTATCATGAACACACCTCAACCGTGGTTCGTGAAGGAGTGGCTCCATCATGAGCATGCGAGTACCACTTAGCCCCCCGCCCCCCTAATGCTGAGGCAGAATTGCCACTGCAGCAAAGGACTTAAAGTCCTGGAAAGAACACCATGTAATATTTAATATCATTTACCACCAATGTTTTCATATATCACTGTTGCTGAACTCACTCAGTGAAATGTCGCTCATTTCATTAAATCACTTTTAAAGCATGACTTATAACAATGCACCCAATCCTATGATGGAAAAGTTTCTTTATTTTTTATACTTACCTAAAAAATAGTAAAAAAGTAAAGTAAATTTCTTTTAAAAACGTAGTACCTGTGGAAGAAAAGTAAAAATAAGATTATAATGTACATTTCATAAAAGAAAAAAAAGTAGGAGTCAATAAGAGAGAGGCAGAGAAAACTCTTATGTTTGTTGTATCTTGTTATTAGTTGTACTTACCTTATAAATATAATATCTGTGGAGGACAGTAAAAAAAATCTGTTATAATACATATTTCTAAATGCAATGTAACAAAATAAGTCAAACAACATATTAAATGGTTTATTTTTGCTGTTCTCAGAATAGATTGATTTTCACTATAAACAGTGATTTCAATATTAGTCATCATATAACAGCGGGGAAAAAAAACACAATCAAAATGATTGTGTTTAAAAAACCCATACAAAATCTCCATACATATTATAAATACCTGAAAAAAACATGTCTTAAATGTTTTTCTCAAATAACAATTTCTTGAGTAAGCACACTACATCTTCCACAGTTAATTAAACTATATGACCTATTTTTCAATATATCTCAACAAAGCCCCGTGCAAATATCTCCTATAAAAATCTATCTTAAGTACACATTTTCTTCTCTCATACCTATCCGCGTGGCCAAATTGTATAAGTTAACTCATTATCTTTTAAATACCTCTCCCAAAAACTTGCGCCCATATAAGTTCTAAAATATTTATCTAAAGTACTAATTTTCTTCTCTCATATTTTTCCACGTGGCCAAATACGAGTTAAGTCGTTTTTTTCTGAAATTTCCTAATCTTAGTCTTATCTATTCTTTTGTGAACCTTTACAGCTTAAATTTGTAACATATTTTATACCATCAAACATTAACTAAATTTGTACCTGATGTTATCACTATGCCAAACACAAATTTCATTTATAGATTTGTACACCCTCAGTCACATGATATTTGTAAACAAGAAAGTTTCATATCTTTACAGTATTAATCTTCCTACAGCAAGTCATTCTACTGAAATTTGGGTTCCAAAAATAGCAGATAGGAGTTAGTTAAGGCAAAAGGCAAACGTTTCTTAAAAGTCAATTGACTATCATTGCAAAGCGTCCAGCCGCTTGCACACTTCAAATAAGCTGTATAATGTCCTGATGATGTTGAAGGCCCTTCATGAAAAATAATGGCTACAGTTACAAATGTTCTTCTAGAAATAGATACTTGAGAAGCCACAAAATTTTTAATTAAAGTTGACAATTTACTCCCATCAGCTCTGCATCGTTGAAACATTAAAATTACATATTGTCCATATCTATGGATAAATAAAGTTGATAACATTTCAGACTTACATTGAGAACAGACCATGTTCTGATGCGCATATTTAACTAGTTTATTAAAAAACACTTCTTTACAGTCTGATAATGTTAAATATATAAATCTTTCACTGTGTATATCAGTACTACTTGAAAATGAGCAATTATCACACTTATGTTCCCATTTATAAGAAAGGCCAAAAAGACTATCAATATCTACACCTTCCTCTTCCAAAACTGTAAACATATACATAATAAATTCCTGACAATCTTGCTGAATATTCTGAGAAAATTGATATACTCCTGCACATATGTCTAAAACATTCCTTAGTTCTGAAACACTTTCTACTTCACTATCACCACTACTACATTTTTCAAATATAGAATTTAAGGAATAGCAAAATGTTTGCTCCTGATTTTCTACAATCTGTTCCTTAACATTTTTCAGAAAAACAACAACATTAACTACTACATTTGCATAGCAGTTGACACCAGACCTGTTTTCAAACTTAAATCCAACAATCTCTTCGATACTAACCGTTTTCTTACGCCTACCAACAACAGCTACATCTTTTTTTCGTCGTTTCTCGACTACTTCAGCACATTTCTCCTCATTTTTCCTTTTCTGACCAACCATACGCCTTTCAATTAAAGGATATTGAGGTAAACTTGGAGCATATTCTCTTCTTAACCTATTATACTCCTTCACACAATTTAAATCTGCACTAATCTTTGTCTCATCATAATCAATTAGATAAAGTCCACATAAAGTTCTAACTCGCGATAAAGCAACATACGCCATACCCTCTTTGAATACAGTGCTTCCAATATTTACCAAAGCACAATCTACACTTAAACCTTGAGATTTGTGAATAGTCACTGCATATGCCACACAAATTGGAAATTGCTTCCGACGGACATATAAGTCTTTCACAAGCAAAAAACGAGTTGAACAGCGACTAATTTGTTGAACTTCCATCAAATTTTATTCTTAAAAATTCAATCTCATCTCTATTTGTATAATTGACAAAACCAACAACATTACCCATTGCTCCATTTACCAATCCTCTTTCCACATGTATGGAGAAGTGAAAAGGCAAGATGGCTGCCGAGACGCCGTAGGGGGAAGTCGCACTCTACCTCTCTCCTGATGGTGTCGATGAAGTGGGATGAATGCTCATTCAGTATATTCTATATTGCTTAAAGTCTTCGGTGGTACTATATTCCATGTATCCCGCCGTATACTGAAATCCAGTCGAGGATATGTTGGTAAATCTGATAAACTGGCCCACGATTGTTAAAGATCTGACTTATGACAAAAGTTTGAGAAAAGGAAGAAATCTCTTCGAGTCCTTTACAGCTCTAATCTCAAGGACATTTCAGGCGGGCCGTCTTTATTACTCTGCAGCGATGGCGCCCAAGATCCACCGTATTAATAACAAAAGTAAGGATTTACCCCCCACCGATGAAGAATGGTCTGAAGAGGGTCCTGGAACCTCTGCCACTAACCTGAGAGTAAAATCTAGGAGTAAAGCTCAGCTGAGGCGGGAGGCTGCGAAAGAGGCAAAGGAGGCTAAAGCACGTAAGCTGAAAGAAAGGGAGCCGACAAAAACAAACAAAACGGAAGGCACCCGTCCTGGCAGGGGTCTTGGCAAGGGAGTCACAGACCCGAAGTTGCTGGAAGCGCTGGGGAAAGAACCTGCCTTACGCCAGACCACAATAGTGGAATCGTTCTTACCTGCACCTGGAGTGGCGGTGGTAGACTCGTCGGATATACCAGCCGGGCAGCAGGCACCTCTCATTCCCATGCTGGCGGTTCTGTGTGGGGGCAAGCTGGGCAAGTTGGGCCATGTGCAGTTGCAGAGTTCCGTGGCGGCTGGTGCTGGTGTTATTCAAGATCTTAACGAGGACGCGGTGCACACTGAGATTGCTGGCAGCCTGGCGACGCCTCCTCCAGGAAGAGAGGTTACAGAAGCAGAGGATGTGGCTGTCCTTTCAGTGGATGCAGCAGGGGGCGGGCCTACGGTCTTAAAGGGCCGGGAGCCCGAAGTCGAGTCAACAACAATGAAGGTAAAGGTAGGAAATAAACATGCAGCGCTACCTCCAGTCCTACACAGTAATAGAGATTCTGGCCCTGGGGCAGAGGGTAGCTTTGAGAGCGAGGGCATGATTGTAGCCTCTTGTGGGAACAATGAAGGAACGCAAGATGTGCAGGATATGAGAAGAGAGACACAAGCTCAAGCACATGAGGTATCGGATCAATTAAAATTAAATAGTTATATGTCAGTGGATACAAGTATGACTATTGGCAACATGAAACATGTGCAAAGTATCCCAGATCCATCTTTGGCATCTCCTGGTGAAGACATCTTTTTTACTGGGAATGATGAAGCAGACAATGAAGGAGATGAGGAGGAGTTAGATGGAAGTGAGACAAGCACTGCGGAATCTTCTATTTTAGAGTCAGAATTGGGTGATTCAGATTCCATGGTGGGTTCAGGTTCAGAAACTGATATATCCGGACTCGGGAACGTATCGACCATCGACCATCTCGGATAGCGATACCGACTCAGTGGCACATGAGTCAGTACAAAGAGTGGTAAGACCAAAAATTAAAAAAAGTTTAAGAGAGGAGCATAGAAAGTCAAAAGATAACGACTCTGTATATACGGGAAAAAACGGCAATCCAAGCCGTAGGAATGAATCTAAAGTACCTCGCAGAAGACAAGTGAAACCAGTTGCAAAAAAATTAATCTGGGATAACACCGCAGAGCATTGAATAGCTCAGACTGGAGTATCTGTGAACACGGAAATAAGGGCTCAGGAGTTTACCTCTCATGGAGCAGAGGGGGACCCTGGAAGGGGCGCCGCCAATTTCGAACTTTTGTTTTCAACCCTAAAACAAATCCAAACTGAGGCACGAGCTGAGAGTCACAGATCAAGCAGGAGGGCCAGGCGTGCAAATAGAAAGATACAATCCTCTCTGCAGAAGGTCAACAAAATGTACGAGGATATGGTCGGGAGAGTATCCGAACTTGAGGTCAGAACAAGCAAACTGGAAGACGATTTCGTTAAGATGAAAGACACTGGTGATGATAAAGACAAGACAACTGCTGATATGCTCTGGAAGCTAGAGGACTTTGAAAATAGACAAAGGCGAAATAATATTAGATTAATTGGAATTGAAGAGGGGAAAGAGGCGGGGGATGTAAGAGCATTTGTCATCGATTTATTGAAAGGCGCATTCCCTGAGTTGGTCTCATGGGATTGGGAACATGAGATTCAAAGAGCGCACCGATTTCCGCTGACACGAAAGAATCTGCAGGACAAGCCCCGGGCAATATTGCTCTATGTCGGTAACTTTCTCCTGCGCCAAGAATTAATCAATAAGGCAAAACCACAGGCTAAACGCTCTTATAAGGGAATTGAGTTTTTCTCCCGCCCCGATTTCTGTCACGCCACCGTGGAAAGAAGGTGGCGGATGAGACAGCTCATTACCCCATTCCATAATATAGGCTATGAGGCTTATCTTTTGTTTCCGGCACGATTGAAAGTCGGCTTGGAGGGTAGCTTCAGAGTTTTCCACTCCGAAATAATGGCGCAAGAATATCTTACGTACCTGAGAGAGAATAGGGGACGTCAAAAGCCTACACGTGGATCTCTGGAGATCCAAGATATACAAGCTGGTCCTGTCCAAAATATACCTCGTAAAAAGTAAAAAGTAAAAAGCAACATACTCTGCTAAGCAACAAGAATGAAAAGAAAAAATGAGGCATTAGGAGCAGTCTGATTGCTAAACTCCTTTTTTCCTCGTTTCTATTATAAACTTTTAATTGAAGGGTGGCTGCATAGTGGTGTATGGTAGTGTAGTTAACTACTATCTCCTTTATACATATTATTCTCTGCAGTATATTTCTATATTCAAGAATTTGTTTTTTTCCGAAATTACTGCTAAAAACTGCTAAAAACTATGAATCATGGTGGGGGGGGGGGTGGGGGGGGGAAAGGAAAAGGGAAAATAAAATGACTGGATTTGTTTCTATGCCAGTGAGCATTCTGAATAATATATATAATTAAGGGAAAATCAGGGAGGGGAGGGTGAGACAACCCAGTGGCAAACGTCAGCCAGACATAGGTCTTATGGACCTATTTGCCTGTAGGGGGGGAGGGACCACGAGGGTGGGACGTCTGGGGTGGGGGAGGGAGAACTTAGGGGCAGGGCACAAGGGCATTGTAACTTGTAGAGGTAATGACGGGCATGTGATGGAAAAAGTGTTTCAGTGGCAGGATGTCAAGGAAGGGAATATCAAATTTAAGCTCCATGTATTGAGTGTATTAGCTGAATTGAAGATTAATTATGTTAAGATAATGTCAAGTGATCAGGCAGTCAAAGGTTCTGTGAAAATTAGTAATGACACTTAGGTTTGTAACATGGAATGTGTGCGGTTTAAACGATGTCCAAAAGAGGTATAAGATAGGAGCTAGATTACGACAGATGAATGTGGATTTTATTTTTCTGCAAGAAACGCATATAATGAGTACCCAAGAGTTTTTTCTGAATCAGATGGGATATCAACTCATAGTTAGTTCTAAACAAGGTGCTAAAAATAGAGGAGTCGCTATTTTGTCAAGGAGTAAAAACTTGATAATAGGGAAAAAATTAGAGGACAAATGGGGAAGGTGGGCCATGGTAGAGATCGAGATAGATGGGGTCTGGATGACGATGGTGTCAATTTATGGATCTACACAGGACGACCCGGAGGTGTTACAGTTTATAGATTCTGAGTTAGCTGCTTGGCCCCCACAGATAATTATAGGAGGAGATCTCAATATTAACGGGGCTGATGGGTTAGGAACTGGTCGGAATAGAAGCTATAAAGGCCGTAAGAAAAGAGTTCATAAGGCACTTGTTGATCTCCTGCTTAGTAATAATTTGAATGATGCTTGGGGTATTACTAGACCACAACAGAAAGGATATACTTATTATTCTGCACCACACCAAGTTTGTGTTAGGCTCAATTATTTTTTAATTTCTAGTAATCTAATGTCAAGGGTCAACATTGATAGATTACCAAGAATTCTAAGTGATCATAACCCATTAATTCTGGAATTAAAGTCAGAAGGAGGGAAAAGATCTAATCGGGTATGGACTTTTGAAAGAAGACTTCTTTTAGAAGAGGATTATGTATTACATATGTCGAAATGGATCACTGACTTTTTTTACTATAATAAAGGAACGGCATCGGAGGGAGTTATATGGGATGCTTTTAAGGCAGGCGTCCGTGGAGAAACATGCAGTTATAGTTTTCATAAACGCAAATTGGAAGGGATACTACAAAGGGAGCTAGAGAGAGCCGTCTCAGAAGCAGAAGAACAAGTCGATAATTGCCTTATCAGAGGGGACCCAGCTAAACAATATCTGATAGATTTACTAAAAGTCAAAAGCGAGGCGGAAGGGGATCTGGCAAAAAAAGCGGCAGTACACTATACAATCCGTAGGGAAAGATGTTACGAATACAATGAAAAAGTTGGGCATGTACTGGCCATGCGTACTAGGCAGATAGCGGCAGCAGGTACGGTTAGGCAAATTAGAGATGAAAATGGCAATATACAAACTGGTCCCGAAGAAATTAGGGAAGTATTCAGGAAATTTTACCAGACCCTCTATGATCAGCAATATCCTTGTAGTAGTGAAGAGATCAGTGACTATTTGGAGAGTATACCAATTGAGAGGGTATCAGATGAAGATGCAGATAGATTAGAAACTCAGTTAGAAATGGAAGAGGTTAAGGAAGCCATGGGCAAACTCCCCTCAGGTAAGGCTGCCGGCCCCGACCAGATACCTCTAGAATTTTATAAAACTTTTTGGGGGGTACTTGCTCAAGAGTTAACTAGAGTGTTTCAATCTGCACAGCTTGGGCAGTCTACACCAAAGTCATGGGGGGGTGCAGACATCGTCTTGATTCTTAAAAAGGGCAAGCCGGAGGAGGAGCCTGGGTCTTATCGCCCCATCACTTTAATGAATAACGATACTAAAATATATTCTAAAATATTGGCAATGAGATTCGCAGAAGTAATTAACTCACTAGTCTACCACACCCAACATGGCTTTATTCCTGGTAGAGGAACAACCCATCATACTAGGAAAGTAATAACATTATTGGATGCCGCCGAAGTCACAGGGGACTCGATGGCAGTCATGCTGTTGGACGCTGAAAAGGCGTTTGATCGGGTCTCCTGGGACTATTTGTGGTACACCTTGGCTAGAGTTGGCCTTAGGGGTGGGTTTATAAAAGCACTGCAAACCCTATATAAAGAACCGGTCGCGGCCTTAAGAGTCAACGGGGGGACCACTGGCCAATTTCCTATTAAAAGGGGTACACGGCAGGGGTGCCCATGCTCCCCATTACTCTTTGCCATGTATATGGATCCACTGATCCGCAAACTAGAGCTCTGTCCAGAGATAAACCCATTGCCGACTTTACTGGGACCATGTAAGATCTTGGCCTATGCTGATGATGTGGCGGTGATAACACCAAACCCCACAGAGGCAACTGTGCACATAGAAGAAGAGGCCCGCAGATTTGGACGGGTATCCGGGTATGCCCTAAATGTCTCCAAGACTCAGATAATTAAAAATTCTGTGACTCCGTGTGACGACAATCGTGTGGTACAGGCAGGGACTTACCTTGGAATATAAATAACAGCTGATTTAAATAACTTGGTGGAAAATAATATCGCCCCAATAATAAGCAAAACAAAGAAGGATTTGGATCGGTACGAAAATCTACACTTATCACTAGTGGGCCGGGTCAATATTATTAAAATGATGATATTGCCAAAATGTTTGTATATATTTAGGGCCATCCCACTCTTATTTGAAAACAAGTGGTTCAAAATATGTGAACAAATGATCCACCGTTTCGTATGGGCTAAGGGGAAAACACGCAGAGCACTGAGATATATGTCTCTACCACGGGAACGTGGTGGCTGGTCCTTACCAGACCTAAAAGTGTATTATTGGGCCGCCGCATTCCAAAACATGTTGGGATTGGTAGGGGGGGCTGATATAGATGACTGGGACAAAGCAGGATCACTTGCAATTTATGGTTTGGTTTTAGGTAAAAACGCGGAAAATATATTTTTAAGATTTACGGAGGAAAGTTATTATAAACGAACGCGGTTCAAGATTCTAATGGCTGCCCATAATGTTTGGAAGGGAATATTAAAAAAGATTGGATTTGGGAAATATAATTTCTACACTAGACTCAAAAATAACCCCTCACTTCCGAGTACGGTTTTTTCGGGAGCTGTATTCCAAGACTGGGAGTCGCGGGGGATAAGAAAGATTGGAGATATTCTGGGCCCCCAAGGTATTTTACAATTTGTTGAGCTACAGGATCGATATACCCTAGATACAAACCATTTTTTTAAATACCTTCAAATAAGGAGTTGTATAATAAACAGGAAAGGAGGACCCATGGGGTTTGATAGAAATATATTGTTGGATATTATAGAAACAGGCTTGGATTGTACTATAAAGAGGTTCTACTGTGAGATGACAGTGTTAAAGAAAGACGATATGGAGAAATGGATAAATAGGTGGTCTGTAGATTTGGATATAAGTAGGGATATTTTTTCAGAATCACTAGAGTTGGGAAGAAAACTGTTGTGTTCATCTTCATTACAGGCTCAACATTATAAGACTCTATTCCATCTCTACTACACCCCTGGAAAAATTGTTCAATGGGGGGGTACTACGGGAACCACCTGCTTCAGATGTGGGAGTCTGGGGGCGGACCTAACACATATTTTTTCACTCTGCCCACATCTGAATAGCATAAAACGGGATATTGAGCAGTTTCTACAGAATGTCTTATCAACAACAATAGAACTAAGTCCAGCTGTCATGCTATTAGGAGTCAATCCTGAGACTTCTGTGGGTAATGAAAAGTTTCTATTCGTAGCATTGGCCATCCTCAGACTATAAGTCGCCTCGGCATGGCTGGACCCTAATCCTCCAACTTATCATCAATGGTTGGGGAAGTTATTATCTATTCAAAAGCTAGAATCAGCTATTTATGCGAGGAGGGGGAGAAACGGCAAGAAACTAGGCTTAGCAATATGGGAGCCTCTCGTCCACTGGAAACAAGGTCCCGATTAATGATCATCAGGGGGGGGTTTGAAAATGAGAATGTAGTATATAGAAGTCTGTGTATATTTGGAGTATATGATTTGTTCTGAGAAAACCATGTATGAATCGATATTATTTTATGATCATAACGCTCTGTATAATTCCCATACTTATTTATGATTTTGTATTGTAATGAATGTTATTGTGCCCTGTTCTCATCTCAGGGGGGGGGAAAAAAAGGGGAAAAATTTCAATAAAAATATTTAAAAAAAAAGGAAATTGCTTCCGACGGACATATAAGTCTTTCACAAGCAAAAAACGAGTTGAACAGCGACTAATTTGTTGAACTTCCATCAAATTTTATTCTTAAAAATTCAATCTCATCTCTATTTGTATAATTGACAAAACCAACAACATTACCCATTGCTCCATTTACCAATCCTCTTTCCACATGTAAATTTCTCCTTAAAATTATCCGACAATTTAAACATATATACAGATTTTTCTCTAAACCAGCACTTTTAGATATAGTTTTTTGAAGATAATCCAATTTTAACTTCAACTTTTCAGACAAAACAATAGTACTACCTTCATGCTCTATTCTATCTTTAGCTTCCAGTTTCTTAATTTCTTGATTTTCTAAATTCAACATTTTCTCATTAAAAACTGAACATTCTTTCAGAGTTGGCATCAAGCATATCACTGACTTATCTGCTACCTCTTTACTATATATTTTCTCAGGTACATTATCTTCATTAGGAAACAGCTTGGAAAGTAATCCTGTTCGTAGAGTGTGTTTCGCATCTTCAGTTGTTTTTCAAATCCTTATATCTTGAAGAATATTTCCATATTTAGTATCCTTTGCCTGTCGCATATTTTGAATCAGTTCAGTATATTTGAAATCTGACCATATATTAACATTTCCAATACTGCCCAAGCACTTTCTGGTCTCCTCATGCGTAACAGTTTCAAATACAGGTTGTCCTTTCACAGGAGTTAGCTGCAGTAGATCTCCAAAAACGATGACATGTTTACCTCCAAATAACACATCATACTCTGTCTTAAGTATCTGTTGCATTCTTAAATGCACAAAAGCAAGCATTAAATTAGATACCATGCTTACTTCATCAATAATAAGAAGTTTCATTTTTTAAGGACTCTAGAAACTTCAAAACAAGCTTCTCCAGATAGCTTGTGATATTGTAATTTATTGTC
Organism: Lissotriton vulgaris; assembly: GCF_964263255.1. NCBI lineage: Eukaryota > Metazoa > Chordata > Amphibia > Caudata > Salamandridae > Lissotriton > Lissotriton vulgaris. The sequence goes on along the minus strand of NC_141685.1, from coordinate 668,309,827 downwards.
ATGTTCAACTGGCAGCATCAGTAAATGATGTAAAGTAATACCTTTAATATTATGTGCTGCCAATCCAGTTGGAGCAGTAACAACACACGACAGTGTTGACTGAGTTCTTTGCTGTAAATATGTAGTAATTCCTTTAATTAGGAAACTTTTACCAGTTCCAGCTTCTCCACTTACATATAGTCGGATAGGTTCAAATGACATACATGAGCAATCTTTTTTCTCATGACGAAAGCCATGCTCAATGTGCTCTGTCACTTAATCATATATCTGTCTTTGCTCAACATTAAATTGCTTCTTTAATTCTTCTAAGTTGATTACTTCCTCTTGACCTTGCTGCATTGCTCTTTCCACCTCATCCATGGCAGTGGCTGCTTCATTTTGGATAATTGGTTGTCCCAGTGGATCTTGACTTAATGAAGCCGAACTTTGACTACCTTGTGAACTATCTCTAGCAATCTCTGCTGCAATTGTCGCTTCTTGCTCTATTTCATCATTCAACATTTGGAGATAATTACTAAAAACAGGACATTCAATACTACTTTTAGATGCGTTGAATGAATCTTCATAACTATCAAAGTCCCCAAGTAGTTCCTCTTCTCTACGCCATGGTTTAAAGAGTTGCAAAAGAGCAAAATAGTAAAATTCTCTTTTGTCAGGTGTTTCGCAACTTAGTTTCCGATGATTAATCAAATGTCCTTTTCTTTGTTTCACCAGACATCCTTCATGTCCAATTACAGCGTGTACACCTTTATCAATGTTCCCTGTAACATTCCTTTTAAAAGTGTAGTTTTGAAGTATTTCATACAGACAAATGTTTTCAAGCAGAGTACTTCTATTTGGATAGTATGTATCCAACATATTTGTTTTCAGAATGTCTGTACTGTTTGGTTCTTTCAGGGCTAAATATTCAATTTCTTGCACAGGCTTCAGAACACGGTTTCGTGTTTCTGCAAGGCCCAAACTCACCCAGAGAATAGTCCTTGATTTAGCATAAAGACATGCTGATGATAATCGGTCACAACATTCATATGCTCCAATTTCTCGATGAGACAACATCTTCAAACTGTACATATACAATTTCTTGCTTAGGCTCTTTTCATGAGAAATGTCTTCCCACATCTCCTTCAGTTCCATCTTTTCAGATTTCGTGATGTAAGACGTTACATATCGAGCCACAGCAATAGAATTGTCTGCAACATATTGTATGTCCATGTTAGCATTCCACATGGATAAAATGACTGGGTTATAGTCATTTATATATTTGGATCCTTCACCTCTTCTTAAATTGTACATATTTTTAGGTGACCTTCTTCTGATATTATGTCGCAAACATGACATCAAATTGTTGACTCTTCCTTTTGAAAGTACCGGTCATGCAAATCCAAAACAACATTTGGTGTAGAATTTGCTCTTTGATTTGGATTTTCGCCGACAATATTTTCCACAACAATGACTTTGAAAACGTAACACTTTTCCTCTTAAGTCCTTATCAGTTGTAGTATTAGGTATGTCACAAGTGGCATACTCTTCAATAAAAGACAGTACAGTCTCATCCGAGTCTGTTCCAAATTTAGGAGCATCCTTGATCCATAACAGCATATGAATATGAGGAGCACCTCTTGCTTGATATTCTCTTCTCCAAAAGAAATCCAGTACTTCACCAAGAGGCGGATTTTTCTTGTTTGTAATGAAAGACATCATAGCTTCAAATCTATGATTAAAATATCTGCAAACATTAACCGGATCAAACGAACACAGTTCTCCAGGTGTCTTGTAGTTTATATTTTCTATGTTTGCATTCGCCTCCCTAAGAAATTCAAGTAAATCTTCCCAAGCATACTCTGCACAGCTTAGAGTTAAAAACCATGTTGGTGCTCCTAAGTTTCTAAGCATGCACTTCAAATCTCCATGACGACGGTACCAATACTCATTAGTACCACGCTGACAAGCCATTAAATTAATTAGGTGTGAATCCAAAACACTATCTTTCTGTTGCACTTTATCCATAAATTCCTTTGCTGAAATATTTTGCAGATGAACTCCACTTTTTAAGCTATGGTTTACTGCATAAGACAGACCAGATAAGTCACTCTCAAACAGAAGATGAAACAAATATGGAATGCATTGGCGAAACCTCAGATCTTCTGCATATAATCTTGTTGTCCGGTATTCAGATGCAGGAATCTGCATAGGTCGATCATCATATCGTGTACCTTCACCCTGTAGGGAATAACTGTGGTAAACAACGACCTTCCAAACTTTCTTCCCACACACTAATAGGATTTCCTTTCGCCTTTTTCATCTGAAATAATTCAATAGCATTCCCTATTGCTTCTTTGGAATGCAGTGGATGAACACTGTAATGTTCATAAATTTCTTCACTTCTGGATACGTCAACTTTTTCAATTTGTCCACTAGACAAATCACTGTCCTCTTCTTCACTTACATCTTCTTGTTCTACGTATACATCTTTATAGTACTTATTGTTTTGGACTAAATACAACGTTGCCTTTTTGACTTTTCTAACATCCACTAAATCTTGCCAGATTTTCTTACTCTTTGTAGGTACACCATTAACTAGAATAACTAGAGGTTCCTCTTCTACATTTTCAACACCAATTGTTTCCATATTTTTTTTTAAATCAAGTGGCAAATATACAACTCTACCCTTTAATCCTCTTTGTAAATCTGAAGGATTTAGTTTACCAGTCTTAGGCTCCATACGAACAATAGCCTGAAAAGGATGTACACATTGAATCAGAATAGTCTCATAAGTATTTAAATCCATCAATTCTGATGGAATATTTATCAACTCTAGATTATTATGAACAGCTCTAGCAGGCATTTTATTTTTATTTAATTTATTATAACAATATTTACAAATACGTTGCTCAAAACCCAAATCAAAATAGTTTTCCACCAACAAATAAGTTGCAAAATCTTTCCATTGACCATTACTTTCATCTTCACTTTTTAAATATAAATCAACTAACCTAGTTTGACTTTTGTAATGAATGCGTCGACAACAAACACAAGAAAAAATTGGTTTCTCACCTGCAATTACCTTAAACTTTATTATTTCCTGTTCAAAATTTTCAATATTAACATGTCCAACATTTTCTAACACATTTCCTTCTATAATTATATCAGTTTCTGCATTGTCTTCCTCTGGACCAAAATAACTTACCTCAATTTCTGCACAAATCTTCTTAACATCTAATTCACATCCATGCAAAAGAGCACTATTTAACTGTTTAAGTTTAAGTGCTGGACTTTTTGCATAATACAACTTTCTCACTAATTTTCTCATTTTAGTATGATGCACTGCTAACATCCTGAAGTGATGAAACACACTCTGGCATATTGTTTTAGAAAGACAAGCCAGAGAATGACCTTGCAGACCTATTTTTTCTCGCACTCTGCAATGATCTAAATCTTGCAACATTACAATTTTTTTAAAGACTTTCTTTAGTGTACTTACGTAAGAAATTGCGAGAGAAATCAATTGAATCCTGTCGTACACTACAAATGCTACTACAATTCCAACTGTAAACAGGAACATTAGAACGTCCCTCTAAAGCTTCTCCAGCCATCACCTCTTCTGCATTTCTAACGACAATTTTCTCTTTCTCAATTACACAACCATCCTTCACCTCATATGCTCAACCACTGGTGTCAACTGCATGCAACCGATCGTTACTTTGAAAGTAACTCTGTTCATTAAAAAATGGCTCAGAAGTTGAAGTATGCATCCACTTCCCAGAAAACACTTTACAAAAAGTACTCCTATTTATGTGTCTCTTCCATTTACTTTTAGCTTTTAAACTCGTATTGCCTAATTTAGAGTATTTATTCTATTAAGTACTAAAATAAATAATTTTCTTTTTGTCTCAAACGCGCGCTCAACAATACCCTCTATATATTGTTTCTTCTTAAGAATGGAAAGGGGCGACCACTCGGTCCCCCCGAACGTATGGTCGGGGGCCCGGATCCTCCCGGGAAACCATTTTGTGCGGGGGGGCGTGTCACGGCTGGTATGCCCGAAGCGGCGTAGCCGGGGCGCGCCTTTTCCCGCCCAAGAGGGGTTGTCCTGGACACCTACACCGTTGGCCACGCCCCGTAGGCGTACCGGAGGAGGGTACACACCCTCCCGAAGAGGAATAAAAGGAGCAGCAATCCGAAAAAGCATCCTCTTGTTCCTGTGCTAGGAAGCTGCACCCCTCGTTACACGTGAGCCCTCGACGGAACAAAGAGCAATTTTTGAGAACTTGTAATTTTTGTGTTTCTCTTCCAGTGACTTCCAAACTTCGGATCCAGGACCGTGTTGAGCAACAAGGGTCGAACATCCGACAACAATGCCTGGCAAGAAGGCCGGAAAGAAGCCAGGGACTGACCAGATGCTTCGCATGCTGATGAAAGATATGGCAAGTATGAATAAGCAGATGGCAGCAATGAACAATACGGGCAGACCGAAGAAGGTCATAGGACCGGCGTTGCCCGGAGTCGTCCCCGCTGGGAGAGGTAAAAGGATCAGGGATAGGGCAGCAGGGGGGGAGGTCCCGATTCCTGAGTTACCCCCGGCAAGCCCGGTCATTCCCATTGAGGCCCTGTACCGATCCCGGATGCGGGCCAACCAATTCCGGTCGTTGTTACGCCCGCCAGCGAGGGGGATATGCCTCCAGAGTTAGCCGCCCAGTTAGCCGCATGGCTCAGCAGGAACACAGGGGGTGCTACGGCACCGGGAGACACGGCCGAAGAGGCCAAACAACTAATGCAGCAGTTGCGGCAGTCACGAGATGCCGCGAAGGCGAATCTCCCTCTTGTCCCCCCACAGGTGACCTCGGAAGGACCAGCAGCCGGCGTCGACAAAGCAGCGGGACCTGCAATGAAGCCGGGTAAGCAGGCATTGCCAATGGCAAGGGAGGGGTCATTGCCCTCGAGAAGGGAAAAGGTGGTCCAACATATACGGCTGGCCACAAAAGAGATGATTTGGGCTGATAAATATGTGAATATGTTTTCTCTCCTGACCGACCATCACGAAATGGAGTATATTTAGACTCAGAAGGATTTGTGGCATCCGAGAGTGTGGCGAGCAAAAATGGCGGGATTCAGGGTTGACGAAACGATCTCAAATTGGGCTAAGGCCTTTGCAATGTTTACGGCAATTATTGGGGAACGTCAGCCCGAGGTTTTGACCGAATTGGCCTGTTATCAGGCACGTATAATGGATTTTTATGAATCTTATGAGGGAGATGAATGGATGGGATATGAAGTTTTGCAAAGCCAAGGAGCACGATTCATCTCTGACGTGGGATTGTCTCGACTCCATCTCTTGGCAGAAGCAGCTCCTGCCGGGCGCGACAAAGTCGTCCTCGCTTGGCGGGAATGGGTCGGGCCGTCCCGCCACCGGCCGGCGGCGCCCTTTCGAGCAGGCCCGCTGGTGACCACCAGCCAAAGAGTGGTGGGAACGGGGGTAGAAAAGGGGTTTGTTGGAATTTCAACAGGGGCAAGTGCACTAGGCCGCAAGGAATGTGTAAGTTCAGACATGAGTGTGCAAGTTGCGGAAATTCTTCTCACCCCGAGAGTGCGTGCAGAGCCAAGAATGGTGATACGGAGGGTAGAGGAGGGGCCAAACAGGTCTGAGTTGGACCAAGGAGTTCCGCTACCAACCCCTGTAGATATCATGGCAATGATCCCCTGGCTAAATGAATACCCTGATCATGTCTCCGCTGGGGTGTTGAGGAACGGCTTCTCGTACGGTTTCCGCATCCCGGCGGGGGATTTTTGGGGGGAATCATTGTGTAGAAACCAACTGTCGGCACAGCATAATCCAGCAGTGGTGGAAAGAAAGATTACAAAAGAGGTTGGCCTTGGCCGAGTCGCTGGGCCATATAGGCACCCGCCAGTCACTAATTTCATCTGTTCTCCGTTGGGAGTAGTCCCCAAGAGGGACCCGGGTGAGTTTAGGTTGATCCACAACTTGTCAGCTCCTAGGGGTCTTTCGGTGAACGATGCGATTGACCCGGGAGTTTGTCCGGTGCGGTACGCATCCTTCGATGATGCCGTCGCCATGTTGAATCGCCTGGGGCCCAGAGCGCTGATGGCAAAGTCGGATATCGAGTCAGCGTTCCGGTTGCTCCCGGTACACCCACAGGATCAGCGTCTTTTAGGCTTTGTTTTTCAAGGACGTTACTACATGGATAGATGTATGCCAATGGGTTGCTCCATTTCTTGTGCTTATTTTGAAATGTTCAGTTCTTTTCTGCAATGGGCGTTTACCAAGGCCACGGGCCATACCCAGGTTATGCATTACCTAGACGATTTCTTGTTCTTGGGGGCAGCCGGCGACACTCAGTGTGCGCAGGCGTTACGAGAATTTTGCACTCTCATGGAGCAATTCGGGGTGCCATTGGCACCAGGTAAGATGGTTGGACCATCGACTTCACTCGAGTTTCTAAGCATTGAGCTCGATTCTGTGGAGGGATGTTTCCGTTTGCCGGTGGGGAAGGTAGCGAAGTTCAGGGCTTCCTTGGAATTGTGCATCAGCAAAGAAAAAGTCACGCTTCATCAGCTACAACAAGCGGTGGGCCAGCTTAACTTTGCCCTCCGAGTGATACCAATGGCCCGCCCCTTTTCCCGCTCTATTGCACAAGCCATGGTCGGTCTCAAGAAAGGACAGCATCGCACGAGACTGTCGGCAGAAGTTCGCCAGGACATGCGCATATGGTTGGCATTCCTGGCGGATTTCAATGGTCGAGTGGTGTGGACCAAACCACCAGCGTCCTCGGACGAGCTGGGTTTGTGGACCGACTCGGCGGGGAGCGTGGGTTTTGGCGCCATCTTTGGTAATCGCTGGTCAGCGCAAACATGGCCGACGTGGTGGCACACCAGCGGTCTCACAGGTAACATTGGGTTTCTCGAGTTGTTCCCCATTTTGGTGGCTCTGATGGCATGGCCGGATGAGTTCAGGGATCGCTCTGTGGTGTTTTGGTCCGACAATATGACTGTTGTTGAATGTATAAATAGTCAGGCAGCGCGCTGCAAGTGGATATTGAGATTACTGAAGGAAATTGTACTAATTTGCATGAGACTGAACGTACACTTCAGGGCGAAGCATGTGCCAGGGGTACTCAACCAGGCGGCTGATGCACTCTCTCGTTCACACATGCAGGCTTTCAGGGGTTATCTACCTTCCGCGGACCTAGCGGCGGCCCCATTTCCCGAAGCACTCTGGTTACTCGGTGCCCCGGATTACAAGACCTTGTGGCAGCAAGCCTAACCCCCAGGACATGGAAGGCATACGAAGGAGCGTTTCATTCCTATTGTGCATTTTTGGGTCCGGCAGGGGGGGTCAATTGGGGTCAGGAGGAGTATGTCCTGAAGTTTCTTGTAGCACTGCACAGTGCAGGCCGATCAGCGGCAACGGCCAATAGGCACCGGGCCGCCATTTCATTCATGGCGCAGGCGCATGGCATCAAGGACCCCACATTGTCTTTTTTGGTAAAGAAGGCCCTTCGTGGTTGGCAACGCCTTGAGGGTCGTAGAGTAGACGAAAGGTGCCCGATTGGGTTAGAGAGGTTGTCCCTGCTGATGTCGATACTGCCCACGACATGTTCCTCCCAGTTCAAGGCAGTGCTGTTCCGGGCCGCTTTCGCATTAGCGTTCCATGGGGCGATGCGGGTGAGCGAGCTGGTAGCAAGAAATAAGAAAGATGTAGAGGGAGGCCTGTGTCGGGATCACATTCTGATCAAGGCTGATTCAATGGTGATCACAATAGCCAGGTCCAAGACCGACCAGGGTGCTATGGGAGACAGTATTATCGTCCAGCGCATGCGAGGGTCCCCCATGTGCCCGGTGAAGTGCGTTGAGGAATATTTGGCGTGAAGGGCGGATGCATGGGGGGGAAGCTTGCTGAGACACATCGACGCCACCCCACTGACGAGGTTCCAGTTTCAGCGGGTGCTAACGATGGCAATCGCAGCGGCGGGCTTGGACCCGGGCGATTTCGGGACCCATTCCTTTAGAATAGGGGCTGCTACAGAGGCTACAGCCAGGGGTCAGAGTGTTGAGAAGGTGAAACACCTGGGACGATGGTCCTCAAACTGTTATAAAAGGTATGTGCGGTTGCACATGTTGTGAAGTCAATGTCATGCACTCACGCTTCTTGTTTTCTGTTTGGTTTACAGTTTCGCGAGCATACGATGCGGGGCGGACTGTGCAGTCGACCCGGCACCTGGGGACCAGCGGTCAGAGATCACCGGCTGAGGAAAGAGTGGTGTGGGTCATGGGCCACTCATACGTGAGGCGGGCCGGGGACATATTCAAAGCAGGTGACGTGATTCACGCAGCTGGGGAATACGGGTACAGGGTGACCTTCCACGGAAGGGGCGGGCTCTGTATTGATCGGTTTCAATGTTTTATTGAGGAACTGTTAGGGCGGACAAGGTCACCGCCGTCTGTATTCATAGTTCACCTGGGAGGCAATGACTTAGTGACACTCGGTCGGCGAGTACTACTCGAGCGAGTCCTATCTACTGTTAGCTGGCTGGCGAGAAGGATCCCTGGGTGCACGATAGCATGGTCCCACATGATTCCCAGGAAGGTGTGGCGGGGGGGCCTCTCTGTGTCAGCACTGAACCATTCAGTGAAGAAGGTCAATAACAAACTTGGTAGGTTGTTTCGCTCGGCGCAGTTGCACTGTATTCCGCATGGATGTATTCGGGGGGATCACATGTATCTCTAGGATGGGGTCCATTTGTCCCGGGAGGGGAATGTCTTACTCATAGGAGACTTCGTAGCTTGGTTAAGGGGTTTGTAAAAGCATGACCTTTAGTAGGAGTTTGTGGGGGGGCCGGATAGCCGGTCAACTATCCGGCCTGTGGCGGTAAGGTCATGATCGGTGAGCAGTAATTTCATGATCCCTAGAGGGGGGGGGCGCCACCCATTATGGATGGGAGCACCCGGGGGGAGGCGGCCATTGGCCCCTCAAACGGGGAGGCGGCACCCACTAAGTATGGGGTCGCCTAAGGGAAGGTGGTCATAGGCCCCTTCCAGGGGAGGAGGTGGCTCGATGCCCCTCCTATGAATTTGCCGGGGCCAGGATATCCGCGACGGCAGATATGAGTAGCAGTGTGGGGTGGGAGGGGGGTCCACGCTACCTTCTAGACACCTTACACGAGTCCTCGGACGACCACAGGTACAGTCCTCTGTGCGCCCGCCCCTCACACCATGAGGGGGGAGTTCTGGTAGTTGGGATCTGACACCGGTTGCAACCTTGCCGTTGGCCCGTAATGCTAGGATGTACAATTTTAATTTTGAAAAGTATGCATTGGCAGGATGTTAGACTCGGCTAGGAAAACCTCTGTACTAGAGATTTGTTAAGGTTAGCCAATCAACGTGTCTTCATCATAATGTAATAAATGAAAATTGTACATGATATGAAACTGTTATTTTAATGTTTTAATTTGGTTTCATATTTTAATAAATACGGCCGGGAGGGTAACTCCCTCCCGCCTTCCAAAAGTTCAGAACTGCGTCCGTCTTCCCATCCTTGGGGATTGTGTTGGGAGGGGGTGACAGGCATCCCGGCCATATGGAAAGGGGCGACCACTCGGTCCCCCCGAACGTATGGTCGGGGGCCTGGATCCTCCCGGGAAACCATTTTGTGCGGGGGGGCGTGTCACGGCTGGTATGCCCGAAGCGGCGTAGCCGGGGCGCGCCTTTTCCCGCCCAAGAGGGGTTGTCCTAGATACCTACACCGTTGGCCACGCCCCGTAGGCGTACCGGAGGAGGGTACACGCCCTCCCGAAGAGGAATAAAAGGAGCAGCAATCCGAAGAAGCATCCTCTTGTTCCTGTGCTAGGAAGCTGCACCCCTCGTTGCACGTGAGCCCTCGACGGAACAAAGAGCAATTTTTGAGACCCACCCACCAGCCCCTTATGGCAAAGTTAGTACTGCAATAAAATGTTGTGCTTTTATAAGCATCTCTTTTCTCCTGGTTTAGTCGTTAATAAAAATGTCGGTGTTGGTACTGCAATAAGTGATTTGTTCATAACAATTTTTCCTTCCTTGGTAGAGCGGAGTATAACAGTCTAGTGGAAGGAAGTGTCGAATGTATGAGTAATAAAGGATTGCAGTTAGAGGTTAATTTTTCTTTCTTAGTAGGTAAACAAACGTCGTATTTATTTTGGTCGGGCGGTAAGGTCATGATCGGTGAGCAGTAATTTCAAGATCCCTAGAGGGGGGGCGCCACCCATTATGGATGGGAGCGCCCGGGGGGAGGCGGCCATTGGCCCCTCAAACGGGGAGGCGGCACCCACTAAGTATGGGGTCACCTAAGGGAAGGTGGTCATAGGCCCCTTCCAGGGGAGGAGGTGGCTCGATGCCCCTCCTATGAATTTCCCGGGGCCAGGATATCCGCGATGGCGGATATGAGAAGCAGTGTGGGGTGGGAGGGGGGTCCACGCTACCTTCTAGACACCTCACACGAGTCCTCGGACGACCATTAAGATGGCGTCGAGTTAAATAGAGGGCCCCCAGGAAGGCAAGGGAAATTGGAGTTGGCACAGAGGTACAGTCCTCTGTGCGCCCGCCCCTCACACCGTGAGGCGGGAGTTCTGGTAGTTGGGATCTGACACCAGTTGCGACCTTGCCGTTGGCCCGTAATGCTAGGATGTACAATTTTAATTTAGAAAAGTATGCATTGGCAGGATGTTAGACTCGGCTAGGAAAACCTCTGTACTAGAGATTTGTTAAGGTTAGCCAATCAACGTGTCTTCATCATAATGTAATAAATGAAAATTGTACATGATATGAAACTGTTATTTTAATGTTTTAATTTTGTTTCATATTTTAATAAATACGGCCGGGAGGGTAACTCCCTCCCGCCTTCCAAAAGTTCAGAACTGCGTCCGTCTTCCCATCCTTGGGGATTGTGTTGGGAGGGGGTGACAGGCATCCCGGCCATAAAGCAGATCTTCTTTTAGAAACTTTCTCCTTTTGTAATAAATTCGAAACTACTCTGTTGTAAAACATACGCTTCCTGATTTGGCTAAATTGATTCGTCCGGGTTGTACTGTACACTTTTTCCTGTCTGCTGATTCCAGAAACATTTTTATCTTTGGTTCCATGTCTCCTTTTCGATACGGGTATAGTTTTATCCTTGTGGACTTCAATACTAACATTTTTCCTTCCCAAAATTGCTTTCAAAAACTTTTTGGTTTGCTTACCAGGAGCACTCTTCTTTTTATCCGTCCTTTGTTCTTTTGATAATTCTTGAATTCCTTTCTTCTTCAAATTGTAAGTCCGTTTATAGAGCTTTCTTTTTTCAGTTCTGGACGGCATCTTAATTTAAAATTTTGATGAAATTGTCAATCTGTAAAACACAAACATAACAAATATTATAGTTCACTACTAGCATATAACGTACAAATTAAAACCACAGATTCATTTTCTAAGTAGAATAAAGAAAATAACAGAAAGTCTCTGAACAGAGTAGGAAATCCTGTAGTGAATGTTGGTTCTAAATTTATCATACTCCATATCTGTTTTAACATTATAGACAGTTTTTAATTCTAATTTTTAAAGCATACAAACAGTACACTTTTTTCAAGAACTATCGGTCATCGTAGATGTTTTAATCTTTTTTACTACAATTTCTTTTACACTTCATGAGAGCATGTCTTATCACTCTCATAAAGCAGATCATTGATGAATAGGACAAGAAAACTGTCTTCACGAATGCTTTAATATCAATTTTTTTTTATTTATTCAAAAGTTCATAATTTAGTAGAACTTCCAGCATTAGATCATCAGGGACTTCTTAAAGTCCAAAGTCCTCATCTCCTTCTACCATCTCTAAGTAAGCTGAGTCTAAAGACATGTCCATAAAATCATCATTTTCATCTATTTCCTCTTCAAAGACAGCGTCTAAAATTTCCTCCATCACTTCGTTAATGATTTCAAAATGAATTTGTTTCTCTTCTGAGGAATTCTCCATAACTAGACTCAGTTTATTCTTCTGTATCCTTTTAAAAAAATATAGAGACTAAATTATATCTTTTTTCATAAATGTATAACTTAAAAGTACCTTTACTAATTTTTAAACTACATATATTTTTATAATTTCTAACTTATTAACTCTATATATTTTAAGATACCACGTTCCTCTTGTTTTGAAAAGAAATTGGCAATATAACCCTAAACATTAACTCTGATCTTTTTTTTCCATTAAATAATTACTGTTGTTAAAAGACATTTTACTGTAAAATTTCTTTTTAGATTTTGTAGATATCACAAATATTAATTAACTGTACAATTAATTTTTAGAGACCCATTTTTTGAGTTCACCAGTACAAAGTGCTATATAAACTATATGCACTCTGAAGAGAAGGCTCACACTATACAAACCTTAGATTTCACTTAACAGTTTACTACTTCACACAGAGACAGTTCCTTTTATGTTTCAACAGCATACTCACCGTGTAAATGTCATAGCATATACAAAATGTCATACTAACCATGAAGATCTGCATTAATATGTAAAACAGTGCCTATACATAGTATAATCACAGATATGCAGGAAAGATGCCCATCACACCTAGAACCATATCATAATACCTCTCTGTAAATAAAGGAGAAATTCTGCCAAACATAATGCAACAAGATTTCAAAAATAATGAGCACTTCACAAGAATTAAGTAATGGAAACCTGAAAGAATTATACTCCAATGATCCGTAAATCTGAGCTCCATCAAAAAGAACACATGCACCAAGCCCATTAAAAGATAATTTCAACTGTCAGTGGAGAACATCTCAAAATACATATCTAGTATAAGCAGATACAACCCATGTGAAAAATTAAAGATAAAATCATGTTCCAAAATGAAATTTTACAAACATTTAAAAAAATCTTCTTTATTATTTTCATGTGCACCCAAAGAAATTGCCTATGCAAAAATACCAACTCACCTGAAAAAAAGAATATAATTCCTCAAATTGTGTAATTCAGAAGGCAGGTTGTTGCTTTTCAGCACCAAACACTATAAAAAAGAAAATAATAAAATTTACTTAACTTATTACAGACTTATTTCTTACACAACATACAGCCATTATAGCAAAGAACAAGCATAACAGATAAATTCCCCAAGATTCTCTATCATTAAAATAAGATACAAAATGTCTCATTTATGAAAGAGTTGCGCCACAGATATGTCACTTTTTCCCATGTTAAAACTGATGCACCAGCAACACTAGGCCTTCATAACTAAAAGCCCATGTGACTGACAATAAGCGCATTGACAGAAAATACAGGGCCGGCCTTAGGCATATGCAAGCAGTACACCTGTACAAGACCACCAAACCCCAGGGGCCACCATGGTAATATATATCCTTAATATAATAATCCTCTGAGGATGGATACATATTTGCGTGGCGGCCCATGCCAGAAATTAAATAGAATATCATTCCTCAAATTGTGTAATTCAGAAGGCAGGTTGTTGCTTTTCAGCACCAAACACTATAAAAAAGAAAATAATAAAATTTAATTAACTTATTACATACTTATTTCTTACACAACATACAGCCATTATAGCAGAGAACAAGCATAACAGATAAATTCCCCAAAATTCTCTATCATTAAAATAAGATACAAAATGTCTCATTTATGAAAGCGTTGCGTCACAGATATGTCACTTTTTCCCATGTTAAAACTGATGCACCAGCAACACTAGGCCTTCATAACTAAAAGCCCATGTGACTGAAAACAAGTGCATAGACAGAAAATACAGGTCCGGCCTTAGGCATATGCAAGCAGTACACCTGCACAGGACCACCAAACCCCAGGGGCCACCATGTTAATATATATCCTTAATATAATAATCCTCTGAGGATGGATACATATTTGCGTGGCGGCCCATGCCAGAAATTTGGCGTCCTCTGGCTCTGTTCCACTTCCAAACACCCTGACCCCCCCCTCTTCACTGAACTCCGCACTCCACCCCGCCCGGACTCCCTGTTGCGAGGCCCCCTACCTACGCAGGGCCTCCATGAGCCTAGAGCCGCCCCTGGAAAATTTATAAGACACAGCAATAGTAAAAGTCAAAGAATAGGCAACATACTGAAAAACTAAACAGTAGATAAAGAAACATATTTTTTAGATAACCTCATTGAAAATCATGTAGGGATTTTTTTAATCTACCATGCATCTGGCCCTCCAGCACCGCTTTGGAAACTCCTGCTTTAAACCTTTACATTTCATTTTTAAACCATACACACGTTTTTTTTCAAAGCTGCATATTAAACGCCAAAACACATTTCCCTTTTTAGAATCCGAAGCCACAACTGCAACATTACTAATGCACAAATTAATTAGTGTACCTTTTCTGTTTTTTTACTCTTTATATTCTATAAATTTGTTCACATAAATGGAGAGCAGCGGCTCACTACCTCCTACAGTCATAAAACTAAATCGCTCCCTTTCACTTACAAATGCCTTTGAGACGGCAAAAAAAGTCGGGCAGATTTACAATCCCTTTACGCCACTTTGCCATCACTGTTAACATATCTCAAGTGAAGCAAAAGTGCCACACGGACCATGTTAATCTACCCCTAAATGTTTATACAAATAACTTTACTCAAACATGTATTTAGTCGTCCACATGCAGACACTTTCAATTACATTTTTTATTTAATTACAATTCCTGTAATGTTGGATATCTTTTCAAAAATACACCAGTGCCTGTTATTATGACGATTTTTTTTCATTCTTCATCAGTGATATTTTTTTTTACATATAATGAAAATCACTATGACTTTTTAAACGACAAAGCTTACGCGGTAAAAATCACTCTGCATTTGCTTCCCTTTAAGAATGTAGTTTATCTACCCCATGCATGTGAACCTTGATGTTTCCATCTGGCAGCGAATACCGACCTTGAATCACAAGACATGAACAACAGCCTTATTGTCACAAATAGAAGTTAACGTAGCATCTGTTCACACACATATCTTTCACTTAGCTAATATTCACAGACAACAGCATTCGTTATAAAAGAGTGACCTTCCTTTACAATTTGCTGAAGTTACTCCGTTACTTTTTAACGCATCCGCCACTTCAAGACAGGCTATTTTTTTTATAACTACTAAGCAATGGTTTAGTGACTGCTCTGCCAGAAATTTTATCAAGTCATTCTGCTACTCTTCACTCCATAGTCGGCGACCTATTTCTGTGGACTTCCTGTTGAACTGGCAGTGCTGCGACGTTTGTGTTACCATCTTGTTTATTTCAAAATGGATGTCCCTCCTGTCTTCGCAAACAAGCCGGAACACTTAGAACTATTTCGCCAGAGGATGCTTGACTACTACGGCACCTTAGCACTCTCGACTTTGAATACTTCATATAGATTATCATTTCGATATTCCTATTTCACCTGTGTACAGCCTGTATTTCATTGCCTGAGCTGTGATTTCATGTGGGCCCTGGACTTATGTCTCTGCAACTTGGTACCTCCTGAAGTGAATTACAATCATCTCATGAATCCTTTAATGGATCATGAACAGCTTTGTTGCAACGGAGGGATTATGGCCTTTGCAGCGATACAAGGAGTTCTGGGTCATTGGAATATATTCGCAGCGGCGCAAGATTTCCTGACAGACAG
Source organism: Lissotriton vulgaris (assembly GCF_964263255.1). Classification (NCBI taxonomy): domain Eukaryota; kingdom Metazoa; phylum Chordata; class Amphibia; order Caudata; family Salamandridae; genus Lissotriton; species Lissotriton vulgaris. The sequence goes on along the minus strand of NC_141685.1, from coordinate 668,294,171 downwards.
CTACATTGAAAACCCACCGAGCTGTCCTCTGATGGTAATAGAGGCTCTGGTAATAACAGATCATGAATGCTGCTTTCCTCTTTTCAATTGGATGGCTGACATGTTTTCAGATGATAACAGTGATTTCCTGTTAGAAGCAGTTGCTGCCTACTTTGCCTACACAATGGTAGGATAACTCTTATGCAAGCCATTGACGTCCATATTTCGTTTTGCCTCCCTATCTTTTTCACGTTTTTGGGATATTTTTTTAACATGAACAGACCTATTGGCTTTACTAACAGTGGACATTATGATTTCGTGCTGGTTAAATTTTGGTCTTTTATGTGGACAAAATTTTTTTCTTCAGCTACTCGATTTTGAACTTTATTTTTTATTAAACTCTAATCTCAAGAATTCTATTGCATATCTTATCTCATGTTATTTCAAACGTACTCGAAGCAAAACTCGCTAATATATGCTACATGTGCCCTGATTAATGTGTAAATATAGAATGAGTTTTTTATAACTGTAAACACCATTTCGCCTTTGAACTGCTTATTTCCGCCTCACACACCTCTGCTCCTTTAATTTTCCATAAAGTTAAATATTTTTTAATACATAAGAGAAAAATATATTCTTTCAATAATATTTCCATTGTTTTTCGTACTGTATTTCAAATGCAATACTGCAACCTTCAAAAGATATCTCAATACAGTAGTTCTTCTCAACACTGATTTGCGAACGATCCAACAGATTACATACATGCACCTCTCGCCATTTTGTCGCTTTTGTCGCGTTATTTCCCCTTACACAGTAGCATAACACAAACTTGATAGTGCTTCGCATGTAGAGAGCTGATTGATAAAGAGATGATGTCTAACCACTAGCATTTTCATATATCGTTCCTAAACTGAAAAGCCAGAGACCTTCTTCCATTTATTAAAATATAATATACTTCCTCATAAGAGTGTACAATTAATTTTGCGAAACCATATTCATTTTTCATCAACTATACCGCTTGTATTCTATGTACTAGTGACTATACCGATTACTTTGTTTTTTGCAATGTCTGTACTCATGTTAGATAAGGGACTTGCCTTGAAAACAGTGCATTTCTAAATAAACATTTCAAATATACACGTTCTCTCTTTTAATCCATAATCTCAACTGAAATGATTGTATACTAAAACAGTATTCATGTGTTCCACGTAACTTCAGCTGTACGAACTTAATGTTTTCTTTTGTCGACCTGACTTACTGATACTAGAACCTGCAGGCCTATAACGGCCCGTGAACTCTTTCTTAGTAGGTCGCGCACCGTACAGACAGTTGTACCTCTGTTAAAAAATAATTTATTACTGTTACCAGGCACCGCCGCAGTTCCGCTTGACTCAGACTTAATCACTACTCCCCCGCTTCTACAGGCCAGACGCTATGTCGTATTTCACTCCTTATCACGCTTTCATCTCCACAATAACAAACACTTCTCCGCCAGCCACCAGAGAGCAGAGTGCAGATGCAGAGCCACTAAGTAGTGAAATACGACATACCCTCTGCTCTATGGAAGCAACCAAGCGGTAATTGTAAAAGAAAATATTCACTAGCGCTTCAAAAAAGCAATGCAATTATATAAATATTTTTTAGAAAACGTTCCAACTACTTTAATGGGACTATCTGTGTGTGCCTCCACAGCAAAGTTCCTCAGCCCGGACTGACGGCAGACACAGACAGACACACACACAATAAGATAACACAGGGCAACGGAGACGGAAAACAGAAGGGAGATGAAGATGCAGTCAAACAGCAGGAGTGAGAGAGATATTTTTATACTCCGTTTGGTACCTCAAATTACGAACACATTTACTGCACAAATCTGTGTACAACCTCATGGTCAAACCTTTTCATTTTATTTTACTCGACCACCTCCCCCTCTCACCCCACCAGTGCAAGCCGCGGCCACAAACCACAGTGTAATTTTGTCATCTGTCAGAAAGTTTAAGAATTCATTAAGCATTACCACTTTTTCAAGATGGTATCACATGTAATGTACCAACTTTTCATTTTATTTCACTCGACCACCTGCCCTTCTCACCCTACGCCCACCAATGCAGGCCGCGGCCAGAAACCGCACTATAATTTTGTTGTCTAACAGAAAGTTTACGAATTCATTAACCATTAGCATTTTTTGACCCCCTTTTATCTCAGCCCCCACTTGACCAATCCCCCCCAAACTTTCAGGGAAGGAGCGCAGCGGACCGAGCCATCTTCTTTGAGAAATTCGCAAAGATTCATCCACCAGGGCCAAAGTTAATCCAAATAGAATGTTGAGGATTTCCTATGGAAACTAGGGCCTAACTATAACTACCTACTGGCGACCGCCAGTAGGTAATATATATATATATATATATATATATATATATATATATACATATATATTAATCCAACACGATCCAACAAAGGGGGCGGCACAACTGGATACTATATTCAGCTTTTATTCACACAAACACTCCACCAACGCGTTTCAGCCTCACGGCTTTTCTCACGGTCAGTAAGTCCTTTTTTGCTTTTGGTTTAAATACTGCCCCATGTTAGCCTTTAAGCGGCATTATGGGATATGTAGTTTTACAAGCAATATGTTGCAAACAGTAAAATAAAGTTATTCTCACTTAGGGCTTTTAACTTTACAGTCCATAATTCTATGGTTTTTTAGGGTATAGTACCCTTGTTGCTATGTTGTATGGGGATTGGCGAGCCATGAGTTTCTATGGACTGAGAATGCTGACAAAACTTGAAAGAGGAGGAGACACAGTGCGTCTCTTAAGACAAATGGAATCCCGTCTCATAATCCAATTCCGAACCAAACATCCCAGAGGCATGAACTTTGGAGAAGACCTCCACATACATCTGGAGTGAGAAAATACATCAGTGATGTCATCAGTGATGTCATTTGAGATGTCATCAGTGATGTCATTTGAGATGTCATTGCGGGTGTGCGATATATAGTTAGTGCAACTAACTATATATGAAATTTCAATGGTTTTGTGTGAGTAAAATAAGGTTTTGAAAAGGCTAATCCCTAACTATATATGGTCTATAACCAATGGTTTTTTCAGTGAATTTTCAAGGTTTTGTAAATGCAAATTCCTAACTATATATGGCCTAAAACCTATGGTTTTTTCTGTGAATTTCAATGGTTTTTTAATAGCAAATATCAAAAGCTGTCAAATGTCAAGTACGTGATAGGTAAAAACTTTTTTGTGTTTATGCACGCTGATGTGCTTTGAACGCTGCCCCCCCTCCCCTCTTTTCTCTTAGTAGTACTCTCTCTTTGCAGATAGTGAAGAGTAGTTAACGCAGGCCTTTACCCCCGTTGTAATCCATCGTGCCTGCTTGTCTCTTCATTTGATTGATTGTTATCCAAGCATTTACTGTTTTACAATTGATTCTCTTTGGTTCATTCTCTATTTACAAACAAGCACAAAGTCACAATACTCTGTTTAGTCTTTGCAGATAGTGAAAAATCGTGAAAAATCGTGTAAAAAAATAAAAGTAATCGAGCAAAATCAGTAGGCCACTAATTGGATCTCTTTTTGACCTCGCTAAAATAGAAATATTAGGAACAACCCTTCATGAGAAATACGAAAATAGTGAGATGAACTGAGCTCCACACCATGAGGGCTGCAAGACAGCTCGGCTCCGTCACCCACCCCGCCCAAAATAACGACAAACCCTATGCAAATATTAAAAATATATACAACACACCAGCATAGTAACAGGGTAAAACATTTTATTAAATAACTATTTACATAACTATTTTATACTTTTTATTGCCCGATCCGGCTAGCTCAATCGATCGAGCATGAAACTCATGCACTCTGATAGCAAGCGTTGATACTGATGCTATGCAGACCAAAACTGGTTTTCAGTTTGTACATTTTTCTAGATTTTTCCATCCAAGGTTGGTTGAGTTTGTAGAACGATGGCTTCAGATTTTCAACATACGGTGTGGTGGCGCGGACTGGGAGGGGGCGCTTCGCTCCTGCCCCCTCCCCAAGTAAGATTTTCATACGTGAAAGTACATTAATGGTTTTGGTCCCTGAGTTGCTTCGATGTCACTGCCATTCTCAAATGGCATAAGTTCTGGATGTTGGGTGCCATAGTTCAGAGTTCTGAGCAGCGCTTGTAACACTGTCTGAAGCTTATTTCCACCTACTGCAGCTTCACTATTCTCAAAGTAAGTGAGGGTCGTTTGTGGACCTGACTGCATTTGAAAACAATGTGATATGGTACCTCCCTAAACCGCTTGACGGAGGCCCCCGAGGGGCGGTGTGATGGCACGGACTCGGAGAAGACGCTTGGCTCCGACCCCCTCCCCAAGTCTTATAGCACTGGTGTAGCCTGAGATCGCCCCCGACATAGGCGGCCGGCTCCCGGGGTCCGGCGGAACTTTTTGCCTTTTGATGACTCTTCTATTCTGGACCTTGTCCCACAATCCGTTTGACCTGAAGACACGCTGTAGTGGGGCGCCCCTTTACCGTTTTAGTTGCCATTCCGCCCGCTTTTGCTACACTGTGCCTCTTCCGCCATTCACCTGTTTACCGCCCGCTCTTGCGACTACAGCGTCTCGCTCACCATGTAGTTGAGTTGCTCCCGCTCTTGCGATGCAATGATAAGCGACTGCCACAGGACTCTCAAAATGGCGGCCGGCTCTTCAGATTTGGGCGTGGTTCACTAAAATGGCCCTGGGACACCTTGGAACTCGGACGCTTCCCTGATAGGGCTTGGGTCCCATTCTCGAAAGCGTCCCCTCAGCCGTGAAGATTCTACAAAAGTCTTGGGGGCCCCCGACTCCCGCAGGCTTCTGGTGGGGAGCGGCTGCCATGTTTGCTCGTGGAATGGCCACGACGGAGCTACGAGATGGTGGTGCTCTCATGCTGACGCCAGCTTTAGTCTGAAACATCCAGAAACACTGTAGACTACCAATTCGATCAGTTCCGGTAGCGCCCCAACATGACCCGGTAGAGAAGAACTTGCCCTCCCCTCTTTGACTGATGGTTCTTGTTGCCTGTCCCCTCTGTTGTCATTTAACAGAACTTTTTGGACTGCTGAAAGGGGTTGTGTTCCGAACGCTGGTTGGTGGAGACATTTTGACTATATTCTTGACCTACGTTGTCGCGTAATGCGTTATATGACACGCCGCGTTAGCGCACCCGGAAGTGATCTGGGGCGCGGCGCGCAGCGCGTAACGTAAGCATAACAGGTCATGTGACTTGTTAATAAAACTTTTTATTGGTTCGTTTTACTTTTGTTATTTTAATAATGAAAAGCTTGGTCATATGACCTAAAAAATACGCTTTTTATTGATTTCGAACATTTTTTTTTTTTTAAACATATATGTTATAATGTTCCAGGCTAATGTACTTTCCCGGAAAATTTACAACTGTCCTGCAAGTAAAATATATTCCTTTTTCGAGAAAAAGGGCGTTTCTTCGTCCCATGACGGGGCCGTTGAGTAAAAGAGGCTCGGCCTGCTGTCTTACTCGCCGATACGCCTGATTATCAGATTCTTATCGATCACTTTATGTTGCAGGAGTGGAAAACACAACTGCCCTTGACCATTTATCTTTACTGCGTTCCTACGTATTATACCTTTTATCCGTCATGTAATTGGACTGCTTTATTTCACTTGCCTTTTACTGATTCGAAAACAGTGACTAAAAGTAAAAACTTTACCAATGTAAATACTACTACCATGTTTTGTTTTAAAAACCTTTATTGTGAAAATGTCAGTATACAAATACGGGCCTATAACCACGTGGGCCGGCCACGGAGCAAACTGGAAACGTATATGATGAGGAGACATTTACACTGTAGAGGAACGTAACGAGCGGGCCATTAGGTTGCAAGAACTAAGGTGTCTAACAGTTGCGGAATCGGTGGACGTACATTTTGTAATTAAAATACGACAAAGCCACTTACAAAAAAATCATCTAGATATACATTTGCGGGCAAGTACCATGGGTGACGTTAATTCGAACTTTCAATAGTACAGTAATCAATAACACATCAGAACTTAATATCAATAGGGATGTCGAAATATTCAATCAATTCTCGTCCCCGCCCGCCATGAGCATCAAAACTGCATTCATATCTCGTGATATCAAGGTTGTTCAACCAGTACACAACAAGGAGTTACGAGTCCCATTTATACCGGCGCCATTTTGGGCGAGGCCGGGCAGGTCCAAGATATAGTCAAAATGTCTCCACCAACCATCGGCCAGACCAGAACCCCTTTTGGCCCTTTATGCTACAAGGTGGTGTCTTCCATTCAGAAAATATTGTTGGCAGCATTTTGAAAGGAAAGATAAACAGCCGTTCTCTTAGTGAGTCTCACATTGTTACATTTAGGAAGAATATTGAAGAGTAGTATGTTGAAAATCTGAAGCCATTTTTCTACAAACTCTCAATCAGCCTTGGATGGAAAAAAAAATCCTGAAGAATGTACAAACTGAAAACCAATTTTTGTCTGTATAGCATCAACAGCAACGCTTGAGTCAGCTTTGTGTGAAGCCGCTATTTTGATTCAATCAATAACGTCCCCCTGCACACATTCAGGGACCTGGTCGTGTCTTCAGGTCAAACGGATTGTGGGACAAGATGCAGAAAGGAAAAGGAAAAAAGTTCCGCCGGACCTCGGGAGCCGGCCGCCTATGTCATGGGCGATCTTTGGCCACACCAGGGCAATAGTGAAGCTGCAGTGGGTGCAAATAAGCTTCAGACAGTCTTACAAGCACTGCTCAGAACTCTCAACTATGGCACTCAACATCCAGGACTTGCCATCCGGATCTTGGCGCCTTGTGCTGGTTCCGACCTATTCACACATCGGTCCACTACTGACATCACCTCAAAAGCCAACGGGGCACCCCACGCCGACTTTCGGCGCAGCATTGTAGGATGGCCACACCAGTGCGGCAACTTGCTGGACACCACCTCGGTGCCATCCGGATCTCGGCGCGTTCGAGTCACTGTACCGCAAGAGTGACCGGAACTCAGCTGGACACGCCGTCTTTCGGCGCAGCATTGTAGGATGGCCACACCAGTGCGGCAATTTGCTGGGCACCACCTCGGTGCCATCCGGATCTCGGCGCGTTCGAGTCACTGTACCGCAAGAGTGACCGGAACTCAGCTGGACACGCCATCTTTCGGCGCAGCATTGTAGGATGGCCACACCAGTGCGGCAACTTGCTGGACACCACCTCGGTGCCATCCGGATCTCGGCGCGCTGTGCTGCCTTCGGCCTACTGTAGCCGCAAGTGCGGACGCAACTCAGTTGGACGGCGAGTGAAAAGATAAGGGGCGCCGCACCGCAGCCGAGGAGCCTCCATCTTGGGGGAGACGCACAGCCCCCACTGACTGACGCGACCTTACAGGCCAACGGGGCACCCAACGCCGACTTTCGGCGCAGCATTGTAGGATAGCCACACCAGTGCAGCAACTTGCTGGACAACAACTCGGTGCCAACCGGATCTCGGCGCGTTGTGCTGCCTTCGGCCTATTCGCACATCGGTCCGCTACTGACGCCGCCTCACGTGCCAACGGATTTTCTACGCTTTTTGTAGCCCTATGCCGCATAACAGGTCATGTGACTTGTTTATAAAACTTTTCATTGGTTCACTTTACTTTTGGTTTCCTAATGATGGAAGGCTTGGTCATATGACCTAAAAATAACACTTTTCATTGGTTTAGAACATTTTTTTTTCCCAAACGATGAAAGCCCCACCTTGTTTCTGGATGTTTCAGACTGAAGCTGGCGTCAGCATGAGAGCACCACCATCTCGTGGCTCCGTCGTGGTCATTCCGCGAGCAATCATGGCAGCCGCTCCCCACCGGAAGCCTGCAGGAGTCGAGGGCCCCCAAGACTTTTGTAGAATCTTCACGGCTGAGGGGACGCTTTCGAGAATGGAGCCCAAGCCCTAGCAGGCAAGTGTCCGAGTTCCAAGGTGTCCAAGGGCCATTTTAGTGGACCAGGCCCAAATCCGAAGAGCCGTCCGCCATTTTAAGAATCCAATGGCAGCCGCCTATCGCTGCAACGCAAGAGTGGGCGCAACTCAACTACATGGTGAGCGAGACGCTGTAGCCGCAAGAGCGGGCGATAAACAGCTGAATGGAGGATGAGGCACAGTGTAGCAAAAGCGGGCGGAATGGCAACTGAAACGGTAAAGGGGCGCCCCAGTACAGCAGACGAGCCTCCACCTGGGGAGGCCCGTTCACGCCGCCTCCCCCACGCCCCCCCCGGGGCGCCCCACGCCGTTTTTCAGAGCAGCATTGTAGGATACCAAAACCAGTGCGGCAAGTTACTGGACATCACCTGGGTGCCATCCACATCTCAGCGCGTTCTGCTGCCTTGGGACTATTCGCACAACAGACCGCTACGGACGAGGCCTCCCCCCGCACCACCCGGGACGCCCCACGCTGTTTTTCTGAGCTGCATTGTAGGAAACCAAAAACCAGTGCGGCACCCAGGTAACATCACCTGGGTGCCGTCCAGAACTCAGCACGTTGTGCTGCCTTGGGACTATTCGCACAAAAGACAGCTACTGACCATTGTTGCTTCTTTTTGCCAAAAAATGTTTAAATGTATTTACAGTTTTTGTTGCGTTCGATATATTTATAAAGTTAATAAAGTTTTATAATCCTACTTTGTTGGAGTACTATATATTTTTAAAAAATCGGGTGAATGGGGCCTTGAATCGGGTTATTGTCATGTGTGGGCTTTGGAAGTGTGCTGCTACAGGATCGGACATTTCAAACTCAAATGCACGTTCTTTTTCTTACCTTTCTGAAGCATGGAGCGCAATAGCAGGCAGAGAAAGGGTGATGCAAGTGTTGAACACTGCCTGGCCTGGCAAGTTGCTAGCAGTGCCCCCCCCCCCGCCCGCTCCTGAAAGAGGGCACACACACACCGCCGCCCCGAGTACTTCACATATTTTTAAAAGACCATGCGCTTGTTAATGAGGCTTAAATGGTTTATCACCCCTTCTAGAGCCCCTGCATCGGCCCTCTGACGTTTCCTGGAAGAATTAGCACGTAACACAATACCAAGCCCTGTCAGCCGAAACCCCCGAGGAATCGGGTTTTTGCTTGCAGGAATCGGGAGGCGGGAGACTAGCACTGAAATTGGTAGTCTCACGCCTGAATCGGGAGGGTTGGCATGTCTGGATTCTCTGCAGCTGGGGCCATAAACTACATCCACAGGGCTAGGTGATAGCCTGGGACCGGCCTGGACAATCGGACACAGAGGAAGAGGAGTGTCAGAGGGTGCGGTAGTGAATAGGGTGAAAGGGAGGTGTCGGGCGGGCACAGGGTGTGATTCTCAGGGAAGCGCAGTGCAGATGGGGGGAAGTTTATGGCCCATGCATGAGAGAGAGAGCGGGGGTGACCAGTGCGTGGGGGAGATGCTTGCGAGGGTGGGGAGCCGTGCTGAGAATCGACGGCGTGCAGAGAGTGGGTCTGGTCAAGGCATCTAAAATGGCTGCCGTGCACGACATAATTGTGCCATTGGAAAAAAGGCAAGATGGCGCATACAATGTTTATCAATAAGGATTCATTTATAACAAAATATTTTATCGCAGTGACAAATTGGCGGTCAACACTTCCTGATTTCCATCGAATCGAACGTTAACAGACGTCACGCAGCAAAAAAAAAAAAAAACGCTCACACACAGCCGCTGGAAGACATGTATCAACATATATGAGCCTCCTCAGCCACCCTCAGAAAACATAAGGGATCAGGATACGTCTCCCGCACCCCCTTATACCTAGTAATTTAATTAAAACGAAACACAAAATGGCGAATTCCCGTTTCGCTACCAGTTTGCGGCCCAGTTCGCGGCCCGAGAAGCACTTCTACCGTGAAAAATCTATTTTTTTTATTTTCCCCACAGGACCCTTTAATAACCCCAACATCATTCCTAGGGGGTCAAGAGGGGTCTACCTTGCCCCCTTTCATTAAATTCCCCCTTCGTTTTTCACCTCTTCTTCTCTCTCGATCCTACCGAGAGATAAGATGGCGCACGCACAGCCGCTGGAAGACATATATCAACATATATGAGCCTCCTCAGCCACCCTCAGAAAACATAAGGGATCAGGATACGTCTCCCGCACCCCCTTATACCTAGTAATTTAATTAAAACGAAACACAAAATGGCGAATTCCCGTTTCGCTACCAGTTTGCGGCCCAGTTCGCGGCCCGAGAAGCGCTTCTACCGTGAAAAATCATTTTTTTTTATTTTCCCCACGGGACCCTTTAATAACCCCAACATCATTCCTAGGGGGTCAAGAAGGGTCTACCTTGCCCCCTTTCATTAAATTCCCCCTTCGTTTTTCACCTCTTCTTCTCTCTCGATCCTACCGAGAGATAAGATGGCGGCCGCTCCGGACTGTTTAGAATGTTGACAGACACTGGAAAGCCAATCAGCATCGCTTCGCAAAGTTCCGTTTCGCGAAAAGTAAGCGGACCGGAGCGCAGCCCGGAGCGCTGTTACAGATATATATCTTGTTTTGAACGTTAATTTCTCAAAATCCACTGGAGCATATATATTGAGACCTAGCAAAGGCACATCGGGCTAACAGTCCCTACAATTTTGCCAAGTTTCGTGCAAATCCATTCAGCTGTTCGAGCTAAAAGTGAGGCCAACCGCCCTATGGAAAACTCAATGTTAAAAACGCGTTTTGGGACCCCCCTTTTTTCTCGGCCCCCCCTTGACAAAACCCCCCCAAATTTTCAAGGGACGCTCAGAAACAAAATGTGCCATTTTCCTGAAAATTTCAGCCGATTCCGTCCACAAACGCCAAAGTTATTAGACATAGAATTTTAAAAAATCCCATAGGGAAAAAATCCTAACTATATATACCTACTGGCGACAGCCAGTAGGTAATATATATATATATATATATATATATATATATATATATATATATATATATATATATATATATATATATATATATGTATATATATATATATATATATATATATTTATGAGCAAATGTCCCAAAAGTGAGAGGAGCGTCTGTAGCTGGTGCCGGCGGCGAGGTTCAGGACACCCTTGCAAAATACCTTTCAGCAAAGACGTTTCAATAAAGAAACACGCCGCACACTACTCCGTTGTGTTAAATGCTTGGGTTTATTTTCTGTAGGATCCCCAACTACGCGTTTCGGACAAAAAGCTGTCCCTGGTCACGGTACCAGGGACAGCTTTTTGTCCGAAACGCGTAGTTGGGGATCCTACAGAAAATAAACCCAAGCATTTAACACAACGGAGTAGTGTGCGGCGTGTTTCTTTATTGAAACGTCTTTGCTGAAAGATATATATATATATATATATATATATATATATATATATATATATATATATATATATATATATATATATATATTCACGGTCAAAACACAAGGTTCATTTTCGGACAGTAATGGCGCTCTTGGTTGGCGGTGCGTCGCTTGCGGTGGAACCATACCGCTTTAGCATCTCACAACTCTTCTCCGCTTGGAAAGAAATAGCCGCACTCCCAACGGTGATAATTAAGGTTTGTTTAATCAATGGCGCTGACAATCCTGACGCATTTCAAAGCTCCTGCTTCTTTCTCAAAGGAGTGCCCAGGCATCATCTGAAAACGGACACACACAAGTCAATTGCTTTATCTGATAATTTTTTAGTAGTCTGATGGACGCCCATATCCGGTTATTTTTAAAGCATGCTGGTACTTGTAGTGTGGTGTTCAGTTCAATTTAACCCTCCAGTAGGTGAAGCCAATAGTTTTATGAAATAATGTTCCAAACACCGTTGCTCCTCGCATTACCTCCTTTAAAAGGCTGCCAGAGTCCAAACTGAAGCAAGTCTTCAGTGGCAACCGCTGTCCTTACGTTTTCACTCTCAAAACACAAGGTTCATTTTCGGACAGTAATGGCGCTCTTGGTTGGCGGTGCGTCGCTTGCGGTGGAACCATACCGCTTTAGCATCTCACAACTCTTCTCCGCTTGGAAAGAAATAGCCGCACTCCCAATGGTGATAATTAAGGTTTGTTTAATCAATGGCGCTGACAATCCTGACGCGTTTCAAAGCTCCTGCTTCTTTCTCAAAGGAGCGCCTAGGCATCATCTGAAAACAGACACACACAAGTCAATTGCTTTATCTGATAATTTTTAGTCCTCTGATGGACGCCCATATCCGGTTATTTTTAAAGCATGCTGGTACTTGTAGTGTGGTGTTCAGTTCAATTTAACATTCCAGTGGGTGAAGCCAATAGTTTTATGAAATAATGTTCCAAACACCGTTGCTCCTCGCATTACCTCCTTTAAAAGGCTGCCGGAGTCCAAACTGAAGCAAGTCTTCAGTGGCAACTGCTGTCCTTACGTTTTCACGGTCAAAACACAAGGTTCATTTTCGGACAGTAATGGCGCTCTTGGTTGGCGGTGCGTCGCTTGCGGTGGAACCATACCGCTTTAGCATCTCACAACTCTTCTCCGCTTGGAAAGAAATAGCCGCACTCCCAATGGTGATAATTAAGGTTTGTTTAATCAATGGCGCTGACAATCCTGACGCGTTTCAAAGCTCCTGCTTCTTTCTCAAAGGAGCGCCCAGGCATCATCTGAAAACAGACACACACAAGTCAATTGCTTTATCTGATAATTATTTAGTCCTCTGATGGACGCCCATATCCGGTTATTTTTAAAGCATGCTGGTACTTGTAGTGTGGTGTTCAGTTCAATTTAACCCTCCAGTGGGTGAAGCCAATAGTTTTATGAAATAATGTTCCAAACACCGTTGCTCCTCGCATTACCTCCTTTAAAAGGCTGCCGGAGTCCAAACTGAAGCAAGTCTTCAGTGGCAACCGCTGTCCTTACGTTTTCACGGTCAAAACACAAGGTTCATTTTCGGTCATATGACGCATTACGCGACAACGCAGGTCCAGAATATAGTGAAAATGTCTCCACCAACCAGCAGTTGGAACACAACCCCTTTCAGTAGTCAAATAAGTTCTGTTAAATGACAACAGAGGGGACAGGCAACAAGAACCATCAGTCAAAAGAGGAGAGGGCAAGTTCTTCCCTACCGGGTCACGTTGGGGCTCCACCGGAATTCATCGAATTGATAGTCTACAGTGTTTCTGGATGTTTCAGACTGAAGCTGGCGTCAGCATGAGAGCACCACCATCTCGTAGCTCCGTCGTGGCCATTCCGCAAGCAATCATGGCAGCCGCTCCCCACCGGAAGCCTGCGGGAGTCGGGGGCCCGATGACTTTTGTAGAATCTTCAAGGCTGAGGGGGCGCTTTCGAGAATGGGGCCCAAGCCCTAGCAGGCAAATGTCCGAGTTCAAATGTGTCCCAGGGCCATTTTAGTGGACCAGGCCCAAATCCGAAGAGCCGGCCGCCATTTTAAGAGTCCTGTGGCAGCCGCCTATCGCTGCACCGCAAGAGTGGGTGCAATTCAACTGGATGGTGGGCGAGACGCTGTAGCCGCAAGAGCGGGCGCAACTCAGCTGAATGGCGGATGAGGCACAGTGCCGCAAAAGCGGGCGGTAAACAGCTGAATGGCGACTGAAACGCTAAAGGGGCGCCCCACTGCAGCAGAGGAGCCTTCACCTGGGGAGGCGGGAGAGGCCCGTTCACGCCGCCTCCCCCCACCCCCCGGGGTGCCCCACGCCGTTTTTCGGCGCAGCATTGTAGGATGCCAAGACCAGTGCAGCAACTTACTGGACACCACCTGGGTGCCGTCTAGATCTCGGCGCGTTGTGCTGCCTTCGGCCTATTCGCACAACGGACCGCTACTGACGCCACCTCACAGGCAGACGGATTTTGCCAACTAAAAGACAGACCAAAGCAGCCCATTGTTGCTTTGTTTAAAAAAAATGTTTTTAACGTGTTTACTTTGTTGGAGCGTTGTATATATTTATAAGTTATTAAAGTGTTATAATCCTACTACTTTGTTGGAGTGCTATATATTTTTAATGTGACACATAATTGTGAAGACTTTGATGTACAAAAAGGCATCCCTGGAATCTTCCGCTTCAGGCTCGGTCCCACACACCCTTACAGTGAGAATCCCCTCCCCAATCACAATACAGGATCGTTATCAGATAGTAGGAACGCGTGTGGTGTGATGGATCTCATGGGCTGAGGGCCTTGATCTACTGTAACTCCTTTGAAGAGGGGTGATTCTTCACAGTTGGGGCCATAAACTACATCAGCAGGGCTAGGTGATAGCCTGGGACCGGCCTGGACAATCAGACACAAGGGAAGAGGAGTGTCAGAGGTTGCGGTAGTGAATAGGGTGAAAGGGAGGTGTCGGGCGGGCACAGGGTGTGATTATCAGGGAAGATTTCCTAGGGGGTCACAGATATATCTGTTTTTTAAAATGTTAATTTCTCAAAATCCACTGGAGCACATATATTGAGACCTAGCAAAGGCACATCGGGCTAACAGTCCCTAAAATTTTGCCAAGTTTCGTGCAAATCCATTCAGCCGTTCGAGCTAAAAGTGAGGCCAAACGCCCTATGGAAAAATGAATGAGAAAAACGTGTTTTGGGACCCCCCTTCTTTCTCGGCCCCCCCTTGACGAAACTCTCCCAAATTTTCAGGGGCTGCTCAGAAACACAATGTGCCATTTCCCTGAAAATTTCAGCCGATTCCGTCCACAAACGCCAAAGTTATTAGACATAGAATTTTCAAAAGTCCCATAGAGTAAAAATCCTAACTATATATATCTACTGGTGACCGCCAGTAGGTAATATATATATATATATATATATATATATATATATATATATATATATATATATATATATATATATATATATATATATATATATATATATATATTCACTGAACATAGGTTTCAGGCCTCATATAGTTAGGAATTCGCATTTAAAAAACCTTTGAAATTCACTGAAAAAACCATAGGTTTTAGGCCTTATATAGTTAGGAATTACCATTTAAAAAACATTGAAAATTCACTGAAAAAACCTTAGGTTTCAGGCCTTATATAGTTAGGAATTAACATATAAAGAAACATTGAAATTGCTCCTATATAGTTAGTTGGACTAACTATATTTGGCGCACCCGGAATCCACTGCTTATGATGTCACATATTACATCATTCATGACATGGTCAGTGACATCACTGATGACATCTCAAATGACATCACTGATGACATCACTGATGACATCTCATTTGACATCACTGATGACATCACTGATGACATCATCCAGTGACTGTGTTTTTCTGTAAAGTTTAAATATGTTTTACATATTGAAGAATGAGTGGATGTATGATTGCTGGATGAAGGATTTAGTAGGTGCGTGACTGACTGTATGAGTGAGTGATTAAATGTGTCTTACTGAATGCATAGGTTAGTGACTAAACTGTGTGAATGTGTGCATCGGTATGTCTGTTGTTGTGTAAGCTGCTGCATGCGTTGATCAGTAGCTATATGAGTGGCTATATGGGTTATTGATTGGTTGCCCAAGTGTGTGTGTGGCTGGCAGGGAGGTGTGTGACTCTGTGCAGATCAATGTGTACTTGTATCAGTGATTGTATAAGAGAATAAGTATGTGTTAGTGTATGTTTGAATAAGTAAGGTGTTCTATGCATAACTATATAGATGATGAAATAGACGTGTGATTGATTCTTTACATGACTGACTAGGTGTGTGAGTAACTCCATGGATGAGTGGCAGTGTGTGAGTGTCTGCATAGGTGTATAAGTGCATATGATAGTGTTGCATTGATGAGTGACTGTATGTATGAGTGATTGTATGGGTGAATGAGTGGATGTGTGTGTAGACCTAGGAATCAGTGAGTGCCTATGTAGTAACTGGTATTGGTGTGTCAATGGTTTCAAGAATGGTAGTCTGTATTTAACACTGGGTGTATCAAAGGTTATATTAGAGTCTTAGGAGGTGCATCGTATTATCACATGAATGATGTAATCAGTGATGTCATCAGTGATGTCATTTGAGATGTCATCAGTGATGCCATCAGTGATGTCACTGACCATGTCATGAATGATGTAATATGTGACATCATCAGCGGTGGATTGCGGGTGTGCCAAATATAGTTAGTCCAACTAACTATATAGGAGCAATTTCAATGGTTTTTTATATGTTAATTCCTAACTATATAAGGCCTGAAACCTATGAATTTATATGGTGATTCCGATTCCCCAAATGAAATTATGTGGGTTTCTCATTTCTTTTATGTTTATTTAAAAATTGATTGTTCCATTATAAGCATTATATTTGCATACTATTGTGGTCACCATTATACAAGATTTTTGCATTGAACGGCCGGGCGGACAGCTAAAGTCCTATTTGACATACACAATGAAATTGTCCATTATGAATGTTAATAATCCTTGAATTGTTCATTTTTATCGTAGAGTGCGCTTACAACAAGGACTACCCGAATCTCTTTACTATGTCTATTGGTAGGTGAAAGGTCATTCTAACTTGAAGAACGTTGCTGTATATTCCCGCCCTCAATGTGTTACATTTTTTACTCCTTGATTGTATTATTGACCCAGAGAGTAATACTATTTACAAATCATAAGGAGCATATTTACAATAAAAATGTAAATTGAGGTATACCGAGTTACAATATTGTAACAATCGTAATACACACTTTAGGATGTTTTCTATTTCCATTATGACTTTGCATGTATTTAATGGCACTGCTGGCAGTAATCTATAAACTTGACAAAGGCCGTCAGTCCGAAATGCGTTGTTTTGCACAATAAATCACTCTTGGATAGAATCGGTGTGCCGCCTCCTTTTCGTGTGAATTAGGATTGCTTAGGATAGGAAAACAACCTTTACAATGCAGTCATTCCAACGCAACATCCTTTACATCGCATGCCATTACAACCAGCCATTACATCGCATGTCACTACAATGCTTGTAATTACAACGCAATATAAGGGAAGTAATGGGGAATAGTAATTTGTTTCCCTACACTATCCAACTCTTACTCTACTGTTGCACTCACTGGAGTAGGAATAGTAACTTTTACCCTTACACTATCCAACACTTACCCTACTGTTGCCCTAAAACTAATATACATTGTAATGGTATGCGTTGTAATGGTATGCATTGTAATGGAATGCGTTGTAAATGTAGGGGCATATTACCAACAACTAGCGATAATTTTTGTCTCTAACTTGTTTAGAGACAAAAATTATCGCCGCATATCGGCGATTTTTATCGCAGATAAACCTTGCTATTAGCAAGGTTTATCGCAAATGCGATAAA
Organism: Lissotriton vulgaris; assembly: GCF_964263255.1. Lineage (NCBI taxonomy): Eukaryota > Metazoa > Chordata > Amphibia > Caudata > Salamandridae > Lissotriton > Lissotriton vulgaris. The sequence goes on along the minus strand of NC_141685.1, from coordinate 668,276,885 downwards.
AAACGGCCGCAATGCATGAATATCGCTGAAAAGTCAGCGATATTCATGCATTATCGAGCAAATGCTCTTAGCCATGTTATCCACCTCCCATTGGATAACATGGCTAAGAACTGCTCAGGGCAGGTGTTAGCTTTTGGAGATATTCGCGCTTAGCGCGAATATCTCCAAAAGTTGGTAATAGGAGATAGCGATGTTAGGGACTGTTTCCAGTCGCTAACATCTTGGCACGCCCACTTTGCATGTCATTAGTGATAAATATCACTGACATGCAAAGCGGGGCCCAAGATGGTCGCTATCTCCTATTAGCTGTCACTAACTGGTGTTAGCGACAGCTTGGTAATAGGGAGATAATTTTATCTCCGCTTTCTTGGCTTTTAAAGCCAAAAAAGCGGAGATAAACCCCCTTGATAATATGCCCCGTAGTTTCTAAAAATACGCTGGCATGGCATGCGATTTAAAATCATGCTTTGAAATGAATGTTGCGATGTAAAAATTGCATTATAAAGGCATACGTTGTAAATGTTTGCGTTCTAACGTCATACATTCTTGGGACATAAAGCATAATAACTTTAAGAAAAAGTTGCAGTTTTCTTTTTCGATCCATGCACCATGTGATCTGTGACACATTATTTAAGTGAGCTCAATATGGCGCCTAAACTATGTGAACAAGGCCGGTGCCTCTTTCAAAATGCATCATTTGGCTGAAGTTTTAGAATAAAATCAGTGGTTGAAGAAACTGGTATCCTGTGCTGTGTCATTACCTGTTGCATTCATGGACAGGTCGTATTTGAAAGAATTTTTTTTTTACATTTTAAAAGCTTTATTTGAAAGTTAACAAGATATACAAAAGACCGGCAATATAGGATTAAATGTAACAAAATAGAAGTATAACGGAGGAATTGGCTAGTATTATTAAGAAAAATCAAAGCCATTTTAAATTTTATAGGGAATGAGGAGGGAAGATGGGGAGGACAGAAGGGGAGATGAGAGGGAAGAGTTCTCACACATTGGCATAATAGGGTAATGCATAATACAAAGGAATGTGAGTGAATTTCCTAATTAATTAATCACGTAAAATAAGCCAACAAGGGTTAAAAAATGAAGAACAGAGAAAGCAAGTATTCAAGGAGGTTTACAGTTTTCAGAATTTAAACGAGATTTATCTGTTAAGACTAGCTGATCTAAATAATTAATAAGGGGTAACCAAAAAAGATCTGTATTAACCATTGGCTTACAGGAGGAGGTGAAAGCAGTGTCAAGTCGATGAAAATGGCAAAGACTATTCCACCACTGTTGTATATATAGTTTTGTGAGAGTTTTCCATTTCAGAGAGATATGTTGGAAAGCTAAAGCAAGCATAAGATTGAAGAGACCATGGCTAGGGGAGGTAGGTCTAAGGAATCAGAAATACTTCCAGAGAAAAGAAGAGGAATGGAATAAGGAATGGAAATAGTAAATAGATGAGAAATATAGGACCAGACTTTCCCCCAAAAGTTAGAAACCCAAGGGCAAAGGAATAAAATATGCATAAGATTGGCATTAGAAAAACCACAGGTCCAACAATTTGAATCAGTAGATTGGGAAAAGCGAGCTATAGAAACAGGCGTGAGATAAAGCCTATGGTAAAGGAAAAACATAGATTGAGTAAGAGAAACAAAGCAAGAAATTTTTAGAGAGCGGGACCAAGGTTTATCCCAGAAGATGATAGTCCATTCACATCCCAGATCAGATTCCCAAGAGAGTTCCAATTTGGATTTTGCACGTTCTGGATTAGGGGCTGAGAAATATTTGTAGATGAGAGAAGCTTTGGGTAGAGAAAGGAGCATCTGAAGAAGTAAGTTTTGGGCAACAGGAAGAGACGAAGGAGGAAGAGAGTAATACGTATTGAGAATAAACGCCAGGAGAATAGTGATTTTCTGTAAAAAGGACGAGAGACAATGGAATAGGGTTTGAAATTGGGGAAATGAACATGGAGATAATCAATCAAAAAGATTGTTGACCCAAATTATGCCCTTTGACCTCCAAGCTTTCCAAAAGATGGGTCTGTTGTTGATGAGAATAAGGGAATTATGCCAAATTGTAGATTCTAAAAAGGACTCTCTGGAGATGGGACAAGTTGCACCAAAGGTTTCAAAAGGGAACAAGTAGTGGAAGCGATGGAATTAGAAAACCACATACCTAAATATTTAATTTTTTAACTATTCCAGGCAAAGCCTGGGGAAGAAAATGCGTGGGGGAGACCAAATGTTGTGACGGGGAGAATTTCTGATTTGTCTGAATTGATTTTTTAATCAGAAACAAGGGAAAAGGAATCAAATTCATGTTAGAAAGGAGGAATAGAAGTTTTGGTCGCAAAAGTAGAGAGTAGGATCTCATCCACATAAGCGGAAAATTTTAACTGATTGAAGAAAACCCAGAAATGGAATCATTATTACGAATAGAGGAAAGGAAGGGTTCAAGAGCTAAAATGAAGAGGAGAGGGGTAAGAGGGCAAACTTGGCGGACTCCACGCTGGAGAGGAAAATAAGATGAAACACAGCCATTAATTAATAGGGATGCTGTGGGGCAGAGTATAATACAGAAATAAGAGAAATCAATTTGGGACCAAAACCATGCCACTTTAATGAAGCAAATAAGAAGAACCAATCAACTCTGTCAAAAGCTTTTTCAGCATCAACAGAAATGGCCACTACAGATGTGGAAAGAAAAGGGTTTTTGTTTAAAACATTTAGAAAAAGGCAAGAATTATCAGAAGTGAGCCTACCCTTGACAAAACCACATTACTCCTTACCAATTAAATGACACATAAGAGGGTCTAGGCGTAATGCGAAATATTTATAATAAACATTGACTAGGGAGATCGGGCGATAATTCTTACAAAACATGGGGTATCAACCATCTTTATGTATGAGGCAAATTGTAGCTTCCTGAAAAGTACCTTCTGTCTTACCAGCTAGAAAAAAAGACTGGAAAAGATTTAAGAGTTTAGGGAGAAGCAGATTAGAAAAGTGCAAATAAAATTCAATGGAAAAACCATCCGGTCCAGGAGTCTTTACTTTTGTTAAGGTATTTAAGGCAGTGGATAATTCATTAAGGGATGAATCTGTTTCGAGATCAGAAAGGTTAAGGTGAGAATTGGAAGGAGTTGGAAGTTTATTTAGATATTCTTGGATAAGAGATATGGAAGGAGGAGATTCAGTGGTACAAAGATCCTTATAAAAAAGTTTAAATTCAGTGAGAATATCTTGATCTTTATGTAAGAGAGAGACATTTGGAAAATAAATAGAATCAATTAGAGTACCGTTTTTAAATTTTTTGAGATAATTCGCCAAGAGCTTACCTGCTTTATTACGACCACCGTAGTAGCGAGCGCTACTACGGAGGAGTATTGAGGACACATTATCTGTAGTAGTTTTGTTAAAGGCTAGTTTAGCATGAATCAATTCTGGTGCGACCAAATCCATTGAAGAGGTATAGAATTTATGTTCTAAGAGCTTAATATGTGCCAAGGCAGTCTTTTGTTGCTGAAGGAAATGTTTCTTTTTTTTAAAAAACAAAATCTATAAGAAAGCCTCTTGCAGTAGCTTAAAAAGAATCTCATATGATATGGGGGAGGAATTGGGGTCACTGTTAAGATCAAAAAATTTATTTGCATGAGTGCAAAAAGAAAAAGAGAAAAGAGGGTCCAGAAGACGAGAATTATTAAAACGCCAGCGGGAGGACCTGGGATGCGGAGGGAGCAAATCAAAATCTGTTACAATTGGGGCATGGTCAGAGATGACTATAGGCTCAATGGATGAAGATAATAGGTTTTGAGATTAAAATTGAAGAAAGATATTATCTAGGTGGGATAGGGAGGCGTGAGGGGGAGAAAAGAAAGAATAGTCAAGAGTGTCTGGGTGGGAAAGTCTCCAAGAATATACAAGGTGTGCTTGAGAGATAGTGTTAAGAAAATGTTTGTGAGTCTTGTGAGGAACGAAGCGAACTTGAGATTGTGGTCGAGAAATCAATCAATTAATCATATCATTTGTAAAGCTCACTACTTACCCGTAAGGGTCTAAAATCGCTGGTGGTGGGGAATGCTGCTACTTCTCAAACCGCCAAGCCATGAGGAGTCTTCTGAAGGTCAGCAGGTCTTGAGTCTGCCGTGGGTGGGTAGGGAGGGTGTTCCAGGTCTTGGCGGCAAGGTGGGAGAAAGATCTGTCGCCGGAGGCCGCTCTTCAGATGCGGGGGACTGTGGCGAGGCTAGCGGAGCGCAGCTGGTGGGTGGGGGTGTAGAAACTGAGTCGTCTGTTGAGGTACGCTGGTCCGGTGTTGTGGAGTGCCTTGTGTGCCTGGGTGAGGAGCTTGAAGGATAACCTCTTGTTGACGGGGAGCCAGTGCAGGTCTCTCAGGTGGGGTGTGATGTGGCTGAAGCAAGGATATCGAGGATCAGGCGTGCTGAGGCGTTCTGGAAGTGTTGCAACCGTCTCAGGTGTTTGGTCGAGGCTCCTGCATAGAGGGCGTTTCCTTAGTCCAACCAGCTGCTGACGAGGGCCTGGGTGACCGATCTTCTCGTTTCGGTGGGGATTCAATTGTAGATCCTGTGGAGCATGTGGAGGGTGTTGAAGCAGGAGGAAGAGACGGCTTTGACCTGCTTAGTCATGGAGAGGGTGGAGTTGATGATGACCCCAAGGTTGCGTGCATGGTCGGTGGGTGTTGGAGCTGTTCCCAGTGCGGTCAGCCACCAGGAGTCGTCCCAGGCCGAATGGGTGGAACCGAGGATGAGGACCTCTGTCTTGTCTGAGTTCAGCTTCAGTCGGCTGTTCCTCATCCATTCGGCGACTGCCTTCATTCTTTCATGGAGGTTGGTTTTGGTGGTGTGGGGGTCTTTGGTGAGGGAGAGGATCAGCTGGGTGTCATCAGCATAGGAGATGATGTTGAGGTTGTGCAGTCGGGCGAGAGGAGCCATGTAGATGTTAAACAGCGTAGGGGTGAGGGATGAGCCTTGGGGTATGCCGCAGAAGTCTACAACTTGATTGCAATCACCTCCTAATATGGAGAGATCATCTCTAAATTGAATACATTTCTAAGTAATCAGAGGCCAAAAGGAACAATCAGGATGTGTAGGTCTGTAAATATAAAAAACAGTTAAAGAAACATTATTAATTAACAACTTCACTAATAACTACCTTCTATGTCAATTTCTTGTGATATAACTTTACAATTCAATTTCTTGTGACATAAAATTATACCACCATTTTTCTTATTGAATGAATAGAATAAGAATGAACCCACCCAGCCTCTTTTTAATCTTAACGCTTCAATTTCTGAAATGTGCGTCTCTTGTAAGAGAACTAAATTGGGGTTATAAGAGGCAAGATGGGAAAGAGTTCTCAGTTTTTTAATTGGGTTAATAAAACCTTTCACATTCCAGGAGATACCTCTGAATGTAAAACCATTAAAGATACATACAGAATAAAATATGCAATAGTAAAAAAGTGGGATAAGAGACAAATAGGAAAAGAGGAAAGAAAACAGGGGAAGGAGAAAGGGAAATCAGATAGGAACAGAGAAGGATAAGAGAAGATAGTACATATTGAAGTGACTGAGGGAAGAGAAAGGAGAGAAAGAATGGAGGGTAAAAGAAAAAACAAGAAGAGAAGACAGTACATGCCAACAAGTGATACCAATTGAAAAGGTGAACGAGAATGGAAAAAAGAGAAAGATTGACGACTGTAATACGTACCTTTTGAAGGGACACAAAAGTGTGTGGTGACACTTAGAAGAAGACGACACAACCAGCAGAGGATAAAGTACCACAACGGGGAACCATATGAGACAAATAGGAAACGGAGAGAGGGATGTATCAAGAGAAAACATCTGCAAAAGAATGAAAAAAGAGAAAAATTACATAAAGGGTTTAAATAACACATTATAAAGTATTTACCATCAGCAACCTGTGGAAGATTAAATCAGCATTAGACCAAAGAAGGTGAGACAAAACCAGTCAGAAATAAATGAAAAAGTCATGGAATGGAGGAAGGTGGGGAAGAGAGAGGACTGGAAGTTTCCATAGAAGAAGTGGAATGTAGAAGAATACATTTCTTCAGGTCAGCTGGATCATCAAAAGAGGAAGTGTTCATTTGGTAGGTGATTTGAACAGACATGGATGGACAGGTCCGTAACGTGCTCCAAGTGTACGTAAGGCTGGACGAAGATCCAGAAATTCTTTCAGTTGGTTAGCTGTTGCGTGAGACACATCTTGCGAGATGAAAAGTTTGGAGCCTAACCAAACAAGTTGTTTCTTGTGTTTAGCTGCATTTAAAACTAGTAGCAAGTCTGTACATTTTAAAAATAAAAAGATCACACCCCTTGGTTTCGAAGGACCAGCCGATAAAGATAGGTGGGGCCTAACCTATGAGCACATTGAATGTTGAGCGTTGTAGAAGCAGGATGGTAGAGAAGTTTCATGAGAAAAGTATTGAAAAACTGGATGGGGTCATTACCCTCTAAACCTTCAGGAAGACCATACAGGAGTAGATTATTTCGTCTATTTCTATGGTCAAGATCCTCCGCCGATTTCTTTAGCAAAGAGACCTCCCTCTCTAAAGGAGATAGTTTAGTGGAGAAATTCTGTAAGTCATCTACTTGATGGTCCACAGTAGTGATGCGAGATTCCATAGACACCCATTTAGTGTCCAATAACTGGAGATGTGAGTTAGACTTTTCAATGAATGGACGCAAGGCACACATTTCTTCAAAGACCATGTCTAAGGAAATCGGAGAAGCAGGCTTCAGTGGTAAGGGAGGATCTTGCTTGAGGCGTTTGGTGGCAGAAGTAGGTGTCTGCATTTTGGTTGAAGATGTAGATGGGTCGAAGACTTTGAAGAACCAGATTGTGCCATTACAACACCACCGCTAAGCGCAGAATCAGTATGACAGGATTCCAAGACAGGGGAGTGGGCCGGGTATCTCCTGCTAGTAATAAGTAACTTATTACTCCTACCCATATAGTGGAGGAGTAATAGACTTCGGTGAAGCAAGGGAGAAACCACCAGGGCACAACCACATCAACTTAGAGATACTGCGCTGCACAGTGGGATCAAATATGTAGTGCGCAGCAGATGTAGAGAAAGCCTAGTTATGCCCATGTGCACCCTCCACCCTTTCTTCACCTTGGGGATCTGCAACGGGCCCCATAGCAAAGACCGTGGGCATTGCCCACAGCACATCATAATATGGCTGGCGGTGTCTGATAGACACCGCCACCATATTAGGACTTTTCCCGTCCGCCGCGGTCCCCCCGCCATTGTAATATGGTGGGGGGAAATAGGTGGCGGACATGCACAGATGGCAGGCGGATGGCAACCGCCTGCATGGCGGTGGCGATCCGTCCGCCATCCTAATCGGCCCCTAAGAGTTTTTCATGTATACTCCATACCAAACAGGCGCTGAGAAATACAGGGTCACGCAAGATAAATGAGGGAAGTTCAACCCTGAGCAACATCAATAATGCGCCACTCGGAGACTAAAAGCATTTAATCTTTTTTCTTCTTTTTTTCATGCATACCCATGCATCCCCAAAAGTCACTTGAGACTCTCGAAAAGAAAAGAACAAAGGCAGTGAACCTTAAAAAGTTTTAGGAAAAAAATGTGTTTTCGTGTTGATTTAGAGAAGCACCTGGTGGGGAAAAATAATTCTTCCCTATTTCTGCATTTGCAAAGTATAATGTCTGTTAAATGAGCAGAAACAACATTTTAAAATGTTTATAAATTCTATTCGCCTTCCGTTCAGTTGGATTTTAATTGGACATTTTGGCACATGCACTTACATTGCTGAGCTGAACAAGCACAGATCGCAACCAGAGTTTTGAAATCTCTGCATTATGTATGTGTGCTGCCAGGTGTTTTGCATTGTTGAGGTTTCACTATGAGGACCCAACATTTGTCGCAGGTATTTAACTAGTGGTCTTCAGGTTAAAAAACATCAAAAAAAGTGCAGCCATAAGCAGTGTTGCACTCACTATTTGCAGTAGCTGTGGTATTTAATTTCAGTAGGGTCAGCATGGATAGTATTTGCGTGCTGACACAACCATAATAACTTTAAGAAAAAGTGCAGTTGCAGTTTTCTTTTTATGTCCATGAACCATGCAATCTGTGACACATTATTTAAGTGAGCCCAATATGGCGCCTAAACTATTTGAACAAGGCGGGTGTCTCGGCCACAATGCGTCATATTGGCTTACGTTTTAGAATAAAATCAGTGGTTGAAGAAACGGGTATCCTGTGCTGTGCCATTACTTATTGCATTCATGGACAGGTCGTAGTTGGAATATATATATATATGTCCAACAAAACGCCAAAAGCTTCAAGGACGCACTCACACCCAATGTTAACCAGCTGGTTTATTAACAAAAGGAAAACAGCACCACAATCCAGTAATTTTTTACCCAACGTGTTTCGAGGCTCCTGCCTCTTAGTCATGGGCAGCTTTCAGTATGAATGTTCGACGGAGAGCTCTTAATTAACTGCATGCAGTCCCCCCTTGGGTCACGTTCAGTGCATGATTGACCTTTTCTGCATGCTGGGACTTGTAGTCCATAGAGCAAATGCTACCCTCCAGTGGGTTCCGTTTACATGTTCATATTATTTCAAATCATTTCAGCAAGTTATTTTACCTTAATAGGTCCCAGAAAACAGCGCTGATTTATAATTTCCACATTTGATGTGCTGCACATTTGGTATGAATAGAAACTAAATTGGTTCTGTCTGGTAGGAACTATCTTAGTAGACAATGCTCAAACATGTAGCGATAAGGATCTAGAGCAACGTCTACAACAAGCCTTTGGGGCACCAAATACCTCAAGAAAAAAATGACTAAGGAAAAAAAACTGTGTATTGTTACTTTTATCAGAATTACTTCATTCAATGATATACACAGTAAACAAAGAGCAAATGCTGTCAACATGAAATATTTACATGGGTGAAGGGTGATAATGGTGACAAGAGTGCTTTAGTGCTCAATGTGTGAACAATATGTACAGTGTGGTCATCGATGGCTATGTACAAGTTGGAAGGCCAGAGAGCAATTTCCTCCAGTGATTTCTGTCCTATGTTCTGTGGATTCCTGGTAGTTCTGAGCCTAAAGATGTGCGTCAACGTTTCAACCCCAGTGGGTGGTCACGGCAGGTCTTCCTCAGGACTAGAGGTGGGGATGGGGGACGTGTTGACAGCCTAAAAAGCAATTAAAGGCGTGTTTTTAGAGGGGTTGCCGGTGTGCTCTTGTAAGATGCACTACATGTGTCAGGGCGTCATTACTCACCCTAGGGCGGCCGGGTCAATCGTGGCCGGTTAGGTGTGGACTGGCAGATTAATCAGGTCAAGTCACAGCTAAAAAAGAATTAAAAGTCTGAGTTGGTAGAGAATCAGTGTAAGCCAAACAGCAACTGAGAGGAGAGGCTGTATCACCCCATGTGATTAGGAGGCTGGAGACTAACATGGTTGATAGTGAGCGGTCTGCAGTGACAGTTTACGTGCACACTAGACGGTAAGGCGGAGGCTGCCAGAGTTAAAAAAGGTTTTTAAAAAGAGGCTGCGGTGTAAACACACATGCTTGGCGAATAACGTGAGCGGTAATCCAAAAGTGCATAATAGCGGGTCGTTAGGATCAGAGCGATGCCAGTATGAGTATGAGAGGCCATCTAGGACCTGGAAGGGCAATTAGCGTAAATATGGAGGTTATAAACCATCGCAGTTGTGGTGTAAGAGGGCCCGTTAGGAGCGTGATAGAAAAGAAAGTGATGAGGCTGAAGTGAGATTTAAATGCGCAGAACATAATCATAGTGAGCTTGCAAGGAATATTAAACAGTGTCTCTGATGGCGTGATCACTGTGTCGCTACTGGCGTGGTTACTGGCAGAAAATATATATGTAGAGCACTCGGTTCAATTAAGACATGCGTGGAGGCCAACGTGCATTTTAACGTGCAGAACATAATCAGTGTTGGGCTTGCGAATGAGAATGGTCTAAGGGCCATAT